>NW_026642717.1:0-1311786 GCF_028554395.1 Pezoporus wallicus | reverse complement strand
CGCCGTTGCGCCCAGCAACAGCCGGATTTAGCCTGCTGGCCGCGCGCCCGCCGCCCCTTGAAGGCGCAGGGCGGGACGTGCGCGGAGCGCAGCGCCCCATGGCGGCAGGGGAGGGAAGGCAGGCGGTGAGCTACTGCCGCCGGCGGACGGGGTTGTGGTGCCGGCCCGGCTGCTGGCTGGCACTGACACCGACACGGCCGCGTACGTGATAACGGAGGAGCTGTGCAAGGCGTGGAGCGGGGGGAGGCTCGTTGTTCCCCTCCTCCTCCTTGCGTGAAGCGTCCCCCAGAGTGGCCGATGCTTTGTGTGGGGAGGTACCGCTTGAGGAGAGGGGTGGCGCGTTGATGCGAGTTCTTTGTCTCCGCAGTTCTTAAAGAGCAAGATGGGAAAGACTGAGAAGGCTGCCGTCCCCTACAGCCAGCCTGTTCACAGTTTACATCTGTGTGAACAACCAAAGATAAACAGGCAGAAGAGTAAATGTAACGTGCCGCTGACAAAGATCACCTCGGCAAAAAAGATAGAGAACTTTTGGCAAGATTCTGTGTCGCCAGAAGTGATTCAGAAGCAGGAGAAAAAGCCACTTAAAAACACAGAGAACTTCAGAAATGCCAAGTCCAAGAAAACAATCATCATAGCTGAAGCGAGCCAAAAAGAAAGTTACGCTGGGGCAAAATTCAGTGACCCGCCATCTCCCAGTGTCCTTCCAAAGCCTCCCAGCCACTGGGTGGGTGGCACAGCTGAACTGTCTGACCAAAACCGGGAGTTGATGGCAGTCCACTTGAAAACTCTCCTGAAAGTCCAAGCCTAGTTTCCAAGACCTCTTTGAGTCATTGACAAAGAGAAAACTCCATCCAGGAAACTTAACATGCCTTGTTGCAACTAAATTTGCAAAAGATTGTCAAGTCTTATAATCACATAAAAAAAAAAAAATTCCTTGTATTATATTTTTTATGGTTGTGTAAATAGTGTACATCATGTATTATGTGTATATTCTTGTTCATACTTTGAGAGGTACATTTTAGTTTTGTTATGAAAGGATGTATTTTGCACTGCCTGAATGGTAGATGTCTTGTATATAAAATATGGACAATTTTAAGTGTGTACTTGACACATGAAGACTTGACTTGATTTGCACAAGGTAACGAAAATTTTGGAAGGAGAGTACAGCTTTCTGATTTAAAGGTTCCAGATCAAATGTGAATGTTCATGCACTACTGACAATAGTTTTACATGCTGTGTCCCAATCGATACCCAAACATGGAATTTTCATACAAATGTGAAGTTTTGCTCTCTGCTCTGGAAATGGTATTTGGAATTCCTGTTCATCTATGTGTTTTTGAAATTAACTGGAATTTGACAAAAATTCCAACCCATCAATTTGAGCACTGCTGATTCCTTTAAAGAAGTAAAAAAAAAAAAAAAAAAATAAAAAATACCCCACACCAACACAACAACAGAAAATAGCAGAGCTTTCTGCCAAGAATCCAATTGGTTACTAAAAAATTAAATAAAACAATTTGGCCTCCCCTTAAGCATGTCTCCTTTTTTTTGTGTCTGTGTGTGTGTTAATTCAAGTATGTGAATTTAAAGTACTTGGTTGTCTTCTAGTGAACAGTAGGAATGTTTTGTCCTTCTCAGCTTTTAACTATGGAATTAATTAAGAGCATTGGTAGCTCAATAAGAATTCCTTGTCTTAAAAAATGTTTTGTGATGTGTAATTTTAGTTTTCTTATCCTTTTGGTTCTTGAAAATTCAGATTTTAAGAAAGTTGGGCAGTTGTGCATTCAGATTCATGCTGCAGTGCGCCTAACTATTTTCATAGTGGTTATGAAACTAGTTCATACTGGAAAGTAGAACAGAAGGGTGTGCATGGGGCAAGTTCCACTTCATAACTTTCACCAGATCTGTCTCTTTGTGATGTCTGTGCTGGAAATCTCATTCATCTGATCTAAAATACTTACAGAATTGGACTGTAGGTTAGTCTGATGTGCATGTTGAGGAGAGAACACGGACTTGCAGGTACTCCTCTTATCAGTCTTCAAATAAGATTAATAAAGCAGGAAATAATGTGGATTTTACATAAGATGAAGTCTTCTCTGGGCCGTAGTATTCTAGAAATGACACATAGGAAGACAATGCCAGCAGCCAGGTTGCAGCTGAGGTGGTTCCTTACAATAAATGGTGTTTTCAGGTTCTTAGAGCAATGTTGGTCTTGTTCATGCCATGTGCACTACTGCTTCCGATATGTTGCAACCCTTTGTTGGTTTGAAAACTAAGGAACAACTTCTTTGCTTTGTTCATAGGAATTAATGATAGAAGTACAAAATTCTTCATTATAATGGCTTTAGGCTGTTTAACTATGTATGTTCTAAACTAAGAATCCATACACAATTTTTTGGTCCATCCCAAAGACTTCTAGGTTCACTGTCTTGCAGAACAGGCCTGTATTCCTTGATTAATGCTCATGCCTGCCCAAGGTAAATCTATGGTTTCAACAGCCCAGTTTGCTGCCTAGTGTGAATATCCTAGCATGACATCCTAGCATGTCTTCTAAGAATTATTAAAACCCCTCCTTTTTAATAGTGTTGGGGCATGAAAAAATTACAGTGGGATCTCGGGATGACTCAAGTTCCAGTTCACTAAAGCTGGCAATATGTTGTATTGATCTCCTGTTGTGCCTTTTTTTTTTTTTTCTTCCTCCTGAATGTCATCAGGCACAAAAGAAAATGCCTTTAGCAATTCCTTGTAGCTTTAGGCAATGGTTACTTTTGTCAGCTGAACTTCTGAACTTGATAACTAGCTTGACAAGAGTTAATTCCCATCAGCCATGTAAGTTGGCATTATTTAAAAGGCAGTATCCTTTTTTCCCATGATTATTATCTCTCTAATCATCAGCCTTTTTTCTTCCATGCCCGTTAGAGCTGACATCAAATTATGTAGTTTGAATGTTAACTCTGATGCTACGGAGTAACATGCCTCTTTGTTTCTACTCTGATTTGCTGACACATCGCTGGGGATTGCAAGATTTGTTAAATACAAGTGCCAATAGTTCTCGGCTTCTCAGTCAATTCTTTTAAAGCTGCTTAGATGAGACTTCTGAAGTCTTGAAAATCTTAAAACTTCCCATACCTCCTTGGACCATAGAGGTTTTCAGGGTAAGATAACAATGCTTCATTGGCCTTTCCAGAGGGTGTGAAACTCCCCCTTAATTTACTTCTGGGTATCACTGGTCCTGTGGAGACTTGGCCGAAGTGGTGGAACACTTAACGTTTCCATCTCCTTGAGATTCTTGGGTTGAGTCTCTTCCTGGCCAATGGACTGGTGTATACAACTAGGCCTACGTGCTATATACACTTTAGCAAGACTGCCTGAAAAGTCAAAGTAGTGTCATCTCTTAAGACTGTATTCTGAATCTAATTTGTCACCATACTTTTTACTTACGTTCGCTTTCAAGATTTCCTCCACTTAGACCAATTTCTCCTCCCAGTTCCCTGAAGGCAAGGCATTGTACTACATGAACATACTGTTGGTTGAGTTTAGAGCCAGTAAATGAAAGAAAAACATGAGTGTCATGTTTGGAGGACTTCTTTGCAATGCAGTATGTCGTATTCTGAAATGAACAGCCCTTACAGAAGAACATTAACAAGCTTAGTGGATGTGTTATCATGAGCTGGTCATGTGTCTGCTGTACAGAAATTAAATGAATTGCTCATTAAGTCTGACTTCAGTCAGGGTCAGGATACTGAACACACTGCATTTTGGTTACAATGAAAATATTTTGGTTACAATGAAAATATATGAAAATACAAACCTTCAGCACAATGCTGTGAGAACTGCATGGGAATCAACTGCGAGTTAACTACCAGCTTACTTTTAAACAGTTAAATGTCATGTGGTGATGGTACTGAAAAATGAGCTTTCATGGAGCGTAGAAATATCTGTTGTTGGGTTTTCATGTGTGGATGAGTTTCAGCCCATTGGACAGCTTTGTTAATAACGGCTGGCTTGGTGCTCCACTAAAGCTGAAATGCTTCTGCCTCCCAGTGCAGGAGGTGCTAGAAATCCCATGTGCATTTGAGCTCCGTTACACCAGAATCTCATAAGAGATGCTGCTAAATTCTTGACCAGTCTGTGTATGAGGTGGTGCATTTTTCCCAAAATTGAATTTTGTTTCATCTGATTAATATTTTATCTAAGTGGTGTCATTTTAAGCAGTTATCATTATTTTCAGGTTGTACTGTTTAAATGTGGATTTTTACATTATAAAGCATTTGATACCTGCCACACTTCATTGTTTTTTTTTTCCTGCTTTACTCAGTCGTAAGATCAAATATGACACCTAGAGATTATATGAATCTTAAAGATTATAGATTGGTTTTCATTGTAGTTTTAGAAATAAGTTTACCTTTATTTCTGCATAGAAAGTCTTACCACTTCCATCATGCAGTTAAAAACATTGCTTATTCCACAACTTCTTGTACTCTGTTGATTTCAAAATGCATTCTTTAGATTTTTTTTCTTCATATGTCTGTCTGAACTGTTAAAGAGGAATTATCTTCTGTTGTAATTTCTAAGAAATTTTTATGTTATGAATAGGCTTGTCCTTACCCTAAAGAGGCTAGGAAGTAAGCAAGTAAAAGATGAAGATTGTAAAATGTTAACATTTACTGTGAAAATCTGCTGATACCTTGTAGGACAGGAACCACAGAGTGAGGTATTTTTGGTAGCTGCTGATTCAATAGAAAAGATTAATAAAGGGAACATCCATCAATTAAGGAGAAATAAATTATCCAATAAAACAAACTAACTACTGCAGTTGAGCAACAGAATGTTAGCAGCAGTGTAGAGAACTTTTTGTTTTGCACCGAGGGTACAGAAGAATGTTATCAAAGTGAAGACAGGAAGGCCAAGAATTCAGCTGAATTTGGAAAGAAACCCCGAGGAATTAATTTGCACAGTGAATACGCCCTAGCAGAGGTGTTTGCCTGTGTTGAAGCCAGCATTCCTTTCTACCCTTTTTTCCCATAAGGTCGTAAGATTCCATTTGTTCAACCCCCAGGAAGCGGGCCTTTAGATGTTACAAAGCCCTGACTGCATTGGTACTTCTGTTTAACGTTAGTTGGTTGACATTACTACAGGTTACGCAAACTCAGGCTTCTGTGTGGCAAATGCGGTCACTTAGTCCCAAGTAGTTCGTAAGCCCTTGTCTTCAGTTCAAGAACCACACTGGTTATGTGTACTTATGCTGTAGTTTGGCTCTGGTGAGCAAACCGGTGTGATTTCTATAATTTATACCTGAAAGGAACTATTTGGGGATCAAGGACTTTTCTTGCATTTATAGGACTTTGCTAAGTCTTTAGTTATAGTTCAGTATATGGCTGTATGTCTTTCAGGAAGTGGTGTAATGCCATGAAGCATAAAGTTTTGAGGAGATGTGATTTCTATGAAAGATGTCATTTACTCCTTTAATGAAGCACCGTGCTTTAATCAGGTAGGTCTATGAACCTTAATTTGCAAATATCCTTGTAAGTGGTGATGGCAGTGGCCATCAAAATACAATTTACTTTGTTTTTTCTTCCCTGAAACAAGACTTAGAGCTTCCTTCAGTAAAGAGCTTAGTACATAGAGTCAGGCCTTTCTCTTGTTTTTTCTCATCACCTCGATCTTGTGTTCTTTACTGTCTGGTGGCATAGCTGCACGAGAAAAAATAAAGTTAGCCCTTACTTAGTATATAGCTTGAAATCTGTAATTTTATTTTATATATTTATAAATATAAATGAGTCTTTTGTAAGTTGCATTCCTAGCATCAGAATAGTCAGAACTTGCATGTTGCCATATTTAGAATATCAACAGATCATTGTAGGAATTAATGGAGTAGTAGATTGATAGACCTTGTCCAAATTTGAGGCATTCTTTTTATGCCAGCACTAAAGAAAGTGCTGATACATTTTTCTGTCCTGTCCTAGGAGTGATAAGATAAAAATAATTGATAAGACAGGTAGGAAAAAACCCTGAAAAACAAGGTCAACTTAGAGGTAAGAGAGAAGCAACATAGATGTCACCACTGAATTATGTGGGAAGGAATGAAACTGCAAGAAAAAATTAATTTCCCTATGTATATGATGTTGCTGCAAATTTAGGGAGTTTTAATGACTAGATGAAATGCAATCTACCAGTTCTTGACTGAGACCATCTGGGGAAAGACAGAATGAGCTGACAAGTCTTGTAACTGACTTTGTTTGATGAGTACCTATTACTCATTACTAGGAATTGCACCTTGAACACAGCATTCCTAATGGCTAGCACTGCTTTAGGTATCACCAAATGCTGTACAAGTGCTTACTACTCTCAGGTTTCCACAGGTTTTTAGAAGAGGTCAGGTAAAGCATGTACGTGAATGATTGCACCTTTTATGTTTTACAGCTGGAAAAACAGGCATACAGAAGTGAGCTAGCTTGCTTAAGATCACTCAGCAGACACTAACCCAGGAAGAGAACCACAGTTTCTGGAGCTCCAGCCAGATTTTCCCTTTGATAGTAGACATGGTTGCTGTGTGATCTGCAAGTCTTCCTCATCTAAGTGTGTAGTATGTAAAATGGAATTAATATAATGTTTTGCTTTGAAATGTTTGGTATTTGATAGGGCTGGTGAGATAAATCACACTGCATTTAGGTTTTATGCTGTGTACAGTTTTATTACATACTAGCTTTAGTAATTTGCATGTGAAAGATGACTATTACACTTTTCTCCATGCCTGCTTTTGACCCTTTGATATAATATTTAACCTATACACACCAGTGTCATTTCCAGTTCATCTCCTCTGTCCTCTCCCTACAGGCAGCATTGGGGAAGGCTGATGGTAAAGAGTTTCTGCTTGTTGGCTGCTGCTCTCCGTTGCTGTGCAAACAAGCTGCAGCCAGCAGTTGGCCGAGGGGGTCATGCGCATGCACTGTATCCTCATAGTCTCTTGAATTTACATTTGCTTTATCTTTTGGCACTCATTAGATCCTGGAAGACAGACAGTCTTTCCCAAGAAAGAGGATCTTCCTATAGCAGGACTGAAGGTGAAGTTTATGAGTGTCTCAGTCTCTCTCTACCACCAGACAGTCCTTCTTAAGCAAATACCCCAAAAGCTTTAACATAGAACCTACAGTTTTTCTCCCATTTTTGCTAAGGGTAGAATTTCAAATTCATAATAATAGAGATCTTATTCAACAGCAGCCATATGACTTTTTGCTGAGAGTTAACTTCCATAATGAGGAAATGGCAACATAGGTGCCATTACTTTGTCCACACAGGTAACTGTGATCAACTAACTATGCCTGAGCAGAATTAAATGCCTACTTTCACAATATTTCCTTTTCACTCCTTATTTTTCAATAATTTTTCTTTCTTTTTTTTTTTTCCTGACTACCATGCTGTTCTGAATAAATGTTGAAGCTCTGGAGAGCTGTAGCTGTGTACACGAGAATGAACAAGTAACATACTCACTGAAATTCCTGCCTTGAGGAACTGTTGGGGTGAAGAGAGGGGCCAGGTGAGAACCCCCAGTTCTGGTGACACCACCACCACCACCCCCCACCCCATCCCCCATCTGGATCACATAGTCACCATCCTCTGTAATCCTGTGAAATGTGCCAGAAGCAATGGCCACATCTTGGTGTATTTCAGAGCATTCAGACAAAGCAGCCTTCCAAAAAAGGTTTTTTTCCCTCCACAGGCCCAAAAGTAGCACCCAGTGGGAAGGCAACCTCCACACCTAAATATCCTTGAGATGAAACAGAAACTTATGTACAGGCAAGACAACCTGTTTTTATTCCTTCCCCCTGTGGCAACACTGAAGAGTGAACCTGTATTGCTATTATAGCTTGCTATTACTTGCTCTCTTCCAAACTGTTGCATTTTTATACCATTTTTAACACAAACATGCCCTACTTTTCAAATACTGTGGTGACACAATGTGAAAATGTGGGGGAAGGGTAAAGTGATTTTAATCCAATCTTGCAGTCTTGATCCAAATGCCAGCTTAGTCACTTTTTTCTTAGGAAGAGCTTCTCTTACATTTAACATTACTGAGATGGCTGTGTGGGCTGAGCCCTGAGGACTATGAAGGATGGTGCTTTCCCTCTGCACAGACGTAAGATACTGAATAAGGCGAGGGAGCAGAAAACCAATACATGATGACCAAAAGAAGAAACTCTTTGCTCACTTAGAAATCTTTCTCAATATCGTCTTCTTTAGCTCCATCCAGCTTCCTTGACCTCACCTTCTAAGGATCTCTAGGAAGTCTCCACCCTTCCTCAAGTTCCTACTCACAAGTCCCTTTCTCTCCAGAAATGCAAGGAATGTGTTCTACACACCCACTAGTAACCAGAAGCACATTAGGTAATTTTTTGGTTCACTTCCAGAGAGCGTTGACACCACACAGACAAAGAAATTATGAAGAAAGAAAATAATTAAGAGAAAAAGTTAAGAAACTACATTAATAGTAATATAAAGGATGAAATGCATCCTGTGTGTGCGAGACAGAAGAACACTGGTACATTTGCTTTAACAGATGGAGTTACTGTGGCAGGTTTCTTTAAAGCGTATGCATACAGCTTTAAGTACATATATGCATATAACTTAAAGGTCCAAGTCAGTAGTAGGGAAAATCCAGCGCCAGGGCCTCTTAGGGCATAGGCTGAGTTCCCTCTAGTGGCTTGCTTTGGCATTTCGCAGGGGTGGCACACAAAGGACCCGTTTTGAGAGCATCACCCCTCATTACCGCCTTTCCCAGAACCCGTGCTTATTGTAAGGGTCCTGGAGGGTATAATCACAAAGTAATCCCTGGTGAGGTCCTAATACAAGTTACTTTTCAGTGAGTTATGTAAACTGATTAAATGATCCTTCCCTATATTTATTTTTCATTAGTTCACATGCAGACAGAACCACCTTAAAAATTTTCTATCTGAAAATAGAGTTGACATCCACTGCTAATACTCGTTGTTGCTAATACCTGTGTTAGACAGAGGCTTTGTGAGATCCTAGTGAGTCAGAATAACCTATGGGATGTTATCAGGCAGTTTGGGGGAAAGGCTCTGCAGATGGTAAATACAGCCAGCATCAGCTTGAGTCTGTATTTGTGTTCAGTGTAATACACTTATTTTAAGTGAACATCAGACTGTAATTTAGTAGGAGAAAATATTGTTGGATTATTGTTGTACTGTTGCATTAGAACACTGAAAAGACAGCAATCAAGAAAAAATAGAAGAAAACAGTTGATGTTTTGGGTTTTCTTCATCTTGTGTTTTACCAAAGAGGCAGATGGAAGATTAAGACAAAAGGATTAGACAGGAAACCTCTGTTTCTAAAAGGAAGCATCCAGTGCACTTTTGGCAGATAGTGTAAAATACAGACTTATGACATATTAATTACTGTGTCCCTGGGGTTTTAAAAATACAGAAGAACATAATTCCTACTGTGAACTTATGAACTTTGGAGGAAATTGCAGTAACTAGGAGTAAAACTGTATATTGCTGCTCTCCATCCTGTGTTTTTATCATAGGATACACAGTGTAGAATATGCCATGAATTGAGGGTCTAAAAGTCAGATACCTCTGTCTAACCTCACCCTCAACAATCACCAAAATTTCCTTAATACTTTTAAGTGAAGAAGAATCCTATGTTCCTTATTTTCCTCCAAAAAATAATTATCCATTTGGTCAAAACCAAAGTGAGGTTAAGTATAAAACCTGCTACTGTGACACATTCTTTTCCAAGGTATAGATGTCTGCCTTCTAATGCAACATACTTTCAAAATACAGTTGTAATATAATGAAGACACCATTCAGCAATATGTAAAAGCTATGAGCTCAAGTACACGCAAGGTTTCATTACAGCAAAATATGACTTTATATGCATAAATACACCTTTTATTTACTTTTTTAAATAGCATTTTTATACGAGATGCCATATGGATATTGTGTTTTACCTGTGTGTCACCTTTCACTGTGCTTAACACAAGCTTTTTAACAATACCCTGTGAAACTAGCCTGACTGTTCGTCTAACCCAGATGAGCTAACTGAAGTTCAGAGCATGGATCACACTGGCCTTTTGCCAAATTTGATATTTTTTTAATTGCCAAAGCTTTTGACAGGTTTCTGACAGTTCTGGAGGCACTCATGACATCAATTCTATGTCATGAGCACTTGAACATCATTTAGGTACATTGGAAACTGAAGTTCTCCTTGTACTCTGATTCCTCACATGAACAGTCTTAACGGAGTTCTTGTAGCATTACTGTGTCAGGCTAAATTTTCTCTTGCCAGCAGACAGACTTAAGTGTAAGTAAGTCCAAATTTAGAGCTCTGAGGATGTCCCCTTGAAATGAAATACCAAATATCAGTGAGATTCCTCATTGTATTAAAGACAACAAATGGGTTATCATAAGGTTACTAAGTCTGAAACAACTTTATAATCCATTATGTTTTATCGTCCTCAGAAATTTAACTATTTGAAACAGGTGTCAGTCATCTTCAAATGCCAGTCAATAACCAATTCCATGACAGAAACTCTGAGAGCTGGAGCATAAAAGAGAATTTTGATATTGTTACATTTCCTTACATTGTGCTTTACTTTGAATGTCAGCGTGGTCCTTTGGGGAGATTGGGATGGAGGTCTCAGTGCTGAAGAAGAAAATATTTTGTTCCTGAATTGAAGGACCATTGTCAGGAGCTTGACCCTGTTTTTTCTGCATACTTTGATCTTTCTCTTAATGACTCGGACTGTGACTTTGTCTTGGATCACCCTGTTGATCTACAGCATCTTGGAAGTTACCTGGAGTGGAACTGAGACTGGTTGTGAGAGTGTTGTCTGATCTCTGACAGGCAAAACAGACACGGTATTATTACAGCACTTCTTACAGTAAAGCTACAGTGGTTTTAATTGCACAAATTACATCTTAGGCATGTATCTTTGAGCTATCTTGTTGACTGTGGAACGGCATTCATATTTATCATTTTCCATTTTGAAATCTATTGAAGTTTAAGTTGCTTGGTCTCACATCTGTCTACCACACAACACTGTTTTTCATATTTAACAATAGTTTCTTTGCATTCAAATTTCTACAGTCTGACATCTCTGGATTTGTGCTACAAAATTAGTTGCGGTAAGAATAAAAAATATTGCTGTGAGTTGAGTGATATCATCAGTGGAGTAAATGTAAAAAAAAAACATGTAAGGGACTCCATTGCCCCTAATTTCTTTCCAGAATAAATTAGGTACCAACATACTTTTGTGAATCAAGGCCTTTGTTCAAAAAAATTTCATAAGACCTTTTTTACATCCTGCGTGCAAATAGAGTATTCCTGTATAAGCACAGAACCTGCAGGAGATAAAAGCAAAGGAGATAGATATACAGGTAACAGATGAAAATTCGGGACCATTTTAGCCATAAAGCTTTGCTAATGATTTAATCCCTTACAATGCTGAATGAGATAAATTCCCCCTTACCCTGGGACCTCTACCTCATGATCAGACAGGTCTCCTGCCCTGGCCACTTCACAGAGTGTGGGTCTACTGTCCAGACAGAAGGGCTTCTGCAGTGCCCATGAGGGAGCATTCAAAGGGCTCAGAGAGGCATTTCCAAGAGGAATCAAGTGCAAAAAATGCACACCATATGCAGTGAGTCTCAGAAAAATGTCACTATAAGGTTTTAGACCTGACTCTGGATACTGACCATGAGGTAATTCAGGCTGGAAGGGACCTCAGGAGTCTTCCAGTCCATCCTCCTATTCACAGCAGAGTCAGCTACAGGTTACTCAAGGCCAGTTCTGATCATCTGAAATGGAGCCTGGCAGAGACTTGGATGACTGAGTGCCTTCAACATCTTCTTATCATACAGGATTTTCCCTATCAGAGAGTCTAAATACAGCTCCATAATGCCAACGGTTTGGGAAAGCTTTGACATCAACCTGTCCCTGTTTTCTGCATGTTGAGTTAAAAGGTCTGAAAGATATAAAATGTTTAAGAATGAGCAGGAGGATTTAACAAAATCACAACGGATCTTGTGTGGAGTGTTTTAATTCTGCAACTGCCATCTCAAAACAAATTGATATTTAGCCTAGTGTCCCTTGGGAGGATTTGTCCCAGATTGGTGGGAAAGTATATTCTTGTATTACGCACAGGCAGCCAAGCACATACTCTGTACTCATAATTGAACTGGATGTTTATATGGATTTAGACTGTAAGAATTTGAACAGATGAGAAAAAGCAAGTGATCTATACTGGATAATTAATCTGTTATATTGTTTCACAAACAGGATGCTCAGCAGGCTCAAGATAACTCATTTTGCTTGCCAGGTGGAAACAGTAGTTCTGCATTAACTGTCCATAAAATCAAGTGGATACATGCTGGTACTGAGTTTCACAACCATGTTACACAACAAGCAAAGCTCAGTAAAGTACCTGACCTGTCCATACACTGTAAGGTACCTGACCTGTCCATACACTGTGTCTCACAGTATCACATTTTATCCAATTTTAATTTTCCTTTATACTTTTGGAAGGGTTTCTGTGCCCTTTGTTTAAGGAAAGCTCTGGAAAAGGCCAGCTATGATAGCAAAAATAGGTGGAATTTACAAAACAGCTGGTGAGAAGAGTGAGGATGCTTGATGTTATAGGAATAACACATTTTAGAGATTTTCCCATTGAAACTGGCAGTAGTACTAATACAAGGTGTATACCTTACAGCAACTGTAAGAGGAGAGTGGAAAAATCTGACAATTACTTTTATGTTTGTGGTGCCGATCGAAAGTACTGGACTGGGTTTTTTTTTTTCTCTTTGGAGAATGAAGTCATTTTTTCTTAAGCATCTATTAAAAGTAAAAAGTGATACTGTACAATCAATACCCAGCCTGACTCCAGCAAAGATATTGCTTGGGTTGGAGATTTCATTTTGCTCTTTCAAGTCACTCAAACCTTGGACTTTCTGCCAATCTGCAAAGTAATCATGCTAGAGAGGCACCTGCTGCTAGGGAACCCAGATTAATATTACCGGCACATATAGAGTAGGCTGCAGAACAGCCAGCACATACTAATGATGCCTGGGCTGTGAAGTCAGCTGGCAGCCTCCAGACTCCCCATTGTCAGCCCCATAGCCACTGCAGTTTCGCAGTACCAGCACAGGCAATCCTCACCACAGCAACTTTAGCCTCTCTTTCTGTCTTTATTTATTCCAAAGTAGGTCACTCTGTGCCATCTGTTCACACTTAAAAGCCACAGAATTTTCCAGGTTCCCTATGGTATCCTGCAGTTTAACGTATATTTTTAATGCACTTTTGCTCTACCTAGCTGCTTTGTGTAGTGAGACTACTAATCACCAGAGCTCATTCAACCAGGTAATGTTTTTAGCAACTGAGCGCAGGTCTTGCAGTCATATACGAGACGTGAGTGTAACTGAGTGGGGAGGGAATGCAACAAGAAGGGTGCAGTGTTTTTGCTGATGGTAAATCCTGAGCAACACTGTGTTCAGCAAAGAGGTGATTGTGTCCGTCTGCCTACTGCTTCTCCAGCAACCTTGTTGAAAGCTAAGGGAAGTGATCAGTCCCCGACAGGTATATCATGGGTCTTGTCAGTCTCTGGTTAAATTTGCTTCTCTTGCTCTCCAATGTGAGTATAAAGAGCATTTCATGTCCACAGTTGTCTAACTTCCTTGCACAGTGCCCTCAGCTCTTTCCGACATGCCTGTTCAGTATGGATAACCCACACAATGCAAGGATGATTTTTATTATATTCTTTTAATAGTGCTCTTGACCTCAAGTGATGACATTCACAGGCAGATTTCTGGAAAGGCATATCTCCACATGGGTGCATAGGGGATGCATCCCCTGGCATCACAAACAAGTCCTAACAAGTGCTTTTGGTATGGGATAGAGTAAGCAGCACGCTAAGGAGAAGGGAGGTCACATGTGATACATAACATACATAAAACATACTATAGAGCACACAAGTATCTGTTGGTGCATGAATATTGTGCATGAGAATGCAGGAGATGCACCTGTTAATTACAGGAACTGGCCCTGGCCACCTTGCTACTAACAGGATGCTGTTTGAGGTATAACCATCTTCCACTTGCTAATGTTGAACTACTCCTGTCTCATGTTTCATGAAAAGATTTGTGACAGCAGAAGGAGAGTAAAATCTCTAGAAAGTGTAATTGCACAGACCAAACCTAAGATTTAAAATAAACTAAGAGAAGGTAATAAGGTTATGAGGTACTTGAACAAATTGCAACTCAGGGTCTCTATGATGTGCTTAAAACCAAAGTAGCTTAACTCTAGGAGGCAACAAACAGGCTAGGGTAACTAAAGATCAAGCTCTCTTGGACTAGAAACAACTAGAACACATTACCCAGGTTTGCCAGATGTCACTGTGCAATGCATGGCTTCACCTGAAAGTTATTTTAACCATTAATTGAAACCAAAATGGATTGACTAGCTTGTTCAGTAATACAGTTTGACCACAGCTGTTTGCGGTTTTCAGTACTTGTTCACAGGTTTCTGGATATACTGGATGTCCTAGTTTCCTTAGATTTAAGAAAATAAAAAACCATACTGGTCCCATTTCACAGTGATTACTGTGTTCTGATATAAACTCAAACAAATCTGCAAATTCACTATACTCGTAAAAGCCTCTTCTTCTCACCAGGAAACCCAGGAGTACATGTGGTTAATGCAAATATACCCTGGGTTTACTTAAGGGTATGATACCACTTAAGTTAAATAAAGACTAAAAAATCATTGTGTGTTATAATGGCTATTGCCAGTGTGTTATTGCTTTATATATTCCCACTGTGAATACATAAAATATGGGTTTGCAAATGTTTATTTTGAAAATAATATCCCAGGCAAATAATCATTATTAATGAATACCCGTAAGGCTTGTTGTGTTTGTATTTGCATGATTGGTACAAATCTGCTCAGTAATGGGAGCACAAATAATGACTCTTTTTAATGAAATTTCCGTGGGTATTATGGAAAATGTCAACACTTAATACAAGTGTATTTATGATTATGCAATATATCATACTCCAGATTTAAAAAAATTAATAACAAAAAAGCTTTGGGGGTAAAGAGATTTGCAATTAGACACAGCAAGCTGCTGGTTTACTGTCTCAATAGCTCCTCAGTACCACTAAATCCATGACAAAGTACTTAATAGTAATTTGTGAGGCCTAACAGAAGTAATCCGTTTAAGATTCTTGTGGATTGTAAATACATCATATTTTTGCCGTCTATCTGCAAAATAGTATACTCATGGAACAAACTAGAGGCTTTCACATATTTTTTAATGAGATGAAGATCTCCATCTATAGTTAAATTGAAATCTGACAATAGAAAATGTAATATTGAATTGAGTGGTCATCTTCTGTCTGTCTAACCCCCAGATAGATACTGTCTACTAACAAAGAGCTGTTATACTTCACAAACTCAATGGATTCAAAATAAAGATCTGTAAGAACTGCAAGATACTTTCTTTCTCCAAGGGAATAAAAGAGCTGGGGCCTGACTGTGGTTCTGTTTGAATCAATAGCAGAATTAAACTTTATTTCCAACAGCATAGGATGTCATTGTATGTAACTAGTGGCACACATATGTTAATAAAGGAGCATTTGAACATAGGGAAAGATCAGTTTAGTTTTTTTCATTATCAGAGTCTAGTTTTCATTTTTCACTTATATTTGCATTGTCATAAATACTGAAAATATTATCAACCACTTTTAAAATTGGCAGAGGAGAGGAGCAGTTAAATGCATAGAGATTTGTGTTACACTTTTCTACTTTCTCTTTAGTTCTTTAAAGATTTATCAGGGGGAACACTTCGTCTCATGAATATAGAGATCCATCAACTCTCTTTTACAAGTAGTGGGGGGGTAGGTTAGCAATGATGGGCAAAGAGCCTGCAGTTTTTAAGCAGTGTACACCTGCCTGTTTTTCCATGCCTTTTTTTTCTGGGCTGCCCACAGCACAAGTGGTCCATGAGTCAGCCAGCAAATGCACAGCAGGAAAGCCAGCCATAATTGTTCGTATGCATGCTCCTGTCCTTCCCAAAGGTGAGTTAGCTTATTGCTCAGGCTGTAGAGAGGAGCTGGCATCAACAGAGACTTAAGCTTTTTGCATCTTATGATCACTTTTTCCTTTCACTCTGGGCTATTTGTGTTTATTTCCTGGTTAAGAAGTCATGCTATGAAATCAACTGCTGAATTTATCTGACTTTAAGCAAGCGAAATCTGCCTTTTAGAAGTAGGAAGTAGACATATAAGACACAACCAAATATAACAAATAATACAATAATTAAATAAATATAACAAAAAAGCCTCATAGCATCAGTAATGGAGCTGGTTTAGCATCAAGTGTCTTGATGGGACATCTATGTGGTCACGCCATTTTCAGCATGAATCTTTTCAAGCTGGGATAACATTATGACCATAATGATGCTATTACTAAAGAAATGATACAAATATAATAATTGACTGTCGTGGTTTAAACCCAGTCAGGTAACTCATTCGCTCACTTCCCCCCCCTTTCTTGCCCTCCCCCTGCTCTCGGAAGGACGGAGAGGAGAATCGAAAAGAATGCAACTCCCACGGGTTGAGATAAGAACAGTTTAGTAACTAAGGTATAACACAGATCACTACTGCTACCACCAATGATAATAATGATAAAGGAAATAACAAGGGAACAGAATACAACACCTCAGCACCAGCTGACCGATAACTCGGCCCCCAAGCCCGACCAAGCACCGACCGATACCTCCTCCAACCCTGCAGTCTCCCAGCCCTTCCGGCTAACTCCCAGTTACATCCTGGGCATGACGTGCTGTGGTATGGAATACCTCTTTGGTCAGTTTGGGTCAGGTGTCCTGTCTCTGCTTCCTCCTGGCTTCCCCTCCCGCCTGGCAGAGCATGAGGCTCACAAAGTCCTTGGCCAAACCAAAACATCGCTATCAGCTCTGTTCCCGAGCTGAAAGTCAAAACACAGCACTGCACCAGCTACCAAGAAGGGGAAAAATGACTGCTACTGCTGAACCCAGGACATTGACCTATAGTATAATGTGAAATACATGACCATATTAGAGATTAAAATACACATGTAAATTTAATGGTGTAGAAATAAAAAGGCATAGTTGAGCCAGCATTTCTGTATTAGAGGAATGGGAGGGGTTCAAGGCATTTTTCTCCGATATGATAGAATCATAGAATAGTTAGGGTTGGAAAGGACCTTAAGATCATCTAGTTCCAAGCCCCCTGCCATGGGCAGGGACACCTCACGCTAAACCATGTCACCCAAGGTTCTGTCCAACCTGGCCTTGAACACTGCCAGGGATGGAGCATTCACAACCTCCCTGAGCAACCCATTCCAGTGCCTCACCAACCTAACAGGAAAGAACTTCTTCCTTATATCCAATCTAAACTTACCCTGTTTAAGTTTGAACCCATTACCCCTTGTCCTGTCACTACAGTTCCTTAATGAAGAGTCTCTCCCCAGCATCCCTATATGTCCTATATTTGATGCTTTTCTTGCATCTAAAGAAGTCTGAGTATCAAAGAGAGAGCAAGCAGTCAGTAAGTTTTGCGTGTTTAGAGGTTTGGATATCAGTAACACCAGCGAGTTAATTCTCTGTTTATATTCTGCTGTACAAACCTCAGGGAAGCCCGTAATAGCTGATAAGTTTTATGTAACTCTTCAGAGAGCCAAACCAAAGAAAAAAATGTGAGTTTATCTAGCCCTGTCTTTTAAATAGCTACTTCCTAATTGGCAATGCTTAAATCGGGCAATTTTTAGTCTTTTCTTGGAGCTAACTTATGTCTCTTGTTAAAATTAAAAAAAAAAAAAATTAAATAGGGCAAAAATACAACTGAGCCCTCGTTGCATTCTTCCAGCATTCAGAGCCAGATGAAAATCTGCACCAGATAGAAAAGCACTGTTTTGTTCAACCAGTCTAGAGCTAGCAAAGCTCGTACCAGCCTCTGTGTGTAATGGCGCATGAAAGTGATTGTTTTGAAAATAACTCTTTCAGTTTAAAATATTACTGCCTCTCTCCCAGAGGATGCCACCCAGTCAGCAGACTGAAAACACAGATAATTCTAAGCTGCTTCAGGAGAAAGCCCAGTATTTAACGCATAAAATGCCAAGGGGGATCAGAGCAGCTTGAGTTAAGCTCTTGGACTTTACACTGAAACAGCTCAGAGGCACTCACCTCTCTGCCATGACAACTGGGGCAGGCAACTTTGGCAGGTACAAAGAATTGGGGGCAGTGGTATGTCAAATAGCCACAGTTGCCTTCTCAGTTAATGTATCTGAGCAATAAGCATGGCTTTTACCTTGCCCTTTTGGGTTACAGGTTCACAGCATTTGGACAAATGTTGAGGTCTTAACCACTAAATTAAATAGCTAACACACAGGCATCAGGAAAAGGAAGATGGAAAAGGTCCTCAGAAATAAACATTCTGTGTGAAAAAACTCAGATTTAATTCCAAGTTTTCTACATGATGTAACCAAATCTAAAGGGAACATTAAGCTCCTATTTTCTGACTCAGTCTGCTCCAGACAAAAACAAAATTTTGCCCACACAATAATTAACTGTTCAGTGGTGGGAACAGTATAGGCAGAAAGCTTTTGCTTTTCGGAATCTATCCATTCTGCATTTCTTTTCCCTTTATAAGAAATGTACAAGACAGTGGCATCCTTGATCCATTAATGGTTAAAGAAAACAGTGACTTAAGCCATTTCTTTTCTTGAAATCTTTACAGTTCTTCTGCTCTGTGATGATATTGATATTGTAATCTGACCAAAGAAGCCCTTAGCACACTTTCTTTCTAAACATACAATCCACTTCTGTAGCATTGTATATCTGGATACATACTTCCTAATATAAAGCTATCTGTAAATCAGACTGGACTGCTATTTTAGGCAGGCCAGTATATAGCTCCTACACAGAGCAACAGCCTACTTTTTGTTTTAATACTCACTGTGCTATTGTTTTTAAAGCTTTGGATTTTGGCTTGAAATCCAGACCACCATGATTTTAACAGTAAAACTTTCACCAAGTTCAGTCTGATCCAGATTTCAACATAAATACCTAATGTTGCTAATGTGGGATGTGGTAAACTTGATCATCAAGTTTTTTATGGCCACAACAGATGTTCCTTCTTTTAGACCAATGGAAAGCTACCAAACCTCATCCACCCTCTAAAACAAAAATACAAGCATTTGTTTACAACTTGATTCCAGGAATATGAATTGAATTAGCATCTGTGAAGCTTGTTCTTGTTTACTTACAAATAAACATATGCACAAGTCTTGCTTTTCCCAAAGAACCATGATGTTGTCTGAATAGTATTTACCCTATATAAGAAACAGTATTTTTAACAGTCTAATACTGCGTTATAATTTGTTTGGCACAATCAAAATACCAGCATAGTATTTGTGACCTTGTTTTTAAAAAATTCCTTCATTTTTTTTTCTTTCTTTCTTATATCTAGTAGATGAGAACAACATAATTTGTGTATATGCATTGCATTTTGTATACTTATAACTTAGACTGACTACAATACAACATTCTCATAATCATAACCCAGGCACAGCCTATAGAAAAGTAAGATACTGAATATAAGTGATTTTTTTTTTCCTACTGGTAGCATTCAATGAATTTTCAAATGGGCATAAAATTTTGAAATACTGGTGCCTTCTCCTAAAGCAGGAGAAAAACCATGACCGTGTAATAGCTGAACTGACACTTTCTAATATATTGGTATTTTTAATTATTGGATATCTTTCTAATGCACGCTTCACAAATCCTCATGGCAGACAAAAAGGATTGAGAGTATATCCTAAAAGTTAGTTTCATGAAGCGATTAAGACTGTGGTCACACGAGTAATTCAACCCTCTGATTAACTGAGATGTCTCGGTTCGAAAAGAGAACAGGAAGCTGTGAGCAGATAACATAATCCCCCAAAGTAATTTTGCTGCTCCCCATGAGTGGTAAATTTTCCCTGGATGAGCCAGAGCTAAGTTTGTCTCACTTTCAGACGCCTGCATTCCTGAGCACTCCCTGCTCCTTCTTCAGCCCTTCAGACAAGCAGCTGTTTTTTTGCAGGCAGTTGCCATAGTGCAATTTGCTCCATGGCCAAGCCTTGCTGTTCCTGTGCCCATTAGCTAAGGCTCAGCTATGGCTCTGAGACTCAGCATCCTCAGCTGTAATGACAAAGCAGCCTAAGCCAGTCCTAGACTAGAACCACTTTGGCTTTGCCCTTCATGTCACAGTCACCCTGGCCATGTGTTGGCATGTTCTCTGCAGTGTGCTGTGCTGACTGCTGTCATCCAACCCCATGCAAAGCCATTTCAGTAATCTGGCAGAAAACTAACTCAGCCAAAAAAGCCTCTTGTTTTCAATTCTCAGATCACAGGCTGCATCACATGGGGAATTCTTTGCATCACGTGCAGGTGGATTAGAGACTGCACAAAAAGTACAGCAGAGGCAGGAGCAAGAAATACAAAACTCTATAATGAACAGTTGTGCCTCAGGGAACCAGGTACTTAGGAAGAAAAAATGTGTGTGGTGTTTTCCGCCCCTCCAAGTTGTTGGGTTTGATGCATGCTTAGAGAGGTTCCTAAAGCATGCTGGCACTACCTTTGGGAACACCTTGCTTGCTCCAAAGGGCTTCCTAGAAATCCCTGAGCAAACAGACCTGAATTATGTGACCCCCTTTGCTGAGTGTGTGCTCCTACAACTGCTGGAAAATAAAAACTGCATGTACCCACATGGTAGTTGAAAGTTCAGCCCATGTTTTTTTGGGTGGGTGGCTTTATTCCACTTGGAAGGATCTGGAGTAGAGGGAAAGAACTGGCCACAACCACAACACTTGCCGAAGTGGGTTACAAGAGTAAAAATAGCTTGTGACAAATATAAGGCATGGGAACCTGAACTCTGCTTGGAGTGACCGAGAATCCTGTAGGGTTTGGGTGTCACTGGGAAAAGGACCTCCCTCATCCTCTGTGGAGGGGGGAAACTTGCAGTTCAGCACAGCAAAGCACCTTTCAGGTGACAAGAGTAGTCATGGGGAAAGGATATAGTGGATAAACCATGATTAAAATGAACAAAAGGTGAATTTCTGGTTATTACATAAATACAGGAAAAACACCAGATTTTGTCCTTTTGTTCCTGTTGACTTCAGGTATGGGTTGGTTAGATAGGCAAGGTCCCTGCTATCTGGCTTGCATCTAAAAACTCCAAACCCATTCAAGTTCTGATAAACTATCATTAGTGATACATGCACATTTTAAACAAATGCCCTGTTAACAGCAGCTTCAGAGAAGGAAAACAACACAAAACCATGCATCTGATCATAGGTCATTATGAAAGTCAGCAAAACCACAGGTAATTACTGCTTGGACTTTTGTGGACATAACTATGCACCCACATGCCATGTGACATATGGGGAGCAAGTCCAACGCTTCACTAGAGAGCTGAGCTTTCTGCACTTGGATGGCGCAGAGGCTCAGACCACATGCTGTGCATGCAGTGCTGCAGATGGCATCAGCTTTACCATGCTTAAACGAATCATAGAATCCACTAGGTTGGAAAAGATCTTTAAGATCATCAAGTCCAACCATTACCTCAGGACTGCCGAGACCAACACTAAACCATGTCACTGAGGGCCTCATCTACACGGTTTGTGGACACTTCCGAGGACGGTGATTCCAGCACTGCCCTGGGCAGCCTGTTCCAATGCCTGACCACCCTCCCTGTGAAGTAATTTTTCCTGCTATCCAGTCTAAACCTCCCCTGGCACAGCTTGAGGCCGTTACCTCTTGCCCTATCACCTGTTAGTTTGGAGAGGAGACCGACCCCGTAAGGGAGGAAACAAAAAGCAGGCAAAGAGGGCTTCCAGTTGAAAAAATGAAGGAGATAACGGAGAAAATCAGGTGTTGCTTTCCAAGCCCTGCAGTGTTATGGCAGACACCGCACTTGAATGCGATCTGTGGAAAACAACACACAGGGTGCAGGCTGAATTCAGTTTGTTTTGATGGTAAAGACACGGTGTGCAAGCAGTGTGTTGAGCCTGCTGTTTCAGTTCAGCGGTGAAAGGCACGAAGCGACCCCACGGCTGCCACCCGCGCCCTGAGCAGAGCCTGAAGCGGGCCCCATCTCGACGGCCCGCTGGGCACGCTGGGACCGGTAGTTCTGATAAGGCGAAGCCTGCAGGCCTTGCCGGGGCAATGAACTACGTTTTCCAGCGTGCACCGCGGAGCGGAGGAGGCGATAAAAGGGGCAGTGAGGGCGCCGGCTCACGTTGGCGGGCAGGTCTGTTGCTGCGGATCGTTGTACGGCCGGCAGGTGCCTCTGGGGCCGCCCCGCCGCTCCCTCATGAGGCCGCACGACCCGCCGCAGGGCGGCCCCGCCGCCGTGCTGCCGGAGCTAGAGATGCTGAAGCAGCGGGCGTGCGAGAGCGTGGAGCTGAACGCGGAGCGGCTCAGCGCACTGAGCCGCGACATCTGGAGCCGGCCTGAGCTGGCCTACGAGGAGCACCAGGCACACGACACCATGACCCGCTTCTTCTCCAGCGGGGAGCTGCCGGGCGCCGCCTGGGCCGTGCAGCCGCGCTACAAGCTGAGCACGGCCTTCCGCGCAGAGTGGGGCACAGCCGCCCCCCCGACACAGGGCCTGCGCCCGCTCCGCGTCGCCTTCCTCTGCGAGTACGATGCCTTGCCCGGCATCGGGCACGCCTGCGGCCACAACCTCATCGCTGAGGTGGGAGCCGCCGCCGCGCTGGGGCTGAAGGCCGCCCTGGAGAGCCTGCCGCAGCCGGCGACCGCCGCCGTCCAGGTGAGAGCCCCGCCGAGGGCGGAGGCTGCGACCTCGGCCCCGGTGGGTCGGGCGTGCCCTGACTCTGCGTTTCTGCTGCAGATCACGGTGCTGGGCACCCCTGCGGAAGAGCAAGGAGGAGGCAAAATAGACCTGATAAACGCTGGAGCGTTTGATGGCATGGATGTGGTTTTTATGGCACACCCGTCGCAAGAAAACGCAGCTTACCTGCCCGATGTGGCCGAGCATGAGTGAGTGAGCACGTTCAGGTGGAAAGGACGGGCTTGTGACTAGCCTTTTCTTCCTTCAGTAAGGGAGCTGCTTTGGGAGGGACTGAGCTTTAGGGCTGGAGACCTTGCAAGTGCCCTTCAGATGAGCTAAGTGTTTGTAGTTAGCTAAGGAGACGAGTTCTGGACACTCTTGAGCCATTATTCAGGAGTGCAATGTTCAGCCTAGTGTTAAAGGTCCCTGACTGCACTGGGATAATCTTGCATGTATTCAAAAAATCCATTCTTTTGATGTTTCAGGGTGTTTCTGTCTGAACATCCATTATCGCATCCGTTAAGGAAAAAAAGAGGGCAGCTGAAGGGGATATCATGGATGATAATTCCTTTCTTTCCTGCTCACCAAGTCATGTAGTCCTCTGTATGCATTTTATTTTAATCAGTTTTGAAAGTGCTTCTGTTACTGCTAAGTTTCTATGGTAAAACAGATGAGGTTAGGAACACTGAGTCTTCCTTATCCAGCTACCTCTCTGTTATATTTCATCATTGTGTTTCTGAAGAGTCTTGACTGGTTATTGTATTCTTATTGTATTATTATTCTTCCAAGAGTTATCCTAACTTGTTTTTTGGTTACTGTACCCTAAGTCTATATAATTTTAAAAATGCAGTTTTCATTGATAATTTTATCTTTCCCTTCATTTCAACTCTTGCAATAGCCTTTTAAGTTTGATAAGTTAAGATTGAGAAATCTCCTTTCAGAGGTGATGGATGTAGGACTCTGCTGTATGATGCAAGTCCTGGATAACCTTTAAACTGTTATATGGAGGCAGCATGGAATTGAAGAGTGAAACAACTTACTACTTCCGAAAGCTTGGAGTACTGAGTTTGTCATGATTTATGTAATTATGAAATTCCAAAGGTACAAGGGCTGTTTCGATAATATAATTGGTCTTTAGTTGTTTCCAAGGAATTTAATCACTAAATTGCTAGTACTACTGTATCTGCAGCCTCTGGAAGCTGGTTTGTGCCTATGGTAAAATTAGCACAGTGCGATAATTGTGGTGGATACATGCCAAAATTTGCTTATTCTTTTTTGCTTATCCTTTGCTTAATCTGCCTATTTATTGTTGGTCAAACAGGATCCACATTCTTCTGCTGATACTCTTAGACTGGTTTAGGGTGGTTTTGTTTTCACCAAAATCTGTTGGGTTTTTCTAAGAGTATGTGCCATCTGTGCAGCAATAGAAGTACAAGAAAAGGAATGCTGAAAGAACTTTTTTTTTTAATAAGCACAAGTTTCTTGGAACGGGAAAAAAGAACTGCAATGAGACTTTCTGCTTGACTTTGTCACCTTCTCTCCATTTTTATTGGAGAATATCTAGGGATCTGTCCTGCTGCCTTTGTGAGTTGATTTGAGGGATTGCAGTCTAATACTTGGGATTTTAATGGATAAGTTTTCTATCTGGGTTTCATAATCATAATAAATTTTAAATATATCTTGTACTTCACAGAATAAGATGTATGGTTGTCTTGGAGGATGAGGAGGAATGGAAAAGGGCATACTTGGGTTGCAGGCAGTAGCAGGAGGTGTTTTCTGCTGCAGCAGTGCACTCTGTTGTATCCTTTGCTGTCCAGTATTTAAGTGCCAGTATTAACACAGCATGGCTCAGAGCGTGAGGGTCAGCTCAGTGTAAGTGGCTAAGTTGGCGTTT
Organism: Pezoporus wallicus; assembly: GCF_028554395.1. Taxonomy (NCBI): domain Eukaryota; kingdom Metazoa; phylum Chordata; class Aves; order Psittaciformes; family Psittacidae; genus Pezoporus; species Pezoporus wallicus. Next base: position 1,287,000 of record NW_026642717.1, on the reverse strand, counting down.
GTGCAATACAAGCAAGTTAGGCTTGTCCTCTCTGCCAAGAGAAAAGTTGTGGGGAGCTCTGAGCTTGAAGATGGATTTTTTTAATATGAAAGACTGACTGTTGAGTACAAACAGATTTAGTTAAAATCTCTGCTACTGGCAAAAAATGAATAGTTGTGTATTTGATAAATAGCAGTACCTTGTGTAGTTAACAGTATTTAATATTTGCCTTTCATGTAAAAAGTTTTCATATAGTTAGAAATATTAAGTTGTAGAGCTAATATAAATGGCCCTCAGATGAAGCAAAGCATGAAAATTCAGGTGCAGTATTTTGGCTTCTGTGAAGTTTGAAGATAGCCTTTATTATTAGATCTCTTTCCATCAGCTTTTTTGAGGTGTACAGGGAAAGAATATCAACTTTACACCAGTGTAGTGCCAGGCAAATTGTTTGGTGGTGTTCTGCACAAAACTGAAACATTTCTCTGAACAAAAGGAACTTTTATTTTAGAGGTTTTTTCAGTGAATGGAAAAGAAATAAGTAATGCCTTTTATTTCCTAGTGTGACTGTGAAATACTATGGAAAAGCTTCTCATGCTGCTGCTTATCCTTGGGAAGGAGTTAATGCATTAGATGCTGCTGTTCTTGCATACAACAATCTGTCTGTTTTAAGACAGCAAATGAAACCGACCTGGAGAGTTCATGGTGAGATCTTAATTAAATCTAATGCCTAGCAAGTAAGAGCTTAGGCTGTTGAAATACTAACTTACAAAATCCCACAATTTAAAGTATTGCATTATTGCACTAAATTATTATAGTCTCTTCAAGTATTATGAAATAGCACTATTTCTTTTAAATAGCTTTCGGTCACCTTTAAAATCATGTCAGTGTCCAGTACTAGCTTCTGAAAATAGGCTTATAGGTTGGATTCCAAAGAGGACTGTGGTACCTAGGTAGAGGCTAGGCAATTTTTAAGTGTTTGCACTTGGAAGTTGCAGTTCATAAAGAAAAAAAAGAAGTGCTAAGTTTATTTTGGAACATGGCCTTGAATTCCTTATAGTTAATGTACATGTTCTTGCAAAGGTGTAAGGTTAAATGCTTCCGAAAAAGTGTTACTGCAGGATTTTTTGTAGTAGGCATTCCGTTAATTACATGATATTTATTGAAAGGGTGTCTGGGTTTGGAGTGATTGAAATTTATTTGCTGAAGTACAAAACCGAGCGATGGCAGAAGCCTGTAGTTTTGAGTTAGTAGCCCAATCAACTAGATGTTCACTGGATTGTAGTATTTAATATCTACTAGAGTTCAGATTAGAAAAGTCACTTTTGTAATTAGACATGTTAACCATTAAGCTTCACTCATACTCCTTCAGCATCATGTATTTATTTTTGTACAGTGAGAATGTTTCAGAAGTTGACATGGAAGCTGCCCTTCATCTCTAAACCCAGGTTTCCCTTATTGCACCCAACACAGCTTTTTTTTTCAGGTTGAAATTAAGAAAGTTTGCCATTTCTGCAGGACTTCTGAATGTAGAACTGTTTATTTGGAATACTTGTTATGAGCTAAAAACACATACAGAAGTTCTGAGCTAATCATTATGCCTCTTAGTGCTTGTGCTGTATAATATATATGTGTATTTCTCTCCAGGATATCTGGATGGAGTCTGGAAGCCCTGACTGTTTGCAGTTTTGCTGTGCAGCAATACCCAACTGAATTTCACACCTTGGGCATAGCCTCTCTATCCTATTACTTTGTAGGAAAGAGGGTACTTAATTATGAGCTCTGGTGTGTGAAAGCAGAGTGTTGCAGGTTTAAGGTTGGAGGTGCCCGAGTCTTCTATTGAATCTAAGCATAAACCCCTAAATACTTTCTTCATAGTTTCTAAAAGCTACATGGATAAGGTGGCAAAAATTTAACTATCTGAACAAGCGTCCTAGAAGTAGCACTTCTGAAGTATGGCAAAACTTAAATTGCTTTGTTGATGCATCTGCTGTCATAAGCCTGGTTTTCAAACTGGAAATACTTAAAATACTTTTGGGAAAGTATAAGCAGTCAGAATGAGATTCAATTTTAGGAATGCTTTTTTTAGAACTGTGTGTTGGAGATCTCATGTTGTAGACTTGTAGTAACAGCAGTTGCTGACTGAAGTGATCCTAAGAATCTTAGTTTTAACCCACTAACAGAAACTGAAATAATTTTCTTTACTGAAGTTTGGAATTTCTAAGCCATTTTTTATGTACCTGAATATTGTTGGTTTGAGTTTGTCTGATACTTCATGAGTAAATGTTATGTTGCCCTCTTGAAATACAGGAATGTAGATTTCTTTTTCTATTTAAGAAGTTGTATTAAACAGGTTGTAAAAAAAACAAAACAGTTCCATCTAGAAGGGCAAGCTGGGTGCTATTAGTCTTGTGCAGGCAGCCTACTTTTAAGCTCGATAATCTGTCCAGTCCTTATTGCAGCTGCTTTGAAATTTAAGTGTAAACATACTCTCAGACTCTATCCAGTTCTGTTTACAAGTGGAAATTGTTTACTTACTGAGCTACTTATTTTGAGCAAATGTGTATGGACAGTGTGTGTCCTGCAAACTTGCACGATTGCCTGCTGGTTCCTTTGCTGTGCTTTTCCTTTTGTTGTGGACTAGAACTGATAGTGGTTTAAATCAGCACTTTATTTACTTTATTTGGGAGTGAAAAGTTTTACTTGAGGGGGAGTTCATAGTCTTAATAGGTTTTCTGCACCAGAAGTAAAGATTTGTTGCCCATTTGCCTCCTGATAGTGCTGTCATTTCAGGTTTCAGTGACATGCATCAGTAGCTTTGAGCAGTATTTCCATTTAAAGTAGATAGTTCCTCAGATTCTACAGAAAACAAAGCTTACTCCACATATATAAATTGAGGGTAGGAGGCCAGGGAAACAAGCAAAGCACCCTGTTGAAAGCAACTAGCTGTTAATGCACTGAAATCTAATGTAGAATGGAAGTCTACAATGTTTATTGTTGAAATACTTAGGTACTAAGGCTCTGACATAATTGAAACTATGTACTTGGCACATGTTTTATTGAGGGAATAGTTTCAGCTCAAACTTCACTCTGGAATAAAACTACCTATATTATACATTCCAATATTTCTAAAGAATTAGTACGAGGAATTTAATGAACTTTCTGTGGACTGCAACACGCACATTGCTCCAGTATTGTTGGGCAGTGCAACTTACTCAGTTTCTCTCCAAACTGGCAAAATAAGTTGGAAACCTTTAAAAGTTGGAATCCAAGATAGCCTTTATAAATCTTATTTCAGTGGCAGCCATCTTGCTTTATGACTCTGCATTGAATTTCAGGGCATTAATTACGAATGCTAGTTTGGCTTTAAGGTTTATAACAGATGTCTAACCAAAGAATGTAATGAAATTGTGCTGAAAAATATACACATGTTCCACTTAATCTGATGGGATGAAGAAACTTTATCCACATACTGTATTTTTGACATTCTTCGTATTTCATGCTTGGCTGATGTGTTGGTTTTTGTTTATGTATTTAGTTTTTGAGCAAAGAGTTTCATGGCAGAGCTGAAGATCAAGTAGTTATAGTTAACACTGGTAATATGACTTTTCCCTTTCTGCAGGTGTAATAAAAAATGGTGGTGTGAAACCCAACATCATTCCTTCTTACACTGAGCTGGAGTTCTACTTGCGTGCCCCTTCAATGAAAGATCTTTCTGTTCTGATCGAGAAGGTTGAGAACTGCTTCAAATCTGCAGCACTGGCCACAGGATGCAAAGTAAGAATGTATTAATGGTTGTGCATTTAATATATGAAGGTAAGGTAGGCTGGAATAGGAAATGGAGGCTTAGCAGCATTTATCTGCATGGTATTTAGCCAGAATATACTATTTGTTCTTTTGTTGCTGCGTCCCATCTAAGCAAGCTTTGGTTTATAAATAGAATGACACAGCATCATAGAAGAATCTAGGTTGGGAGAAACTTCTGGAGGTCATCTAGTCTAAGCCTCTGTTTGGAGCAATACCAGTTAGAGCAGATTTTTTGGTGCCCTGTAGTCTTCTGAGTATCTCCAAGGATGAAATCCCCCAACCTGTCTCAAGTGCTCCACCCACCTCATGGTGACCAAGGTTTTTCCTGATGTTTAGACTGTGATGACTGAGCAGTGGAGCAGAGTTTGCCTGGAGAGTCTGTAGTGTTTCCATCTTCGGAGGTACTCGAAAGCTGCCTTGATATAGTCCTGGGCAACCAGCCCTAGATGACCCTGCTTGAGGAGGGGAGTTGAACAAGATGATTTCCAGAGTGGGTTTCCAACTTCAACCATTCTGTGATTCATTTAGCAGTCTTTTTTTTTTGTTTGTTTATTTCCTTTTAGTAAATGGAAATGTTTCCTGTAGCTGGTTCCAGCAATATGATTACCTTGCAGTGTATTGCTAAGATACATAGTTCTACCTACTCTGTAGTTACAGGCTTGTTTAATACAGCTGTGAAGAGAATGTCAGTGCTCAGCAGAACAAATAGGTGTGGTGTATATGAATGTGAGTTAGTGAGATTTAAGGTCTGTTTTAGGTATTGCATGCTGTTTACTGGTATGGCCTCTCCATTCTAGCTAGAAAAGGATTTCAGGAAGTTAAGATCTCTCTTGAAATTTGACATTGGTATGGGTTTTTTACATTTGCTTTCAAACTTCGTGCTGGTGTAAAGTCATTTATGGGTAGGGCTGTGGTACTGGACCTGTTCTAAACAATAGTAAATTTGGTGAAGGCCTAACTTGATTTCTGTGTAGTTTAATAGTACCTGCAGTGGAAACTTTTAGTCAGTTACAGGTGTTGCCTATTTTTGGACATGATATCAGTGAAGTCCACCCTTCTGGAATTTGGCTGTCTAGTGCAAAGTTGATGGAACACCGGCTTTGTTTTGATGAAGGGTAACACTTGGCAGAATGTTGAATTTCTGAAAGAAACTTAGTACTTATGTCTGTTTTGACATGGACTTGATGTATCGATATGTATTTACTTTTTCTGGTCTTTAAATTGGTTTCATTAAACTGGCTGGAGTTGGAGAAAAACTTCTAATAACTCAAGTTTTTTTGTCTAGGTGGAAATAAAAGGTGGTGAAAATGATTACTACAACGTGCTTCCAAATAAGAGCCTGCAGAAAGTTTACAAGGAGAATGGAAAGAAGCTTGGAATAGAATTTATATCCGAAGACTGTATCTTGAATGGTTTGTCAGGTAACTCCATCTGGGCATTTTGTTACAATTTAAGCTTAAGTTGATTAGCTCTTAAGTGTATAAAAGAATGGGATAGAGCTAGGTTAAACATACCTTGGTCAGAGGAAACAGCCAAATTAGAAAGTTGAAGCTCGTAAAAGGATCATACCTCTGGCCTGTGTTTCTGTATTTGTTGTAGAAACTAGGAAATTTTCCCAACAATAGTAATTTTCTGATAAGATTTCTGAAAATATTTCAAATACAAAACAGCTTAGTTGGGGGGAGGTGTGGAAGGATGGAAAGTGAAGAACACTCTTCCTGAGAACATTAAGGATGTGTAATGAATTGCAGCCCATTCTGTTGCTTTCAGTCCTAGTTTGCTGTGAGTGGAGATTGGACTTTATTTTCATGAACCTTGTTTAATAATATTTCCAAGCTTACATATAAACAAATTTGTTAGCATCTGGCTAATATTTGAGAGGGAGTTTTTGAAGAGACTTTAAGTGGAAGTTTAAGCATCTCAGTAACCCTAATTTAAACCTATTTCCATTAACAGGTAATCTTATGCCTCTAACTTTAGTTCATGAGTTCAACAGATTAGTTTTCCAAAGGGTGCTGTTCGAGTAGGTGTTCACTTCTGAGTCTTGACTGTGTCTCAAACTATGTCATTTTCTTGGTCTCTCAGAGCTAAAGCAATAGGAGTGTGAATTCTTGAAAAGTCAGGTGGGTTTCTCATTACTCATAACTTGTTTTTTTTCAGAATCTTTCTGCAGGAGCTCTGTTGAAGTCTTAACCTGCTGATGATATTTTATAGCCTTCACTACTGACCATAACTGTGTATCTAAACATTTTTACTCCACTTACGTCAAAGATTTTCCTTTTTGGGTAAAAGGAAGAGATTGTTCTCAGTAAAACGTTGTTACTCAATTTCATGACAGCACTAATCTTCTCTATATTAACTGCAAAATATATTTGAGATCTTGGTGCTTGGGGACAGAGTTCTCTATAAACTTTTTTCTTCCTTGTGGTATAAGTAAGGTTTACAGCTTTCCTCATTTAGCCTAAGAAAGGGTCTGAGGAATGTCTCTTAGAATGTTTACTTTAATGAAAATTTTTGGAGCTCTGGTGGTAGCTTCCCTCAAAACACTGGTTTAAGGGTGAAGATCGTGAATACTCGTGATCTTGCATTCAGAGGACTTCTTATGAGCTTAGTACAGACACCTAATTGTAATAGTGCTTTCATATGTAACTTACATGATATGCAAAATGTTAATTCTGAAGTTGCTTAAACTGAAACTCCCCATATGCCTGTCCTGTCCTTAAATTGCTTGTCAAATGTCAGAATGTGCTTGAGCAACTGCTTTTTTTATCTCACACTACAGTAGGCTTTACTGAATTTTCTTCCCACAGCTGGTTCTCTGAATTTTTGCAGTGGGGCTTCAGGAGTGATAACAAACCACAATCTCTAGAGACATAGGAGTGGAATTTTGTATGCTGCCCTTTTTTGGGGGGGGTTGAATGTTTTGTCTCATCTTTTTCAAGACCTCTATTTCTGTTTAGTTTTCATATGGTTTTCAATGTTTTCTTTTAGGATATCAGTTTCTTCTGTTGAAAGGGAAGGAAGATAGCTCAGTTGCTTCTCCATGTCTGTGCAGCAGAAAAGTCCTTAACAGATGAGCATACTCGCTGCCACCTCTACATGGGTATTAGTATCGGTCTGCTCACAGGTATCGCTCTAGGCAGCTAAGCATTACAAAGAATTCCTTCAATCCATCAAATCATACTACATTTTGTGTGCCTTGTGCACACTCTGCTCATTTGGCACACAGAAAGGATGATGTGAGATAATGTGAATCTGAGTTAGCTTTGACCAGGTGGCATAACCTGGTTCTCCTTCTGCTGGTAGCGTGGCTCAACTCCAGGGTAATGATTACCTCCCAAAGCAGATGGCCTAGTTTAGCATGCGTTAGGTGAGGTACCCGCATTTGTAATAACTTTGGTATTTTTAGCAGTCATGGATTTCATGCACAAGACTGGTATAGACGATCTTATGGAGCCAGTATGTTTTGAAAATACCACTTTTGAAGCTTGGGGCTGTGTATAAATGCTTCATGGAATCTTCTGCATTTTCCCTTCCATTCTTGTGTGTGATAATACTGATTTCCATAATGTGTTCAGTGACTTGAAGAGGTTTCTGTGTCAGCTTCAGGATATATTTTTGAGAGGCTGGAGCCCCTAGTACCTTCCTTTTGAAGACAGTGCACAAGTCTATATATTGCGTTGATAATTGTGCAGTTATTTATGCCTCTAGAAGGAATTCCAATTCATACATCTCTACCAAGCATACAGATCCAGATGCTTGTATGGAACCCATTGGAGTAATTGACGTTTTAAACATGGCACTAAGTTAATACCACAAAAGGGTGTAACATTTTTTTTTTCTGAAAGAGGGAAAGATGTGACTGTGTCATGTTCATAAAAAGCTGTCTGGATTTTGGCTTGGTAAACTCTCCATCCTACTAGAAAATACCAAGTTTAAATTCTTTACGTTCAGCAAAAATAACTTGTGAACTGGTAGTCGCTTGGATATGGACATAAATTTAAGTGGAATTACATGACCGAGAGCTGGGATGCACTGAAATTTTTAATGCTTCATTTGCTGAGTGAGAGCAGGGAAAAAGGCCAAGAGTCTTTCCAGAAGTATGTGTATTAGGACTTAGTAAAGCAAGTTTAGAACTCTTGGCCTAGTCTGAAGTAGGCAGAACTTCCAGACTTCTGGTTTGTCTTTCCAGACTGACTGAAGAATGGGGCAGTACTGTAGACTACTAAAAATTAAAATAACTTGCTGCTGTGCCGAGAGTTGGATTTTCTCCAAAGGCACACAGATACAGTGTGGGAAAAGATCATGGTTTTGGACAAGTGTTGCCACTTCAGCTTGTAGGCAGAGCAAATAGCAAGCTAGTCTTGTCTTTGATCACATAATGTAGGCTCTGTGGACTTGCTTTTAATAAATATATGTTTCCAAGTAAAATCTATATCCTTCAATCGCGTCATTACTGAATCCTTAAGCGATACCTTCTCTCCATAAAGTATTGTGATATGGAGGCTACCTGATGTGTTACAAATAACTTTAAATCTTAAGAACAGTCACTGTGTAATGGCATTGCTAAAGAAAAAAAACAATAAATCTTGCAGCTCTGATTGGCCTGAAAAAAAGTTAAATGAGATCTTAGTTGGTAATCCCTATTTTCTCCCACTGTGAAACAATGCTTCCTTTGGTATCTGAATTTCACAGTAATTGATATGTTGATTTCTCTGGCTTCTAAATGTTGTTTTAACAAATAGTGGGTTGCCTGTTTGGGTAGAAAAAAAACAGGTGGGGGGGTACTTAGGAAGTAATTGCAAACTCTTGGATGGTTTACTGTGAAGGATCCACTGCTTCTGGATGGAATCAGAGATGTGAGATACCAGTAGCTAACGTAACACTAGCTAGGCATGAAAGCATTAAAGTCTTCACTGTTGCTATTAAGAATTTTATGTCTACAAAGTACCAGCATTATGTCTGGAGTTTAGTCTGATCTTGTTATTTTAGGAGTGTTTGTGCTGCTGAAGATTTCCATAACTGAGAATAATCAAAAGGCACAGGAAAAAAATAGTTGTCCTCAATCTGGTTTTGTTTAAAGATAGATTGTTCGTACTTCAGAGTCCCCTACCTAATGCTGAATATTTGCATATTGGTGAAAAGTGGCTGTAGCAGGAAAATAGCTGAACTACCTGGTCCTCACAAGGTTTGTAGCTTTCATTGTTTCTGAATTAACAGCTTACTCTCAGGAGATGCTTGTTAAAAACTCAACAGTAAATGGAATAGGGACATGCTGGTAAATCTTCCCTGCAGTCCAGTAACTGATTATTGGTCATATGCACAGTAGAGAGCAGCATCTGAAGATTGCTAGTTAGGGAAAACATATTGGTGATGGGGACTTCTGTATGGATGACTCACTTGGTATGCTTTTAATTTAGTATTTGGGGTAAAGGATATTACATTTTAGATAGGGGCTGGATGTATCTTTCATACATTTTCTTACAGCAGTTGAAGCTCTTTAACACTTGTTCATTAAGAAAATTTCTATTCTGCTTCTAGGTTCCACGGACTTTGGAAATGTTACATTTGTAGTCCCTGGGCTTCATCCTTATTTTTATATTGGCTCTGATGCATTGAATCATACTGAGCAGTACACAGAAGCTGCAGGTGAGCGGAAGTGAAAAGGGCTAGAGGTTTGTATTTGGAACCTTTGTGCCTTGTAGTGACTGCTTCCTGAATTTTCACTACAGCAGATCTAGAAATTATTTAAAGTTACAGAGGATTAAAGCTTTCACATGCTTCTGTGGTATTCAGAGGTACTGTGTAGTAAATGTACAAAAATGTAAGTACTAGATCTGAAAGTGGCTACATGTGAAATGGAGTTGCTTTCTTCAAGCATGGTGGGATCTGAGCTGAATATGGACAATTAGCTAACTGTAGAGTTGCAGAAAAGAGCTGACAAAATGTAGAATGTGTGTGTGTGTGTGTGTGTGTGTGTTTAAAGCTGAATGTATGCGGGAAGGATGACCTCTCCTTGTGCTAAAAGCCTGACTTAGTATGCCATGTAGGCAGAAGAAATTAGAGGGATTATCCCTAACAGCGTATTCAGAAGAGCTTCTAAACATGAACCGAAAGGTGAAAGTAATTTTTACTCCTTAAAGCACGATACTCGGGAAATATAGTATAAAAGGCTGCATTTTCTAAAAAGGAAAATGTGAACACTCACTTCTCTGATTTCAGTCTTATTTATGTCAGTAGCAGAAAGTTGAGTACTTACATGTGAAAACTTGTTTTGAGGCATCAGAAAATAGACATACTTCATGCAAGTAGATTTTTAAGAAACTGTTCTTGCAATTGAAACTTGAAGATCTTATAGAATATGCCTTATGCTAGTGGTTTGTGTCTAATAGTAGTAGTTTAACCTGAAATTTCTCTTACTTTTCTGCAGGGTCACAAAATGCTCAGTTCTATGCTTTGCGCACAGCAAAAGCTTTGGCAATGACAGCACTGGATGTCATTTTCAAGCCAGGTCTTCTAGAAGAAGTCAGGGAAGACTTTAGACAGGTGAAGCTAAAAGAAGAGGGGCAAATAAACCCAGTAGAACCTATCAAAGAATCTGGAGTTGGCGCAGGAGTGTGTGCATCCCATTAAACTTTATTCAGCTTCTCTCAGTAGGACTGACTTCATGGAGATGATGTATTTAAATCCTGGAAGGGGCTGGATAAACCCATAGCTGAAGAAATGTTCAATTTTGGGGGGGAACTTTAGGAAAGGCAAACAGTATCATTGCTTTCAAAAGTGTGCAATTTCATCTATCTGTAATGTTTGCTGTATTCAATATGGTGATGAACTCTGGAAACAAATACATCATCTTTAAGCTGCAGTGTTGAAAAAATGAGTGTTTAGTTCCCTGTCAGTGATTTTCTATGTATTGCTAAAGTAACATTCTTTATAGGGGAAATACGACATCTACCTGAAAATGCTGGTTCTAAAATGAGCTCTGTTCACTTGGCGATCAAAGGCTGAATCAGATCTATGAAGTATTTCTGTCTGGCCAGTCACTTTTTCTTGGGACAAGATAGAGGCTTAAAACCTCAGCTGATTTCACTGGAAAGAAGGGCGTATGTTTGGAAGAATGCCTGATTTTGACAATAGTAACCGCTAGCAATGGAGCAGAACCATTTGTATGGAAATGGCATCTTTAAAGTCTGATTGTCCTGAAATGCATTGGCTTGCCTCCTAACAGTTTTGGAGGTGATATGGAGAAGTCATTGATCAACAAATTGGAAAGCAACTGAATGTTTATTTATTTAAATTAACATGTTTAAACCACTGCAGAGAAATGCATGTGGTCCTTTTTTTAAGTTGTACTCTAAGGCAGTACCAGTGTGCAGACGAGGTGTTCACTAGCCTAGCTGATCTGAAGGATCTCTGTAAATCTAGCTAACAAAGTGGGAATCTTTCTCACAAAGTTGCAAGCCTGGTACTGTGAAGCAGTAAATGAAGCTAACCTTAAACTGGTGTGTGCAAACCAGTAAGCTCTTGAGAAGTTTGCACTGGGGATTGCTTGTGCAGTACCTGGCTTCTCAAACCTGTTTGTTCCCATATCCTGTAAGATAAGTAGATGTGTTAAGTCTTGCCAGTTGTCCTTCCCATGTGTTAATCTGTTTAAGCCTTGTTATTTTGCTTCCCAGAAACACTAATATTGCAGATTTTACCTAGGTTGGTGGTGTATGCGTCCAAACATGTTAGGAATTTTTTTTCTAATTCAGTTTTTAAAGGATCACTTGAGTACGTAGAGAAGGAACTAATCTTTTGTTCAGATACAAATAGCTGAGTCAGAGTGAAAAAGCAGCTTACTGGCTAACGTTTTTCTAAGCATAAGTGTTATAGTAAGCTTCTGATAAGTAGTCAAGCAAACTGTATTCCCCAGGAAGTTGAATTTTTATCAGAACCAGTCTCTAAATGGTAAACTCCAGAATTCTAATAGAATTTCTAATAAGAATTTATATTCTATTAATTTCTACATTCAGTTTCTAATTCTGGAAAGAAACAGATTCCTTAGCTTAACTGTGCACTCCCTCTGCATTTTTGCACACTTTTTAACACAGGCTGCTGTTTATGAATTCTTTTGAGACTTTCCTTTCTTAGAGGGATGACTGTATGTATGACTATACAGCCTCTATATGTTGCATAGACAACAACTTGACAGTTTTTAGACTTTCTGATACTTCAGTCTCTGTGCTTGTAGTAATAGGACACAGACTGTTAAATATATTAACTGCTCGGTGTCCTTTGAAAAAGTAACTGATTATCTAGGAAGTAGAGGCAGTTAAAGGGGTTTGTTTGGTATTACAAGCCAGTTAGTTGAAGAGCATGACTGTAAGTACTCCAGGTTCCAAGAGGGCCTGTCCTTACACCAGTGTCCTTGCTTTCAGTAGTAAGCAATTTTGACAGATGAATACATGAAACAGGTGAGGGTTGGACTTTGAGTTGTAGGTGTGTCCAGGATTGTAAGTTGAATACTAAATCCAACTGAAATTGGTCCAAGGTTTGTCAAAGGAACTTTCTCTGCAATTTTTAACTTAAATTCTGCCAGTTCTCAGACACAGTTACAATTCATTAAGTTCTGTTGGGTTAACAAGGTGGTTTATGAATTTCCTTAGCATAAGTGTATTTTCATTTCCTCCTGCACGAGCTGCTTACCTTCTTGCTTTGCTGTTTTTAAGGTGCAGTGTTGGGATCTTAGTGATTGCGATACATGCTGCATTGTTGTTTCCTACTGGCTGATGCATCCTTTTCAGGTCTCTTTGTCCAGACTGTCTGGCTGTTGGCTGCATTATGCCCAAGATCATTTAATTACGCATTTCTGAATTAAAATCATGTCCTCATTTTATTGTAATTGTTGCTGGAATTAAAATGAAACTGAAGTGCTGATTAAAGATGAGTTGATATCAATAAAGCAGTTTAATTGCGACTGAATTTTCTTGTCTTTTGATTAATATTGGGATGCTGCATGACTTCATTTGAATAGCGTATTTGATTCCTCCCCCCAGTTTGGTATGATTATATAAGAATGAGGATGTGTAAGCTTTCCATTTTGGTCTGCCTAGTGAGCAGGGTTTTTTGTGTTACTGCTCTTCAAGTACAATACTTAATGGTAGTCTATATAGTTGTAGGGCTGTTTTAAAACATGTTAGAATCCATTGAATAATAGGAATGGTGCTTGGGAGGGCTCTCTGGAGAATCTCTGTGAGGCTAAACCTTGTCCAGCCTCCAGCTTGAAGTGGAGTTGTTGCCAGCACTAGGTAAGGTGAGCTTGTCTTCATTTGCTGAATTCTGGAAGCCTTCAAGGGTAGAGACTTTGGACTTCCTCAGGCAAGTTAGTTCTGATTTGTGCCTCAGAACATTCGTTCTTTAGGTCTAGAACTAAAGCAGTTTGGGATTTAATGTTAGGATTTTACTATAACAATGATACTATATATGAGAGAAACTTACTTTCCGTGGGAATGAAATTGGTAATATGTGCTCATAAATCTATGAAAATATCAGGCATGGTTTTTAAGTTACCCTAGCTGCAGTCGTCCCCAAGCTGCCTGTAACTTAAGAATATTGGAATATATGTCAAGAATAGTACTTCTAGCAGTGAATCAAAATGTGTAGGTAATAAACTGTACTTGCCAAAATGATTTTGAACAGCTGAATGTGAGTCACGGAAGGATGAGGTGATTATGTCCAGACTTTGTGAAGAACTTAAAGCCTCTGCCCTATCAACTGCAGTGCTTCCTTATTTAATGTCTTTCCTAAAACTTGAGTAAAAGATAGGTGTGGCTTAAAAAGTAAACCATGAAATGCGATGGATTACTTTTCATGAGAAGATTTGAAGGAGAGAAGTTGTAACATGCTGAGTTGAGCAATGTGGTGTAGAAAGGTCCAGCAGCCTTTCTTCAAACAGTAAATGGGAAGCTGCTACATGTTCTTGTGGATCATACTTCTGAAATCATTTTGTTGCCATTAAGTACTTGGACCTGATTACATTTCTTCACAGGAGCACAATCTTGCTTGTGACTGCAGAGCCATAACACATTAGCTGTCAAAGTGAGTCTTCGTCTTGTATTCACTGAGTGATCTTACAACTTGCTAACAGCTTTCTTTAAAACAGGCTTTTATTTACAACAAAGTGTTTAAGGTTAAAATAAAAAGTCTACATGATTTCCTGTTTTTTCCCTAAAGATTGCCATTTCCTGGTCCTCAAAGTAACAGGCATCCACAGGGCCTTTGTCCACCAGTCTGTCTGGTTGACTCTTGCTGACACCCACATCTTTTTGTCAGGGAGCAAAGGTGCATACCTCTGAAGACTTATTACGCAAAATCTCTGCTAAGGAAACATTGGCATGATTGCTGCAGTTTTAGATTCCTTTAGGCCTTAATGGAAGTTTCTGACAAACGCATCAAGGAGTTTACTCAGCCACACGTGCATTTGGAAGTCCTTATTTAAAAATACAGTGAGAAGCCAAATGCCTCAGAATTAGGAAAGGCTGAAGTCCACATGGCCGTGGATAGTCTTAACAGCTGTTTATGCACCATTATCACATATGATTGTGCTAGTGTACTTATACAAAGTTACCTTTTGAGCTGTTCGGTCTCGAAGGTAATGGGCAAATGTAATCGCAGCCCATTTCCTCTTAGCTTCTCAAGACCATATTGAAGGATGAAAACACACAAATGTAATTGATGTTCATCAGAATTACAGTGCTGGAGCCTTGTTCATAACTATTTAATAAGCCCTAAAAAGTCATCAGGAGTTGTAATTTCCCTTGGTTTTCTTGTTTTATATATATACTTTCGTTTTACATATATACTTTTGGTTCTTGGAGGCTGAAACACGCTTCACACCTCATGGACTCTCGCGGAGATCATTCTTTTGAAGACAGAAAATAAACAGTGCTGTACAAATGTAAAGTTTTATTGTGATTTTGAGTGCTTCTGGAAATAAACCCAAACAACTGATTTCTTGTGGCTGGGCAAAGGAGCAGAGTGTTAATGATTGGGTATGAAACTCGTGCTCTGAAAGGCTAGACAACAGAAGGTGGTGTATGTAAATATGTTTAATGAGTACACTTGTTGATAGCAAACACTGCCTGTATATGACATATCCTGTACTTATAGAATACATCTATATACACATTTACATAAGACTGAAAAGGCACTAGAGTTTCCCAAAATAAAATACAAGTAAATTAACAATGTAAATCCAAACATGGTGGTTGGGAAATCTGTTCAGGTTGGTGGGCTCGAAGGGAAACTTTGAAAATCACTTGGGAAGTTAGGAACCAGTCTCTCACTGAAAGCCAGGGAGTTCAGCATGCTAGTTCCCATTTTAATCTTCAGAATCTCCCTTATACGCATACTACTCAGATGCCAAATAACATGTAGCATGAGATTAAGGAGTCTAGAAAGGAATGTACAGTACTGCAGCAAACTACATAGCATTAAGCTTCTTACGGAGCTGGAGAGCTTACTACAAGATCTGGCACTCCTGTTTGTGCTCTTCTTAAATCGTAGGAATAAATGGGTTTTCACAATACTGCGAATCTAAATACATTCCTGTGCAAGTAGCGCCCAAGGAGTCTCGCAGCTTTTTGAGGGAAAAGGTGCCATTATAGCAAAGAATAAGGTAAGGTGGCCAGCCTCTCCTCTGCTTTTGCCAGAGTGCAGAAACCTTTATGGTTTAATCAAATAGACTTTAATTTCTTGAAAAAGTCTACTGAAGAGTAATATGATATGGAGGAAACTTGATAAAGTGAAACCTAGTATGTGTATGTGGGGAAAAAAAAAGCAGCTATGTAGAAATGAGTACTAAAACTATCTCATGGATGGGTGTGTTTTAATGGCTTTTAGCTTTTGTGATTTCATCGCATCACCTATGGAGTGTAGGCTGTAAGGGCAAGATGAGCATAGCTTGTTTTGCACATCATGATTTTAGCAGTTGTAAGAAAGGCTGCATATGTTTACATGATGTTTATTTACATAGGGAATTAAATCAATAGCCAGCAGTGATCAAATAGCTGCAAAGTCTGTGTCACGAGCCTGATGGTAGAGTGGCTGATTAGTCAGGCCAGGGCAGGTCTCATGTCAGAAGATTCACTTTCATTTTAGAGACAACTGCTTTGGTCTGATTCTCAGAGCAGCTACATCTGTAAGAGACAACAGCAGCTGCTGTGCAGGGAGTAAAGAACTTGGTAATTGCATGCAAAATTGTGTATGGGTTTAAAGTCCTGTTCACCCAAGCCCTCTGTTAGCTTTGTGGATGTAGTTGTACAGCACGTGGCAGCAGACATGCTATACGCTACGCTTTCTGAGACACCTTTGGTGCTCCTCCTATTGTAAAGGCCCCTGATTCCATTCAACTGATTCTTGTCTTCCTGAGCTATTTTATTACTTCTGCATTGCAGATTTTGCCTCTTCCATACGGAATATTTCTACTGACTGGCTGCTCTGCAGAAACCATGATGGAGAGCTAGGACTTGAGTCAATGCCAAGTGCCCTCAGCTCCAGCTGTGTCTCTTTGCTCCTGCTCTGGAAAATGCTGGGCCTGCTTTAAGGTCACAGAGGGATGCAGGGTGCCAGGGAGACAAATGCAGCATGAAAGCAGAGTCCTCAGTTAGTTGTACCTGGGTCTGCAGTGGAGCTGCTACCTCGTGGTGGAAGTTCTTTTTTACTTCACTCTGAAGTTTTTGGCATGGTAGCTCTAGTAACTCAAATATAAGGCCCTTACTACTGCTTTGTCACCTGTTAAGCACCTTTCTATTATGCTTTTACTAAAACCCAGATGAACTAGGCTTTTCCTGGAAGCAAATACAACTACTGGTGTCTTTACAGGCTGCAACAGGTTCTCAGGCTGTACAGACCAGTAATGCCCAGACTATCGCAGAGAAAATGGGCTTCTCACAGAGTAGTTTTGCTCTTTGTAGACACTTGGTTGTCTTCAATGGGTCATTTTGTACAGAGACCTGTTTCTTTTCCCAGGAAACCCAAGGAGAAAACTCCCACTGACTCAAATAAGCAGATCCAAGGAGAGCTCCTGTGTTTCCAAAGGATTTGATTAGCGCTGTTCTTTAGTGAATGTACATTGCAAGTCATACTTTAAAAAGATAGTCAAAATAGCTTGGTGAGATTTCTTTCTTTTAGATACGATCAGGACAAAGTACAACTCTGAAAGTATTCCTGTGTGGACTTGCCAGCACAGTACTGTGAGGGCAGCATGCATTAACCAGTGAAAGCAAGCTGTAGCTAGCAATAACATTGTCAAAGTGTTTTCCAGTACTGGATGTTTTGTGTATGTAATGGCCGTTTCTGACCTCATCCTGCAAGCATGCAAGTATTTGCATATTCTTGCTTTTACTGTTATTGAATGTGTAGAATTCTGCTGAGTTGAAAGATGCATGCACATGCTCGGGTACTTAAAGAATTAGGATCTCAGGGGCACTAAATGGAGGATGCACTATATATAAGCAACTAGCACTTATAGTCACTTAATTATTAAAATAGTTTACAGTGGCCTATGAGGCACAAGAAAGAACATAGCACAGCTTTAAGTAAGTATAAAACTTCCGATCGTATCACCTCTATTTTGCTGAAATACACAACAACGCGCACAATTATTCATGCCACAAGTGAGTTTTATCTGTTAGCCTATGAGACTGTACTTTCATTGAATGTCACAACGCTCTGTGACTACAGGAGTTAAGTATGTTTATGAAAAAATGGACCAGTATATCAAGTTAAATAGGATGTATGCACCAGGGAATATTATCCTGGAGTACTTGTCAATGGCATGAGTGTCGATCCGCATGCTGACGTATCTCTGGTTTTTCCTCCTGCCCGAACCCCTCTCAGACCCCAGCGCCAGCTGCACCATCATTCGGTCTTGTTTGTCCCCGTTCTCAGACATGTAGTGCCCCAGTTCATTCACATCCCCGTCGTTGTAACTGCCGTCCACCATCATGGGCCGGGGCTGAGGTAGGCTGCATGCACAGGGAAGCTGTGGACACCAAGTGTGGGATGGGTTTTAGTAGAGTCCAGCTATACACAGATATCCCTTTTCTCCTTACAGAAACAGAGGAGAGAAGTCTGAGGAATTCAGGCTGCTGGGACACAAAAGGGAGAGCTAGAGGATCAGCAGCTTTTTCCTTCTCCATTTTTGTGCCTGCAAGACACAGTGTAGTCAGGGAGAGAGTGGGGCTGGCTGTGGAAAAGCTCATTTGGCTTCAGCCCAGCTATCAGGGTGTAAATAAATGCGGGACCTGTACATTGAAGCTAAGAAAATCAGAGAGCAGGGGGAAACCACAAGGAGGAATGTGTAAGGCCTGCCCCATTTGAAGAGAAGAGGCTGAAATTTTACTTGGTTATAATTAAATGTAACAAAAGCAGGAGGGAAAAATTTGGACCATTGTGTAGGTTCAGACTGTGCCTGGAGAAAAGTTATATAAAGCACAAAATGCAGTATCCCTCTGGTGCTATTCACAGGCTTGGATCCTCAATATAAAAAATACATAAAGGTAAAATCCTAAACCCTATCCCATTTATACAGGTGGTGGGGGACTATATGTAGAGGGAACCAGCATCCTCAGACTCTGAAGAAAGAGCAGTGAGCTTGGGTATGGTTTGTCTACACCCTGGAATGCCTCATTGCTGGTGTCTTTTTGCTGCATTCTCCCAGGCAGCTGGGAGCAGCACACTGTAGTTGCAAGGTTTTGAACTTTGCCAGGCATTTGCCATGTCTTTTCCCAGGGGCATAAGGCTGCATTAGAGATAAAAAACCTCACCTTGTCCCGCAGTTTCCTCTCCTTCCGCTCCTGCACCGTAGTCAGGTAATTCACAGCCGCGTATTCCAGCACCGAGAGGAAGACAAACACAAAACTGACCCACAGGTAAATGTCCACTGCTTTGATGTAGGAAACACGAGGCATGGAGGCATTCACCCCAGTGATGATCGTGGACATGGTCAGCACAGTGGTTATCCCTGGGAATACGCCAGCAGAGAGACCATAAGACTCTGTCAAGCCAGACTCTTTATCACAAATAGAGCTGCTGTTACAATCTCCTGACATCGGAATTCACCTTTCAGTATTGCTTTTCACATCCAGGTGATGGGTGTCACTGCCCGGGAGGGTCCAGGCAGCCCTGATTTCTAACTTGGGTTTTCTTGCATTTTTGATGAAAACAGCTTTAGTTCTGGTCTCATGGTGTAGCCAGCCTGGTTCCTCACCACACCACCAGCCTCCTACCCCATGGCCAGGCAGTAGTGCTTTGACCATGTGCTGGCTGCACCCCATCTCCAGGCTCAGGACAGTCTGTCCCTGGAGGGGTATAAGTACATTGAGTTGGACTCAGTGCCCCTTATGGGTCCCTTCTAACTCGAGACATTGACTCTATGATCCTGAGTATCTCCTAGTTCAGCCCCTCCACAGCATGGACACACATGAAGCCCATATGCTGCTGCTACTGCTTCCACCCATTTCCACAGGCCTGTTTTCCATCTGCTCCTAGGAAGTCCTGCTTTGCGGGAAGTCACCCTGGTCTGTGCCTTCCCTGGAGCAAGAGCAGAGACTAATGGGGTCCCGCAGGTGTAACATTGCCCCATGTTACACCATGGGTGAGCACAACAAGCACATCGGCAAAGGCAAGAACCCCTGTAGTTCAGTGTTATCCTGGCTCTGAGGGAGGCTTTCTGTGGTCCTCTTATTTCAGGGGCTAATTATGTCACATTTATGATCCCTTTGAAAGTTGAAATGATGTATATAAGCATAAAGGACTGAATTCACAGGAGTATCTGTGTGCTAAAGAGTGCTGCTAAAGGCAGTGCCTATATCTTCCAAAAAGCCATAGCCAAAACCCTTATGCTGCTTTTAATAAGGTCTCAAGGCAATGGATGCTGTTTCTAAACACAGACATGGATAACTGCCCCATTTGCCATCTCTATTATGCCTCTGTATATCCCCTCCACTGAGGAATATGATTTTAACAATAAATAAAATCCTGAGGAGTGTGTTGCCTGGAGTAAGCAGAAACAAGCTTGGGTCTCAAAGTCTGGAAAACATAAACAGCATTTTGCTAAGGGCAAGGCACCTGCTTTGGAAGATTTATAACCGTATCGTAGTTCTGCTCCCATGGTGACTCCTCTGACATATGGCTTCATCTGTCTGAAAGATGTTGCGAAATGGAAAGCTGAATCCCTCACACTGAACTGTGCAAGCAGGGAAGGTAATTGCTTGGTACTGCAGGACAGATGGAGAGTTTGTACCAGGGCCAGGCCCCTGCATGGGGGACACACGTGTGGCATAGCTGATTTCTGTGCCACAGGGCAACGGGGCAGTGCTTAGCACAGGGGACTTCATCTTGATGGTCAAGGCTGCAGCTGCAGCAATTGTCTCTTAGGTCTGCTGACTGCAAGGTTGGTTTTTACCTAATGGGACTCTGGCAGGAACTGCTCGTCGGTCGATCCAGAAGGACACCCAGGACAACATGACCATGAGGGTGGCAGGGAAGTAGGTTTGGAGCAAGAAGAAGAAGATGTGTCGGCGTAAAGTGAAGTTTATATAGAGGCGATTGTACCACCCTGTATAACAGAGAGAAGGAAAAAGAGAAGTCACACCTATACCGAAGTACTTTCAGGTAAGGTCATGTTGCATTAGGGGAAAAATGCCTCATTTGCTTTTAGAAAAACACCGTTAATGACCACAGATAATTGCAGTTTGCAGAAAGGGCTCCTTATGGAACCAGCTATAAAAGTCAAAACATCTTTCAGGACCGTAACTTCCAGAGAAGACAATATAACCTGTGCACTTGAAGAGTTTAATTCTTGTTAAGGCTTGGGGTGATCTTGAAGAAGGATTGTCTTTCCAGACTGTACAACTGTCAAGGTAAAAGTCTGTGGCAGGGACAGCAGCTTCAGCGTAGAAAAGAGGCAGATCTCATGGGCCACAGAAAGGCCTCTCAATGGATAATCCTTCATGGCCAAGGTCTGAAGGGACAGCTTGCACCCCTTTTTCCCCTAGCCCACTCTCTATCAGACACACTCTGGTTCTCACCTGTGCTGCTGTAAAAGGCGAGCTTTGTGGTGGTGTGAAACTCCTGGATCAGGAACTGGGACAGCGATATCCTCTCATCTGTTTTTAGGGAATCGTTTCCATTCTTCCAGTAGAGCATAAGGTCATCTTCAGTGTAGGCATCTAGGGCAGCAAAGCGAACCTGGCAGTGCCACTGCACTGAGGTGTCACACCCACAGCCCAGCGTGTCCCCACACACCTTTCAGGCTACCTGCGGGGTCCCGGCTGAAAGGGCCAAACGCCACGGCCTAGCTGAGAGCCGTGCCGAGGGTGGGAATGTCTGCGGCAAGGAGTGGGCGTGCTCCTTGTCACAGCCCTCAGGCCTGACCCCTGGTACGTCATCGGTTCACGCACATAATATGTATGTTGGGTAACCCGCCACATCAGAACTTCAAAAATTGTCCCTTCTAAACGTCCTAAAATCAGGAGCAAAGGAAGGAGCCTCAGAGGAAAGGGCCTGCTTAGGGTAACAGGAGAAACAATCTACTGATGGTCTGAGGCACGCAGGAGGGAGAATAGTAATGTGGAAATATAGTAATGTTAATCCCTTCGGATGGGTTTAGTGGCAGCTCTTCCCAGACAGGGAAAAAAAGTCACGCATAAATGCTTTAAAGCAGAATTGATTATAATTTCTTACTGCAATCTTATGAAGGAGAAGGGAAAACCCCCTAAGAAGGGGGAAGTTTAAAACGTTTCTGATTGCAATCTAGCTAATTCATTTGTACATCATACCTGGGACAAAGGAGCTACGTGTGGGTATAAGCTGCATTTGTCTCAAAAAGGTGTAAGAAATGTAGGAGGAAGGTAACTAATGTCAGTGCCCCATCATGGCTGCTATACCACAGATGAACAGACGGTCCACAACAAGGGTGTAGGGCCATTTATTTGTGTATTTGAGGGCACACGGGCGAGCAGATGCAGCTGCAGACTGCTGATGTGCAGGGAAGCGGCCCTGGGCTTGGGGTCGCATGGGGCAGCCTGGTTCAGGGACACTGGCAAGACAGTGCTCATAGCTGTTTTTTCAGAGCAATGCGTTGTTGTTGCAATTCCAGTGAAAAAATAGGGGCAGGGAATTTCTCTTAGTGTTGCAGTGACTTTGTGGGAGCCTCCATGCATGTAGCAACAATTCAATTATTGATATAATTATTGATATAATGAAATACAGTTTGGGTGCCCCTGAGGTGCAGCCCTTGGCTCCCCTTCGCTTTACTTACAGCTTTCAATCTCCAGGGAACATGTCTGTGTGTCCAGTGGGAAGCGACTAAAATCCATGTTGCACATTGCCGTTACCGTAACTCTAGGGATAATAAAACCCACTCCATTAAAAACTTGTCTTCTTATGTGACTGTAAAATAATAAAGCTGTCTGTTTGGGTTTTTTATTAAGTAACTATCTGGCCAGTAACAGTCCATTGGAAACAAGCACCTTCCACTCAGAGTCCTTGGTCAGGGTAAACATCACTTAGCAACAACCGAAAACATCGGCTTCACCAACACTGTTCTCAAACTAGAAGTCAAAACACAGCACTGCACCAGTTAACACAAAGGAAAAACATGACTGCTACTGCTGAACCCAGGACAGAGCCATTCCAATTTAGTTAAAGCCATTTTTTCCTCTAAGCAAACCAGTGTTAGAAGAGGTGACTAGAAATTTAGGCCACGACAAATTGCTACTAGATGACAAAAATACTGGAGGAGAAAATGGGAAAGGGCAGAGAGGGACCTTCTTCCTCTTTGACTATCAGCCAATATCTCTCTGCAGAGATTTGTGCCTTCGGGGGATGCTTTGTATGCTAAAATAATGTCATTTTTTTCAAAGCCATCCTAGCAGCATGAGGGATGCAGGTAGGATTTTTTATTCTGCACTCTGATTTTCCAGCTGCTAAATGAGAATCCAGTGACCACACATGGGTATCAACCACCAGAGGGCACAGGCAATGCTGGAGCTGGTATGCTACAAAGACCATTGAAATGCCCTTCCCCATCAATCAAAAGCTCTGGTCATGCTATAGTCTCATTATCTCATTTTTAACAGCATGATTTTGTGTTTGCACTGGAAACATCCATAAATCTTGACTCAACTGTCTTGAACTCTAGGAAAGTAAATGAAGATAGAAGTGTAAATCATAACGGAGAAAGAATTAATGAATTATAGCAGTGCTAATGGTAGACAGACATCTGTCACATAGTGACAAAAACACAGTGCAGTCCCTTATGTTAAGTAGTCCTTCTGCAAGTGTGGGCTCTTACTGATGTTGCTTTCCTATCTGGATTTAGTCTTTGAGTGCAAGTGCTTGGCTCAGACTTGTTGTTTAGGTGCCAGTGAGGTCTACAGTGGTTTTCAAGACAAGAGGAGGCAAAGTCTGGCGAAGAACCTTAAAAAGGCAGACATCAAGGAAAAATACAATCTACAGGCAAAGGCATTCAGCAAAGGCAGGCAGGCAGCAATGACCCGTTTGCTCCTAAGGGGAGACCAGCATTCATACTTCCACAGTGTTCATGAAGCACTCCAACCTACAGTTTGCCACCGAATGAAATAATTAAGCTCTGTCAATTTGCTATTCAAGACATTCACCACCATTTTATAAAGGACAAATGTTTAAGCACAAGACTGTGCATGGCAGGATCTAAGTAGTTTGATCTTCAATTCCCATCTTCTTTAGACACCATAAAGGCTTGCTGCGCAGGTGATTGGTATCATGCAGCAATATGACATTATATTGTCTTTTTTTCTTATTGTGCTAAGGACCTGAGCAAACTTTGCAAAGGACTAAGGAATACCTGAACCTTGTCTAATGCGCTGAGTGAAGAAATAGCTTTAATAAGGAGAAGGTAGACATTCTTCAGGCTTTGAATTCCAATGTACAGGAATATAAAAATGTCATAGAACAAGAAAATTCTTGTCAAACTGATACACCAAAGGGATCAAGACTTTATTTGCTTCCCTTTCTTTTGTAAAATCATAAAACACCTCAGCAGGCTGGGAAGATGAATTTCTCACTTGATGGCAGGCTCAGCTCTACCTCTGCCACTCCTAAGGTTGCTGTATAGAATGCACTTAAAGGTCTTCACAGCTTCTGCAACCCTATCATTAGTTAAACTTATGTATGGATTTTGCTGATGCTGACCTCCTAGCAGTCAGATTTTCATTCTCTTTTGTCCTTCAGAATACATTATCTGTCATCTGATACTTTGCTTATTTAGGATGTGTTTTACTATTTCATTGCTGTGGAGACTGTTGACATTCTTGCATCCGAATATTGTACAGCAATTTCCTCTTTAATAGGTTCTTACGGGTCATTTGGCAAGACTTGTTTTCTCAGTGGAGCTGCAGCCAAGGAAAACTAAAGCGCTGATTTTAGTTTCTTTTGGAGACTGACAGATGCTCCCCATCTAGTATAAAGGTATGAAAGCTCTCCAAGTATGAAAGTGTTAGTTATCAGAAAGAAAAAAATCCTGCTTTAATAATGTTCAGACTTAGACCAGCAATGTTTCTCCCAAAGCTGATCAACCAGTTGGAAAATAAGGGAGAAAGCCAGGATTGGGATCACCCCTCAAGCTAGAAGACAAAACAGTTTACCCAAAATGTCCCTTCAAGGAGCTTTTATGCATTTCACATGAAACTGAGCAAAAAGCAGGAAAAGCCAAAGTCAAGGGTTTGGTTTGCTTTAACCGTACATGTGAGTCACCCGGAGCCATATACCCTTGCTCTGAAGCTTGTCACTTCAGATGTTGAAGGATGTTCTACGTGGTTTGTTGCTTATGATAAAGCTCAAGTTGTGCTTGGTGTAATTTATGTTTCTTCATAATTACCTATTAGAATAGAAATTGCACATTTTGCTAGGCCCAGGGACTTTGTTGTACAGTGGATAACTATAGCTGCATTGGACTTCTGTTTATTACCAGAAACTGCTCTCTTCCTTGCATGGTGCCTTGGCTCTTCATCAGTGTGCCCCACAGCTCACTGGTCCCCAGCGAGATGCCCCAAGGGGACTATGACATCTGGCTACAGCTTTCTGACAGCAGGAGCACTGGATAACAACGCACACAAGGCAAAAGCACACTGGTGGAAGCAGTGACATTAGCATAGAGATTGACTTCCTGCGACAAGCACTTAATGAACTTGCACAGGGACTCAGATGTCAGTGGATAGTCAGCACATTCATTCTTTGTTAGGCTTTTTTTTTCAGTATGAAGTCATGCAAAAGCACTATACAGGAATCAATTAAACCATTTTCTCTCTCGCTCCACAAATAACTCCCGTTGACTGAATGCAGCTTTACCTGAGGCTGTAAAGTACCTTCCCATCTGGCTGGACCCGCAGCATGACATTGTCTGTGGTGGTGTCGTGGATGAAAGAACGCTTGGAGTGGACAAAGAACATGTCAGGGACCCAGATTTTCTTCACCAGTCTGCCATCAAAGGTCATGCTTTGGTTGTTGGTGCTGGGGAAGGACAGTCTCTCATCTTTCCAGTAGTGCCTTAGGTAAAGCGTCATGGTGAAGTCCTGCAACAAACAGGCTTGTGTTACAGCATACACCTTATTGGCATAGCAGTGATTTCTCCTCTCTGGGACAAACCACAAGCTGTAAAGTACTATTCCTGAAGGAACATCCACCCCCTGAGCTGCAGGGGACATGACTGGCTGCAGCTTATTTATTCCCCAGGTCAGACTGACTTACTGGATTCAGAAATCAGAGGCCATGCAGGCAGTGAATGCACCTCTGAAATGCAAATACTGCGTTTTGATGTCTGCAGCCACTCCAGGGATGAAAAGGCAGACATGCTGAGGCAGCAGTAGGTGGAGAGTGCCACCGACCACTTAATCCCACAGTCCTATATGGTGCTGCATTTCTGGACCCACCTGTGAAGAAGCATTTGCTGCCTGCATTGCCCTTCATGCTGCTCCGGCAACTGCCACCCCCCAGGCAGCTGAAAGAGCATGTTGCAGTGAGAGCTCTCCCTCCAGCACAGCCACTGAATTCTTTTTTACTCAGTATTTGACGAAAATAGGGTTTTCTGCTGTTTCTCCCCACACATTGTACTCTTAGACCAGAGGCATGCTCCTTCTCTTTGAGCTCTGTTGTATTTGGAATCAGACCCCAGAGGTACATAAATTGGGTTTGCCTTATTTCTTATTTCAAAGGGAGATCTCACATATCTGAAGATAACCTCACATACAAGTGTTTATAGGCACAATATCTTTGTGTGTATCTTAATATATTGCCCATAAACTGAGGGAAGTGTCTAAGGCTCATAAGTCAGCCCTGATGTCTGAGGTAGAAGTCAGATAAGTTTGGGGTGCTGGGTTTTTTTTTTAATTACTTGACAATTGAACTTTTTCTCCATAGCACTTTTCAAGCATTTTGAAATATGGGGGGGTTCTGCAGTCTTTTTTCAGCATAAGTGGTTTGTTACTTGCATTCTGTGCTATTATTATACTAGAGGCCAATATAATTCTTGGGAATGCTTCATAAAAGAAAAAAAAAAAGATAAACTCCATGGATTGAGCAGGTAAATAATGAAAATAAAGTAAAATTTAATAATAATTAAAAAAGAAAAAAGAGAAAGGACTAAAACTCCAGAAACACCAGTGATGCACAATACAATTGCTCACCACCCACTGACTGGTACCCAGCCTGACCTGAGCAGAGATCTGCCCTTCTGGGTAACTGCCCCCAGTTTCTATACCGGGCATGACATGCTGTGGTATGGAATACCTCTTTGGCTAGAAAATTAACTCTATCCCAGCCAAAACCAGGACACAGAATCTCTGGCCTATGATAGATATTTATAAGTTTTCAAATTAATTGGGGGAAAAAAAATCTGATTTCTAACGTCCTAATGAAATTTCATAATGTCCGCTATTATTTTACCACTGTCTTACAAATAGTCAGAAAGTAAGAGAAAAAGAAGGAAACACTGATATATGTAACTCCTCGAGCTTTAATTTAGTGCAGACTGAATATCTCTGTCACTGCTGTCTCTTCTTTAAAAAACAAGCAATGGTCTTGCAAACCACTATGGCCTTTTTCTATAAAGCTGCACAAGTTAAAATGAATTGATTCTGACAATATAAAGTATTCTCCATCATTGTTTTGTAAACAGCCAGTATTGACCCTGACTGTTTGTTTTACTGGAGGCCATACAGTGTTTTTCCTTGTGTATTACTGGATGTTTGCAGCATGATGTGCAGGGCAGTATTCAAAAACCAAGGGAAGCTGTTCAAAATCCTAATGCTTGCTTAAAAAAATGAGTGTGTTTGATGCTTTATTTTTACTTTTAAATCCTCAGTGTTAAGTTCTTTCTCTTTGCTTTCAAGTTCCAAAGCTTTTCAGGGGCTCTCTGGCTGCATTCACAAGCTTTCTCCTCAACCAGAAGGGCAGGGACCATCCCAGGAGAGGTGACATCTCGGAGTCCCCATGGCTGACAGTCAGAGTGCCGAGAGCACTGGAGACAGAAGAGCCATCTGGAGGGCTCCCCAGGGCTGGGGGGAATGTGCACCCTTATGTGCCTCAGCATTGCAACCCTGCTGTACCCTGCAAGTCATTGTTTGACTGTAGATACCCAGCTCACTCAAAAGCTGAAATATCTATTCCCTTTCTATGCTCCTGCTCTTCCCTGCTGTACCCTGCAAGTCATTGTTTGACTGTAGATACCCAGCTCACTCAAAAGCTGAAATATCTATTCCCTTTCTATGCTCCTGCTCTTCTGCACAGGCTGTTGTTTACATGTCCTGTATGCAGGAGAATCTTCCCATGGAAAATCTCCTGCAGAAATAACATCTTTCTTTCAGCAGTGTTTGGTGATAAAAAAAAAGCCCTTCCAGCAAAAGTCATCAAGACCAAAATCTGCAATCCTTTGAGAGCATTCGAAAACTGACTGGGTTTACATTACTAATTGTATCGTAGGAAACGAAGAACAGAGACTCAGTACAGAAATTATCCTGTGCAGAGCACCAGTATTAGTCCTGCATGCCCCTGAAATCCTACTTCACTGTTAGTGTGAAGATACTGTATATGAGCTATAGTAAGTGTGGAATTCATAACAAAAACCTAATAACCAACAGAGCCTTATGCTGGTTGCCAGCACGCAGCGGGGGTGATAAAACTGCTAATGTGCCAAAGGGCAAGTTCTGGAGAAACTTCTCCCCTTGGAGAAGCCCTGCCCTTTGAGAGCAGGACTTAACAGTCTGAATGAGTGCTGCTGTCAGGATGGTTCATGACTTCTGGTTGGGAGCTAGCTGGCCCCCAACCACCTCAGGACATGGCTGAAGTGAGCTTGTGTCTGCAATGTATCAAAGTGCTTTAAAACCAGCACATTAATTGGTCTCCTCGGAGAGGAGAAACGTGTTATCGGTTTTTAAGAATATGCAGAAACCCACATCTTTTGGGACAGTCTTGGCAGTGTTGCATCATCTTGTCTTAGAGAAGAGAATGTCAGGTTTCTGCCTTCTGCTTAGAGGGAGGTGAAATGGTAGTGTGAGATCAACAGAAGTAATTGTCAGCAGATTCAGATCAAACATGAATCTGCCCCTCAAAGGCTGTGAAGTGTTCATCCTTGGAAGTATTCAAATCCCACAGACACAAACCCAGGCAGCCTGCTCTAGATGGCCCTGTTCTCAGCAGGGGTTTGGGCTAGGCAGTCTCCAGAAGTCCCATCTGACCTTAGCTCTTCTGTGACTCTTACCATGTCCACCTCAGAAATGCTGTCCAGACTTTCAACTTGGACATCCACCCCAACAGGAATTGCAGGGCCTGGGGGGAAAATTACAAGTTTGCAGAATATAAACCTGATGAGACAAAGTAATCCTCTGGCTTTCATATCTTAGAGATAAAAATAGATGCTCAGTAAGAAATAGAAATGACAATAAACAAATTCTAAGTAGAAGGGATTGGAATTCAGAATAAAAACCTAATAACAACCAAAATCAGCAATGACATTGACCTATTGCAGGCTTTCTGTTTTTATTGTGTCATCCTACACGTGTCCTTTAAAAGCTTAAATGCAATTTTCATTGGTTTTAGCTCTAGCGCTTGGGTCCAGGGCTCTCAAGACAGGTGCCCAGCAGAACATCCTTTTACATGGACAGTATTGGCGCAGCTAAGGGAATGTGGGAGAGTTACTCCAAATTTTTTCCTCACTTCTGCTTCCCTCTCAGGCCAGTAACACCCCTGAGAGCCAGCTACTCTGTGTATTTGACTTTCACATCACCCATTGCTCAGCTGTAGAAAAGACAGGGTGACAGGAGGGGATGTGTTGCAAGACACAAGCATGTGCCACTGAGCCTGGGGCTCCCCAGAGGTCTGACTGCGACTCCATGTAATAGGGATTTTGATCTTTTCTCCCTTCTCCAGGCTTTGACTGGCTCTTGTATACCTCTGGCAATTACACGGCGGGAGCTCTGTCAAGACAAATAATGCTCACATTAGCAGACTCCGATGAAACTGAAACCTTTTTAAATTAATTGAACATGCTGGTATTTGGTATATTGAGCATTTAGCAGTAAAATCTTCTTCCATCAGAGTATATAATGGTATCCTGGATTTGAATGACCATCTGTCAGCCAGAAAAGATAGATAAATTACAACATTCTCTAATCTGATGGGCTGAAAGAAAATGTGTTCTCCTTCATCCATTTCCCTGAAAGCTTCGGTTGCTCTACCACACAACCACAAAACTAAGAGCAAGCATTAACAGTAAATATATTTGCTTTTGGGTTACAAATGAAACGGCCAGGTCAGTAGACATGGTACATTATTTATGCACACACATCACTGTAGTGAGGTGACATCTTACAGGGATAAACATAAATCTTAGAGGGATAAACATAAGGTGTATTTGCAGATTTTTATCAAAAGAAAGTGTTGCTGAATACCAGGAATATCATATTGTCTGTAATCACATTTCCATGCCTTTGAGCACACTATTTGCTCATCCAAGGAAGAAGGCTATATCACTGCATCCCTCTCCACCTGAGCATGTCATGAAGTCACAACACAAAATAACAAAAATTAGAGATGGAAAATGCTCTGCTTGCCAATCTGCTTGTTCACCTGAGTACATGCTACAGTATAAAGAAGTGACAGTGTAAAACAGAAACAATGACAATATGCATGTTTCATACCTCCAAACCCTGGTCTCATGCTGAAGTCATGGTCATCTATTCGCAGCAGCTGCTCTGACTTTGTCAGGGGAGATTTGGTGATGTCAGGGCTTCGTTTTAGGATTGGGCTACCAGGAAGAGAGAAGCACAGCTGTGAGCCCTCAGCAGTGCCTGTGAGAAGTATGCACCCACCTAACTCCATTACCCCTCAGACCGTTTACGCCATAGACCATAATCACACAACTGCTTCAGTGGCTTGCAGTGTGTCACTAATAAGTGATCCCTGCACTCACCACACAACTTAGGCACCTGCAGTAATTCTGGCACTGAGAAAACATTTGTTTGGTGACATTTTGTCTCTGTAAGATTATCCCTGCTTCTAGCACAGTTTGGAGACAATCATTCAAGGTGTGGGCTGGAGGAATAGTGTGTGCGGGTCAGCGGGGAAATATAAACAAGAAGAGGCATTTCTGACATTGAGTTGTGATGCGCCATGAGGCCAGGAGTTAGGGAAACAATATACCAAATAAGCTACTGGCTGTTGCTCAGGAACAAAATGGAGACAGGCTGGGAAGCAGGCCAGGAGGCAGGCCATCCCCTAACTTGGGATAAAATTATTAGCTCCTGCCCCAGATTTCTAACGGGGATAAAATGGAGCATTAAAGAGCCTGGGAGGGTCATTCTAAAAACTGTTGGAGTTGCACCAAATGCTGGGCAGAGGATGTTCTGCTCCTCTTCCACATCCAAGGTGCAAAATGCTGTAAAGCTCCCCCAGTGTTTGGCTGGAATGGTGGTGGCAGCAGCTTCTTGGTTGCTCCATCATGTAGGGTAAGTCTTGTTGCCCTCAGAATGAGCTGCACGCCACCCACTCGGGCAGCAGGAGGGCTCAGAAACAGGAGGAAAGGTTTTGCTGGTTTTCAGTGTAAGGAAAGATGGCATGGCCACAGAGGCACTTGTCTGAATATACACAAGACAAAACAGAAACAGATCAAATGAAAACAAAGCAACTTGACAGGCAATATGTTCCTGAGATAAAGCTCCTTCTAAATGAGACTGCTTCGCCATGCTGTACTTCTCACAGACTCTTGGGCACTTGTACCCCAAGAAGCCAATACAACAATTTCCTAACAGAGACTTAAGTGGTGTTATCAATGACTCGTCTCTCAAGCCCAGAGCTTTATCTGGACTATGGAGTATCTTAGACAGATGATCAGTCTCATTTTAATAATTTCTAGGAATGGGAACTCATCTACCTCCGTTAGTGAGCTCTAGTCATCAATATCCCTCAGGCATTTTGAAAGGTGTCCCCTGCTTCTGCTTTAGATTTATCTTTGTCTCTGAAAGACCTGTAGGCATTGTGAGCATGTACTGGGGAAGATTCACACCCTGCTGAGGCACGGGAGAGGTATTAGCAAGTCACTGGCAAAACCTTTGTGAGCAGACTTGACAGTGCTTTTTCCCTGGCAGTGGCAGAGGGATGAGTGGTGTGATGGACAACCCGTGAGGGGTGCTCAGCTCTGCAGAAGGGATGCTTGGAGGGAAAGCTGGGCCAGCAGCAGCCACCATAAGGTTTCACCTACCTGCCTTGCTTGTGTCCTTCACCGTGGGTTTCCCGTCGCTGCCGCTGCGGCCGGCTGCATGGAAACAGGAAAAGGGAGCACTGAGACAGACAGTCACGGGTGGGTGGTGTGGGCATCAGGAAGGAAGAGCAGCAGGAAGCACCGGATCCCATGGTGTTACCTTCTGTCACATGTGTGAAACAGCTC
This sequence comes from Pezoporus wallicus, assembly GCF_028554395.1. Classification (NCBI taxonomy): domain Eukaryota; kingdom Metazoa; phylum Chordata; class Aves; order Psittaciformes; family Psittacidae; genus Pezoporus; species Pezoporus wallicus. The sequence continues at coordinate 1,255,253 of NW_026642717.1, read as the reverse complement.
TTACCTTTTATTTACCTTTTATTTACCTTTTTGTCAAAGGTCAGTGTCAAATGCATGGCAGAAGGTGTGGAGGGTAGCGGGATAGGGGGCTCAGAGCCTGGATAGGGCCAAAGGATGGGAGTGATGAATTTGGAAGGTGGGACACCACTGGTTTTGATTGCCTGGCAAAGGACCCAGGCAAGCAGCTCACCTCCCTCCTTCCAACACCATGGCTGGCACCATGAGGGGCCCTGGAATGAGGACACACTGCACGGGCCAAGGTGGGCTGCCCAGGAGCCTTTGCCAGTGGAGAGTACAGAGCTGCATCTACTTACCAGAGGTGGCTGCGTGTGTTCATGAGAACAAAACCTTTGAAAAGTATTCAGGGGTGGGTGGGAAAGGTAAAGAGCTTGTTTCTGGTTTCATACTGTCCCCCAGCTGGATGCTAAAAAAATTCCTCTCAGGTGATCGGTCAACATTTTACTTTAGCATTACAGGAAACAATATTGCTTTTAGCAATGTAAGAGCTAGCTTGAGCAAAAGTAACATTTTAAATATGTAACAGTTTTAATTCATCCTTAATTAAAAGTTGAAAAAAAAATTAGCTTCTCTCTGTAATTAAAACTAACTCTAATCAACTCTACTAATGAGACTTTCTGCCCATTAATATGCATTTCAAATCCCTCTGAAGATACAGCAGCAAACTCCTTTGATGTCACCACCCGAGCACCATCATCCCTTTGGTGAGCAGTGGCCAAACAGAGGCTATGCAGGATGACTTCTCCCAAGGCTGGGAACTATAAAAGCCGATAGCACTGGAGGGAAATTCATCTTCCTGCTGCCACAGAGAAGCAGGCAAGCTCCGCATCTCCCAGGCTAGCAGGGGGCACACTGGGCTGTACCATTGAAACACCCTGAAGCAAAGTGTTGGCCAACCGGGATGTTTTCTGCTCTTCTTCTGCTTGTGGGAATAAGCCCAAAGACAGAACACATGGCCTTGGGCCATGCAGCAACACTGCTATTGCAAGGAGCAGCTTCTTAGGCACTCTTGGACCTAGGCATTGTGCAGCAAAATGCACTTGCAAACGCAAAATGTGCTCTCTGGAATCTTCTGCCTTGTCAATGCGCCCTTGGGCTGCTGCTGACATGTCTCACTGCTGCCTGCTTGTCATTCGCTGGCTGTCAGGAAGTAATTTCATGTGTTTTGGGGATAAGCAGATTCTGGCAACAAGCTGACCGACTTACATGACTTTAAAATGCCCTAGTAAACTCTTGGCTGTTCAGGAGTAATGTTGGTATTCAAACAGAGATGAAGCAGGCATGTTCTTTCAATTTCTAATTTTAATTTCTCTTTGTGGAGCTTATCTAATGCTTTATGTTGGCCCTGGCCTTATCCTGCCTGTTGAGGGAGCTTTCAAAGCATAGCCATCAAGGATTTGTGTCTAAATCCTCCCCATCCTCTGCACCCAGGAACCCAAGGTGGCTCCCCTTATTTCTTCCAGGTGCTTCTCCACTGCCTCTAAACTTTATTTTCTTATCACAAACCAGCATAAACAAATCAGGGACTTCAGCAGGCTTGAGAAGTGTACTTGTGCAAACCTCATGACGTTCAGCAAAGCCAAGTGCAAAGCCTTACACATGGGTCAGGGCAATCCCAAGTGCAAATACAGGCCAGGCAGAGAATGGGTTGAGAGCAGCCTTGAGGAGAAGGACTTGGGGGTTTTGATTGACAAGAAGCTCAATATGACTTGGCAATGTGTGCTTGCACTCAGAGAGCCAACCGTATCCTGGGCTGCACCAAAAGAAGAGTGACCAGCAGGCTAAGGGAGGTGATTCTCCTCCTCTACCCCACTCTGGTGAGACCCCACTTGCAATTACTGTGTTCAGCTCTGGGATCTCAACATAAGAAGGACAATCATCTGTTGGAACTAGATGGTCTTTAAGGTCCCTCACAATCCAAACCATTCTATGATTGTATGATTCTATGACAAACTGTCCCTCGTGTTCCAGACATTCTGTTCATTTTTGCCTCGATTCATGTCCTCCCCCTGGGTTTTTGCCAGTCCCATTCCCCTTGTCACAGCTCTGAGGTTACCAAGCCTTCCCCACTCTCCTGCCTCCTCCTGTGTCAGCAAAACATTCTTTACCTGTTGACAGTCATTCCCCAGTTACTGCCTTTTGAAGCCTCATTTCTTTCTGTTCAATAAGTAGCTTTTCTGGTCCAGTTTCTGGGGAGTGCTCTGCTGGATAAGTGATCAATGGCAGCTCCATCATGGGATCCCATTAGCCTGCCCATTCGGGCTGTGAATCAATGGCACACCACTGCAGCTTGCCCTCACACATCTGCTGTCCCTGAGTGTTTGTGGCAGCTGCACTCAGGAGATTTGGCCCAGACATTGCTCACAGATTGCTCAGCACAACTGTTTGCCACTGCAGCCACACAGTGTGACAGTACTGCCCCTGCCTTCACTGGGGTGACAGGCTGTCTTTAGAACTAACTGATAACTCCTGAGGTGAAGTACACTGAACAATGAACAGCCTTTTTTCCCCCTGCAGTGTCAATATTTATCTCCAGCCGTTACAGTGCCAAAAGGCATTTCATGGCTCATGAACTCACAGGGGCACTTTATAAAAAAGCAACAACTGGAGTACAGTGACATTTATTTTAGTCACAGTGCTCCCTGTGCATTGCTAGAGCATCAGCTCTCAGGCTGCTGATGGCAGCTGCGGTGATGCAACTTCTCTAAAGCCATCATTATTCCGCCAGGTACCCCCCACTGCTTCAAGGGATCATGAGATGCTTCTGCCTTAGAAGCTGCGTCTTGCTGGGGCTGAGGGTGAATGAAGCAACTGAAGCTTTTTTTTAAGCCCAAGATTTACTGTGGCACTTATAGCCACTCCAAAACAGTAAAAAGTGTTGCAGGGCTTCACAGGACATATGTTAGAGGAGTGTCAGGTTCACACTTCCAGTGCGCACCAGAAAACCCACAGTATTCTTCATCTTTGAAATAAGAGCTTCTGGAAGTAACTATAACAATTGTGAGAGAAGTCACTATCAATCTTGGCATTTTCGTTTGTAATTAGTTATGCAGCATACTCTTCCCACCTATAAGTGATACTCTCTTTTCTCTACGGGAGGCAATACATCTGTAGTAGACGGTGACCTATTTTACACTCTTGTTAGAATAACCTCATTAGGATCTGAGAACATTTCTTCCTTGAGGAGTTAAATCAAGACATGGTTTCAGTTCCTCAGGAAAAAAACAAGACGTGGCATATTTTCCTCAAGAGAAAAGCAAAAGTATGTTGCTGAAGTAATGGAGCCAGATTTACACGGTCTTTCCTGGGTCCAAAGGATGACATCCTTGGGGAGTGGTACTGGTGGGTTTGGCAAACTGGGCTAACACATTATTATCAGATTTCATGAAGTTCTGGGACAGCCTGTCCTCTCCATCCCTTGTGGTAATCTTAGGGTGGCAGATGAGGGAAGAGATGTCAGAACAGATCCTGTCTCAGGAGATATTGTTGGCAAGTGGCTGTGGCATAATCTCTGTCTCTTTGGTTACTTGTGTCATCAGCAATATTATGGCTCGTGGCTCTGGCTGCAGCTCACTCCAAACCTCCCACCCTGAGCAGAGGTGCCTGCCACCCCAGGAAGCTGACAACTGGGGCAGAGATACCTGGTAGCTGTTTCCTGCTTAGATACCTGGTAGCTGTTTCCTGCTTGTATACCTTGTGCTTGGGTGATGCTCCCACTCCTCCTGTGGTGCAGAGACTGTGGACGCTCTCCCCCTACCCTCTGAAACCACCACATGCTTAACTTTGTAGATACAAGCTCTGCAGCTCACGCTGTGCTGTGGTGCAGAGGATCCACAGCCTCTCCTACCACTGACGCAAGGCAAGGGAGGGTGTGGAGCTTGCCGAGCCAGATTTCAGGAGGAATTTTAATTGGAAAACAATGAAAGTGATGAAAAGTCCCCCATCCCTGCCAGCTATGCCATGATGCTCAGCTCTGGGCTCTCCCTCCCTAGGTGGAGACTGGTAGGCTCCTTGTGTGGTGCCTCCTGTGATGCACGCACTATGTTGTACAGCCTTCATGCCATGCTGGGCAGGAGGATGGCAAGAGGTGTGCTCTCCTCATTCTGCCCATAAAACTATGGCTAGTCAAGGCTTTGTTGAAAAGCTGCCCTTATCCAGCACTGCACTGCAGGGGACACAATGCGCTGCGTAATATACTAATTCCCAGGGATAGCGTAGGATAGAAACACACTGATTTGTACTCAGACTGGGAGAGCTACAAAGTTGTGAGCTGTAAACTAGCCACTAAAAACTGAGGAAAGTTAATCAAGAAACGTATTTCATCTTGGCATTTGGTAAGCCCGTATTTGCTTGTAATTATGTTGGGTCATGTGTCTTTATGATTTGTAGGTTTAAAGATGGTGAAGAAAGGTGACCCACTGCTATTGCAGGTGTTTAAATCTATGAACAGAAACGGGGAAAGAGGATTATTTTTAATGTTCACGTCACAAAGTCTGTGAAACAGTGTTATTCAGAGTTGTTCTACCATCTTATTTTTGAGCGCCACAAAAATTCAATGAGAACCCCATTTTAATCCAGTAATACTGGAATATAGATCAATCTCAGACTGCAAAATATGCAGGGCCAGGAGACGTATACATACGTGTTACATTTTGCACTTTCTTTGTTCTTTGCGTGGACATGGACACTACTAAAGAAGAAAAATGAAACAAACCTCCACATATAGGTTGTTCACAAAATGCCATGCCACTGGTGGTCGTGGCACTGTACCTGATCTTGCAAAAATGGAAGGGTCCCTGTGTGGCAGAAATTGCATCCAACTGCATCTAAGGGGGTGTGTTTGGTGGTTTTGTATTGTATGGGTTGAAAGGAAAGGTTGGAGGGAGCAGAAGGAGTGTGACTGAGGTCCATCCTGCCAGACAGGCATGGTGCCAAGGCTCAGCTAAGTGAAAAAAAGAAATGGATGAAGAGGAGAAACTAATGGGGCGATGCGGAACATGCTGAAAGGTTTCATGTCTGCCCTAGTCTTTGAAGAAGATTGTTGACTTACAAACAGATGTCAACAGAGTGCAGTGCAGATCAGTGAAGAACAGTATTAAGGAAGAACATGTTAAGGAGTATCTAGATAGATGGGAGGTATTTTAAGTCAACAGAGGCTGATGGCACTTCCCTGGGGACACCAGGAGCACCAGGTTTTACAGCCTCTGAGCTGCAAGCAGGTACCTCTGAGGACTCTTCACAGATGGGTGATGTCCCTGAGGGGCAGCCCTGAGGTTAAGCACAAAACCTGGCTTTAAGAAGGGGACAAAATAAGGATGTTGGAGTTTTGATGTTTGGAAAGAAAATGGGGCAAGCTCATGATCCACTTGTCTGTTCCCCCCAGGGATAACGAGATTATAAAGACTCAAAGTGAATCCTTGCAATAATTGATGTCAAACCAGTCTAACGTCCTTTCTAACAGTGTAACTGGCCACCCTAGTGTAAGCAGGGGGAAAAGTAGATTTAAGTGAGGGTTTTAATATTTCCTTACTAAATTAGGGAAATACAGTTGAAATGAAATTGTGATTTCGAGCATGGTTGAAAGATCATGGTTAGAGTAACTGCCATTAGTTTGCTTTCAAGAGACATTAAATGACATTTCACAAATTCCATCCTGGAAACTACGAGTCAATATTTTCAATAATAATGCAGATGGCAGAATTACAAAACTCATGCATGGAAGAGGAACAGGTATTTGGGTTGTAGGATCAGAATTCAAAGCAGCCTTAACACACTGGAGAAAAGGTTTGATGTCAAGAAGATGGATTTTAGTAAAAGAGAATACAAAGAACTGTATGGAGTACCAAGAAAGAGTTGTACAAATGCAGAATGGGGAATAACGAGCTAATTATTGATGCTATGCTTGTCTTCATCACTTACAGCAATGAAAGCACTCTGTCTTTATAAGGGCAATCAAAAACATTTGCAATGAAAGAATTTGTCTGCACTACAAAAGATACAGAATTGTAACAATTCTGCTGTTGGGGCAATGTTAAGAAATATTCGTGACACAGCACCAGAGGCAGATTTAAAGTAAATGAAGAGTAACAAGTCACTAGGTTTTTACCCAGAAGAAAGCCAAGTAAGAAACTGCTGAACCAGCATTTGAATTGTCCTTGGTGTCGCAGGAGGGGAAGGTGACAACTTTCCACTCCTTCGGAGAAAGAGCTCCGAGTGGACTCCTTGAAGCTACAGACTGCTCCACTAGACAAATTAGCTACAAATACAATAAAACCACTAACAGTAGACACCAGATAAACATATATTGAAGAGTGAGAAGCAGTTTACCTTCTCGAGGGATGTTTGCTCTATAAATAGAATTCTCTGAGAAGTGAATGACCTTGTAGATGGGGGTGACCAAGATGACACAGGGCATCTCCATTTCCAAAAGTGTGTTGACAGCTCCTTTCCAGAGACTTGTAAAGAAATCAAAGAGTCAGAAAGATGGAAGTTCCCCACATGTGAATGGTTGCAAAATAAGAAACTGAAGCATAATTGAGGGTTTTCACGGTCAAAATCAGAACTCTGGGTAGAGAATTACCACAGAATCTCATGATGCCAAGTGACTTCAGAGAAATTCAGTGTTAGCAAATTCAGAAAAGTGGACATAGCTTTGTACTTTGTATCTTTAATTTTTTCCATTGCACTTTAAGAAACTATGTTAAGATAATGAGTCTCCAAATCAATTGTTACTGCTTAGGAACAATGTCTCAGTATCATTGCGGCTATTTCTTGCTTAATGTTCCACAGTGCTCAGAAAGACAAGCAGGAGGTTAGCTGTTACTAGGGGTAAAGCAGCAAACCAAATAGAAAGCATTTCAGTGCTATTAGTAACACCAAGGTATGTCCACATCTCACATAGCCAATGCCCATAGTTGGAAAAGACAGAGCAGCGTAAGAGGAGAGAGAAAGAGCTCGGAGGTGGGGAGGGCTTCCAGGCAGCCTGAGCTGGGCTTTCTGGGTGGGAAAGGAGACAACAGCCAAGTGGCATGGTGCAATGATATAAAACCAGGAGTGGCCTGGTGAAGGTGACAGGAATGTGTTGCTAAAGATTTTCCGTAACACATAGCAAGGAGAAGAAATTTGAAAGGAAGTACACAAACACAGTATGTCATCATGCTGTGATATTCACTCTCATCAAAAACTGAGAGTGCTAAAAATACAATTGAGTTTAGAAGGTGGCTGAGCAGTTGTTAGAAGAAAGACCAACAATAGCATTTCTGTTGTGAATCCAACCCCAAAACCAGAAAATCAAACAATTGATATGAACTCAGAAGGGCGGAAACTGCCTTGAAGTATCCTTGGGTTTGACTTAGTTTTGGGGGTTTTGTGTGTGTTTTGTTTGTGTGTTTGTTTTGTTGGGTTTTTTGGTTGCTTGGTTGGTTGGGTTGGGGTTTTTTGGTTTGGTTTTGTGTTGGGTATTTTTTTTCTGGGCTGCAGATAGGATTTTTGAAGGCTGTTACATCTCCTCACACCAGGTCACAAAACACATCAGAGTGAGGTGGGCTAGAAGACAATACCAAGGTACTGGTCCTGAGCAAGTTACATGGTAGCAACATTGACTGGGTACTGTATCATTAGTGGGCCAGTGTGGACCACTACATGGGTATATGAACATAGCTACAGAAGTACCAGTAGAGACTATGTTCTGCCATGAATCACCTGGGTGAAAATAGGAAGCTATGTGAAGTGTAGACCCAAAATAAGTTTTAGAAAGGATGAAAGGTGATAATGATGAAAGTAGAAAACACAGTTTTCAAAGCATCTTCATTTGCAACGATAAGCAGAGAGGACACTTTTGGTCAGGTTGTGAGAAAAAAACCTTCAAGATTTCCAAGCTGTCCTGCAGGACTGAAGTTACTTGAAAGAACAACAGGGGTGGAAAGGCAAATGGAAGAAATAGCAAAGCAATAATAAGAGGTTACTTAATGTCTAACAGGACAGAGAAGATGGGTACTGCTGGACAGAAGAAAAGGATTTCTGGAAGGTGGAAGAGCTGAGACAGCAGCATCAGCTGCTGGACTACTGAAGGAAGTTACAGAATAATATAGAGTTAAAAGTGATAGGAGAAAACTTCGCAGAGCTGTGTGGCAGGTGCAAGAGATGTGCTTAGGGGCAAGTAACTGAGGCAGGTGAAGAGGAGGACAGAGAAAGTCAGGGACAACAAAAGAGAAACATCAAGTTGGAGAAGAGGAGGAACGTTGAATGGGGGAAAGAAAAGGAGTGAAGGAGATGAAGGTGAGAGGAGGAAAGGGAAAGGCAAGTTACCAACAAGGAAGATGGATACACTTGTTTGTGTCCTGAGACCCAGCACTGCTGGTGCAAATGGTGTCAAGCCTCAGCAGAAATTGCTGATCCTCAAAAACAGTGCCTTGGGAGCTGCTGGTGCTCCTGGATCCCTATTGATATTGTGGTCCTGTAGGCAATGCTTTCAACAGGCATTTTATAGGCTTATTGTGCACTCTGATTTAAAGACAGCTTGAGTTAGTAAGCTTTGTTCATACAAATAAATGCTTTCAGGATCAATCCTGAAGATAAGATATGGCACCAAAACTCTAGGACAAGAGAATGGCTTAAGGGTTGCTGGGAGGCAAAGGAAGAAATCCTGATAGGGATGAATTTATAAAGCCAGAGGAAGCATTAAGAGGGCAAGAAGATAGGAGCTGCCCTACTTGTAAGAGGCAGCCGCAGTGAGGGTACCAGCATAGCTGCACGTGATTTACAGAGCCAGATATCTCGCACGCAATGTGGCCAGCGTATGGAGGAGTTGACAACACAGAACTGCTATCCAAATTCAACAAAAACAAGGGAAGGTAACTAATATTGTGAACGTTCAGTATGATCCTAAGCCTTTGAGAAAGGACTGGGAAGGAACTATGGCCATAATGATGCAGGGTGGTTCCCATCACTTATGAAGTGCATCGCTAATTATAATCACATCTGAACATGCCATAAAGATCTTTGGCCATGAGAGAGACGCTGTGATAACAAGCCCATGGCTTATTGTAGAAGATGTCATTCAGCTGCTGTAAAAGATAGCTCTTATTGATACAAACATGGACAGGGAGTTCTAACAGAGCAGAAAATTAGTTACTATTTGGAGACCAGAGTGAAGCAAAATGATTATAAGATGTTCAGGGAATGGCAAGGACATGACTGAAAACATAAAGCGAGTCCCTCAGCTAAGATTAAACAAACATGATCTGTAGATCTTGTACAGTGAAATCTCTTCTGCTGAGAGTTGTTTGTCTGAAAGGTGGCTATAATGCTGTCCAGGGAGATTTTAGTGTTAAAAGAGATTTTTTTCACAGCAGTTAGCTTTGGCAGAGCAACCTGGGCTCAGCTCCAGGCCAGTTCTTTCGCTATTGCTCATCCTCTCTAGAAGATTCTGCAAGTCTAATTAGTAACACAGGCTTTGGCATAACAATGTTGTAACCTTTAGTGACCCTTTGTATCCTTCTAGTGACCCCTGTGCAGCCTGGTGGCTTTCCATGAGCCCGAGCAGTTGGGAAAGCAGCAGACAGCCCTCTTACTGGTGTTCCGGATCTCAGCTGCTTCCTGTAGGAGTTTTGGCACTGTGGATGTAACAGGAGTAAAAAGCTTTGCAAACCCTGCAGGATTTGCACATGGCCGACTGCAAACTGTGAGCAGGTCTGCAAGGTGAGGAAGGTTTTATTTTTATATTGCTGCTCTTTGAAGTGAAATTCCTTTGAGGTGATTTGCCCTGGAGATTAGCAAAAATAAGTAGCTGAGTCTTTGACTGGCACACAGACATTTTTACAGTGAATTACAATATTGGAGGTTTCTGAAATAAGTCCCATGCAATAAAGCCATCTACTTTGCTGGTTTCAGTGTGCACTGTCACATCCTAGAATGGCTGCCTTGGGGTACCTGCAGTGCCAAAAATTGTGACAGAGAAGGTGTCTGATCCTGCAGGCCCCCATTCATCCCATCCACCACATCAGCAGGAGTGCAAAGGCTGTGGGCTCTGCTGGATTTGAGCTGGTCAAAGGACAAGCCTTTGGGCTGAAAAGTGCAGAGTTTTAATTTGAGAGCAACACTTGCAGAACAACACCATCCAAAGAAACAAGGTAAAAGCCTGTGTACTTCCTCTGCCAGCTGCACCATGAAGATCAGGAGCAAAGCTGACCACGTCTGTCAGGGACAGTGGGAAGCTGGCAGCGCACCCAAGGTGGCAGGTCTTTACAGCAGGTGCCTGTGTTGCCTGCCAGCACCAGTGGCTGGCGCTGAGCCCTGGCAGTATGGCAAGCGGATGGATGGTTTTGTGCTCCTATAGAGCTTCTGGAGGCTAGGGAAGCCATGTGTGCAAATGAAGCCACCCTGAGCATCCTGTGGTGGTGGGGAGACAGCCTTTTCCACTTTGAAGAGATTTCCCCCATCAATCTCCACTGAGGCCTGTGGCTCTCTTCAGAAGGTAAAGGCTGCAATGAAGGGATGGTTTTCCATCCTGATCCTTACCCCAAGCCCTGTGGAGCAAGAGATACTGATGTTTAGAGAGGAGTAACAAAGTCAGTTGCTGTGACTTCTTCTCCTGCATAATGGATATTCAGGGCTGAGTGTTGAAGGGAGGGAAAATAGAGTCAATATCAAAATGTTCAGGAGCAATCTTCACTACAAGCTTTTCTTGATGCTATATAGCATCCCCTCTTGCTCTGTTTTTCTTTCAGGATCTAGTTCTGTGGTGGGAAAAGGTACTGGCTTTGACTTAAGTGCAAAGCAACCATGCTTTGGGGTTGTTCTGGGGATGCTGGTCGATGAGAAACTGAACATGAGCCAGTAGTGTGTGCTCACAGCCCAGAAAGCCAACTATATCCTGGGCTGCATCAAAAGGAGCATGACCAGCAGGTCGAAGGAGGTGATCCTGCCCCTCTACTCTGCTCTTGTGAGACCTCACCTGGAGTATTGTGTGCAGTTCTGGTGTCCTCAACATACAAAGGACATGGAACTGTTGGAACAAGTCCAGAGGAGGGCCACAAGGATGATCAGGGGACTGGAGCACCTCCTGTATGAAGATAGGCTGAGGAAGTTGGAGCTGTTCAGCCTGGAGAAGAGAAGGCTGCGTGGAGACCTCCTAGCAGCCTTCCAGTATCTGAAGGGGGCCTATAGGGATGCTGGGGAGGGACTCTTCATTAGGGACTGTAGTGACAGGACAAGGGGTAACGGGTTCAAACTTGAACAGGGGAAGTTTAGATCGGATATAAGGAAGAAGTTCTTTACTGTGAGAGTGGTGAGGCACTGGAATGGGTTGCCCAGGGAGGTTGTGAATGCTCCATCCCTGGCAGTGTTCAAGGCCAGGTTGGACAAAGCCTTGGGTGGCATGGTTTAGTGGGGGGTGAAGGGTGAGAAGAAAACAAGAAAATGATTGACTCAAAGCTTGGGAAAAATCCTGCACTGACAAATATAAGAAGCTTAACCTTCTGAATATATCTAAGCAGAGATGAAAAAGGGGTTTGATCCACCTGTAAATACATGGATGAAGAAGAGACAAGCTGACATAGAACAGGAGCAAATGGGTGGAGGTTGAAGTTAAAAAATATCTGTGATCCTATTCTGAGTTTACTTGACACTGAAGGTAATTATCATAAGTTAGAGAGTCAATGCACAATTCATGCAGAAGGCTTTGTTGCTTGTGCTTAGCACCAAATCAGACAGGTGACCTTTTTCACCTTATAAATTATAAAGCTGTTAAAACCATCGGTCTCTCACGGCCTAGTCCATCACAGGGGAAAGTAAACACTGTACTGAGCACCACGCTGCTGATGGACAGCCCTGCAGCCGCATGACAGCTTTGCTCCTCTCTCCTCATCAGCCCTCCTCAGCATCTGTACTGCTCTACTGAGGCAGAAATAGGCCACAGATTACCTCCAAGGCCAGTGTGGGCACAATGGGAGGGAGGTGGACCCAGTTTTTCAGAGCCACGACACCTCGAGGCTTTCTGATGGACAATTACACTGTATATAAAAGGCATGGGTGAAGAGGCATTTCCTACATGAACTGAATAGGTATTTATTTTCTGTTGTCATGTATTTTTAACACTCTGTGATTTGCTGTGATTTGCTATACTGTCGACTTATTTGCACTGGCACTGTTAAGTGTTTGGTACAATGGGAGTTTCTGTTAAAGATGCTAAACAAGAACATGGCTGTGTGTGTGCATTCCTCTGGTGGGCACTTTTCAGCTCAAATGGCAGTACCTTGCTTCTTACCCCTTTATTTTTCTACAGTCAGCATGTCACCTCTTCTGCCACTGTCATGGAGCCTCAGTGAAAATAGAGGTTTCATGCCTGTCTTGCATCCACACTGTCTCTGATAGTGCATGATCTGAGGGCTGATCATGAACAGAGACACTGTATTCATCTTGTCAGTTATACGTCCACGAAACAGGTGTCACTGCTAAAACCATTTCCTATGTATAAAATGGCTCATGGACCCCCAAGTGCCAACTGGGACACTGGAGTCACTCTAATGTAGCCCTGACTTGCTGCAAGAGGCTACAAGAAAACAAAAAGGCACTGTGCTTGCCATCCCTTCCACCTTTCAGTCATTTGTCCTGAAGGATAACAGGAGTGGTTTGAGTTCTTCAAGACTGTGACATTCCTGCATTTCCAACCCCATACACATTACAGTATTGATGATAATACAGAGTCATTACAGAACAGAAACAGTGACTATAGCAAAGCAGAAACAATGTAGGTTCAGTCTGTCACAGGCAGAAGTACACAGCATTTGGACAGAAAACTAATGTGTCAGCTATGTTCTCAAAAAAACATCCAAGGGATTTTTTCCCCTAGATGCCCCTTGTTATGTGCCTGAGTATAAAAATCCTCATGCAGAGTTCCAAATATTCCCCAAATTAGATATAAGTAATCAGAAATCAGTTGTAGCAAAAAACCTTCCTCAACTCAAAACCTCCTAAAATGGCTGTCTACAGATAGCAAGAGCAAAAAGTCACAGTCTTTGCATGAAAGAGAGATAATAGTCAATGTTTTAAATGATTTTTAATGTGTACATTCAATAGTGAAAGCTCTTTCTGTTTCCTCTGATAACAGACCATAGCCTTGAAGTCTGCAGAGAGGCTTTAACTTTTTCTTCTCAAGAACTCTATAAAACAAAGGGTATGGGAATAATAAAAGAAATTCTGAATGTTTTCTTTTGAGATCTCCAGTCAATCTAATCTTCAGTGAATGCAACAATCCTCATGGACCTAAATTTCCTCTCCGCTTTCATGCACATACTCTACCACATTTTAATCACAACAAATACAAGCAAATGTTTCTTTTTCTGCACACTTTCAAACTTTCAGATACATCAGAAACCCCTTTTCTGGGGGGAGGAGAACAATGTAGATTTTCACTGTAGAAAATTCATTTAAAACATTCATTGGCAAAACCAGCAGCAAAAAATATTTTTGACTGAAAGAGTACAATCTGCAAATGCAAATTTTCATTATCTCTTAGCCATTATATCTTCACCTGAAACATTACATTTGGCCGTACTGTAACTATTTGAATGTAAAGAAATGAGACTTACCTGCCTTTTTTGTATACCTCATGTATTTCCTTTCCTTGTCTGTGGGCTCTGCATTCAGTGGATAAAACCCATCCCCACAACAGGAGGAAGATGCTAAAATGCATTTTATGGACAGTCAACATGTAACCTGAAGGTTCTGTATCCAGAAATAGTCCATACAAAAAGAAGAAAACCAAAATGTAGATCCTGTTCCTCTTTTTAAGACATTATCGGTCTGATCGTTCTTGGAAGGATGTTTACTCATACAAAAAATCATCCTGCAGTATTTAATCTGGACAGTGGGGAAAGCAATTTCCACTAAACCTATAAATCCTTCTACGTCAGATGGCAGGGATTTTCTAGCAGTGTTGAATTCACGTATTCTCGGAGAACAATTATATTTTGTCCAAACAGGCTATTTTATTAATTGGTTTAAATTGAACCCTTTTCAAGTACCTGTGGGGTATGGCATATATATATATTTCTGTCTGCCTTACCAAAGTAGTGAAGTCAGTCAGGCAGTTGTCATTAGTCAGACTTCAATCATGTAACTTATCTGTGTAGCAGTGCTGCTTGTTACAGACATTGCAATAGCTTGAAAAGTGTTAACAAACATGTATCAGTTTCCAGCAAAAACTCGTTTCCATTTAGCTCTACAAACAGCTTTTTGATCCTGTGTGTTTCTCTGCATCAATATACAGTGGTGCTGTGGCTGGAGTGGTCAGTGCTTTCAGGACTTGAGTCACGTACCTCACTGCTCTGCTGAGCAGGGTCTCTGGAAAGTATCCTGGTGTGCAGAAGAAGGAGGGGAGGACAGCAAGGGGGAGATAGCTCTCCTTTCTGCACAGAGCTGTTTGAAGGGATGCTGCTGAATCAGAGCAGCAAACAGCAGAGCCACAGGATCTCTTAGGTCCCTGGTGTGCTGGGTTACATGTGACTACAAAACCCTCACGGGTGAGAAAGAAAATAAACCAGCATAGGCAAAAATACCTGGTGAAGCCAGGGGCACTGCCCTTCTCTTTGGGGCTCACCCCTGCACTGCCTAAAGCTCCATATTTGTTTCTTCTCCTCAGTGCCTCTCCTCAGACCTTACAGCTTTGGTCCCACTTCTGCCTTATCATGCAGACATTGCCCTATGCTCTGCAGACACCGCCAGCCTTGTCCCATCCCATTGTTGACAAGGTTCGTCTTACTGTGCCTATTACCGATGGATTTCTATTTTAGAGCAGTGTGTCAAGTCACCCATGTCTTTTTGTGAAAGCCCTTTCTGAAAACCCTGGGGACCAGACCTCTACCTGGTCTGAGCTACCATGGCTTTATTGACTTAAGTGAACATTTACTACACTGCCTTGGGATCCATAGAATCATAGAATAATTAGGGTTGGAAAGGACCTTAAGATCATCTAGTTCCAACAGCCCTGCCATGGGCAGGGACACCTCACCCTAAACCATGCCACCCAAGGCTTTGTCCAATCTGGCCTTGAACACTGCCAGGGATGGAGCATTCACAACCTCCCTGGGCAACCCATTCCAGTGCCTCACCACTCTCACAGTAAAGAACTTCTTCCTTATATCCAATCTAAACTTCCCCTGTTTAAGTTTTAACCCGTTACCCCTTGTCCTGTCACTACAGTCCCTAATGAAGAGTCCATCCCCAACATCCCTATAGCCCCCCTTCAGATACTGGAAAGCTGCTATGAGGTCTCCACGCAGCCTTCTCTTCTCCAGGCTGAACAGCTCCAACTTTCTCAGCCTGTCTTCATACGGGAGGTGCTTCAGTCCCCTGATCATCCTTGTGGCCCTTCTCCGGACTTGTTCCAACAGTTCCATGTCCTTTTTATGTTGAGGACACCAGAACTGCACACAATACTCCAGGTGAGGTCTCACAAGAGCAGAGTAGAGGGGCAGGATCACCTCCTTCGACCTGCTGGTCATGCTCCTTTTGATGCAGCCCAGGATACGGTTGGCTTTCTGGACTGCGAGCGCACACTGAAGCCGGCTCATGTTCATTTTCTCATCAACCAACACCCCTAAGTCCTTCTCCGCAAGGCTGCTCTGAATCTCTTCTCTGCCCAACCTGTAGCTGTGCCTGGGATTGCTCCGACCCAGGTGTAGGACCTTGCACTTGGCATGGTTAAACGTCATGAGGTTGTCATCAGTCCACCTCACAAGCGTGTCAAGGTCCCTCTGGATGGCATTCCTTCCCTCCAGGGTATCAACCGAACCACACAGCTTGGTGTCATTGGCAAACTTGCTGAGGGTGCACTCAATCCCACTGTCCATGTCAGCGACGAAGATGTTAAACAAGACCGGTCCCAACATCGATCCCTGAGGGACACCACTCGTTACTGGTCTCCAGCCGGACACTGAGCCATTGACCACAACTCTTTGTGTGCGGCCATCCAGCCAGTTCTTTATCCACCCAGTGGTCCATCCATCAAATTGATGTCTCTCCAATTTAGAGACAAGGATGTCCTGTGGGACAGTGTCGAACGCTTTGCACAAGTCCAGGTAGATGACATCAACTGCTCTACCCCTGTCCATCAGTTCTGTAGCCCCATCATAGAAGGCCACCAAATTGGTCATGCAGGATTTCCCCTTAGTGAAGCCATGCTGGCTGCCGCCAAGCACCTTGTTGATTTTCATGTGCCTTAGCATGCCTTCCAGGAGAATCTGCTCCAAGATTTTGCCAGGCACAGAGGTGAGACTGACTGGTCTGTAGTTCCCTGGATCATCCATTTTCCTCTTCTTGAAAATGGGGGTTATATTTCCCTTTTTCCAGTCATCAGGAACTTCACCTGACTGCCACGATTTTTCAAATATGATGGACAGTGGCTTAGCAACTTCATTCACCAGCTCCTTCAGGACCCACGGATGGATTTCATCAGGTCCCATGGACTTGTGCACATTCAGGTTCTTAAGATGATCTTGAACCAGATCCTCTTCTATGGTGGGCATAGGGTTTTCATTCTCACAGTCCCTGCATCTGCCTTCCAAGACTTGGGTGGTGTGGTCAGAGCCTTTGCCAGTGAAGCCTGAGGCAAAGAAGTCATTGAGAACCTCATCCTTCTCCAAATCCAGGGTAGCCAGTTCACCTGATAGCTTCTGGAGGGGGCCTACGTTGTCCCTCGTCTGTCTTTTATTCACTAAGTACCTATAGAATCCCTATAGAATCCACAGGAACAACACATTGAGAGCTACTGAAATTTCATTTCAACAACCATGATTGATCAGAAGGAATTAAGACAGGTATAGCTGATCTTGTTTTGGGACCAAAAGTTAGACTATACTACTTCTCAGGGTCACTTCCAGTACTATTTCTTCCTGATTTTCCCAGAGGGAAAACGGTGGAACGTTGGTCTATGAGAACTAGAACAAATGTGAAAAATTAAAATATTCAGGAAAGAGATAAAAAGTGTCTCTGTGCCTGACATGAAAAATAAAATGAAAAATGAACAAAATATGTTGTTATATATTGTCCTCTGATTTTGCTTAATCTTCAGCTTGGGTAGATGGAAAGTTAATTTTGCCTGTGTCCTCCATGAGAACAACTATGTGTTAGAGATATAGCACTATTTAAATTCAGTAAACAGAAGTCCTCTGGGTACCAAACAAGAAAAGAATGAATAATTGGCTGTGAACAGTATTTTCAGCAAGTTTGTATGTTTTATAGTTTGTAACCGAGCTGAGAGCTGACTGATGTCTCCTTACATGATTCTGTTATTCAAGCTTATCAGCTGATACACCAGGGGGCAAGGCCCCGGGGATTTGTGTAAAATATTTTAAATGTTAATTCTGGTTTTGTTTTATTTGGTTCAATGATCCCTCAGCATTTTTCCTGTTCACCCACCAAGTGAGTGTTCACAGACATAAAATTAAGCATACCCTCTGCTTTCCGAATTCACAACTAGTAATAATGTATGAACCTTCCACCCACACCTGGCAATGTGCACCAGATCTCAGAGCAAATTTGAAAATGCCAGTTGAAATCTGCAATGCCACTGACTTTTTAACTTTCCCTTGGCTTCTGTGACTTTAACGCCAGCTCTGCGGAGAGGAGACAGCCATCCAAATATGAAATGATTATACCAAAGCCCTTGCAAACAGTCAGTAGCTGATCCACAACCAGATGAAGAAGTTGGATGGACTGTAGAAATAAAGTCAAACAAAAAATGATGAGTTTCACAGTAGGAAAGGCCAATTATGTTCTTTGCATGACTGAAGCCATCGTTCCTGGAATGCACTTGTTCTTGAAACGGGATACCAGGTTTATTTGGGTTAGAGCAGGAGCTAAACGAAAATGATAATCCACAAGACAAAACAAAAACCCTCACATCTCAGGCAGCCGAAACAAATTATATGGAACAAGAAAGGTAAAAAAATGTAGAGTTCTTGCTCAAGCAGAAATGAATAAGGTTTGACCCCTTCGTGTTGGAGGGTAGCTGTCCCTGGCAGCCTCTCCCCAGGGACACCACCCCAAGCTAATGATCAGCTTAGGGGCCTGCTCAACACCCACCAGCTGGTGTTGCTTTCCCTACTCCAGGGATTTATCGCTTGGTCACTTAGTTCCCCAGAGGAGTTCAATGGGACCTTGGGCTTTTACTTCATTATTGAGGCTATATAAATGAGGTTTCCCAGGCTGCTTGAGACTAGAATCCCATATTTCCTGGATTTTCATTAACAAAGATGGTAAGGAACTTTTACGAAAGTAAACATTTCTTTCCATTTGACCCAATCATTTTATTAGAATTTGTTAAATAAACAAGTTTTGAGCCAACCAAAGATACACTTTTCCCATTTGCCCTCAGAAAACTCAACTATTAGACAAGTTCTATTTATAACTCTTCTATCTCCAAAATGAGGACATAGTCAGAAGAAAAAATAGGCTTTTCCTTTTTTGCCTTTGAGTCATCTACATACTGAGGTGCTGAACTTGTAAGGAGCAGAAATCCAGTCTGAAGGCACAGTCACACTAACCACCAGCCACCATAAGAAACCAGGAGTACTTCCAGTGCCCAAGAGGGCAAGGCACAATGCAGTGTAAGCATCTGCTGCAGTAATAACTCCAGTCAAATCATGAACCGGGCCTTCTCTTGTTTAATTAATTACCCAAAGCTTCAAACAGAGCAGTAACACACAGTATAACCTGTGTAAATACACTTGGAGCTATAATCAGACTGCAGCAGCCACATATAAAAGATCCCATAGAATTTACATTTTCTAACCTGATCCTAATAGGTGTCTGCCTTCAAATGCTTTTAATGCAAAAGTGGATGAATGTGTCGCTGTACCTCTGTTGTGATTTATGTTTGGAGGAGCTGGAGGAGCATGTGTACATGTGTAACTGATAGGATGCTCTTTGACTTATGAAAAGTATCCCCCCATGGAGCTCTGTCTCCAGGGCACACTGATCAGAGTAGTTTTTTACTTTAGTGCTTTCAATCATGGGTGTTGTCAGAGACTTTAAAAATCAGGCTTAATGTGGAGTTATTGGGGTTTCTGAATGTATTACTTGTGTCCCTTTTTAACAAGTATACTTCCATTCTTTGGGACATTCACAGGAGATCCATTCTGGCTCTGCGTAAGGTGAAATATGTCACCTGGATCCTTCATGTTTGTTGGATATAGCACCATCTCCAAGGAGGATATTAATACAGATGATTAAAAGAATTTGAACAACCCAGGGACGAACATCATATCCACTGAGTTTGACTATGGTGGAGTCAGCAGAACTGATTGCTATTCATAGCACTTGTAGCTCTGGTCTTTGCATGGCTTGAAACCAAACTTTCCAGGAAGTTGAGAGGACGGCAGAAGTGAGAATACATGTATCTACACTGGGATGATTAAAACTAAAGGAGCCCACACAGAAAAAGGGAAAGAAAATATTTCCTCTGCAGGCACAATACAGGTAAATACACTCTTTTCCAATCTGTAACGTTATGGAGAGCGGAGACTGGGAGCCGCTGTCAAGAGTGGGGCAGGGGAAATGTCCAAACAGGAATATTTTACTTTTCAGTGTTAAAGATCAATGTATGTGCTGGCATAAGTGTGCACCAGGATAGGAATCAGGACACTTTACACTGGCCAAGGATTTTACTGCAAATAGCTTTTGTGCTTTGCTATCATATTTGGTTTTATGCCTCTGCTCCTCTCTGGTCTCTCTTGCACCCCTTGCTTATAATTTGTATCAGAGCAGATTCTTCATGGCAAACCCTGGGACTTCTCCAGGTAGCTATGAGGACATTGGTGGACCTCAAGAAATCATAAACACTAAGGAAGAATTAGATTTCCATGCAACATGAATGGCAGGGAGAAGTGGCAATGAACCCACGACCCCAAGCCTTCTTATCACAGAATAAAAATCAGATAGAGGCAAGGCACTGTACATGTGCCTCTAAGCCTCTATAAATCCCTAAATGGATTGTGCATTGTATGAAAGGCAAGGGAAATAGGCCAAGCCTGCACTGGGCAGAAACCTAAAAGGCTACAGCAGACAATGTGCTTGAGTGAATTGCAGTGCTTCAGGATGAATGCATTCAGCTGCTGTTTCTTGCTGCTGAAATGAGTAACAATGCTGCAGCACCCCAACGAGGCACATCTTTAATACCACTCTGATTTCATTACAGCTCTTTCCTCAGGGGTGTCTTTGTCCACCGAATGCTTCTTTTCTCCCCACAAGATGTGTCATTGTGCCTGTGGAGACATATTTGTGTTTCGGAGCGTCTTTATGTGCCCTCACACTCTGCCTGAGAGATTATGTGGGTTGCGTGCTGAGCGGTGTCCTTTTCTTTCAGTCAGTTCTGCAATTCCCCAGAGCTGCGTTAGCTGGATTAGGAGGCTTTGTGTGCACTTGGTCATGGGGGACCTGGCATTTTTACATGGACGTTGTATTACTAAAACCGGGGGGGGGGGGGGGGAGTCTTTTAGAAGTAAAGGATAAATAAAAGACAAAAAGCCACCTTTAGAAGGGTACTTCACTGTTAGCAGTTTCAGAGAGCTGAATTAAAATATTGAAACATACATACTAGTGCCTAGTGCAGCCTGTTGGAAAGTATTTTTGTCTGCTACTAGCAGATATACTAAAAGAGGCAGACATGGGATGCTACGGGTGTTAAAGATTCCCCTGACACTCCCCCATATGTTCTAATTCCCAGAGCACACAGCACATTCATCTACCAGGAGGGATTGCTCCCTTACAGGATGTGAGTTTTGCTCTGCTTGAAGATCAAGAACTAAATGGTATGAAAACATTCACAGATTAAAATTATGCTCTGCACATCCTGGATAGGGACTAATTTCACTTTGACTAATAGATTCTGGTCCTCAGCCCTCCTATCCAGCCCTTTTTTTAGTAAGTACATTTCTTACACACACAACCCTAGCAAAAAAGTGCTTCCCAGTTTCCTCTACAGTTCTTGCAGCCCATCTGCATCACTCCATGGGGAATTTTATCAGTAATACGCTAAGGGCCCCTGCCTGTCAACCAAGAAATAATTCAATATGCTTTTCAAAAGACAGCAACAAAATGGAAGGAAACAGAAGGGTGATGAATCAGAAATTCTTACACGCAAACACTGAGACTCCAACAGGGCCACCTCGAGGCAAAAGCTAACACAGGTGTGAATAACAACTACAGAACTGTCAATAGCAATTCAGAGAAGGCTGAAGTGCTTAATAAGAGAGTTGTTCTGCCAATATTCATAGGGGATTAAAGGAACAACTGGAGTAATTACAGCCCTCAGCCTGACACTGATCCCAGGCAAAATATTGGAATGGCTGATATGACACTCAATAAATAGTTAGAGGGTAATTAAATTAATGTCAATTAACATGGCTTTAAAGAAAAAATAGATCTTTCCAAGCTAATCCTTTTTTGATTAATTTAAAATGCGTTTGCTGGAGGAAATGAAGCTATGTACAATGTGCTTCTGTAGGGCTTTTAATATTGCACCACATGGCATTTTGATTAAGGAACTGCAACAATACAGTGTCAAGATAAAGAAAATATTTGAAAACTGGATAAAAACCCCATATTGAATATGACTGTAAATGGCGAATCTTCATCAGGTCATGCAAATACCTCCCCAAAGAGACTAGTTCTTTTTCCTGTTCTGTTCTTGTCAGTAGGGAAGAATAGAACAGGGGCTGCTTCCTGAAGCCTGCAGTGGCATGAAGGAAATCAGAAAAACTGAAGGACTACTGACACGGAGTAAATGGAGTATCATAGGGAAAAGCCCAGACTCTTAATGCTGTTACCTGAGTGCAGGTTACTGAAAAACTATACAGCTAACAGTCAAGAACTTGGGTCATGATTTTAAGATAAGGAGGCGAAACTCTGGACGTTGATGGAGAATTTTCTTGCAAAATTAACCAAACAGTGCCCTTCCATACCAAAAATAGCCAAAATTTGCTAGAGAATATTGTAAGAGTATGAAGGTTATATTACTGCTGTACACAATGATGCAGACTGTCTGAATCTTGAAAGCAAGGTTTCTCCTCTACTGAGCTAACCAGCAAGATAAAGATTTATTAAGACAGCTTTATTAAATCTGTTACAAAACTCAGTGGCTGGAAGACGCCAGAAGATGAATCTGAAATAGAAAAAAAATTGATTTTTGTGTTTGAGGGTTTTTTTCCTAACAGTAACAATGAAGTTTGTTTCTCTACAAGTGTCATTTTTAACTGAAGATAGTATGATTTTCTGAAGGAGACAGGCTAGTTCTCAGGCAGGGGTAATCTGCAGAAGTACTATAGTCAACGTTACTGGACTCATAAGGAAGTGCTGATTAGGTTATCAAACAGTCAACAAGTCAGGCTCAGAACCATCAATTATTGGCACCAGCTAACATGGCAAAATCTAACAGTGCATTTAAACGACAAATTTGTTTGGATCTGACCTTTGTTGAATTTGGTAGTGATGATTAACTTCAGAAGGCAGTATGTTACAGCAGCTTTATGTAATTATTGGTCAAAAAGAGGTTTTTAAATAACAGATTATAATAATTTATATTTTTTTTAATAAAGACAAGCAAATATCATAATATTATCCCTTGGCAGATACACTCTGAGGTACACAGTGGTTTTCAGTAAGCTGCTGCTTGGAATCACCCTTTTCACTGGGTAGACCCCCCCCAGCCAGCCACAAATGATCTGTTTGGCCATCTCTCACAGGACTCACATATTTCATCAGTTTTAACTTTTTCAGTCGAGCACTAGTCACCTGTATAGCTTAGATGGGATTTATTCAGGGATGAACACATGAACAGGACAACTGAAAGAAGCATTTTCAAGCTACATAGTCTACTAGCAGCTTCTGGATTGTGTCAGAAGCACTCTGCACCTCCCAGCAGAGCTGGAGGGCTCACCTGTCCAAATTCCTTACCTGCAGCATAGACAGCTACATCCAAGCCAGCCATCAGGGGCTGCTGGGGAAGTGTTTCTAGGAAACAGTACCTCTTACCTGGAGGTAGCTGTCTAAGTCACTCAGGTGCATTGCCTTCCAGCAGAGGCTGTCTCACTGCCCAGTGCTGGTGTACAGAGAGCTGTACCATGGGATCCTCCTCATGGGCTTGTGAGAGCATTTTCCTAGGTGTGCAGAGTCAATGATGTGATTACTGTCAGCAAGTCTCACCGTTCTATTCTTACTTTGTTCTCATCTCAACTTGTAGGTTGAATACCCATGGACAACCTGTCTAAATGGCTTCCTACATGTTTCCTCACACTGGAGTCACTGCAGCCTTTTAGCATAAAGAAATCCAGAAGCTTTCATTTTCCTCTGTGAATATGCTGCAGCATCTCCAGCTCTGACAATTCTGAGATATTTCATGGGTTTCCACTGACGTTGGAACATGACTCAGATCAGGGCAGCTCTAATAACAATATTCCTTGAATTTCTGTGCTAGAATTATGTTAGTCTGACATTTGGATGTACTGAAGCTCTGTGTATTTTACATGGTCATTTGGAAAATTACTGGTTGGCCCCTTTTTCTCTGCTACTGATCATCATCACTGTAACACTGATGCCTCAAGCAGCAATAAAAAACAAATTGAAAAGGTATTATGAATTGCACCAAACACACTAGGAAGAGACCAGCAAACAGAAGCCACAAATCTGTAACGTGCAACTCCGATTTCAGTGGCCAGCTTCTAAAAGCTGCTAGATGGGTTTTCACAGATAAACTTGACTGACACAGTTTCCCCACCACAGCTGGTACTGTTTACAGCCTCTGGATCTCAAACTGCCTGCAGTGCTTCTAGGTCTTGAGATCTGTGATGAAACAGAAATGCCACAGCAGACTGTGTCTACCTTAGGCTGTTGCCAGTAAGTGTAACCCTGCAGGCACTCACTTGTTTTGTCTTCTCCATGGCAGGGGTTTGGAACTAGATGATCTTTAATGTCCCTCGCAACCCAAACCATTCTACGATCCTTGGATTATTTTAGATTGTTTTCTTAACCAAATAATTCCCTGTCAAGAATTCTTTATACTGAATGCAGCTTGGATTTGCACCCTTAAAAAAAAAAGAATTATTCAAACTGAAACAATTGCCTGCTTTATCTCTGAGGTTCTCAATTTAACAAAGCACTCACTTGCTCTGTTTGACTGCTGTTGTTAATGTCTTTACACAAATAATGGGCTAAATACATAGCAAAGCACGATGGATATTGCCAACAGCTTAGCTTCTGTCCCTTGTCTGCAAATACCATATGGTGTAATATGGGAAGATGCAAGAGTGTAATTAGTAGAACATTAGTCTGATAGGAATATTTATCTAAAATAAAATGCTAATAAGAGGTCTTGTTTTGCAGTAAGAGACTGCAAGTGTACAGAAACCAACAGATGATTATGTAGCATAGAAATCACTGCCATTAGCAAATGAGCAAGCTTGGTATGTCTGTGAAGCTTCTTTAGTAGTAGAGTTTCCTGATTATTAGAGCATCCTGTTTGTCCCTCTGCAAGAATGAGGGGTTTCCTCAGGCCTCCTGAACATGCTGTCACCATTACTGGGTATAGCTGTGTTTCCTGCACTGCTCTGGGAGCAGTGATTAAGCAGGGGACATCCAGCTCAGCAAGGTCAGAGAAGCCTTTAACTGCCATGAGCAGAAACGGCATGGGAAGAGCAGTGCCAGTTGCTGAAAAGGAAGGGGTACAGTGTTGGGGTTGTAATGGGACAGTGAACTGTGCTACAGAAAAACACAGTCTTTTGGTTTTTCAACTTCCCCACATGGTTTCACTATAGTTTCTTCCTTTCCAAACCAGGTCCATGGCAGTTATGTGAATGTGTGCACATCCCACTAAAGCAATCACATGTGGGGCCATTGAAAAGAGCCATTGAAGTGTACAAGCAAGCACGAGGCGCAGTGCTGGGGGGACCAGGGCACAAAAGATCCATCAGAAAGGTCTCAGCAGCTCACTGAGTTGGAACAGATAGAAGAGGCAGTGTTTATCTTATATGGTTCTGTATCCAGATAAAATAAACTGGATGCACATCTCTTCGCAAACACACTAGCAGACTGGTAAGAGTTTAAAACATATTAGATACACCTACAAAAGGGAAAAGCCTTGACAAAAGCACAGATGTAGCTAATAGAGGTTTTGCTATGACCTTTTGGGTTCTCACATAGCTTTCTGCACATTTGTCCTCTTCCTGCATTTTTGTCCTCTTTAACCTCTCACACTCAGCACCTTACCTTCGTAATTCAATCTCTTGCTCTCATTTCAGTACACAATCAAGCCAAAGTATTCAGAAGCAAATAAGCCACCGCATCAGCAGGGCAATGCTGTTGTCTGTCCCCCAAGACTTGTCCACGTTGTCCCTGAGCAGCTATCTGTCCTCCAAAACATGTCCACATTGTCCCATGTCAGTCACCAGTGCCACTGCCTTTTGCTTGTGTCCCACCTGGTACTGGCCTTAGGCCTTTGGGGATGAGACAGGATGATAGGTGGGCCTTACAGCCAGCACTGAAGTCTATGGCTGCTCCTGTAGCAGCAGTCCGGGGAACATCTGCAGCTTTTATTTCCATTGGGGTGCAGGGACATAGAGAATAAGGAAAAAAAAGGCAGCAGCAGTGCAGGCAGGCTCCCACCTGCTGGAGACAAGCAGCTCCACAACTACTTTTCCTATCTGCCTGGCAAGAGGGTTACTAGTGGATGGGGGCCTGGCAAGGATGTTCACATTCTGCAGCCCCAGCATCATCACCCAGAGGCCAGGGTGAGTTGGGGAGGAAGGGTCTGGTGAGCAGCTAGGAGCCGGCTGCATGTTGGACATCTGGAGCAAGCCATGGCAGGTGTAGAAAGGGAAGGAGGCCCAAAAGCAATACAAAAAACTCTTCCTAAGGGGAGGAATCATTTCTTCCTGAAAAAAGTAAAACATGACTCTACTTTAGTATATGTGTGGCTTTGGAGGGTCTCACTCATGCAATTTGGTGTATCAGGCAAGTTTACACCAGCATGAAAAAGATACTGTAAGCAGAAATATATTTTTACCTGGAAGGAAACGACACCTTCTTGGTACCCTATGGAAAAGGGAGAGGATCGGGGAGGTTCCTCATGGCCAGTAAAACTGCCCAGGGTGGCAAAAATGTGGAAAGATCCAGGTTGTCACGGCCTACAGCCACCCTAACACATGGATATTTGGAGACCTCAGGGGAGGCAGCTGTGCAGCTCCTGCAGGTGGTAAAATTCACCCAAAGATGAAAAAAATCCCCAAATAAAATGTACCTATCCTTTATTCCCCCTCACTCTTCAAAAGGCATCACTCTAAATATGGAAAGCTGCTGAGCATTAGCAGGTTTGTTTGTGGCTTTGGTTTGAATGGCTGTTTCACTGAACTCTTAGGAACTTGAAAATGGGCTCTGATTTCTTAGGCCAAATCCTTTCTCCTCTCTGGCAAGAGTGAATTTGTTATCAGGGACTTGATACTAATAGCATTTGAATGGTTTGTCCTTAAAGGAAAATAAAGTAATTATTTCAGAGAACAGAGCTAATAGAAAAGGAGACAGTGGTTTGAGATGTTTTGGGCAAGGACTCAAAAAGCAAACTGTGAGCATGCGTAGTTGCAAGTTTATGGCTTTGCAGCACAGCATGCTGCTGCTAGCCCAGACACAGTCCAGGAAAAGCTGAAATCTGCTCTGGAAATTTAGCCCATGGTTTCTAGGCCCACAATGACTGAGTTTTGTGCTGAATATATAAAGCATAATGTGTCTGGGAAAACAACATGCCCTTGCAAAAGAAAAAATATTCTAATATCAAAGTTTTTATTTGAACAGGAAGAGAAAGTTAAAGTTTTGATCTTTTCCATTGTCGTGGTTTAAGCCCAGCTGTAAATCAGAACCACGCAGTCGCTCTCTCACTTCTCCACCCAGAGGGATGGGGAGGAGAATCAAAAGAACGTAACTCCCCCAGGTTAAGGTAAGAACAGCCCAGTAACTGGGGTTACTGGTTACAAAACCACTACTGATACCACCAATAATAATGATAATAAATTCATAATATTTTTATTATAATCATTATTAGCATATAATAATGATAATAAATTTATAATAATAATAATAATAAATAATAAAACCACCAAAAATAATAATGAAATAACAAGGGGAGAGAATACAACCACTCACCACCTGCTGACCGATACCCAGCCCAACCAAGCAGTGATCTAGCCCTTCCAGGTAACTGCCCTCAGTTTATATAGTGGGCATGACATGCTGTGGTATGGAATACCTCTTTGGTTACTTTGGGTCAGGTGTCCTGCCTCTGCTTCCTCCTGGCTTCCCCTCCTCCCTGGTAGGTTGTGAGACTCAGGAAGTCCTTGGTCAGAGTAAACATTACTGAGCAGCAACTAAAAACATTGGTGTTATCAGCGCTGTTCCCAGGCTGAAGGTCAACAATACAGCACTGCACCACCTACGAAGAAGGAAAAAAATGACTGCTACTGCTGAACCCAGGACATCCATGATCAAAAAATGGAAATCCAACACAACTCACTCATCCATGGAGACTGAAGACTTCCCTACGTAAGAGGAGACTCTCTATGGGACAGACCTGCTTTCCCCTGCCTACAGTGGGCTGCAGGTAGGATCTTTATATTTCTGGCAGAGAAAAAAAGGAATGCTAGAGAAATATGTGGGAGCCCTGTGCAGAGCAGGGAGACATGGAAGAACTGCCCCACATGCCTGTGAGGCTCCAACAGGCACATTACCGTCAGCAGCCAGTGCATGGTGTCATGCTACCACCCAGAGCTGAGTCCTGAGAACGCTGCTTCTCCAACACTTAAAAAATGAGCCCCAGGGGAAAAAGCCACAACAGAGGAAAGCAAAACAAACCCAAACCCCTAGAATCACCTTCCCCTCTCCATTAAATTATTTCTGCAGGCTTTTCAGACTTCTCCCTTTTGTTCACTTCCTTCATTTCCCTATCTTCTTGGAGCAATAAGACTGAACAACGACGTGAAGTAAACCCAGAAAATCCACAAAGCAAATGTTTCTAAAAAGTCTGTTTTGAGACAGAAAATGTTGGTGAACTTTTTTTCAGACTTGACCCCAAAGTCTCAGAACATACTGGGATTTCTGTAAAACGTTCTCTGTTCTTTTTTGTCTTATTCTAGTGTCAGAGCTAATTAACAAATGGTTGTTATTAGTTTCTACATACTTTTTGCACATGGCTTCTGCAGCTTCAAGAGCTCATCTCTCCATTTAGTATTAGAGGCACTGTTCAGTATGCCCAAGCCAAAAAGCCCATTAACAATCTCCAGACTCACCATCTCTTTAACAGCAACTTCTTTCATAGCCCAGACAAAGCATTAAAAAGCATTCAGCATTTTTAAGAGACGATTAAGATGATTTAATGGGGCTGTTCCATCTCTGATGTCAATAATCAAATGTTTTCATCTCATTGCTCGCTTTCTATTGGTGTCACAAAATTTTCTGTTGGTTATAGATGTGGCCTATAATTTCCATTGCAGCACATGCAAAGTCACCCATGAGCAAAAAAGAAGTTGGATTTTGCTTTGTGCTGAGAAGCATAAAGCTGCTCATGGATTTGACTGGTAAAAAACAGGTGCGCGAAAAAGGCTCGGAGGCATCGGTAACCAGCCCCCATTGCTGGCATGGCAGTTTGCTGGGAAGCCTCATTTGCACATCCAGGTACCATCAGCTGACAGCCTTTGGTGGTCAGGGACTTCTGGAGGTGTCTACCCTGGGCAGCATTAGCCTGGGCAGCAGCTCCATGGTTTTCCTTTATACCTCTCTCATCTGCCACAGTGGCTAGTTTAAGCCACGGAGCAGTCTGGGGCGCTGCTGGCCAGGCTGCTGCGTTGGCAGCACAATCCCTCAGCAGCGGTGCCCCTGCTCTCCTGTCCCCAGGACTTAGGGATATGGAAAGCCTTTAGGGACAACGTCACGCTCCCGAACACAACCACAGGGCTCTTCCAGGTTGCCTTAACATGAGTATACATGAATGGCAATAACTCTAAGGAATCACTTACATAGAAATCTGCAGCATTCAGCCTCGCTCACACAGCCTGAAAACCTCACTCCAGCTGCACCAATTAGTTGCAAAGCTAATTACCTGCTGCGTCTCTTTTGAAGTCTCTGCCTATGACAGTATCTCTGCTGCCAGCCTGTCTCCCTGTTTGAAGTCCTTTTTCCTGCACAGAACTTACTTTGTTCTCACACTTCTTACAGATTGAATCTGCTTTCCACAGCTTGGCACCACTGCGGAAAAAGCAAGGTGAAATGAAAAGGAGGTGAAAGAAAATCCCAACGTCTGAGAGGTCTCGTGTCATCTCCCATTCACACATCACGGCTTTCGGGGCTTCTCCTACTTTATATACATTTATTTTGTGTAAGTCAAAAATATAAAATGCTCAAGTAAAATGGAACAATTCTTGCTTCAAGCCATAACTAAAACACCTTCCAAATATTTCCTGTGAGATCATCAGTAAATCAGTAGGAAGATTCCTATCAGATCATGGTGAAAAGAAACATAGTAAAAACACAGTCCTCACAAGTACAAATCACTTTCCTATATGTGGATCAGTTTTATCATATCTTTACCCTTAGGTCACAGGATAACCATAATGGTTTTTCCTCTTAACAGGGGACTATTGACACTATTTATTAAAGTTTCAGTGGATTTGGCCCTCCAGTGAGTTTTGGTTTTGACATCATGGCTTTGGAAGAATATCTCAGACCCTCTGCTGGGGTGGGTGAAGGTGCTGTGTACCTCACCCTGCAAGGGCGACTCTGGCACAGCCTGGAGTGATGGTGTCAACTGCAGAGGAGTCCAGGAACCAGCTCCTGAATCCTAAATTCCTCAAGGAATGTCTTAAGGGAGGAAGAAGAAAGTAAGTGAGTCAGTGTGAAACGCATTGCTTCCTTGCAAGAGGAAATAAAGGTCCCAGGAGCCTCCTGATGGCTGCAAGTGTGAAAGCCCATGTGTGTGCATCAACCGTGACACTGCTGGGATCCGGGAGGCAGCTGCCCAGTCCACTGCCAAAACCCCTGCTGCTTAAGCTGGGTTTGACCTCCTGCTTTTCACAGCTGGTTTCCTGGTGGCTGCTGGAAGGTGAGAGCTGAATCCCCTGGCCCCACATGCAAGCACAGCCCAGTACAGCTGCACCCTGCTCCTCGTGCCTTCCCAGGGAGAATTCATGCAACCCAGCATGAACCGATATCCATCAGCCAGCCCCAACCACCCATAGCTGTGCCCAGGGAGCTGGCATCACCCCACCCATATGTGAGGGCCCTGGCATTGCCGGGGCTGGACGAGGGCATCTCCTGGAGCAGAATCCATGCAGTGCCCCCTCCTGCCTCCCACTGCCTGCTCCGCCACATCTGCATCATCAGGCTATGGTGCGACATATTGTACTCTTTAGAAAACAAGCTCAGTGCTCCTGGAATTAGGATCCGAGTGACGCTGCCTGAATCATAACCTTTAAAAAATAGCAGACTTTTTTTGTGGTCTATTTTTCCCTCAGTGGAACAAAGCCGGATTTAAAGGTCTGCCGTGGGTGGATGATTGCAACCCCTGATCCCCAGCCAGAAGCATTACATTACATAAAGAGGTTTCTTCTTCATTAGGAATTAATCTGTGCTAACCAACTGTCAACTGCTGGTAATGACCGTTTATTAACATGCTGCCCTCCCCCGATGAGGGTCATTTAGCTGACTTATTATATCAGATGTAATATGAAAATGCACTTATCCATATCCCAAGCAAACAGGGACCAGCTTTCCTCCTGCCTGCCCACGAGTGTGCTCGTGCAAGGGAGTGAGGGCAGGGGTTCATTCTTCCTTCTGCCTCTCCACTGCCTGGCTGCAGGACATGGACTCAGCTCATCAGAGCTTCCCCGCTGGAAAGCTGAGCTGGTAAGAGAAACATCCTTATGGAAGTCCTGCTTTGGATGCTACTGGGGGCATTACTGGCCACGATGTCAGGAACCAAAGTTCGCAGTGATGCAGAAGGTGTGGAAAAGCACTTGTATGCATTCATGGCATGTGTGAGTTTATTGATGGTGAAGTCAGGAAAGGGGTTTATTTTTCCTGGTAGAATTTTTAGAAACATTCAAAACTAATCACTTGTGGGCTGCCAGGTGATCTGAGCACGTGTTATGGAAAAGATGGGGCTGTTGTTCATGGATGAGTTATCAGCTCTATGCAGTATAATGAGGCATTAAATGAAATCACTGAAAAACATTAAAGAAAATCAAATTCTAACCTGAAACCACACCACTTCTTCTGCAGAAGGAAATGGTGGGGGTGAACAGGGCTCATACTCATGGCTGCAGAAAGGCTGCTGTTAGGCTTTTCTGTATACAAACTAAGTGGCTTCAAGGAAGGTCACAGGGCGGAGTGGGGATCACCTAGTCCAAAGAAGTGAAGAGCAGAGGAAACTTGATACATAGCTGCACAAACTTCGGAGCATAAACTTTCCCTTATATCCACTGCAGGTAGTACAGGGCGTAACGGACCCGTGTTACAGCTAGGGACATCCAGCCTGGCTACCAGAGAACGCTTTCTAACTTTAAGGCTGGTTACTCACTGGCATAAACTGCCCAGGGAGGCTGTGGGTTTTGAGAGCAGGCTATACGAGTGTCTGTCTGAAGTCACTTAAGTGCAGCTGATACTGCCTTTGGGTGCAGGAGCTGGCTGCTGGCCTCCTTGCCAACACTATTTTACCTGTGGCAGCGCTGGACATGGTGTCCTTGTCCCAGTGGTGGGGACACGCCCCAGGTCTACCACTCCTTGGCTATCAAGTACCAGTGTGGGACCTGGTTGAGCCTGAGACCTCACAGAGACCTGGCACACACCAGCACTCTGCCCAAGCACCCAGGCACTGAGCTCAGTACCTTCACCCTCTCCAGCCTTCCCATCCCTTGAGAAACATTTTTCAGCCTCTTTCCCTCTTCTGCAGTGCCCTCAGCTTGTTTCTGGGCATTTCTGCTCTCCTCTTGCAGCCTCATAGGGAGCAGAAACAAGGGTCAGGGCAGACACCAGAAGATGGTTGAGGGGTGTCTGCTTGGCAGCAAGTGCGGGTGAAGTCTTCAAGTCCATTACCTGCTCTAATGACAGCAGGAAGTGTGGAGGCTGGGCTGAGATATGAGCAAGGTGCCCAAGGTGTTGAGGCATGTCCAGGTTCAGGCAGGCAGCTGGGAAATGGCACTGAGGTAGCTTAATACCACAGTGCTGAGCAGAACTGGACAGCCAGCTGGGTGGGTGAGCCTGAAGGCTCATGAGAGATGAACATCAGGGCATTCAGGCTGAGCTAGGGACCAGGGGAATGCCTTGGAGCAGCTGTGAGTCTTTAGGGCAGCCTCTGTCCTGGGGGCAGACGTGCCTGGAAGCGACTATGAACATTTTAAGGTCTTAGATAGCAGCCCAGTAACCCTGGATGGAGAGACTGAGGAATGAAACTTGGGATCTAAATTGTGTCCTGGGTGGCTGCTCCAGTCCTGGGTGTGCTGGTGGGTCCTCCTGTGGACCTGAACACACCAGGCAGCCGGGCCAGGCCCACACGGCTGTGTGCTGTGCATCTGCACCATGTTGCTTGATAGCTGATGTGAGAGTAAGCCTTGGAATTCTTTCTGAGGCTGATTCCTCCTCTGTCAAATCAAACATATTCTTCTGTCTTTAACTCGTACCATGCTGTTTTACCTCCTCCCAGTTAAACTGATCAGTTTATCAGATTCATATCATAAGGGAATGATCTTAGGGACAGAGTTTGTACTTGTAAAACAGCCTCAGCGGTTTCTTCCCTTGGCAGAGCACCAGCACAAAGGTGGTTTGTACTGGAGCTGTTACTCATTTGTTTCCATGGCTTTTTTCACCAGCTGAGATGTGGGAAGAACACCAACACACTGTAATGATTATGTCAGCTGCCAGAGCACTGAGGAAGAGGAAGCACAAACATTGCAGCCACGACTGAAGAGAAGCTGGAGAAGTGAGGAGAAGATAACAGCTTGGCAAAATACTGCCTTGGGCACAGTCACAGAAATCCTGCAAACACACATCGCATCTGCAGAGCAGGGAGGGCACCAACCTCCCTCATGGACAAAACACACATGGAGAGCCCTCACCCCGGCCCCTGAGGAAGAGAAACTTGTCTTTCAGTGTGCCATCCTGGGGACAGATCAGAGCTGTTTGGGGCAGACCAACATTGACCCCACAAAGAAAGGGTCTCATGGAGGAGCCAAGCCCTGCAGGAATGTCCTTTGTCACCTTCCCTGGGGCGACAGTTTGCATCCGTGTCACCATCATGGCTGGGGGTGATGGTGAGGGTGATGACCACCTGAGATGGTTAGTGTCTCCAGGTGTGGTCCAAGCGGGAGTTTCCTTTCCTCCCTACACAGTCTTACAAAGTCCTCCTCGGCGCTGTACTTGAGCGCCTACCAATATGCATTAGATGCTGAGGCTTCTATCTGGTGCAAATGATCTGGCCTTTCTCTTGTTCAGCTCCCCAGACAGTGTTTTCTCTCCTTGCCTAACAGCTAAGTAACTCTGCCTTTCCTGTTTTGTGGAATGGCAGCTCTCCTGAAACTCCAGATTAAAAAAGAGCAGTAATTTTGCTTGGAGGCTGCAGCAATCACAGCCTGTGCTCAGCACTGAAGGTCTCCTCGCAGAAATACCCATAAAATGTGGTCATTATGCACCTTAATAAGAAAAGTTTAAAATTTCATGGTTGAAATGAATTTGGACCCTAATAAAAGTCCAGATAAAATGGAAAGAGCCAGGAGGCTGGAGAGTTTTACAGCTCTAATGTTCTGTCCCATTTCCCAAAATATATTTGTTCAAGTAAAACAAACTGTCATTACAATTAACTTCTCCTTTCATTTCCCTCTCTGAATTCCCTCTAAGCTAAACACACAATTTTCTTCTATAAATCTGCATGACAAGTAGAGCAGTAAAACCTCTTTCTTTTTTTTTCCCCACATCATTTATATGCATTTTGCATGGATTGAGCTGCCAAGCTCTTTTCCCTAAGCCAATTTCTATGGTTGCAAGTGCGCAAATCCACACCCGGACACCCCTACAAATCCTGTGGGAGAAGTCCAGTTTGCACAACTGGCCGAGATAAGTCTGATTTGTTTTCTCAAAGGCAGGAAATCTTAAAAATCAGGCACTGAATTATCTGTTAATGGCTTTGCTGCTTGCTCCAAGGATTGGGCCATGCAGGGTTGCCCTGCTTCCTGGGTTCCCCTTTGGCATGCCTTTCGTGACATGCCACTGATATAGCCCCCATCTCTCTGGTGCTGGTAGGATGAGTTGGGAGGTGGTAGGACACCTGGAGGCTGTGCAAGTCTCCTTGTGTTGGTGTGGAGAGGTCTCTGCCTGGTGTTTCTTTGCCCTGGGCCGCCACAGGCATGCGGCTCGCACATGAAACTCTGGCTAAGGACCAGCTGATGACACCCATGGCCAGAACTGAACCCAAACCTCTAGAGAAAACAGCTGTATCACTGCACTGCACCACCCCACAGCTGGTGAGGATGCTACCGCTTCTGGCAGAGGATAGCTTTTTCTTTCCCAAATCAAGGAGTGCCACACGGTGAAGTGTGATGCCCAGGCACTGAGTGTCTTGGGACAGCGGGGTACTCTGATCCTCACCTCTGCAGTGAGCTCTGCTCAGCCTGGCAGTCACACCTGCAAGAGCTGGACACTAAGAGCAGCGCAATGCTTATACACAATGTCCCTCTCAACCCTTTGTGCTTCATCTGAAATGGTAATTCCTCTTGACCAGGAAAGTAATGACCCCGATACATTATTTCAAATGTCATTTTTTGCAAAAGAATTAATCAGCTTAGTGTGAGACTGGATTACATTTTAATTTTAATAGTGCTAAAGTCTTTTTCTGTTCTTTAAATTTCAGCAGGGCAGTATCGCACTTAGTTAGACTGTACCTTGCTGTAATCTCTCCGTTGTGGAAATTTGACAGACAATAGCCACTATTCAGTGGTCTGGGTATCAGCCTCACCCATGCACATTTCCTTTAGTCCCATTGTCTGCATTAGGGATAATAGCTGAGATTGGGCAGCCGGCACCTCAGAGCCCTTTTATCTTCCATTGCTACATGTGGAGACAATCTTTTCAAAGGCACAAAGGCGGAATTATATGACAAGTTCTCATTTATAGTCAAATGGAGATTGAAATATATACCTGCCATTTGGGCTCCTGAAAATGTGCCCTTAAATGTAATTACTAACATTTCTTCAGTTGTGGGCTGCAGTTTCCACAAAAGGTTTCTGAAGCTTATAGCTGTTATTAACAGCTCCATTTTCCCAAGGAGCCTTGCATACTTCAAAGTACTTTCATGCTTCCACTACATTTCTTCCACCTTTTGAGATGCTTTTTATTTCAAATCTATTACAAATGAGGTGTTTATTCAAATCATTTATCCCTGGGCATTAGCTCGTAGGTAACAGGTCTCCAAACAGAATTAAAACACCATTTTAGAGTTCACACCATGAAATGGAGTCTTCTCCACCATTTCCATCTGTTATTTTATTACCAGGTTTGATTACAGCCATCAGCACAGTGGATTGTACCCACTGTACAATAAGTTTAGCATCAGCCTTTCTTGCAAACTTTTCGACACTTCCTTTTCAGAAGGAAAATGTGAGAGAACCCGTAATTTTTGCCAATACCTCCTTTTCTTGGCTTTTGGCTAGTAGTGAGAGCCTTCTTTTTCTTACTTCAATATAGTAAGTGTTCTGGGCACAATAAATAGTAATTCATGTACAATACATTACAATTTCATATATGTGCAGTATTTAATATAGGTGTATGTCCCAGTGTCTTACTTGGTTATATGCTACCTGCATATATATTATACATGTATGTATATATCTCCATATAGAGTTGCTTTCTTTCAGACATGATTTGGTTAGAAACAGAAGTACAATGGAGCCAGATGCAGAATGAGCAGGGCTGACATTTTCTCTCTTTATAATTGAACCAGGTTATTCAGAGAAGGAGTATTCACCAGTGAGATTTACCCAAACCCCTTGTGCACTTCTGAAAATCCTGTCCTTCGGTAGGTTATCTGTCCAGATGCTTCAAGCTTCACAGAATTGGGCTGTATCCATCAAACAGTGCTCGGGGCCTAGCTTCAGGCACCGTTTCTCAAAACATTGGTTGGATCTTGCAACTAGAAGTTAGGCAGTGCTCATGGAGTCTCTTGGAATCCAGGGAAGATGAAAGGTGAAATACATTCTCACCACAATACTTCAAATATTTGTCCTAGTTTCATGTCTAGACACTCTTTTAATAAGCAGAAAACCACAATTCATACGCTGCCTGAAGGAGATGCCTTGGGTTTATTTGAATCTATACATTTAATCTATTGTTTTAATGAATAATAAGCGTAAGTGGTGCCTAAGAGAGAGAATATTCTTTTCTCTTTAATGAAGAAATACCCTCCTTGATGGTTTTATAGGCTGTATTTTTGTGTCTGGAAGACACAGACATCAATCTCTATCAGTCATGCACACGTGCATAAAAAGTAGCAGTAAGGTAGCCTCTCCAAAAGATGTTTATTAGGTAGCATTTAAATGACAGGCAGCACTAGCAAAGAGATGATAGGATGTAAAGGACTGTCTTTGTCACCACATAACTTCTAAGGGAACAGGAGATGTAAAAAACAAACTGCAAAGTAAACACTAGGATATCTCTTTTTTGTATGCCAGGATGCATTATTTTTTGACAGTGCTTGCTTATTGGCTGTTGGGCTACATTTATCTCTAGTTTAATTATGATGTGGGGGAGAAACATACTTTCTTCCAGCTGGACTGATTCAGAGGACACATTGAAGAGCTCATTGGTAACTACAAGAAAAACCTTTGAATTCCCACTGGGTGTTCTGCTCAGAAATCATGACTGTGCCACACACACACTAGTTAAGCAAACTAAGCCCCTCAGCACCTCATGAGACAGGTAAACATCATTGCTCTCCACCTTCCAGATGGCAGAGAAGAGGCACTGAGAAGTTAAATGGCACATGCCATGGGTAATGCAGAAACACTGGCAAAACTGGGGGCACAGGAACCCAGTTTCTCATTCCCCACACCAGCGACTTCACGGTGCAGTTCTGCTGCCTTCCCCCAGCAAAGGTCCCTTCCCTGCCCCATCCTGCTGCAGCATTGCTTCATTTTATACTGCTAATGCTGAAGAACATACACTGGTTATGGTCAGGCTTTAACCTCTCAAAAGGGAAGTGCTCTATTTCTTTAGCATTTTTTTTTGTGTCTTTACTATAGTGATCTCCACTTCTTGATGTGAGGTGTATTCAGGTTTCAGGTCGAAGAAGAATGATGTGTGGTAAATGGACTGACCTTGTTGATGGCTCAAAAGGACAGAAGTGGCAGTCTGGGATACAGGGCAATGCTTCCTTTCAGATGCTGTTCTTCCATGGCTCCTCTTCTTGCCAGCGTATTCAGATCTGTATTTTCTTACTTTTATAACCAGACAGACCTCCATTCATGTCAGTTATTATCATGGCCAGTTAAAGGCAACACAGTTGTTAATTTCAGTTTCTCTCATCAATTTTGTTTCCAGTATATCAGTGCAACCACCAGTGTGACTTGGGCAGCAATATTTGAGGCACAAGGGAAAATCTGGTTATTGGTGGCAGCCTGGAGCTGACGCGCTCTACCGTCTTCTACATCCATTGAGATACAGGACATAAGAATTACTGCTAGGGTAAGCAGAAAATTCCACATGCCTATAGTCATGGGTTTATTAGTATTTTCATTTGCTTTTCTTTTATTCATGTGATTTATCTGAATCTTCATGGCCCAATCTCAGTCAAATGTACAACTTAATCTTATCATTGAGTCAGCTTCTAATCTCAGTCCTGGGTCTTCAGGATCTGCCCACCCTTCTGAGTTTCAGCTTCATAACCAAATATTTTGGTTAACATAATCTCTATCACAGCCAAGATGTCATGGTGTTTTCTAAAACCAAGGAGCACACAGACCTAGACATCCTTGTATGTTGCTATCGTGCTTCTGCATTTGGGTTTTGTGGTCAGTGTCGTCAGCAAAGGAAAGGGAGATACGACAGGATGAAAAACAGAATGCCAACCACAGAAGATTATTACAATGCTCTCCAGCAGCTTCAAAGGACTTACATCGACGTTGGACCTCGCAGTGTTATTCTTGGCCATTTAATCTCTGATATGCCTATGTTCCTCCAGAAATAGGTTCTGGCAGACATCTCTCTGTTTATCCAAAATACCTGAACAGAAGGACAGTGTGCTGACTGGGAGAAGCATATTGGGATATACAGTTTCTTTGTGGGCTGCACTTTCCTCACAAGGATGAGGAAAACTCTTGAAAGCCACCAGTGCTGCCCTCAAAACTGTTTCCAGCTACTGGAAAGAGAAAATCATGGTCCCAGAGATACTGCCCATTCACCTTGTGCTGACTGTACATGCTACACACCAGCTTCCCGTCTCATTTTAGAGGGCAGATGCTACATATCACATGCTGTGCCCAAGTAGTATAGAGAACACCTGCGTAAACCTCCCTGTTTTCATTACCCATGTACCCTAGGAGCTGTCTTCTGTGAGTCTCTAGCCTTCTTTGCTCTGCATCATCATCACTCCTTACTTCTAATCCAGACAAAACATGACCACCAACTCAAACATACCACCTGCACCGTGTAACCGACCCAGCTGATCCTGGCTAGTAGACTGTCTTGATGGTATTGGTTGAGATCCTATCTGGAGAAAGCAGAGTTTGGTCCCTGAAAGGAGGTCTTTTTTAAAAAACGGTGCCAAAGAAAAATAAAAAAGCAGAGATTTGAAAAGGAAAGGCCACATTTAGGTTCCTTATAGGAGATGCACTGTCCAGATCTTCCCTTGCAAGTTGCATTTGTCTAACCTGTGACAGCCCATGTGAACACTGTCTCTGGTTGTCCATTGCACAGCAGGCACCACCAGTGTGGCTGTCCCCAAAAGAACATAGAGCACCTTTGGGGTTAATGGTGAGCACATATTTTCAAGTATGAGAAATTACACTTGTCATAAAGCGAACAGGAGCTGGGGTGTGGGTAAGAAAGCAACCAGCACAACAGGTTCCTCCGCGATGTCTGTGCATGGAGTTGCCTGCTGGAGGATGCATTCTCTCCTTTACCCTCCAAAGAGGCAATAAAATAATCAGTTTTCTGGCTTTTCATCCAGATTAGGCTGAAAAAGAACTGACAAAAGAGAGTTCTGTAAATGCCTTCTGCTTCACTCACTGCACTGACTTAGCTAAAGACAGACCAATATATCAAATTGAAAAATATATAGGTGCCTGGAAATATTAATCTCGAGTATTTATCAATTGCATGAGTGTTCTGGATGATGCGCAAACCCACATGGCCCTTCAGGCCTCTCTTCCTTGATGAATTAGATTCATTGCTCATAGTTAAGTGCACAACCATCTTTTCTTGTTTTTCTTCCTCTGGGACCATCTGGTTTCTTGTATATCCTGCCAGGCTGTTGGCATCAGATTCACTGTAGTTTCCATCCAGCATCATAGTTTTTGTATGAGGTATTCCACATGTACATGGAAACTAGAAACATAAGCAAGAAATATAGTTGAACTTTGAATGGACACTTTAGCAACAGAAATGATGCCTTTTTATTAACAGACAGCTTGTAAACAGTAGAGCTTGACATTTTAGTTGAGGCGCTCGAAGTTTCTCTTTAAGCATAAAAGTCGCTTGGGTTTTTTTGCTTGTGTTCTGAAAGGAAGAGACATGACTTAGCTGCACTGCTTGGACAAGCGTCTTTGCAACACATTAGAAAATGCTTTTGCAGATATAAAAACCAGCCAGGTTTTTTTAGCTAGCTCTCTTCAGCCTTGCTGGCTTGAGATTCCTTATTTTGCAGTCTTTGTGTTTATAAGCATTCAAGGACAAAATGCATATTTTATCCATGGAAATGGCTTATCTAGTACATGTTATGGGGGGAAAAGGGCCAAGTTCTAGTTTTGCAGATGTGTGTTTTCTCTGGAAGTCTGATTTTAAACCAAGAAAAGGACCAAATTAAAAGCCTAATGTAAAATCCCAGTCCTGTTGAAGCTAATGTCAAAACTTGCACTGACTTCAGCAGCACCAGCATGCATTCTAGAAATCTAAAAAAACCCAGTGAATACAGATAGAATTTTGAATAGCAAATTCTGTCTTCTACTGATTAAAATCTGCAGGTTTTCCATCCCAGCAATATGGACTAGATATTTGTATTAAATGAACATGAACTCCAAAACCTCCTTCCTGGTAGGAGTTTCTGTCTCTGATCCCCCAGAGACTGCTTTCCTTACCAAGAAAATACTTTGTCCCCAGTTCTCTTCTCCACCAACTTTGGTGTGTGGGTTTCCCAAGGACTTGTTTTGAAGTTCAGCTAAACTAATTAAATATGTATACACAGAAACGTATATATCCTGGATATATAGATACAGATACAGAAAGTATATATGCCTGAATACTTAATATTTGGGATGGCACTGCAAAACTGCGCTCAAGGTTTTTTCTTCAAATTATTTAACCACCAGTAGACATAGTTTACTGAAAACCTGGAAATCAACTTAATAATTGGGTTTTTTTGCGTTCTAGTCATAACAAAATGATATGGTATCAGCAGAAAAAGTTTGCAGCCCATTTGCTCTACTTGTCAGACCCATCACTCCAGGAATTTCTTGGAGCACTCCGTGGGAGCAGCTGAACATCTGTTGGGTTCCAAGATGTATTTTATAATAAGCAGGTGTACCTCAAATAGTACCAAACCAGAACCACAATAACAACAAAGGGAAGAATTACATCAGGCTCTTTATCATCAAATGATGACAATGATGACAGGTCCAGGAGATGGTAGGTGGGTGGGTGGAAGGGAAAGCTGTTAACAGCAATAACCTCATTGCTGTAGGACCCAACACAGGAAGAAATTCTGCAGATTTCCTCTTAAACCTCAGGTCAAATTATGGTTCCTGTGGCTTCACGTACATGTGGTAACAGTCTCCCTTATGGACAAGGGAGCCTAACATACTGGAAACCCACCTCCACAGAGTCTTAAATCACCCTCATCTGCACATAGGTGCATACTTGTAGAAGTATGCTACATAATTTCACCCTGCAGCAATTTTAGCCTATGTCTACACTAATAAATTAAGCACTGCCAAAGAGCCTCCCTGGGCATGGGAACTCAGCTGACAATCACAGTATCACACAGTATCACAGTATGTTAGAGATTGGAAGGGACCTCGAAAGATCATCTAGTCCAATCCCCCTGCCGGAGCAGGAACACCTAGATAATGTTACACAGG
Source organism: Pezoporus wallicus (assembly GCF_028554395.1). NCBI lineage: Eukaryota > Metazoa > Chordata > Aves > Psittaciformes > Psittacidae > Pezoporus > Pezoporus wallicus. Next base: position 1,213,869 of record NW_026642717.1, on the reverse strand, counting down.
AATGCGTCCAGGCGGGTTTTGAATGTCTCCAGGGAAGGAGACTCCACAACCTCCCTGGGCAGCCTGTTCCAGTGTTCCGTCACCCTCACTGAGAAGAAGTTTCTTCTCAAGTTTAAGTGGAACCTCTTGTGTTCCAGTTGGTACCCATTACCCCTTGTCCTATCATTGTTTGCCACTCCTATCAGAGTGTCAGAATTGTCTCTGGCCTGAATGTCCAGGAACCAAAATGAACATTATAATAATAATATTACATAATTACATATCAATATAATAATAATATTACATATAATGTAATATGTAATAATATTACATATAATAATAATATTACATAATAATTCCATTATTATGGAATAAGCACAGACCACAGACTATTTGTCACAGACAATTCACAGCAACCTCTCTGATATTAAGGGAAAGAAGAGTTAGTTTTAGATACTAAGGTTTTAGTTTAAATACTCCTTGGTCCCAGGCACATTTTATTTCTTAATGTAAACATACATTTTCTCTCAGCAGCCTAACATTCATATTAAGATTTTGGGGGTCTTTGGTAGGTGAGCAGCATTGCCTGACAAGATCTACGTTTACAGTGAGATACGTCTCTTGTTTCTTCAAGAGCACTCACCTACATTTTGCTTCAGTCCTTTCAAATAATGCTGCTTATTATCTCTGTTCCCACTACCATCACTGAGGATTAATATTGTCACATGCTGAAGACTGGATAGAATACTGCATCTTGTGTAGTAAAAACTCATTTTCTGAATACAGAATTCAGTGCCCAAGACTCAATAAAGGGCAGATTTGTGATAAAAATAACATCACTGGATATGGGAAAACATTCCTGAAAACTCTGCAGAAGAGTAACACACTCTCTCAGTTCATCCATCCAATACCGTTAAAGACGAAGGAGAAGGAGGGTGGCCCATAAAAAAAAATACAGGTTTATTCTAGGCAAGTCAAACTTAGAAAGAAAGATTTCTGTTCTTTCCTGTGTACTGTCAAAACACCATCTTCTTTGGACATGGGAAGTCTGAGCAGGGAGAACACTGCTCACGTGCAGCAAGTAAGACACACTTGGCTTCAACTGCTTGCATAGAGCATTTCCATGTTGTGCTGCAGAGAACTGCTGGGCCCTGGATGAGGGCTAGGATGGGGGGAATAGACAATCAAGCTACTCAGGACCTGTTCAAGTAGCTTTCCAGAACCACAGTTATTGAGAAGGCCTTGGAGAGGCCTTAAATGTATTCCAATCGCTTTTTAAAGTTTATCTAACTAAACTTTTGTTGAGATGTCAGCTAGGAAAGGTGCTGGGCTGATAGGTTGTCTATTCTGTACTTCACCAAAGTCATAGGAAGAAGTGCAAGGGGAAGAGGAATTGCAAAGCCAACAGAGTAGTCCAGAGAGGGAAATGTCAAATCATATTAAAGTGGGTGTCTGCACTGGCATTTATGAAAGGCCGATACTAGGAGTCAAAAGCAGTAGGTGACTAATGTTACCTTTGAACTAATGTGGGGTGTTCCTAACTGGAAGAAAGAAGCTGTAAAACATGGTGATGGTCTGGGTCTGTGGGGACATAAGAAATCTGGTCCCAAGTCCTAATGTTAAGGTTCAGAAAGTGATGGTGCTTAATTACAAGGAAGTGGGGCTCACAGATCTGTAGGATAATTGAGGCTGGAAAGGACCTCAGGAGATCTCTAGTCCTATCTCCTGCTTACAGCAGAGCCAGGCTGCTCAGGGCTGCTTGTCAGGTCTTGGAAAACTCCAAGAATGCAGGATGAGACCGACCGTAGCACATTAAAAAGTACAAGCGTAAACTTGGCTGAGCGTTGTTTGTGTTTGGTAGTGGGGAGCAATTCCACTATTACATCCATTGGATTCAGTTTCCAGACTAGAGCTGAGCGTAGAGGGAGGAAATGAATTTGCTCTAAGTAACAGCTCTAGCTTAAAAATACAGGAATTGTGGCAGCTGCAGTGAAGTATCAGATTTGATACTTTCCTCGATTGTCATCCACACATAGTTCCACACTACAGTCTTCCCAGTTCAGATCACACTCTTCTTTTCTCTGAAGTTTCTATGAAGACCTATGAGACCACCTCTGCTTTTTCTGATGTTAGCAGTTCAGTTTGAGGTGAAGTGGCCTAAGATCCAATTATATCCACACTGATGTCAGTGTTTCCCATTTGTAGATACAAATATAAAGACCAGATCAACTGTAAGAAAAAAAAGTATGAGCAAAAACTCTTCTCACCCTCTCCCGCAGTTTCCTCTCCTTCCGCTCCTGCACCGTAGTCAGGTAATTCACAGCCGCGTATTCCAGCACCGAGAGGAAGACAAACACAAAACTGACCCACAGGTAAATGTCCACTGCTTTGATGTAGGAAACACGAGGCATGGAGGCATTCACCCCAGTGATGATCGTGGACATGGTCAGCACAGTGGTTATCCCTGGAAAGAACAAAGAGAAATTAATATTATGGACTGCTACAGCCCATAGGGCTTTTGTCTCAAGAAAAACATGCTCTAAGAGATGTTAGATATGAAACAGATTTGTTCTGCCAATGTAGAACTGTTTCACTGCTTTCACTTCTGTGTGCAATGATATTGAGTTTAGTTTTGAGGAGCAACAGCGCAGCCATAATTTTGCTAGGAACTACATTTAACTCCCTCACTAACATCTTGGGTTTTAGCACAGTGCTTAGGGTCAGGTCTGCTAAGACCAGTGGTGAGGACTCCTGTTTGCTATCTGTACCAATCTGTGTTACAGGCAGTGCTAGAAAGCAACCTAGTGTTGTTTTCTGGTCACACCTAAAGAGGATTTGGTCTAAATCACTGATCTTAAAAGGGAAGTGCAATAGTGATAACATGTTTTGCATGAAACCATGGAAGAGTAAAGCACTATGTTTTTACCTCTAGGAATATTTGTCTACAGTTCAAGCTGTGGGAATCAAAGTTTTGAACAGCTATGGGATTATGCATCTAGATGAGCCTCGGGTGAGATGGTTTAGTGTGAGGTGTCCCTGCCCATGGCAGGGGGTTGGAACTAGATGATTTTAAGGTCCTTTCTAACCCTCACTATTCTGTGATTCTATGTGTCCATGTGTATGTGTTTATTAACATATGTATTTATGCTTATATGCATATATATGTAGATGTATTTATGCTTTTATACATATATGTACATGTATTTATGCTTATATAAATATTTATGTGTGTGAAGATGTATATACATACACATGTGTATGTGTATATACATTTAGACAAATAAAGATAAAGTCCTGCAAAATAGTATATACTTTGGATTGCTATGGAGAAAAAAAAAAATGTACAAGTTCCAAAAGACACTTAAATAGAGAAAACAGAACAAAAAGCAACCATAGCTACTTCAGCCACTTCAGAAGTGAGCACTGTAAACACAGCTACTGTTGTTCCCCTTGCATCAGCATCTAAGTTATTTATTTTTAATAATATCCACTGAACACATTTCTCTCAGTGGAGCAGACTCCCGACTGCCTCTTCTCATGCATTTGCTGCAGTGCATAGCTCTCTAAGAGAGCCAAATTTGTGGGCTAAAATACTGTGTTTGCACTTTGAGTATTGGAAGCCTTACATATTAACATTCAGAGATCTATCCTGTTACATTTTTGCCTTTCTCTAACCTATGCATGCAGTGATAAACAAATCAGCTCTTTTATGCTCAGCTGATAGAATTTCCTCCAATCCTGATGTAAGCAAAGCTCCTCCTGATGGGCTTTAGTTGTCCAGATATATCCAGAGAGGCAGATTGGTGTTATATTATATTAACCATCAGATAATGCAAACATATGCTTGCCCAACATCTTTAACCATCAAAATGAGCAGTTTCCTTTCCTGCCAAAGCTGGTACGTTCAAAGACTTTTGCGTAGTCATGTCTTGTTGCAGTTGTTCTCACCCAAAGAGACTCTGGCTGGGACTGCTCGTCGGTCGATCCAGAAGGACACCCAGGACAACATGACCATGAGGGTGGCAGGGAAGTAGGTTTGGAGCAAGAAGAAGAAGATGTGTCGGCGTAAAGTGAAGTTTATATAGAGGCGATTGTACCACCCTTTGAGACAATAGAAAAGCCAGAATCAGTGAGAACAGCCTGGCTGGTAGGCACATGGAGGAAAGATCTTTCTATTGATCTGTTATTTCTAAAGGGTAGTAAAAAGAGAAACTGATCTTTCAAAACACATACTGTACAGGCCATGAAGACTACATTTCAGTGACATACAATTCCAAGAGCTCTTTAAGAAGTAAATACGGCATTAGGCTTAGCAATAGCATTAAACAGAAAATGCCAATACCTGTGCTACTGTAGAAAGCCAGTCTTGATGTAGTATGGAATTTTTGTATCAAAAACTGAGACAAAGAAATCTTTTCATCAGTTTTCAGAGATTCATTCCCATTTTTCCAATACAGCATCAGATCTTCATCAGTGTAAGCATCTCAGGGAAAGAAGAGACATGATGTGATGTGACTTTAGCTTGGAGGGGGGGAACAAAAGTTACCAGATTCAGTCCAAATTAACAAACACGAACACAGAGAATGGATTCAGAGCAGCCATGAGGAGAAGGCCTTGGATGTGTTGGTTGACAGAAAGCTCAACATGACCAGCAGTGTGCGCTTGCAGCCTAGAAATCCAACCATGTGATGGGCTGCATTTGATTTACTGAGGTAACTCCAGAGAGGATGCCTTTGACGAATGGCAGGGGGGCTGGAACTAGATGACCTTCAGGTCCTTTCCAACCCTAACTATTCTATGAAAAGATGTGTGACCAGAAGGTTAACGGAGGCGATTCTCCCCCTCTGCTCTGCTCTTGTGCTCAGATCTGGGGCCCTCAGAGTAAGAAGGACATGGACCTTTTGGAGTGAGTCTAGAGGAGGGCCATGAAGATGGTCAGAGAGCTGGAGCACCTCTCCTATGGGGACAGGCTGAGAGACTTGGGCTTGTTCAGCCTGGGGAGGAGCAGGCTCCAGGGAGACCTTAGAGCAGCTTCCAGTACCTAAAAGGGCCTAAAGAAAGTTGGAGAAGGACTTTTTACAAGGGCATGTGGTGACAGGACAAGGGAGAATGACTTTGAACTGACAGCAGGTTTAGATTAGATATGAGGAAGAAATTCTTCACTATGAGGGTGGTGAGGCACTGGCACAGGTTGCCCAGAGGAGTTGTGGCTGCCCCATCCCTGGCAGTGTTCAAGGCCAGGTTGGATGGAGCTTTGAGTAACCTGGTCTAGTGTGAGATGTCCCTGCTCATGGCAGGGGGATTGGAGCCAGATGAGCTTTAAGGTCCCTTCCAACCCAAACCATTCTGTGATTCTGTGCAGAACGAAAGGGCAAGAGGGTTGTTTGTAGAGGAAAATTTCAGTGAAATGTCTGGGAGGACCTCAAAACAACCTGATGTTTCCTTGGCACAACCTGGAGAAAGTTTACAGAACAGCCACAAAAATCTCACTGCTCACATCACTTTCTCCACAGAACAATTCCCTGCCAAAGAAGCTGAGTCCAGGTCACAGCATTTGCAGTATCAGAATTTTACCATACATAAAGCACATTGGTGATGAAGTTTAGAGGAAAAGCAATGATCATTACAACCATCTGTGACATTTATGTCACTTTCAAGTGTCATTGTGTTACTTGAAAACACCACCTTCCCAGCAGAAACAACGAACAGAGCAAAACTTCTCCCCCAGATTTCCCATCAGGAAGCTGCTGAGAACCAGTGTATGTTGAACATTTCTGTTGGTGGGTTTTGAGGTTTTCTTTCAAAAGTGCCATCTACTAAAATTAATGAAGGATGATTTCCTTGCAAATTCACCTGCCTTGCAGCATAAGGGCTAGATATACAACACAGTAAGTCAATAGGAAGACTGTTAGTAACCCGGATGAACTACTTTATCAAGCTCTAAAATAGACTGTGTTCTGAAATATGTCATCTGTGTTTGTGAAGCCCCCCATGGAGCACATTTAGCTAGAAACACAGGTACCACGTACAGCTTTCCAGCTCCAGAGAACACGTTTGAGAGTCTAAGGGGAAGCGGCTGAAGTCCATGTTGCACATTGCTGTCACTGTGATCCTAGAAGTTAAGAATGAGAAAAGCTGGTTTCCATGAGGAGCAATAAGGGAGAATGTTATCATAAAAAAAAAAAAAAAAATCATTCTGCAGCTCTAAGGCCAGTAATTATGTATAATGTTAGCATAAAACCCCCAGGAAAATGCCCACCAATTCTCCAAGACCAAGCAAGATGTATTATACAAAGAAACTCCAAAGGAAGCTGTAATTTCAATGTCTATCAAGCCCTCTCTCAGATGTTAAAGTAATACTAATGTCAGTACAGATTCTTCCATTGTGGTTTATATCCAGCTATTTCCCTACAAGGCAACAACATAAAATAACACCACCATTTACATTCAAAGGTTCTTTTATGACCACTTTGATTAAAGCTTCCTGATTTCCCCCATTGCTCAGTTCCCTCTGTAGTCACCCCAACAATGACACAAGCCTGAGGAAGACGACCATCCTCATTGCAAGCCACAAAATTCCTCCAGTACGTACATTATTAAGGCAAAAGCAGTTTCTTTCAGTCAGTGAGCAAATTCTTCTAACCTGGGGGGTGTATTCCTGGGGCAAGGAGTTAAAATGGGTGCAGGTGCCTTTCAAAAGGTGAGATTATTTTTTGCCTCTGTTAAATTCATGTCTTAGAGCTGCAGCATTATTTGCTCCAGTTTGTAAATCACAACATTACATAAGTTTTCCAGTGGGTCAGTGAACTTGCTCTCGTGGACAGATTTGCAGTGGCGCTCCTGATTTAGTAGAGGCAAATCAGCTCTGAGTCATCATTTCAGAGCCCGACATATGTTGGCTGTGACCATTTTTTTAGATTCACTGCAGACGCTGATAAAGAAGTTTTCTTTTTTGACCCTTTTTCTGTTCCAGAAATTGTGATCCAAACCCTACTCTGACCCTGCACACTCATCTCCCCCCAAAAGCACATGCTGTTCATTTCGACTATAAAACCAGAGCAAAATTTTGCCAGATGATAAATCTTAAAGAAGCTTGTTGGGGATATGCCCCAGAAGGAATTCTGGAGCAATGACCTCTCCCAGTTGTGTAGCATTTCAGCATCGTATAACTCAGCCTCATTACGATGTGCTATTTTCTTTCCTCAGGGTCACCTAAACTGTGGTGTAAGCTGCGGGCATTAACAATTTGTTAGTCAAGGACAGCACAGAAACTCAATTCATCAACAAGATATTCCTCAATTAAAGAAATGATAGGCTGAGAAAGTTGGGGCTGGAGAAGAGAAGGCTGAATGGAGACCTCATAGCAGCCTTTCAGTATCTGAAGGGGGCCCACAGGGATGCTGGAGAGGGACTCTTCATTAGGGACTGTTGTGACAGGACAAGGGGTAACGCGTTAAAACTTAAACAGGGGAAGTTTAGGTTGGATATAAGAAGGAAATTCTTTCCTGTGAGGGTGGTGAGGCACTGGAATGGGTTGCCCAGGGAGGTTGTGAATGCTCCATCCCTGGCAGTGTTCAAGACCAGGTTGGATGAGGCCTTGGGTGGCACAGTTTAGTGTGAGGTGTCCCTGCCCAAGGCAGGGGGGTTGGAACTTGATGATCTTAAGGTCATTTCCAACCCTAACTATTCTGATTCTATGATTCTAAAGTACAGTGTTCAGATAGCCTTGAGCCCAAGGCACAAATGAGGAATGAAAAGTCCCTCAGCCCAGTGCCATCCCCATGAAGAGATCTCAAGACACCTGAGGGCATTTTCAGAACCACTGAATACCCATGCGTGGTCAGCTGGATCACACTCTGACTGTCCTAAACACCACCAAGCCCAAATACCATGCAGATTCTCATGCTCCTTGGATTTTATGTATCAAATTATCCACTTAACTCTTGCTCAGTCAGTTGTGGTTAACTTACATCTTTGAAACTGGAGACTGGCCCACTTCTGGAGTTATATATACACACACACTTTATTAATCACAGGTATATTGCTAGTGGTGATTTTGTGGTAGTTTACTTGATAGTGGTGATTTTTGTGGTATTTTTGGTAATCCGTGATAAGGTAGAGAAGTTCAGGGGATTAAGCCTTCATGTCCTTGTGTATTACAGAGTCCTGCAAGCCCACAGTCACGATCTGTATACCCCTGCAGGCCAGGTAACCCTTCAGGTCATGACAGATGTGCCTCAGGATTCTTCCAGCACACAGATCTGCTAGAAAACCAGGGAGTGTAGGTGTCTTTAACAGTCATTTCAGTTTCAGTAAATGTAAACCTTTACATCAACATGCAAATGCCAAAAAAAACAGAAAGAAAAAGGAAAAAAAAGTGTTTCTAAACAGGAAGCAAAATAGGATAATTATAGAGGTCACCATCTGGTATATCATCAGCTTCTAGTTTAATCACACACTGACCCCGGGACAAACATTCCTGCTCGACTAAGCTCTCCTCTGACTGCAAACAGCTGGGGGGAATGCTTTCCCTGGGAGGAGATTATCCTGTAACTGCCCACAGCATGGTTTCCCGCAGTTTCCCATGGATCTTTTTGCACTGGACATGCTGGAAAACAGGGCTTTGCATCAGCAGCGGGAATACCAGGGCTGGCAGTAGCAGTCCTGGTGATCACCGAAGCCATGCTGGAGCAGAACTGACAATGAAGCCCCAGGGGATGCTCAGGAGCAGCAGGGCTGCACCATTACCTCATGCTGTAGAGGACATGACCATCAGGGAACACACGCAGCATGATGTTGTCTGTGGTGGTATCGTGAATGAAGGACCTTTTGGAATGCACAAAGAAGACATCAGGGACCCAGATCTTCTTCACCAGCCTGCCATCGAAGGTCATGCTCTTGTTGGTGGTGCTGGGAAATGAGAGACGCTCGTCCTTCCAGTAGTGCCTTAAGTACAAAGTCATAGTGAAATCCTTCACAAGAAAGGAAGAGAACCAAAGGAGGTCTGTCAGTGTTGCTCTTTCCATCTAGGAAACACCAGAAAGAAAACTCACTCCTACCAGGTAGATGAAATCCCTCCCCTCTAAACTTCTGTTTATTTCCTGGTCTTTGTGAACAGATTTTCCTGACAAAATAATTTCAGCTAAAACAAAACATAAACAACCAATGAATGTATTACAGTGCCCAGTCATGTTCAGTCCCAAAAGGAATATAAATAAGCCCCAAGAGAAGCAGTCCCCTGAGGAAACAATTCTTCAGTCCTGGCAAAATTATCTTGAAGGACTATGATATCAATAGCATGTTCAAAATTAGCTTAATTTACCCCCGAAGGAACTAAATTGTTGCAAAAAGCAACTAAATGAGGGAACTGGTTTTCCTATGATACAAATGTATAAATAAATCTCCTTTTTAAGCTCATTGAGGGGGGAGGAGCTCCAGTCACACAAAGGAAAACATCTGTTAGTTGATCCCAACCTGGCAGCTGCTTGCTTTCAGAGCTGAATCTATTCTCTCATGCTGAGAGGTCAAATACACTTGTTTTCTTTATAGTCCCAATTAAGCGAGTGGTTATGGGAGCCACAGCTGCCAAGTCCAGGCAGGCAGCAATCCCACAGGCTGGGATCTCTTCCTAAACGCACAACAACTGCTTTCTGAAACCACCACCTGATTTTGTTTAGTCAGTGACAAACCTTTGGCTAAGCTGACTCTCCATTTCAAAGGGCTGCCTGGCAACAGTCTTGTGTTGCCAATAGGTTTTCATGGATTTGTCAAAGAAGTTTATTGTCAGCCCTCAGCTTGCTGCCCTGCAAGGGGCAGAGCAGGCCAGACACCTCCCCCTCTGACCATGGCAGAAATAAAGTAAAATATAATCCTAATAATAAAAGGAAAAAAAAAGAGAGAGGAGAATAAAACCCCAGAAAGATGAATGATGCACAATACAATTGCTCACCAGACACTGACCAGTACCCAGTACCCAGTACCAGTACCAGTACCCAGTACCCAGCCTGACTCAAGCAATGACCAGCCCCTTCTGGTAACTGCCCCCAGTTTCTATACCGGGCATGACGTGCCGTGGTATGGAATACCTCTTTGGCTAGTTTGGGTCAGGTGTCCTGTCTCTGCTTCCTCCTGGCTTCCTGTGCCCCTCCTCACTGGCAGAGCATGAGACTGAAAAGTCCTTGGTCAGAGTAAGCATTACTGAGCAACAACTGAAACACGGGTGCGCTACCAGCATTGTTCTCAGACTAAAGCCAAAACACAGCACTGCATCAGATACTAGGAAGAAAATTAACTCTATCCCAGCTGAAACCAGGCCAGCCAGGCAGCTGATATGCCTCTGGGCAGCTCCATCATCAGAGCACAGTGGGACAGGAACCAATGTGGCATCAGTCAGACATCCCTTAGGAAGCAAGCTTTATAACAAACTGAGAGAATGGCAGTACCTGCTGAAGGCACAGCAAATGAGCATACACAGGTGCCCGGGCACTACTTTGCATGCATCCCCCCACATCCTCTCTTTCAGTATCCAGGCAGGCAAGCTTCCTTGTTTTAATCAAGATGTTCACCATAGTAAAAACTATCATCTAAAGCTCTTCCTTTAGGTCTTCATGTTTTGTGTAGACTAGTGCCTCCCCTTGCTGAGAACACCTTGAAACCTGCTGAGAGTTAGCAACTTCATATGTTTCTTCCTCCTTTTTATTTAATAAAGAAACGAAGATATTAAATCACAATTGAACTTGGCGCAAATTTCCTGAACAGCATCATTGGTGACTGAAAGCCTGTTCCCACACACCAAATTCCACTGTGACAGAGGCAGTTCAGGCACTCACACACCCTGGTGAAGTTACTCCCAGCGATGAAGAAGGAGCAGCTCCTCCTCATTTATGTTGCCAACTTAATTTTCTAGTGTGCCTCCAGAACTCTGCATTTTAAACAAATGAACTCAACTGTTCCCTAAGGAAGAAAACTTGCAGTGAGCGTGGCTTGCGTGAACTTCACCATGTACCTTCAAACCTTCTGAGGCAGCTGCTTGTATTTTTATATTAGATCCTTCATAGCACTGATTATTCTCCCAGTTAAGGTCCCTTTTTCTATCATACTTTTGATCCTTACCCGAAGATACAAAGATGAGCCTTTGATCACCTGGTGTTATCAAGTATTTGGTTCTATCAACCTCTCTGAATTTGCCAAATGCTGCCATTACTTTCACCCAACCAGTAGTCTGACACCCACAGATTTCAAGTGGGAGGGTTTTTTCATGACTAGAAATAACTGAGACTTAAAAGAGGATTACGCACCATGTCAACCTCAGAAATACTGTCCAAGCTTTCAACTTGCACATCCACCCCAACAGGAATTGCAGGGCCTGTAGAAGAATGAGATTTAGATATGTAAATAACTGCTCTTTTATGTAACCTGTATTTAATTAGCACTATGAGGTGGCATGGCAAACATTTCTGAACTTACATCATTCATTTCTGTCCATGATTCTTCATGTGGGGGCTGGAGGAAGAGTCAGTGAGTAAACATGTAAGGCCCCTTTGAAACACTGCATTATCTTCCCCTTGGCATTTGCTGCAACACTGACTCTCTGCCCTGCTAATCCAGAGCCTGGATGAAATGTTTGCATATGTTTACAAAAATTGAACCATCCCACCATAAACCTTAGGCCTTTATGAACAAATTTAGCCCAAGAACAGGCGACTGAGAAGAATAAGCTGCAAGCAATGAGCTCTTCCTTGGGGGTTTCTCATTTCCTATCAACAAGGCAAGTTACATTAATCTTTGAAGAGCCCACCACCATTTTGATTTATATGCCTCACTGATATTATTACTTTTACATAGCTTTAAAAGTAGCAACTAGACAATTCACAAAGATTAAATAAGCATAAAATAACTTGTAATAAATACACACTCCTTTATTACTAGAAACCCTGTATCAAAATTTCATTGTAGACTGCTGCTCAGCACCACCATTTCCAATTTAAATGAGTGTTGCCCCCAGCAATGAAACCAAAACATGGCTAACCCAAGCACTCTTAAATGGCTTTCAGAGACCATATAGCAGCCCTCAAGTACATGAAGGGGTCTACAGGAAAGCTGGTGAGGGAGTTTTTATGAAGGCATGTGGTGACAGGACAAGGAGAAGTGGCTTTAAACTGACAGAGGGTAGATTTAGATTGGACATTAGGAAGAAATTCTTCCCTGTGAGGGTGCTGAGGCACTGGCACAGGCTGCCCAGAGAAGCTGTGGCTGCCCCATCCCTGGCAGTGTTCAAGGCCAGGTTGCACAGGGCTTTGAGCAACCTGGTCTGGTGGGAGGTGTCCCAGCCCATGGCAGGGGGTTGGAACTGAATGAGCTTTAAGGTCCCTTCCAAACCAAACCATTCTGTGATTCTGTGATTCATTGACTCCTAGATGCTTACAAACACCTATGTATCACATTGAGACACAGTTCTGCACTTCATGCTTGAAAAAATGCCAGCAAATATTTGCTCATTCTTATTGGTGTCTTGGTGATGTCTGTCCAAGCTGCAGGTTGTATGCAGGAAGTTTTACCTGGGGAGAAATTCCAATTAATCAGCACTCGGGTGTTTCTCAAGAGCCCAGAGACTTTGGTAAGGTTTTTCACTCCCATTACATGAGCCTATCTTGTTTTCTTTCAGTGGCTGACTTATTACAAGGGATCACTGGAGGCCAAGGAAATTCTCACCCTGGTAGTGTTCAGTTTCCCTTCCTCCAGGTATTCCCCGAAACTCACAAAGCCCCAGTCTGCACCCACTGATGAAATGCAGGACAGGTTGTTACAACCATGTCTAGCAGCAAGGCTGAGAAGTGCTGAAGATTGTTTCCTTCTTACACACAGGGTTTCACAACCCAGGTGCGCTCATTCAGCAGGTGAGAACAGTCTTCAGACCCCTCCCCAAATTACACAGGGAATGACTCTGAGCAAAGGGTGAATCTGCATAGAGGAGCGGACTGAGGTTGCTGTGGGACCTGCTGTAAGACTGTTCAGCTCACTGACCCACCGAAAATTAACCCCGCCACAACAAGCAGCAGCAATTGGGCTGTTTATTCCCAAGACAGTGACTTGAATCAGCCCAGGAAAAGACCTGTCAGGTGGCCAAGTATGTCATCAGGGCCAGAGGAGACAGGCAGGGAGGGGGTGGCCGGTCAGAGAGCCCTCTGCCTTTGGTGGCACCAGCTCAGCTCTTGGGACCGTAACTGCCTGGGGCTCCAGGTGCTTTGCCAAATTCCCCATCAAATTCCACTAGGGATGAGCAAACAAAAACCTCTTTATTGACAGGGAGCAGAGGATGAGGAAGGTTCAAATCGAAAGGGAAACAAACAGCTGAGATAGTATGTGACACACTAATAGGTAGCCTAGATTATCCCATTAAATGTAAAAAAGCCCTCATTAGGTACCTTTTCCTTTTCATAAACAATATTTTATCAGTATTAATTCTTTCCTCAGAGAGAGGAAATAGAGAAGGATCAGCTTGAAGAATTACAAGCAGCAAAAGACCTGAATACTGGACCACTGGAGAGCTCTCAAAGCTCAGTGTCCTCTCTAGGATGTTCACTGCTGGGTGGGAAGGTAAATGGATCCTTGTGAAAGCTGTGGAGAAGAGGAAGCAGTGCTGCTTTGCTCAAAGACTGGAGCCCAGCAGAGCTTTTCAGCTCATACTTCAAGGTCTCTGGAAAGTGTCAGGCAAATTCATGCGATTATTCAAATTAAACTTGAGCTCAAGTATTTATAGATCAAGGTCTAGAAAAAAAAACTGTATAACCTTCAACAGAAGCATTTCTTCCAGAAAACATGTCAACATCCATTATCTCCGTCACTGTCATAACAATATCTTGCGGAACACACATCCTAATTCAGCAGGACTGATACAACCAGAAAGCAAACCCCGCACTCCTAAAGAACTTCATAAAAGTCACAGAATTCCACTTGCAGCATGGAGATGAACCCACGAATAAACTATTTCCCTTGCATCTCAGCACAGTGGCAGCTTCTAAGCAAGCTCAAGACACTTGCACAGTCATTAATAAATTTGACAATACAGAAGCCGGAAATAGAAAACAGGAGATTTTCCTTCCAAAGGAGATATTTATATTTGCATGTTGAGAAAGGATTTAAGTGACCTGAAGCACAATCTGGGGCTGACGGGAGTGCTTGTGCTTTCTGTTTTATTGCGCAGTATGCATTAGCCCCACAATTTCTGCATAAGATTTACCTGGGACATGATGCAGCACCCTTGCATCTTCATGCTGTAAAGGTAGCGCCTGCCAAAACTGCATCAGTAAATTCCTGCATATCAGTGTCCTTGCCTCAATATTTTGATGCAAGCACAGTAAGGCAGAGCCTTATTGCCTTGAGGCAAGGCAATAGTTTGATTTGAAAATAGTTTGAATAATTTTGAATAGTTTGATTTGAAAACTGGGGTATTAAAAACATTCTCAGGAGCCAGCCTGTCAGAGTGTTTGTGGCTTTGTGTGTCTTTATTTCTTTGCCAAGTTCACAACCGGTTGTCCTGCGGATCAGCGGCAAGAGTATTCCCTCATTTCTCTTTCCCCTGCATTAAGCTGCTCTGTTTTGTGACAGACTTTTCAGTGAAAGCCATTACTTATTCAGCTTAGGTGCTGCATGTAGAAAAGGTGATGTTCGGAATACTTTTAGAGAAGACCCACTGCATCTGCATTCAGTGGTTGTACAAGGAGAACAGACAGTCCCAGCAACTCTCCATTTTGGGTGGGTTCTGGCACTGACAAGACTTTGTGGCTTGTGCCTTGTTTCTCCTTGCAAAAACTCCAGTTTGAATGCCAAACTCTGCCCCAGGCTAAATGGGACGTCTGGTCTGGGGCTACCCCCTGCAGGGAACACAGGAGGTTTCCACAAGTCCTGCTCAGGAATGACTGAAGAAGGTGCCCAGCGTCAAAGCATGTCATACCCCAGTGTGTCTCGGCACCTACACCCAGCCACTGAGGAGCAGCATGAAAGCTGCAAAGAGTGAATCAGTTCCCAGACAGAAACAGGTACTGGACACAAGCATGGGGGTTATTTTTAACAGGCTTTGGAAGATAGGGAAGAGCATGTACCATGGAAATGCCCGGAGTCAGTTTTCCACTCCAGCTCTGAGACTAAACCTTTGTGACATCTCTATTTTTTCTCTTTGGCAGTGATTTCAAAGGCTCATTGTTTCCTCTCTGTCCCCTCATCTGTCTTTGAAGGAGTGAGGCAGATGTAGGCCCTGAGATAAAAATATCTGTGTGGGAAACAAGCAGGTTTTGAGATTTCTTTGCTGTCAGATATCTAGTGTGTACCCAGAGAGGCTTGTAAATGTCCATCAGAGATCCCATGTCTGCAAGCTGCAAAAGTCTTCAGTGTTTCTGCATGTATGTGTGTTTGTGTATATATTTCTTTTTTTAATGTATACATATACATATGTATATATATGTTTAGGACCTCTTAGGTGTGGGTGGCTTCAAGGCAGCCACCACTGAGATGTGCTCATTAGCTGCAGAAGGTTTCTTTCCTCTGCATCTCTCTGACGGCTGGTCATCCAAGGAGAAGCAAGCTTTATCCCAGCCCTTGATATGAACACTAAGTGAACTACATCATATGCTCTGTTCACCCCACTATTCATCCACCCTGACAAAAACGCTGCCCAGAGAGGGCAGCAAGGACCAGCTGATGTTAGGCTATTAGGCTATGAAGAAATATAATAAAAGTGCAGCATTAGTCTGCTCCTCAACAAAGGAGATACAGCTATTTTAAGTATCAACTAAAGCCGCTTATTCACAGGCACCCTGTAAAATACGAGATGTCATAGATGAAATGCTTAAAATGGATGTTTAAGGAAGACAGCAAAACAAACATTTACATAATCTTTAGATATTAATATTTGTAAATAATACCTGAACATCTGCTAGCTAGAACAGGGTCACTGACATGGAGATAACTCCGTAAGGGTCAAAAACAACTGCTGTCCATTCTAGCGTATGGAGGCTACCTTGAACGTCGGCAAAGCAAAAAACTTTGTCATTCCCACTGTACCCAATAGCCTGTCTCTAATGGGCTGAAAGCAGGCAAGGCAGCCGTGCTTACTGGGCTGTTAATAACACAACTTACACAACATTTGCTTGCTCACTTGCAAACATACTTTTTCTTGAAAACCCCTTCACCTTTCTCTAATGTTTTTCCTCTGTTTCAGCTTGCATAACCCCAGCCTGCTCTGTCCAGTGCTCAAAGCTGTGCCGAGCTGGCAGCTTGCTGACTGTCCTCTGTAGACCAGGAAGAGTCACTGCGGCCAGCATAAAGCAGCTACATCCCCTTTTTAGCTTAAAGCTCAGTGGTGAAGCTGTGGGCTGGTCCACCAGAAACATTGAAGGTTAAGAGCTGCCCATTACTCCATTAGGCTTGGGAACCATCATATCTGGAGTACTGAGTTTCTTTGTAACCTAAAGTCACTCACAATTTCCTTATGATATAATTTATGTTTTCCAGAGCTGAGTTGCCTTTCCCAACTTCACCGTAACATCACAGGCCCAGTGCAACCCCATGGGACTGGGCTCTCCATTAGTGTTCCTCAAGCTGCTCTCACAAGGCAGCAACCAGTTAGTCACACACATCCCACGAGCTCCCCTACTCTGCTTTTGCAGTACAAAAGCCTTTTCATCCTATGCAGGTCAGACCACGGCAGTTTGACTGGCACTGCTGCAGCTACAAACTGGAAAGACTCACAGTGCATAACAAATCACTGTGACTGCCTGACGAATAACATTACAGAAGAGGATCACCTCCTACCAGACTTTTGTTTTCTTTCCCTTACATATTTTTCCATCTGGCTTATATCTGTCACTAAAAATACACGGCACAGTTCTGAAGCTGTGCAAGACCTGTGGCACCCGAGCTATTGCTGTGACTGTAACTCATGCTTTCCAAGGCTGGAGCCTCAACAAAGCCATAGTGCTCCTTATCACATTCAGCTCCTGCACAGCTTTACTCATACCCCAACTTTGTCTCCTGTAGCTCTGAAGATAAAGAGGTTTTGATCAAAAATTAAAGAAATACTATGTTTTTTCTTTATAAAGAAGGCTGTTAGGATTTTTCTCAATAGTTTTTTGGTCAGAGTGGTAACAGCTTCAGTGAGGAGGGATCAGCACTTCCAGTCTGTCCACGCTGGGCATTCAGAAGCCATCAACCAAGCCCCAAAAAATGAAGTTGGCTTTAAAAAAAGATTAAATCTGAAAACCTAACTCGGCATCCTCAACTTTAACAATCTGGGTTTCTCAGGGTTTTGAACCTTTTGCTTTGAAGCTTTCCTCTGCTACCTAGAAGACCAGCAAAGTTCCCTCTCTGACACCAGCACTGTTTTTTGCCTGCTGAAGAGAAAGCCTGATCCTTTCCTGTTGGGACAAGCAGAGTTTGTCACTGGCTTCACTGGCTGGAAAAACCATTTACAGTTAAAACCAACTCTGTTCAACCTAAAGTCACCAAGACAAACAAGGATCCCATAGCGGTGCTCTCTCTTTGAGCTATTTTTCTCTGCTTGCTCTATTCCCTCGCATTTTAGTATGACAAAACATGGTGTGGACGGACACCCTCAGTGAGTCACTCAGTAGTGACTGCCATCTCATGAGCTGGAAAGAGGCAAGTATTTGGGATTCTCCTCCTTCCCACTGCCATAATTTACAAGCTGCACATGGTCCTGTCCATTCAGTGCCTGCAACTACATACAATGCATGCTGTATCTGTCCTTGGGGCTAGCCGGGATGCTCCTTGGCACCAGAAACACCATCTCCCAGAAACATCAGCACCAGCCTCGTAGCAAGTAGTGAAAATGCTCGGAAGACAATGTATTTGCAGCAAGATAATTATATGATAGTGGCTCCTATCTGAGCGGAGAAGAATGAAGCCAAGAAAAGTTACTGCTTCAAAAGCAGCCACAGGAGCTTCCCAGACTGCTCTCTTTAAAGGCCATAGGGAGAGAAGAGGAGGACAGAGAATCTACAGGATTGCAAGTAGCTCTTTACTTCGCAGTTTGATCACATCAGCTGAAAAGCTCATTGCAATGTCCCAACTACAACATTAAAACCCACACCCCATTCACCTTCTCAACAGACTGAAGCATGGACTGGCACATCCTGAGCTCTGGGGAGCACTAGCCAAAGAAGAGCCAGCTTAGCAACAGGAAGGGTTGTAGGAGCTGTACAGAGCATGGAGGGCTGTGAGCTGTGAGGCTGTGAAGATGAAGCCTTTCTGAACTGCCTTGAACATCTCCTAAAACCACCCAAGCCCTTTCTCTTCACACTGGTGCACCTGGCCAGAGGTTTGCGGTTGGTTTTTTTCATTAATTAAATTACTTTTATTTAGCTAATTAGGTTGTATTTAATTAGATGAGCATGAAATCAAGACAACTGCTTTATTCTCACCTCCAAAAGCTGGCCGCATGGTGAAGTCGTGGTCATCGACCCTGAGAAGCTGCTCTGTCTTTCCTTTCCAGGTTTTGGTCACGTCGTGGTTCCTTTTATAGATGTGACTGCAAAAGACAGCAATCGCGTTGGTCTGACACCTCTGTGCCCGAGCAGCACTCTGCGGCCAACCTCTGCCAGCCCAATACCAGAACCACTGGAACAGCTGCTTCGTGGGGCAGCCCCAAGGAGGAAGAGGGGTTGCTTCGGTACAAGTAGTTTCTGTGCTTTGTCTTCTGACTTTAAACAATGACAAACCCACCCATTTCCCTCCACAGCAGCAGGAAAAGAGGGTTTTTACCTAAGGAAGGCAGCAAGAGCTGCAACGCTGCACTTTTCCGAATACTAAAAGGGCGGAAATACTCCTCTAACTTTTTATTTGAGAGATTCTACTATAACAGTACAACAGGGACGACAAGAAGTTTAACCAACCATTCTGTTAGTTGTGAGTCCTGGATTTTGTGCACCACTTGGCAGCCTGTACATCAGCACGAATGCCCTCAACTTCATGCAAATAGGTGTCACCAATATCCTTCACCCAGTTTTGCAATATAAACGACAGAGAATGACAGATCCCTGGAAAATGTGAAAAAACTACTATCAAAGTACAAAGTACAGAGTAACAGGAGCTGTTACTCCATGAGCATGCTCCAGTTTCCTATGCAAAGCCCGGGCTCTCCAGAGCATAGTGTGAAGCTGCACCGGGCAATGACCACAGCAATGATGCACAGGGCAGTTATTTCTTTAAGTCATACTTCAATTTGTAGAGGAGTTGTTATCAGGGAGGTGGGGGATGCAGGAGTAATGGGAAATTAAACATGACAGCTTCTAATTAAGCAAACGTTACCCATTCAGCATGCAGACTGAATACCGCTTGTAAGGAAAATAACACGTTGCAGCTCAGTATTAACGTAGAACAAAGGGAAGAATTAAGGATGCACAGACAGCACTTAACCTGGCACTTCTTAACTTGGGTTCCTACTTCCACAGCCCTAACCTGCCTTTTGCCATATTCCTTTCCCATGCAGGCACAGGCTCAACAGTGCACTTCTGCGTACACTTAGCAGATTACTGTCTCACTGCCTGCAGGACCAGGTACCCAGGCCCTCAAAGCTCCATGGCAAAGAACCTCTATGCAGCATTCAAGTAATGAACTGCAGAACTGAAGATGTTCTGCACTTGCACAACCCAAGCTAGCTTCTTGAAATCAATATAAATGTCACCAGATCAGGCTGCTGTATCACCTTAAAGGACACAAAATGTCAAACTTATTACATGTAGATTCCCAAACATCAGAATGCATTTTCTTGGCTAATATGTTTACTGTAAAATTTACTGTACTTCTTGTGGTAAGGCAGCAAGAGAAATACTAAATAGAAAATGTGATGAAATTATTAAAAAGGACACTCATTTCTTTTACATGATTAAAGAAACAGCATAGGAACTGATTTTCATTTCCTCTTACTAGAAGAGTCCACTATTCACTGCTGGTTTAGACACAACTACATTCTTTTTGTGCATAACTGGGAATTTGAAATATCAATGTCACTACTCAATACAGTTTTTAATATTGCAGAATTTTCTGTATTTAAAACGTCATTCGCATTTCACAAAATCATAAAATAATTACGGTTGGAAAGGACCTTAAGATCACCTAGTTCCAACTCCCCTGACATGGGCAGGGATGTGCTAAAACTTGATTTCATATACTTTCAAAGTATATTGCATATGAAATGCGTATATATACATATAAATAACGTGTGTGAATATATAAGGTATATAGTTGCTCAGATTCTACCTAGCTGTTCATTGAAGCCATTATTCCACGGGAAACCAAATAATAGCAGTCATTCTTTACAGTAAATTAATTTATAGAAATTATTTCAGCAGTGCTTTGACTTCCACTTTATCACAGCTTCATAACAGCACTGTAGAAATTGTATATAATTTTCAGTGTTTAAATGACGTATCAAAGATTCAAGCAATTGTAACCCAGAGAATGGCATCACTCTGGGGCAAAAGAATGATTTATACTATTTTGGTCCTTCAAAGTAGACGATCTCTACTACATGTGAATGGTTTGCAAGGAAATGCTACTGCTGAATCCCCTGCATTCTCCAGAACAGAGATTTGGAAAAAACTTCAGAGTTAAATGAAAGATCTCATTCCATAACAGCAATTCTATGGAAATCAGTGGTAAAACTTCAGTTGGCTTTAGGATTTCAGGATCAGGTCATAGCTGTTTCAGCTTTATAACATTTACGTCACTAACAGCATATGCTACTGTAGATTCTCAATAAGTAGTATAAACCAGAGCACATTAGGTATTCTTTGCTTTCAACTATATCACAACATTTCATTGCAAGATGTTCAATTAACAACACTCCCTATAAAAGTATTGAGTGTTAAACCAAACAAATGAATGAAAATAAATTAAACCATGGAGGTTTACAGCCTTAGTGAAGCCATTTAATAAGGTGGATTAACCCAATTTTATTTTTGAGCCCTTCGAACAATGAGCAGTCTTGTAAGATATAACTACCACTGGATGACATAACTACAAAAAAGGATAACATACTTTGGACTGTCTGACAGGTTTGGAAGATTATCTTTTCTAATGTAAACCGCTGGTCAAATCTCAGCAATAGTAAATCTAATAAACTTTACTAAGACCTTTAACTCTTTCCTGTGCCTTTGCTGGACTTTAAAATGTAGTTCTTCAAAATGTGCTTTTGATTTTATGATCCCAGGATAACCTCCAGGGATTTATTTCTTATTAATCAGTATCATGCATGCTAACCGTCATTCCCACCTCAGATTGTTAGAAAATAACAGGCAACTTTAAGTGAAATAAGTAGCACAGATATTCCAGCAAGCAGGGTAAATAATGTGCTCCTGAAACAGTGCTGAAACAGTGTGTAGATTTGAACATCTCTATTAATTGCAGCTTCTCTACATTCTCTCAGTAATTCACATATAGGGCTAAGAATACATTGACCACAGTCCATGCTGAAGCAGTCAGCTTCTCTGCAAAACCTTGCCTCACTAAGAGTTAACTAACATTAGCATTAAATGCATCCATTTACAGTTAAAACTGGTTATTCTATCTGAGACTATTATAAAAACATATATGAAGCTGCTTCCACATACACTGCACACAAAAAGACACAGACAGGGCAGATCTTAAGGTCTGTGTAGTATTTGTAACACTGCAGGAAAAGAAACACAGGTGGTTTAATAACCTTTACCTTGCCCTCTGCACATCCAGCTGGCTTGTCCACCTTCTCCTCCTGTGCTTTCTGCTTTCCACAAGAAGAACTAAGCAGAAGATTAATAAAAGCAGTTTTGCAAAATAAGGCATCCTGCTGGTAACAGGAGCCGGGCACACTCCACTCCAGTAACCTCCTGCAGCACCAGTCCCCCCGGCTTTAAACATTGAATCAACTCTTAATTCCGGTGTTGCGTGTTCGCCGGCAATCGGCGGCAGAAATGCTGCCTTCCCGACGTGATGCTTTTGACAGGCTTTCAGGGGCTTCTCACTCCCAGCTTTTCCCTCATCACCACTTAACGATTGGCCATTACTCATGAAGTTTGCCTCACCAAACATTTCCACTGGGTCCTAAAGGATATTTACTAAAGCTGTTACGTAAAAAAAACACCCGCAATTCTGCACGCCGGCTTTTTGCTCAATCCCCTAATCTCAGAACAGGGCTATCCTCCTGTAGTCTGTATAACCAGGCTGTCCCTGTCCACCAGGCTTTCCAGATTTTCTGCTTCTTTGCATGGAATCTTTTTCAACTGGAAGGCACCTGTGCCACATTTCAGACATCTATATAATTGTAAAACATATATGCTTTGATGGTTTTATAGCAGCTGAGATTTTATTTTCTGATTCAGCCTTTTTATGCCATTGAAGATAAAAAGATGAGTTATTTCCTCTGAAAATGACTACTTTATTTACCATTAACTTTCAAAACACATAACCCCCAAAGTATCTATACATGCAATCGACTCTACATAAAGTCACCATTAATATTTATTTTTTCAAATAGGTATTTGCAGAATCAGGCATTTGTACTTTCATTAGAGAAGATGGAAATAAAAATGAAGTTACAAAGCACTGTTTCTTTAATCGCAAAGAGGAGGTTGTTTTCAAAAACCACATAACACTTATTTCCCTCATAGCCACTTCAAAGGGCAATGCAGACTGCGCCTGTGGATTCTGTGGCTTTACTAATAGTCAGTGTGTGGTACAGGTACCAGAGCAAAAGTTTGCGCGGCACAGCAGTGAGGCTCTAGGAAAAGAAAAGCACTTTCAGAGCAAAGCTTCCAGAGGAGCTAGAGAGTCAAAACCCAGCACAGCTGCCTTTTGGATCAGACCTCTTACCAGAGCTCTCTTCCATGTGCCCAGGTTTGCAGTACTTTAACAGAACAGGTATTCAAACAACGTATCGCCTAGGAAACACGGTACTTGTATTCTAGAGGCTACAGACTCTGGAGAGGCATTCTGTGGGGTTTGGTGTGTTGTTCTGGGGGTTTTAACGTCTAATGAGATGATATACAAATTAGGTAAAAACATCAATATACATCAGTATATTGACATCAAGTTGTTTTGCAGCACAATATGCAAGTAACTGCTGAACTGGCTGAACAAACTACATAGTTCTGAAAAGGTCAGACAGGAGTATTTTTGATTTTTGTTCCATTGTACCTGCAAACATTATAAACAATGCACCCGAAGAGCTAAAAAAAAAAAAAAAAAAAAAAGAACTTGGTTATTTGGATTTTGGTTTTTCTTTCCCTCATTTTCACACCACTCTTGGATACAGTGGGCTTTCCTTATTTTAGAAGTTGTTATAGCTACTTTAATATTCCGAAACACTAGTACACGCTATATATAACAAAATCATTTCTGCTGAGAAACAGGATAAGAATGTCACTTAAATCAGTGCTGTCATGTTTGACAGCAATGAAATGGAAGTTAGCTAAATTTCACTGCCTTTGAAATAAACATGCTAGAATGCACTTAAAGCTGAACAATAATACAAGAAGAAAATTATCCCACTGATTGCTTTCTTCTCTCAAAACCCAAACAATTGTATGTCTATTGCTTGTATATGTGCTTTCAGAGCATTCATTAATATTACCAGCTCTTTTTTTCATAATCTAATATTAAGAAAGCCTTTGGGTCCAATAATCATTTTAAATTAAAAAAAAAAAATACAAACCACAAACAACAAAACATGGGCAGGAAAAACCACACACACAAAGGCTATGTGATACTTGAAACGTATCTGAAGAGTGGCTTGAAACTGTTTATTACTACCGGGGTTTTAATAAATATTTCTCTTAAACGTGTTCATATATATGAGAGTTTAACAACATTCAAATATTCTTTAGTAAATAAAACCACATATGAAACATTCAGTTCAACACTTTATGTGTATTTCTGGCATAATTAAAAGACAATAGCTCTGGGTAAATAATTATATTACATATTTATAACTATCGTGAGAATAGACATGTTTTATATAATCTTCAAATTCAAGAAAACAAGATATACATTTGAGAATATTAGAAGAGAACATTCAAATCTTGTGGAAGATTATCCGATCTTTCTTCCAAAATATAAAAACCAAAATACAAGTAGCTTTCTGGCCCCTTCTTACCTCCCCTACAATCCTTTTCCCCTTTCACACACACAAAGCAGCATCACAACCAATTTGCATGTGTTCCCCCTCTAGAAATGTGTCATGGTAAATAAAAGTGGTTACCAAACTGTCTCCCATCTAAATTAAGAGTTCACTGGACACAAACACGTAGTTGTATTTCATTTCATAATTACTTCTCCAATGTCAAATCTTAAAACTTAGACATGATTAATTGCATTTACGTTCCATTAAAAAAGTGAATCAACCACTTCTTTTAAGTTGCCTTTTTCTAGCTGATAAATTACTCAGATTGACTCCCTTCCTCTCCCACATCCAAGTATCTAGTGGGCACTCAATTAACACTTGTTGTAGTTAGAAGTACAACTTTGCTTTTCTTACAAGTAACGTATCTGCACGTACATTAACATTTGTAACGATTTAAGCATAAATACAAAAAGTAATCTTTGTAAACAGTTCTCATATCATACCAAATACCCAATACAGAATGTTCAATGACGCATTCAGGTCACTGCTGTTAGGACAAACCAAATTAATTATAACTCAAATATATACTCATTAGCCAAACATATTCTACGAAATATGAGAGCTGCCAATGCAAGAGTCAGAAGGACAATCAGAACAGTTGATCCAGTGTGGTTCATGTTGACTCTTGGTTGCTGTACCCGATTAAAGTCAGTTGAAGACGGAGGCCGTCTCTGACTCTGCTGCTGGGCACGGCGCTGCCGAGGACTCATAGACGTATTAGTGGACACTGAAGGAGTACACTCCTGACTGGCTGCTGCACTGCTGTTCTGGGTTTCAGACTAAAAAGGAAACACGGAGAGTTGTGAGGCAAGACACTATGTAAGATCAGCAAGGATCAAAATCATTAGGACTAAAACGCACTCTTCAGATAATTGTTAATACTTGCAAGCCTGATAACACATGTCACTAATAATTACAAGATTGTTACAGACATCATTTTGTACAAACACCGTCTTGAAAAGTCTATTTCAAGCTGCAAATTAGCAGTTTTAAGGACTTTATTCTTTTTAAGGAAGAAAGTCTGTCAAACAGTACTTGAATTCTAGATTGTTTCCAAATCACGAGATTTCAAATATCTCTGTCTACAATTTGCTTAGCTCTCTGCAGTTCAATATATCTTTAATAGTCCTCCAGACAGTTTAGTCTCTGAGGATTTATACCATCACCTAATACTGAAAAGGAAACAACTTGAAAGAAGTCCAGAGAACTATAACTAAGCAATGCTGCACTGCTTACTGTGGACAGCTGGGTCCAAAACTCTGTTCTCATCACCACCAACACCGCTGGAAAAAACAAAACAAAAAATCCTGAACACAAAACACCTACGTGATTCCAGCATGAACTACTGAGCACGGTACTTGTGCATGCACATACCTATTGCCCTCTACTGGTCAAACATTGCTCTGCCATTATAAGTAGTGAACAAAATAAATATTAGCAACTGATGTTCAGCTCAGAAGAGTATTATTTAAATAAAGTAATTTTCCAGTTTGCAAGGTTGAAACTATGGGCTCCAATATTCCACTGTCCTAATCCTCCCTGCAATACTGAAAGGCTCATACTTCTGACATTTTAGTATTAAAAATAGTGACATAGCATAGTTGTTGGAAAAAAACATTTTGCCAAAGTTTCAGTTTTAAAGCGTTTAAAAAACAGTACCTCTGACACAAAGTTATTAATCTGAAGTCATCCTTTGACTTCTCAGAATAGTCTGCAGGTATTCCCTGCATCTATTCTCCAGAGTTAGCTTTCTCCCCCCTCCCCTCTTCTAAAAGATTATCATTACAGCAGGTAAAACTAGAATTCCAGACATTCCATATTTACTTCCAAGCAAAAGCCTTTTAACAGACACAGTATCTACAACCCTAAGTTCTGCACTGGCCAGCTACTATATCCACAAAAGATATCCTTTGCACATGGCCAGGCAGGGAATGTCCTCAACTGTGTACCAGACTTGTTGATCCACAAGACATGGTGCTGTTGTGACTCTTCGGCCACATATTCTGCATGTAGGAGAAGAAATCCAAATTTTCACCTAGTCAGTATTTGACTAGCCCAGGGAAGAGATGTTCCTTTCCTACCTCCTCATCATTAGTATTATCCAGTGTTTATCATCAACATAGAAGCACTGATGTAATTACACATTTGACAACTTGCCTGTTTACATGGGTTTCTTGCCTAAGCAAACAAGCAGCTTGGGTAGCTTCAAAGAAAAATGTTATTTTATCATCAGAGACAGCCAAGAACAACGTCACGAGCAGCTTGCCATGATTTCCATTACACTGCAGGAGAAAGTCACCCTGCTTCGTAGACAACCCACTGGGAAGCTTCTCATGCCAAGGGAAATAAAGACTCAGAGAAATTGAGCATTTGACAAATGAAGTTCCTAGATTCATCTACACTCCCATCTTTCAGAAGAGGAGAGGGAGAAAAGTTCATTCAGGAAGCAAAACCAGCAAAATTCAGCAGGCAAAGTGTTGTTAAACCAGCTTTAGAAAAAGGAATAAAAAAAAAAAAAAGGAGTCTAGAAATATTTCTGACCCTTTACACTTACTAACAAAAGTAACTAGCTCTGGCTACCACACACCTGGGTTTCTTTTCAAAATTTTAAATCTAAAAATAGATCAGAAAGGTCCTGTTCTGAATGAGACACAGTGCCACACACTGACATTAATGGAACTGTGATTCAAGAGAAACCTCACTGACGATTGCAAGGCTTGAAATTATTTTTTGGAGGCAACTATATATATATATGCATCAGGACTGCAGAAGACTGCCTGCCTCACGCAAAACTGAGCTAACCCACTGCCTTGGGATTCCCAGCATAATCAATGACAAAGTATTAGCAGACATGCAGAAGCAAGATAGATAAGGAAGGAGTGATTATTACCCGGTATAAATTTGGGACCAGACACTAATATATCTTAAATATTCAGAATTGCAGAACTGTTGAGGTTGGAAGGGACCACCACAGGTCATCAAGTCCAACCTCCCTGCACAAGCAAGGTCACCTAAAGCACATTACTTGTGTCCAGATAACTCTTGACTATCTCTGAGGAAGGAGAGTCCACAACCTCTCTGGGCAACCTATTCCAATACTCAGTCACCCTCACAGTAAAGAAGTTCTTCCTCATGTTCAGGTACAACTTTGTATTTTAGTTTATGTGCTAATGCTGTGTTCTTGTCCTAACACCTGGCACCACTGACAAGAGTCTGGCCCAATCCTCATAATATAAAGATTTTTTGTTTGAAGACTTAATTGCTAAGAATCCCAAAATGTTAAGAATCTGCCAAAAATGACAGATGAGTTGTATTACATGGTAAAGAAAAAAAAAAAGAAAAAAAATGAAATCAATCTTCTTGTCTTCACTTGGGCAAGTTTTTAAATTCTCCTTAAGCAAAAATGTTGAGATTTGAGATTTTTAGACTAACAAAATCTCACATGACAACTTCCATCCAATTTTAAGTCATTTTCTGCCAAACTATACTGGAAATGTTGGTGATGAAGGCTTAACAGACTAAAAATGTTTTATAAGAGCTACGCAGTAGCCACCTTTAGCATGTGATCTTTACAGTCACTGAATATGCACTTAATGTATCGCAGTATTTCTGAAGCTTCTGAAACTGTTAGGACAGGTGGAAAACTTTGCTTCAGGGAAATTGCAGTTTGATGAGTAAGGCTAGTTCAATAAAATGAACACACATTAGATTTAACAAAAAGTTCTATAACAAAGCACAAGCAAGGAATTGATGTTCAGCCTACTGAAGAATGGTAGCATTCACTGCATCATTTATGTGTGCAGGCTGTTATTTTAAAAATTTTTATCAGAATGCTAGAAGAATTAAATAATCACCTTAGAGTGGATGTTTTAAAAATATAACAACTCTAGGAGCTCAGAACTATATAAATCCTCTGGGTTACTGAAGCCTCTCTCAGTTAAACTCATGATCTAAGAGATATCAAAAAAAGACAGAAGGACCAGTGAAATACTTATTTGCCCATGCAACTTCCAAATGAAGAACAGCTGAAGTTTGGCACAGCATGGCTTAACAGCTAACAAGAAAAACGTCTGGTTTTTAATGAATCAAAGTTGGGCCAAGTACTCCCGATTGTCATTTAAAACTGTTGCTGCAGTATTAGGGAACTTAAGACACGGCTTAATAGTGATAAAAGGAAGTAACTTTTTCACAACATATCATTCAGAACACATGATTAAAAATAAGGGCTTCTATAAATCCTGTGTATCATAACAGCCTCATTTTTTTACAGAAAGGTCCCTCATCAGTTCAAGATTAGTTGACTTCAGTTACACTGTTTATTTCATCACTCCTCATTATTACATTTCAGCCAGCCAGTACATTAGTGCAGGACACTGCTACAGTATATTGCTTAATAACAAGTGTTTTGAGGCTTAATGTATTTCCAGGTTATCAGAAAAAAAGTCTAACCACAGTCTTTAACTTGTAACTTTATAATTCTTACTAACTATCAGCTTTATTCATCAACTATAAACACTAAGGTGGAACATCATTCCACAGCAATACATTAAATGTAGGTTGTGAGAGGGTGGTGGGTCTACCTCTGCCCTTTTTGCTGTCAAAGGGAATAAATTTCAAGTTCACAAGAGCAAATTTTCTGCAGTAGCTTTTAATTAAAACACACATTTGTAGAATAAGTGGTAAACACTTTATCCAAGAAACGTAACAAATAGTTTTGATGTTCCCCTCATTCAACACTTAAAACTTTGTAAGGCAGAATTAGGTCTCTACACAAGAACTAATCCAACAAACTGATTTTACACATGCAAGAAGCCAAGCTGAGTACAAAGAATCCAAGGTTTGCATAGATACTCTTCTTTCATGCCTCTGGCCCCCTACTTTGAGAAGAGTTCTATTTACTTTCACAAGAACACAGCTGAAATTCTTTAAAGCAGTCTTTCCTGTTACACAATTCTTTATTCCACAGTGTGGCTTTAACTTTTCACTTCCTAATGGCTCCAGAAAATACCTAACACTCAAAATGTGGCAGCTCAGAAACACAGGTATTGCTTCAAACTCAAATTAACAATTATGAGCATAACAGTCTGACCCCTTAAAGCATGAATCCACTTTTCATCATTTACAGTTCATCACATTTAAATATCTTTACATAAATTTACATGTTTAAATATCTCATTTCGCTTGGGACTGTTCTGCTGAAAATGAAGTTAATCTTTAATTATTAAAACTGCATAAATGATTAAAAGACATTTCTTAGAAATTGAATTTAAAAAAAAATTTAAAAAATCAGCCTCTTTCCTCAAGCAGATGCCAGCAATGCCTTGGTATTTTGGTTAGTTCTACTATATTAGCCAGGATTTGTAATAAGAATAAAATAAAATGGTTTATTAAATCCCAAACAATCTGGAAAAAATCCTTATTGTAGGAAAAAAGTACGCTATTAGCATGTTTATATTTCCACATAGCTAGAAAATATGCTGCCAACATGCAACAGATGGTCTGACGTTATTTGACGTGGTTTAGGTTTTTTAACCTATCTGCAGCCCCATCCTCTCTAAAAGAGCCAGCTTAGCTGGGATTTGCCTGCAATTTAGCAGTGAATTTAGACTGCAGTTGCCACAGTCATAACAGCAGCTGCCTTGGCCCACTACCAGACCTCGGTCACTTCCAAAACCTTATGTAAGCCGTACACCTAGCAGTATTAAATCATAAATGTTATACTTCAAACAGCAAGAATATTTTAGATTCACTTAAGAAGTTATAAAAACCAGGAAGATATTCTTAATTAATATTTAAGTGCTACAAATTATCACTGAAACATTTTTTTTGCCTCTGGCTAAGAATTCTAGTCCAAAATCTTGTATTATGCAGATGGTAAATTGTAGTACTTCAGACACCATATCATTTTAATGGACTGTTAACCCATACATTAAAGGAACTAGTGGGAACAAGACTGCTAAAAGAGTATTATTTGTTGTTTTAATTTAAGAGAAGGAAGTAAAGAGATCACTATTTCTAAAAGTGATTCAGCAAGCTATTTGCTACAGTTTACACATATAAAAGTACACAAATTCTAAAAGAAACAAGTACAAAGTACATACTCTTAATGAAGC
This sequence comes from Pezoporus wallicus, assembly GCF_028554395.1. Taxonomy (NCBI): domain Eukaryota; kingdom Metazoa; phylum Chordata; class Aves; order Psittaciformes; family Psittacidae; genus Pezoporus; species Pezoporus wallicus. The sequence continues at coordinate 1,183,605 of NW_026642717.1, read as the reverse complement.
CTCCAATCAGCTTAATAGTACCGACTGCATGTTCAAACTATGGCTGAACTTGCAATGATAAAGCTCAAAAACAGACCATACCGTTGCATTTGTTGGGTCCTGGAGTGCTCTAGCTGCACCACCCTGCTGGGGCTCATCAGCGGCAGAGTAGTTCAATCCTGATGTGTTTGAGGGTCCAGCATCAGACTTCCTGGATGAATTGACTTCTGCCTACAAGGAGTACATATGTAGGCTTCAGAAACAAGACCATAATTGCTCCAAAAAGGTCTGGCTCATTTTGGAATGTGTATTTTAACATACACAGAATATAAGACTTACTGAAATGTAATAATCAAGTATGCCAATTGCATTTCAATTACACATCAACAGGCTTAAGAAATTATCTTTAGAAATAAACTTATGCTTGTGCATCTGTAGTCTTAAGTAAAAATTTTGTTTTCATGTAACAGGCATAACACTGAAAAAATGCACAGATGTATAGAGTAAAAAAGAAAACTCTTCAGAAATCTTTGGACAAAGCCTTGGGTGAGATGGTTTAGCATGAGGTGTCCCTGCCCATGGCAGGGGGGTTGGAACTAGATGATCTTAAGGTCCTTTCCAACCCTAACTATTCTATGATTCTAAGATCCAGGACATAATGCCAGAAGTAACACCATTTTTTAAACCTTCTGTTTCTCATGTCCTTAAATGAATGCTGACTACTACTGTTAAAAGTAAAAGCATATATAGCCTGTTTCCCAGCAGGGCTAACTAGTCCCTGGTAAGTGTTAACTTAATGTGGCTATAGTGGTTCCAGTACTGCAGTTGCCTCACAGCCAGAGTGGGCATACATGCAGGGCACTACACTATGTCAGGCACGTATGCCTTAATTTCCAGTATTTAAATTTCAGCAAAAGCAGAGCAAAACAAACAAAAAACCAACACAAACCTAAGTCTTGTAATAGTGCTTTTGTACACATTTTTAAAATGTCTAATGAGCATCAACTCCCAGAATTTACATTTCATGCTTTTGGAAATTGAGACAGTCAGCAGTGACATGTAGAGGATCCTGAAGAAACCTCTTGTTACGACAATATATATGCCTGCAATAATCTCTTGGGAATAGACAAGGACATAGAATCATAGTCCTCCACCGATACTCTTTTAAATTTATACATAAAAAAATCATGACCAGATCAATTTTTATCAGCAAAGAAGTCACTTTCCAAGTCATATATCTGGATCTCAATTTGTTATAAAGCTGACAATTCCAAATCTAACGCTTGTCTTCAAATGCAGATATAAGTAGTGGTAGTAGTAGTAAGAAATACAAACCAAGTATTAGAAACCAACCAGTTATGGTGATAACAAGAGGATAAGAGCACAAAATAATAATATTCTTTCCTGATTCTATTTTTTGCGAAATTAATACACGCCAAGAAGAAGGGAATTTATCTCAGGAGAAGCCAAAAAATACATCACTGAAACAACCTGGAGATTAAGTTTTAAAACCACAATCTGACGACGCTGCTATTCTTTTGCACTTGAATATTCTAACATTGGATAAGACAAGTTATGACTCAAACATGGACCAGCAATGAAACAACACAGGATTATGAATAATTTAAGCTGGAATGGATCTCTAGATGTCACCTGGTTCAGTTCCCTCCTCAAAACAGAGTCATGTTCAGCCATCTCCAAAGCTGGAGATTCCACATCTTCTGATAGGCATCTGAAAAGCCACAGGCTGAATTTTCCTTTCCCATACCAGTTGGATGTTCCCTCCCCGGAACCTGTGACCACTGCTTTTCATACTTCTGCTTTTTCTAAGAGTTCAAGCTTTATAAAACATATACACTAAAAAAATGTTCATCTGATTTACTTTCATTTATGAAAGTACTAAGTCTAGTGTGCCAGACTGAATTTGGACTAAAATTCAAGAAAATAGAACATTTGGAAGTTCCTAAAACTGAAATATCTTTTTTTGTCACCCAGTATCTATTTTCTTCAGCCTTTACCTGTGCTTCCAGAAAACTGAGACAACTGAGACACCACCATCATCAAGGGTAAAAAAAAGAAAAAAAATATATATTTAAATATAATAATGATGGTAAGTGGAGAATTAGTTTCATGGCAAGATACGCCTTGTGATGGCAACATGTAGGTAAACCATGTTGGTTTACAGTAATGCATATGCTATTAGTCATCTACCTTCCTTTTTTGCTTTTAGGTGGAGTGGAGCTCTCAAAGTGCAGAAAACAATTTACATGTCAATGTAAAGCTGATTTTAAAGAAGTAATTTCCTATTCAAACAGTGAGGAACAAAGGTGAAGGCTCACAGAAGCAGGAAAACTATAATGAGGAAGTGTGCTTTGTTAATTTTTCCTCCTGAATTTCATATTCCTTCCTCAATAATACACATGGGTATTTTCTTAAAAGTTACCATTTTGCTTAAACATGAAATGATTTCTCACAATCCCAGGATCATCCAGAAAAAGTTAGGAAATCTCTTTTTCACTAGCAGCAATTGCTAGTATGTTTGCTAGTAGAAAGGTGCTCTCAAATTACACACTCAGTCAGGTATCTGATGTTAAATCTTACCCCATAAATTGACATGGAATATATCAAATGATTCCTACCTTTTGAACTCCCTGCTAGTAATTCATATGATTAGTTTACTACAAACACATGAATGGAATGCCTTAGCCTAACACCAAACAAACAAACAATAATAAAGTCAAGCAAAGCAGAGAAGCAGGAAGCTTAAAAGAACTCAATCCCTAAAAATTAATTTGAGAAAGGGAGGGAAGGCGCAACCAGAAGACAGAACTGTTTCACCTTGTAAAAACCCCACAATGGATTGCAGAAGACTGTAGAAACCCAAGCCTTTTGTTCTTTTCTCCTTTGCTTAGTGCTTGTAATTAGGATGTAGAATTAAATATGTGGATACATGGAACACACCAATATTCTTTAGAGATTAACGTCTTTAAGTATGTAATTTTAAAACTGAAAAAGGTATGAAATGTAACAGTTCTTCCTAAAAAAAAAAGAAATATATACTCTGATATTTCTAGAATTTCTGTGATGAATATTAACAGTTCTTAAATAAAAATGCAGTTTTTAACCCTTGTGAAAAAAGCCAGGAGCAGGCAGTCCATTGCTTTTCCAAGTAGCTTAACTTCAAAACTGTTTCCTCATCTTTTCAAAGATTTTTGAGACTTTTTTTTCATAAGCATTATTATACACAGACCCAACCACATCAACATGGCTAGATGTGAGATTGCACAGAAATATGCAGGTCCTGCTCAGTAGGAGGCAATCTTTATTCTCATGGCACAGACACAAAAAAAAAAAGCAGTCTTTAGGACATTGTAAGGAGAACATTGGTGATAAAAGGGGACATATTAGCACCCCTGACCTTAGTATCTATCCATCACCAATGCCACATTGTGATACTATATTCCACTGTAGTTTCCTGCCCTCATGCACAGCAGTCTTCCTTAGTGGCTGATTTAAGAGTTTAGTGGAAAACCCAGTGAAAAACAACCCTGTGCATGCAAGACATGCAATCTTCTAAGGCACGTATATGACTGAACAAACCTTACTTTCAGTGAAACACAAGCTACAGAACACATTTTTGGGTAACAGCAACTTCCATACCAGAGTTCAACTTTCAGTATCTTCAGCTGCAGAGTAGTTCAAAAGAATTTGCAATCATTTTTCAGTAGGAATATGTTTTATTCCTTCCATAAGCCAAAAGAAGAAAAAAAAAAAAAAATCACAAAGGAAAAAAAAAATTAGGTTAGCTTTGCCCAAAGTTTCCTAATACTTTCATGATAACACTAGTTCTGGAGAATTTAATCAAGTTGTCAGTGACTGAAAACAAGGAAGTAAAAGTGACATAGTTAAGCAGTTCTTACCACAGTGCTCACCACTGAAATTAAAACTAATCAATCAGTGCTTGAGATGCACAATTTATTAATTGGTACATTGCAAAAGACCCACTTCTATTTTTCCCTTTCAGACTGTCCTAAAAAAAACAGATTTCCACAGAGTGACTGATGAAGGTTTATGAAATGATGAATGTTTCTGAATTTATAAAGCTTTCCCTCTTTTTTTTTTTTTTAAATTCTACACAACAAAGATGAAAGTTTAAAATGGTGACTTCACCTTGAAGCTAATTTGTCTGGCAAGTTCTTTAGCCTCCTTGTCCGCCTGGCTTGCCACTCTTCCAGATGTTAGTGGTAAAAGGGCTGTCTTCATAGATGTGCCACACATTTCACAACAGAAGTCTTGTGACCTGGCCACAAATGACATAACTCAGAATAGAGTGTTCTCATAAATGTTCTTAGGTGCTTGTCTGAACAAACTATTTGCAAAACAACCCACAGAAAGACAAGTGGTGTCAAGAGTAACAGCTTAAAAGCACTTCCCTCAAACCCAAATCACATTATCTTGGAAAAACACATTGAGAACTGTATCTATACATATCCTCACATGTCATTTAGAAAAATACTTCCAATTTACTTACATATTGTCATTATCTGTACTTTATTAATAATTTGTTACCATTTTAAAACTTTATATCTACAGCAAATTAAAAATGTTAATTATCAAGATCTAACTATTATCAGAAATATTAAATTTGACCCAGGAGCTTGCACTTCAAATCCAGGAATTTCAGCTTCTGCAAGAGCATTACCTGTCCTCTCTAGCATACATAATTTGTCTATAGGGCACACCACAGGCAGCTCTCCAAGCCAGTAAGAGACCACACTGCCTTGATAATACAGTATAAAAAACAACCCCTTAAACTCTGCACCTAAGCAGGGTTTATTAGCTTTGACTCAGTGCAACACTAACTCGGAAGCTGCAGATTCTGATTCACCCAGAGTAGAGGCAGAATAAACTCACACATATGCCTGCAAAATAAGGTACTGGTTGCAACTTGGAATACAGTAACTTCACTTATAAGACTGGGATATGGTCTTTTAAATACCTTCTCCTCCCCAGGTGGGAAAAGGAGAAAGATGAAATACCCCAGAGGTCTAAGATTTAATTTAAGGATAACCACAGAATAGTTGAGGTAAGGAGTGACCTCTGGAGATCATTCAGTCCAGTTTCCTTGCTCGAAGTGGGGTCAAGCAAAACACATTGCTCAGGTCTGTTTCCAGTTGTATTTTTAATACGCCCAAGGACAGAGACTCCACCACCTCTCTGGGCAACCTGTGCTTTGACCATCTGGGCTAGCGCTTAGACCATTTCCACAGTAAAAAGAATGTGTTTTCTTGCACTGATTGAATTTTGCGGTTTCGGTTTGTGACCACTGCCTCATGTCCTGCCACTGGATGCCACTCAGAAGAGCCAGGCTCTGCCTTCTTTATGTGTTCCTTTCAGGTGTTTGTACAGATGGATGAGATCCCCTGAGCCTCCACTTCCCCAGGCTGAACACTTCCAGCCCTCCTAGCCTTTCCTTGTATGAGACATGTTCCAGCTCCTCCATCACCTTCATGTACCTGCACTGGATTAGCTCCAGTAAATCCATATATTCCTTGTACCCTGACCTGGACACAGCCCCAGCCTGAATCCAGCACTCAAGATGTCTTACCAGAGCTGAATACAGAGAAAAGATCACATCCCTCTACCTGCTTGCAATGCTCATCCTAATGCAGCCCAGGACACCATTAACAGCAAGGGCACATTGCTGTCTCATGATCAGCTTGGTAACCACCAGGACCCCCCAGATCCTCCCAAGCTCCTTTCCTGCTTGTTGGTTGGTGTTACTCCTCCCTAAGGGCAGAACTTTGCTCTTCTCTTCGTTGAGGCTGAGATTCCTCCAGCCCGTTGAAATTCCTCTGGATGGCAGCACAACCTTCTGGTGTATCAACCACTCCTCCCAGATTTGTATCATCTGCAAACTTGCTGAGGGGGCACTCTACCCAATCATCCAGGTCACGAATGACATTGAATAGCACTGGCCCAGTACTGACCCCTAGAGTACACCAGCAGTGTCTAGCCTGCAGCTGGATTTTGCGCTGCTTACCACAATCCTTTGAGCTAGGCAGTTCAGCCAGTCCTTAATCCACTTTACTGTTCCCACTGACCTAGGCTGTACTTCATGAGTTTCTTCTCTAAGAGCATGATAAGGAAGGTAACACCAAAAGCCCTTGTACACCAAGTTAATAATTTCATCACGTTCACAAATCTAATTTTAAGTTAATTTCCTAAAAATCATTTAGAAGCAGCTGCTCCAGATTTTTTTTATTGTTGCAGTATTATTATTGCCTTAAGGGACACGATGCATCATTGTCTCGGTTATTTTCTCCCCTACCTACACTTAGTAACAACATGCTCATTTTCCCCACATGCTGCAATTACCACTGTATCGCAATGTTAATTACATCTCTATACCTGAATTTCAGATGAAGCTCTAACTTTGACTACACAATGCTGAAAGGAACACAGCCCTCTGAAAGTATTTTGTTTGACAATAAGTTCAGAGTTTGCACAATGCTCAGAAAGAAAAATCCCAAACTTATATATATATACACATATAAAATATACAAACACACAAGGCAGAAAACTTTTTTTTATATTTGGAATAAATGAAAGAGAACAGACTGAAGTGACTTTACTTTCTACTCAATGCTTAACCCTAAAAGAAAGTACATATGTATGTACCTACATTAACGAGCTCAGTACTTACTTCTTTGCAAGAGCTCTTCTTTCTTCTGGAGTATAATCCAGAGATCCTATTGCTCCTTCACCTTTGGTTGGCATAAATCCAATAATGGCTAGTAAAGCTGTTCTTACTAAAATGGGAAAACAGAGATACAAACAGGATTGGAGAAACAACTATTATGTCATCTCACATTACACTCAATACAGAAAAGTTGCAGTTCTGCCTGCAAAACTTCATTTTGTCCAAGGGCATAATCTGGATTTCATACAAGCACCACTAGGGTTTTTTGGTACATAGCAAGGCTTTGTTCATTTTTCAGACTTCTCATTATAAATGAAATGCCTTATTCTTCCATCAACCAACACAGAAAAGAAAAATTGTCACAAAAATCTTGCATCAATATAAAGATTAGAATTCCAGACTTTAAAAATGGGTTCTGAAGAAAAAATGGTAAAACAGAATTAACATATAAATTGTGGGTGAGGAGGGAAGAAAGAAGATGGGGATTGATTAGGGTTTTTTTTGTTTTGTTTTGTGTGTGGGTGTGTGTTCACACACGTGCATTTTCTTCTATTAGACATGAATTCTGCAACTTAGTGCTCACAAGCTCAGTGGCTCTCTCCTATGCAATGTACCACAGAATTTGTTCCTTTTATGTCATCATGCCAGGGAAGGAGCTTACTTAAATACTAATAACACCTCATCCAAACTGAGCTGCCATCCAAAACACCTCTGACAACATCTGTCCTTCAATTTTGTTTTATATAGTTATGATATTTAAGAATTCAAGACATCTTGCAAGCAGATTTAGTGTCACATGAATATAAGTACCACAAAATAGAGATAGGATGTTTACACCCCTTATTTAGAAGACAGTATTTTCTACTCTTTAAAAAGACCATAAGAGACTTTACAAAAGTTGAAGAGCGGTCTGATAGAAAATTTCTAAGACTTTATCAACATATTTTAAACATGCAACTGATATCCAAAGAAGTAACTTATGTACTGTACTTGGCAAAACTAAAATTATAAACACAAAAATACTGCCTTGGATGAACTGTACCCATTCTCCATTCCTGTAATAATGAAACATAAAAAAAAAAAAAAAAGCCAAATGTAGAAACATTCAGTTACTTTGAACTCAGACCACGTGTCTGTCTTCCTGAATGTCCAGAATTAGAGCATCAAAATTAAAAGCTGACCACAATCCCCTCTATTCAGCTGGTTTTAGTAATTATTCAAAAAGGGGGTCATTAGGATGTAAAGTATTTTCATAAGAACAATTGAAAAAACCCACAACAAAACAAAACCAAAGAATATTTTAAGTAGTCTGAGAATTCTTAATGCTTGGGCATCCAAATAAATAAAAGCTTACCACTTCCCCTCAGTTTCTTAGCCCCTTCACCCCATAATTATTTAATACCATTCCCAAATCCTCCTATGTCACTCCTTTATGACTTTACATTTCCTGAATACTCCCAGACTTTCACTCTCTCAAAATTCTTGAGCTTTTCCACTATAAATATTCTTTGTGAGATTTTTTCAGTTTAAAAATCTAGTTGTTTGTTGGGCTTAACATTCTCCAAATAAATATTACTTACTACTCCATGATGGTTGCCACGTTTCAGGATGATGCCCTGAAATGCTTAAACAAATTTTCTTCCCCACTTCAAACCTGCCATTGGCCTTCAAAGGAAGAAGGAGGATACAATAAAACATGCTGGAAGTTAGCTCTTGGGTTTTGGTACATACTGTAAAAATCCTGATCAAACAAATCTATATGCAAACAACACTTGAAAATGACATTACTGTCAACCTCACAAAACTGTCATTCAGCCTTCTGAACAAAGTCTGCCATCTGCCTCTATTTATGCATGAAGAAACCCTGATACCTCACGTCCCAGTGTAACATGGTGGCTTGCCTGTTGCTCTTGTAACCCACATACAACATGCAGACAGCTTGATAAGCTACAGCTCTATGAAACCAGGCACAACTGCAGGCCTTTGTCCCAAACTACACATGACCAACATCTCCAACAGAGACCAAGCAGGCCCATAGAGAGCACAGAAGATTAGACAATCAATCAGCAATGTCATTACTCCTGAAGAAAACTTATATTTATTAGGTTCAAAGTTACATGCAATTACAGAATACCAAAGTCACTTTGAAAGACTTCTGGTCTTAAGTTGGCAGCATTAACTGTACTATACCACCTTTCTTACAAAAACTACCTTGAATTCCAAGAATCTCCCTCTCAGACACCTACAGTTAAACTGATGATGTAAAAAGAAGAAACTAGTAAACATGCTTACCGTCAGCAAAATAATGCTGGGTGGTTTCATGGGATATTCAGGTGGTAGTACAATTCGCCCGTGATAAATCCCTCCATCAAAATCTGAATCTGGAGGGCCTCTAACAGTAAAGTGCCATTCAAAAAGATTATCCTAAAACACCCCCAACAAAGGGAAGACCAAAAAACAGAAAGAGAGTGTTATCAAAGAAGTAGACAACTAAACACCATTTTCTTGAATAAGGACATGTTAAAGAAACAGTGCACACATAAGTTTTAAGAAGTCAAAATCAAATGAAGAGTAAGACAACCAACACAGTACTAAGTTTCTGGTTAAGAGGATAAAATAATGTCGATTTCTGGTAATTTTCTTACACGACGGCTTTGTTGAAACCCCCAAATTCATTATTCAAGCTCTTCATTCTAGTTGTGTTAATTATGACAAGAGTTTTATTAACCAACAGATGGAAAACATAGTCAACTAAGGGAAAACTAGGTCTTTGACCCAGTGAGTAATAATTTCTGGTCAACTGATGGAGACCTACTCAAGGAAGAACATTAATAAGTCTCTCCAAAGCCCCTTCCATGGCCAACTCAGCACTGGGACTTGACTAACGCCCCAGAGAATTCCCATCCTCTTTTGCTTGTCCATAAACAATTTTGAAACAGCTATTGTGCCTTACTGCACAATAGGTACACTTTGAAATTCTGAATATCATTTTCATGAGACATGTAACTAACTTCTCTTCGAGCACTATTTCTCTGGAGTTCTGTGTTTTGCTTTGTGTATCAGATCTCATGCTGCCCACACTGAATACTTAACAAGCAGAACAACTCCTACTGTTAGGACAGGAGTGCAAATGAGGCTTGTTGTCAGTAAATGAGAGCTCTCAACTAACGCTGAACACTGCTATCACATGGGTGTGACTGCCAAGCTAGTTACAACTTTTTCAGGGATAGGAGTCATCAACATTTCCAGCATTTCCTTTCATCTGCTGCTGCTCTCTTCCCAGCAACTCACTGTTCTAACTCAGAAATAAGACCTTCATGTAAGTTACAAGCAATAGCATGAATCAAACCTCACATTTCTCCACAGGAAGGGGAAACACAAGGTGCAGTCAAAAACTAGTCAATAATAAAGTACATTCTGTAGTACCTATTTTCCATATGCATACTAAGTGTGCTATGCATTTCTATGAAGTTAAATCAAACCTTGAGCTGAATACCACAGAACAGGGCTTTTTTTATTATTCCAGGGAAATTAGAAGGGGCTTCTGCTTAGCATTTAGCTACCAGAACTTCACTGTCCTCTCAGCCCAAAAAATTAACTGGGTGTTCAGAAGACTTCAAGAAACTACTGTTTAAGTGGAATATAAGCAGTCTCTCTTATAATGCATCCAGAGATGCTTTTTCACAGGTGTTTTCGTATGCAAAATCCTCATAGATCACCTAGGCCCAAGTGTTTTGTTAAGCAACTCATCAACTGAGCCAGATGTCAGGTTTGGGTATATGTCCTGGGTTCAGCAGTAGCAGTTATTTTTCTCCTTCTTGGTAGCTGGTGCAGTGCAGCGTTTTGACTTTCAGCTCGGGAACAGAGCTGATAACAAGGATGTTTTGGTTTGGCCAAGGACTTTGTGAGCCTCATGCTCTGCCAGGGAGGAGGGGAAGCCAGGAGGAAGCAGAGACAGGACACCTGACCCAAGCTAGCCAAAGAGGTATTCCATACCACAGCACGTCATGCCCAGGATGTAACTGAGAGTTACCTGGAAGGGCTAGGACTGCGGGGTTGGAAGAGGTATCGATCGGTGCTGGGAGGGGAGGTGCGAGTTATTGGTCGGCTGGTGGCGAGGTGTTGTATTCTCTTCCCTTTTTATTTCCTTTATCATTATTATTACTGGTGGTAGCAGTAGTGATTTGTGTTATACCTTAGTTACTAAACTGTTCTTATCTCAGCCCGTGGGAGTTGCATTCTTTTCGATTCTCCTCTCCGTCCCTCTGGGAGTAGGGGGAGGGCAAGAAGGGGGGGGAAGTGAGTGAACGAGTTACCTGACTGGGTTTAAAAAATGACAGTATAAAAAGCTTAACTTAAACATAATGCATTTATGCAGTCTCAGGAAGGAGGAAGTGGAACAAACATATTATAACTGTGCAATAAAATTACTCAGATGCAGTGTAAAATGGATAGTATGTACTTTCACCAACAACCTGGAACTACAATACCATTAAAGTGGAATTCTGCTTCTGATTTTCATCATAGGTAAAAGATAGCTGAACCATGGTTAAAAGGTCTGCTAGTACTTAAATATGTACATTTTAAATACATATGCACACAGAGAACTTAGCCTAATTACAAGCTCTTGCAAACACATAGAGAAACAAACCTCCAAAGGCTGTGCATGATAATGATCTGTAGGATCCTTCAGCTCTGCAGCCTCCTTCATCAAACGCTTGACAGCTGAAAAAGCAAAAGTTTAAGGCATGAAAATAAAGACAAATGTACATGTTTTGCATACAAAAATACATAAGCAGTTCTTGAAGAGCCCCTTTCAGCTAACTAATCTTTTCTAGCACATACCAGCTTCTGCACTGGAGTTACGATCCAAGACACAATACAAACTACTCACACTGAATAAATCTTAAGTGAATTACACAAGCACAAAGTTATGAAAAATATGTTGCATGGTCACAGATTTTCTCAACAATGAACACTGGACCTAAAGTAGTTTTTCATTTACTGACACTCAGAGAAAGGGTTTGTACCCAGCCTAGCAGCATAAAACTGCACACGGGATCTTTGGCAGTGCACATCGGATTTGTCTCGAAAGAAACAGCCTTTTGACCGCATAGCTCCAAGGCTGTACCCTGGGTGTAAGTGCCAGTGGCTGGCAGGCAGAAACAGAATCAAGGGTTTGCACTGAGAAGTAACAGCAGCCAGGTGGGGACAACCAGCAAGTGGGGTCCTGTCAAGTAGAATTTTAAATGGAAGAAGTTTAAAGTATGTATTTTTGACACATATTTTTGTATTTAATTGACAGTGATATTGTATGTATTTTTTCACAGCATTAGCTTATTATCAAGAAGCCAGACTATAAACATCTTAAGCCAGCATAAAATGCTGAAAGAATATGAAACATTATTCCACTCTCAGAGCAAGAAATACAGCAAAATATATAGTGTAGCTTTAGTGGAATAGAAATAACTTGCTTGTAAGAAGTTTTTAGTATTAAGCAACCTAGAGTATCTTAAGAAGCACAAGTCTATGAAGAAAGTCTGAGAGGTAGGGCTGTTCAGCCTAAATAGAAGACTCCAGAGAGACTTTACTAGGTCTTCCAATACTTAAGAGGGACTTGTAAGACAGACTTTTTACCACAGCCTGTAGTGACAGGACATGGTGAAATGGTTTTAAACAGAAAGAGGGTAGGTTTAGACTGGACATTAGGAAGAAATTTGTCACTATGAGGGTGGTGAGGCACTGGCACAGGTTGCCCAGAGAAGCTGTGGCTGCCCCCCCCCGGCAGTGTTCAAGGCCAGGCTGGTCGGGGCTTTGAGCAACCTAGTGTGAGGTGTCCCTGTTCATGGCAGAAGGGTTGGAACTGGATGAACTTTAAGGTCCCTTCCAACCCAAACCATTCTATGATTCTGTTTCCATGCCCCAGAATGTCAACTGACAGGACGCAAAGAACAGTCTGAACCAGTAAGTTCATTCTAAGAATGTGTGATCCAGTGAAGAGGTCATTAAACTGTTCCTTCTTTAGGCATAGCTGCAGCATTCATTACCACAGCTCCTTCTTTGGCTAGTGAAAGCTGCAACAGATTAAAAAAAAAAAGCCAAACCCACCATAATTCACAAAGTCTGCCTGCAACAAGTACATAACATTCGTTTCTAAACTTCATTAAAATGAACTTTGATGCAAAATACGGTATTTCAACCCACTTAAAATCACACTGAGTCATCTGAGCAAACATTTAGCAATGGCAATTCTGAAAAATAAGACTGGTTTGGGTCTATTCAAAATGAAGAATTACGAATTGTCAATAGTCAGAAAGTATCACTAATTCAGACAAAACAAATTTCAAATCAAGACATTCTATTTTTCAAAGCCAGGTTTTTGAGACAAAATAATCAAGGTACTTTTTTATGTGGCATGACAGTCAGCATGATAAATAACCATGCTTTCACAGGTACACTCATAGGCAACAATTTATCATAATGATCATTGAAATTACATGCTGAGGAAATTAAGCTTCTGGGCTGACTCTTGAGAGTAAAGTTTCTGTCCTGGGAGGAGGTGAAGGATCTCTCCACTGCTCTGGGGAACAAAAGGAAGAACGGGTGCTATGGGTCAGAGGCTCTGCCTGACAATCTGGCTCTTATATTACACAAAACTGACCAAATTCTTCTGAAAAGCAAAATGCTATGTTAAAATTCTGAGAATCAGTTTTAAAGCCACCAGCTTCCCTAAGGATTAAGCGGTGGTGGCATAACAATTAATGAGCAAAATTTGTGTAATATATGCATGTGTGATTTTTAGATTTATTTCTTTCAAAAATAGTTCCCTGGTAAACTCCTAGTTCTTATTCAAGTTTACTTTAAGCTATCCTGAAATTTCTGTTCAACACAACTGCTTCTCTTGGATAACATGGTTAGAGGTGAGGTGGGTGACACTAATCAAACCCAAGTTAGGAGGTATCAGTTCAGCAAGGCTCAGCCCCTAGTACTTCACACGAAGGGACAGCATTTTGTGCACACGAAGATGACTGCAGTGAAACAAATTCATATTTAAGTGATATGGGTTGTGCATGACAGCATTTTCCTCAAATGGATACCAACCATTCCACTCTACCAATTTGCAGTTCTTCTGTTTGAGAAAGGACATAATAAATAAAGGAGCCCAAACCAGCTGGCATAAAGCTGGAGATCTCTTAACCTTTCAAGCTGGCTTATCTGATCTCAGAAAAAAGAATATAACAAGCTGACAACTTTTACTGCTTCAGCAAATGCTTTTTACTTTTTTATTTTTTTAATGGCTGCCATTTTTTTTTTCTTCATTTTAAGTAAGATTTAGAGGTCTACTCAGGAGAAATACAGAAAAAAGAGTAATTTTGTCCAAAGTTACTGACCAAAAACAGCATAGGTAAGGGTACAATTTACTTATTAAATCCAGGTTTTCCAATGAATTAATGGAACTCGTGAAAAGTTTCTCTGGGATAAAGGGATTTATAACTACTCTGCCCACTTAAGCTATTAGTAAAGTACAAGTCAAATTCATTATGTGCTTGTCTATTAATAATGCTATTAAGTACAACTTTGAAAAATATTACACAATATTAGAAAAATAAAAAGTTTGAAACCACAGAATCAATTTGAATTGAGCATCAAGGCCCTTCAATTAGATGACACATGCGTCATGGATGACACTTTGGGAAAGTCTTTTTTAAATCCAGCTGGCCTTGAGATTTCCCCCTCTGCTCAATACCCGACCACTGAGTCAAGAGTCTCTGACCCATGGTGGGTGTAACCCACTGAGCTCACAGTGTCACCTGCTGAACCACCACCACAACCAGCCCTTGCAGCAGCCTAAAGCACCTGGGAACTCATTCGATCAAAGTGCCTGTATTTGCATTCAAAATAAAATCCCTAATTTCACATAACAGTGAATCACAGGCAGTTAGCAGTTCAACTTCACAAAGACTGGACCATGCAATTTAAGTCAGGATTCACTTCCGTGTAAAGTACATATGATTTCTTGTAATACAACACTGATGAGCTTTGACATTTTAAGTCAAAAAAAAAAAAAAAATCCCTTTAAGTGATGTGGTCACTAAAGCATGCAAGAAAACATTTAAAGCAGAGTCATAGCAGAGGCTTCAGCCAGAAGTACCCTGAAATATATATAAATTAGAATCCTTTAGCAGAATAGAGTATCAAATGGTACCTACTCTAGAAACAAAACCACATTACCAAACTTTCAAGTGAGGTCCACATTACTAATGCTCTTTTCCTCTACCTCTGCATTCTTCATGTTTATTCATTTTGCCCTGACTTTCTTAACCTTAGTTCACATCTGTCTTTAGATAGATTTTCGAGTTCCTGTATATATTTTTGTATGCCATTTCACAAAAATACAGAATCATGGAATAGTTACAGTGGAAAGGACCTTAAGATTATCCAGTTCCAACACCCTGTACTTCCATAAAATTTTGCACAGCAGTTTACAGTCACTTAATCTTTAATCATGACCACATTTAAAATTTCATTATGCAATGATACCTGATCCTTCAGAACAACAAGTCCTAGTCACATCCATCCAAAACAAAATCCTTGAAGAGAGATGAAACTGCCAGTTGGGCAAGCCCTTAAACCACTGATGAGGAGAACATACTTCATATTCTGTTTCTTTAAAGCTCTTTTACAAAGCATTCCTTACTGCTCAGTTTATGATGGGACAGTGCTCTGACAGTTCAGCAACAGGGGTATGTAGAAACAGGCATCCTTTTAACAGGCCATGCAAAGATTTCCAGATTTTTCAGTCTTTTGGAACAAGGAAGCCAGCAGTGGAAGAAACCCATAACACTATTGATCCTTCCCATACCACTAGTGACCACCTTATCAAACCTACATCCTCCAGCACTAGAGGAATGGGCAAAATAGTTAAAACTTCAGTTCTGGGTGATCAGCATCACCATTTTAAAGTCATCTCTACCAAAATCTACCATAGTTTCGTTATTCCAAATACCACAATCTGTAGAACACCATGTCTCCATACTAGATAATTACTTTTCTAACTAAATGCAAGTGGAAACAATTAAGTTCCTCATTATTCGCTGCTTCCGTGATGTTTTCCACTAGTCAAGTTCCCATTTTACGCTGATCACATGTAACAAGACAAAACACTTGCTCCTACAAAACTGAAGTGTATGATGACAGAACTGCACAACCGCCTGGGCCAACCATGGGTTCCAAAATTGCTTTTATTTTAAAATTTGGTTTGATAGTTACTTTGACATGGCCAAGGGCCTTTCCCAAGACCCCCAAGCCTCCTGAATAGCTGCTTTACATCTTATCAGCCTCATGCTATCCTTTTGCAAGACCCACAAGCCTCCTGTACTTACATAAAGTATTCACAACTGTAAACAATGAAACAAATTTTTATTAGTCCACTCTCTTTCAGAACTGACAGGTGTTTAGTCCTCGCTTCCCTCAGAGCAGCAGGAAGTACAGTACTCTTCTGTAGTTATAATTCAAAACAACTGTTCAGTCAACACAAAGGGAGATAAAACAAATGTAAGGTGCTTGCTGAATGCACCAACATGTAACAATGTCTTCATCCTTAATCAATTTTTAACATCCACTCAACTTTTTATTTTTACAAAATCTATTTCATACCTGGAAAGTACTAAGCAGCACAGTACTTACTGGCTATTTCCTACAAACCATTTTTTAACAACAAAGAACCGATGCATGCTTGCTGACAAGGAACATTTCTTACTTGTATGGAGTGGAGAAGGAAGTGTAGCTTGTAGGAAAGGCAGTAAATGTCCTGAAGATGACAGCTAAGAGGATCACAATCTCAGCACATTATCAGTCAGAAACCAAAAGCCCTGGGCAGCAAATGGAGGGCATACACACCATGCCTCCCTCTACATGCTCTCCCCAGACCTCCAGTGCCCTCACTAGTCTAATTCTAGGTGAGGAGGTCAGCTGAAAACAAAATAAAAACAGTGTTGAAACTAAAATAAAACAGCACAGTTGTTCATAGTCTCTACATGAGTCACTTTAAGTGGCTGCTCAGTTTTTCAGTAACCGTAATGTCCTACCTGAAAGGGAGAGATTGTTACTACAAAACATTGACTACGAGATATGGTGGCTGATCTTGCAGCAGGCTAAGGGTCGCAACTCTTAGGAAAAAAAGTAAAGAGATTATTCCAAATATCTCTCTCATAAATTTCAGAAAATAGGGTTGTTCCTGAAGCATGAAGAGGATGAAGTCTGTGCTTCAGTCATCCAAACTTTAATATTGACGGAAGAGGTTTATCAGCCATATGGTAGCAGGCTGATATACACTGACTAATCCATTTTGAAATCCTAAGACAGAAAATAGCTTGCCCTTTTACAAGTGCCAAAAATACAAATAAAAATATGAAGCAACAGCTTAAAAGGCTTTGCCTTATTGAAGCAATACAAAGAAGCATGAAGCATAGAGTTTGAAAATTTCTTCCCTTCCAAAATTAATCGTCTTTTGGAGAAGAAATAAAGACATATTGACAGATGGTGTGAGGAGACAGCTTCAGGTGAACGCCACTATACCTTCTTGCTCTCACAGAGGGTAACTGATAGAGCCAAGCAGCAGCTTAGCACACCACCCTCACCAAGCCCAGACCTGCAGTGGTGAGGACGTGTACCTACCTACAGTAAACTGAGACCTGCTAAGGACGCCAGCTGTGTTGCTTCTCATCAACAGAGACACAGCGTGCAGGGGAACAAGTTGTTTCACATTGTGGAGAGTTTCCATCTTTCAGATACGTTTGTTTAAACTAACATTAGCTGAAGAAAATGGAACAAGGAAGATGATGAATATATTGACCAGGAGCTATTAGAGCAGAATAAAGCTGTGTAGCAACACTGTTCTTTATGTGGTCTATTTGAAAGCACACAGAAAGAAAGGCACTAGAGAGCTTAACTGATCCTCATCAATCTGGCACAGCACGCCTACTCACATAATAGGGATCCATGTAGCCATGTGTAACTACAGAAAAACTTCAGCTCCTGTCACTGCTCTACAACAGAGTCTGGCTTGAAAGGAAGATCAATAAAACCACAGGTTTCTTTTAACAAGATTTTCCAATTTAAGATGTGTTTTCCTCTATGGTAAAGACTAGTATAATCATTAAAATACCTTATACTAAAACTGAAAGTAGTATTTGCTCTTTCTGCTGAGCAAGCAAAAAGTCACCATCTGCAAACAGAGTTTGCTCAAGTCCAAAAGCAGGTCTGAACAGAAGAAGCTTCTTGTGCAGGTACGAAACAATTACTTTTTTCACTCTGTCTCAAGATAGCACATTCCAAATCCCTAAAGCTGACCAGGATCTAAAGGTTAGCAGCTTGATTCTTCCTCTAGTCAAGTCAGAGCAACAAGAACAGGCACAAGGGACAGCTACCAGTTCTAAAGCCTTTAGAGAGCTCAGTCACCAAAATAATCCCTTCCATCTGCAGACGACACAACCATGTGAAATAGGAAACATGGTATGGGTTTGGCTTTATGCATTTTAGTGCATTTACATCAGTAAAGACCACCTTAATATCAGAACGATCTACATGTCCATCTCATGCCTTCAGTTGAGTAGCAAGTGTAAGATAGATACCATCATTAAATTGCACATTTGTAAAACAGACACAAAAATATTAAGTAATTGCATATGCTTATCTACCCGGGTAGCAAGAAAAGTGCTGCACTAAAAGCAATGGCTATACATAATTACAGCCAACTCATTTCAGTGGACAACAACTGCTGAAGAAACTATTTACTTTAAATCTTTTTTGATATTTATTCAACACCTCCCTGCCCATCTTTCTTTTATGAAAAATGTCATGCATATTGAGAACTGAAATGAGTGCTTTAAATCACATTATAAATTATTTAAATCACTTTTAAAGTCTCTATAGATTTTCAGCATCTATATGGAAAGAAATAATCCAATATATTAATATGCTATAGAGCATGTTTAATTTGGGGAAGCGATACTGACCCACTGCATGAATCATTCATCTCCGCCAAATATGGTTCACTTTGCTGTAGAACAGCAGAGGTGCTGACAACCACTTCCAGTAAAGGTAATTTTCTCTTTAAAACAAGGGGGAGACTAGGAATAACAGAAGGGCAGAACATTTCTAAATTAAACCACAACTATTTACCCTCTCCAATCGGAAAGCATGTCATACAGCACACCACCACTACTTCCAATAACATGGCAAACCACACTTAGCATGCACCCGTGGCCTCCTGAATTCACACATGCAACACGCCAAGCATATCTCCCTAAAACAAACAAAAAATGCCAACAAAACAAAAACAAAGCTTCCTTTCTAATACATTAAACTATAACAAGTACATCATTTGCTTTGTGATCCTTCTTATCTTTCAGTTATGCAACATGGGTGTGAGGGCAAAGGGATACAATAGATACATCAGTATATATGGCAATATAATCAGTATATAGGGCAATAGATACATCATCCACGAGGCATATTTTGTAAATAAGCCTGTCATTTACATTTGTAAGGTACAAGTCATCTTAACACTCAGCTTCTCCCCACTGCCCATACTAGTAATAGCACAGCATGATTAAAGAATAAAGCCACTACTCAAAATAGTAATATGAAGGAGTTAATACCTACTTCCCAAAACTCGACTGGGGGAAAGCAGGGGCAGGTCAGGAGCCAGCATGCAAACCCAACTGGCCCTTACAAGTTATGGAAGAGGGTTTTCCTTCAGCAGTGACAGCATGCAGCTCGCAAGAGGTGAAGCCCTGCACAGCTGGTGAGGGGCCATGGCTCCAACACAGCTGTATGGGACAAACCCAACCCATACTCAGTTTCTCTTCCCAGGAAGCAAACCCTTCCCTTCCAGCACTGTTTCTCAAGACGTCTGCCACATTCTGACGCACTCCTCTCACTTCAAGGATTCAACAGAAAGTCTAGGAGTTATAAGGTATGAATTCTAACACTTAATCCCATATACACACATACATGTAAATACAGTGTGTACAGTAACACTGACGTAAAGCAAATTTACGCAGCACACACTAAGCTATCGTTGGCAATCTGTCCCCTCACAAGCACCTACTCAGAAATGAAACAATACCCAAGAGAACAGAGTACAAGTTCAAAGGTTCTGCTTCCACGAACCAGCAGGAAAGAGTGACAACACGTACACATACACACAGAGCAGGGAGCCTGAGCGTTCTAAACCGAATTACAGCTCAGAGGGACTTTCCAATGCCATCACACCGCGAAGCAGAAGCGACCCAGCCGCCTGCCGCCTAAGCGCCTCCACCTCCCCGCGGCCATCGCCGGAGCCCAGGGCCTCATCCTTCCTCCGCACCGCCGCCCCGGCCCGGGTTGAAGCACCTGTCCCCCCGCGCCCCGGGAGGCGACCGCCGGCCCCAGGTGAGCAGCAGCGGCCCCGGGGCGGGCACACCGCCCGCCGCGAATGGCGGAGGCCTCGACAGCCTGCAGCCGCGCAGCCCCGCCCGGCTGCGGCCTCCCTAGCACCCGCTGGGGCCTGCCGCGTCTCCTACCCGGACTCTTGAGGTTGTACCGGGCCTCCATGGCAGCGGGCACCGCCGCTCGCTCCTTCCTCAGCGTCTCCAGCAGCGGAGACGAGGGTAGGGGATGGAGGAGGAGAAAGACCGGACCCAGCCCGCCTCGCCTCGCCTCGCCTCGGGAAACTCCCCTGACGTGGCAGCGCCGCCGCCGGCCCCGCCGTGACCGCGGAGGGTGGCACCTGCCGCGCCGGCACCGCCCCTGGGCCTCGTTGTCCCGCCCCGCAGCCGGGGCTGGGAGCCGGCAGTGCAGCCGGGCGGGGGCGGTGCGCCCGCGGGGGAAAGGCAGGTCGCGGCGGTGGGCGGTGAAGGTTCCTGTGGTTGTGTCGCAGAGGTTAAGATGCGTAGGGCGCTCGTCCTTCTCTGTCGTAGCGTGGGAGAAGCAGCCAGTTTCCACCAGCAGTGGGCAACACTCGGTCCCCACAGCAGAACAGCGGCTCCGCGGGCAAGCTTTTCCGTGCCACAGTGGCGGGGGAGTATTTGTAGGTACAACTTTGGTTTCCTTGCCCCCTGGTTACAGCCACACTACACTTGGGATAGCGCTTTTAAGAATTCGTACCTAAGGAAATATGCAAATTATAGTGGTCATAATCTCCACAGTCTCTGATTCCTTTTGATTCAGTACAAGCTGTAAATAAGAATCAGTGAGCTTTTATGTTGTCTTCAACAACATAAACTTGAAACTCCTGTCTTTACCTCACTAATTCTTGTCTCTAGATTCTTAATTTCATCTAAGTTACTTTTACATTGTTCCTGTTCATCTTGAAGAAACAGTTTTTTTCATGCTTTGCTATCTTAGTTCTCTTTCTTTGACTGAACAGCAGTGGAGAACGGTTGTAAACAAAACCAGTCATTTTTTCCCCCCTCTTTGTGTTACCAGAATTGCAAAACAAGGCATTACTCTTCCCTTTGTGTTCTGTTGCATAGTGATGTTGTGATAACAGCAATAAATAAAGCAACTTCACCTTAATGAGGAGCTGAATTTTCAAAGGGGCAAAGAGGTCTTCCTCTTCACAGGCCACAGCAATACAAATAATGTAAAGCCTAAGTAATGCATATAGTAGAAGGGAAGGGATTGCATCAGACATTAGGGTTCCCTCTTACACCAAAAGCACCCCAGGGTACATTTAATGGCCAACAATTCTTGATGGTGTTCCAGCATGTCTGGCTAACTGCTGATCTGACTGCTGGAGATGGTGAGGTGCAGGCAATAGGTGCCACATTTGCAAGGATGTTGGTCAGTCTTAGGAACTATGTCCCATCTTCCCTTGTTTGCCAGAGCCATCGTGCTATACAGCAGGAGAAGGGCTCTGGGACCACCTGTGACTAGACCTTGCCCTGGCCCAAAGTGGGAGAGCAGTATTGTGCATTTGGAAATCTGGGCTTCCATGTAAAAAGTTCTGGGATCTATTTTGACAGAAGGTAAATTTTAAAGTGTTATTATAATGTGAATAATGGCATGAATTGAGAAGTGATAGTTATTGTGAACTAGTTAAGAATAATGTGGATTTAAGCTTTCCCTTCTGGGCTCTGGTCTTTGACCCTGGCTGCACTTACAGTGTCATTTTGTGTATTGCAAGGAGGAAGCACCTGCAGTTAACATGAAACTTGGGCTTTTTGTTAAAAAAAAAAAAGAAAGAACTCAGTCACTGCACCCACAGGACAGCTAAGCATTATTGAAAATAAGCTGAATAGACTTAAGTTGTAAGTAACTTAAATTCACTGGTAGGACAGAGGTACACATTTTCCCCATTTAAGTAAGCTACCTTGTGGCCTGGCTGTGTGCTGGGGCCATCACCTGGTGGAATTGTGCAGAGCTAGCAGTACAAGACCGCTTTCATTACCAGCTGTATTGTTAGTTCAAAGCTAGGATGCAGGTGAATGCTTCCAGGTGAACCATCAATTCCTGTGAGGTAGCCAGTATACAGGCAGAAATCAGGATGAATTCCCAGCCCTGCATGTTAGCAGACAAGGAGCAGGCACTGCAGAGCTCTTGCACAGTCAGTGTTGCTAGTCCGGAGCAGCAGCCTGCCCCGTCTTCCTGCTTGTGATCAGAAATGCCCTATGGATTTGTGTTTTCATATGCCTTTTGTTTAGGATTTTGCATGAAGAAGCCATTCTGTGCTAGACCGTGGGTTTTTTTAAAACCAAATGCCAAATTAAGTAGCAAAATTGCAGTCAAATCATGCATGCTGGCAGCACTTCATGTGGCTTGTGTATCCTGTCATATGATCTAACTTGGTGAAAAAATAAACATGCTCAGCTGAAGCATACAGAAACTGAAAGTCTGCCTGAACACTGCTGCAACAAAGATTTACTCATTTAACACCATACTGAATCTTTGCAGAAAGAGCTTGTATAACTTCATCAACTTGGCTGAAGGACAGCAAAGAATCACTAGTTTTGACGACTCAAAATATTAAAACTTGTGTGGCTTTTTAAAGCCACAAAACATTTAATTTTTTAAATGTTTTACATTGAAGTTTGACCCCCCAAAAAATCACTAATAATTTCTAACTACTTTTTTTTAATGTCTGTTTTCCTAGAGGATGTTTTTGCTCGTGTTTCTACATACTTTTCTTGCAGATGTGGTATACTGATCTTTTTTTTTTCTTTTGAATGAAAACAGAGACTCTGATACAGCCACTTAGCTTCAGAGCAAGGGAACATATAGGCCCCTCTGCTGCAAATAATGTTACAAGATTAATTTCAATCGTAAGGTTTGATAAAATGCATAATTCTTCAATTGTGGCCATTTCTACTGTGAAAGAAAAGCCAAATGAGAGTAAACATATGGGCAGAATTCCATAGACAGTTGTAGATTATGGATATACATTTCTGAGCTGATTACGAGAAGCTCATTTTATAGCTAATGGAGAGGACCAGGAGCTTTTACAGCAGAGTTCATCTTACGTGGAATAGATGTTAGCTGTAGATCCAACAAATCATGCTTTAAAAGTTCCTGAAATTCTCTGTTAGTTGCAAAGGGGAATTAGGCTCAGTCATCTGTGTTCTACACTGTCCTAGTTAGATATTTTCATATGCATGTATGGCTGAATTTGATATATATAGCTCTATCTGATATAAATGCATCATGCATTTCCCCTCAGTTTAAAGCAAAAGTTTCAGTTGATGGAGCCTCTTATTTTTACAGAAAGTCTCTGGATGAACTAAGTTTAAAGGTCCAAGAGGGGAGCTCAGCAGGTAGGAATTGGAATGGGAGTTCAAGCAGAGTTGGGGGCATGGACACCAAGAAGCTTCCAGCAGAAGCCACCAAAGAGGGGGTTACTGCAGAAACCTCCAGTTTCTCTTAGAGGCAGGACAACTGTGGCACATGGGTTCAGTTTTTGTACTTGGGTCTAACATATCAGTGTGTATATTCTTGCAGATCTCAAGGAATTAAATTGGTAATGTGACATTGAACTATTGTGTATTTCTCTGTGCAGGGCATATAATTGTGTGAGTGATTTCCTAGAGTCATTTCAGAGTGTGGTTTGTGTGCTTTATAAGCTGTCTCATAAACTCAGCTACAAATAATTTCTTCTAGAGAAGGCTTAAGATCACAAAAGCTCATGAAAATACAGCAGTTCTTTGTACAAAGCATTCCCACCCTGCTTTCACCAATTCACAAAATGTAGAGCGGTTTGCTTCATTTACAGTGCTACCCTTTCAATACAGACAGTTTGACTGCAGAATTAAACTAATGGAATTAAAGAATCTAATAATAATATGCCTATATTGTCAGTGGGAACAGATATGACTCACTTGGAAGAGAAATCATTATTGTGCTCATCGGTGACTAATACAGTCTCAGCTTTTAAAATCCTTTATGTGAATTCAGACCTTGTAAATCTGGATTCAACAAGCACACCTCCTCCTCACCGATAAAAACAAGCATGGCATTGTGTAACCAATGCCCTACAGCAACTGCACAGATGCGTGGTGCTTCTCAGGAAAGCAATTACTGTCTTTTCTTCTAGCTTAGTTCTAAAGCAGCCGTCTCACAAAATGGGTGGCTTTGCCAGCTGATTTATAATTAGTGCTATTTCAGAAATGGAAGAAAGAGAATGAGGGATGAAGTTTTCTGACTGCTGTAGCTGCCCAAGAGGGTGCCTGATCTGGACCATCAGTGCAGAGCGTGGGACATCCTGCAGCACTCCACATTATGTGAAGTCAAAATGAAGCTACTTATTTTTCACCTTTTTTATACCCCTGAAGAATGCGAAGAGTCATGCCAGTCACTTGACTCACATCCCTCTGGCATCATTCTTGTAATGGTTCAGATGGTTCCTGGTTCAGAAGAAACATGCAAAGGCGCAAGTCAGAGCTGACGCAGCTGTCCTAGTGACAGCTGTTTGTGACTCTGTACTTCCCTGATCTAGTTACTCTATCTTTAGCAACTACACATAATGGCATGCTTTTTCTCTGGTGCATATTCTTTACCACGCAAATTGCAAAGAGCGGTGGATAGTTGGAGAATGGCTGTGAACTATTCTGATTAAAACTTGTTTTGCTCCTGTGCCAGTATTTAGGGAGAAAACACCAGGCATGGCCTTCGACTCATGCAGCCACTTTTTCATACTCCTCCCTCTTCGGGCCCCAGATTTTCTTTTCAGCATTTTTTGCTTACATGAGTTGCTCCCCATGTTCCTTCACTTCAGCTTACTCCCATAAGCTTCCTTCTGGGATGGGAGCATCTGCCTTCACAATTACAAGAAAACCAGAGGGAAAGGAGTCAGGATTATGTCTGTTGGACTGCCATCAAGCAGTATTTCCACCCCATACATTACAAAAATGTTACTCACAACTCTAATGTGAACTTGTATGTACCTGCTTGCATTCAGCTGACTGCATATGTCTCATACTGACTCAGCAATGGGAATAAAGGATTTATGAGCAGGCTCTTAATTTAAAGCTCCTCAAAAAGTGTTTTACGATTGGTGTAAGGATGATTAAAGCTTACTGTGTCATTAACCAAGATAGATATATTGAGTTACCAGTTGTCTTTGCCAGTCCCCTGTTGGTATCTGGGACACCCAGGAGTTTCTCACATGGTTAGTGGAAATCTAGGGCTTGATTCACGTGCACACACATAAACATCTGACGCCATATGAGGTATCCTAAGGTAAGCCACACATCCATGTGGAGCAGAAAGACATGATACAGAATCTTAGAATGGTTAGGGCTGGAAATGACCTTAAGATCGAATACTGGTGCTGTTATGAACAAAGCAGTAGCTGAAAGCCAAGTGGAGTGCCTATAGAACCTTTGGCGATACGAGACCCATGTGGGCAACTGGACTAAACCCGTAATCACAGCACTTTGAGAGCCCTGTGAGTGGCTCTGCTGACCCAACATGTCTACCCCACGGCAAACTTCAGTGCTGTCTGGGCTTCAGCTGACCATTTTGGCCAGACTCCACTGCCTGCTAGCAAGTCACCTCCCTCTGCATTTTCAGCTGCTTGGGCTCCACAGACTAGCCCTGGTAGGGTCCAGCCCCGTAGCCTTGGTTAAGCACACTCAGGGCATCACTACACCATGAGAAAGGGCTGCACAGCAGAGCCGGGCAAGGCATAGCAGAACCAGAGGTAAGGAGGTAAAGTTGTTGAGGTGAGGTCCAGGAGAAAAACACTAATGTGAAAAGGTATAAAATGCTGAAATGAAAAGCAGTCAGAAGATGGCAGTTTGGTGACACTGGCCAATGAAGACTCACCTGATGTTTTGCAGGTGAAGGTGAACACGTTGATGCTTAGTCTAGTAGCTTGTTAGTCATAGCTACCTCTATTAACCAATAAATTATTACTTTACACTCTTAAATTGTGTACATCTGCTTGCAGGGTATTTTTGCAGATCATGAACTGTATTGAGCAAAGTGACTCACGGGGTACAGACTGGTAAGAGATGCAGGCCACAGAGAATTTTTGTTTATTCTGAAAGAGAAGTTACAAAAGCTGAAAACAATTGTGCAGTCTGGTGTTGTCATAACTATTCATATTACAGATTTATAGCTTGGATTTTATGGGGACTATGTTAGTGTCAGCAATATAAAGATGGGAGAGAAGAAATGAATTAACTTCTCCCACCCTGAGGAACTTTTAAGGATGCACTGAGTTCATGGGAGCAGGAAGGTTTCCTGGGAGAAGGTGAACTGAGGAAAGCAGGAATGGCATTTGTGATCTGTCAAGAGAACACTAAAGGCAACGCTCAAGTTTCTGCATGAAAAGGCTTTATGAAGAATTGCAGAATTTGGAATGATGGCTGCTACTTTATAGAGAGAAAACATGGAACTGAACTATGAAATGAAATTGCTAAAGGAACAGGACTGGAAACAGTGCTGAGCAAGCAGAACAGGACTGGTGGGGTGAGCTGAGTTGTGTGTGTCTGCTGCAGAGCTTGTATTCAGCACTTGGGATGTGAGACCAGACAGCATAATGAATGGCATACTGGCAGTCAAAAGAAGTTCAAGCAGCTGCGAAGGGAGTATTGAAAGAAGCAATTTGTGGATCAGACCACTGACTTGCCAGAAGATGATTCAGTCTTTTAAAAGGGCACTGCAGAACAGCAGAGTATGGTTTCACCTCTGAGTGCAGGGCCTAGAGACAAAGATATTGGCCCCTGGGACCTTTTGATTTGGCTCAGTCCTTTTGATTTGGCTCTGCAGGGTTTCCCAGAAGCCACACCCCTGTTCTCTCTGTATACTGCTTTGAAAAAGGAGTTGAAACAGATTGTGTTTCCTACAGTTCAGATGGCTCTGGCTGTTACCAAAGCAGTCCCCAAAAGTGGTGGGGATGTGCATGAACAGGGAAAATGCAATCAATAGTTGAGTTAATGTCAGAACAAGTAGGAATTGTATCACAGGTGCCAGGTCCCTTGAAGAGTACCCCTGCAAAGTGGATGGTGGGGCTTCTAGTGTGTGTAGGAGTGCTGGTTAAAGGTTTTAACTTTATTGCAGACACCCTTCACTCCATCCAATCAGGCAGCTTTATCAGTAGCATTTGAGGAACTCCAGCTGCAGCATTGGGTATAAAGGAGTCTGAAAGCATTACCGGTGCCCAAATTGCTGGATGGTTATCTGGAATAACAGAAAGCTGGGGAAGGACATGGTTCAGTGTACATACAAGCATCATGTTCTCTTGGCCTGTATTTTGTGAAAGAAAGCAGCTTGGAATACATTATGAAATGTTCTGGCCTGCACACGAGGCCACTGTTTATTGTGTCTCTCACCTTTGCATTCCTCTGTGAGGTGATTAATCCCAACCCTTCTCAATTTAGGCTAATGCATGTTTAGTTGTTGGGTTTGTGTTGTTTCTTTGTGTTTTGTTTTGGTTTTTAAAGCAAGAGCATTAGTGTTTTTTTCTCTGCCTTCTAGTACTCATCAATTCTGAAATAAACCAACCTTCCTGCTTGTAGCAGCTCCTGGTATTATTAAGGAAACCATTCAGTAGAGTATCTCCTCAGACTAGTCCCCTGAAAATCTTACACCTTATCAAAAATATGTTAGTTTGGTCCAAGAGCCATGGTGACAGACTGCTGCATTAAATCAGTTCTTTTTCCTCTGGATGTATTTATATAAATGAATCTCTTATTTTAAAAAATGTTCTGGAGATGATGAACTGTTTAAAATCTGACTGCCAGCGTGAACTATAACTTGAATATGAACACCCATTTTATGGTGTGCGTACATACCAAGATTACATAAATATGTTGCACCTTTTTAAGGATGTTAGATGCATGTAAGGGATTTTATGCAAGTTAGCTATTTTTGTACTTAGTATTTTTTCAGTACCTTTTTGCTCAAGACCATAGCTCACAATGCTTAAAAGTGAAAGAGAACAGGCTGGCAGGAACAAAGGAGACTGGATATCTGACCTGTTTACAACAAACATGTATACAGTTACAACAAAACACGTATACAGCAAAATGAGAAAGGTAACACAGAAGGTATCAGGGAGAAAACAAATGAAACAGTCTGTTAGAGTCTTTTTTAAATGTAGCCATTTGAAGATTGTGCATGAGCTAATGAGCAAATATTAATACAGTGGGAAATCAAGTCAGATGTCAACCATATGCCACCGTATCAGAAGAGCCCAAAGAATTTACCAACCAGACTTATTTCTCATTTTACACACAGCTGAAATGGGTGAAGTTGATGTGTTTGTCTGTAATGGAGCAAATTAATATGTGGCCACAGGTAAGTATTTATAATGTGAGCAAGAAATTTTGGTGTTCATGATCTGATTTCCCCACCAAACAGGACGTAGATAAAGCTGCAACAAAAAAAAAATCACTATGTGATAATATCATGCACATCATGCAGTACAAAAACAGAAAAATCTCAATTTAAGAAAAAAATATTCTGCAATGACTATTGCAACTGACAGGGAAAGTAAGTATGTCATTAAAGCAAACAGCTGCTACTGCATATGATGACCTGTTAAGGGTTACCTTCTTTAATTCTTCAACTTATTCTGATGATCATACAAAAATGGAGGGAGTTTATAGGTTCTTTAAAATTTGTTTTAAAAATCCCTACAGTTCTTTCACAGAATGAACCCCTTAGTATAAAGCTTTATCACAGGAATGCAATTTCACATGCAAGAAAACCCAGTTTTGTTTTAATGAGGAGAAAAAATTTGTTCCATTAGAAAACAAGAGATCTCAAATAATCCATTTGAATTATGTTTTATCAGAGTAATTTGCTCCTGTCATTACACTTCCATGCACAGAATTTCAGAAAGACATTCCAGCACTAACGTTTTAAATAGCCACGTTCCAGTGCATGCTCAAGGATGCATTTTAACTCTTCAAAGAGCCCATTATGTACTCTGGGTTGCTGCCTACTGAATTACTTACAGAGATTTCCTCAACTGCAAGTTGTTGGAACTAATGTTTTATAGTTATTCCGCACCTGACTTTAAAGCATCTATGGGATACTAAATTAGGCTGGGTTTATTCTAAACCAGTGTTTTAAGGAGACATGGCTAGTTCAGTAATGGGGCCTACCATGTCTAGGCAACTCCGATGACAAATAAAAATGGAAACTCAACAAGTCAGGTATTTTGGAAATACTGCACTGTTTGGGAATTTACTACAATTTCTAATTTTAAAAAAGGTAGCTCAACACTGCCTTGTCAGAATTGGCCCTGGTAGCATATGTGGTATTTCATCCCTTTAAAATAAAAACTAGAATCTCAATAAAATTTAAAAGAAAAAGCAATAGATTTGAAAGAATAGGTTCTTTAAAAAAAAACCAGCCTTGCATGCCTCGCTCAGTGCTCAATCACTTCAGACAGAATATGAAAATCTGAGGTTCCAATTAGAAAAGGATTACTCAAAAGTAAAACATGCGAGTCATCACCTAAACTGAAAATACCAAACAGTAAAACTAATGCATTCTTAATGTTCTTTCAGTGTTATAATTAAACACATTTGAAACGTAAGTGATCTGGCATAAATTATGCTTACTCTGATAATACCCAATTAGAAATTTTGTATGTTAGCAAAAGTCACCTTCACTAAATTATGTAACATAGTCTCTGCCAAATTCTGAAGGGGACTACAAGAGCTAACTTCATTGTGTTAAGTAAGTTAATAGTCTCCAAATACAAGGGCATGCACGACTACATAGAACTCAGGCCAAATATATGCAAACTACATTCTTTAGTTAGGATTCATATCATAGCCAGTATGATGAGACACTTTATTTAAAAAATAGTAATTTAGAAAAAAAAAAAGAACTGTCTGGTTTAGCCTGGTAGGTGCTCTTTGTCTCACAGTCACCTGTACCTGAAGGAATAAAGGCAGGACAGGGATTGTGACCTGATAGTGGGACTCAATAAGAATGAAAACGTGGAGCCAGGAATTATGGCAGTCCTTCAGTGAAGTCCTGTGGACCAGAGAGCTATCAGAAGGTGACTTTTACCCACCATTGCTGTGGTGAACTCTGAAGACTGCTTTGTGTTACTTTAACGGAGGGTTCGGTCAGAAGAGCTGTCCTCACCCAAGATGACAGGTGGTGACAGTGTGAAAGGAATTTGAACTCTGTATTTTTGAAGCATTCTGCTTTGATTACAACTGCTATCATTACGCTTCACATTGACACAAGAACTTGTACTTTCTGCTATTCTCAGCGTTTCTCACCTTCCTGAGAACCTAGAACTGCATTACTTATTGAGTGAGTCTTGGTGGAGCTGAGCTCCATCTAATGACTAGCACCTTTTTCTAAGAACTCCACATGTATTCAATAGACTAATACCAAAAGAGACTATTTGTTAAAAAAAATAAGTCATTGCGTCAGGCAGCAGTAAAGGGTTTGGAAACTACTGGTCTCCCTTTTGGCAGGTATCTGTATAGAGAGCCTTTAGCACTCACGCCAACTGGCTCTACCAGCTCCTGTATTCAGTATATTTCTACAGCTTCAAGATGTGCCAATATACAGCATACAGAAACTCTGCATTTGCATTCAGACCACAACAGAATTTAGACTTGCTTACCACAAGTTTAGCCCCTTGTTCCACAGAAACAAGCAGACACTGGGAGTCTTAACTCACTGACAAGACATGCATCATTATACCTTACCTTGGCTAAGGGAAAACTTTCAAATTCCATTCACCCGTCTTTCTCCAGAGCTATCTCAGTTACGAGCACATCAGTTATGAATGAGTGAGGTACACCTCCCCTTACCCGTTCTGGTGTATGGCAAGCTGCCTCCTGTTCAGGTCAATTCTTCCCACACCCCAGAGCTGCCACCACCACAGGACTGCGCATGCAGTTGGTTTGTGGAAGGACTGGGAGGAAAAAAAAAAAGAGCTGCTCTTCTGACCAAAAACTATAATTTTGTATCATTAATTAAACAAAACCAGTGAATACAGAACTTGGAAAGCAAGTTTTACTTCTTTTTAGGTTTGAGAGTGCTCTGCTGTCCTGGCTGATCCTGTGGTAAGTCTGCCCATGTTCAATAGTAAAATATAAAGTAGTGACGTTCGCTGATTACTACAACAGGTATTGTCCAGTCCTCATTTTAATGGTCTCTTCTTGATTTCGGTCACAGACGTACCCCTGTTAGAGGGAATCAGAACCCAGCACTCACATCTTTAGGACTTCCTATCAGTACATCAGAACGTCAAGGTGGAAATACATACAGATTCTTCACTGTGCCAAATGTAGATGTGCAGGCTCTCAAAACAAACGTAGTAACGTAAATTCAGATAGAACACCCTCCTCTGAAGCCTTATAAAAATACCAGTGCAACATAGAGCCATTTTACAAAACAAATATCTTTATAGAAAGGTATTTTAGTGGTATATGCTGAGGTAAATAATAAAAACAGACCCAACAGAGGGCATGACCAGTGTTATGGAGAACTCCGGATGAAATTTGGCCAAAAGGCTATTTGTTTTATAAAAGCTAATATTTACCTACCAGTTATGATCCCTGGTAAGGCGCTTATTGCTATAATACTTCAAAATTATTCTTCAGTTTACAAATTGAAAAATATACGAAATTAGATCTGTATGAATGTTAGGTATTAGCTGTCACAAATTTTAAAAGGCATTGTACCAAGTTTTCTTAATTGTTTACTAACCAATTTGATTGTAGCAGGTAAATAAACTACAGCATACATTTTACCTGACACCATGCATCAAAATCACCATAAAAACTAAGTTTATCAAAGTCCAACTCCACAAGAAAAACATGAAAAAGTGCAAATTATGTACCCAGTATTTCTGTCACAGCTGTTTTTTCTTAATATGGCATGAAAAAGGTTTACAGCATATATTAAGAAAATTCTTACAAGTGTTCACCTCAATGCTTATATATATACAACATTTTGCTCAAAGTGCTCACTATATGAAAAAACTGATTGGATAAAAATATTAAACAGTGCTTTCTGAACGTTCAGGGAAAATTCATGTAATACATCAGTCCCGTTTGTCTTCCTCTTCACTCAGTGCAATGAGATGCAGAAGTCACATCAACTTCATGAAAACTTTCCTTGCCACATTGCCAGAAAACCTCAGTTACAGTGGCATTCTTGGCGTCCCATTGGGAGTTGGTCTTTTGTTTTTTTGCATGTGGCTTTGATGTTTTCGAGATCTCACTACTTTCATTCTCACTTCAAATACTTCTTGTATGGCTTTTCGAAAACAATGGAAATTGTAGTCTATTAATCCTACAGAGACAGAAATATTTTTCACATTAGTAAAAACATTTATACAAATCAGGTCATGAAAAAATTGCTTATGTTCTACATATAGTGAAGTAACACACTGAAGGTCATAATCAGTGACTTTTACAGGCATTTTTTTCTGTGCTAAGCAAAAGCATGTTTGATAAATATACATGATCTAGTGAGCATTACAGTTCCATACTGTCTGATATTAAATATACTTATTAGCCTTAAGAAAAACCAAACAGAAGTTCACTGGCAGATAATGAAGTTTAACTTAGAAAGACCTTTGAAGAAGTGCTCAGTATACAAGAAAAAAATTAAATCTCTCATAGAATACGATGTCATTTTGTAAATTTGCCTTCCAGAATAACTGATAAAAATAAGAAACATCTAATAATCAGGATTTTCATTTTTGACAATGGATATTTGATAGAAATATTACCAAGTAACAGCCAGCTATACTTCATCTTACATTGTAATTTAAAAATAACAGGCACGCTGTTAAGATTATATATATATACATAACAAGGAGATAACGTTACCTTGTGAGTGTGCTTAATGTAATCCCACAGAAAAGCTGTAAAGCCATACTGGTAGTCACTCGGAAGACTTACTGGGTGTTACAACTGTGTAATACTGCACTACAATTTTAGAACTTTGGTATTGGGCTTATGACCTCATTCAAAGTTAACATTAAAGCTTTCTGAACTCAAATATTACTGCATTTTTCACTTCAATTTCCCTACCAGGAGACGATACATATTTTAAGTGGTTTAATTCCACCATGTTACACTTCTGTTTTTTTCCAGGAATTATTTTCCCTCTCCCCAGAGTTCAGCAAAATATTATGTGGAATATCATCTGGCACCAAAAGCTAATCTTTACAATACCCAAACTGTACTGGTAAAGAATACAGGCTACAGCACGTAGCATGTAGACACAACAACCTGGTACAGTTGTGGACAAACCCAAATGGGTGTTTATTCAACATGGTATCTTTTCTGAAATAGTGTTCTTAGTAGGTATGTTGAAGTAACACTTCTTACTCTTACAGCAGAAAATGACTGCATCTAGCAGTCATAGATAAAAAAGGTAGTACGGGTATGAAAGAGAAATTCAACCAGTTGAAGTTCTATAAAATAAAAGCTAAATAGCCTGTCACACCGTCAGCAGCCATGGTACGAGTACTGCATTCACACATCAATGCTTACTGGTGAATTAATATCACAAGATGGGGACACAGCCCAGATGATCACTCACTCTTCCATTGCTCAGTTCATGTCTCTAAGACCAGTAACTCAGAGCAAGCAGAACGATCACAAACTATGCTTTCAGTATTGACCTTGGCCAGGGTCAGAAAGATAATCAAGAAATTTTATGCACTTCAACACAAAGTATGAAAGCCACCTAGGCACCAAATATCAAAAGCCTCTTTTCAGAGATGAGAAAAGCAAGAACATATTTCTTTCTATCAGAGTTTGAATAATTTCCCCTTGGTTATGGCACACAAGCTGTCCCAAATGCGTCTGCTGGCGCCCACAGGTACAAATCAACGTTAGCCAAGAAAAACTGACACATTCTACTGTTGCAGATGGAAGCTTTACTGCAGTTGTTGTAAACTTTCATACACTTTCATATCAGAAAGTTGTCAAATACATTTGTGATTTCATCTTATCTTAATGCCAGCACAAATACTTCATGCCTTTCAACATGTTATGTAAGCTCTATCAAACTACACTTACCTTTAATATTTGGGATAAAGCTAGAGACTGTTATCAGCTAATGGCAACCATAGTTATTCATTAACTCACTAATATAAAGGAAAAGTAAAGCAATACTACAAAAGAGAAAAAATACCTTTTCTCTCAAAGCTTTCTTCTCTGACAAAACAAACAAGAGCAAGGAATTTTGTCACCTCTTTTAAATAAAGGACAGTTGTATTGTTCAGTTTTATGATTGCCATTGATTCCTTGTCATAAGGAGTTCCAG
Source organism: Pezoporus wallicus (assembly GCF_028554395.1). NCBI lineage: Eukaryota > Metazoa > Chordata > Aves > Psittaciformes > Psittacidae > Pezoporus > Pezoporus wallicus. Next base: position 1,149,170 of record NW_026642717.1, on the reverse strand, counting down.
TGCCATCATCTTTTAGCCTAAAGGACAATATTCAGACAAACAAACAAGAAAAGATAAGCCACCAGATGAGCTAACAGAAATACTCCCACACTGGCTCCTTCACCAGATAATCTCAAATTTTATGAAATTTTCATTTTAACCTTTCAGGGAGACTCTTCTTCAAACTAAGTGCAATGCCAACTAAGAAGACATAAAGGTTAAATCATTTACCCTATCACACACCAAATCTTAGATTTGAGGCTAGAAATCAGATTGTTTGATTGCCAGGTGCCTGAACTGGAGCCTTATTTTACCCTCTGTTAGTTACCAGACATTTACTGCAAGGTTCTCATATCGCTGTGCTATATTATGACTTTATCTAAAACCTGTGAACCATTAAGTCTGTATTGGTAATTCTAAATCCAGTAACCTTGCCTGAGCAGTGGCAGCTGACTGATAGTTTAAGCCATCATGAGACTTTCATCATGAGATGCTGGCTTTTGCAATATCACATCCTGAAAAGAGATTTCTCCCTAACAGATGATGTGTCATGATGATAACTTTATTAGTTTCGTACCTTGTAATTTTACTCTCATTCCTGAATACACATACAGATCTTATCAAATGGGTTATCACCAACCTCCCAGAACAACTAGTATCAATAATATATTAACGTAGCAAGTTCCACAGATGCTCCAGGAACAGAGGACAAGAAATAAATTGTAGTACCATGTTGTAGGACTATAGCTAAAAACATGGCAAGGAGATTTCTGGTGATAAATGCTAAATAGTTACACAAAGACAGTGGCAAGGTAACATTCTGTTCTTGTGCAGTCACTAAAGTGACTCAAGGATCTGAACACAGTAGAATGTATAAACTTAAGAGAAAGGTATTTAACAATTTGCTGTTAAGTTCTAATGCTTACTGCACAGCTGCACTAAGATTCTTTTTTGTACTCTTGAAGAGGGCAAGAAATCCCTCAGTGGGTAAGAATGCAAGACTACTAGCACATTTTAAGCATGCTGCAGTTTAGCCTGCAAGTCTAATGTATCTTAATGCACTAAATCTTAAGGTGTCCCTGCCTTTCCTAGGAGTAGCTCCCATTACATTTGGCCAGGAGCCAAGCCATTTAAAATGTAACTTGCAAGGAGATGTACATGCTACCCCAGGAGATCTCCAATTGCTAATGTGTAAGAAAGGGAAAATGAAAAATAAAAGAAAATAATAAAAAAAAAAATAATCAAACCACAAAGGTCATGCAGGGAGAAGAAGACAAACTGAAGGAAGAGTGAAGCAGCATTCTGAGGCCAACAGAGGCCACTAGCTATTAAAGTAAATAAAATTAAATGTGGCCCCACTTTTTTTTTAAATGGGAGGCATCCTTCTGTTGCCTTTGTCCCTGGGGAACAAAAAGATAACGTTTCCTTTTTTTTTGAGTGAGTTACTTCCCACTCCTTCCTCCAAATAAAAATATCACCATAAAAAGAGGATAGTGTTCACAAAAGAGGCTGGGCAGAGGAACAGTGCTTGTTGCTGGCAAGGGATCTATTCCTCTGAGGCCTGCTGCTTCCTCCCTCTCTTCTATCCTGACAACTTACTCTGGCAAATTACACATTCTCATTATTGTTTATACTCACGTCACTCTAATTTTGAGGCCATTCAAATTCTAGGTACATAGTTTTATGAAAAACATTAGCGATTCACTTACCCATATATACAAGAAATGTCAATCACAACATCTATCATATCACAGCAGAGCTCGTAAGTTTGCATATCCACTGGAGTACTGTCCGTTGCAATATAGATCTTACTGACTACATCAAATAAAAATGCTTTTTCAATCCCAGAATTCTATTTAAGAGAAGAAGAAAGAAAAATAAAATGGAAGCCATGTTTTCAAATTAATACGAAGCTTACTGGTTCCCCTACTTGCCTGTTACACAAAAGCTATGCTGAAGAAATGCAAGTTAAACTGCAATCAAGCTCATTTTGAAAGAACTATACATACAGCACTGTCATTTGTAGCAAACCTTGATGCTCATAGACCTCCCAACAGTTTCTGCCTCTGAGCAGACGTAACACCAAGTTACACTCCTAAACTTCCCCTCTCTGGAAAACATCTGGAGAGATTACATTTATTTTCAGTGAAAAATGCAGGGGGGGGATGTAAATCTTCCAAGATCAGGCTTTGAGGGGCTTTTGATTGTAGCAATGGACATAAAAAGAGAGCTGTCATTTAAATGTATTCTAGCTGGACATGTAAGCAGGTAGAAAGAAAAAGAAGAGGCTGATGGACAAAGATAGTAGTGTTTGAGAACTAATTTCTCAAGGAAATTGAGAAATTGTCTCATCAGGTTCTGTAGCTGGTTTACTGTCTGACTCCTTAAAACCTCTTTTAGAATCACAGGAGCAAGCCCAGTATTTTGATGATGCTCTTTCAGTTTTCACATAGCATTGGTGGTTAAGGCCATGTTTGTAATGCTAAAGCTTGCTAATGTGATGACAGCTATGTTCCTGCCAAGCTGATTAAGACTCTCTCTGTACTGGAGATGTATCATATGTAAGATGCCATGAGCCTCTGCTTCCTGGAAAAAAAAAAAAAAAAAAGAGGAAAAATGTGTATGGCTTAACTGGGAACAGTAGACTTGCCTGCTGGTATCAAGGGATTGCACCTGGGCACCTGTCCCAGCATGAACACAAAGGGCAATTTCCCAGTACTGCTAAAGCGCAAGCTATAAAATATGCTTCAAAATCCATCTATACAGGAAGAAAAGCAACTTTCTCCCATCAAACCAAGTTTTCTCCATGTATGGGCTTTCCTTTTTAATATGGTTTGGACTGCTGCCACAGCTACCAAGAAACACACTGCAAACCCCTAACAAGTTTTAATGGCTTCAGCTTCCTTTGTAGTTACAGAACTTTGCCTTTTTTCTTCTTTCTTAAGTCAACTATTTATCACACAGTTAAGAGACTAGAGTGACCCTCTCACTTTCCAAATTTCCTGAAATAGGTAGAAATATGTCAACACTAGGTATGCTATTCAACAATGGCCAGCAGTATTTGGGGCATTTTCTTCTTAAAGAGGCTGAATTTTTCCACCATTGTACATACAGCTAAGGCTGGAAACATCCATCAATAACAACAGATTATAGAGGTGAATTTCTTGCATTTCATTATGGAAGACTCCTTGAGTGGCACATTTCAGCAACTCATTAGTAAAAATAATATTCAAAATAATGTATACACTGTGGGTATCTTAGGTACATGGGCTGAAGCACATGATGTACACTGAAAGTCTCAGAGAACTGTTTTTTTTCAGCCTGGAGAAGGCTTATTGTTCTCTACAAATACCTAATATAAGGGTGCTCAGAAGATAGAGCCAAATTCTTCTCAGAGCTACAATGTTGAATGACAAGAGGCAAAAGTACAAGCTGGAATTCTGACTTGATACAAGAAAAAAAAACCAATAGCATTAGAGTGGTGAAGCACTGGGAGCACACTGACCTGAGAGTTCGTAGTTTCCAACCTTGGAGATACACAAAGCTAAACTGAACCCAGCCGTGAGCAACCTGCTCCAGCTTGCCTGACTCCAAGAAGGAACTGACCTCTGAAAGTCCCTGGCAGCCTACATGTCTCTGTGAGTCTGTGTTTTCTGAGCACTAAGAACAAAAATGTATGTATATTTATTTTGGTTATTCTGGCCATATGCAGTAGTTTTTAAATAATAATTCTGACAGCACCTCACATACTTCAAATAAGCCAAGATCCACCTGTAAATATAAGTATATAGCCATAATTCATTGCCAAAATACATATTTGAAAATACAAAACCTTTTAGACAAAGTAAGTTGGAACTCAAGCCCTGTACTGTCATTCGTGAGGACTCAATTATAAAATTGCGTATGATAGACAGATCATGATCATTTCAGCTGTACAGGTAAGATGTAAATTATTATGATGCAAGTGACAATATAATAACATTTAAGAATGAGAAGTGATTTTTCTATCTCAGAACTCCAGCTGCTACAGCCTGCCTGTATTTGCAGTGACAGTTTAAAAAGTTTTCATCTTAAGATGCTATGCCTGCTGGAAAGGGCAGACCTTGGTGTGTTAAACTATGCTCATTTTCAATTGAAACTAATACATCATGGTAGGTCAGGCTGAGAAACTTACTTCTGTTGAACTTTGTATGGTGACAGAAACCTCTGTGAAAGGGTAGGATGGACTACCAGGAATAGTGTAAAGAATACGAGAATGATTCGTGTCAAGAATTTAGGAATCATTGTTACCAATGCACCTGTGACCAGTGTACCATGTGTGGAATGTACAAAAACGACCTTGATTATAATAAATGTTGCTGTCAATGTAATGATGGGAAAGAAGAAGAAATGGGTCAGTTATTAGACGACCCTTTGGGGGTTTCCGAACGATTAGATCAGTTTTTAGGCCCTAATATTTATACATGGGAAGAGATACAGTCAATATTGGGAATATTATTTACTGCAGAAGAAAGATTTATGATTAGGCAAGCCGGAATGTGAAAATGGGAGAGATGACATCAACAGGGTCCTCCTGGAGAGCAAAAATGGCCTAAGCAGAATCCCTATTGGAATAATCAGAGTGGCCATGACAGACAAAGCATGGCAGACTGTTATAAATGCATTATTAATTGTTGTCTCTGTTACAAGTGTTGTAAGATTTTGGTCTTGTGATTTTGGTGTTGGTGACAGACTTTTATAACTGTTAATTGTTAGTTTGATACAATGTTAGTCTCTGTCTCGAGTGCTGTAACTGTGTGGAGTGTGTCTGTGGGATCCTGTGTGTGTGTGTGTGTGTGTGAATGCGAGACTGATACTAGGAAATCAGCAGAGTGGAGAGATCTTGAAAAAGAATCCTTTAGAGTGCATTTTGGGCACATTTGAAAGAACTGGGTTTCCTGGGGACTCGGTAAATGAGAAAACGTTGATAAAATATTGTAACCAATGATGGCTTTTGTATACTTTGGAAAATCAGGAAAATAGCCTAAAAATGGAACTTTAAACTATGATACATTGTTACAATTAATGTTGTTTTTGAGGGGACAAGGAAAATGGGATGAAGTAATGTATGCAGGTATGTTTTTTCACTTTAAGAAATCACCCCAAGTGACAGATGAAATGCAAGATTAATATAGCTCCGACAGATTCCTTAATTTTGGCTTTAGAAAAGGATAGGGAAAAACTGAAAGTTAAGTTGACGATGTTCAGCCTTTGATATTGGGGAAAGATGTTTAAAGTTAAAAAAAAACAGTAATTGGGAAGATAGATTAGAAAATCATGTATCACTGATACCTCCAAGAGGATCACCCTCTGCATCTGTCCTATCTGATATTGATAAGGATGAAGAGATTGCTGTCACTGGCAACAAGGGGCCCATTCACATTCAGAGTTAAGAAGGGGTTAAACCAGAAGTGCTGTTTCAGAAGTAGGCATCTGCAGCCCCTGCAGAGCAGGGTGAGCACCTGTGGGAAAAAAAAAAAAAAAAAAAAGGGGGAAAAACAAGGAGGAAAAGTGGGGGGAGCTTGAGTAGCTCCTGTGTTTGAGCATGGGATGAGTGCTGGGGCAGGCAAACAAGTGGGAACGACTGACAAGGAACCTGGGGCTTTTACCCTAGCAGATCCACTGGTTAAATTAAAACTAGGGGCTAGAGGAAATAAAGTGGAATTGTAGTGGATACAGGAGTAACTTATTCAGCGTTAAATCAGAGGGAAAAGATCTTTCTGAAACTCTTAAAGTACAAATTGAGAAAACAAATAGGAATGCATAAAATTTTTATGCATCCTAAATTCTCCGAAATCTTTATTAGGCCAAGAAGCAACATTTAAAGAAGGCAAAATGGAATTAAGAGTTAAAAATCAATTAATTGCAGTTTTGAGTTTATCTTTAATTCAACAAAAAAAAGCGAACAGGAGGACCTCCCTGAAATAGAAGAAATACTTAATCCAGGTATATCTGGGAGTATGGACATCTGAAATACCAGAAACGACAGTAAGAACTCCTGAAAAAGGGTGGACACACACGTCACAAGTAAAAGGACCCATAAAAAAATGGAAAGTTGTGACTGAACCTGGAGGCACCAAGATGACCCTCAAGAGGACTTAAATAAGTAACTGAGGGAATTCATATTGACTCTTGTAAATATTTATGGGAAAAACAAATACAACCGACATCATTTCAACAAATAATAGGATAAGGACCAATATCAATCCATGTCCTATCTGTAAACATTGCAACCTATATATTAGGGCAAGATGTCCCAAATGCTCAAATTACATTATTACTCGTAGAGAAGACGAAGAACAATTTCTGAGGAATCAATTACAGTTCCTTGGCATTCGGTGTGAAACTACCACCTTGTTGGAACAGTTGTTGTGGGTCAAATACCTACCAGAGAGGCCAAGACCGGAGGGAATCGGTGCTGCAGCTGGAAAGGTCTGCCCAGGGCTGCAACCCCTGGGGCTGTGACCGCTGAGCACTATGATACTGACCGGACCTCTTTTGGTATTGGTTCTGATAGGAACCATACGGGAGAATGCCGTGGCTTCTAAAAGCATTCCCAACAACTGTAGTGAATGCACTACCACAACTAGACAAAGGAGAGTAACCTCTCAGACGCTGGTCTATCACACCGCATATGTATGTAAAGGAACAATAATCGACTACTATATATATAACCAAACCCAACATGGACTTTGTAAAGAAAAAAAAACAATTGAAACGATATGTTTTAATCCAAAAGAACTCCTCTATCAATATTGGGTAGAAATAAGAACAAACTCAGCAAAAGGAAGACTAACAGCAGAAAGCCAAATAATAGCTAATTTAAGTCACCCTGTATGGGTAACTTTTGATGCCTGTGACACTATTGATGATAATTTTTATTCCAACTATGGAAACTTGAATTGGAGAAGATATTATGGGGGACGTATTCAATTCCTTTTAGCATGAAATGGAAACAGGAGTCCAATATGAAATTCCCACAGTTACTAAAAATCTCTTTGTAAATCTTACTAAAAATATAACTAAAGCATTGAATGTAACCTACTGCTATGTCTGTGGGGGAACCCACTCATTGGTAATATTAAAGACTAAAGCAACTCCAATATTATCCGCAGCTCGAAAGGCAGTTATTAGATTAGAAGCCAAGCCACGAATCAGTAAGTTACATAAAAACAAATGGGGAAACTGTAAAGAATACGAGAATGATTCGTGTCAAGAACTTAGGAATCATTGTTACCAATGCACCTGTGACCAGTGTACCATGTGTGGAATGTATAAAAACGACCTTGATTATAATAAATGTTGCTGTCAATGTAATGATGGGAAAGAAGAAGAAAGAAGGGAATAAGCTAGTCCCCTCTTTAATCATTTAGACTGTTAAAACAATAAGGAACGCTTTTAGCTTTGTTTAGCTGCTTGAATGCTTTAAGGGGTTTAAGTAACCAAGGAGACACATCCTATTAAATATACGGGTCTAAGATTGTGGTTAAGCTTGTGATCTTTCTGTTAATGTATTACCGAGAAGTTTCAGTATGTTTCTTTACCTGGAGAGAAGACCCCAGCAACGAGACAGAAACAAATGAAAAGGAGCCACAACGAGTTTTGGGCAAAGAACACAACAGGACTGGCTAGAACTCAAAACCAGGAACTGAAACCCTGGACCAAGAAGTATAAGAGACTGTACCCCAAAAACCCCGGTGTGCGTTGTTGGCGGAGCGGAGACTCCCCACGCAACCAGCGCTGCTTGCTTATTGCCTCTTGATATTAATCAATTGTAATAAAATAATTAAATCAGATCATGGCCAAGGCTAAATTTTTATAACAATAGTAACCACTAAATTGTACCAACATGACTGCAAAGACTTAATTTGCCAGAGTTTTTAGTACAACTAAAAAAAGCAAAGGATTTGGCAGAATGCTTGTGAGGAAATTGCTTGAGGGAAAACAGTACCAGCACAAACAGGTCATAAAAAAACAGGAAACAGTGGACAAAATATACTCTTCAAAGAGATATTACCGCATTAATGCTCAGTCAGGGAAAATGACAGTAAGAAATCAGCTGTTTCTGTTACTAGAGGAGGAGTGTTCCTTATTAGAGAAACAAAGGCCAACAGCTGCCTTATGCAATTGAATGAAATGCTGCTATTGATCTCAATGAGAGCAGGGTCAGACTAAGCACTAGTTACCTCTGACACAACCCTACAGCTTGGAAAGAAGATGGAACATGAGCTAGAAGCTCTATCAAGCACTCTGAAGTGATGTAAGAATACTCTATGGATAATATGAACCAAGACAGTCATTGTGAAAGATCTGCAGTGAATAGATGGGATTTTATTTTGGATAGGTAAAAACCATGACGTAGCTCAAATTCAAACCACATTTCTCAGCTACTATGGGTGTGGTAAAGTAGGCAGTTTCTATTCTTTAAATGGAATGGGTTCAATAAAACTGGTAGCATTACTCCAGTTCCTAGGTTAGGTAAATGGGCTTTTTTCCTTCTTGAAAGCAGGAAGAGTAAGCGAAAATTTGGCCCTAAAAAGTCATTTTTAGAAGACTTTACAGAACATCACCAGTTACAGTTAGGAATGAAATCTGGTCAGTTATTTTAACAGGTCTTACAGCAAACAGCAGACTTCATGAATTAATTTTAAATTCTACATTTGAGTTTACATATTATTAAATTTAAATAAACAAATCTGTACTTAATCTTATTGCTACCATGATAACGCATTGTTTGTTTTTAATACATACTTTTTAACTTTCCTCCAAGAAAAAAAAAACCAATAACCCTAAAATCAGAATCCACATTCCTGTTTCACGCAAATTGATTGAGTGGTGACAGTAGTGGTGAAGTGGTGAAGAACAGACACCCTTCTATATGAAGTGGTAAGAGTGTTAGTCAGGTGAGATTTACATGGGGTTTGAATGCCAGATCAACTACTATTTTATGATTTACAAGTAGTTACATTAAAGAAAGTAGAGACAGTATTATCACACTGATGGTTCCTCAAATGTGTAAGTGAACAAACTGTGGCACTACAAAGTTAGGCAAAAACCTGCTGTGAACTTAAGAGTGATCACAGTTCTATTTTTGTAGCCATCAGCTTTTTGTATTGCAAGCCTCCATGGCATAAATGAAAGCATATCCTCATGACACATTGCTTCAAAACCCAAACTAGAAAACCAATACACGCACACCGGCTTCCTGAGGCATAGCATGACCACTGTCAAGATTTGTTGTCACAAAGTTGCTAAAGTAAAGAGGCTCTCACTAATTCTGGAGAGTGATGTTTACTCTTCCTGTGGTGGCAAATAGTCATTCTAAGTCTCCTGTCTATAGATAGAAGACACTTGTAAAAACAGACAAGACACAGTGATGCAGCTACACCTTGCTCAAGGTCATTAACAAAATGGACTTTGCTCTCTTTGGAGATAAGAAGCAGCCTGAGACTCTCCATACTGAATACTGCAGTGTACCTCTCTCACTTATTTGGACTTCTCATTCATTTGGAAGACTTGCTCTTCCTCACAAATTACATCTGCTATTCTAGATATTACTGGATCTGGATGTTCCAGAAACACAAACAACTGTCGTCAGTCATTCAGGAAGCAGGCTGTGTTTGATTCATCTTGTGGTTTGGTACAAATTCTTTGCCAGCTCCAAACACTGAGGAGACTCCATATAGAGATCTAACAAGCAGCATGAGTGAATGGAGTGACTGGCACAAGGAGGACTACCATTCAGATAGCTTTCTCTTTAAGACTGTGTAGCATATTCAATATCAAATTGCTGCAGAACTGTTGTCATCACTCTTTTCATTACCTTACTGTCCTAAGTCTGGGTTTGAGATTCAATGGTAACTGCTACACAGTCCAGCCATCTTGGTACAAACAGATTTTTGTAACAATTACGAAATAATTAGTAACATTATGAAATAGCTAATTTGTTCCTCAATAGTAAAAGAGTGAGTTTTGGACAGACTTTCCTCTAATCCTAGCTCTCCCTTTCAGCAACACATCCAACTTTTTTCTCTCTCCGCTTTCACAGCCTACGCTGAGAAACTGTGAAATCTGATTTTATCTTACAGGCTGTTGAATAATATTAAGTAAGTTCATTACATCAAAATCACAAAAAGGCACAACAAAATACCATGGTTGGAAACTGGAGCTTGAGAAATTAATACTAGATGGAAGGTGCAAAATTAGAATACTGTGAGAAAGCATACAGTTTCAGAAGCTGCTATAACCTGACTTAAGGACCACCAAAACAAGAGTTCCCCCTTTTCAAAACCTACTGTGCTCCCCTTTGCTCATGACCACATGTTCCCAACTCTTATCTTGTGCCAAAACAACAGCATGTCTGACTCCTCCATGACCTGCTTTTAATTGAACAGTGCATTAGTGTGTGTCACAGTGACTCCACGAGGGATATGGAGAGTGTCAGTACCAGTACGAAGGACAGGAAGGGATCACACATACAGGAACAGTGGAGCAAGCAGTTTACCTCCACAATGATAACAAGCCACTAGGTATACAAAGCTTCAGAGTATACTGCCCTTCAGAGTAACTACAGAAGCGGTGAAAATTGTGAAGAACTCTACCTCTAAAAATGTCAAGACAAGAGAAAAGGTAAACTTTGATACAAAGTAGAATTAATTCTAGGAAGCACTACAGACAGCTCTACATAGGAGGTCAGACTAGATAATGTTAGATAATGCTCCTTGAGGAATTTATTTATCCAAATTTTAAGTACTACTTAAATGCATGCAGCACAGACCTTTGCAACATTCAGATTAATGTATGAGCCGAAAAGTTATGACTACTAACCCACTCTGTATGATTCAGGAAATACTGTGAGTATCTCAGCAGCTCAGCAACACTGTTTTATCAGGCAGAGAGGAGAGGCTAAGCTGCAGTGGGTGCATTTCAACTAAGTTCCGATAATTCCTCTGAGAGTTCATATTGCTCATTATCTCTGAGAAGGCAGTGAACAGAGTATCATGCATGTTGGACACAGCCGGATCTACAGACAAAGTATATAACAAGTACTTACTGAAATAAAGATGTTAAGCAGGTTTTCCAGTGTTGGGAGCTGTGGAATCAGTTTCTGTACCACTTTGCTAAATGCTTCAAATATAGAATGATCATATATGCTTGTCAGATAAAAGCTGGAAAAAAACGTTACCACATTTTCCTTTTAGCCACATACTGTGAACATGATGTACCTTTCATAATATGAGTGAAATGAAATATTGTCAAACAGCAAGTGCCTACACTTCTGCAATTACACCTTGTGATCAAAAATCACATTATGATGGAAGCATAGAACTTCATCACTGTTTAAGAAAAAAGACAAACTAGACACTGCAAACTAGACCACCTTGATGTAGAACATCATGATGCAACTCCCACCTTGGTTTTCTTATGAAAATACTTTTTAAATTGCATGAGAGGAATATTAGAGGTATGTATGGTTTAATCTACTTCTTAAAAGCTGTGGACCCATTTATCAGTGCAATGATGCAGTCAAGTAGTTAAGAGCAGGAAAAAGCTAGCATGTTCATAGAGCAAGTCTCTCTTTTTAATATATTTGCACTTGGCTTTAAGTGCTAAGAAAGCCAGGACAATTTGATGTCCTCTAGTTCCACTAATCCACTAATTTTTCATTATTTGCTACAATACTCTGCTTTATCAGCAGACTTAAGGCAAAGATGCAGCACCTGTCTTCCCAAATGGCTCCAAGCATGCTGCAGCAGGTAAGGACTTGAGATTGGGAGGGGACTGTGAGGCAAAAAGGTTCAAAAGCAGCAAAAATGATGTAGGTGACGTATACACTCTACTGGCTGGAGTTCTACTGCTTGCTGCCACTGTCCAAGCAACTTATTCCAAGACAGCAGCTGCAGCAAAATGGGTAGGACTCTGGCATATCTGTCATCTGGTTTTAAGCACATCTCTCCATCTTTCTCTCCAAGACAGCATCAGAAATAAGATACTTTGTTTGGTTCAGGTCAAATGAAGTGTCTCCGATTATCCTTTTCTTTCACATACCAAAAGCTTGCAGCCGGGTACTTTAAGAGAACAGAAAATGGTAACTTGTCAAATAAGCTGCTCTCTTTTGGGATTCTCTGCACAGCAGGCTTTCTCACCTGAGGTGAATCTTCTCCAATCCAGCATCTGCAAGGTCATCATTTGCCCTTTGATGAATATCTCTTTGTGTTTCAATCTTGTGATCATCAGATAAACCATCCACTTTATGGATAAAGATTTCAAAATTGATATCTGGATTCACTTTATAGGCTCTGGTAACAGTAAGATGCAGCCGAGCTAATGCTTCCATATAATCATCCTAATGAAGAAAAAAGAAAAGCTACAACTGTAGGAAAGTTCTTAAAATATATATGTAAAATTTGACAATACTTAATTTTAGATAATGCTACAGTTCAACAACAGCTTAATTCGTTTATTTCTTGTAAGCAGAAGCCTGAGCCTACATCCAGCATGTGCACCAATCTCATGCTGTCAGCAATCAGATATATGACCAAGAACCTGGAGGTTAAAGCAAATTAGTTAACTTTTGAACATACTGTAGAGAGATTAAAAATACCCAAGCAGCTCTCTGGGTTTTAGTGACTTTCTTTCAATGCGTGTCTGTGATATAGGTTACTTATTTGTTTGGAAAAAAAATCTAGGTTTTCCAAACCATTTGCCTACTGCTGAAAGAAGAAAACAAAAAGGTAGCTTAAAGCCCCTTTTTTACCTGAGAATCAATAACAAATATCAGTGCTCCAGTGCCTCTGAAAATCATCTCATAGTCAAACGTAGGGTCGAAGAAGTCAATTTGCCCAGGAAAATCCCATATCTGAAAGTTGACAAAGGAGCTGTTGGAAACATCTTCTCTGCAGATCTTGTTTGTGCTCTCCAAGAAGAGAGTCTCATTCGGCGACATTTTGTGAAAGACAACTTTCTGAATGGAAGACTTCCCACTTCTTCTCAATCCCATGAGGAGGATTCTCGGCTTAACTTCAGTACTGAAGGGATCATTGAAATCCAAAACTGAATAAAATCACACAAGAAGAAAAGTAATATAATATGGCAACATAATTAGCAACTGCCAGATAAAATGCATTTGACATTTATTTTTCTGATATTGTGACTTGGATGTATGCAAATGTTACCATCTTTAAGCTTATGGAGAGGTTATAGGGGCATTTTAATTTGAATGATTTGCCCCTTTAGGTTATAGTATCAGAAAACCTATTTCTCACTTGTAAGACAGAGACTGGAGAAGGCCCGTTTGCTCAGTTTGTATCTGAAAAATGTGTTGTCGCACACAGACATCCTAAAATACCTGATTTTAGTCTAATTAACACTATCCCATATACATTCTTCTTTAAAAGAATATCATCTGTAACAAATACCCTTGTCAACTGACAGCTAAATCATGCTGCTGGAAGAAACAAATGTTTGTGTTAGTTACATCTGTGTCATCTTCCTAACCCTCTGTGAGGGCCTCCTTCCTCTTAAATACATAAATAAAGTAAATAAATAAACAAATAAAACCCCACATCCCAGGAGTCATAGGAAGAGGACAACTGAACAAGCACAGAGTTCCTCTCTGTTGAGACTTACAACACAGTACTGAGCTCACAAGGAGTCCTTTTCTAAGGTGCTTAGGATTTCAACTGCTGTTGAATAATTTAAGTTGTGATCTGTAAAAGTTTGTTTTCTAATAAATAAGATTACAGCATATCCTCTGTCTATTTGCAAAACAAAGGCCTGGGAACACAGTGACATCATTGTGTTACCTATGCCAGTTTGAAACTGATAGCGCTAAACCAGAGCATAGTGCCATCGAAGTTATATTATCATAAAGGTAGTTAAAAGGAGTGAACTATACTGTTGTATCTGTATAAGGACATGAATGTATCCACGCCTGTAAGCACACAAACTTCAGTTTCAGGTATCTCTAATAAAAACAGCTACAGCAGTCTAAATTGCTGCATTTAGCTGGCCTGTAACTTTGAAATGTCCTTCGGTGCTTAGCTGGAAACAGTACTGCACGTAGATGTAAGAAGTTTTCAGACACCTCTGTGATACCGTGTGTGTGGTGTCAAAGACAAGGAATGCAAAAAACATGAGTTTTCAATGAGTTGTCCATCTACAGAGTAGGGCTCACAGCACACAGTGGTCAGGTTTAAAATACTAATTAGACAAGAGGCTAAGCACACTAGCTGTCAGGCAGACCTTCACCCACTGCAGCACAGACTTTTCAAAATAATTACACTTCTTTCTTTTTCTTCTGGGATAAATGTTGAATTAGACGAAACCAACACACATCAGTTCACACACATGCTTCCTGCACATGCCCTGCATATGTTACCAACTTTACACCAAAAGTAGAAAGAGCCAAACCAAGAAACTCAGCAACAACAACCTGAACCTGTTCATTTATTACATAGCCTTATGGGCTAAAAAACATGGAAAGCTTGAAGGAATCCTTTAGGAGCATGTTCTGCACCTAGGGGTGGTGGTCACATCTGTCTTCTTGTGTTCCTCAAGCCTCACTCGCCAGTTTTAGAAACACAAGAGCAACACATACCTAACAGGAGAGCAGACAACTCAGTCTGTGCCTCCTGAGCTTCAGTTAGAGAATTAGGGCTTCTCAACTAAAGGCCTTGCAGTGTTAGCATAAAACATCCCTTGGCACCATCTACTGGCTCCTGAGTGGTTATGCCACTCAATGTGGGCCCATGTCACCACAGTGACTGACAGGAGTTAAAAACTCACTATCAGTGGGATCCTATCCATTTTAAATACATTTGAAAGGCCTTGACAGGTATTAGCACTTACTGTGCTCTTGTCAATTACCACACAGAAAACACTGCCAGGCTGGAATAGTATGCAGATGAAACTCCTTCAAGCAGAACAGCAATAGGTTTTCTACTATTCATAAGAATGTCATCGTCCTTACACAGCCATGGCCAACTTTTGCTGATCCACAGACAACAAATTTAGTAAGTAATAAACTGCTGCTCTACTCTTCCTGTCAACCTCAACAGTGATAGTACCCTCCTGTGGCTGCAAGAAATGTGGCTGCAATACTTCATACCTATAGAGGAATAGTAAGCATCTGCTCTAGGCTGACATAATAATACTTTATGTTTGGTGGGTACCATCTTGTCAATAAAGCAAAACAAAGGTAAAGGACTTGACAGTGTTTCCTCCACCCCACTCTCTTCTTCAACGCACAATTTTTCCACAGCTGCCAAATGCAGAGTCAATTTCATTAATGTACATCTACCCATACATCATGCAATTTGCATTTTGGCCATCAGAAGGGAAAATAATTTATTCAAAGCTTTATAATAACTTTATAAAGGCATGTGAAGACCAGTCTTCTGGTTGAAACTTTACTGCATGTTTCAAAAAGCTGACCTCCCTTTTGCTCTGTACACAAGAGATCTTGCGAAGTCTAATTTGCTGGAGGTTTGCACTTTTTGTCCCCTTCCTCTCCCCACCACAATAACACCAACTTCCCCCTGTATGTCTTACAACATATCCTCCAAATAACAGATATGACATGCTGTGGCTGATCTGGAGCTCAACACATAGTGGTTGGTTAGAATATACATACGTGTCCACCAGTTTGCCCACTGCTGCCACAGAGAATCTGCTCGCCTGTCCCTCTGCGAACACTTCCATTTGGGTTTCTCTTCTGAATGCCAGTTTTCATACAATTTGAGGGAACTTAATCATCTTTGAGACATCTTTCATTCAAATTTTGGTAGACAGCAGTTTTCAAAGCTCTGACCAGTAATGAAACGACTTCAAAACAGACTACTTACACAACTCCCTTTTCTTTAAAAAATAGTCTAAAACCACACATGTATCTAAAAATACATTTTAAATAACTTGGGCTTTTAACACTGTTGTTGTGTTAAATTATTCCAGGCTGTTAGATGTTTATGGACTGTAGTATTTACTAGAAGGAAAATGCTTTATATTAAAGCAATACTAAAAAAAAAACAACAGTTGCAAGTGCAAACAGTTACCGATAAGAATGAATACCAGCTTTTCTGCTAGTAAGACTGTTTATTTAGGTTCTGAAATCCTGCCAGTTCAAAGAGAGGGAAATGTAAATGAGTATCATCCAAACCTGACTAGATAGCAAGGCTGCTATAGCAGTTTCCTCTGAGAGAGAGTTAAGAGATTACCTTATATGTAAAGGACTTGGACAATGCACTGCCTGCCCACATTCCTTTGCAGAGTACATGACAACTCCTCCTTTAATTTGCCACAGAAATGCCAATAGATGGATCACTGCAACTTCCCAGACTAGGTTACTAAGTGATATCATAATATGCTTAAGAGAAACATTAAACTCTCTATAAATTCTCATTAAATTCTCTATAAGGGAAAAATAATATTCCATTGTGCGATTAAACACATTTCCTGCCTCATTCACTTTTGCAGAGTAAATGTTATAAAATGCCAGTTTCTAAGGCGTATCAACAGCCCTTCCTATTTTAAATTTTCTCAGCAGCCTTACTTGAAACTGCTGAAGAATTGCAGAATTATGAAGAACAGAAGTCATGCTGGTTAGAGGCTGCATCCTGAACTCTTCGTTAGGTAGTGGTAGGACAAGGGGTAACCGGTTCAAACTTACACTGCGGAAGTTTAGGTTAGATACAAGGAAGTTCTTTACTGTAAGGGTGGTGAGGCATTGGAATGGGTTGCCCAAGGAACTGTTGTGAATGCTCCATCCCTGGCATGGTTCAAGGCCAGCTTGGATGGAGTCTTGGGTGAAATGGTTTACTGTGAGGTGTCCATGCCCATGGCAGAGGGGGTTGGAACTAGATGATCTTAAGCTCCTTTCCAACCCTAACTATTCTATGATTCTATGAAGTACTCACAAATTAAAGCACTTTCTCCACAGAGAAGCACTTGATTCCTTACAAAATTTCTGTAATTGCAGCAGTGTCCTTGCTCAGGGAGTGCTGTTTGTGTGCCCTGCAACATGCAGAAGAACCCAGCTCTGAGGAGTTAACTGAGAACTGCACATAGGAGTCCTGACCTGTCTCACCAGGAAGCACAGTAACAATGAATATTTTAGTATCTCTTCACACTGTTAGAGATATTAATTGATAACTAAAATAGTTTTTGATGCCCATCCTGAATTCCACATCAATTGCAATTAATTGCCAAAGCAGGTGACTTATCAGTGCTTCACAGGCATGTGTGATGGGGATGCCACAGTGGAGGGTGTATTTGTAGATATCACCAGTTTTCAAACATCCAAATAAAGCACTGCAGTTCATCTGCTCAAGTGACATCAAGACAAAAGAAATTATTTTGCTCATGTTACCATCTGTAAAGTAACAAGCCTCTCTAAGTTTAGTTTTAAACTAATACAGCTAATAATGTTTTGCTCTTTAAGGTTTTTTTCTCCACTAATACAATTATGTTATTTTTAGGCTTCAACCTTTTTGTGTAAAGGAGAATTGGCAGTTCCAAACTTTCCACTCATGTATCTTTGAGCCCATTGATCTCATAGCATTTCCAGAGCTACTGTGACTGTGATAATTGCAGCACTTTGGAGTGCTGTCAAGACACATACAGTGAACATGTTCAACACTAACTGATCGCCTGAGCCAAAACTGTTAGCAGAAAAAGCTTATATACAATCAAGAAAGCTGTTCAGCTACTATGGGTTCATAAACATTGCAGAAATACCTGGCGGAAGGAAATTCTTGTGGCAAAAGAAAATTCTCAGAACCAGAAGACCTGGTTCCACTCTGCCACAAGTGCAGCACTCTGCAATATGTCTTAAAGCTACTTCCTCGAACACTCTGCAGAGGGTTTCCCCTCCTCTGAATACTTTTTAATTGCTTATATCAAAACGTGACTGGGCTTTACGTGAACTTAAGTGCTGTAAGGTCTGAATATGATACTACATGTAAAGAAAAAGAAATAAAGAAAAGTACAAGAGCCATGGGAGACAGGCTGCAGACAAGAAACCAGTATAGGATGAGAAACGACCAGTATGAAGTTTTGAAATCTTCATGCCTACAAGCACAAATTATGCTTTTATTTGTTAAGCCTGGCTTTTCCCTTCACTTTCAGCAACCATGGATTGAAGCTGTTCTCATGTTGCCCTTTCCACTGTTTCTTTGTAGAAAAGTAGAGGCTGTGGCACTGCATTTTGGACTACTTACTGTACAGAACGAGGAAGAGAGAGGACAAAAACTGGGAAAGCACCTTGCTCTGCAGCCCAGTGTTAAATACACAAAACACAGACCTAAATCCTAACACCCTCTATTAGAGATGCCCTATGGCTCTTTCTCCAGAGAATTCAGAATGAAAACCAGGGGATCTGGACTCTTAAAATAGGCCTTTGTTTTAATCCTGTATTAAAAAAAGGTCCCTGCATGGACTGTCTTTCTCCTGCTATTCAGAGTGTAAATGTTTCTGTTATGTATGACAGTCTGGTGTTACTGTGAAGAAGCAACTGAAATTTTTAGCTTAGTCTAACAAAGTTCCTATTGAAAAACATCCAAATCAATTCCTCTGAGGACAGAATATGGATTACTTCTCTACAGAAAATGCTAAGTTAGCTTAGCACAAAAGAAATATGCTAAAAATACATTCACTTTGCATGGGAATAAAGGTAATTCTTTAGCAGCGTCAAGTAAGGCTTTAATTAGTCTCAGCTACAGCTCTTACACCCTAGCATTCCCACAGCCTTTAACCATGCAGGCTTATACTCAAAGCACTGACACCCCCCCCAAACTGCATTAGTCAGGGTGATAATTCTCATAGCAGCTTGTAGGATCGGGCCATTAAGGAAAAGGGTTCTGCATGCTAATAAACAAAGTAGCCTTAAAACATGCAGCCTTTTATTATGCTTTTATAGAAAAGCAATTCTTTTTCACTCTCAGACACCGAAAGTTCTCCAAGCTCCTTTGTAAAATATGTCTCAGAAGAATGAATTCAGGCTCTGAACGAAAGCAACAGGCTCTGAGCTGACATTGCCTATTTTTACTGAATGAGGCTGCTTTCCCTGGTGAGCCTATCCTTCCTAGCATCACCATCCATGCTGACACAGATATGCAGCGCCTAACGTGGGTCCTCATATACACAGACAGACAGCAGACGTTCAGTGGAACCTGCCACTGTGGGGACTGACATTCACAGCTGCAGAGCAGCCCTGGACACGGAGCTGCGTGTTGCCACTGCCCTGTATAGCCTGACACCCAACCCCACCACCTCCCTGGCATATTCAAGTCACTTCATCAGGCCGTGGCCCCTAAGAACTAGTAACTCTCACCCCAGCCATGGAAAACACTGAAAGGAGATTACCCGCACACACATTGCCTGCACTCCTTTTGCTTCCTCTTTCCCAGCCCTTCCTGCTACCTGTCAGCCCTCACCCTGCACCTGCCTCAGAGCTCCATGCTCGCTCTGGCCCCACGGTCGCGCCCTGCGAGCACCCCGTCCCTGTCCTCGTCCTGTCCCCTCCCATGGTCACCAAGCAGCATCCCCCCTCAGCCCGGCCCCCTACCCCGCTCACCCCCGGCTCACCGCGGGTCGTCCTTCCTCCGGACGCCACGTCTCCCCCACAGCGCTCTCCCTGGCTCACCCTCCCCGTACCCCCAATTCCACGGGGAGCCTTGCCTCCTCCCTGACCCACATCCGCAGGCAGGCAGGCAGGCCCGACCCCCGGGAGCCAAACCTCACCTCCCCCTACCCGGCCGCTGACCCGCTTCACCCGCATCTCCGTGGACACGGGGCCGGCCCTGCTCCACACCTCGCCTCCCCCCCACACCCGCGCTCGTTGCCGGCCGCTGCCCCGTAGCTCCCTCTGCGGCCGGGGGCAGCCCCACGGCGGCCGCGGCGCAGCTTCCCGCCACCCCCGGTGACGGTGGGGTCGCCGTGGGTGGCACTCACACGCCTCATCGCCGCCGCTCTCCGCGTCGCCGTCCGAGAAAGACTCGGCCCCATCGGCGTAGCCCGCCAAGCCCACGATCTCCTCCTCCTCTTCCTCCTCCTCGTCCCCCTCTTCCTCCTCCTGCAGCTTCCTCGGCACCTGGCTCATGCCGGCCGCGCTCCCGGCGGGGTTTCGAGGGCCCCTATTCCTCCGGGCAGGCTCGGGGAGCGGGGGGGCCAAGGCACCGCGCTGCCGCCGCTCCCCTCCCCCGCTCGGCGGAGCGCGCGGCGCAGCCTGGCGGCGGGGCGGGAACAGAGAGCAGCGGCGTGACCCGCGTCACCTGACGCGGCCGGTCACGGGCCGGCGGCGCCTCCGCGCTCGTCTAAGCCCGGTTCTTAGGCCCAGCCTTGCCGCTGGCAGGCAGAGCCCCTGGCGTTGCGGTACTTACAGGCGGGCTTCGGGGCTGCCGGGAGCCGCCGCTTCCCACCGCGGGCCTAGAAGCACCCGTGGGAGCGGCGCACACATACAACGCTGGCCCTTGCGTGCGGGGGGGGGGGCGGAAGGGTGAAGGGAGCGGCGGTCTGCAGGACGGAAGCTGCTGCTGGTGTGTTTATGACAGGTAGCCTGGCCGTCGGGGCCTCTGGGTCAGTCAAGCCGTGTGCCTCACCCTGCACGGAGCCCAAAAGCGGCTGTGGGGGCACTCCGGCATCACCCCACACGTCCTTCTGCCTTCAGTATGTGGGAGACGGTGGGACTCTGGTCAGCTCAGCTCGCAGATCCACCGTGCCCGCTTGGCGCTGCTTGTGGTCTGTCCCCTGCTCCTTCCATCCTGACCGTGTGGTCATACGGCTAGGTTCAAAATGCTAGGGCAGGCGCTAATGGTAGGTGCTAACATACCTATAATGTGGGTGAGATATTATTTCAGAAATAATGATCTGGATGAATGAGGACTAAAGAAAGCAGTGGGAGTAACCCTCTGAAGAGGATGGGATTTTGAAGACCCTAACAGACTGAGGTGCACTGGACTGCCTGCCTCAGGAATTTCCAGTGCTGCTGCTATTGTCTTGCACCAGTCTGTGCACCAGAGCATGTGCATTAGTCACTGTCTGTCATTCTGTGCTGCCCACTGTGGTGACTGGCAGATGAGTTCCTGATTCTCCAGCAACGCATTTTCTTCTGTTTCTTTTTCTCTCGTACTACTTCTTCCTGTCCTGTGCTGTGCCCCCTCCCTGCATTCAGTGTAATGGTTGGACTTACGTTTGGAGTCTCCACGTGTTTCCTGCGGGTGATCATTTTCCCACCTCTACACTGTGTGGCAGTCATATTACCAGGCTTTCCAAGCTGCACTAACACACTTGAGGTAATGGACGCATGCTTTTGTTCAAGAGACGAAGGGGGAGAAATCCCTCTAGCATTCCACACAGTGACTGATTTACTAATACATGAATTGATTGAAATGCTTTTCTTAATTCTCAACAGCTTGAAAGTTTTGCTTTAACAGATTAGGAAAAGATTATGGGAAACATTTCAAAGTTAAATCCCATACAAGGAATTAGGACTTGAGTTTGGAGCAGGATTTTTTTACCACTTGTGTTTTCTGCACTGTGTCTTGGGGCAGCCCTGGGGAGGGAATTCATCTGTGGAAAACTCCTGATGGAAAGAGGAGGAGAGTTTCCAGGTCTGTAATGAAGGACCATCCATCTCACTCACCAGTTGACCACATCTGTGCAGAAAGGGCGTAAGTTTCAAGGCCAGCTATGGGGAGTGTGTCTTGCCTAGAAATGACTGTCTACATTAGCTTTCTTTTATGCTGAGAGGTATGAAACATCACCAGTGAGAGACAGAATAATTTGGAGATATTTAAATACTAAGTCAGGGTGTAGAAGCTCAGGAATGAAAGGACTGGTTACAGTGCAGCTCTTGCCACAATAGTGATATCAGTGGCCTCCTGCTTGACCGCAGCTTCGTCTTCAAAGCCATGCAAATGGTAGGCCCATTGCCAGATAGGTTTTTAGAGTAGAGCTGAAGCCCTTCTGCCAAGCCCTTGGCAATATAATCTGTCACTGACTCTACCTATATAAGCTTCAGGACTTGTTCCTCCTTTGTCATTTTGCCACCAAGTTGTTCTCTGTCCCCTCTGCAACTGGCCATTTCCTTCTTTCTTTTGCATCAGGTCATGTAATTTTGAAGCCAGTTGCATGGTACCCAGCCTTCAGTCACAGAACTTGTAATAAGGGCAGGTAGACAAGGTGGTGAGTCTTTGCATATGCAACATGTGCAGTACTAGATGTGACTGGACTTCGTCTGTGGGAAGCTGTGGTGCACAGATGTGACATACTTTCTGTTTCAAGCACCTAGGGAATCCCCTCATGAATTTCCTTCCCAATGGTAAAAAAAAATAAATCCAGAAGAATACAAAATTAGCTGTCTGGAGTAAAAAAGGGAACTGTCCCACTGACATCCAGACAATCACAGGAGCCCATCTGCATCTCAGTTTGTAGGATCATGGCAGCGCCTCATCCTGCTTCTGTTAAAGGGGGAAAACTCACATTAAATACATTGGTGGCAGATCACTGCCAAGAAAAGTGTTTTTCTGTGATGTGTTAACATCTTGTTTCTCAGTCATAATGATCAAACATAGCCAAAGCAGTCCTGCAAAAATTTACATATCTGGAACTTATTTAACATACAGCTGAACTGTTACACAAATACTTTGACTGCATCAGAACTAGATGGTGCTGTGATACTTCAGTGTTTTGTCCATGTAGGGCATCATCCTGAGAATGCCCCTGAGCCAGAGGGGAGACCTTTGGAAGCAACTCGCACTGGATCAAAGACTGTTCTAACATTAACTTCAACCAGTACTTTAATAAAGGCATTTTTATCATTTCACACTGCTCGCACAAGCTTGTCTCTCTCCTGTACCACTGTCTACAGGTGGTCCATCTAATTTGCCTCCCTACCAAACGAATTGGTGCTGGTGTGTGAATTACTGACGCACACACATAAACTGCCCCCCCCCGGCTTTGGTGAACCTAAGGGGTGGGTGAGTGTGGTGGTCAGCAGGCACAGCCAGCTGCCATGTCAGCTCTCTTTGACCTTCAGCCCAGGCTCCAGAGCCCGCTGACTGCCTCCCTGCTGGAGCACGTCTGGCGTCCCCGGCACTGGGCTTGTTTGTACCCCTTCCGCTCCTCCACAGACTATTACGAGGAACAAGTAATTCAGGAGAGCACCCAGCTCTCTAGGAGCCCCTGCACAGCCACAGCCCGGCCTTTCCGACCAGCAGGGCAACTCGTCCCGCTCGAGGCCAGGCCGGTGGTCAAGACCAACCTCCACGCAGGTGCTGGGCAGAGTGGCCGTGTCCCCACGCCTTCCCCGCTTCCTCGGTAGGGAACGGCTGCAAAGGGTCCGAGTCGGGCCTGTCCTGTCACGGCCCCTCGCCGGGGCGCAGGCGGGGCGGGCTGTCGGGGCGCTGTCCGCCCGCCCTCTCGCCGCGGCCGCCAGGTGTCGTCCTCGCAGCGAGCAAGGCGGTGGTGGGGGCGCCACCTCAGGGGCAGCCGATCCTGGCCCGGCCCAACCCGGCCCGGCCCGGCCCAGCCCAGCCCAGCCCAGCCCAGCCCAGCCCGGCGGCGGAGGCGCCGTTGGAGACGGTCGGGCTATGCCCGGCCCCGCGCCTGACGGGGATCGTGTGCCACGGGGGGAGCGCCGGTGAGCGGGGCGGAGCCGCCGAGCACGCGTGGGACTCCAGGCGCGGATCCGCGTCCTCTCGCCGGGGCTGCGTGTGGCTGTGGTGGGGCGGCGAGCGCGTCGTGGCGGGCTGCGGGCTGGCGCCGGGGGCCGCGGAGGTGGCGGGGCTGCAGGTGGGTGCGGGCCTTGCGAAACCAGCGCTCGGTGCCCAAGTAATTAAAAGTGTTTCTTTGTTACGGCCCCGGAGTAGGGTCCGGGGAGGGACCCTCCGGGGAGAGACCTCCCCCCTTTCATGCACACACGAACTCTCCTGGCTGCCGCAATGATACAGGATTCTGTGCCGACGTAGGGGGCTAATTGCAGGTTTGGGGGTATAAACGGGGAGCTTTACTGTTCTTTTTCCAACTTTGAAGGCTGCGTCTGATGAGAAATGGACATCTGGCTCCAGGTCATCCTTCCTGTTGTTGACATCACCTGAAAACTCCACTGAAAATATTTCCACTAGTTTACTGCAAACATCAGCTCCCTCTGAAGGCTCGAAACCTTGTGAGTATAGTCTGGCTGCCGGGAGAGATCTCTGGGTTTAGAAATCCATGGCTACAGTGTGTAATTGTTCTGCAGTGTTCATTTTATTGCAAGCACTAATAAAGGGCTTATCATGCCCTAGGGTGTTGTGTGCATTACAGCATAGGCTGTAGACAGTGCTTTGTTTTTCTTGAAAGGCATAACCGATATATTTTATAATTATGTGTGAAATGGTTATTTGTGTTTCTGTTTGATATTTCTGCAATAAATATGACCAAAAGGACATGTTGTTTTATACTGAATACCTTTCATTCACAGGGAAAACACTGAGAGGGGTAGAAAGTGTCATACTGGCAGGTGGATCAGTGAATCTTCCCCCCAGATTAGTTGTTTAAATGAACTTAGAATGTCCTACCAATATTAAAGAAGAAATCTATTGGAAAGATCAACAAATCTGTCTTGTTCAAAAGTGGGAAAATGTAAGACTAAATTCTTATGCAGCATTAATTAGGAATGGTCTGGACCCTCTGAAAAGGACAGTTTGAGTGTATGGCTTATTCTCAGAAGAATGTTATTTAATTAACTTGCTTGCTTTCAATGTAGTATGTCCAGGTGTGCAGCTAGTTTTATAGTAACTTATTTTGGCAGGCTCAAGTTTCAAGTGTTGTGTAATCTTCATTCTCTAGATACTTGGAAAACAAAAGTGTTTCTGGAGATGTATGATTATGTGTAAGATCTGCAGTTGTGTTGCAGACCACGAGATGTGGCATGCTTCAATTTAGAACTCCATAAAAATTTCTGAGCAGAAAATATGAGTTACATCTACTGAATGTACCAAAACTCCAGTTGGCTGGCTAGATAAAGTATTAGGTACCTACCTGCCTTTAGATTTCAGTGAGAAGTTAAAGATACAAATGCTTATTTAGATGCCTGGTGTTAAGATGATGTATGCCTGTTTGTGTCAATGAGGACCTATTAGCCTGCCAGAGTGGAGGGGAATTCTGTAGCATCTCATTGCTTCTTTCCCTGTTGTTCGTTTGAAAAGAAATTGTAATAAAATTCAAAAGTCGTTTTGTAATAGTACTCAGCTGGGAAAGTTTTCAGTTTCCCCTATTCCTTGATACTTACCCAGAGAGTGATGTCAACCTCATGTAGGAGACTGGCTTTGAACATTAGAAACGAAATGATCAGTAAATGATTGGTAAAAATAAAGTGATCAACCTCCTGATCATCCAGGTGCTTTTCTTCATGCTTTTCTCAGAGTTGTCTTTTCTGAGGAGCAGAAACTGGGGGAAGCTGGATCCACAAATGGGGCTTTGGTGTTTGCTGATATAATGTAGTTGCAGCACCAGGATTAGCATCTTGCCCTGTCACACATGGCATGTTCTGGAGTTTGGACCGTCAAACTTACGTTCTTGGGCTCAACAAGATGAATAATATCTTAATAAGTAAGGTGCTTGTACAGTACAGTAATGAGTGATTGAGCCTTAAGCTGCATTTCTCTACCTCTGATTTTGCCAGTGAGTCGTTTAATGATGTAAGAAAGAAACCTTGCTGCCCCTTACTCTCTGAATCTGATTAATAGGACTATCAATATCTATCTGCTGGAGGCTGGGGTAACTGTGAATGTTTGTAAAGCACTTCTAGGTTCTTAAATTAATTATAGTATCTGTCAGCTACATTTTATTTATTTATTCTCATTAGTTTCAGATTTGTAATTCTTCTTTTTCTCTCAACAGTTAGGACTTTGGATGCACTTCCAGAGAACTCATAGTCCTATATTTTCTTAGAGATACATCAGTGCAACATGTCATTAGTGGAAGTATTTTATTTAAAACCACAAATGAGGTACCATATTTCACTGGCAAGATTGGCCTACAGAGATGTTTGTCAAAGACATACATGAGTTGCAATTGCTTTGGGCAAATAAAATAAGTAATTTTAGCGCATTTTGTTTATTAAGGCATGAAATACATGCCACCTTCAAACATGATCCAACCAAAAGTAAAAAGTGTAGAGCTGCACTTTGGCAAGACTTCAGTCCACAGCAGTATAGCAAGGGACTAATTCTTTGCTTCCTGTCCAGCTGTTTTGACCCCCAAAATCTCCAGAATAATTTCTGAGTACAATAATAGCAGAAATTCTTGCATACCGTTGCTAGCTTGTGGACCTTCTAGGAAAATCTCAGTTACTTCTGTCTTGACTACTTCACTCCCTGTTAGCAGATACTGCTGAAGAGCGCTTTGTTGCAGTATATTCACAGCAGTTGTGAGAGAGAAAAGTGAAATCCTGAAATCTCCTGCATCTTGCAGGAGACATAATTCAGTGACCTTTTGCTGAATTATGTGTAATGACTTCTTTCCAATTTTTTTCTCCTCCTCTTGTCTGTGTTTGGTTTATCTCATGCTGCCATTTAAAAGACTATTGGGCTTGTGAAGGCAGGTGTTCAAATGGTAGGATGAGCCAGAGTAAACATACGTGAATTCCTGGCTTATTTGTTGCATAGCTTTCAGATGCATGTGTGTCAGGAGGTTCTCTGTACATTGCTTCTTTGAAGGACATGGTTGTACATGCCACAGTGATGCTCTGTATTGAAGGTGGTGCTAGTTTGGCCGTAGAAGTATTTTTACTGTTTTTTGTAAACTCCTTGAGGTCCAATTGCAGATGTACAGGTCTTGACAGTGAAGCAGGGAAAGATACTGTTGGTGTGCAGTAGTTCAATACCAGGGCAAAGAATGATGAAGTGAGTACGTGATGAAACAGTGATGAAATGAGTAAGAGTCAGTTTAAGTCTTGTTTTAGAGAAGTGTGTGATAAGTGACACATTAAGGCTGCACAGGATTTTGAGGTGAACAGAAATGTAGCACATTACTACTAATAGTTAATCTGGTGTATTGAAAGAGGGAGATGTCCTGTGAAAGCAGTCATGTTGTGACAAATGAATCGATGTTGTGTGGCCTGACCAATATTGTACAACAAGTTGAATTCTTGCGTTACCTAGTTGTGGAGGGGTTGTCTAGGTAACCTCTGTGATGTACTTCTGATGCAATACTGAGCATAGGTAGCTCAAAATATGATGCAGTACTGTAGATTGTTGGCTTGTTCTTTCACCATTTTACTTTTGATCCTTTGTTAGTGATCCGTGGGCACTGTAGTGGGTTTGCCCTAATCCTGAAGAAAAATTTATTTGGTCTATGCCAAAAGAGTCCAAGCTTTTTTCTTCTTCTTTTTTTAATCTTACGTTCTGATCCAAAGCATATTTGGAGTATTCTTCATATCATGAAATCTTACCCCCTTCAAATCCTGGTTTAAAACAAGCTGCTTCTAGCAGTCTATCCTTTACTTTCCCTTTCTCTGTTGTGACTTGCTTTCTTCCCCATCTGTTTTTGTTAAGTGAGCCACTGAAGATAGAAGTTTTTGGGTGCATGACCTGGCATGGTGTTGGATGAAGGCATTTTCATTTGCATTATGGAAAATGTATTTGGATTTGTTGGGAATTGATTCTGTAAGGGTGTGCATCTTCATTGTGTCTGCATTGCAGTGGGATCATTTCCTTTTCCAGTTTGAGATGCTGATTGCTTTAAGCCAGTGAGGTTATTTTCTGTTAGTTTTAACAGCATCTGCAATGTGACATCTTAGCAAGACCTGTTGCTTGTCTATTTATATTGTGCTGATATACTTCAGAGTCAAAATTCCCCAAATTGTCTCAGTTGGGTTGGTCACTGAGGAGAACGCCAGCTTTTTAAAATAAAAAAGCACCATGAATGTATGGTAATCATGTATTAGCACAATATTTGAGTAACGTTTTAATAGTGATCACAGTGAATCATTTTAGGTATGTTTTACTTTAATAAGAGTTTGATGTCTGTGCATGTGCTATGGCTGCAGAAATTGCAGCTAGTTCAGAGTCTTGGGCAGGATGTCGTCTTTTCACCATATCGCTACTGTCTCAAATAATTGCACTAATATTTGCAGGGTATACCAGTTACTTAAGTCAGATCATTGGTGTATTGTAAAGCTTACATAGTAGTAGTTTTCCTTAATTTTCTTTCTGTCCACTTTTGTGATTAAACTGTGTCTGGCTGAAGTCTTTTGAGAGGATTTAAGGATGTGGGGACAGGGGTTGTCTTTATTCTGGCTGTGGAATTATCTGCTTGCCATCTGCAGTCTGTCACTGACATTACTGTTCTGGTTTAAATCCAGATTTTGAAAGTGCAGCACTTTCTTATAATTTTGTCTTTTCCAGACTTTACAGCAGCTTCTGATTTCTTGCAAGTGTGGTGTTTTTTTTTTCATAGCTTTTCACAGCTTCTGTAAAATCAGGCCATCCTTTTTCCATGTGCGCCTTTTTTCCCTCTAAGTAGAAGTGGTATTGGTCTTAAATCTTAAATTTTTTCTCTTTTGTAATACTGTGTTATAAGTTGAGCCTTTGACTAGCCACCAGGATCTAAAGTTTGCATGTGTGGAAGCACAAGAAGTTCAGACAGATTTCTGTGGGCAACAAAACTGTTGCATCTGTGTGCAATCTGTGTTCACTGTCTTCTCATTGAAGAGTGATGGATGGTGGAGTTGCAAGCAGATGTCACAGCAGATTCTGACTAGCTTGTTTTTAAATTTCAGAGTAAGAATAAGATTAAATGTTACGCTTTAACTTGTATCATGTTATCATTTTTGTATGCTGTCATATGGTGCCCTACAGGTAAATGGAGTCTCTACCCCCAAAACCTGGTAGCATGAGAAAAGCTCAGAGGCAAGATGCAGTTGGAAATTGATTTTCCTCCTGCCCCTGTGTCACGCTGCCTGCAATATCCACTTCTTTCACAGGTTTAGGTTCTCTTAGACATGCTGAAATCCAGTCTCTGGACTTGTTAGGTTTGTCAGATGCCCCCCCTCTCCTCCTTCCTTGAAAAGAGATTGTGGAGGATCACATGTTCTAGCCCTTGAACAAATATAAATTTGCTCCAGCACAGGAGATGACACCCCAGTTTTAATGTGTGATCATTTCTTCCAGAGGTGTGCTAGTTTCCTCCAGGAGCAGCTGTTCAGCATGGTTGAATACCCTGCATTAGTGCAGCTATAGTTTAAGTTTATACGTATGAGTGCAAGACTGGTGTGAAAGAAGATGAAGTGTGAAATTAAAGTACTGTATTTTATTAATGAATAATCAACTACAAAGTTGGATTCGTTAGTTTCACCCTAAGGTTACACAACATTAGTTTGGAGGAGCTGGGACTTCTGACCTGGCATGCACTGCGTGAGGCCATCGTCCGTTTCACTTTCTCTAATGTATTGATGGGCAAATGGAGATGTCTCTGCAGATGGATAGCTTAGCTACCAGTATGCCTGATAAAGGAGTAGCAGGAGGACAGCTGGTAAACGAGGACATCTCAGTCAACAGAGGGAGTTGGTGTTAGCTGTTTTAGTCGCTACTAGCCTCAAAATAAGCAGAAGCAAATCTGATTTCTTTATATTCCAATAAGGTAAAAGAGATTTCAAAAATTTACCAAGTGATACAGATGCTTTTCATGTAGCTTGGAAAAACAGAGTACCTAACATAGCTGCTTCTCTATGCAGATGTCTTCACGAATCACATTATTTCAGTCAGCTTAAAGGCAGGGAGAGATAGACATTTCTTGCTGACTAGGACAGGTCTGTCCATCTGGAGAAATATCTTTCAGTTCTTCTTGCATGGTGGTCAACAGCCAAGTAAGTCATCTGCATTCAGGTATGATGGGCCTGGTCTGGAGGTGTAGGTGAACACTTCCATTGTCAGTCTGGCTAATTGTCACCTCTGTTAAAATGGCTGCATTTTGTTTGCAGGGAAAGATGGCATATATTCTCTTTAATGCCTTTTGCTCTTTTACTGTATCCATGTCAGTGACTCTCAAGCTGAGGAGGGTATGTGAGCAAGTAGGAAAAAGGCTGAGGAAGCCAGAGGAGAAAGGCTAGGAAAATGATAGCTTGAAAATTGCTTCCTGAGAAGAGGCATTTCTTCTCACTTGTTTTGAGCCTGAGATCTGCTGGTTTAATCTGATGCCTTCTGATATTTCTCCAACCTGATTTCCCTCTGTTTAATATGTCCTGCCTCTGGTTGTCTTATGATCTCCTTCCTTGTGACTTTTCTAGTTTTGCTAGACGTTTTCTGAAGAGAGAGGGACAGAGTTATAACTTTCAGGATGCAATTGAACTTTTTAGACTGTTGAATAAAGGTGCTCTTGGTTGTATTCTCTGCAGTAATAATTTTTAGCACTCTGTTCTTTAACTGTGCTGATGCTTTCATAAGGACAACGCACTATAAATATAAGATCTCATTCCTGAATCATCCAGAGCCTGTCATTATGCATATGAAGTTGAAGTGTTTTTTCCCACCATGAATACCAGTCTGTGTTTAAATGGTATCTAATTCCGCCATTTTAGAGGCTGGTTATTTGATGTTGTTAAGTCCTTCCATATCTCTTTGCAGTCAGCACTTGTCTTTCTCCTTAATAATTTAGTATTATTAGTAAGTTCTGTCATTTAACTGTTGTATTCTTTCCCTGCACCCCCTGTGATTCATTAGTGGGTATGTTGAATGCAGTATATTCTTTACACAGATCATCATGGAACTGCAGGGTTAGTGTCCCTCCACTATGAAGACTGAATGCTGTTTTGTTGTACCGTTTATTTCCTGTCTACCTTGTTCCCCATACAGATGAGGACTTTTCCTGGTTTTGTAATATTGATTTTTTTATTTTATTTTTTTAAGCATCATTCATTATTTTGAGGGAATCTTTCAGGACTGGATATGAGTTACCATGGTTTAAAAAATAACCACATCAGCAAAGCTGTGGTAACAGGCTATGTGCAAACTCACCACAAATGTGAAATAGCTTAATTTAAACTTCTTTCTTGCGTCCAGTCAGCATTCAACTCTAACTAGTCTACATTGCGATCAGATCCCAGCTTGCTTCATAAAATTTTAAGGTTCGGTATTCTGTTTGAGATTTAGTTTTGGTCAGATAGCACACTGGGTGAATTTGTTTCTCAGGTCTCAAATAAAACCTTGTAATTTCTGTTTCTTTTTACTTGTCAGACTAGGTTGACTGTTTCTACATTTTAACAGTATCCAGCCATTTCTCAATGAGAATTTCTCATTTTGTTTTTCTGGCAGCAAGATGGGATCCAAAGTAAAAAATGAATGGCAGATTTAAAGAGCGGTATGAATTCTTGCACCAAGTAGCATGCCACACCAATGATTTGAAGCAGAATTTGTAGGTATAAGCTCTGGTCCTTGGTAGAGTTTCTTAAGAACCCCCCCCTCCCACACACAAAAATCCCCCCAAAACCCACAACCCAAAACCCCCAGGCCCAACTATTTTTAAAAATTATGCCCATTTCCATTGTGTGCCTACAGGAGTAACTTTAGATGAGAAAAACAAGCCCTAAATTTTTTCTGACTCTTCCCAGTTCCCCCTTATCCCTGTCCACCAACACTTGTGTTTGAGAAGTTTTAAAATCAAAATTCTGGCTTCAATAGTACATTAGTCTTTCAGAGAATCTGACCTTTCACATCTCTATGCAGACATACAAATGGGGATGTTGTCGCTTCAGTTATTAGAATCATGTCGGGTTTTTCTTCTTTTTGTTTTTAATCCTCAAAGTGGAATAGTTGGCATGGAAGCAGGAAGCATATTTTATTCAAAATCTGGCATCCAGAATTTGGATGCATGTATTTCCAGCTTTTAAGAATAATTATGATTTGCAATATTGTATTACTATGAATTTGCTTAGGTATTGTATGTGGGTTTGTACATCCAGCAAGTGTCTGAATATATAATTACGTGGGATGAGCCAGTTCTGGTAACACACAGGCAAACCAAGAAAACAGGTAGTGGTGCATTCAGTAGAACCGAGAACAGCACTTGAAGAAAACAAACAACATTGAAAAGTTCATTTGTTCTCCTTCTCATAATTTGAAATTAAGAAGCTGTCCTTGACAAAGCTGAAACAAGTGTTGAGCGACTCATTAGGCTGTGGTGAAAAGCCAGCTTTACCTCAGTGTTTCCCAGAGACAGAGTCAGTGGAATGGAGATCTTGCTCTGTCTTGCAGTCCTCTGTAGCTCTCATAAAACTCTGCCTTGGTGGAGAAAACACTAAATGCGCTTTTCAGATAAGCTAGGTCAGGAAGGGTTAGCAGAGTAGAGTGATACTACGATGAAATTTCTCACCACACTATTGAATGTGTGCTACATTAAGAAGATGGGTTTCCTGATTTTTCTAGGGAGCAGTATACCATCATCCTCCTCCATATACTAAGATTTTGAAATCCATTAACCGTACAGGCAGTGTCTCAGTCTGATTGTTATTTATAAATTCATATTTTAATATAGCAAGCAAGCATCTGTTGCATGTCTGTGCTTTTTACTTGTAAAAAACAAACAAACCCTCACTCACTTAGTTCTCATGATTCAGATTTTGAGTATTCACTCTTCTGCTAACAGAGAAGTTTCTCATGGTTTGTGTATTAAACTTACTAGTTCTCCAGATATACATGGTCTTTCAGGAAAAACTGGATAGGGCAAAAACGTAATGCAAAAGTTAGCAGATTTTACCAGGTACCATTAAAAAATAGTATCTCATGCTCTGTAAATGGGATTTTCAGGCCTTGCTTAATTGAAGATCAAAATAAAATGATACTAAAATAATTACTCATCTTGTAACAAAATTCTCTTTGCTTATACTTGAATAAGAGAAGTAATTATCAACAACTAGTGTGTAGTAAAATTATAATTAGTTTACTCTAGTAAGTCTCAGAAGAGTAGACCTGAAAAACAAAACCTTTGACTAGTCTTTGCATTATTAGATAGTTTAAAGCCTATTATCCTGGGCTTTTTAAAAATTCATTTTTATGCTGTGTTTTGTAACAGTAGTGCTGGATCAAACCTGATTTCCCTGCTTGTGTGACTGATCTCATTTAAGTCAATGACTGTTTACATGAATAAGACTCAAAGAATGTGGCTTTGTATGAAAAACATCCTCCCAAAGGGAGTTGTAGTAGGCTTACAGTTAGTGTAAAAAAAAAAAACAAACAACCCCCAAAAACAACAACAAAAGAAAACCTATGTTTGTGTATTCTTGTCTCATGGTATAGTGATTTTCAGTGAAGTTTCGTATTCCATGAAATTAAATCTGTACCCAAGATTGTATGATATTGTACAGTTTTTATAATTCAGCATTCAGGTCTGTGCTATTGGAACAATAGGCTGAGTGTTTTAAGGTGCAGATAGCCTGACTAAAATAACACGTGTTGCAGAAAAAGTTGCAGTGCATTTTCAATAGAGAATGTTCAGTAGAAGGATACTTATCAGCTCTGTGTGGTATATGAAAATCACAGGAGTAGTTAACAAGATACAGAAAATCTCAGCTTGCTTTCTGTTTATAAAACTGGCCTTTCTGGAAGTACTGGAAAACAAGAATACAATATATAATATGCTTGCCTTCTCTTTCTTCCCCTCCTACCTGCCTTCCTGTATTAAGCCAGAAATAGATGGGAAGATGAACTGTAAGAAAATGACATTAGAGTAAGTCCTCCTCCTCCATAGTTTTCTTTGTTTTCACTATCAAGGGTGCCAACAGCAAAACTGTGCTGTAACTCTTCCTTAATCATACTGCTGTAGCTGCAAGCTCAAGGATGGATGGGCATACTTGGGGAGTGATCTTGTCAACACTGAAATGACAATGTGTTTTAGTCATATTAAGGCCACTTTTGTGGTTTTAAGGTAATAAAGATGTCCTTGACCTTCATTTCATTTTCCCATGCAGAATTCCTCTCCATCTTGTGCTGCTCCCAAAAGCTTCTCTCTATTGTTCCTCACCTTTGTCTTCTCCCTTCTTTTGTCCAAGAGTACTCTGGCGTCCTTGATGTGAGAATCATCTGCTTTTCTTTGATCTGTTCCTCATCCCTTGCAAATCTGTTGTTTTGCTAGTTGTTTTCCTGACAGTGGTTGATGAGTGCTTTGAACCCAGATGAGCTATCAATAGAGCAAAAGGTGGCTTAACAAACTTTTAAAAAAGAATTTGTGAGAGTGAAAAAGGGTCCATGTCCCTCTCATGCTCATCTGTGCGCTCTTTACCAGATTGGTTGTTGTGTGACATGTCTTCTGCGTTTTTCTAAAAACTCGACATTCAGAGTTTTCTTCCTCGTCCTCTCTTCTAGAATCATAGAATAGTTAGGGTTGGAAAGGGCATTAAGATCCTCTAGTTCCAATCCCCCTGCCATGGGCAGGGACATCTCACCCTAAACCATGCCACCCAAGGCTTTGTCCAACCTGGCCTTGAACACTGCCAGGGATGGAGTGTTCACAACCTCCCTGGACAACCCATTCCAGTGCCTCACCACCCTAACAGGAAAGAATTTCTTATATCCAATCAAACTTCCCCTGTTTAATTTTAACCCATTACCCCTTGTCCTGTCACTACAGTCCCTAATGAAGAGCCCTTCCCCAGCATCCTTACAGACCCCTTCAGATACTGGAAGGCTGCTAGGAGGTCTCCATGCAGCCTTCTCTTCTTCAGGCTGAACAGCTCCAACTTTCTCAGCCTGTCTTCATATGGGAGGTGCTCCGGTCCCCTGATCATCCTCGTGGTCCTCCTCTGGGCTTGTTCCAACAGTTCCATGTCCTTTTTATGTTGAGGACACCAGAACTGCACACAATACTCCAGGTGAGGTCTCACAAGAGCAGAGTAGAGGGGCAGGATCACCTCCTTCGACCTGCTGGTCATGCTCCTTTTGATGCAGCCCAGGATACGGTTGGCTTTCTGGGCTGTGATCGCATACTGAAGCCGGCTCATGTTCATTTTCACATCGACCAGTACCCCCAAGTCCTTCTCCACAGGGCTGCTCTGAATCTCATCTTTGCCCAACCTGTAGCTGTGCCTGGGATTGCTTCGACCCAGGTGTAGGACCTTGCACTTGGCATGGTTAAACTTCGTAAGGTTGGCATCAGCCCACCTCACAAGCATGTCAGGGTCCCTCTGGATGGCATTATAGGCTATATCTGTTTCACTTGGCAATCTCATTTTTTCTGCTTTCACTTCACCTTCAGTAGTATTTGTGGTTTGGGGCATATTTTTCCATATCTGACTTCTTTTAACCCTGTCTACTTCAACATCAGCAGCTCATGGGCTTTTCTGGTTCCTCTTCCAGCTTTGTTAGGCTTCCAGTCCTTAGTAGTGCAGGTTTTTTTTTTTTGATAATGCTAGTGTACCGTGTTCCTTGGTAGTAGTGATGGTGAAGGAAGATCTATTTCTGTCTTACCGGAGAGAACTCATGCCTCTTTGTCGTTTTTGTTGGGCTTTTTTCCTGTATGTTGTAAAAGCAAAAATGGGAACTCTCTGGAA
Organism: Pezoporus wallicus; assembly: GCF_028554395.1. Taxonomy (NCBI): domain Eukaryota; kingdom Metazoa; phylum Chordata; class Aves; order Psittaciformes; family Psittacidae; genus Pezoporus; species Pezoporus wallicus. The sequence continues at coordinate 1,113,634 of NW_026642717.1, read as the reverse complement.
GATGTCCTGGCATGTAGGAGGTACAGGGCTGCTGAGCTTCATGAGGGTAGGGAAGCAGAAGACCAAGAGGGAAATCCTGCCTCATTCTGGGAACAAGGTCCAGGAACATAGTGTTGCTGTAGCATAATCCTACTCTTCTCGATTATTTTGTCACCAGATCACCACTTTTGTTTTTGTTTTTCTTATTTCCCTTCAGGAGCTTGGCAGCCTTTGTGGGCAGATAATGTGAATATTCTCCATGTATTAACACTGTCTTGCACAAGCTGGCCTCTTGTAAAGTATAAAAGAAGACTCAGATATGCTGAAATTTCAAAATACTTATTAACTACAAAGCAGGTACTGAACTGCATTGTACCTCTTCAGTTTTGACTACCTCTTCAATAGTCAAAACAAGGCTGAAGCATCGATTTTTGGCTGTAGGGAAATTGAAAACATCAGGAGACTGAAGTGAGCGCAACAAATAGTGTTATGCTCTATGGTTGGTTGGGATCCTGCAGGGGCCATGAGCATGCGGGAAAAGGTGGGAGAATAGGGAGTAGTGAGCAGGAGTGGGAGCATTGGTCTTCTCTTTGCACTCACAGCTCCCTGTACTTCACATGAGTTGGGTACAGGTATTTCTGGATGATGAATGTGTGATGACTTCTGCGCAGCCATTAGGACAGAGTCTTCTGGGAGCTGAGATTCTGCCCTGTAGGAGGAGCAGCTTTCAAGAGATCAAGAGATGCAGACTCTGTAGTGTAGACTTTTTAATCACCTAAAATGATGTTAGTGGTGTTCTTTTTCATCTGTTTGAAGAGCCTCCTGGTATGGGAGATTTTTATTTTACCAGGATGGGTATTACATTTCGATGAAACAGATGGCATGTGTTTGACAAGTGCCCTTTAGTAAGAGAGTTAAAGTAGCAAGAATGCACCCTAACCCATCGGTATTTTCTTAGGTCTTTTGTAATATCAAAGCACCCTTGTGCAGTGCTCATTATAGTCACCTGATGCAAGAGCCAAGGTTTTGTGATACCTACTTTCTTCTGTTCCTATGCTTGTACAGCTGGCAAGATTCTCAAAAGATATATGGAAGAGCAATGTGATACTCAAGGTGAGTTGTGTTAATCAAGCTGTAGCCTGCACTAAGAGAGGTTACATAAGATCAACTTCAGTTAGTTGGCCTAAAAGTACTTTGTGTCAGCACTTAGCTTTCTAAAATTAATGAATTGCAATACAAGTAGAATAGGACAGGAACATACAATTTTGTTTATTTTGAGGTTGGTGTGGAGGCATTCCAAATGCTGAGCTGAATGTAGTGGACTGTTGCTCTGCATGGCCTTACTCTGCTAGAACAAATGAGAAAGAACATTTTGGGAACTGAGCTGTTTGATGGACTGGAACAAAAGAGCCCTGGGGTAGGGAACCGTAAGTTGGATTTCTGTTACCTGACTGACATTCCCACCACTGGACTCTTGCATGATGTGAAGAAGATTCTTCTGCAGAGTTTCCAGAGAAGTTAGCGAGTACTAAAGAAAGCATAGAGCATGCCCACAGCTCAGTGGGTGCTCCTTCAGCTCCATATCTGCTATGGGACAGGTCAGGGCAATCAGAATTTCCAAAGTATTGTATGTCATGACCTGTTTGGAGATACTCACAGACATCATCTACACAGATACTGCTGTGAAGGGCAGCTTGACCATCCATCAGCCAGAAAAGACCAGAAAAGAAATTGCTCTACAGCTGTTTTATAGCATTACAGATTCATAGGGGGTATAGATTATCTTTTACAGATACTGTTTCTTAATGATAGTCTTCCTTCTGGAAGAACTTGGAACATGCCTGTATCTGTGTTGCATCTTTCTTTTCCTGTGCCTGGCTGTTTGTTGATAATGGTGAGTGCATCAAGCACCAAAGTCTGGTTTCTCTGGGGAATCAGGTCCCCAGTCCAGTCCAGCTAGTCCAGAACTTGTCCACCTTGTCAATCTTTTCCCATTTTTTACTTATTTCCGACACCTGCCTTCCACCAATAGTCTGTAATTACTAGGGGTAAAGTTGAGCTGTTCCTTTCTTTTGTTCAAAGTATCCAGCAGGAAGGGCTTCAGAAAACGTTCAGGCTGACACAGGACATAAAGCAGGTGTATGTTCACTCTCTGTAATTTGCAGGTCTCATGCATATGCTTTTCAGACTTTTTGAAAGGATATGTTTCTCCTGGTTCGTGACAACCACACTGATGGGTGATTTGCTACACCAAAGCAGGTTATTCACTGACTTTAAAAAATAAGGGTGAACTGATCTTTTTCAGGTAGTAATTTCCAAGTTTATCTCTCTGTATAGGGTAATTCACATGGTCGTATTCTGCCTATGCAGCTTTAGCGATAAACCCTGTTTCTTCTTTGCATTATTATTTGTATTATCGTTTTGTTCCAGTAACAAAACTGTTAGGAATTACAAATCCAAATGTAATCCTGTTGTACTTATCATCATCAGGACACTCACTGTTAGTTTCTTCAGACTGATGCATTAAAAACCTCACTGACAAAATTAATACATGGGAGGAGCAGAATTTCAGAGTTTTAGACTAGTGCCCTTGTTCTCGACTACCTGTGTTTATTTTACATCACAGCATTGCATCCTTGGATATGAACACTTGATGAGGCAAATAAACTTTGGCGCGTGTACTAGAATTACTGATTTAGTTGTGTTTGCTGCAGAGAAATAGCTGTACTTTGGCATGGATCAGATATCCTCAGATGCGTGCGGAGGAGGACTACCAGTTTATGCATCTTGATATACTTAAAATCATAAATCTGTGTAAGTCATTGAATGTATTTTAGATGGATCACAGAATCACAGTGTGGTTGGGCTTGGAAAGGGCCTCTGGAGATCATCTGGTCCAGCCTCCTGCTTGGGCAGGGGCACCTAGAACTGGTTGCCTGGGTTACTTAGTTTCCTTGAAGTGTTTTGTGTTGGTGTTATATATCTAAATGTTTGAATGTTCTGTATCGAGATTCATGTACCCATATCTTAAGGCTCTGTAATGCTTAAGGATATTTTAACTTGTTTTGGGTTGAAAAATCATTGTAAGTTTTGCAATGAACAATGCGCCATTAGGCAAGATTATATGTCAATTTTGTTACTGTACAGTCCATAAAACCTGCAGATAATGAGTACACAGATGGCTTGATTTAATAGATTGGTTCATAAGCACAGCTGAGAAGGATGAAGCTGGAGGGAATTGAGGGAGATGTTTGTCTTCAGAAGTAATTCTACAGGCAGTGTGAGGTTTTTGTGGTTTAGAATGTTGCTTGATACTCGGTATCTGAAGTATTCCAACGTGAAGGAGTGGGAAAGGACTGAGACCCTGGTGAACAATTTAAACTTTGCTGATCTCATGCAGAAGGTGAAACAAGAGTGAGCATGACATGAGATGGGTCAGTGCAGCTGAAGGCCTTTTGCAGATAATTTGTCAAACCTCTCTGTTGGCAAGGTTATTTACTCAATGGTGGGACTGTCTTCAGAAATAAGTGTGTATTGTATAAACTAAACTTATTCCCAGACTCTCAGATTGTAACATATGAGTCAGCAAATATGTCCTACTAATACATTCATCCTAGTACTAATATACTCAGCCCAGTATGTTTTGATGGAGTAGAGATTTTGTATCAAAACCCTGCTGCTGTCATTGTTGTGCAGTCTGTCCCAGTACATGCCTTTTCTCAAGCATAACTAACCTCCTCTTCTCCTCCCAAAATCTGCAATTGTAAAGATCCTGCTGGCATGTCAGAACATGTCTTCAGAGAACCCGAGGGACATTTTTAATGAGAATAGCTTTAGAATTCCTGGCTTGATTTATGAAGAAAAGAAAAAAAGAACCACATAAACAGCATCCTCTTACCTATTAAAATATTTGCCTTCTACTTAATGGTTATATCAGCTTAGCTTTTGCAGATGCAGATTGAATAACCAAGCTGTTTTCCACTTAGAAGTATAGACTCTGCTTAAATACAATTCCACAGAGGGAAGTGGAAAGGTAGAGCACTGGAGGTCTGTGTTCTAAATTATGAAAGAAATAAACATTCAGGACTTAAGGCTCTTATGTTTCCTGCAGAATTTTCCTGTAACTTGTCTGTGAGAAATATAGCTGAAAATATGTTTAGCAGTTTGCTGTACTGTTCTAAGGAGGTTTTTGTACCTTGTACAAAGGGAGACGAATGAGGCAACAGGTCTTTGCTTTTAATTCCATTCATCAACCCAGCTGTTTTAATGTATGCCTTTTATTTTTTTTTTGTTTGATTTTGAACAAGGCTTTAGGTTACAGCCACAGAAGTAAGAAAAGTGCAATCATTGTGCATTATTTATATACATGCATTCAAAATCATAATTCATATTCATAATCATGTCTATGGGTATAGAAACCTATTCCAGCCTGTGCTGAGGACAGCAATTACAGCAGGTGCCCTAAGTCTTATCTGCATCTACATTGCCTTTCAGAAAATGCCAAACCCATTCTTATTTATGCTGCTCTCAGCTGGTAGACATCATTTTTCACTGTTCAGTAACACCTCCCTCTCCTCCCTTCTCCCCTGGCCCCCCCAAAAAAGCTTGACTCCCAACATTCCTGTCATGTCTACGAATATTTGTGCAAGTCCTTGACAGGAAACTGACTCTGTTCCTCACCACTAGCCAGTCTGCTTCTGCTGCTTTGTTTGCCTGTGTCTTCCAGCGCTTATTCCAGTAGTTCAAGTACCAGAGGAGGTGAGGTGTTTACTGTGGTTTTAAACACCCTGAGTACAAGTGGATCATTACCATAGGCAAGTAGGATGAGAGAACGTAGAGGCTTGGGGTGCTGCTGGATATTTGTTTTTCCATGGCTTTTATTTAAAATGGAAATTAAACATGGAAAACCGTAAGAAAAGAATGTTGTGGTGTGAACCTTAAAGATGTCCCATTGTCTGTGTTACTCTGTGGGAGACATGCCGTGTGTGGTGCACAGGACATGCAGTGACTGGGCAGGGCTGAAGAGAGGTAAAGAGTGTGCTTTTGTGTGGAAGCTGTGACCTGGAACCCAAGAGCAGGCTCTCACCATAGGGAGCAACGGTTGACTAATTCTGGCAGTTCCTGCCCTCTCTATGATTCGCTTTTCAGCTTTAGTATTGTATTAACTCCTCCTCAGTGTTACACTGACTCGGAGCAGGCGTGTTCCTTACGTTTCTTGTTGCACTCCCAAACTGACACATTCACCAAAATAATGCAGGATAATTTTATGTATGTCAATTTGTTTTACTGTGTTCTGTTGCATGAATTTACATGCGACATAAATCTGGAAAAAATGGGTTTCAGGATTTTTGTTTCCTCATTTTAATACCTATCACTGTAGTACTATACCAAGGAGTTAGACCTCTGGGGAAATTTCTTTGCACTATCCTAATGATGGTCAATTCATATTAGTTTAAATATAATAATTAGATTTTGCCCCTCATCCTAAGGAGGACTTTCTCTGGAAGTGGAGAGAAGGTATTCTTTGAGAGGAGACTGGCACTCTGTTGCAAAGGTTGCCCAGATGCCAGGTCCAGTACTTGATTAAGAAATTTCTTGCTCCTCTTGGTTCTACAGACATTGTTTCAATCTCTTTGTTGTTTTTTGTAAGCTTTTAATCAAAGCAAGCTCATAATAATGATAGTAAAACCCTCCAGTAACTTCTGAAGTGAATTTCTGTGTATCCTCATCATAGCAGGTCTGTTAAGAAATCAAAATGCAGTCTAACAAGGAGGAAACTTCAAGTAGAACTTCTGCTAAGCAGATGAAAATACAAATCCATAGGTCTCATCTCCAAATCTGGTTAATATGTAAAATTCAAATGCCTTTTAAGAGAACAGCAACAGATCTGTTAATGTAAAATTCCAGGTGTTGTTCTCTTGTGTAAATAGCTTGTCAGTATACCTGGAGGTACCAAAGTAGAAACTGTGTTCACCAAGGGGACAGTCCTGCTGTGCTTGATGGTTCTGGCAGAAATCATGTTTTGTAGGACAGGAGCAGAATCAAATTCAGATTCTTCATTTCTTTACCCTTTGCTGCTTCCTGCTGAACAACCTTTTTTCCCCCTTTTGTTTTTTTTTTCCAGTAGCCTGAAACACATTCCAGAAATGTCTGTGTGAGGGAGAGGAGTAAGAGTGCCAAGGCTCCTGATGAATAAGAGACTTTGTGATGAATCTTGTAAAATTGGACCTTTTCATTCAGAGAATGGTTCTCCATTACTGAGTCTTTTGTTGCCTTCTATTGAATTGGAGGGGAGAGGAGGAGATGCAAAGTGTTTTCCTGTGACACTTCCCTCTAGTCTGCCTGAATTACCAGAGGGATGAATTGATTTGACTGTGGGTGGAATGGGGGAAAATGCAGAGGAAGTTGCTTCACCCTGTTAAATCTGAAGGTGCAGCAGTGGTGTTACTTCACCTCTAAAACTACCCAGTTTTGAGAAATTTAAATTTACATGGAAAGTTTGATTTTTAATTATATTGATCCAGGCTGAGATATAATAATGAAAATATTCAGGTTTAAAATCCTATTTTTAAAACACACATTCAAGTTCTGCTGACTTGAAGTTGGGTGTTTTTGTTTTAGTCCTAAACTATTTCACAACAGTGTTGTAATTCTAAGATTTGTTTTGTTCATACATCAACTTGGAGCCTAAATAAAAGGTAAATTTGGGTTGCATGTATATTCAAGCTATATCAGAATTCCAAACATACACTTTTTCCCTTCTGAACATACCATATTTCATATAGTTTTTCTGGTAATTACAGCTGGAGAACTACGGTGGCACTTTCTAATTTAACTAGGGGACATGTAGTGCATGGTCAGAGCTGCAGCAGCTGTGTCCGTGGAGTACACCTTGGTAAAATTACCCATCACACATCAGGAGATAGTATCTGATTACTAATAGGTAATAATTAATATGTAAACATAGGTGTGTGAGCTGTCACTTCAAGAAGGGACACTGGATACAGTGGAGACACTGCATGAAGAGGTTGTCTGTAGTTTGCCGGGTTTAGGAGTTCTTGCTTGTGAAAGCTTGCACTTAGCAGAATTGAGTCTCATAAACTTGCATTTAAACCTTAATTCTTCATTAGGTGCCACAGGGTATCACACAAAGCTCTTTGGAATGAATCCATTATTTGAAACTTCTGTAGTGGTTGTTAACTTAAACACCTTCAGAGAGAGAAGTGCCTTTTAATAGACTGGCACTTTTGCCCCTTCAGTTATTGCAGGAGTTCCTATTGTGTTAATTTGTGATGTTTCCTTCTTTCCAAATTGAAGCGTGCAGCTCTGTTGCAGCAAACACTACAGCATCCTTTCAGCATTGCCATCAGAGCTGTCAGTCTTTAGCTTCAAGGGAGCTGCCCTGTTTCCACCGGTTGCTTCCAGCTTTTTGTATTGGCTCCTGGTGTGTTGGCTTGGCAGTCACTCTCATCTGGGATAGATTTTCAGAAGACTAATCCTTAGTTCATATAAAAATCTTCTGGACAAAATGTCTAACTTGGGAATTAGGCTGCTGCTTTCCGCACTGCATCCAAGTTCTGTGTTCGACTTCTTTATAATGTACAAGGCTGGAAAGGCTGTGCTGCCTCTGTGCTGCTTGTCCTTCTGAACAGTTGCAGCTGCTGGCATCCCTCCAGATCTCAGGGGGAGACCTTGTAACACAGTGGTAAACATCTAAATACTTTCAGTTCTTGGGGAACCTTCCTTGGCAGGGTACTCGTTGGGGAGTATAGCAAGACACGGCTAGATGGGACCTCTTTCCCTCCTTTTCCGTCCTTCCCCAAGCAGGAAAGAGAAAGAAAGTGGGTGCAAAAGCGAATCCTTTTGGAAGCAAGACAGCCTCTTCTCCCCATACCTGTGGGGGTAGCACCCAAACAGCCTGTGCCAGCAGCTGTACCTGATGGCAGATGTGCACTGAGGCCTCTTCCCTTCTCCCTGCAGACTGAAGATGTCATATGCACTCTCCCCCCTCCTTGATGGTTTTCTTGTGACAGGGCATCCTAGGAGCATAGCCTTTCTGAAGAGCTCCCCACATATGTGTGGATAATGCAGGTCTGCCAGGTTCATGTACCACAAATGAGTAAGCAGAATATGGTGAACCTGCTCCTGATTTTTAGCCTGGTGGTTTTCTTGCACTTCCTGCAGAATGGTATGGAGGGGCAGATTTTTCTGCCCTATCTAAAGGTTTGGGGAGTTGTTTTGGGTTTCGTGTTTTTTTAAGCATTGGGATGTTGCCTGGTGTTACTGCTACAGATCTCCAAGACCTATTGTCAGGACTGAACATGTTTTTCAGGCTTCTCTGTTATCTCATCACTGCCCTCCTGTGCCTCACCCCAGCTTGCCATTTCCTCATCCATTTAATGAAGACAGAGGGTTCTTTATTGTATGATACTCAACATGCAATATGATAGTGTTGCAGGAGAGTTAGCGGAGTGGACATTACCAGGTGTTTGGCATTTTCTGTTTCAGGGAGATCTATTGCTGTAAGAATGGCTTCAGTCTTACTCAGCCCCTATGCAAATGGGTTGGGAATGCCTTGTTGTGTGGCACCATCTATGCAGCCACAGGCTTTTCCAGGGGATGCAAGTAGGTGTGCATGGTGGCGTGAATTAGGTCCTTCTTAGCCTCTTGGGGAGGAACAGCACCTACTGCTTGAAGAGGTGAAGTGGGTCTCATAACATGTAGAAACTTCTGAGCTGGTGAACCAAATAGATGTGAAATTCCATATAGTATCTTCAAAAGATGCAAACATAGATTACATTTTTTCATGAAAGAAATATGGGGAGATCTGTTGTCATATAAAGGCTTCAGGATTGTTTTGTCTCTAGCCCCTCGGGAAGAAGGAAGCCAAGGTTTTACTGTAGAACGTGCTTTTAGTTTGCTGGTCAGATCATCTGTTTCTGTTTCACCTTCTGTTTTACTCCAAGTGAGCCTGCACTGATTACAGTGTTGTCTTTTCTGGCGGGCAGACAGTAAAGCAGTACTGATCCAATTGTTGTTTCATAACTACTTCTTGGAAGACACATCCATCATTCTGTGGACAAGTTCAATAACCAGAACATGTTTTCTTCATTTTTGAAAATGTGGCTCATGAAACATGTGTTGTTCTTTGGAAGTGAAGTGCATTTTAATGTGCAATAAAAGTCTCTTACAAAGAGTACGTGCATAGCCTACAGGGAAAAGTAGCTTAATTCTCCCGTCTTTAAAGATTATTTTTATTTTGGAACTTCTCTTCCAGCAATATGATTAAAGTAATACACAGCCAGTGGTTGCCTTGGACGCTTTAGCCATCAAGGGAGTCAGGATTTGAAAGGCTTTCTCAGTATGAGTTAATAGCAATAGCAGCCTACCATACTCTCAGAATTTTATTCTATCAACTTGTATATAGATACTTTAAAAAGGCTTATTGCAAATATTTCCTTGCTGAGGGAGAATTCAGCCATTATTGGATGTTATATTCCCATATGAAACCATCCTTTTGCCTATTGATGTATTGTATTTCTTCTGGCAAGTAGAATACATACAATGTAAGCCATGGGACTGAATTCTTAATACAGTAATTGTACAAATGTCTTTTCCTATTCTATCAGTATAAATGCTTATTAATATTCTTTAACCTTGTTCATATCACATAATAGTTGTGTTTGGAAGGGACCTCTGAAGACCTGTGGAAGCTGCACACTTTGGATATTGCAACAGTGGCTTAAATACTTGAAGGGAACTAAATCCTCATACACTATGCTGTTCTCATTGAAGATGAAACCACTTTCATCTGAGAAGCTTTCAAATGTATTGCTGATCTTCCAACAGTAGCACACTGCTATTGATTTTGTCTCTAGTAATCATTTCAGGGTTGCCCTTACATCATTGCCATGTTTTTGTCCTTCACCCTTGGCTGAGCTTTTGAGCCGTGAGCAGCTGGAGAAGGTGATGAGCGTGATGAAAAGGTAACCGTTCAGAAAAAGTCAGAAAGGATGTTTATACCAAAGGGTTTACATTGGGCATTCAGCTTCACAAGTGAAGCAGTGAGATATTTTCAGGAGGTCACTTGTTCTGAGAGCGATTGGAAAGAGACACCAGGGCATTGCAAGGTTTGGTTCCACATTTTGAACAGAGGTCATGCTGGTCAAAATTTCAAGCTAGCAAGTAGTCGTCTCTTGATTTTTTGTTTTAAAAAGGGGTCAGCCCAGCATTTGAAAGCTGGACGCCAAGAAGCTAGACTCTGAAAAGCAAGCATTTCCTCCACCTTTTCTCTCATTACTAGATGATGAATTGGCAGTTGACTACCCTGATGATCTTCATCTTGTCTCTCTTTTCTCCATGGCAAACCCACAGCCTATATGTGCTTGAAAACTGTGTATAGGGCTCAGATCTCTGCAAGCATTTCCTCTGTTGCTTTGCTATCTGTCAAATTACTAATGGTCAGACATTTAAGGAATGAGTCCATGGTGGATTTAAGGACTTAAGTGAGGTGTAGTTCAAGGTACAGTGTCAGACACCAGACCAATAGTTTATTTCTAAGTAATGGCATAGTAACAAACGTAGTAACAAACAAACAATTATCCAGGTTGAAATGACAGCAAATCCAGTAATTCACCAATACTGGGCATGTGAACAAAGAGTTACATGCCTGTGGTGAACAGGCAGGCTAGCAGGAAGGCAGGCATGGCTCTTCTCCAGATGAGGAGCAACTTGGACCAGCTGAGGGGCTCAGGAAATGCCTATTTCCCTGTATGTTTCTTCTTTTACTCTTGAGTTGCAGAAGCATTACCTGGGCTTGTTAACTAATGACTGTGTCCTACTTCAGCTACTGCTCTGTGCTGGTTCTATCCTTGGTGTGCACATGGGTGGGAATACCACATAAGGCATTACTAGCCTCATGCTTACACCTCTGTTGTTGTGGCTTGTCAGTTGGAAACTGAGTATTCTGATTTCAGAAGGTACGGGTGGTGATGTTGGAGGCAGGTCTTTCCCTGGTGTCAGAGGTAGGTTCTGCTCCCAGGCATCTGGTGGCTGTTAATGGATGACCTTTGTCTTTACTGTTCATGGAGAATTATTTTATGTAAGTGTACACCATTTTCTCATCATTTTTGCACTGGAAGGAAGGTGAAATTCCATATCCAGCATTTTAAAGGAAAAAAATAAGTGAGATAGTGAAGTGAGCCATTTAGTCGGTCATGGAAATCTGGGGACAGGAGTAAGGTGGCCAAGGGGTGCCAGCCAGCTCTAAACACCCAGACTTTTAACACAAGTGCTTTTGACTGTGCTCATATGTTTTATTTCAGGAGTTTTGAATGTTAGCATCCTGAAGGCTAGAACATAAGTATAAACCATATGTTTCAACTCCCTTAAGCTGGAAGGGGATCAAGTTTAGGATTTCCATTCTCCTTACTTGCCCCTTACAGGAAACAGTTGATGTATTTGTGGCTTTCCAAAATGAACAAGTAGAGGGTGGTACTTACTTATGGGGGTTGTTGTTACTTTATGACTGATTTTACAGCCTGTCCTGTGTATCATTTTGCTTGTGTGCATTTGGATCCAGATGTTGCTGAAATATAAGGCTATTTTTTCATCTGTGTTCACCTGCCTAAAAAGCTACCACGAGCAGAGGAGAAATAGAGAAATACTTTGACAAGTCACAAGGGTTGTTCAGTCACGTGGTAATCATCACTATGAGCATATGAGAACTGAAATAATAATTGTAATAGTCTGTTTTCTTTTACGGCCCCTCAAGGTGAGTGCTTGTGATTATTTGCTGTTAGATACAAGTCAGAAGCAATGTGTGTGTTAGAATTTGGGAACCATTGCATTAGCCTTGTGTAAGAGGGAAAAAGAGCCCATGTAAATTCCCTCATGCTAAGGGAATTTCTTGCAATAACCCCTATCTGCAGCATAAATGTCGTGAGCTATTTAATAAAGATCCCTCTTGAAAAAAAGAGTTGCTGAATACCCATATTTAGTCAGTAGATCAGTAAGGCATTGCTGTCTTCTACAGCTTTTGCTCCGGTATTCTTCATAGTGCTTTATCCTGCATATAATAATATCCAGTATTATCCATAGTGATTTATTACCAGTCATTCTGCTGGTCAGCGGAAGGTACAGGAGGAAGGAGGGTCACTGTGTGCTATGAAACCTCTCTTCCAGCTGTGCATCAACAGGCTCCTTTATTTCTGGCCTGTGTAGTAACTGATAATTGCCCATCGTGGCATGTTAGTGCATTTGGCACCTGTCGTGCTGCAGCTGAGTTAAGACCGACCTAAACATGTATGTAAGATTTTTCTCTGGTTAGACTGACCTTGGGAGTAAACCTGTTCCCTGGGACTATGTCTGGTTTTATGTGTGTGCAGGGTCAAAGTATTAAGTGTTAGTCAAAGTTGGTAGCTAGTTCGTGGTCTATTAAAAGTAAAACAGACAAGCTAAGACTGAATGGATTGTCTGAAGCTGTGCTCGTGTTCTGCTTCCTGCCATGCACAGGGACCTGGTCTCTTTCCTCTTTCTAGTGGGTGTATATACAAGAAGTTTATAATCTCACTTGTCAGGAAAAACAGCTGTGATATGAAATATGAAAGCACATCTCACCTGGTAAAGAAAAATACTCTTTGTATACCTGTTGTGCAGAACATGACAGGACAATATAAAAGCACAACCTGTCTGCTCAACAGAAACTCTGAAACTCTAATAGATGTTGCTTACTGGCTCTTAATGGCTTTTCTAATCTCCTGACCATGTCCCCTGGACAGTTTGGGAACTGCTTGGTGCATTAAAGGACGGCATCCGACCTGAGATGCTGTTTGGTCCCACGCAGAGCAGCTGCTTTTGTGGATGCAGTGTGAGCTGTGCTCCAGTTTTAGGACTCCTTTTACCCACGCTGTGGGGGTAACAGCAGTTTCTGGCACTGGATCCTGAGCACCTACAGCTGTGAGTTACTTCCAGCCTTTCCTCTTCCCTCCTGTTTGGAATGGTGTAGCGTCTTCTCTATGAGAGAGACTGTGGGGTTGGGAGCATTCCTTGTGGAGGTCACATCTGCACTGCTCTGCTACTCCTTCTCTACCCAGAGTGGCACAACTTTTTTGGACTGCTATGCTCTCTTTTACCACAGCAGTTCTTGCTGTGCCAAAAAACATCCAAATGAGCTCTTTCACCCTTTTCTGGAGTCCTCAAGATAGATAAATTGCACCCTTGAAAGCAGTAATAAATATGAGTCTGAAATGCTGGCTTTATACAGCTTTTTAAATTTTATATGTCTCCCTCAGTGTTTCAATTAAGGCAAATTAAAAATTAATCATATAACAGGGTATGTGATAAGGTCATGCAAGTTAGCAATATAAATTCATTGTGTTTGATGGGAGCATAAAAACAAAATGTGAGATTGCAGGGGGTCTTAAAATCCTAATTCATTAGTGGTGAGCAAAATAAGAGACTCAAGATTTCCTAGGCTCAGCAAGATGCCAGTGTAAACTGGGATCCCAGATAGACATCCAGACCAGTAGGTGTTTAAAACATCCATATTACATTGCCTTCCCTTTGCCAGTGCAAAACCCCCACCACCCAAACAGGGACAAAATGTCATGTAGATTTCCATGTGTATGACCATATCTGCAGTAAGTATCCTGTGCTTGTTTTCATCCAGGTAGTCGGTTTGCTGACTGGGGATTTGTGGCTGGTTTCAGCCTCTGGAGTCTGTGATATTGGCACCATTGAATATCTCTTTGAACATATAAACTAAATGTTTGGGTTTTTTGTGGGTTTTTTTTTTTTTTTTTTTTTTTTTTAATTTGAGGCAGTCAGCCGTAATCTTAATAATAATGATAATGTATTTTTGTAAAGTATCTTATGTCATTTTCTAGAATCAAAGCACTGGGGCCTAAATAGCAGAGCTTCATTAAGGAGATGAAGTGAACGAAGAGAGGCATCTGGCAGAAGAGCGAAGGACAGTGTAAAAATAGAGGCACATGGTAGTTTGAGTAGCATTAGTCATTTCTGATATTATGTTGCCTATGAACCTCTGCTCCATTCAGAGCGGAAGCCTGAGCCAACAAAGCTAGTTTTCAGGACATTCACACAGTGTTCCTTTCTTCCTGAAAATAAGCAGCTGAAGCTTGGGGAAATTGGAGGTGCCTTTTTGTTAGCAGAAATCTTTGCCACAAGGACAATTTGATGATGTATCCTAAATAAATCTTCAAAAAGCAAATCAGCAATTTCTGTACCACCCTTTATTTATTTAATTATTTATTTTTTCAGTATGCTGTTGTCCTAGAGCATGTGCCCAGATTCATTGCGATCAGTTAATGTGAGGATCCTGGGGAATATAATATATACAGACACCCCCTTTAGTTTTAGTTATTTATTTGTATAGCCTGCAAGAAGAGGTAGATTGCTTTGTGCTGGATTGCAGAGTTTTAGGCTGTAACATGGCTAAACCGAAACCTGTATTTCAGAAGCATTAATGATTTTTCACTTTTAATCTTGAGTTAAAGAGTCATTTTCAAAGTTCTGTCTTAAACTGTTTCTTTTTCTTAAGTTTTCAATTTCTCCCTTGTACTTACTTTCTCGTACTCTCTATTTTCATCTTTTATGCTCCTTCTCAGAAGCATAGCTCGGTGCAAACAGTAGTATATTACTTTTTGGAGTACCACTGTATAGAACATTAAATCTGGAATCAAACATCTTTATAGCTGGTAAACCAGAAGCGTATAGAAATGACTCTCTCAATAGCACAGAGAAAGCTGCTATCAAACCTTGGACTGCAATACAGGTGTTCTGTTGACTCAGCTACCTCTGTAGCTGTCTAATTGCTGCTTTGTCTGTCTGACCTTTTGAGCTTTTTGTTCTCATTGTTTTCCTAATTTGAGCTCTTCTGCTCTGGTCTAGGTTGCTTCAGGCTTGCCCACTCTTGAAGTGCTTTGATATACATGTTCACCTGGCTCTACATAATGCTTTTCATCGTGGTGGCAACATAGGCAGGATACTGTTTCTTCTGATTGATAGAATAAATATGTTGAGTAATAATATGGTGGGATACAGATATAATACTTAATGAGACTACAGAACATGTATCTGTTGTTATCCTGTCCAGGGAGAACAGGGACTTCAGGATTATTTCTGATTTATGTAATTGTGTGCATCATTAGATTTAGAGAATGAATGTTTCCTGAGGTAGGGAAAACATTTTTTGGCAGCTTGTTGAAAATTCCCTTGTGTCACTGACTGTATTGTGCAAGTAATGTAGAGTAGGGAGCAGGGGTTGAGCTTGATGGGAAAAAACACATTTTACTTTAATACTCAAAAGTGCAAGTGTGAGCAATGCACTGTAATAAAGGATGGCAGTTGACGGTTAGCTAACGGGAGTTTCTCATACTTAAAGATGTTAATAGTAATAAATACAATAATTCTGTGTGGTGAATGCTTTTAATTGTGGAATAAAAGGCACACCAAAACCAGTTTTCTTATGTACAGATGGTAAAACTTTTTTCCAAAATGAAGGTATTATTTAGTTCTGTAGAAGGTGGTGAGACCTGTGCTGGTTTAGAGTAGACCAGGAGAGGTTCAGCACTTGCCTCAGCTTGTTTTTCTTTATTTGCAGTGAGGAGCTGCAAATGCTCAGCTTTTCATGCCCATTTTTAAAGTAATTTGGTTAGCAGAAATGGGATGATGTAGAAGTTCCTTATCTCAGAGAAGAAATTCACTGAGGTGAGGTTTACTGTAATACTGTCTAGTATACATGCAAAATGACTGAAGTGAAAAAACATATGTGTTCATACTTCCCTTTGTCCATTATTGAGGTGGAGAGATCTGGAGGACATGAGTAATTTGGATAAGTAACCTAAACTTTCTTTATCAAGCTATGCTAAATGAATTAAACATGGGTTACTTTACAACAGTGTTACTTTATTTTTTGCATCAGTTTAATTAAGTTGGTTTTAAATCACTGCCTAAGTCACACTGATGTATTGTATTCACACAAATGAGCATTTTTCTTCCTTTGCCTACAACAATCCACAGTTCTCCAGCCACTACTAACATGTCTCAGCCTGAGAGGTATCTTTTATCCTTCAGCATGATATTCTTTATGTGTATTTAGTTTTTTATTCACTGTGTCTAACAGGTGGTTTCCTCCAGTACTACTGCTTAGTCAGTTTGTTCCTATTTTTACATTTGTAGAGTTGATTATTCAAATCTAAATGTGGAACTTTGCACTTTATTGATTGCATCTTTTTTATTCCAGACCATTTCTGCAATTTGAAATGACTTTGAAATGTGGATCTTGCCTCTCTTTAAAGGACTTGAAACTTTACCCATTCTAATGTCAGGCACAGATTTCGCAAGTGTCATCTCTGTTCTCTTGGTCACAAATGGGACTGTTGAACAAAACGACCTAGAATAGACATACATGGATCCTCTTAGAAATTGCTGGACAGTTTGATAAGGAAGCTTTAATAACTACTGAGTTCTTGATTTCTCTAAACCACCATGTTTAGTTTTTTTCACTTTTTCAGTGAGAGTCTTAACCTTCCTTTGTAGACTTTGTGTCTTTCCTCTTCCCAGTGAGTTCCTAAATGTGAGCCGAGACAGGTTTAGGGCCATTGGTTGAGTGTTTTCATTGAGATTATTTTCCAAAATGTCCTGACTTACCCCAAAATTTTTCATGGTACAACAATTTTCTTTGGTACAAGAAGACAGGACAGGAAGACAAATGGCTGTACTGGCTCAGCTGGACCAAAAGCTTCTCTTCCACCTTGCCTCAGACAGTGATTAGAAGTGGATGGCAAGGGAAGAGAAAGGGAAATAATTAAAATTGGTGTGTTATTTCCTCCTATGGCTCTCTAGGGTACTGTCAGCTCTAGGACTTTAAAAGCCGACTGTGGTTTTGTGTATATTCTGTCCCTCAGTAGATTTGTCTTCCATGTACTTCTCTCCTTGACCCCGTGTGATCTTTCAACATCTACAGACAAGAAGTTGCAGAGGTCTTGGGCTCTTCTTGCTTGTTCCCAAACTGGCTCCTCCCAGTTTCCTGTCATGGTTTTCTTTTTTTTCTTCTGAAGGGCAAACACCTATGTTGTATTGCCCCAAGTCACCTCCCTGCAGAGTGTCCTCTGTCCCTTTCCGAGGAGTTCTGGATCATCTTGACAATCCTTTTGTACAGTTTTCGTAAGCTCTTTGGAGTCTGAAGATAGAGAAAACACACTTGGCAGTTGAAATTGATGGCTGGCTGGCTGAACACATTTGCACCTCAATGACCACCACTGGCCAATGAGGCTTTTCGTTATTAGATATAACTCTTCTGTCCTCTAAACAAAGCCAGGGGACATTCTCCCTCCCTCTCCTCCATCCCCATCCGCAGCTTCTCTTTGAGCACAGCTGCACATCACATCAGTCCTCCTGGGACATGGGACCTTCCTACCCTGCTGCTACTCCTCTACATTATGCCTTTATTTCCTTTTTCTCCCAAGATCGTACTGAAGAAGAAAATGCCACTCTTTGATTTCTAAATCCCTCTCTCTGTATATTGCGATCTCAGTGTATTTAGGTTTTAGGTAGTTGCAGCCTTTGAAAGAGGGAACAAGCAAAGAGGATTTCCAGCAGCAGATGCCTCACCAACACGTCTTGGTGAGAAGGCTTCAGAGTGTGTCTGCGAGTAGTGTTGGTGGTGCTGCGTTTTGCCTGTGCAAGGTAATACTGCTGGTTTTCCTCTATCCAGCAGCTGTGGCTGCAGCACGTGTATGTGGGGGGAGGAGGGTGAGGTGTGTGTAAAACATTTTCCTGTTTTGTTTTGGGGAAAAAAAAACCCTTGAAAATTTGGAACTAAAGTTATTTTACTCATCAAATTGTTGTCTGTAGGATGTTAGTTACAGGATTTCTCTGGTTAACATGGGGTTGGATAGCAACAACCTAAGCTTCATTTCCTGAATTTCCTAAGTGAATGTTTGTGTTAATTTCTGAAGGTAAAAGAGTTCTTTTACTGCAGTGTAGTTGCTGCTGAATATTTAATCAGGTTATATTCAGATAATGTTTATGTCTTCAGCAGAAAACTCCTGTTATTTTTCCTGATGCTACCCTACCACTGCTGTAGCAGTGGCTGTAGCTTCAGATAGTGTTTTTTCATCATAAGCTGTCGCATGACTTTGGAAGGGTGTCTGGCATAGAGAGTTGAGGCAAATATTTATATATTGTATGAGAACTGAATGACTGCAACATTATTTTGGGGAGATGAACATGACAGAGAAGTTTTATCTAAATGGTTAAGAGGTATTGTTTATATTTTAAATGAAAACAGTGTGCTGCTTTAGGGAAGGGTGATGAAAGAAGGATGACAGATTCAGGTGGAACAGTGGAAGCAGAGGAATACAAAATGTAGGATACAAGTTCAGTCTAGGTGGGTGAAAGTACTGAAGTCCCAGTGCTTTAAGCTGAGGTACTTTGTAAATTTGTATAGGTCTCAGAGATTAGCTGGTGAGATGTAAATGTCAGTGTTGCTTTTGTGTTGTTATGAAGCTGATGATTGGGAAGATGATTGGGAGCTGATGCTCTGTGAAGTGCTCACCAAGTCTAGGAATCACAACATTTTGCTTTTGTGGCTCATCTGTAGAGGAAAAAACTAAACTATATATACATATATATGTATATGCATATTTATTTCAATGATACATGCAGCAAGCCTAAAAGGGTCTGCTGTTTCTCCATAGCAGTGTTTCAAACACTGAGGTCTTCTCTGACTGTGTTGGAGGTCTCCATGGAGGACCAGCACGGTTAGGATGGGAATTTACCCAGCTGTAGGCTGCAAAGGGAGATGATGCAGGAAATACTTAGGCAATTATGCCAAAGTGATGTATCTTTCTGAATGTAATCCAAAACCAAACAAAGTAACGAGGAAGTTTTTTTCCTTTCCTTTGGCGCTTTTTCAGTGATGCTTATTACTCTGACATGGTCTTTCCTGTCATTCATGAGACATCCCAGGACAGGCAAGACATGAATTTCTAACACAAGCAATAAACAGGAGCTTTTCCTCTCCACACCTAAATACGTATTTTAATATTACAGAGGCACAGGTAGGTTTTCTGTGGCAGGTCATTTTTAAGAGTCATTCACACCATTTTTATGCCAAAACACTTCACTGACTTAAATAATACTGTTACAGAGATAATTAATAACACAGAGAGAAATTAAGAAGCTCAGGCTAGAAAGAAAAGAGACATTTTCTCCTGGGGTTTGAAAGGAGTTGGAAGAGGCAGGGAGGTGCACGAAGGCTCTTCCAAATGACACAAGCAGGAGAGTTTTGCACCAGCAGTGCTAATGTGGTCTTGGATGGGCAAAGAAGAGGCCTGTAGCACTTGAGCCAAGAGGCAGGAAAATCCTCTAAGGAAAGAGATGGGAGCAGGATCCCAGCATGAGGGATGTGGAGGTTCAGCTGCACAATTGAGCCGTCAAGCTTGTGTTTTATGTGCCCTATCTCTGCCCTGCATGGATACCTCTGGTCATGAAGGGAGCAGTGCCAGAACAAAAGGTGGCTTCCTCCAAGTTGCTTACAGATGAGGAACGAGTGCATCGGCCCATCATGTTGTTTAGTCTGTTTAAATTTCTTAATGCATAATAATATGAGAATTTAACACGAAATTCCATTCTTTCCCACTTTCCTCTGCACTGAGGCTGCTGCCTAATTGTTTCCTTTCTTCTTTTCCCTCTTTCTTTTCTAATACTCACCAGATAGCTGGCATAATGGAGTTTTTCACTTCTACATCAAGTGCAGCACCTGCCATGTGAAATCTTTCCTTTTCTCTTTGGGTGAAAGCTTTAAGCAACACTTCTCTCACACAGAGATTAAGGCCTCAGTATTGCTGTCTGGGCTGGACATTTGATTAATACAGGGTCCCTTTATTATCACCCTGCCTTTCTGCTCTTCCTCATTAGAAATCAGTGACTCTTCCCCAATTCATTCATGACTGGGAGAAAAGAATGCCTAATGATACACATAGATAAAGAAAATGTATAGCTTGCATTCAGCTGGTAAAATGAGCTATTTTCCCACGTGGAGAGGGGATTAAGCAGGGGGTGCATTTGCCTGCTGCAGCTGCTGCTAGAAGCCTCTGACAGAAGATGGCAATGCAATGTGTGCATGCATGTACACCTACATATGGAAGAACTTAGCTCAGTTGTTGTTCATATATAATTTTGTGTTTTGGCGAAATGATGTGGTAGCCTGGAGTTGTTTTTTTTTTTCCCTCTGAAGATTGGAAGTGTTTTTGCTCCTGTGAGCTGCTGAGTGTTTCCGTTACCACTTGACAGCACTGTGTCAGCAGCACAATATTTACTTGCTGGTGTTTGTCCAGGGAGGAACTGCAAGGAGGGTTCTGTAGGTGTGTTTTGGCCAGAGCATGGTTTCCTGAGGACATAATCCTTCCCGTAATGAATTGCACGATTTACTAAGTTAAGAATGGGTACTTTGATAGTTTGTTGTAACCCTTTTAGCACTTACATCCAGAGTTTTCTCCAATTTTTAGTGATGTAGTCCTTCCAGGCGCAGACGGTGTGCAGTTCACTGGGGATTAGGGTTTGATGAGTGTGTTTCTGCTGTCCTTTTCCCGGCTGCCTCCCAGCTGAGCTGCCCATGGCTGTGCCATGGCTGGCATTTGGGGCTTGGTGGAGTTCCCTTCAGCCTGGGTGGGAGCACAAGCTAGAGAGGTGCGGTGCAAAGCACAAGCCAACAAGCTCTCCTGGACATGTGCTGATCCTGTGCAGGAGCAGCATGAATGGACTGCTGATGCAAAGAGAGGTGGAAGTAGTTCAGAGGAGAGGTGTCTCAGGTCCAGCCATTACTGAAGGGGATTTTATGGGGAACAAGAGCTTTCTTCTGTTACTTGCTGTGTTGGTTGTAAGACCAGTGTGGCCTAGGCTTGCCTTTATCTCAGGGCAGAGGGGGCAGAGCTGCCAGAGCTTGGGGCTGAAGCGTTTGGAGCTGCAGGGTTTAGAGCCTGACTACAGGGATACATGCCAAAGGTTCCAGAAGCAGGGTTAGCAGATCCAGGATGGTGGGAGGTGTTACAGAACAGAAGCTCACCTTAGATATTATAAACCATAATGTAGATTGTAAAAAGGAATGTAAACAAAACCACATATATAAAAACATATATATATATATATGCTTTTTTTCCTGAGTAAATTCAGCTTTAGGTTTGAATGTTACACTGAGTTGGCAGTGAATTGTGAAAAGCTTCCTAGCTCTAGGCAGCACAGGAGGCAGCAGGAGGGAGGGAGCTGTCAGCAAAGGAGTGGTAAGGCTGACAGGAAAGGGACATTTTCTCTCTGTAAGTACTAAATAAACTTAAATGTCCATGGGTCAGAAAACTAGTTGAGAGGAGGCTTGTGGGGGCTAGTACTTTAATGTATTTGAGATAAAGCAACTCAAGTTTGGGTCTTGGTAATATTGTCCCAGTTGTGTAAACCTGTCTCAATGTTCTTAGGATGTTCAATGGGGAAAATAAATCCTGGCTTCATGTGGTGCCAAGGGATCATATCAAGGGACTTTGTGGCTATATAGCTGCACTGTGGTAATACACAAGTTGTTCTTCTCTGAGTCTGTTCCTGAGAAATGTAAACCAAAGCATTCTTAGGAATCAGAAATATTTTAGGGTTACATGTACCTCATGCATATGTTTAGATGTCAGGGACTTAACTGTTGAGAGTCCTCTGTAATGTGGTTGGGAGACTGCTGCTGTTGTGCATTTCCTTCATGCTCAACCTTTATGGTCTTGCACTATCTACAGAAGTAAGAATCAAAAAAGCCCAACAACTCCGGTTCAAGATCAGTTCAGGTGAAATGAAGAATGTGGATGGGGGCAAATGAAGAACTGGTGCTAAGTGAGTGCTTTCTAAAAGAAAGATGCTTTGGCAGTGTACTGCCTCCAAAATGTGCTGGATTCACCCCAAATAATAAGGTGACAATGGGAGTAAGGTGCCTTTCTTTATCTTTCAGTTGATTTTACTTCTGCTTTTAATGTTTTAGCGTAGTAAAGCTTTTACCATCCCAACACCTGCCTGAGAAACTTATTCTACTGCTGTATGAAATGACATGATTGATAACTCAGTTTTTAACTCTTAAAACTGAGTTTACCTCAGTTAATAACCCTTTGCATTTTTTTTGGTTGGTTGTTTTTTTTTTTTCTTTTTAATGTGGTGTGGGTACCTGAAACTGGCAGTTTTCTTTGGCAATGGTGCTACAGGTCAAGAAAACAAAGTCAGACCTCATAAAGAGCGTATTTCCACAAGCGTACATCATCAGAACAGGATGCACTTCATTCTTGTGGCTCTGGCAAATGAGCTGTGACATGCTCTTACTGATGCTGCTGCAAGTAATCAGCAAGAGGTTACTTTTCTGGATGAAATACATTTAAATGGCGGTGAAGGAGAGGACTGTGATTTGTTTTGATTGGATTCCCCATGTAATTTGCATACTGCAGTATGTAATATGAGCAGCTAGATATAATGGGTTTTTTCCTCCAAATCATAGCATAAATCAAGAGAGAGGGAAAAAAAATTGCTTTTAGTGACATTGCATTCTTTTTTGAAGAACCTAGGAGGAGCTTAGATCTGAATGGTTCAAATGAACATACTGTTCCAATTGTGTTGATTATAACAATACACAAGGGTTGGGTTTGTGTACACAGTAATGTATCTGTGAGGTAAGTTATAAACATTTGGAATCATTACCTTTGTTTTCATTCTCTTTCCCAGGTCAGTGTTAAGTAGTTCTAAAACTGTTCTTCAGAGGTTTTGATAAACATTTTTCTATAGCTGACAGAATGAAATAACTTGTTCGAGACAGGCTTGAGATAAAAGCACTTAATAACAAAGTGCTGTAGTAGCTATTACAGAGCAGCTGTACTTTCTTTCTCCTTACTAAGGAGGTTATAAATTAGGGTGTTTTACTGTGCAAACTCAGTCCTTTCTTATGTTTGTCCTCATTTAAATTGACAAACCCATGAAAATAAATATGACAAAAATAGGTATAATCATTAAAAAGTTCACACTAAAAGTTTGTAAGTGTGGAATGGGGGCACAGATGTCCATTTAGAGAAACAGAACATAAACTTAGTCTGTAATCTGTGTGCAACAGGCTCAAATGACACCAGTTTAAAAAGTATGAAAGTCTTGGAAGGAACTTAGGCAGCAATAGAAAAACTTGAGTTGCTCCCTCGCTAGCTTGTGCATGCCTGTGTGCACATCTGCTTGTTTTTCAGACGATTGTGCCAGCGCAATAGCAGCTCTTGTCTGGCATGACAGCACTTGAGTGCACTGAGTCTGCAATGCTTGTTTCATCCCAGCATCTGGTGAGATTAAGTATTAGCACTGCTGTTAATGAACAGTTTGCGGATGTGAATGAATATTTGGGGTTGTTTTTGTTTCCTCTGGTTTGTAGCCGACAAAGCCGTCGGGATGAACAAAGCCTTCCAGACTGCCTACTACATAGATTAATTTACAGCTGCCAGTTTATATTAGTAGTTCTATTTATTCTGCTTGGGTGCTTTTTTGAGGAAAGGAGTATTTCTTAGTCAATTGTCTTGCAAAGAGAAAGGAATTCAGGAAATGTGAAGCAAACAAATTCCTGTCAATTAGGTAAGCTTTTGGCAGCTGAGTTGTTTGCCCCCTTTTCTTATGATTTTATGTTACACTGAAGGACTGAAGTTCAAAACCAGAATTTAAGTTGGGGTCTGAACTTTGTCTTTTCCCTCCTACACTCTGCATTGGTGATGCTGGGGCTTGGGGAATAGCAGCTCTAACCAAATTTCTTGTTTGCCTTCTTAAAAGCCTGGCCTTACTGAAGGTTTTGACAAGAGCAGCAGCGTACATCTCTTGCCTCTGCAGCTCTGAAGATGCCACAGGTTTATCAGTAACCCCGCATGCTCCCTTTTTTTTGTGATGTTTTGCTATAATTCTTCTCTTCTCTGTTGGTGTTTGTGCCGAGTCTTGGTTCCATGTGCCAACTGCCTGATGTAGCCAGGGACTGCTGGCTCTTGCTACTGGGGATCTGAACCTGTGCACAACCCCTCACCCATAAGAGGTTAGGTGGTTATCAGTGAGGGCGTGAAAGAAATATCTGAGAGTTTATCCAAGAGCCGTATGGATATGTCTGGGTATGGATGATACAGACTGGCTGATGTTATTGTCCATATTCTAAAATAACTGCTTTGGAGGACTTAAGTAGTTCAGAAAGGGATTAGTTGGGTTATTTACGGCAGGATCAGGCACACCAGGAGGTGTGCCCTTCTTCCCCAACCCCAGCTGAGCTAGCGCTCTTTGTTGCCCAAATTGCTGAGAATGGGATTGAACTGGGCTAAATAAAATCTTCCTTCTCCCCCTCTTCTCTCCTGGGCTGTAGGGTGGGGAATAACGCATTGTGGGCCTGTTTGGAAACCAACTGGAAGGCAGTAAGACATGAAACGTCCCAGATGTTAAGAGGAGACCTTGTAGGGACAGGAGCAACTGCTTTCAGGACCCTGCAGTATCAGGGGTACCTGCTCTCCACCAAGACGTCCCAGATGAAGGGTCAGCTCTGAGGCAAGGCAAGGGAGTAGTGTCTTTTTGTCTTTCAGAAATAATTTCCCTCCTACTCATTATAATGAATGGTCCTTTCTGTAATTCACTTGTAAACCTTTGCAGGTAGTGATTACAGTACCTCATGTATTTTGATGCAAGTGTCTTATAGGAGAAATATCACGCATATATAACTATACAGGCATATATATATATATATATATATATATGTACACACTTATTTTTTTGGTGAGAAGGTAGTTTTGCTCCATAGTAAGTGATCAGTAGAGGGCATGATACCTGTGCTGTGATTTCTGCTTTCTTCTGTCTTGGTTGGATTTGGTTTTGGAGCTTGCAGGTGTCTAACTGTGGCAATGGTGCAGGTGTTTGCTATGCAATGTGCAGCTTCATTTGAGAAGTACTTCTGCTCCTGTTTTACTCTTTATTCCTTTGAAGGTTTTTTAATTCATTTGGAAATGCCAATTTAATGAATGCTGTTCTTTTAAGTGTTCTGTATCAGGTGTTAGAAGTATGTGTGTGCTCCATTTAATAAGATTTTGTGTTACAGCTGAATAAAGAATCAGATTTCTTTGTTAACTACTACCTGCCATGCAGCAATCAGAAAACCTTAAGACCTGCATAGATGAGAGAGAACCATAGTATTTCTCAGTACCTGGCTGCTTTATTCCACATAGTTTTTTTCTGTACACTGTTTTTGTATGCATCTAAAATCATCACACTTATGATTATTATTAGTAAATTGAAAAGTCTTACTAAGAACTGCAGAGCTGCATAATTTCCTTCTTTCTCTTTCATTCTGGAAAGCCATCTATCTCACTATCTATTACACCACCTAAGTCAATAGAGGCTTGATCCTCATCTGCATGTGAAAGGGGAATTACGCTGCTGTACAGATGAACAGAGTACAGGAATCATTCAGTATCTCCTTTAAGCTTCCTTAAACATTTTTAAAGAGTAAAACCTTTGATAAATTATGTGGTTAAAGACCTTCATGTCAAATGGCTTTCTTGGGTTACTTGATTTTCTTTCATGTGCAACAGATGACTTAACAAAAAGAATGACTTTTGACTGTACTACACGAATATATGTTGAGAGCATACATCATTAGTAAGACCTTGTAAAGTAATTGGTGGTTTATAAAAACCCACAAGACTTGAAATTACATATATTTTACAAGACTTGAAATTACATATTTTTTTTTTATTTTGAGTGTTTTGTTTTCAACTCCTGTTTTTTTTCTTTCCTTCTTCTGGTGTTTTTATTGGAGCTGATGACAATATTGTTTTAAGAAGCAAATCTTTTTACTCACTGTTTTCACCATCACATGTATTCTTTCTATAGAGATCTGATGGATTAACCATGAAATAGTCTGCTTATTGGTTACTCTCAGGATAACAAATGAAGCATAAAATCTTTAGGATATTTTTTGGGTTGTTCTGCAGGTATCCCAGTTGTAGCTACTTAGTTATGTTGCCTGATTTTGAATCCATTTCCCTTTTATTTTTGCCACAGACGGGGAAGCAGGCAGTGCACTGAACAGGTATGGGCTTGCAAGTGTACTTTCAGGCAGATGTGTCTGCCTGTTGAGATGCTATGTGTGCATCTGCTCTGAGCCGGATCTCTTATGGGGAGACTAAATGAGTCAGTAGTGGCAGTGCAGTGGGGACTACCTCTGAGGTGGAATCCTGTATTTGGATCTCAATATCCAAACCAGAAATGGGACTAATCCCATGTCCTCACATACAGATATGAAAAATATGCATTTTAGTTTGTATTAGGTGAGGAAAAATTGTTCCTGTATTTGCTAATACATTTGGAAAATAATGATTTAGAATGAATGCAAGAAAGATAAGCAGGTCATTTTTTGAAGTCTGTCAGGTGTTAGCGAAACATCAAGCCATTCAAATTTGGACACTTGGCTCTTGAGCCAAACTATCTGCTTTGGACTCTCTTCTAGTGAATGGATATCATAGAATAGAATCATACAATAGTTTGGGTTGGAAAGAACCTTAAGATCATCTAGTTCTAACCCCCCTTACATGGGCAGGGAAGCCTTCAAACCCTGGCCAACCTGGCCTTGAACACTGCCAGGGATGGAGCCTTCACAACTTCCCTGGGCAACCTCTTCCAGTGTCTCACTATGTAAGAGAGGTATTTCCTCCAGAGGGATGTTCAAAATCTCTAAATTAAGTGCTTAGTCTGGATTGCCTCTCTGTTTCCATAAGCATGCTCTGTAGTCAGCGAAGAGAATGGGGCTGAGATACCTGTGGATATGCTTCCCCATCCCTTGTTTGCCCCAGAGGATGGTGGTTTGGGTTCCAGAATAGTGGTGAGGGAGAGAGGTGCAAACATCAGGTTCTGCACTTGTGAGACATAGTTTAGGGGGAAAATTCGACAGTTTGTTCTTTTATTTCAATTAATTCCCTAAAACTCCCCATATTTTAGAGAAAACTGAATAAGTGACATTTTGTAGGGTGGTGATTCTGTTGTGATCTAAGGAGTTCTTCTGTTTTCATGTGGAGTGCACCTCATTCCCATGGTCATACTGCCCCACAGCCCTTTGTTTATCTTTCCCTCTCTTTTTGCCCCTTTTGGGTGGAGGGGCATAAATCTCTTTGAAACATCTAGCTAAAATGTCACAGTACTTAATGAAATGGTGATGCAGCTAGTTATGTTCATCATGGAGAATTAAACAAAGAATAAGCTAAGTCAGCAAGTTCATAAATACAAAGGTATGTTTTCCTGCAGGAACCATAACAGTTCTGTGGCATCTGTGTATTGTAGACAGTTACAGTATCTGGTTTTAATGTGTGTGACTTCTTACAGTGTGCAGTTACCTGAATATTCCTTTGACAGCCGTAACTTCGAATTAACTAACTTTCATGTGTTTGAGCTTCCCCTCTAGTATTTCTCCCTTTTCTCATCTGGAAAGCAGTAAAGAAACTAGCAGAAAAGAGGGAAGGAAGACACAATGGAGAAAAGCCATAACTGAGTGGAACACGCATTTGAATAGAGAAGACCTGTTCTTTTTTAAGTTTGTGGTGTGGAATTGTATCGCAGGCTAGCAATCCTATTTACTTCAAAGAACATGCATGGATTTTAAATAGCAGATGTTGCAACCAGCAGAAAGAACTCTTCAGGCTGCTGTTTTGTAGATGGAGAAGATCTACAGATTAAATTTTCCAAGATCCCCAAAAGATCTTATATTCAGAGTTCAAAAAATAAAAAGTATCTTAAAGATTTAAATCCATTTGTAAACATGAACAATAACAAGCCTTACAGCTCTCTGGGTATCAGGAGCTGCAGTGAGATCCAAATGCTGTCAAAATTAACAGTGAATTCCCTATGACTTAATAGGGTCAAAAATCATACTTAATGGTTTGCATGTGTAAGATTAGATATACTCAAAGTGGCACAAGGAATGCCTTTGCTGCTTAAAGATGCTAAATGACAGATAATTGAAGAGTGGTTAAAAGGTGCTGGGAATCCCATGGCCCTCAGATGGGAGCACAGGGCTATAATTACAGTTCAGAAGACTACAGAGAATTTCTAGCAGTTTCTGTAAGAAAATGAAAGCCTTGACTTCGCAAAGTTCTTTCTTTAATGAATGGCCAGTTCAGTGTTATGTATAGAGTGCACACCATCTAAGTAGAGGTGTGTGAAAATTAGAGGTGAGCTCCCTTTGTGGTCAATGGGGTTAGAAAGAACCTGGGGCACTCATCCTGTTGACTGCATTATGGCAGTTTCACTTTCTCCATTGACTGTAGAAGGATTAGAATGTAGAATTGAACTAATCTAAACCAAATCTTCCCTGAGGTTTAACTTAGGCAACATGCATCCAGCATGGTGACTATTGCAAGGCTTTGAGAGGAACATGCGTGGCCTGTCATTAACCTTCAGTTTGGTGAAAGAATTTGAGGGAATTACTAATGTATTGTGTGTAAATTGTGTAAAATTGTGGGAGGAACGGGGAACTGTGGCTGAATTCTCCAGGGTTGTTTCTTTTCCCTTCCCCCTTGCTCCTGGGTGGATCAGTAGAAAGGGAAGGCAATTGTGTAATGGCATTTTTGCCCATCACTGTGTGATGTTAGTTTGACACATGCAATTTACTTGGAAAAGCTTAAGTAGCCTTAATAACAGAAAGTCCCAGCAGAGCTGACACTAATGGTCTCCCCCGTTGTCAGCCTCAACAGAGAGATTAAGAACTAAATGAACAAAGAGACCAAATTGCCATCTCCCCCCTGTGAGTGTTGCATGAAAACAGGTATGAGCCATGACAGTGGGTCTTTGGGCACGCTCTCCCGGTGTGAGAGGGGATTTTGCCTGTGCTGTCAGTTTAGTACCATTACTGAGGGCTGCTGCAACATTACCCAGCCCAGCTGTTTTTCCACAAAATAGTCAAGTCCAGTCGTCTTGAAAGAAATTCAGTATATTGTGCCCCAATAATGCATATTGTTGAATACTCTTCAGACACTAACCATCTGATACACTGTGTTAAACCTAGACCAGCTAGGGCTACTGTTTTTCCTACCCAGTTTTGCACACGCAAATCATAATTTCTTGGCCAGAACTCTCAGTGAGGTGTAACAGTGCAGCTCTGCAGGGTGAGCACTCGGAGATGGATGTGTCCCCAGTGCATTGGGTTGGACTTACAAAAGTGTCTCAAAGAAAATAGAACATCTGTTTAAATCACTGCTGCATATATTTTCTGTCTGGTTTTTGTGGCTACTGTGTGGAAGGCTTTAATTGCAACTCACTTCTAAGTAAGATTGATTGGCCTTTTATTCAGAGCACTGCTCATTTTCTGTTTCTATAGAATGGCAGGCCAAAAATTTCTGGCCATTAGCAAGTAAAACAAACATGTTTCAAGAGAGGTTTAGGTGGGCTTTCCAATCCAAGATTTGTTCTATGATGATGATTGTTTGTGAAGAGTAGACTCTCTACCTTATTCAGCCTCAGTACTAAGGAAAAGTGGATCACCTTTCTGTGAACAGCTGATCTTCTAAGATGCTGTTGTGTTTACAGATCAGTTGTTAAGCATAAACCGTATCTGTGTCCCCTGGATTTAGAAGATTGAAAGCTAAATAAGAGTTATGGCATCAGTATCAACATTGTCTAGTCTTACCAGTCTTGCTTTATAATTCATTGTATTTTCCAGCATCACATACACTTGGTCAGGTATTGCCAGGTGAATGGTGGAGCTTAACATATTTGTACTTCAAAGGCAGTGAAATAGATGCTTTGCGTTTCATTAACTGAATGTAGGTAGATGAATGTATTTAATCGGTGGTTCTGTAGAGGAACAGTCTTGCTGTTATGTAATATAATGAATGATATCTAAGCTCCTAAAATATATTTGAGTCATAACAAGTAATGTTTTGTGCTAAAAATGTATTCATACAGCTTAGTTTGTATGGTTTTCTATGTGCATACAGCATACAAATGAACTCTGTACATCAGATGCATGTGATATTTAATCTCAAGTGGAATGCTTGACACTTGTAGCAACAGTTCAAAGATGAGGGTAGCTTTATTAGTGTTTAGTCACGCTTTCTTAAATTCAAATTCTTGTCTTACTGTGGTCAATTAAAGTTTCGTTGTTGATCTCCAGCAATTAGAATTTGCTCCCTTATATGTTACAGTGTTGTTTTGTAATTGATTAATGTACGCATCAAAAATGTGGAGGAGGAAAAAAGGAGGAAAAAAGATGTTATTAAACTTCCTTAACAAAGACTTGCATGACTGATGCAAAAGACAGGAGGATGTAAATCTTCTTTTCCCTCCTAACGAAAATTAGAAATACCTCCTCCTGACTGGACTGCCGCGCATTCTGGGAAATACCTACAATGTTTCTTGAATCATGGACACTAAGCAAATCTGACAGTTTATAAGGATGTAGTAATTTAATATAAATATTTACTTAAGTAGGGCCTGGATTGTTTTCAGAAAGCAAATGCAATGAGACTGAAACAATTCTGTGTTATGCTTCCTGGAACCATGCCATTGTATCTTTTGTCTTGTCTGATGGACTATTGCCTTGTGTAACTTTCCAAGGAAGAAAAAGCAATGTAAATATAAGCAGAATTTTGATGAAGCAGAAAAGTGATTTGGGCACTCTATAAAGGAGGATTTTTTTCTTCCTTTCCAAGGAGAGAACACAGTAGACTTCCTAGATATTTTTCTCTCAAGTAAACTTACTCTATTCAGTTTTAGTATCTGGAAATTTCTCAATAATCACTAATTTTAAAACTTTTCTAGTGTATCTCTTACTGATTTTTAGAGGTACTCTTGTCCTTAAAGCAGTGAACCTGGGGAAAAGCGGGGAGTGCCTGAACAGTACATCTAGTAGCGCAGTCTGCCAAATGATTTCTGTGAACTTTAGCTCTCATTATGTTGGATAAATCTTTGTTGAGTGAAACTTTCAGGTTTCCCAGAAGCCGTATGAGGGCAGGAACTTAAAACGTAGCATTTCGTAACAACTTGTGAACAAGGCTGTGCATGCATCAAAGGAACATAATTTATACAGTTGACACTTTGGGGGTATGTCTGGTTCTTTACTGTATACCAAGCATCATTCCAGCATTCATTTAAGAATACTCAAGAGTATGTATTTTCTTCTGCTATGTCCTCCATCTCGTTGGTGAGTAATACAAGAATCACTCTGTCATTCCTGTGAGGTGCTCCTGTGCTGGCTTTGTGCTGACACAGGGTTCAGTTCAAGGCTGAACTGGTTCTGGTAGCCATGGGTCCTTTCAGCTTAACTGCAGTCTCTCTCTCTGCAGCCCCAGTGAGGTTTTTGCCAGCTTGGGTTTGTTGTTGGGGGGTTCCCTTTTTTTCTTCCCTCCAGTTCTCTCTCTGTGCAGAAACTCAACAATGCCTTTGAAGAGAAGACTGACAAAAGATGGTTTTTCACTGCTTGTGCTCTCCCTTCTTACAAGCTGTCTGTTCTCCGGCAAAGGCAGACATTCTTTGCCTGCCTTCTTTTGCTAATCCCTCTGCTTGCCCTGCTCAGTCTTAATCATTCCACTGCTTTTTCATCTCTTTGCTAGTGTCCACCCTCACTTCTTGTTCCTGTGGTTTTGATACCAACATAAGCTGACTTGAATCTCTTCCAACTTGAAAAAAGGACAGGCCATCACCAATTACATTTGCACTTCTAGGTACCCTCTGCAACTCTCTCTCGTTGCTCAACATGCTTTCAGTAGCTGTTGGTGGAGTGCCTCTTTCTAATGCACCTGTGCCTTTTCCGGTCCAGATTTGCACATTTCATTCTGGGCAGCATCTTTCCTGACATCTTCCTCATCAAGGTTTACAAGTTGCTCTGCCTCTTCAGCCTCACTTTAGCTGACAGCTGTCTCTTGTTCCCAGTGTTGTTCTTGAAATCCTACCCATGCTTTTGTTCTCTGATTATGTCCTCTTTGGGTTCGTGTGCCTCCACAGTGATTTGCTTGGAGGATTCTTCCCATCCAGCATTTTGCATTGTTGTCTGTGGTTGTGCCCTTGGTCGTTTGTGTTTGTATTCTGAGCCTTGTGGGTGAGATTACCTTGAGACAACATCAGCTCAACTTCTGTCTGTGTGCTGAAGACTTCTCTTTGTTGCTGTGCACCCCCAACATATCTTCTCTATAGGCCAGAAATACCTGTCTGTCTTTCCAGCAGAGTCTTGTGGACATGGAGATGGTCAAGCTGGCATTTTTCTGTCTCATCACTTCTGCTTTTTTTCCTCTTTTGCAAACCATCAGCAGCAATTCTGTATTTTGGATCATTTGGAAAACAGTCATTCTTCTTGCCACTCAGATTCCTGATAATTCAGGATTTCTGTCGGTGATTGTGACCACACTGTACCTATAACTTGACAAATATTTCTGCATCTTGTCTCTTTTGTATACGTCTATATCGTTAAAACTGTCCAGAATGTTGTCTCATAATTTGTACTTCTGTTACTATAACACGGTTCAGTGATAATTGGTAATGTGAAGATTTCACCCTGTTGCTGCTGCTCTGCATACCCCTGCAGAGGTTGTTCCCTTAATCTTAGGGATTTGACCGAAGCACCTTCCTCCCCATGACCATCCCACTTTTCTTTACAATGGTGAACATAAGGTGGTTCCCATTTTGTAGGAGGGAGCCTGTGGTGACTTTTGATCTTTCATTCCGTGTTAAGATCTCAAGTGCATCCCTGGCTGATTCCGGATGTCTCCTTCTGTTCCCTCCTCGGCTCATTTTGGCACAAACTCTTGTGCCCAGGGAGAACTACCTGGAAACATCCATGGTGCTGCCTGAGAATCCTCACTCGGTGCCTCCTCTTGCTTTATACTGTGTTGCCTGCAAAATTAAAATGGTAACCAAGATGCTGCTAGCATGTCTGGGCGCTTACACGGTTCACTGTATTGTTGATGAATC
Organism: Pezoporus wallicus; assembly: GCF_028554395.1. Taxonomy (NCBI): domain Eukaryota; kingdom Metazoa; phylum Chordata; class Aves; order Psittaciformes; family Psittacidae; genus Pezoporus; species Pezoporus wallicus. The sequence continues at coordinate 1,080,667 of NW_026642717.1, read as the reverse complement.
CCTCCTGCAGCATCTCTGTCTGCCCAGTTGCCGACTCTTGGTTTTTCTCTCAAATTTAGGGCAGGGATCATCTGTTTTACTGTCTGGACCCTTTTCTTTGAACCAAGTTTCAGGCCATAATTGTTTTTGATAAAGAATGTGTAAATTAGCAGCTTGTTATGGTAATTCCATAAATTGCAGTCTCCATTCTAGACATTAATTGCCAGATGAACTGTTTGTGTAAAGTTACTTCTGTTGGTAGGTAGTTTTCAAGGAGTATAGGTAAGAGGTAAGATACCCAGGTGTGAAATAACACTAGCTGTGTGCCTGCTGAACCTGATGGGGTGAACACAATGACACAGCTAATCAAAATTAAATTGAATTAGGTTTAATCAGGCTTACAGCAATGTTTCTGGTTTGTTTGTGTTTTTTTTCTAAAAAGGAACCTGTTATTTTTCCAGTTCCCAAATGCAATTGTAATTGCATATAACCTGTGTTCCTTGTACACTCTCTGGGACCTGGGAACCTGTTTTCAGGGTACTCCATGTGTTCCTAAGTAGAAGTAGTGTGTAAATTCATCCAGGCTGTAAGAATTGATTAGATGAGCTCTGGAGATCTCTCTCTGATTTCCATTTCAGTGATTCTAACTTTAGGCTTTGTGTTTTTGCACCTCATCTTGAACATGGCATATTAATAGTCTACCTGCAGCTTAGATACAAGTTGGGTAGTAGTTTTTGTTTTGTTTTACTCTCTTTTCTATATTTCAGTTGAATTTCTAATAAAAATGAAACTGAAAGGTGTATTTTCAAGCAATGACACTGTCATTGAGAACATAGCAAAACAGTACCAAAAGGTCAAGTCACAGACAACCAGTGGTTAGTTTTCCGGTGTCTTTCTGTGTTACCAGTTTTGTTCTACATAAACACATCTGCGGATCTGAATGCGTTAGGAAAAAGGATAAGAAAAGCAGCTGAATTATGCTGAGATGTTAATTGGTATGAAAGAGGGACGGTAAGGTCTTCCAACAGCATTTTCTAATTGAAGTCACTGAACTGGCATTTCAGCAATGCTTTCTGCTTCAGAGATCAAGAGAGATTATTTATTCTTAGCAGTTTTCTGTCTGCAGCTCTCAAAAGTTCAAGCAGGACAAAGGACTTGCAACACTGCTGAACAAGCAGTGACATTGGCGATAGGTGATCATTCAGTGCATTGTTTACTTTTATGGCTTGCTGTGTTTTACCAGCAGGCCAGGCTCTGGCAGATCCTTTGCTTCTATGTCAGGGATTTTGGGAGGAGGGTAAAGGTCCATCTCCTCCTTGTTAAAGTGGCAGCTGCTCTGCCTCTGTGCCCTGGGGAAGCTTCTGTAACTTGTTTCTCTACAGATGTACAGAGCTGACGTTTTACCTTTGGAAAGGAAACCACCATGAGTCCCCAGCCCCTCCACCTCTGTGTGTCTCAAGGGTTGAATTTATGACCCGGGAGTAGTAGAGACCTGTTTTTTTGGCAGTGCAGGCCTGTAAGTCTTTCATCTGCTCACAAGTACTGCTAACAGGGTAGTCTATCTGGAGTTTAGAGGAGATATGGTGGCTTCAGAAAGGATGTAACAACAGTTACGGCAACAAATAAACCTGGAAAACCAGCAAGAATGGGGAGCTAGTAGGAGTATTTGTGTAAAGAGAATATGAGAGACATTACAGGGTGAAATTTGAAACCTTAATGAATGCACCTAGTAAGTTCCCATAGCCAGAGAAAAATTTACTTGCTTATGCCCACCTAGGTGCCATGGCTGAAATGGGATACCTGGGCTAGGGTGACAGTGAGATGTGATGGGGAAGGTACTAGAGAGAGAAGCAGGACAAGTAATTTTCCTGATTTTCCTGATTTGTTGCCTGATTTCTGGGAAGCTACGAAGGTCTCTCTGCTCTCACTGCATTGATTTTTCAGAGATTAGTTAGCTGGGAACCAGACTGGAGAGCCATGGTTTGAACTTGTTTTGTTTATAGTGGGAAGCGGGTGTGAAAACCTCAGGAGGAAATGGCTGGGTTTGCCTGGGATACAGGCAGCTGAATGCTGCAGAAAGCACCGGTGTTAAGTTTCTGTACTCCTCAGTCTGCTCTGATGCTCCATTTATGGTGTGTTTCTCCTTGCGCAGGAGCAGAGTACCACCGTGGTACAGAGACTAAGTGTTGCTGTCAGCGCTGGAGAAGACTGAAGCTGGAATCCCCATTGTCCTCAGCCAGAGGTTGCCCTGCAAGACACAGCTGTAAAATGTTCATCAAAAAAAACTAAGAGTGAGTAAAAACCAAATCTTTTTTATTTTTGTCTGAAATGTATAAAAATAATGCTGTGCAGAAGTGCATTTGGAAATGCACTGAAGTTCCTGGGTAAATAGGGATTTCTAAGGGCCGGTGGCTCAGTGCTAGTGAAGAAAAGTGTCAAGTGTCCTATTGGTTTCCCTAAGCAAGAGGCTGGCTCATAGGAAGAGCTGCTTTGTCAGGGAAAAACCACCTGGGAGGGACAAGCTCCTGGGGCTGATATAAAAGTTGCATGGGGAAATATCTGAGCAGCTGTATTGGGAAAGATGTCCTGTTATGTTTACCATGTTCCCCTGCTCAGAGAGGGGAGCCTTGCAGGAATGAAGAGGATGGTTTCCTAATCTGAGTTCTCCAGGACACAGGTAGACAACGTTTTTTCCAGTGGCAGAGACAGAGAACATCTTGAGGATGCTTGCAGTTTTCTCAGTGATTTTTAATTGCCTTTTGAATAGTGAATGTGTATGTTCAGAAACTCACTGCAAAGCAACATTCTTAGATGTTTTGTATGTTGTAGCTCTAGACTTTAAGAGATGAACTTGTAGACCTGAAGAATCACATATTCAGTGGGAAGCTACAGAGTATGAAGCATTAGCTGGGGTGGCTGGAGGTAGGTGATTCCAGTGTCCAGCTCTTTCCTAGGCATTTGAACCCAGGTACCACTCCTGCCTTTCCACAGCTGAAAGAGGTCTGCCTATGGAGCCCATCCCCTGAGACACATCACCTGTGCTCTGCCCAAACCCAGCTGGGAGAAAATGCTTGACGTTCAGTGACTGGTTTCCTTCAGAGTAGTCTGGAGAGTTTCTTTTTGTGGAGTGCTTGACTATCTGGGATATTTATCTAATGTGTATTATGGTATTGGTTGTTAACTTTTCATGCATGATATAGCAGTGTTGTTTCATGAGCCTTGAGTGAAAGCAAGCTGCATGTCTTCTGATGCTATCTTAACAGCAAATACGTTAAAATGAAATAGTCCTGCTTGACATATTAAGGCACTCACAATTCTGATATGCATGAAAGAAGAAAACCCAAATCAATCTTCGCTAAATATCCTATAATTAAAGCAGTGTCAGACTGAGCAATACATTGTTATAAACATAGATTGCAGTTGTTTTATTTATGCCGTTTTCTGCTGCAAAAGGAATCACAGCTGCATGAATGGTTCAGCAGGATAAATGCTCAGGTACAGGAAAGCATTGTGAGAGGCTGAATTTTCAGATAAGTGGAGCCTATAACGCTTTTCTGTGTTTTTGACAACTTGCATGGATGTGTATATAGTGCCTACCACTTCCCTGGTATGCAAACCAGGACATTAGTAGTAGTAGTAGTGCTGGATGGAGAGGAAAATGAAAGACCAAAATCTGGAGACATAGTTCTTTAAAGTCTTTGGCCTTTTGAGTTGTCAGTGTTAAAAGCCCAAACTCTTTGTAAGAATGCACATCGTTCCTTAGAAATTAGATCTCTTATTTTTTACATGCTTTTATGTATGTGTGCACGTATATAGGTATGTATGTGTAAAATAGTATTTTCATCCTCTAAGCTACATGTAGAGAACGTATGTGGGTGGACAGGGAAGCAGAGAATTTTTACTGGAGACAGAATGACCGAAGGATGTAATTCTGTAATAATATTTAACTGTTAAATTGCTGATGGATATAGAAATGAGCTGCAGTTCTGTCACAGATGTATACTGCTTGTTCATATATGTAAATGAGATGTACACAGAGAGAAGAAACAACTTAGCTTTCTCCAGTTAGCCAATTTCACATGAGGGGGAGTTGGATCTAGAGGTCTCTGTGATGATTCTGAAAAGGGTTCGTGTTTAATGTCATGAAATGTATTTGTTCCTGACCTGGTTGTGTACAGCATGTTGCAGTAGTGCACTGTGCACCTGCTGGAATAAGGTTTATGATGATGATTGGTTTTTTTGAAGAGAAAGCCAGAGACTGTCCCATTAGAAAGCCCCATCCTTGGCACAAGGAGGGGCTTTCCCTGTGCTAATTTGTTCCATTGTTTCTGGGAAATAGTGCACTGGAGAGTGAGCCAGGCTTGTGGGATCATTGCCAGAAGCAGTTTAGGGCTTAGAAAATAAAACCGAAGAGTGTGGTGTGATTTATAAAATCCATGCAGAAGACAAGTAATTAGTGAGATTTGCTGATACTTTCCGCACCATTTGTTTTTTGCATTGCTTTTCCAATCCAAGTGTTGTAATGTTAAATAAATCACAGTGATTTACCACTGACAGGAGGTGTCATGGTAAAATCAGGCAGATAGAAGTCCTTTAGCAAATTGCAGAAAACTGAGTGTTTCTCACAGATACTGTGGGTAGGATTCATTTAATCTAACTTTGGATGTTTATAGTAGAGTATCTGAGATGATGCTTAATGAGGTAAGTAATTTTAGAGTGTCATTTATCTGACAGTTGAGATGTACTTCAGGATGATGTGGATCATGTCCTTTGTTGACTATAAAGGGAGCCTAGCTGAGTAAGTCAGTGGTACGTGTCTGCACTGCTTCGTGAACCTTACTGTTTACATCTGATGTCACAGTGCTGTCCAGAGTGTCCCTGAGTTTTGGAGAGATATGAAAATTTACATTCAGTTGTCTGTGGTCAGAGCAGACAGAGCAGAGGTTGTGCCAAACACTTGGCAGTCAGCTTGTTTTTTCTTTTGCTCTCACAAATCTGAGATTTGGCTTCAGTCATCAATGACTGTCTTGGGAGGAACATCATGTAATAAAATGGAAGTGATAATTTTTGGAACTGTTACTGCAAATCATAGCTCTGTGGTCAGACTTGCACATGAACGTCTTTAAACTTAAACAGGTGAAGTTCAGATTAGATACAAGGAAGTACCGTGAGGGTGATGATGCACTGGAACAGGTAACCCTAAGAAGTATTCAATCCCAGGTTGGACAGAGCCTTGGGCGACATGGGGGTGAGGTGTCCCTGCCCATGGCAGGAGGGTTGGAACTAGATGATCTTAAGGTCCTTTCCAACCCTAACTATTCTATGGTTCTGTGTCCATGCCATGCAATCTCTAAAATAAGAATTCATGAAAATACAGATTTTTTTTTTTTTGTGGATGATAAAAGAATCCTGATGTTTCTGTCTTTTAATCCTTTTGTGGATCCAATCCACAATCCAGATATCACTAAAGCTGGTGTGAACCTTATTGTTTCTTACACTTATTTGGAAAAACCTTCCTGCGTAGAAGAGGTGGGGGAAAGAATGTATGAGAGTGACCTGAATGTGCAGCACACACTGGCCACATGGGTGGTGGGCATGTGAAAGGAAGCAGAAGGCACCAATGAAACTAGCAAGGAGACAGTAGACAAGAATGTTGGTATTGCTGAGAAAAAAGCATGAGTGTGCTCCAGGGTGGTGTACTGCAGGGGCGTGCTTGCACGAGGGATGGTGTCCTGCTGTCTTAAGTCCCGCTGGTGAAAATCTCTACCTTTCCTAATCTCATTCCAAGAGAAACTATTTAGATTGCAAATGTAATGAGTTAATCTGCTGTGCAAACTATTCTGTAAGTAGTGCATACCCGGCTGTTTTACAGGCTTTCCTGTTCTCTGGATGAACAAGTAATTTCCTCTTCTTATGGGGTAAACCTTCACACAATGAGCATGTGTGCAATTTTAAACGTGTTCATTCTAATGGCTTCAGGTGACTGCTGCTTCATAAATTTTCCACCAAAGGGCTGTGAAGGGACTGGAGCATCTCTGTTATGAGCAAAGACAGAGAGCTGGGGCTGTTCAGCCTGCATAAGAGAAGGCTAAACAGAGACAAGAGAAGGGGTTCTCATCAATGTACAGGAATACCTGAAGGAGAGGATGCAAAGAGGTTGTTGTATCCAGGCTCTTTTCAGTGGTGCCAGTAACAGGACCAGAAGCCGTGGGCACAGACTGAAACACAGGAGGTTTCCTCTGAACGTCAGGAAGCACCTTTTCTCTATAAGGGTGACTGAGCAGAGGTTGCCCAGGGAGGTTGTGGAGTCTCCATCCTTGGAGACATTCAAAAGCCATCTGGGCATGGTCCTGGGCAAACATCTCTGCTGGAGCAGGGGTATTGGACCAGATGACCTCCAGAGATCCCTGCCAACCTCAGCCAGTCTGTGATTCTGTGCATTAGATACACTGGCTCTTTATCCCTCAGAAATGTCCTTCACAACCTTCTTGGGAATTCTCATAAGGTTGTATAGGGCTCCTGGCCAAGGGTACTAAACATCTGCTTAATAGCAGGCTCCCAGAAAAACAACAATGTGGCTGGATGCTTAGGAAATATTACCATGGTGACACTTCTGTGTTATGATGTTGGGTCAGATGGTGAAGTCAGTTTAAACTGCCTTTGATAGGTCATATATGGAGTCAGGGCACCTGATTCATAAATTTGTAATAGCCCTACTTACACTAATTATCAAGTGAAGCAGAGCAGGTACTTTAGATCTATTGTATTCACTGCAACAGGAATGGCACAGCACTCGCTGGCGTCACCTTTTTACATGTAGAATTAATTGTGCAGTTAAGCTGTTGTTTTAAGATGTGTTTCCTCTTGGTAGTGAAGATACTCATCTGTGTAATACTGAAATTCTGCCACTAAATAGACCTAGAGATTCAAAAGGTGGTTTGCAGTGTGGTAGTTGTGATATTTTTAAAAGATACTGATAATTTTCCAGTTTTCTAGACCTATTCAAGAGAGTGCCCAAACATTTGGAGCAGTAACATCAGCCTCTCCAGCTCCTTCAGGTGTAGCAACTAGATAAGAAATCCAGACGTCTGCAGAAAACTTCTGAGTTGATTTATGATCCTCTTTGTGGAAAATATATTGAGGCCATAGTGATTGATGATTTTTCACAACTGACAAATAGATGTGTGAAGCAAGTAGTACTTGCATATCCTTTGCCATTTATTCAGTATATATTTCCCTTGATGGGTCTTGTACATGAAGGGGGCAAACTCTGAAGATAATCAGTGTTCATTTTAATGCCTGATAACAGGAACTTTAAAATCAGGGGCACGGTATATGGTGATAGGCAGGATGACATATGAAGAGCATGTTGTCTCTTCTCCTGTAACACAAATACATTTATTGGTGTCTGAAAATATGCAAAGTACCTCAGTCTCCTTCCCCAGCAGAGGAAGATGGCCGCATGGGTTGTGGGACAGAAAGGACCATAAGATCTGTGTAGGGTGGGAAGGAGATGCAGGAACTTCAGGAGGAGAGGAAATCCTTGGGGATTTGGCTCCAAAATCACGATGATTAAACTCTGCAGAGGTGAGTGCCAAGCACTACACTTACTCGGCTGTGGGAGTGGATCTCTGCTTCCTAGAAGGCAGGGAATGACTGGTTAAGCTGCAGGAACAGAGTTTGGAATGGGCTGGGAAGTGACTTTGATTTGTGTGATGCAGTTGCAAGGAAAGGCAAGCCCGGCTCTGGGGCTCTGGGATGCAGAAATTGAGCTGTGGAGGAGATTAGAGGGAGTTGTCACAACCCAAAAGGTTATCTGGTCTTCAGGAGTAGGAGATCATGACCAGGGGTTTGCAGGGATTCTGTAATACACAAGGACATGGAGGCTACTTCTCTGCTCTATTAAAGTTACCAGAAATAACACAGAATTCACCACTAACAAATACTGGTGATCAACACAGTGAATATATATATTCACAAACTGAACTGACCCCATAAGTGGGCCCAGGAAAGCAACAGGCAGAGTCTCATGTCAAAGATGATCCTTGTCATGGAGTTGGGAGTCAGCCAGACATCCCTGGTGAGGGTCCAAGAGCTTGTCTAGAAGATCTTGTAGAAGGTTCATGGAGGGAGCTCAACCTCTTTAGGAAAACTGTATGTAGCACATGGAATTCTCAGAGGGAAAAGCTCTGTTTTGGGTAAAAAAAAAAAATAAGTCCTTTAGTCCTTTCTATATAGCACAGAGACATAAAAAGGCATCGGACACCACCCCTTGAAACAGCCAATAGATGCTGTTAGTTTCTGATGTTCACCTGCAAGAGCAAATAGATGATGATGATTTCTGTTCTTTCAGACCAATTTTTATTTTCCAGACTGTTTTCCTGATGTTGCACTTAGAACGGCCAATGGCAATTACTGGTCGTTTCTTAGGATGTTTTTCCGCTTTTTCAGACTATTTTTCACCTTTTCAGGCAATAAGTTGCTGTTACAGTCCCTTGGTTTTGTGCTTATCAATGCTGTCTCAGGGTGCCTCTGGCTTCTAGGTACCCAGTTGCACTTCAAAGGTGGTGGCTGTGCTTCTAAAGGATGCTGCTGGCACCAAGGCTTGCAGTTCCCAGGCTCACAGGCCAGCAGGCATTTTCTCTGTCACTATTTCAGCAGATATCTTCTTCTGCTCAGTATTTTTCCCCTTGCAGGCAGGTCACCTTTAGGGCTGCTTGCATCAAGTCCTGCTCACATCAGGAGTCCTCTGCAAATAGTCTGTGGAGTTTTGAGGACCAGGCCTCAAAAGAAATACAGCAGAGGATGAGCAAGCAAGATAGCAAGATAGCTGGAAAAAGTGATCCAGAGGGAAGGGAAAAAAAACCCTGCAGTGTGTTTTATCTAGAATAGAAAGCAACAAAGGAAATGAAAGAAGGGAGGGGAACGGGGATTCCCATCCATGGGCGGTGGTCTTCCATGCTTCATTATATTTGTTAGTATATTAGAAAAAGATTGGGGATCATTTTGGTAAAATAGCTTATTTTGTGGGAAACTGTGGGATTGCTTATGCTGGCAGAGAGGAGTGTTCAAATCAAAAGCGAGGAGGAGGAGACCTCCATACCACCACACCACTTCCATACCACCACACCACCATGGGGGCAGCGAGGTCCCCAAACTGAATGGCAGATACTGCCTGTGCTATAGGTAATTTGAAAAGTCGTGTCTCTAAAACCACCATGCTGGTGGAGTAGGAAGGTTGGAAGGCCTTTCCTGGCAGCAAAGGATGTACCTTGGGAGTAAGAAAAGAGGAAAGAGCATCAGAGGAGCAAAGGGAGTTTGTCATGGGAAGGATTTTGGCACCTTCTGCTCCTGGTGAAGTGCTGCAGTCAGCTTCAGTGGGATCTGTGTGGAGTTTTAATTGATTCATGAGTGGCTCCTGCACAGAAGATGCTGGTGAGGGACAGTTCTCCCATTGTGTGGGAGCATAACATAAACCCCTGCTCTCCCACGAGTACAGCCGCCTGCCTGCTTCATTCCCAAGGTTTGGCTTCAGCGCAACTGCTGTTAAACTGCAGTGAGCTGGAAGGACCTCCTAACTGGTTTTATGCAGATGGGAGCCAGATATCTCATGCATGTGTATTTGCACACAGACAGTGCCCTTGCCAAACAATAGATACTGTTTTGTCATGTAAATAGTGCTCAGCTGATGGAGGGCTTGCTGAAAATTGATCTCCCTTGTCCTGAATGGTTTTGACATGTGTACAGGCAGATATTGGAAGAGAGGGCAGGGAGAGGAATAAAGTTGTGAAACATCAATGAGATAAGCCAAAAAAAAAACCCCACATTCTGTTACATGGGAAGTTGCAAGTTCATAACCTGCATACTGGATGAGTGGGGTAAGGGCTGTGTATCGAAGAGAGGAAGTAAAAGTAGGAGAAAAAAGGGGAAGAAGTAGGAGGGGAAGAAAAACAGTTGTCTTCGTACAAAGATATTAGTGATGTTTAACTGTGACTTGACCCTGCCTCCGATGTTCATCGTTGGTCTCCATGTGTCTGTGCCTCCCTCCAAAAGTGTTCTGCTTGGCAGGTGCAGCACTGAAGGTTGATCTTGGTGGTAAAAAGGCCACCAGCTGCAGTGGAGCAGTGCCGTCAACCAGTCCAGTCTGGTTGTGGTGGGAAGCGTGATGAGCAGCTGTCATGCAGATGCTCCCTGGGAGGCTGCTAAATAGTCATTGTTGGAGTAATTAATAGCAACAAGTGGGAAAAAAACTAAAAGCCTAGGAAGCGCTTTCACTGATGTGCCACCAGGCCATGCTGATACTCGGTGATGAATCACACAACTGTCCATATCCAAACTGGATAATTTTACTTGGTGTGATAAAATACGCAATGAAAACAATAGGAAAAAATGCAGAGAGCAACATATAAACTACCAGACTTTTATGTAGGTGTCCAGTTCAAAACATTGATTGGTATAAAATCTAACTCTAAAAATAGTATTGGTGGTGTTGTAAAGAAAAGTATGATCCAAAAGCACATTATTCTTGACTTGGTGGGGCTTTGCTGTTTTCCAGATATAGCTGTGGTTTTTCATAATGACACCTTTGATTGTCCTGAGCTTCCCTCTGTTTTTTAGAAATCATCTTTCCTGTACTTTTTTGGCAGTACAAATGCTGAAGCAGCCTGCAAGCGGTTTGGAGGGGAAGGAGCTGGGGAGGAGGAAGGTGCATGAGGTGTTTTTTGTCCACTCTGCCAATTGCACGGGAGAGAGGCCAGAGCTGTGAGCTTTGAGACACTGCCACCAAGCAGCCGGCTGCCCGCCTATGCCTTGCTGTGCCATCCTGGCCAAACATCTCCTAGAGCATCCGTAGAGCAGAGTGACTCATTGAGCTGCGGGCAGCATCCATGGGGATGCGGCTGGACTTCAGTGCCTGGCGATGGTGCCTCACTGCTGCTGGTCAGGAATGTTAATCCATGATCACCTGTCTGTTTCCAAGCTCTGCTGATGGGGTGAGCAGGTTATTCTCAGAAGGGATTGCCATTTGGTGGAGCAAGGGCTTCACACCTGGCTGGTTTCCCTGGAGAGGATTGGGAAGTAGGTGTTGCTTTCCCAGCCAGCCCAGGTAAGTAATCTGATCTTAGAGAAACACAGAGGTGGCTTATTTAAAAATGCATTAAAGCAAAATCCTTGTTTTGTTTTGAAGGCAGAAGGTTTGAATATTCCTGAGCTCTGTGTTTCCCCTGAGTTCCCGGATTTGGGGGATGATAATAAGGGATTTAATCCTGGACAGCAGGTTCTAACAGCAGGGATGTGATGCAGCACCTGTAATTGTGTTGTTTGGCTCATTTTGCACCATCTGGGTGTGAAAAGGGTGGTTGAGCTTTTAATTATAGTCCTTGGGCATCTGGTACCCTCCTCCTTCTGCTGCAAGTAGGGACATGATCAAGTAAAGATGCTTTGTGTGTGTGACATGTGGGGAGTTAAAGCTGGCAGGGAGTGATGCCACTGCTTGTTCAGCCACCAGGCTGGGGAAGGTTCCATGGGAGGGGAATGAGAGGGTTCCATCCCCTCCCTCTCCCACTGGTCACCTACCTACCAGCTCAGAAGAAAAGGAAAGTTGGTCTTAGAGTTGTCTGGGCTTCCTATCCTAATTGGATGCACTTTTCTGAGTTGCAAATAATCTCAACTAAGGTGATGTAAAGCAGCTGGTGTGGGGAATGTGACCTGTTGTGCCAGTGTCCATCTGTGAAACAGCCCAGAGCAGGAGCACAGCTTGTGATGTGATTGCCCTACAGTAAAGGGGACTGACGACTGCTGGAGACTAGGTCAATGTGGGAGACATCCATAAAAGACCAGTAGCTGAATCAACTCCTTGCTATGCCTTTATAAGTGATCCAAGCAATGGAAGAGGCAAGAAGGCAAACTACATGATAACAGCAGTGCCATCACAGCCTGTCACACCAGTGTGGCAGGACATGGCAGGCTGAGGAAGCTCTTGATCTCTGGGGGTGAATGTACTGCAGTGATGGGAACACAGTGAGAAAGAGGAAGAAAAATTCAAACTAGGGAGTACAATTTCCAGCATTACCTTGTGCAGGTATGTACCTGTTAACCAGATTTTTTTTTCCCAGCAGCACTGAGCTTTGCACTGTTGTGAGTCAGTTGATGTATTAAGGTACATTTCTAGTGGTGTGGCTAAGATGTAATGAACATCTACAGCTTATGTGAAATTGCTCAGAAATGTCAGCATGTCAGGAAAATATCTCCATGGAGATCTTTGCAGTGGATATAGAAACGTCTCAGTCACAGTGATGTTACTGTTTCATTTTGTTTCTTTATTTTTAATTTCAGGGGTAGGAAAACCCAGCAGGGTTTGACCACAAATGTTCTAAGATGCAGAGTTGTCACTGTATTGTGCATGACTTTATCCAAAGCATAGGCAGCCAGCTTAGGTGGGGACAAAGAAGCGATGGTATGGTTCATCTGGCAACTACTGCTGCACAGCCAAGGCTGGCACAGAAACAAATCACTCCGCTGCCTGAAAAGCTCACAGAGAAAGATCCCTGTTGTAAGGCTTGCCCTGCATTGTGTGCTGGTTAGGAGGGAAGGAGTGGGAAGTGCTCCTGGATTAGAGAGGTGCTTCTCTGGGATGTGTTGAGAGCAGGGGTACTGGGCTCAGGGGGGTTCAGCTCGCACAAGTTGCCAGAAAGCAAGTACGTAGGGAGGCGATGTTGAAATTTGGGTTGCTTTTCACAGATCAAATTACTAAGTGTAGGCCACCTGTACTTCGTTTGTACTATACCGTGCACATCAGGGTGCCAGAGCAGCAGGGTATGATGTGTACAGTGCTAGTGAAAGATACAAGGGGTTTTTCTTCTGTCTGCCATCTTTTCCATTTTACCAGGGTGTCCAGACTGTGTCTGTCACGGTGAGGGTGTGAGACCAGTCCAGTGGCACCACTTCTCTGTTGTCTCTTGTTGCAGTGCCTCTGAGGCCCAGAAAGTTTGTCATGTTTCCCTGAATAAATGTGTGGTTATTTCCATGTTACGCCAAGCATGGTTACACTTAGAAAGCAAGGGGAAGGTGAGGAAAAGCTAACCTGAATATTTTACCTGGAAATAGTATTACTCAATATACATAGAAATTAAGAATCAATTATCTGGAGTTACTTTCTGGCTCTGACATAACTTTTCTATTAACCTTGGAGAAACCAGTAACTTTCCTGTGCTTTCAAGGGTCTTTTTCAGAAATGCATGTAATATTCTTGAGCATATTATTTACCTCAAAGAGTGTTATAAGAATTACTGCTCATAAAGTGTTTCAAGATTTGTTAATACAAATTACCACTGGAGTGCAGATTAAATTCTCCTAATATCATCTGCTCCTACAAATTAGCCAGAATGGTTTTAATATACATGACCAAAAATGCTTAGTGTACATCAGTGATCCTATAGCGTCCAGGGACTTTGGATACCACTTTGGTGACACAGGAGATCACAATACCCTATTAACTAATTAAACGGGGCTACAGCATCTTTTTGTCACAGAAAGGGTACTGGTGGACACAGTCCAGTAGCACTGGAATGATGTTCATTAAAAGCTCTCGCCCCCAGTATTTTAAAGACAGGGAGTTCATGTGCCAAAGCCATCCATGCATTTTCTCATTGTTGCTGGGAGTGGCATCTTGATATGAGGGTGGAAATAAAATCTTTCTGCTATTCTGCTGCTGATCTCCCTGCTGAAGCTGTTAGCAAAAATGTCAGTACTCTGAGTGGTGGGATTATGATGGGGAGGGTTTTGTTATATCAGCTAAACTGAGACAAATCAATTTAGGGGGGCAGCAAAGACATTAAGCAGTAACAGCTTTTAGTAATAACTTTTAGTTACTGCTGTTTTGAGATGGATTCAAAAGAATAATGTAAAGGTGAGAGGCATTGTATTCTGCTATCAATCTCCATGATCATCTAGTCCCTGTAGTGATTACTTAGACTGTGCAACGCCTGTAATACTGGTAGCTGATAAGGAGAAGTGCAGTGATATTTCAAGAGAGAGAAAGATAAATCATCTAGATACACACTGGCTATCTTGAAGGTGTTTTTTCTGCACTGAAACAGTTAAATATCCATGTGTGAAAAGCAGAGGTAAAGCTGAACCCTCTCAGAATGGGCAGGTTCTGGGTCCTACAGCTTAAAAGTGATCTGTGGATGCATTTTCTGGAATTATGTCAGAAATCCTTTTTCAGCTCTGATGGCTCACGGAACAGGTCAGGGGAGCCCAGGAAGAAAAACACACAACTTTGTGTGATGAGTGCTACATCTGAATTGTTGCTGGGGTCAGTGGGGTGTGATGCCAGCACTGCAGGGGGAACATCATTTCTCATTGACAACAAAAATGAGTGTTTCCCAGTTGCAGGTCATGATCCCTCCCAGAGGTGTCCTTGGGCAAGGCTGTGAAGCATTTTATACTCATGAGGGAGCAGTCAGCTGCCTTTAATTGCTGACTGCACTCAGTCCTTCCACTGCAGAGGTTTGGGTATTTGTATCAGCAGCCAGTAACTATAACATATTCTTGTTCCTTTGGCCAACGCAGGCTGAGCTACTGTTAGCAGTGGATGTAGTTCACCTGTCCTTGGCTAATTCAAGTCTGGGAAACCCAGTGGGAAGGATGGAATGAAAGGGGGCCACACAGGTACAGGTTAGGCCAAAAGCTCTCAGGAAGTTTAAGGATTTTTGTCCCAAACTAGGGGATTGAGGGCACATTATGTGATACTGTCTGTATCCTTCTGCTTTGCAACAGAAATACAGTGTCTTCAGGAGGCTTTGAGGCTTTTTTGTGACCCCCTTCCAAAGCAATGCCAAGGCAAATGACAAGGGAGGAGCTGCTGCAGTGCTTCTGTCTCTGAAACCTTGCTTACAGCAGTGTTGTTTTCTGCTCCACAGGTCCAGAGGATGGCATAGCAGTAACATCAGTAACGTCAGTGTCCAAGGAGCTGGGGTCCTTCCTTGCCTGTCTGCATGCTGCTTGAACCAATCCCAAGCCTTTGTTTTTTGACCGAGGAATTGTGAAAACCTGTCTCTCCTAATTCATGAGCCAGCAGGATGTGGTTGCCGTGCTTTCAGAACGCCTGCTTGTAGCT
The DNA here is from genome assembly GCF_028554395.1 of Pezoporus wallicus. NCBI lineage: Eukaryota > Metazoa > Chordata > Aves > Psittaciformes > Psittacidae > Pezoporus > Pezoporus wallicus. Next base: position 1,065,570 of record NW_026642717.1, on the reverse strand, counting down.
GCCCACAAAGGCCAAGTGGAGAATGTGGTGCAGCTTATCAACAGGGGTGCCAAGGTAGCTGTTACCAAGGTAACAAGAGAAAAACGCTTTGCGAAATCCCTGGGAACTAACATAACTCCTAGACCATTGTCTGTGAAAATGCCTTTGTAGCTTTACCAGTCTGAATGTGACTGGGGTTAGTGCTTAGATTTCCTTAAGGTTTATACCAAATAGCTCATGTGAATTTACAGTGTAGTACATGTCTCATATTTACACACTTCCCAGCAGATGCAGCTGTAGTGAATGCTGTGTCCTTAGAAACGTGGTGTGTCAATAGAGCCACGTTTCTAATGCAATGTTTTTCAAAGCGTGCATTGACTTTTGAGCACTGTGTGAGCTGATGAGTGGACCTATTTATCACTGTCTAGGGAAGGTGGTTCAGAGCAGCCATCTTTCTGAGTGAGGGGTGGGGGGAGCCACCTGTCACACAGGGGAACGGCATGCAGAAAGCATTTCCTGCCACTGAAATCTCTTGGTACAGCAGCCTCTCTTATACCTGTATAACTGTGTTCCCTGTACCTTTGAGATGAGGTCAGCATTGAAGTATTTCTGCTTAGACATTAAGATAGTTCAGAGATGTTCATCTGTTTCTGACTCTCAACATGTTATAAATAATACTAGCATATAGAAGAGGAGATAGAATTAGCTGTTGCATAGAAGGTTTGATCAACAAAAACCCTTCAAAAGAATTGGGCAAGTTGGATCTTTAGAGCTCTAACATAACGTTTGGGACATCCTGTTTTGATGAACTATTGTTTTCCATCATATCTAGCTTTATTTGTATTTCCATTGGTTTTGAACACTATATATATATGGGAGCTAATATTTACAGATAGAAAGCAAACGTGAGTACATTTGATAAGTAATTTGTCTTTTCCTTTTTTTATCTGTCAGTGACAGTTGTTTTTCAATCCCTTTGCAGTGTTTGAGTTCTAGGTAGTATTTGTTTTGAAAGTTGGAGTGATCCAAGGACAACTGGTGTTTGTAGGTTTTGTTTGACAAAACTAAGTGGCCTGTTGTTGATAGGTACAAAGCACAGATGTAATAAACATAAGTGGTCCCATAAAGATGCCTGCTTGGCTCTGTTCAAGAAGTTCTGTAGCTGATGAACCGGTATTAAAGGTAGTCAATAATAGATCAGGAAATACTGACTTACAGATGTCTGAATGGTAGCTTGGGGGTTTGTGGCTGTTTTTTGTTTGGTTGGGAAATTTTTAAGATCATGAGTTTTTAAACTGCTAAGGGACCTACCGAGAATGATTGAAAGGATGCTATGCTTTGCATAAATTTGTGCACTAATGTAATTTCAGATCCCGCTTCCACATTTTTTGAATATAAAATGTCCATCCTTTGTCATTGTTGACAGAATAATCATGCCACTGATTTAACTATTTCATGAAATTAGTTGCCATGATCCACAATTCCAATGCAAAATTAACACTTCCTCATTGTTAAGGTGGTTTATTATGCAATAATCAATGCCTTCTGTTAATTACAGTAAGAAGCAAATTGTGTAGCTTTGACTTTCAAACACAAAATCAGGTTAATTTAATGAAATACAGATTCACTGGAGTTGGCCAGGTTTCTTTTTCCTGTATAGTATAGGTGGCTTCTTGCGCTCCCTTTATTGTTCAACCATTGCATGCAAAATCAAAGCAAAGCTCATTTGGCTGCAAAACTGCACCCAGTTGCAGAGTGTTGGTGTTTCTGTTGGGAAGCTGAGCTTGCTGGTGAGCTCTGAGGCCATCACAGTAGCTGACCTGGTACTTACTACAAGATTGTAGCTATTTCCTAGAGATTGTAGGTCATCCCCATGGAACCCAGGGAGGGGGATGACAAAATCTGTCCCTCTTGTCGTTCTGGATGCATCCTAGCACATCGGCAGACAGCACAGATGAGGTACTTGGGTAGCTTGGTGATAGGCCCTGCTCGAAAGAGAAGGCAGGAGATCAGCAAGACTGTGGAGGAGTGCACAGAGGAGTAGAGAGGCTCTCAAAGGAGCAACTGAGGCTTGTGTGCTTGGGGTATTTTGGAAGTACGCACTCATTCTTTCCATGCTTTGAGCCAGATAGAGGTGAGGTTAATGTGACCCAAGAGGTGTAAGACCAAGCTGCTGCCCTCGTCAAAGCCCATCAGCTCAGGCTTAGTAATGTCCTATGCAGGTCTACACAGCATCCAGTTTGTATCTGGCTCTCACGTAGCCAGCTAGCTGCATAGGAGACCATGTGCATATTTGCCTATGAAAGGCTGTATAAACATACCGTGTAAGAGCTTGATTTGCTAATCTGGTGACACATAAAAGCTGGTAGGATAAAGAAACATTTAAAGTCACAACAAGGTTGTCACAGGAGCAAGCCTGTATAAATTAGCCTCACTTTTTAACTGGAAATGTAAAGGGATTTTTTAGCCATCAGAGAGCCAGGTTCTTGTGCAGTCTTTTGATAAGCAGAACAGGTGAAAAATAAGAACTGCTTTCTGGATAGGTGTCATGGTTTAAACCCAGTCAGGTAATTCGTTCGCTTACTTCCCCCCCCTTTCTTGCCCTCCCCCTGCTCTCGGTGGGACGGAGAGGAGAATCAAAAGAATGCAACTCCCACGGGTTGAGATAAGAACAGTTTAGTAACTAAGGTATAACACAAATCACTACTGCTACCACCAGTGATAATAATGATAAAGGAAATAACAAGGGAAGAGAATACAACACCTCACCACCCGCTGACTGATAACTCGCCCCCCAAGCCCGACCAAGCTCTGACCGATACCTCCTCCAACCCTGCAGTCTCCCAGCCCTTCCGGCTAACTCCCAGTTACCTCCTGGGCATGACGTGCTGTGGTATGGAATACCTCTTTGGTCAGTTTGGGTCAGGTGTCCTGTCTCTGCTTCCTCCCAGCTTCCCCTCCTCCCTGGCAGAGCATGAGGCTCACAAAGTCCTTGGCCAAACCAAAACATCGTTATCAGCTCTGTTCCCGAGCTGAAAGTCAAAACACTGCACTGCACCAGCTACCAAGGAGGAGAAACATGACTGCTACTGCTGAACCCAGGACAATAGGGATTGTTAATTTTAGAATGGAAGTTAGATGGCAGGCTTGTTGTAGTGGAGAACTGTTGACCAAGCTTTCAGATAAATTGAAACCTGCAGTCCTCTCCCCATGATAAAACTTCTTGCAAATGATGCATAAAAATAAATTTGTTCACGTACATGCCTTAGTTGTCTTTTACCTGTACGTCTTATGCTTTTATTCAGAGTTTTCAGTTTGTTCTGTCAGGTTGGTTTTAAATTCTAGGGATTTGCTTCAAAAGGCTTTTGTACTTGTCAGCCGGTGTTCCTGCTGAATTCTGTCAGTTTTACTGGAAGAAGACATGCAGAGACAAAGCTCTTTGAAAGGAGAAAGAAGTTCCCACATCACTTTATGCTTTGTTTTTCTGATACACATCTGGAAGCTCAAACCAGTTCTTGTGAAAAACACCATGCAGAGCCACAGCTTGAAGTGACCAGCGTCTAGAGTTAAATGCTAGAGAGTCCTTTATTCAAACAGGGTTGAGCATAGCTGAAGGAAAGTGAAGGATATTTTCTGTAACAAAGTACTGTTAAATACTGGATAGCTGACAAGTTCATCCAGTTCTATATTTATTTTATGTATGGAAGGTCATATGATATGGTTAACTGCTGCTTCAGTAAACAGCAGTTCAGCTGCAAAATGGTATTTAATTCTTGTTACCTCTAAGTAGATGATTCCTTTAAGAAGAAGAAAGAATATGAAAGAAACAAAGTTCAGTGGAGAATTCGTGTATCCAGGTGCTCACTTCAGTGTTTCCTTGGGGATGCACTTGTTTTGTTTTGGCAGCAGCACTAGCAACTCTGCAGGTGAAGTCGATATGGAAGTGTGCTTCTCCCTGATTCCAGTAAGGGATACTGGGTTCATTCCAGATTTGGGGCCTTTAAAAATATGTAGAGAAGAGCTGATGGCCACTAGGTCACATTGCTGCTGACAGTCTGACGTTAGAGAGGCCAGAGGGGGAGAGGGCTGGTGGCACTGTGTTGTACGTGCATCAAGCATTTGTCCTGCTGCTGGGATCTCTGTCACCAGCCAGGCGGGATTGTGGCCAAGGAAGAGATGGCCCTAGCACTCAGCAGAGGCTTCATGGCACAAAGTGCTCATGGGTAATTTCCATTTTTGTGCCTTTTTATCTGATGTTCTTCACAAGTGTGAAACTTACAGCATTTCTTTATGGTAAGTGAAAAAAATACCCCAGACGATGATACAAATTGCCTGACCCCGCAAGCAGGTGCCTTTATAAAGTATTTTGGTGAATATGCTGCAAAAGATGGAAAATTAAGAACTGAGCTTGGTGTAATTAAGTCTTTTTCTTCCAAGCAAGAAAGCTGGTCTCTTCTTTTAGTCCTTATGTAGTAGAGCTTTCTTTCAGCAATGTTATTGACAGCTGCATCTTTGACATGAAAGCACTGGGCCTTTTGCTGAGCTGCTCTGCCTTGTCTTCCCAGTATGTTGTTTTCCGGGGTTATTCTTTGTTTGATTTTGTGAGTTGGGATAGGTTAGGGAGAGGGCTGTGGACCCCCACGAGTGGCAGAGGAGCGGTGGTAGTGACATCTCAGATCAGATCAGCTCTTCTCATGAGCTTGCCCCCAGAATGGTGCTTGGAGCATGGAGAGAAGTGGGATTTGACCTTCCAGGCATCAACTTGATGAAGTAAGGCACTTTGCAGTAATGGCATCCATTAATGTCAGTTTGCTCAGTGCTCACAGATGAAATTTCCAGGTCTCCATCTCTGCACTACAGCTCTCCAAGGCAGAAGTGTTCCTGGGTGTTGGGTTTCATTGGGGTGTTGCAGCACAGTGTGGAATGTTCAATAGCAAGAATTAATAAGGCCAGAAAAAGGTGTGTATTAGTAAGCACACACAGAGGAGTGTCCCGCTTCTCTATTACACGTGAAAAATATTGCCAGAGAAAGACATAAAGGTAGTACAGGCAGTTTAAATGTAACTTGTACAGCACCATGGGGTTTATGAATATTTTGTCAAAGGGAAGCAGAATATAGCTTTTCTGCAGAGCACAGCATTAAGATCATAGCCATAAAATTGAAGTCTGTGGAGAAGGGATGATTATTTGGAAAAAACCCATAGAAATGCAAAAGGTAGTGCTTCTGTTTTGATTCAGTAATTCTGTTTGTTTGTTTGACGTTTGAATTAGTAGTTACAAGCCTACTATATGGCATCGCTTTTGTAATGCTGAGCTACTTGGACTCTTGCCATCAGAATTTCAACTTCAGAGCCTGTTGAGTTCTTTAAAACAATTGCTTTTTTTCCCCTCTTTAAGACGGAAACAAACACAATATATATTTTAATGCTTTCACATTTTTGTGCTCCTTCAGTTTGAAAAACTACTTGTGTCTGTTTTAAACAATAAAAATAACTGAAAAGGGAGGCAGTGAACATTTAAGGACTTACTGAGTGCCTCCTGAGGTCAATGAGAAACTTTCCACTGACCTGAGTGAGCGGGTTATTCATGGAGAGCAGTCTTAAGTCATCAGTGTGACAAGACTTGGTTTTTGTTTTCAAGCTTTCTAATAAAAGGTGGATAGGCATGTTTTTGTGTATGTGCAGAATGGATGAATAAGTAATAGTCCTTGTGCAGCACAAGAGCAGGGTGAGATAGAAAACTGAATGTACTTGCGTAAAGGTATCTACAAATAAACACGACAAAAGATCATGTGGCTCGTGGTGCTGAGCCTCCCCCTGCATTGATTTGGTTTCAGAGTGCATACATTGGCAGCTGCTCTCAGAAAATTCTGCTTTAAATGCTGTGTATCAACAGCTGCCTGTCAATGCCTGGAAGTTAGACTACAGATTAAATACAAACATAAACCCTACCCTTCCATTTTACTGATGAAGTTCAATGTGGCTGTTTACTGTGCTTGGCTGCAACCTGATACTCCCCATACCTGTAGCAGCATGTCAGGGGTGTTGAAGTTGCAGCTTTAGTGCAATGTAGTCCCATTTATTTTGTCAATAAGCCTGTGACACAGGAGCATTTGTATGATTTGTTGCCCACTGAAGCATTTCTATACATTTGAATAGAAGTCCAAATTGCATATTTTTTGTATGAATGACTGCTTTATTGGTTCATTAATCCCAGGTTGCAGCAGTCTCTCATATGTATTTCTGTATTAACACCCAAGCTGTTGCAGTTGACATTTGGAAATGCTCGCAAGCTTTTAAGTCAGTAATCTGCATATTAAGCAGTCCCTAGGTTTAGGGTCTCCTTGCAATAAGCATCCAGGAGACATTTGTATATTCTTGTTCAGGGAGACCTTAGAGCAGCATCCAGTACCTAAAGGGGGCCTACAAGAAAGCTGTAGAAGGAGTTTTTACAAAGGCAGGTAGGGACAGAACAAGTTGGAATGGTTTTAAAATGAGAGAGGGGAGATTCAGGTTATATACTAGGAAAAAAAGTCTTCACTATGAGGGTGGTGAGGCCCTGGCACAGGTTGCCCAGAGAAGCTGTGGCTGCCCCATCCCTGGCAGTGTTCAAGGCCAGGTTGGATGGAGCTTTGAGTAACCTGGTGTAGGGAAAGGTGTCCCTGCCCGTGGCAGAGGATTGGAACTGGATGAGCTTTAAGGTCCCTTCCAACCCAAACCATTCTCTGATTCTGTAATTTTTTCTTGCTGGGACCCACTTGCGTGTTCATACAAATCCACTCTTTGATGCTCCACTGGTGAGTGCGAAATGTCTTTAAGGAAACGACATGGACAGCGAAATTTGTGTGTCTGCCATCATCTCTCTTGCCTCTAAATATTTTGAGTATGCATTATTGTGAGAGTAAAACTTTGTGGTCTGTTGGTTTGACTTACAGACATGAAGGCACAAGCAGCTCTGGCTGTTGCTGCTAGGGCTTCCTGCTGTAGCCTGGATCCATTGAACATTTATCTCCAAAGCTTGCTGTGCTCCAGGTTTCTCATCATAACATGAGGGGCATACAGATCACATTGTCTCTCCCTCACAGTTTGTTTTGGATTAGTGCATACATGCATATGTACTTAAATACCTGTGTGCATATGTGTATGTTTGTGTGGGGAGGTGGGTGGAGTGTTTTCCAGTGTTTGCATTGCCTGTGCTGGAACACTGTCCAGCTGTACTGCCCATCTCTGCTCTCATTTTGATGTTACTGGGAAGAAAAAGAAAGTCTGGCAGTGTCAGTTCTTGCAGGGTTATGATTAATCTTGAGATGATCGGAGCTTTTCCAAAAGCCCGAGCCTCTAATCAGTGTAATGTGCTGGAATTGATCCTCCTTCCCACTCCCATTCTCATTACAGTCATAATTTTCATTTATAGTCCCTTTGTAGTGGGAAGTGCTCAAGGACTTCAGGTATGCAATAGCTCTGGTCTCCGAAGGTCTCTCTCTATGGGTCTTCAATAGGTTGGATGTCTCTCTTTTTGGATAGAGAATCTCCAAACAAACTCTCTGGAATTAAAAAAAAAAAAAAAAATCCTTTATTTTTCTGTTTCAGTAACACTGGGTTTGGTTTTTTTTTCAATTATTCTTTTTTTAACAAAACCCTGGGTTTTGGGAACTTGGCTGAACTTACTGAACACATGGGGATGATGATAGGGGACATGCACAGTTAAGGTGAATCTCTGTTTGCTGAGTGACAGGAACAGCCAAGTAGCTAGCCCTTGCTTGCAGCTCTCCAGCAGGTGCTTTCTCCTCCTCTGGCCATCTCCTGTGGCTGGCCATGAGCATGGGGAGGCTGCCTGTTGAGGATGAGGGACGGGTTGGTCCTAGTGACAGGAGACCCTGGTGCTCCCTGGGGCATCCTTCAGGTAATCCTGTTTCCTGGGGTGCCTTTATTTTAATGTGCCTTAATGCACTGAACAGGCGTGTGAAGGTTGTGTGATCCAGGTCTTCTTTTCTTGTACTTCCTAGGTGATTACTCTGTGTGGTGATTGCCTAGGAGGGTGTATTGGGTGAGGAAAACCTGTCCCTCATATTGAGATATACTCTGCTTTCATAGTTTACTTTTAGCACAGTACCTTTGGCTGCATGTCAGCATTTTTTCAGTGTTTAGAGATGATTAACTTATCAGAAGGTTTCCCTGCTGGGATATATTAGTGTAGTTGACACTCTTTTCCTTTTAAAGAAGAGGAGCTGGCTTCATGTTGGGTTTCTTTGGGATTTTTTTCTCCTCTGTGCACAGATGGCAATTATTTGTTTTCATGATATATTAGTAACCTGCCAGAAAGTGAGAGGCCTGGATTAGGTGATTTACTTATTGCTATTAAGTAATGTAGAAAGTCAGAACCCATAACCATGAACGTGCTGGAGCACATACTCATAATCCAAACATATTGTTCATAGCTCAGAATGATTTGTTAATCGGACTTGCCTTTTTTTTTCCCTCTTTTCTCTTTTTTCCCTTTTCCCCCCATGTTACCTGGAGACTTTTATACCTCTTGCTGTTGAGTTACCCAGAACTGTGACATAGCCCTGGCTCTCCTCCAGGCTTATGGAGAAGGAGGCGTGCTCAGTGCAGCTCAGTGCCCTTCACCAGAGGGGCAGAACATTTAGGGACCTGTGACCAGGTCAGGCAAGAAACTCCCAGGTGGTAGGCTGGATGGCACCCAGGAGCCATGGTGATAGCCGAAAGCAAGCCCTTTCCATGCCTTCAGTAGGGCAGGAGTGGAAGTTTCCCATGTGGGAATGAGCTTCTGCTGCTAACTGGAGCCAGCACTGGGGTTTTGAGACCAGTGTGTCAAGAGTGCTTCTCCCTTAGATCTGGCCCCTCAGATCAATAATGCAGGACAATTAATCAGTGTTAGTGTAGGAGAATTAATCAATGTTTAATGTTTTCAAATCATTGCACAGCTACTCAGTAATGACATGGATATTCTGTCCCCAGCTGTTCTGTGGATTTCGGCACTGGTTTTCCCTTTTGCTCTGAAGAGGCTGAATTCCTGGGGCTTTTTCCAGTTATGCAGGTTTGGGATTTGCTGTGTGAAAACAGCCCTGCCTTGAGTTTGGCTTTTTATTTACCTGAAGAGGCTTTCCTGCTGGAGAAGCTGCTTAAAACCTCAGAGAGCTGATGGTTGCCTTCTACTTACTTGAGGCCACTAGTAGTCAGTGAGCTCTCATGGTGTTTTCTCCCTCTGTAGGTGATATATTAGGGCTGATTATCTTCCTTTGCAGGATAAATCATGGGGTAGAAAAACAGAAAACACTAACAGTAATGAAGAAATCGATACATTTTTCTTCACCTCTATCTATTATACATAACTCCTCCTTATCTCATAAAATTCCTAGTGGAAAAAATGGGATTCTTTCTGAAGATGTTCTGCTTTCAGCAGGGGCTGAAATCCTGTTTTCTCAATTGTAATGAAACAGTTTTAGAGTGTTGCTGTTTAACAGTTCTTGAGTGTTTCAGTTGCTTTTCATGTTGAGGTTTGAGGTTTTATGTATATAGATACATACACACACACACTTCCTAGAGCAGTACTTAATTCTCAATCCTCCCTTGTGAGTTTTTCAGATTGTATGGATTACATATTTAGGGAATGGCTTGTTGTAGCTCTTCTAGGTTGTCCATACTGCCTCTTACAATCTCTTCCCTCTCTAAGTCTCCATTCTTATGCCTCTTTTAGGAGAAGCAGCATATTCCCCTCTTCCTGAAATATTTCATTTTAAAATCTGTCAAAGGATGATGGAGTGGTGCTCAGTTACGAGTAACTATTGTTTTCCTCTTCTCATTTCACTTAGATTTTTTTTAACTCATTTGTTGGGAGGATGTAGGTTTGTTGTTGTTTTATTCTTTTTTTTTAAACTGATTTTACTGTAAAATTTCATCTTTATTTTTCCTCCTAAAGCCATACAGCGTGTATCCATCTCACTAATTAAAGCTTTTCTGTCCTTCTGTTTATTAGGGAAAGGTCCTTAATTACACTATCGATTGAATTTTGCATGACTATTTTGTACTCTTACTTTCATGTAGATTAGACCTTAGCAATGTTGAAAAATAGAATTTGTCTAAACCAACCTGATAGATCTTTGGCAAAAGGATGTTGGTTGTTGTACACTTGAAGTGACAGGAAGTGACCACAGGTCTTCCATTCCTTCTAAGGAGAGCATCCGTCATACACAACAGTTCATCGATTCTTATTTCTATTGCAAAGATGGTACCCATTGCAATATATTAATTAGCCCGCTGCTACTGCAACTTGGTCCTACTGAGTGAAGCTGAAAGTGGTTGACAGTTCTGCACTCCAGAGGAAAATTAAAAAATGGGCCATGAATTCTCTTCAGGCATGGATAGCAAAGCCAAATCCAAAACTGTAAGGGGGCATCCTTGTGTCAATGTAATATCCCTTTTGTTGGTTATCACTGGGCTAAACTGAAATGTTGGAAAAGGGAGAGGAGTTTTCGGCATACACAAAACTAAGGGGAAGCCTTTGGTACACTAATATATGTCAGTTGCTGCTATTGCAGGTTTCAGAGAGCGAGGTATGAACGAGGAAAAGCAGATAAAAATTCTGTTCAACTACCATGCATAAAAATTGATCTTAAGTTATTACTGTCTTCTTCACGTTCATAGCATGGCCGGACCCCACTGCATCTTGCTGCCCACAAGGGTCATCTCCACGTTGTCCGGGTTTTGTTGAAGGCAGGTTGTGACCTGGATATTCAGGATGATGTAAGTAGATACAACCTTCTTGCTTGGGTGGAGGGGGAAAAGGTAATTTGCAAGTAGCAGTAGACTGTCACTTCTTTGAAGTAGGATGAAATGAAAACAAAATGTTTCTCCATTTTCTGATATGGAGATATAAAACTGCATGGGAGACAATGTAAAATAGACTGGTTTTCAGTGAATAGCTTGGTCCTCTTGCTCAAGCTGCTGAGCTTTATGAGAGCTCTGGTTGTGTCAGGCAGGTGTAAGTAGCAGTGAAAGTCATTATCTGTCACTTGGTGCAGGAGTGAAATAAGAGCTCACTGTACTCTGTGGGAACCCACTGGAGGACATCAGGCAGGAGACGTGATCTGTTGTGATGTTTGCTTGAAGTAGAAGATGCTTTTGTATAGACACATACTGCAGCAAATAGAGTATTGAGCAGTTGCCTGGAGCACTGTGCAGTGTCACAGGGAAATCATCCTGTTGGCAGCTGTGCTCGACGTGGGGATGGTCAGATCTGTGAGGCTGTTGTGTGGTGAAGCAGCAGCACAATGAAAACAGCTTTGAATTTAGCAAATGGTAGTTTGTCTTCATTTGGTAAAATATGTAAGTTATTGGAATTTCTCAGTTTTCTGTAAGTATAGTTTTGATCTTGGACGAGGCTTAAAGGCACATTGGAGTGACTAGTAACACAGTTTTAGTTACCTCACTGTGATGAACAAAGGTGTAGGCTGAAATGCACATCAGTTGAATAACCACGAAACCATGACTTCTTCAGACTCATTGCTAACTTCTCATAGTATGCTGGAACAACTTTGAGGAAGGGTTGCTTTTGTTCCCCCTGTAATAAGTAAGATGCAGAGTCTTCAAAGGACCTAGAGGTCCAAAGGTGGTTTGTAGAAGCACTTGTATGGCTACTAAAAATACAGTAGAAATGTCTAGGTGCCTTTTGAAAATCCCCTTAGGCATTTATTTGCATCTAGAGAGTCTTAAATGTCTGTAGAAATTGTAAGACTGGTTTCCTTCTCTGCCTGAGTAGCTTCCCTGTGAGATGGGAGCAGTCTTTCTGACAAGCTTAGGACTGGGGTACGGGTGCAGCCAGCTTGCTACTGGGAATCTTGTTTTTCTAGGAAGAAACTTTGCTTCCTGTGCTCTTTATTCTTTCCCTATGCCCATCTGTGAAATGGAGCAGATTTGCAAGTGTAATGTGAGTATCAGTTTATACAGATGTATCCTGAGTATGTTTTTTGACTTCTCCCTGCAAAAATGATTCATCAGGTATTTAGGAGAAATTGCAGGTAGTTTACAAGTACTGTCAGAGAAAAGCAAGCTGCTGCTCTAAGAATGGAAGAGCTTCCACCAATTTGGTCAAATTGGATTTCTGTGAAAACTATTTTTTGAGTAAGTCTGGGTTTTTTGTAATCCTCTAGTAATAAGATCTAGGCTGTTTATATGTAAATGTGATGGCCATAATGGAGAAACAGTAAATCAGTGTATAGCATCATTTTGGTTTAGCAGAGTCTTGCACTGGAGAAGTACATAGCTTGTAGAAGCCCTATTTCACTTGCCTTGCAAGCTTTGCAGAGGCTTTGTTCATAGCAACTGCATACCGCTTCTAAATGTGGTGACTAATCTGAACAGAATAGATGCATGCTTGATTCACAGATGCTGTTTCTTTAAAATGTATTTAGATTTTAGCTCTGTATTTTGTGCTAGTAATTTGGTTGGGGTTGAGGAGAGCCTCAGGAGTTGCAGAGTCTCAGTGCGTGTGGATTTGTCTTAGAGGAAGGGGAATGCTAAAACTTCAAGTGAAGATTTTTGCTTGTGAAAGGTATTAACTAAAATATTTCTGCTTTCCTTTTACATAGGTCTTCAAAAAGGTTCTATATTTTTTGTTTAAACTCGTAAAAATAATTTTTACTCTTTATTTATGCCCCACAGAATATATCTGTATTCTATTTTAGTTGACATCTGTTGATGATGCCTTTGGTCCCTTTTACTGTGTGCTTATTTGGCAGTGAGGGCATCTTAGTTTCAATGTTGATTAACATCTATATGTTTAATTGCTGTTTTTCAGGAATACAGATTTAGGTTCAAAGATTAACTCGTAAGAGTGGGGGGTATCATATTTAATTGAAAAGTACATTACTTAGTTGATTTTTGTCTGTGGCATTGTTGTGATAACATCTCCAGTTTCTAAAATGCTGATTTAGATTTTATTTTTCTAAATAACAAGAGAAACGTAAGCACATTTTGTGTTGGAGTTGACTCTCTGGCTAATGAATGAATGCAAGACTAACTTTTAATCTGCCACATGATAAGCAGAAACGTGTTGGAAGTTGCTACCTGTTGTGGAGAGATTAAAACACTCACTTCATGTTCTACAGATAAATTCTTTAACCCACGGTAAGAGCCGTAAGAATTAGTTGAAGAATGACCTCCAGTGGCCTGGAGTGGGATTATTATGAATTTCAGCCGGTGGAGTCCAGCTCTGTAGAGTACGCCACCCCGGGAGCTAACTCCTTCCTTCTCCCTGCCAATACTGAAAAGTCTTACTGGGATCCCAATGCTATCTCTGAATGGTCAATGAGCATCCACACAGCACACACCTCAGAAATAGTCAAGGAGAAGGTTGTGCCGGTGAAGGAAATCAAGGATGAAAAAGATAAGAAAAACCAGAAGAGAAAGGCTAGGAAAGAACCTAGAAGATCAGAAAGAGAGAAGGAGGTTAGAAACCTTGTACATCAACCCTGCCTTGAGCTTGATGTCTCGCTTGTCTGCATGCTGCAAAACCTTGGCCCGATGGTCTGGCATGGCTGAGCTCTTCTGTGGTGCATGACTGCATGGCAGGCTTTGTGCTGGGTGCTCTACAGCAGGTCTCCTGCCCTCTATGTGCTCTCTGGGAAAACAAGTTGATTTAAAATACAGGCCTGAGGCCCCGAAACTTCCTTTCTGGAAGCTCCAGTTTAAGAAGCAGAAAATGAATTTCACATGGAACAGGAACCCGTGGTTCATAATGGTTTCTAGCTGAATATAAGTATGCAGAGTGGCTTATTCCTGTACTCCCGTTCCAGTCCATTCAAGCTGTAATCTGTTTCATTTGTAATTTTTTTTTCATGCCTTGATCACTTCTGCTGGTCATGCATCATCATTGATCATTCAGAGTGAAGTAGTTCTTACTGTGTGTCATGATGACTGCTTTTCTTCAGCAGAGGAGGAGGAGAGCAGCGCAGTGACGCTGGGGAACACTAGAGCACATGATTCAATTGTCTTTGTGTCAGCTGCTTCAAAACGCCCATGTATGCTTGGATGCTCCTGAGAGGATTTAATGCTTGGCTGTATTTTGAACTTTCCAACATGAATTTAGTGGTTTGATTTCATAGTATAAGACTTTGCAAGTGCCATCGAGCACTTTGTACTGGGGATTGAAGGCATGAGTTTTGGCTGGTTATTTTGGTGCAATTCTCCTGTAGCAAGACAGGTTTTTCTTAGATTTCTGCAAACATGCAAAGACAATGAGGAGGCAAAGTGTGACCCTGGAGAGGGGCTTTAAAGGAGATGGTACAATTGATGGATGTTCTGCAGAATAGGAGTGTGTAGGAAAACGAAATATAGTGGTTATAGTTTTGGGTTTGTTTTTTGTTTTAAATCAGAGGAAGAGGTAATATGTATTACAAACTGGTGTAAACCAAATCTCATCAGATTTGGACAGCAGAGTCTATAATAGAGACTCCAATACCCAGGATTGATGGCAGAAAGTGGAACAGCTCCCTGAAACCCCTTTGTAAGTTGTGTTATTTCACTTCCCTTGGGGTGAACTTCAGATGTAAAATAGATGCCTACCCAGTTCCCCGGAGCCTGGTCACAGTGGTTGTATCCACTGCTTTAATTTAGTCAGTAAATGAGGAAACTCGAGGAGGTAATTGCAAACACCAGGACACTGAGCAAGCACCCCCAGCCTAACCAACACAGAGCTGCTACAGTAAAGGGTAGCTCCATAGTCAGTGGAGGTCAGGATCCATGTATCTGCCTTTCTTCAGGAGCCCCAGCTTGTAACCCTCCCTTGAAAGCAGGTGTTTAAGCTCTCTGTACAAAGCACGGTTTCACACTTTGGAAACGTACTTGCTGATGCTGGGCCTTGCTGTGCAATAGACCCGTTATAGGTAGAGCTGTCAGGATGTGCAGTCACACATCCTATGCAGCAGAGAATGCAGACTCCTATCCCAATCTTCCAGCATCTCCCTCTCTCTAGCCCAGTGAATACCAACATATTTCTTAAAAGTGGAGCTCTTCTGACACAGCAGTGCTTTCATGGCAAGTCAAGCTGGGTGAGTACCATAACCTCTGGGTGCAGTGACCTGTGCGAGCCAAGACATCTGTGGTGTTGAAGGGAAAATGCTGGAGTTTGAGTTGCTTTCAGGGCTAGGAAGGGGATTCAGGATGCACCAGTGAAGACTTAAGTGCCTTACTTCTACCAAACTTCGCTTAAGCACCTAAGTGTCTTTTTTGGCTTCAGGCCACACCTGCATTTAGTCAGGCTGTTGTATCTATCAAGGTCACATTTGTGTGCCACAGCAGAGGTGTTATCTCTCTCCATTGCTACTGAGCTGCTCTCTGTTCCTAAGGAATAAATAACCTACAAATAGCATCATAAATTGTGCCCAACATAATAGTCTGGGCAGTTAATACACGGTTACTGGTGTAATTACACTCTGAGCCTCTGCAGCAGCCCCTAATGCCTTGCTAAAGGTAGAACTCCGATGAGTGCTTTCAGAGACAGTTATTTTAGCAGTTAATAAAAAGAGTCAGTGATTGCACTGTCTGAAAATTCACACTGTGAAAAATGTCATTGGTTTTCTCTGACTCCATAAGCAACAAGACTGGGGTTTGCTCCTCTGCTGCAGGGGAGGCAAGGCAGGTTAGAAACACAATGGAGCCGGTGGGGTTATTTATAGGTGGGCTATGCTGTCTGTGGCTGAGTGCTCAGTGACTCACACACACAGGCCATCACGGTCTGGTGGCTCAGCTTCCATGGCACCTTAAGCAGTTTAAGGTTCTTGTGTGTGATGAGGTCCAAGGGAATGGTTCACCAGTTCCTGCCCTGCTGGCTGAAGGGCCTGAGGGTGGTAGGGACCTTCTCCAGGACATTGATAACTGCCATGTCTTCATGGGGAGGAGCCTTGCAGCAGGTGAGGCAGAGTTTGAGATGCCCTTTGACACTCCTTGTTACTTCGATGAGGTATTTATTTAGCTGGTCAGGGTGCTGGTTGGATCTTATTCTTAAATGCTTGGCTTTCACTGTACTTGCATAAAGAGGATGTCAGCACCAATGCTCACACCTTGGTCAGGAAGCCCCTGAGCCTGCCATTCGTGGGAGTTGTTTCCCTTCACCTTCGATCTGTGGGACTTGTTTCCCTTCACCTGCCTGAGCTTCCATTCTGGGGACCAGAATATAGTATGAGACAAAGCCTGGGCATGGCTGAAGCTGTCCCTGTGTTGCTCTGCAGTCCCAGTGAGTGGTCCTCCAGCACATGAGCAAGGCTCCGATAAGGAGCAGTGAGGTGTGCTTCCTGCTTTCCAAATATGTGCTTTTTTTTAGTTTAACTGAGGTGCCGTTAGAAGTGGCTGTTGTATTGACAAACCCCAAAAAGCTGAATGGCCTTTGACTGCAATGCAGTTACTGTGATGAGGTTCTTGTTAGCCTTTAAACTAGCCCAGCAAGAAGTCCCTTAATTATAAACTAAATCCAGTACAGTCTGTTCCTGCCTCTAGTTTGGTTTTCTCCACAGTCAATTTTCCTGACTCTAAAGAAGTAGGAACCAACCGTTCACTGTTCAGGCTCTATCCATCACATTGGCAGATGTCATCTTGTTTTAGTCTTTATTATAATATTTTCTGGAGGTTTGCTGGTGCAGCAATACCAGTTGGCAGGGATAGGTTGATGGATTACTTTCCACTTCGTGGTAGT
Organism: Pezoporus wallicus; assembly: GCF_028554395.1. Taxonomy (NCBI): domain Eukaryota; kingdom Metazoa; phylum Chordata; class Aves; order Psittaciformes; family Psittacidae; genus Pezoporus; species Pezoporus wallicus. The sequence continues at coordinate 1,048,884 of NW_026642717.1, read as the reverse complement.
CAGCTAAAATGACCTTTGCACTGTCCACATTACCCATTGCTGCAGTAGCTACTGTCATCGGTACCATGTATTAGCAAAAAAAGGTTATAAGTACTTTCCCAGCTTGTTAGCAAGCAGATTTCTGTGTAGGAATAGTTACTGGAAACTGGCACTTGCACTTATGAGATGGTATATTTTGGACATTTTCCATAACGTGTTGGTTAGCTTTAAATGTGGAACAGATACACAGGTTCAGAGAACTTGCAGTGTTGTCAATTTTCCAATACTTTGTATTTGTCTGAAAGTCCCAGTTCCTGTGACATTTACTGTCTTTGTTTGAAATCTCTTAAAACACATTTCCTGTCTTAATAGGGGCAAGAACAAAAATAAGAGTCTGTGACCTCTAGAGACAACACGGACATAGCAAATTTAAACAAAAATCCTTCAACACAATTTTTTAAAAGCAACTTCATGATTATAAGCCAATTTAATGGTTTACTTGGGGGAGGGGGTTGGCATTTGAGGGGTTACTGAAAGGTTGTGGTTGGCAATGCTAATTTTCCTTTATGGATTAATAACTATTTGCTGTCATTAGCACAAAAGAAGCCCACCAAGAGCGATTTTAAAGTCAGCTGTTAATTGCCTTTGAGAACAAATTATTCAAATTATCCAGTTAAGATGTGCAGACTGTAGGACAGAAAATACAGAAATTTCTCTAGTTTTAGTATTCAGTATAATGTGGCGTCATCTGATAAAGATTTGTAGCAGAGAACTTTTGAACCTATTTAGGGCTAGCTTCCTGCAAGCTTTTCTTCCTCAGGATACACTGCATATCTCTGCCCTCTGTGGGTTTTGGTGAGCATTATCTAGATCAGCAGAAGAGGATTGAATTCATACTCTGTTTATTCATCCCCAAAAAAGGGGGATGTGTGCAGCTTTGAAGCTAAGTCTTTGTGCCTGGACTCAGGCTGTGCTTCAGCATTGGAGGTTCAAAGTATCTTCAAGGGAAAGCCAAGGCCGGTTGTTGTGGCAGCAGTGGAGCTACCGCAGCTCATTTTCCCACTGGTCGGTGTCTTACATGCTGCTGCATAAATCTTCTATTCCCTCTCTTTTATCATGGTCTCACCAACATGCGCATAAAAATATATGGATAACCCCATATAGGTAGGGCCAGTAGTTCATGTCTCTTCAGTCTTCAGGTTCTGGAATTCTTGTAGAAGATTAATCTTGGGCTCTATAGCTCAGCGAATGAGTTCAGCAGTTGTTAGGGGCACAATAGGTGGGCAGTCAAACAAGATGACTGCATCAGCATCACTTCTTTTGGGAGCTTGGCCATAAAGGAAATAAACCAATGTAAGAAGCTTTCTTGTTGCTGTTATGTGGCCAGTCAATGAGAAATGAAAGTCATTTGGACCTCAAGATGCTCAGTTGCTTGAAGCTGATGGGTCTTGCAGTTGTGGTCTTCATCATAAAATTGCCTCAACTCTTAGCCCTAATTAGTAAACTCATCAGAGGTGCTAAAGCAACCACTCTCATCTCATGCTCCTTATCCTAAGCAGGGCTAATGGAGCAGTCAGAGCCAAAACAGGAGAGCCTCATCCAGTTAGTGAAAGTACTGGAGAATCATTATGATGAGTTACGGCAGCCTGCAATTCCCTTTAGTTCCGTACAGATACTGTTGATTATTAGACACGTTGTGCCAAATGTGTTAGATTCAGTGCCTTCTAATACTACCATGGTTTTAGTGCCTTTCAAACCTGTATATGGGATTGTGATGACTTGCAAACTTCTCTAAGCAGTTGGTTTGTAGTTCTCTAATACTTTCAATAAATTCATTAATCTTAGAAACTTTAATGACAGTTGTTTACAAGGACTATTTTCAAAGGCAGCTTGAGTTGAAACACAACCTGTGTTGAAGATGCAGCCCCTGTGTGTGTTGTATGGGTTTGCATTGAGTCAGAATGAGGTGGGAATGGTACTGATCACAAACTTGTTTCTTTTGCAGGGTGATCAGACAGCATTGCACCGGGCTGCTGTTGTAGGGAACACCGATGTTATAGCAACTCTGATTCAAGAGGGGTGTGCTTTGGACAGACAAGACAAGGTAACGGGTGAAAGCAAAGCCCTGTAGGATGGCAGCTTTGCCAGCCAGTAAGACTAAGGTCTCAGAAACAAAGTTAAGGTTTATACTCCTGAGTAAGTATCTGATGCTTTGAAAGTAATTGGAACAGTTACACTGGAAAAACACTGTTCCATCTTTTCAATATGAATTACTGATTCAGTTATTTTTTTTTATAACAGGCTGATGGGGCTTTGAGCAACCTGGTCTAGTGGAAGGTGTCCCTGCCCATGGCAGGGGAGTTGGAACTGGATGAGCTTTAAGGTCCCTTCCAACCCAAACTGTTCTATGATTCTATGGTAGTTTTTAGTTTAAGAGTCTGTTCTTAGCTCCTTAAGGGAGAAATTAATGTACAACCATACTGTGCCCTACTTAAACACTGCACAGTTTCCTTTGACTATCCTAGAAACCAACAATCCCAGGCTGTAAATTTAGTTGTGGAGTAAATATAACTAATTCCAAGATTCAAATGAAAGAAACAATATTTTTACCCTCTTGTAAAAATGAAACAGAAAATAAACTGGTACGAAAGGAAAATGGTTTTATTTGTAAAGAGAGCAGCGGGGTGTGCAGCTGCTGAGCTCTAAATGTAACGTTACTCTGCGTGTGGTGGACACAGGACGCTAACCTTCTCCTTGTGTGTGTGCTCTGCAGGATGGGAACACTGCTCTTCACGAAGCTTGTTGGCATGGATTCAGTCAGTCTGCCAAAGTGCTCGTTAAAGCAGGAGCCAACGTTCTTGCCAAGAACAAGGTGAGACCCATGCGGGAGGAGCTTTCAGTTCTAGTGTATGGTGGCTGATGCTCAGCCCTGGCAATGTGTGGCCATGGCATTTCTCAGTAGGTGGGGACCTACTGAGTGGGATTCTTTTTCTTCTTTTTTTGCATTTATTATGCCTGGATGGTTCCTCCACAGGCATTGGGGAGTTCGTATTTTGACAGCTGAGGCAGAGGGAACTCAATAGCACATTGAATGATACATTAATTACAGCTGAGGAATGCTGCAATTCCTGTGGAAGTCTCCATGGTGTTTTAATTTATACCAAGCGTAGTCATTGTGCTTGGTGTGATTTAAAATGAAAATGAATTGTCCTAATAGGAAAATGGCTTTCAAAAGCCAGTATGTTTTTTGGAAATCAAACAGCCAAAGGAATGTAAGCCACATAGGGGAAAAAATAGTATATCTTTTGTTAGAAAGTTCTTCCTAATATAATAGTGTAGACTCTTACCAAAATCCTGTAATGAACCCGGATTATGTTCCTTTTAGTATTCATGATACCTTGAGAGCAGTTTAGAGGAAAGAAGGACAGAGCCAAGGGGCTTTAGTTCCACTCTAATTGTAAAACCTGTGGAGACTTCAGTAATTCAGAAATTCATGGAAATGGCAGTAGCAGCCTGTGGTGTCAGCTGAGCTGGCGTTTGGACGACTGTGCCAGTAGGCCAGTCAGATTGCATGGTTGGCGCCATGTCCTTCGTTGCAGGTGAGAGGGCTTTGGCCTGACTGTATGGGAACTCTAAGCATGTCTTGGTAAATGAAACAACAACTGAGAGTGGCTAGTGAAGAAAGGACAGAGCTGGTCAAAGTCTATGAGTAAAAAGGCACGTTGCCTGGGCACGGTGCTTCTGTATGTGCACATGTATACGTACAATCATGGTCACTCTGTGGTCCATAATTACATGATCTGTGATACTGTTTTATATGTATTCCTTCTTTTATATTGTTCCAACTTCAATTTTTCTTTGTGGAATTGTTTTTGTGGTAATGTTCACCTAGATTTGTATCAAAGGTACTTTAGGAACTTCCCATGCTTGACTTTATTATGCTCCCATCTCTCAATACCTTTGTCTATGTATATATGTACATGTCTCTGCAAAGTGCGGGTTTAAGATGCAAGTCTGGTTATTGGGCATGCTTGGGTGCCTCCGGGTAGCAGAAGACTTAGCTTGTAGTACAGCCTATGTCAACTGGGGACAGCGTGTCTTGGAAAGCACGTGCACAGAATAGCTCAGCAGGGTTGATGTCTGAAGTATGACTGGCAGACTAACACTGCATGACCAGCTCCTGTGCTGGTCTTTCATGTCTCACCCATAGGGTAAGACATCCTCTCCCTTTGCATTTCACTGTTTGGGTGTTTTTTAATATACAGGATCTATTCTCAGGAGCTGCTGAAAAATGCAAGAATCGTGCATGCTTGCACACATGCTCGTGCTTCTACCTCTTTTGATTTCAAGGCAGATGAAGAGTTTTACTCTGCCTAATCCCAGAATGTTTTCTCTGGTCTCTCAAATTCTTATGTTATTGATGACTACACAGAAACTTTCAGACACCAGGGCTGAGTGCCATAGGCAGGATCACGCTATACACAGGCTGTTGACTTAAACCTGAGCATCATGCCATTTTTGGCTGGCTGGGACAGATACAGGCTGTTAGACTTGTCAAACGCTGCTAAGCAGCAGGAGGTGGGAGGGATTTGAGACTGTATATTCTGTAACTCCTGGTTGATACGTCCTGGGAACACTTGTACAAATGCACTTCTTGCAGCACAGCACCTTGACCACAGTGTATGTAAGGACGATGCAATTGAAGATGACTCCCATCTTCAATTGCCTGGCTGGCCTCTGCCTTGAAGTGAAATGCAGAGGCCTGACAGAACACCTAGGACTTTAAAGGCAAGTTTTAAAAGCATTTCAAGCAGGCATTTGAAGAAGGGACAACGCATAGGGAATGCACCTGGGTAGCCGTATTCCTTCTGTGCAGCAGTCACCCTGGAGATGCGGTTTACTTTCAGTCAAGTTGGCTTAATGAAACTCTTCTGCTGTGGTAGATCATCCTGTTAGATCAGTTGTAGCCTTCTTTGTAGATCCTCCATCAGTCTGCATGTTCTAGTGAAGATTCAGTAGACCAGTGAAGACCTTCAGACTGGTACGACTTGGATCCACTCTCCCTCTCAAGGAAGCTGAGGAGAGCCTCTTCTGTGAGCCCTGTCCCCAGGCATCAGAACCATGACTTCTCCCAGCTTAGAACTCCTTGCCCCTCAGCAACTGTACAGGACCTTTCTGCTTTCCCACCATGGCCGACCTTCTAAACACCACATGATAAAGGCATTGCAGAGGCAGTAAACCCAGGAGGGAAATAATTGACACTTAAATGCAATTTAGCTGAGAAAGAAAATGTCCATGTCTGCCACAGCTTAGAGAAACGGTCTGTAATGCGGAACTGAAGACCTAAGGATTGGCTGTTTGTAATTCAAACCCTGCAGCTTTGATCTGTGTCTTGAAAGCATGGGGAACAAGTTAAAGGACATAATCAAAGTGAACAGGCAGCATAGTAAGCATGGGAAAACTAGTCACCTGAGCTGATTTTTTTTCTAGTTCCCAGGAGCCAAAAATCCCAAGCAATTTCAAGCCAACAAAAGCCAAATGCTGCCAGAAAAACTTGTCAGACTGATAAAATGCTTCACAGTGCTAGAAAGACAATAGACAAGCAACCTCTTCTTTCATTTCTGTCCGTAAAAGCTGCATGTTTGCTCCTTTCAGGAATCTTAGCATGTGATTGTCTGGGGTTTGGGTGGCTTTTTTTTTTTAAACCTTCTCATGCTGGATGGAGACTGGTGTGTTTTCTGAACATTGGAGCTTCCCGATGATAGCCTAAAATCTTCATCCTGACATGTGAGACCCCCTGGAAACTGCCTTTATTATATCCCAGATAAATAATTCACAGGATGAAGAGGGTATTTCTGTCTCCAAGTTCATTCAGTTCATATCTTTGGGAAAATAACATCACCATTATCCTCTTCCTGGTGGGATCTTCTTGTGGGAAGAGCTGTGAGGGTTTTTTTTAATGCTCGTGTCCAATTTCTAACCACGACTTTTATATTTTCCTGTGTTTCTCTAAGGCAGGTAACACCCCTCTTCACCTGGCTTGCCAGAACAGCCATTCCCAGAGCACTCGTGTTTTATTACTTGGAGGATCTCGAGCAGACCTCAAAAACAACGTGAGTTTTGAAACAAACGTGCTCATTTTTGTGTGCCTTTGTTTTAGCTGTTACTTTAACTTTCGGGAATACTCAAATACTTTCAGCTGTGGTTTTTGCTATAAATGCTATTGAAAAATGCCACTAACAAACCATTGTATACATCCTGTGCAGGAATGGTTCTCATAGGACTGAACAATGTACTACTTGTATCCGTCTCTTGAGTGGGGATGGAAGGAGTTATAGGGGGTTTTGCTGTTGCACAGACTGAGACAGCTGGTCCTTCCCTGCTTTTCGAGGTCCTGATGGTCTGACTCATACACTGTTGTGCAGTTCTGCAGAAGGGTTCTTCTTTCAGAAAGATGAAAGACTTAAAAGGGTTTTTATGCCAGACTGGTGAAAGTCTTCAGACCTGCCCCCATTGACACAGATCATGTGTACTGTGTGTCGATCTGTCATGACGTAGGTAGAAGGTGACTTCAGTTTCAGACAGCTTTCCTCCTATTTTATAATGAGAAGGAAGCCAGATGTTTTTGTCCCTTGCTTGATAGCAAGGTGGGCAGAGGCACACAAAGTGAAACCCATGGGGCTCTGCTCCCAGTGCCAGCTGCACATGTGCCACCCCTCCTGGGGATGCTGCTCTGTCCCCCGCTCCCATATTTATTCATTATGTGCAGCACCATTGAGTGTCCAGACCACATTGGTTTGTGGTTCAGAAGAACAGATTTAATGTAAAAATGTAGATCAGGTTTTGTAGTGCAGGAAAGCAGCATTTTGTGATCCCAGTATTTCCCACCAGTGGTTAAAGAATTTCTACACCAGCTTGCCTGGCCCCAGCTCTTGCTAAATCACACACACACACACACACACACCCACTGCGATAGCAGGCTTTGTTCTGCAGAGGAGACAGCACTGCTGTTCAGTGGAGGTGTGTGGCACTTGCTGCTCTCTTTGGTTTAATAGGATTGTTTCATCCTTGAATGCCTTGACAAGTGCAAGCTTTACTACTGCGATTACATGCTCAGAGCTTTGTTTCTGTTTGCAGGCAGGAGATACCTGTCTGCATGTGGCTGCTCGTTATAATCACTTGCCCATCATTAGGGTGCTACTCAGTGCTTTCTGTTCTGTCCATGAAAAGAACCAGGTCAGTGCATGAACCTCATTGTGACTTTGTGCCCTTTGCATATGCCTAGTTGTTGGGAAGAGGGATTCCTACCCAAGTGATCCCACTTCACTCTGTGTTTCACTGTACCACCAAATGCTTTTAAGAACAGCCTTAAAGTAATAGCATAAAAGTGGTTTATTATTTTGCCATCACATTTGCATCATTTCTTTAAAGCATTGCCTATTTATGAGGTTCTGCAATCATATGTTGGTAATAGGAAGGGGGTCTGGGACGGTAGCGGCATGAGGTTAGGAGTTGGCGCACTTGGGGCCTTATCAGTTCTTAGCAGAATGGGATTGGGCAAGAGACTTGGTTGTTTTATGGGGGCCCATTTTCTCCTCTGTAACTAGGATTTAATGATCCTGTGGCCATTACAGAGACATTGTAAAGCAGAACTCACTAATATTCAGATACTACAAAAGTGCAAATTCCTCTGAATAATTTTCTTTGCTGAATTTGCAGCATGGGGAATTGAAATAACATAAAAGTGAAGAAAAAATATGCTTTAAATTCAAAGTAATGGTCAGTCTAACCTAGGATTAATCATCCATAGCTGTTTATAGAGAAGTGATTGATTTTATACCTATAGCATAGCCTAATTGTGTGGTAGAAGGGAATGGATTTAGTACATTAAGATGTATTAAATCTGCTAAATAAATAGTTTATGTGGTGCTTAACCGCATCGTCTCACGCTCCTGGGAAACTTTCCATGTGTGGTTGAGCATCATAAAGATGTTTTCTGATGTGTACATTTAATCTTGTTTCTCAGATATGAGCTATTACACCAAACAAAAAGGGTTTCAGTATGTTGAATTTACTGTGTAATTTTATTTGGAAATGAGCCTTTAAACTTGCAAAATGAGCTACTGAATATTAAGATTAACCGGTGTGAACCTGGCCCAGAGAGACACCCCTTCCCTCCATTCCCCAGCACTACCCAAAGTTGTTCCATATTTGCACATATAATTATTTTATTTATGAATACACCTCACCCAGGTTAGTGACAAGCAGCAGACATCCACTAGTCTCAAGAAGATGTAATTTTCTGAAGGCAGAATGCAAGGCAGAGGAGACAGGAAGGCATTACATCCACGTGTCCCGTCTCCTTTGAACAGCTGCTGTGTTAGTGGTGCCCGAATCTGATCACAGCTGTCTTCACCTGTCTGTACTGGGACAAGGGCAGGGCAGTGTGTTATGCAGGACCTGGATCGCTCCTGGCTTTCATCCAAACCCTGTTTTTCTTGAGGAATCTCCTGAAGGGAACACCAGCCACCACACTGCTTGTACCTACCTGGCTGGTTTTGAGTAACGTGAGAGTTGACCATCTGTGCACCAAATAATCAAACCCGGAAAAAAGAGAAGGATGTGGTAGGAAAACCGGTTCTGCCCTCTGATGTCTTATCCATTTGCTGGTGGTAGAGCTGGGCTGCCTCCCAGCTGCATTGTGTATCACTTGTTTCAGTTAAACCAGATCACCAGCACCCCGGCTGCGTTTCTCAAAACCAGGCTGAAGCAGGTCCTTGCCCTGAAGTAGTTTCTGCCCCTTCCTGTCCCCTTCCTCCTAATTCTATTTTTCTTACTGAACAGGCCTTATTTCAGCTCAATGAGTGCAGGTCTCTTGAGCTCTGAGCCTCTTTTAGGGAGGTGTGATTTCTGCAGGGTGAGACCCAAGGACGCGTGTTACACCGTTGTTCTTTGCTTTCTGACTTGCAGGCAGGGGATACTGCGCTCCATGTAGCTGCTGCTCTCAATCACAGGAAGGTGGTTAAGCTGTTGCTGGAGGCAGGGGCTGACACATCCGTTGTCAACAATGTAAGCAGCACAGAGTTTTGTTGGTAACTTATATTAATGCAGACTCCCTTCAACGCTCTTTGTAGCGCTGGTAGAAAGTAATTTGGGTGTTAGAGCTGAATTAAATTGGGGTAAATGAAAGCAGTTAGTTAACTTCACTCTTGTGCACAGAGCATGTACTAACTTTGGGTGGAGAAATCCCACATTTCCAGGGGCTTCTGTTTGGAAGGAAATGCCATTTTCTTTTTCCTCTCAGGCAGGTCAGACCCCTCTAGAGGTTGCCAGACAGCACAATAACCCTGAGGTTGCACTCCTCCTCACTAAATCATCACAGGTACGTTACAGATCTTCCCCAGTACACACATACACTTGGAGCTGAGTCCAGTTAACCTTGAGAAGTCACATCCTCTTCTGCTGTGAAAGGTGCCTGTGTTTCTGCTGGCACTGTGTGCTGGCCTCGGGTATGTTGATGTGGAGCTTTTCAGCCCCCAAGGCCAGCAAGGTGTGCAGATTAAGCCTCCACAGCATTAAGCGCTGTCAGAGATCCCACTGGCCTGACTGGCAGAGGATGGAGCAGCCAGAGGCACTTGTTTGCCATTGCGGCCCAGGGGTTAGAAAGCTGCCCTGTACCCTAAAGTTCCTGGGTTGTGTTGCTCTGCTGCCTGCTTCAGGCATCTCTCATCCTTGTTGCACTGGAAGATGCTTAGAAATGGGGACAAAATGTCCTGTTTGTACTGTGCTGCTGCATGTGAAATGCTGCAATGCTCTTCGGGTCAGAAGGCACATGGTAGGACTCTCTATTCTGATATGAGACAAAATGCGGTTGCTGCCCTGCTCCTCTTTGTTACCTCTGAGTGAAAAGGGCTGGGCTTGGCTTGGCAACCAGCTGGAGGACACAGGAGGTGCTTACCTCTCCAGGGAACTGCAGTGTCCTTACAGACTTGCCTTAGTGGTGGTGTGTTTTCACAGCTATTGGCACCCATGGTGCTTGGTCCATCAGTGTTCATCTGGCAACACATTCTCCTTTATCCATTGCCTTTCAGACAGAGGTGAAAAGGGTATTACTCTATTACTTGGCTTCTGTGGTAAGAAAGAGCATGACATCACTGAGTAACAGTGTGGTCTGTCTTCAGGTCTCACGCTTTAACCGTGGAAGAAGCCTGAGGAAGAAGAGAGAGCGACTGAAGGAGGAAAGGCGAGCTCAGTCAGTACCACGAGATGAAGTGGTACAGAGCAAGGTATAGCCCTACGTTACCAGCTGCGTCTCCTGTGAGGGGGGATTGTAAATCCCATCAGGACCAAAGCTCTTTGGAGCCATCACTTGTGCATGAACACAGCAGCTGTCTGAGGCAGTCTGTGGTGCTGTGCAGCTAAAGGGTTGCTCACTCACGTGTGCAGAGCAGCTTAAAACTGGGCAACTGAAGAAAAGGCACCTTTTCTCCATCTATGCAAACACTCTGAACTCCCTGTCTTTGCTTCAAGCAGGGTAGCATCTCAGCTGCTGATGACACACCGAGCAGTGACCAGCCACCACAGAAGAAGAGTGATCTGAAGGATGAACCCCAGTCAACCTCACCTGATCTCAAAGGGAAAAAGAGTAAAAAGAAAAAGCCAAAGGAAAAGGTATGAGTAGGTTTAAAACAGCAGAGGGAAGGGATAATTGTTGAGCAATAGTTCTGTTGTCCCATGTGTTGGTGAGTCAGGGCAGCAGGCCTGCCATGCTCATGGGCAGAGGTAGTAGTCTTCAGACAGGAACAGATTGTGTAATTGTCACGATGGGTTTGTCCTGTTCCCACCAGGAACAGTTCACCAGGGGGCTCATAAATGGGGCAAGCGTTGTATGTATTTCCTGCAGATCTTGGCACTCTCAGACCCCATCTCCCCAGCCGATCAGCAGACACTCCCCCGGGCCCAGCAAAACGTGCCTAAGCGCAGAAGTAAGCATCACTGCTTCTCTCCACCGCCTCCCCACGAGGTCCGAGCCTACCAGCTCTACACGCTTTACCGAGGGAAGGATGGGAAGGTGATGCAGGTGAGCTGGACGCTGCCCTCCTGAAGCGGGATGTCGGAAGCAGCGCTCGGGACACGGGTAGCTAACAGATAGAGAATGTGCTCAACTAACTGCATTCTGGGGGGTACGGAATCATGACTGTGGGTTTGTTTTCCTTGTTTGGGCTTCAGCAGCATGTTGGCCTGAAGTCTGATAAACAATAGTCTGGGTTTGTGTGTGTCAAAGAAGACATACTTCAATAGTTTTGATTTGCAGAGTATTTCCTTTTTGGAGATAGTGTGACCAGTGAGTGGAAACAACATTGGAACTTTGATGATGCACTTTGAAATACTGAGATGGCAAAGGCCTTTTCTAAGGAGAGTAACTGAGAACAGTGGGTGAGCACTGAAGCTCACTAAACCAAGAGCTGTTTATTGCAATGCATCTTTAGGAATTCTAGGATTACTGGAGGCAGGAGCTATACAGAAATTGATTCACAAATATATCTGGAGTTACCAGCTCCTGGGCATCTATTCCAGCTTAGAGCCTGACAATCATTTTATTATGCAAATATTTAACAGTACACATTTATTTAAAAAAAGGCATGAAACCAGCAAATTCCCCTGTAGACACTGTAAGTGTCCATACTATGTTCTTAATGTTGCCCTCCTGTACCTCTGGGATTTCAATCTTTCCATTTCCTTAGCTTCTTAGAGCCATCATCCAGCTCTCCTCCGTCCCTTGCTGTAGTTAAAAAATTCAGAGAGACTGAAGTTCTCTCAAGGCAGACTTCAGGAGGTTTTACCATCTCCCTATGTAATGCTTGGAAAATTTCCAGACAGACACTGCAGGATCATCCTAAGAGAGAATATGAATTATATGTCCTAAGAGAGATTATGAAAGCTCCTACACCAGGAGCTTTCATATGTTGAATGGAGTATTTCCTTGCCCCTGGGATCTGATGGTAGGAGATGGGCTGGTAGGAGAGACTTGGGGAGCAGGAAGAAAGGTGCAGAGAGCAGATAGGATTTGTGCACAAATATAATCAATTCACAAAGATTAGCGTAATAGAGCTAGACACCCTTACATAGTATTTCTTGAAATAAATGACACAGCTCTGTCTCGTCTGTCGTCTTTGATGTCCTCAGGCCCTGAAGAGCAGATTTTCTCGAGTACCTGTATTTCTGAAACTTTCTTTAGTGCTCAGCAAACCAATCACCTTCCCCTGCCAAGGGAATAACCCTCAATTTGTGAAACAGTACTGCAGGGCCAGAGGTGAGAGGGGAGGAGTCTCCTCTGTGGACAGATTCAGAGCAGCCGCTTTGGGCTCCTGACTTGCCTCTTGAAGGAGCAGATTCCAGCCTTCAGACTGCAGAGAAAGCCAAAGAGAATCAGCTGTCCTTGTGTAAGGGAGCCTTTTGAGACCATCTCCCTGAGAGATTTAAATGTGGTCATGCAGCTCCCCTTGCAGAAGCGCGTTGGGACTTGGGACAAGTGAGTCAAAGGCAGCGATGTGCACAGCAGGCAAGGGTCAGCTGAATGTCAGCAGGGTGAAGGCAGGCAGGAGCAGCGACACAGCACCAAAACAAACAGAAAGAGCACATTATTGTCATTAGGTTAGAAAACAAATGCACACAAAACCACACATGTCCACAAAACCTTTTTCTTGGTACAGTTCAGAACTGCAGCATGTGATGTGGGATCCCTTTACACAGCACACAGTACTGTGGCGTACATGAGCTGAGCTCATCGCTGCTTGTAGCCCCAGCGAAATCAACACTGCTGTGTGTTAGGCTGTGCCCATATAAATCATATCAAGCCTTTTCTAGTCTGTACTTTTCCCACTAATAGCCTGTTTGCTGAGCTACTTTAAGATGTTATCAGGAGTTTGAGATACAGCACATGGTACAGAAGAGCCCATAACTGGACTGGGGAGGCTTTCCAAGTTCACCAAGAGGACAGTGGGATGTAGCAAGTTAATGTATGACTCTTTTCAGGCACCGATAAATGGATGTCGTTGTGAGCCCCTGATAAATAAACTGGAGAATCGGCTGGAGGCAACAGTGGAAGAAATAAAAGCTGAGTTTGGGACAGTACAAGATAAGATGAATATTAAGCTGGGCCAGATGGAAACCAAAACTCAACATCAAGTAAGACTATGACCTGGAGGTCTGCTTGCCCATATGAAAACATATCGTAAGCTTAATGAACATTTTTGTTGTCATGATTCACTTACTGCTTCTGTGTGGTAAAATGAACCTGAAATGTAATACTCTAGCCAGGGAACTGTGATATTCCACAGGGATCTAATGTTGAAAACTAGTCTTGCAAAACCCACATTTAATGTGTAAAGTGGCTTCTGGTGCTTTTTTAGACAATAAATCTAAACTGCTTGAGGCTGTAAGAGGGGAAATTTAAAGACAGAAGGCAGTCCTACAGCTCATCAGTTTATAATTGTAAAAATCCCTCTTGCTGAATTCTGCTTGCACTGAGATTCAAGATCCTCTAAATTATTTGTTGTTTTTAATGTAATTGTTATCCATCACTAATTCTGTGATTGAACCTTTTTGCAAGCTACATCTCATTGTCGTTGGCAGCAGTCCTAGAAATGAACACTGAAAGACAGACAGTACTTTGACTTACAAGGTTCACAGGTGGGGGGGGAGGGTGGTTTGGTTTTTAACATGATCACCTCAGCTAAGTTACAGTGTGTTTCCCCCCACCCCAGCTCCGTGTTTTAGACAAGCTTATGGCTGAGCGGCTCTCGGCAGAGAGAACAGAGTGCCTTCACCGCCTGCAGCAGCACACCGAGCTGGAAAAGAAAGAGGGGGAGAAACAGCAGGTAGGGCTTGAACCAGCTACTCCCTGTTAGCTCAGATGGATCAGCTCAAGAGTTTCGCGCCAGCAGGCAGAGGGAATATTGGCAACTTCTCTGCAAAAACAGACAAAAGAGCTTCGAAGACCAAATTGTTCGCTGGTATCACCCCCTTACTCTCTAAACCAACTTTATAAAGCTTTTGCATTAGAAATGGAGAGCGTGAAATCCAGTCTGTCTGTCATAATTTAATTTGGTGGTTCTGAAATATGGGATCTGTAACAAAAATGTTCTTTTTTCCTAACAAACAAAGTACTTTGCAAAAATTCCTACTACTAAATTTTTAAGTTGTGCTTTCAGCTTTAGCTTCATTAAAGGATGTCCGTAGGAACATCTGCAAATGGTAACAAGACCAAGACCTGCATTGTTCCTTTTAACAACCACATGGTTGTGCCTGAATCTCTCCCTTCTTCTCTATCTGATCTTTTTTCCCCTGTGCATTAAAAGGCTGAAGTTTTTGGCAACACTGGCAACACTGCACCATCTCCAAGCTGTATGCTACTGCCAGTAGGCAAGTTCTGTTTGTGTGCTTGTTTAATCAGCATGACAAGAATTAGCTGTTCCTGTAGAGAACCAGCTCTTGCCCTTCTAGCTTCTGCAAAGAACTCACCATTAAAACATGCTAAGAAATGTGTGTTCACGTCCTGTTTGCTCTAATTGAAATTACTGGAAAAACTTGAGTTGGGCTTCACTAGATGTCCATGTGCAGAGAAGGGCCAGACCTAAATTCATGATGTCATATGAACGAGAGAGTAAAAGAGCTACTCAGCATTTAAATGTTGACTGGCAAATGCCTCTGCATCTGACACTTACTAAGCACCTTTGTAATTTGAAAGCTGTTAGTGATTTATCATTTAGTGAGGGACTCATCTTTACCACCAGCAGAGGTTGGCAGTGGTATAAAGGGGTGTCCCGGAAGTGTCTAATTTGAATTCCACTCTTTATGGCAGCTTTGACCACATGTGATGTTCCTTAGAAAGTACCATTGACTGCATAATTAAACAATCATCCCTGATCAGAGGACTTAGATTTGAATGTACTGCTTCAAACACAACACTAAGAGGTGGTAGCTGGAACTAAGGAGGGTGCCTTTAATTCACTAATGCCTAGTTCTTCATCTTTTCTGATCTGCAGTCCCTTTAAATATTCCCAGAGGCAGCACATGCATCTGTGTAGGGAATCTTGAGCCCACAGACACTCAGCTTACTTCTCTTTGTCCTTGCCACATGTCCTCAGAAGCCCAGTAACTGTTGGAACTAATCACAGGATCATCTAATTACAGTCTCCTTCTCATAGATTTCCTTGGTCGATGAGCTGAAGACTTGGTGCATGTTGAAGATTCAGAATCTGGAGCTCAAGCTGTCTGGAGATTCCAGGTCATCAAGACCAAAATCAACTTTGTCCACTTGTGAGTCTCTCACTGAGACTCTGGATACTGAGAACAACCCCCACAGTGGCAAGGACTGTAAAGCCAACCAGCCTGTGCTGCAGTCAGAAGGCTCCCACCAGCATTCCTATATCATGCTTCCAAATAGCCCTCCGGAAGATGGGGGAAGGAGCAGAGGCCAGATGCCAGAACAGAACTTTGGCCAACATTTTTCCATTCAACAGGATGGTGTGTCAGGTACATTATCAGGTACTTTGATGTCATACTGATACAAAGGCGAGCTCATCAGCTGAAGGATACTTGTATTAATACCACAGACATTAATTCTGGCTGTGTGCTTTCCCCATCCCGTATGTCTTGGGGTTAGAATACACTCCAAGGCAGCTGCTGGGAATATTTTAAGACACAGTTCCCTTCACTGACTCTTCCTGATGCTTCCATGTCACTGTGTCTTTGAAGCCAAGTTCTCTGGTGCTCTGAATAATTCTGTTTTCTGAAATTCCTCCAGCTTCCCAGTCAGAATTGCTCCTACCCTGTTTTCTGGTGGGAAGTTGTGCAAATTATCCGAAGTCTACTGAAGGAAGGGTATTTAATGCTTTTCAGATGTGCATGGAACCTGTATCAGCAGGGTGCAGTGATGTGAACCTAAAATACTCCTTTCCCTTGAACCGAAGTCTTATTTAATTATTAGTTCCTTTGACAAGGACAAAAATAGCTGAGAACATTTCAGCCCAGTCAACGATCAGCATTTCAAGCCACCTCTCTGTGCTTGACCAGGGAAGCTTTTGATGTAAAAAGTAGAATGGGAGACTGGCTGGGCCTCCACAGCCAAGGAGAATGCTATCAAAGCCTTTGGCTTCTGTAAAATACATTGTATGTCTCCCCCCCCCCCCCCCCAACACTATGCAAAGTGAACAGACATGGGCATGAATACCCCATCAGACTAGAAATGCAGAACAGAAGCATCAAAATGTGTTACCTTTGCAAAATTAGTGGGGCTTTAAGTTTTGTAGAAGCAGGGAGTTCATGAGTATCAGAAGATATAAACTACTTTAGGAATGTAACCTGGTCTTTGTTACATGTTCTTCTCATGGAGTCCTTTGATTGCTGTCAGTATGTAGTCCCCCAGCTGCAATGCAGTGCTCTCTGCCTGAGCCAGCTTTTCTCTTTTAATGACTCTATTGTATCACCTGACTGTGACGATGTGATAAGGTAGGTAAGCCTCTACAGTGTACACACAGCACGGTCCATGGGAAACTGCATCATGCATCAAACAGCAAGGATTTCTGTATGCCAAAATAAATGCCCAGAGCTTTCCTAAATATCTATGTATTTATTTTATTCTGTAGGTACAGAGCAACAGTTAATCACTGGTGGACCAGTTTCTTCTTCTGCCCCTGCTCAAGATGTCAGGCCAAAGGACAAAGCTGGGAGTGCCAGCACGTTCCACAAGCTCCAGCAGGAGCTGCCTTCATCCGAGCTTTTGGGCTCTAAATTAAGACATGTTAAGGTTCAAGCTGCTTTGCAGCCCTTGACTGAACCTGCAAAGACTGAACCACGGAGTGGCTACTTCATTGACAAAGGAACGCAGACAAAGAAGTCCAGCAAAAGCGGGCAGTCAAGGCACAAAGCTGTGCACCACACCGGGGCACATCTGAGCCAAGAGCAGCAGCCCTCTGTCCTGCCTGCAGGACAGCCACCTGCCCCTGCGCTCAGAGACACCTCTCAGGCCCTGGAGATAACGCAGTACTTCTTTGAGGCCGTTTCCACGCAGATGGAGAAGTGGTATGAACGGAAGATAGAAGAAGCCCGGTGCCAAGCTAACCAGAAAGCGCAGCAAGACAAAGCTGCACTCAAGGAGCACATTAAAAGCTTAGAAGAGGAGCTCAGCAAATTAAGGACTAAGGTACAGAAAGAGAGCTAGCGTCTACCAAGCAGGTAAAGACAAGCAACAGGACCCATTTTGGAACCTGCCATATGGGAATCTGGAGTACTGGTGTATATATGTATTTGTGGTGCCTGTTACATCCAAACAAAATCCTCTTTTTCAGGAGTAGGAACTGACTTTGGAGTTAGTTCTCCAGAACCAAGAAGAATTCATATGCAGACTGTACTGATGACAATGAGATGCTGCACATTCGTTCCTTTCTTTGTTAGTTCCAAGAATATGCTAAATATTGCACTCTCAATTTCCAGGTGCTGCTTGAACACAAACTGCGTTAGAAACCAAAACTGCTTTCTGAAAAGGGAATGTCCTTATTTCCAAATAGGTCATGTGTGGCTAGAGGGTTCCACTGGAGGCTACATGTAAATATGTGGTGATACCAATACTGAAGTGAATCCAGGGTGTTTGAGAGAGCTTTTGACAGAATTCTTTAGTGATGAAGGGCTATTGATACTATTTTAGTCTCTCTCTAGTCAGTGGAGAGCAGCTACAGAACCAACTCCAATTACAAGCTCACACAGGTGACAGATGCAGGCTTCCAGCTGGGACACGCGAGGCTCCCACTGAGTAAGATACATCATATTAGGTACAGAGGCTTCTGTTGCCACTTTGCTTTTCTCTTGGTTTTACATTATTAAAAGCTAAGTTAGATTTGTCCTTTTTTTATGGAGTCCTGCTTGCAAAGCTCCTTGTGGTTACACAGTTGGTGGGGCTATATTTCAATAATCTGACAGAGAAGTTGTTTAGGGATGGCAAATATTTTACCATAACCATGTTCTATTTGCTAGGTATGATTTTTATATAAATCTCTTCTTCAGTCAGCAAATGGCTGAATTCTCCACTCCTAAAGAAGCTTGAGAAAGTCCTTTTATCTAGAGAAGTGAAAGCTTCTTGTACTCAAATGTTTCTTTTTTTCCTACAGAGTCAGGATTTTCTCACACACCTTGCCCTTTGTTCCTCTCTCCCGTTTCCCCCTCCCTTGTATCTCTAAAAAGAGAGGCCCGGCCTTGGTGAATCTGCAGGTCTTAAGGACTGGATTCACAAATAGTCACACAAAATAGAGCTCAACATCCTCTTAAAGTTTTTACGGATGTGTTTTGTTATAAAATCAAAACTTACAATGGCCAGTGTTGCCCACGCTGACATACTCCAGATCAGCACTGTTGCATCTGCACCCCTTTAGGGCTTCCTCCTTGTCCCTCTGAGAAGGCTTCTGTTAGAAATGTAAGTTAATAGATCATGACAGAACAGTTGTTCAGAACCAGTTCAAACACCGGACAGTACTGTTATGCCAAGCAGAAGGGTATTCTTCTTTCTGTACTGAGGAGCCCTAAAATCAATACAAAATACTTCACAGTATTGAAGACACCACTGACTAATTAGTGATTAAGCTTTTGTCTTTTTAGCAGATGTATAAAGAAAAAAAAATTGTATCATATAGCAATATTTTTAAAGTTCCTATTAATGCACTATCAAGACAAGAAAAGTGTATCTGCAGTTACGGAAGCACTAGTTTTATTGCTCTGACTTCTGTAGTCTAACCTAGACACTTCCATATGTTTACAGTTTTGTTTAAGCTACTGTAGGAACGCAGAAGCATGCTATTTAAGTTTTGTATCATCTTGATAAAGTGAATGTTTTGCCAAGCAATTAAAATAAGTGTTGCTCAAAAGTCTGTGGTGCAGTGTTCTCTAGCAAGAGAAAATAGAATCCCCTCAGTTGACTCAGAATGGGGAGCAGAAAATTGGACTTCAACTTCTCAGCTTTTGTGTTTGTGGCTATGAAACACAGGAACCAGTTCTATTGTCCATGCTGAGGGAGGCTGCAGGGGCTGACTGCCATTTGTTAGCTGCTGCACACACCCACGATTTCAGAAGTTAGGGGCACCAGGCTGAACGTGCAGATGATAGCACACAGTTCCTGAGCTTGCACAAGTACAGGGGAGACGGAAAGGCTATGGATTTAACCTAATCTACTTCACACATGAACTGCAATACCAAGGTACCCATTGGAGCAGTAATTTAAGACAGTAACTTGACTGCAGAGTAAATTTGAGAGGTTTTCTGATGCTAACAAGCATACTGTAAAATAAAGGGAGGCACCTTCTGCTAATTCCTTCCGTTCTACTACCCTTTGTAGTCACCCCTCCTTCAAAAGGAGGAGCCAACTGTATGCTGGGTTGCATCAAAAGGAATGTGACCAGCAGGTTGAGGGAAGTGATTCTCCCCCTCTGCTCTTATGAGACCCCACCTGCAGTCCTGCATCCAGCTCAGGCTCCCAACACAATAGGTATGTGCACCTGTTGGAGCAAGTCCAGAGGAAGCCACAAAGATGATCAGAGGGCTGTAGCACTTCTGTTATGGAGACAGGCTGAGATTTGGGCTTGTTCAGCCTGGAGAAGGCTTCAGTGAGACCTTAAAGCAGCCCCCAGTACCTAAAGGGGGCTTACAATAAATCTGGAGAGGGACTTCTTACAAAGGCAGTAGTGGCAGGACAAAAGGGAATGGCTTTAAATTGACAGAGGGAAGATTTAGATTGCCCCATCCCTGGCAGTGCCCAAGGCCAAATTGGATGGGGCTTCAAGCAACCTGGTCTAGTGGAAGGTGTCCTTACCCATGGCAGGAGTTTGGAACCAAATGATCATAGAATCACAGAACAGTTAGGGTTGGAAAGGACATTAAGAACATCCAGTTCCAACCCTCCTGCCATGGGCAGGGACACCGCCCACTAAACCATGTCTCCTAAGGCTCTGTCCAGCCTGGCCTTGAACACTGCCAGGGATGGAGCATGATCTGTAAGGTCCCTTCCAACCCAAAACATTCTGTTATTCTATGAGAACTACAGTAGTTGAAGGATTTCACAAAATACCTGTATTATCTACTTTTCTTCACAGCACACACTTGGGAGTATATATACTTACTCTAGCAGACTATACTTAGACACCTGAAGCCTTCTGGCAGGCAATTTTGTCTTGACAAGCCAACAACGCAGTGGAGATCATGGGCTGCAGCACTCATGGGGCACTCCCTGTCAAGAACTATTCCTGGTTATGAGGTCACAACCTAGAAACATACAAACTGGAGTCGAAGGAGTAATGCAGGCTCAGGGCCGTGAATGAAAAGCACTGTGGTGAGGCAGCAGGGAAAGTCTTGTAATTAAAGAGCAGAAATCAAACCGCTGGCTCAGGGGAAGGGGGAAGTTACATGTGAGAAACAGCTAACACTGATATGCTTGATTAGCCAAAATTCCTTTCTAAACAGCATTTTCTGGTAACATGAAGAATCAAGCCCCGACACACTAATGTTCAGTGTATTCTATCAGAAAACATTAACAGAATTTAGATTCTCAACAAAATGTTTAGACATACTTAAGTTCAAAGGGTTCTGTCTATACAAACCTCAACTTTTTAGCAGCCTCACTGGTGGTGTGCAACACATCCTTTCCTGCAAAGCTAAATATGTAACTTTGAAGACCCTTTGTTTGGCTCTAGGAAGAAGCATTCTTCCTTCTCTCCTATAGCCTGGAGGGGCCATACTGGCCTGTCCCTTCCCCTGTGCCAGCAGTGGCACTTACCAACATGGTGGCACTTACCAGACTTGGTGTGAGGCTGTCCAGCTAGTAAGGGCAGGTGGCTTCTCAAATGAATTGTAATAGAGCGAGAGAGGGAAGAGTTCCTTTATCTCTTGAAACCACGACCTGAATTGCAAGCAAGTACCTGACTACTGGATAGTCAGGTATGCAGCTACTTTTGTCTGGCTTTTTTATGCTGAGAGAATCCCAGACTCACCTTGGCATTTTTCATTTAAGAAAAAGAAGATAAACTGCAATTCACATAGAGGTAAGAATGATTGCAAGCTAACAATTAAAAGTTGAGTAACATAACGTTTGGAAAACCAGCCCACAATATCTGCAGTTAGTCTTTTCTGTCTGCAATTCTTCTTTATATTGACTTTTAAATACTAAAAGTTGAAGGTAATTCCTGTTAACTTGGTCATAACTGTTTCAGGGGATAAAATCACACATCTTCATATATAAAGACCTCCCCTTTTAAGTTTTATTCATTTAGGACTGAAAAACTATCTACACAGAAAACACTTGCTTTATGTTTTATCATGTTTATTTGCTTTGGGCCTATTTATTTATCCCAAATGTTCAGGGCTTTTTAATCCCAAATTTTGGTAAAAGTCCTTGGCACAGTACAGAAGGAGCTGTTGCCACTATAAATGTTACCACTTAAGAACTGCCACAATAGAAAACAGACAAAATAATCTGTCTTACATTTATTTGCCATTTCCCTGGTGTAACACTGCTGCTGTAGTTTTGGTGCTTTCTGCTTTTCCCACAGCACATGCTACATCATCCATTCAGGCCTTTAAAATCCTTTTGTGTCTCAGTGATTTCCACATGGGAGGGTAGCCAAACTGAGATGAGAAAGGGGAATAAACAAAACCCCCACCATGGTAGATTCCACCTTCAAACATTACCAGGTTGCCAGCAAAGGCTGCTACTCTAACCACATTCTGGAAGAAATACTATGCTTGTTCACAGCAGCTGAAAGTCCAGCTGTCAACAAACTTTAAGATCAGGATTTTGCTAGCTTAAGTGTTCTTTGAAGTTCCTGAAGTTGCATGTTGCCTTGAGTGATCATCATCCTGATGGCATCCTGTAAACCAAAATGCAATCTACTGAACCAAACATCTGTTCACAGCCCAGGTTTTACACAAGCACATGGATTTTAACACATTAAAACACGTACAATTCTTACCAGCACTATTGTGATCTGTTTTTTTTTGTGTGTGAAATTAATGCTATAATCACTGAGATGGTTAAAAACCAAGCGAACAAATGAATTAATTTAACAACACGTTTGGGGGCTGGTGACAGCTTTGCTTTAAAACTCAGTTT
The DNA here is from genome assembly GCF_028554395.1 of Pezoporus wallicus. Lineage (NCBI taxonomy): Eukaryota > Metazoa > Chordata > Aves > Psittaciformes > Psittacidae > Pezoporus > Pezoporus wallicus. The sequence goes on along the minus strand of NW_026642717.1, from coordinate 1,026,755 downwards.
GGAACTGGATTCAAACTTCTAATAGTGTTTTCTTTATGCCTGTTTGTCTACTGCCTTTGCAGGCAAGCAGTGACAACTGCACAGAGGCATTATGCAGACAGGTGTTTGCACAGCAAGGGGATGTTTCAATGTTATTCTGATACAAGTCCTGTAATACTTTGTGTAACGCAGCCAGCAATACCTTGAGCACTGGCTAGAAAAAAGGATCAAGGTATAAAGCGGAGGACAGTAGACATACAAGAAACGTGAAGGTTTCTGCATTTCATACATGCTTCCTAGACACAACCATCCAATTTGATTGTGTTCAGCTTGAAATTTAAGATGAAAAAAAGGTATAAAAAGTTTGACCATTAATGAGTACATTATTGTATTACTCCATACAATTTTTCTCATTTGTGGTTTGAGTAGGCAGCATTTGTTTGGGTTTTAGGTTTTAATTCCAGATTATTATCTGGAAATTAAGAGAAACATCACTACTGCCAGCAGGGGGATCGTATTTAGAGATGCTGAATTACGTCTTCATATAAATGTTCCTTAAGAGAAAACAGTACTAGGAAACCTCTTACCAGCCTCGAAGTGACACCTGTAACAACCCTTGTATGAACTGCAGGACAACACACTGATCATTCCCGAGGGCAGGCAGTCAGGGTTCGGGGTTCCCGATCCTCACCTCATCTGTAGCATCTTTATTTCTCCTGAACTCCTCCCTGGCCCAGTCCTTTAAATAGCGGCGATCTGCTTCAGCAGGGACCTCACGAATAGCCCTTAGGATCTTCCTGTATAACTGAAGAACCTGCTGTCGCCTCAGGAACTGGGAAGGAAAGAGGCAAGTCCATCCGCTGTCCCAAGACACTGGTGCGAGGTAAACCCTCCGAGACTTTGTGGGACATTGAACCACCACAGTTCCCCACCGCGCAGTACTGCCCGAGATCCCGGTCCATGAAGCTTCAATGTCATCGGAAGGGGCATTCCAAGCACGCTGCGGTGCCTCAGGCCAGCTGCACACATGCACATGCAGCATTACATACGTGGGCGAGACCCACCTCACCCCTCGGCCACCCGCCGCCGCGGCCCAGCCCACGGCTCCCGCCCACCGGCCACCTCCCTCAGCCTCGCTGCTGCCATTCGCCACCCAGGCCGGGGGCCCTGTCAGCACTGCGGCTGCCGGAGGGAACCTGAGCCGCCCGCCCGCCCTCCCGTACCTGCTTCAGGTTGAGCGCACCCGGCGGCAGGCGGCTGGCGGCCATGACGCGCAGCTCCGCCTCTCCCGCCGCCGCCGTGGCCGCCGAGCCCGCCCCCGGCGGGCGGGGAGCACCGGCCGCCATTTCCGCTGCCTCTGGGGGCGGGCTCCTCGCTGTGGGCAAAGGCGGAGCTTGTCCCCCAGAGCACCGGCGGAGCTCAACGCCGAGGCGGAGGCTAGGGGCCCCCCCTGCACCCGCCCGCGGCCGGTGCCTGGAGGGCTGCGGGCAGCCGCGGACAGCCGCGGACAGCAGGACCCAGATGCAACAAACTGGAACAACAAACTATAACGTGCATTGGAAACAGATCCTTGCCATCTTAGCGAAACTTTCGGTTTCTAAACTGTTTTCTCCAATGACAACAACTACGCAGTAAAAGTCTGAAGTGCACGCTCGTGAATCATCCGATGAACTAAAACCACCTGCTTCCACAGCTAAATTTCCCAAAGCATGCAAGTATTTCTGCTCGCTTATGAGAGATCTAAAGCACATTGGAAACACAGAACACGGTACCTGACATTTAACTGCTTATGGGGTAGAGCTCCCCTGTTCAGTCTGCGGTTCTGAAATGTGCTTATTGTGAATGAGCTGTGGCAAAGTGACACAAATAAAAGAAACAGCCTCCGGGTCTTATCGCTGCTGCGCCTCAGAACAGCCCCAGCAGTACTTCCAAGTGAGGTTTTTCTACCTAGAAGCCAGTGAGAACAATCACATCTTTGGGCATGCACCCATGTTTCCAGCTGCTTCCTGAGCAACTCCTGCACCACACTTAGAATGAGACACCTCTGATTTTTGTACACAAAGACCAGGAGCATTTAAAGTTTCCTTCAGGTTTCCTTTGAGAGAAGTCACAAAGACTGGACCCTGAATCAAATGGCATTATCCTCATGAAAGGAGGATGGGTGTTGACATTACATAAACCACAATACATTTTCATATGGAACTTTGTGCACTGCTAGAGAATGCACAGCATTTTCCATCAGGCAAATTTATTCAAGCTGTGATCAACTGAAAGAACAGACATCATAATTACAAACAGTGGTACCTCTCTTTATTAGTACAGACAATATAAGATGCATAGCTTTTGAAATGAACAATCATGTCCATGCTCTTAAAACATCAGATTAACGAAAGGTCCTCAATGTCTGCCTTGGACAGAGGGGCAAACATCACAGTGTAAACTTGATAAGATAAGGATGATTGTATGGCATTATTCTCCTGTTGGTATTATCAGACAAAAATCAGCAATAATTAAGTAGGATGTGTTAGACTGCAAAATAGTTTCAGGTTTTCAAGTACTTGTTTTTTGGTTGTTTAAAACCATCTGCTTCCCCCAGCTCCTTCCCAAAGAGGCACCCACCACATGGGTGAAGCTAAAGAATGCTTTTTTGCAAAGACACCTGAAGTTCTTCTAAGGCAGAACTGCCTTAGAAGCAATACCATTTTTTCTTATTGCAACAGACAGTGGCAGCAATAATATCACTGCTGTGAACATTACATAATAGTATTTTTTAGAAGTAATAAGTTATTACAAGAGAAGTTGAAAAGTTTTGCATTATTTTTGAGAACAGGCAATGAAAGATGATGGTCTCACCATTGCACAACCGTCCTCTTAACAAATGTGGAAGAATGCCTCAAGCACTTTGTTCTTACGCAGTCTGACCTGCCAGAGGGCAGCTCCTGCACATTAATCCTAGTTATAAAGAGGCTTTATGAACTCCGTGATGAAGTGCCGCTTCATCTATGTCAGCGGCTTAGCAGCAATCAGGTATTGACATTGTCTACAAAGTCTACAAAGTGTCTGAGGCAGTCACCAGCTCAAACCACTGTCTGAGTGCGTCACTGAGAGTTTCTGGAAGCGCATTCACATCCCTAAGGATCATGTAGAATGGGAAGGGGAATTCTTCCATGTAAGATCTGATTTCAGGCAATTCCCCAGGACCTTTGAATATAGGTACTTTAATGTCCAAAATGGAATCCTGTGAAAAGAAAAAATTATGTTACTACTTCAAATAGTTTTAATTCCTCCTCTGTTAAATCAGAAGTTAATAAGAGAGTTCTAAGATTAAAAGCCGTAAGTGTCTGATGGCAAATCAAACCGAAGCATCTAAGTGCTTTTGCCCTTTTAGATAAACATGCTCTAATCATCAAATTACAGGCCAGAAGAGACTAATCTTAAGTTTCTGCAAAACTAAGTTCCATAAATAAATCCCATCTTTCCTTAGTATTTTATGATTTGAGTTTACTTAAGCACTTCAGTTTTATACATGTGATGCCTTCCCGACACTGTAAGCTCCTGTCATCTGGAAGCTCTTTAGGGCTGAGCTCAACTTGTATCTGTGCAGTGATACAAGATTCTTTTGCAAATTATAATATTTGAGTACTACAAAGACAAAAATCAGATTAAACCCCAGCTGTGCTGCTTGTAAAGTAACTTCTCAGTTGCCCAGCATAGCAGCTCAGAAAATTAATACATTTCACTGTCCAGAATTTTCACTTGACATTACAGCCAAATTTCATTTGAACCTTGCAACTGTCAGCAACAGAACTGGTGGTACCCAGCTTTCCCAGTTCAGGTGCTAAATAACTCTCCTGTACTCCTTTCAGTCTAATGTTTACTTACATGGGCTCCAACTGCCATTTCAAATGGAGACTGCTGTCAGACATGATCAATTTGAATCAAAACTGAGATGGAACAAAGCATCTCTATAACTCTGAATCTGTCAACCTGCCAGCTCCTTCTCTGGTGGCCAAAATCTACAACCTTTACATTTGAAGACAGGACCTCTTAGCTAGCCTTCCTGTGGCATGGAAGCCAATCTTTCTTCTTTTTAATACAAAAGGGATTAAGAATCACAGGAGGGAGAAATCACAAAAGATCTGACAGACATGAAAAACTGAAATTGAGCTCAATATCTTTGACCTCTGAAAAAGATAAGATAGCTGTATAGCACTACAAAAAGACAAGAAAAAGATTTGTATCAGTTTCTCATTCACTGCAGTTGAATACTTCTCCGTTGTTCATTGACTTACCCGGGAATTAGGATTGTCCAACACTACAAAAATGACAAAGATATGGGCATTCTGAGCTGCGTGAACTGCTGCTGTCACTCGTTCCTTGCCTTCCAAGAAAAGGCCTCTTCCATCAGATACAATCAAAAGCAGCTGTGCTGTTTCTGAGCACAAAGAACATTTAAAATTACAGTAAGTTAAGAGTAATCCGTTTAAAGGGCAAAAAAGAGTATTTTGCCTTGCGGGTATAATGGAAAGATGATTATTCCTAATGAAATTAAGTCTTTATCAAAGAGAATTCTGACTTAACATTAAGCTGCAGTTACCAGTAGGTCAAGAAAGAAAGTTTTTTTCCCACGGTGTGAAACCATTGGGAATAATGGAAAAAAAAAAAAAGCCCCAGTCCATCAGTACCATAATCAAGGATGAAAGGCGTGGAAAATACCTAATGAACTTAGTCGTGGCCTTGTCTTTCATGCCTCGTAATTGCCTACTGGCTGAATTACAAGAATCCAGCCACTAGATCATTACCTCAGTAAAGCAGCAATGAAACAAGAGTCCAAATCTATTCCTCCTATTCCTCCAGAAGCAGGTACTTATGGGTGCATCTGTGTCAGCATTTCACCTTGGACTGTGCTTCTGAAACGTGTTTCCCTCTTGTCCCTGCTTTAATGGGCTTGGCTTCCATAAGAGCAGTCTTGAACTTCCCCAAGTAAGTTATTTTTGGAGGAAATTAATCCAAAAGATGAGTTTCATAGGCACAGTCAAGGCAGTACAAGCACTACAGCGCATTCTGCCTCTGGGACCAGACCAGCTAGTTTGAAGTAAACCTCCTAAAACTTACACAGCACAGATGTTCCTCAGCACTGGCCATTTTCTGGTGGCATGTTACTTGACCCAAGTTGCCCCCAGAGATACATCCCTTTAAAGGTACATTCTAACTAAGTTTTGCATCTATCATCTTTTAATTACAAGGTAAATCACAGTAATTACTGTCAGGAATGCAAGCCCCTCTCTCCTGTTTCCCCTGCAGCTTAATGGCTAGGGGAGGGATGTAGAACGCTTCCTCCTTTTCCGCAGACAGGCCCCAGATATGACAGTGCTTGGTCTTTTTTACAAAAGGGGTGATGTATCCTACTGCCTTGTCTTGTGCTAGCTGCCTGATTCTAGGGAGCTGATTGCTGCTCCATCCCAGCCTAGTTCAAGACTGGAAGCTGCTCTTGCTCAGAATATTCTGACAGCCTGGCAAACGAGCTGTGGATTATAAATCCCAGATTGTCCATTTCTTGGAGTACCTCAAGAACTTTTTTCAAATCTGGGTGCCACCATGATAAGCTTTTAACTACAACAAAGCAGCCTTTTATGCTAACTATGGGTCAGCCACGAGGTGACAAGCCTTCCAGCTTTTCTGGGAAATTTGAGCAGCTCATGACCTAAACTTGCCCTACAGTGAAAGGCAGGTAGGAGGCAAACACTCTCCTCAGAACAGTGTGCTTCTGGACACCTACAGAAGCCAGGCTCTCAAACAGAAGCGCCGAGGGAGTCAGGGTCACTAGGGAGCTGGACAATGCTCTGAAGCAGGCATAGTCTAGGACTTAAAAATTATCTGGAAACATGACATAAAAGGAGGCAGGTAGGGTATGCCTTTTTAAAAAGCCTTAAACAACATTTCCATGAATTACTGACAAAGTAGGTATTTTTGGGGTTTTGAACTGAATTTCAACCAAACATTCCTTTTGACAAAGCAAAACCTAAGCTCTAAGGCAAGAGATGTCTCATTGCTAGGAGTCTTTCTGGCAGGATATTGCTTCAGGATGTAGTGAGCATTCTGCTGCCATGGCAACAAGCAGAGTCATAAAAAAAGAGAAGCAGCTCACCCGGATTAATATTTTGAGACAACTGCTGTGCTGCAGCAAACATATTTGCTGATGATTCTAGAAACTGCAGAGGAAACAAACAAGAAGATTAAGTTATCTCATCATAAAATAATAAACTTAATAATGGTAACATTTTTAAAGAACACATTTCTGTATTTTAAATGTCAAGATAGGTCACTGCGACCACTACACAGATACAGTCCTTGGCATTTTCTTACATTGACTCTTCAAGTTTAGTAAGCATTTTTGAACTAGAGAATCTTCAGAAAAGCCTTCAATCTGGATTAATAATTTTTCCAGTGTTAACAAAGCCATCAAAATCTCAGTGAATTGTTCAGGTGATTAATGGCATCATTAAAAATATACATCCTATCTCTAGGATGTTTGGCTTCAACTTGCCAAGTATCTAGTTACGTATTGCCCATTAAAATTAAGAGCATCAACTGTCAAATTGTACCAGTTTTAAAAGGACTTTGTAAGATTACCATTGAGCTGTTTGGGTCTTCTCCTCTTCCATTTAATTTTAACGGAAGATCTTATTCAAGTTTGAAAAGGTAAGACTGCAAAAATCTTCCTAAAAGGAAGAAAACTTTGTAGCTGTCCAGGAAGTATTGTCACAGAAAGTTTTCTTCAGGAATCAGTCAAGTCTGACAAACATAGAGAGCTCTTCCTCCTCTTCCTACAAGTGAAATCCATGGCATGAAAACCTCCTGAACTCCCACAAATTTTGATGGGATTTGGCTTTGGGATACCCAATAGGTTGTACCAAAATACTGTTTAAGACCCAGTATAAACAGAGAAAGATGAATGCCTGAAAGTAGCATACATCAGGCCTGAAAGTGAGAAAACACTCCCATTACAAAATTGCAACCATTCTATTGCTTTGTTCTCTAACCAGCTATCACACACTCAAATATAAACAACCAGTAAAGGTTACAAAGCCATCATGAATCCATGAAGCTACTGATGTCTCTCTCATCTGGAAAAGATCTGCAGACCTGCTGCCCGAGGCATTCTTGTGTACCTGGGCTATTTTTGTTTTCTTCTGCTGAAACTTGCAAAGACGCAATATCCGGGTCCCCGACTGGTCACTGAACTGTTCATGGAATGGGTGCAGCAGCTGAACAGTCTCTCCAAAGCTTCAGAAAAGAATTAAAAATGACAGCGTGAAACCAGTACTTACATTCTGCTCTGAAGTTCTGAGGAAAAGATTTCAAATCAACTCACCTACACACAGCAATTTGCCCTACTTCTAGAAGAGTCAGCGCATTTCCAATAACTGCCAGGGATTCATAGGCAAGCTATTAAAGAAAAAAGGTACATCAAAAATGGGGCATTCCAAGTTTTGCTCACAGCTCAGTATTCAAATATGGAGAATGTTACCAAAATTAGTTTTGTCTAGTAAAGTAAGTGAAGAGACTTCCTATCTTTTTTCCTGTTATACAAGACAGTCATTGCAATAAAGACATCCTAATCTTACTTGAGGGCTTCAGCTGACTAAGTTAGAGATACCACTTTAAGCAGGCTAATGAAATAAAACACTGAAATAGCTATTTAGAGGGAAAAGCATTCTAAATAAATAAAATCACTGCAACTGAGCTATGATGAACTAATATTCAATCCTTCAATGACCTGCATAGCTAAACAAGTTTTTGCCTTTTGTAGGCAACAAAAGATAATTATCCAGTGGATATGTACAGTTCTGTCTAACAAATTAAACATCTCCTCCTTTTCAGCTAACTTTTATTAATCTTTAATAACAAATCTCTTAGGTGTGAAGTGACAAGAGTGAAGTGCAGACCAGCAGTGTAGCTGCTCTAGAATCACCAGTCAGGCTTTCCAACAGCCACCTGTATGAAACAAGTCAGAAGCCAGCATGCTCATCAACGACAGGTAGTCTCTTCATACTTCTCCCAAGTTTTGTTTTACCTGTTTGGAGTGATTGTCTATCATACTAGAGGAATCATCAATAGCCAAGCAAATCTGGTACTGTCGTTTGCTGGGCTTAGTCCTTCTCAACCAGATCTTATCTTTTCGGAACTGACTGGCAATATATGGTATCACTTTACGCATGTTCAGTCTCTTCCCTGTTCTGTAGTCTCCTCTGAAAGTTAAGAAAACAAGACGGTGTCAGGCATTATCAGCAAATATCTCATTCTGGAAATCCTGGCCTATGCAGCATATGCACCAAAATAACAAAAAAGTAGTTCTAATATTCATATTCAGGTATAGAGCAAAAACCACCTCACATTTTTGAAGCAAGATGGGTATTCAGTGTTTTTAAAGGAAGCTCTTAAGTGCCTAAAATAGAAAGCAGACCTTGAATTTAGACTCTTCCATTTTGAAACACGCCTAGGTCTCTTGGACAAAAAATAAATCACTACATATTTAAACCAACATAAAACTTTTTGACATCTGACACAATCTTTGACTCAACAGCACTTCACATGTTTAAGTTGATTCAACCACCTGTTGCACAGAAGAGAACAGAAAACAGTATCCTCAGGATGGGTACCTACTACTACACACATTCGCGTTTCATAAATAACCTAGTGTTCCCATACAATAGAGCTGCAGTTGTACAAAGGTTAAAGTCCTCCCCCCCCCAAACCAGGAGTCTGAGTAAAATAAAGCCTCAGAAAGGTGTAACTTACTTCAATTTGGCTGCCTGAGTGGGTTCCAGTATGAGTCGTAGCTGTTCGCAAAGCTGCTGTGATAGAGGAGCTGTCAGTACTAAATACCTCTGCCACAACTGTGCTGCTTCCTTCTCCTAAAACATCATACAGCACATAAAAAAAATAGAAGTGAATTATGAAGAAACAACAAGTTGGGAAGCTGAAAAAAAGAAAACAAACCTCAGTTTACTAAGGGGGAATTAGAAGGTAACTATCAGTCGAAACTGTCAGAATGCCTCAAGATCAAAAATTAAGGTGTATTGAAATTCAGCAAGATTGTTAAGTCTCCACACTGGCAATTTCATTCAGGAATTGCTTCCAAATATGGTTTACAATTAATGACTAGGAACAAGTGTCATAGTGTGCTTCTGCTGTTGGTTACCTCAAACTCCACCTCATGGTCTGCTGACCATAGCTTTGTGAAAGTGGTGTCCAGCACTTAACTGTAGGTGACAACTCAAAATGGAAGGAGCTTGGTAAAACTGAGAAAAATGTTTGTAACTATGCAAGCTTTAAAAGTCATTACCAACAGAGTAACTTTCTGCCAATAGCACACAGCATGTTCAAAATGAGACCTGAAACGTCATCATGCTTTAAGAATAATGGTTTTGTTGGTTTGGGTTTTGTTGGTTTTTTTTTGTGGTTTTTTTTTTTTGTTGTTGTTTGTTTTTGGTTTTTTTGTGGTTTTTTTTTTGAGGGGGGGTGTTTGGTTTTTTTTTCAGAGTAAGTTAAACATAACAACAAAATTAACACCTAAATCACACAATTTTGAATATTTAGATTCCAGCCTGCTTGACTTCCTCAATGCTTCAGCAGTAAAACCAAGATGAAATAATGCAACTGAAGGATTCCTATTGACAGTTTTATATTAAAACAAGGTCACAAACCTCATCTGGAGTTCCAGACTGCTGTGTCTGCCAAGCTTCCAATTGCCTCTCAAGTTCCTTTCTTAGCTCTTCAGGATCTCTAACGATGTGCTAGAAGTGTAGTCATGAGATTTATGAGACAGAAAAATCAGTTCACACATCTGGTGCTTCCCCAAACTACAGCAAACTACCAGGAAGTAAAAATGCATTGCTCTTCTCCTTTTAGGCACAAAAATACTGGAAAAAACTTAAATGAAGATTCTAATTCTGCTTTTTTTAATAGCTTCCATGTACAGGAAGGATAAATACCTCCCCACAAATACCTGCATCTGTGACACAATCAACATAGGAACAACGCTAGGAACATCTATGATACAGACACTATAAATAATACAGAACTTCCAACATAAATCAGTGCAATGATTTTGACAAACACCAAATTTAATGACAGTATAACGGAGATCAAACCATTAAATAACACCTATCTAGTATCCTCCAAAATATAATATGCTTCACTTAATTAGTTTTTTTAAAGTTTCATTCAAACCACTTAAAGAATTGAATGACATCTTCCTCTGTACCTGCCAACAAATGGTATTTGATAAGCAATTCTGTTCAAGGACATTCAAGCTTTACTACACTTCTTTTACTTTTATTGTACTTCCAGTGACAACTTCTGTTCCTGCCTTGTAACACCACAATCTAGCCAAAGAGTAGTATATGGTCTGCATAACCTACAGAATTATGGATTAAAAAAAATAAGCCTATGAATGCAAACTACCAAGTAATGTCTCATTCCTCAAAAAGCAGCAGCAGTCCTTATGGTCACCTACTGTAGGTTTAAAGAAGAGTGAAAGAGTGTACATGGATGGAGCTTCTTCCCTTTTCCTTTTCCTGAAGCATGGAAACTTACTCTTTTCCCCCAGCAATGTTTCTCCCTTCCTATTTAACTGGTGCTGCAAGAGCTCCCCCCTCTGTTTCAGGTTTGCATGTCAACGGAAAAGAACCCACCACCACATCCCTGAATATGAGAGAACACTCTTGCATTCCACAGCCTTTTTCCAAAGAGCTGCACCATTTGGAATTAAGATGTAAATATCACATATAGCTGGCACACAACCGTTTCCCTGCTGTGCACAGAAACAGTAAAATACTGCTTTCCAAGTATGTACTCAGGACACAGTATAAGAAGCATGAATGGTCAATACTGCTGAAAAACAGACACCGAAAATACTCTTACTTTATCAGCTGATTATCCAACTGTCAACTACTTCTATGCCATAACTCTTCATTGCAAAATGTGCTTTTTCACAGCTAGCAGTCTGCACTGGAAACTATGAGTGCTACATGAAGCTCTAGTATTTTCTAGGCTATGATAGTATTTTTTGAATTGACACATTCATAAAAGGCACAAGATCAGCTTTTTTAAGGAAGTAATATGTTGTGATGAATTAACTGAGTTTAATTCTTTGCCCACAATAGTGTTTAAAATTCACTGATGCCTAGCTCTCTCTTCACTCTGAACCTTTTATCTTCAGGGCACACACCTTGCCCATCACTTTCAACTACCCAACCATCTGATCAGCAGATTCATCCGAGTTAAAACAGTTCTTGACAGTCAGAAAAACAAGATTTCTTTTAAAAAGAGTGAAGATGAGATCTTCTCTCATAAGGATGGGAAAGAGTTGTCATTTTAAAGTCATCATGCAGCTGCCATGTACAACAAACAGTTGTACGTTACTTCTCATTCTGCTATTAAAGAACAGCAAGCTACCACATTGTCTGAATAAAAAGAATTCTAAACTTTTGTCTTCAGAGTTCCATTAACATGGGTCAAATAAAACAAACTGTTTCTACCACTGTAGTTTTAAGATGACACTTTGGATATCATACCTGGGGAGTGTCCATCAAAAACTGATGGGCTGTATGTATGGTCGAGTCCTTGCTTCTCTCTGGCTTCTCTTCTGTCACCTTTGGTAGCTTTTCTGCTGTAGAGTCATGAACATCCTCAGAATCAAAAGTCTGGATCTCTGGCTCCACTTCACCTGGTCCTGCAACCACAAAACTAATTACTAACTTTGTGCATCACACATACTACAAGAACCAATAATTGTAACTCAACTCCCTTACAAAGTGTTTCACATGCTTTGCAGTGCAACCCAGACATTCTTTTTTTTTTTTTTTTTAATTTCATTTCAGGAGAAGTGCACAAGTTCTAAGGCAGTTCTAGGAATAGGATGAATCAACCTTGCTACTCACTAGAACTGATAAATATGCGGTTCCTTATGCAAACTGTTTTTCTATCTTACAACCTTGCCAAATGAACCTTAGTGAACAGGTGTCTTTAGCACCTGAAAATTCCATCGGTGAAGTACATTTTTGAGCTTCATAGCCTACCTGACAGTAACAGGAGGTATAAAGCAATGCGAGATCAATCAGCAAATAATCATTAAAAAAAATAGGGCAATCTTTTTACTCTCGAGTTTTGTAATGAACAGCTTCCTGCAACTCAAATCAATTTACAAAGGAATGGACTGAAGATTTTCTTTTGTTTCTACTACAGGACACTGTTTAACATGTTTTTTTAAGAACTATTCCAAGAAAAAAACCAAAACAGTCTGACACTGTAGGAGATGTTTTGAAGATTATAGTTTTTCAAACATACTGTTAAGAGAATCATGTGGAAGAACAAACAGGAGTGATTACATGCATGCCTGTGCCATAAAGCTAATAATGAATCTAGCAAGAGATTTAAGTAAAGAGATTAAACCTGAAGGGATTGGGAGGCAAGAAAGTTAATCAGGCTGGTAAAATTCTTGTCTCCCTCTCTAGCCACCTTTTGTTTTATCTTACAAGAAAACTATCCCAAATTCCAAGCTACAGTGTCATTTACTTAGATACATCAAAATTAAATGCTTCTGTTGCAATTGGCAAGAGATATTTATTTATATCTTGCTTATTTCGTTTGTGTGGGCTGTGTGGCTGACAAGTCAGACTGTCTTTTCATCTACCAACCATTTGCATCTGATAGCCATTTTCTGTTAAGCAGCTCAGTTTTGGTTTGTTTCATTCTCACGTCGGGAAGAAATCAGGGCAACAGTGACACTTCAGTGCTACCTCACACTGGCTGTTGTTCAGACCAGGTCCTCAACTTCTTGATGCTTTGTCAGAAATTACACATAAAAAGAAGAGTTGTGTGGTGCTGATGCTGGTGACACTGGAATGCAATTATGTGCCAATTAATTAAGCTGACTGTCACTGTGTCTAGCAGAGGGAAAGTGTTCGCCTTTTACATCTTTAAAGAAGTGGATGAAGGTTAGAGACCATTAACTTGAAAGGAAGCTGCAAAACCCTCTGTCACTCAACCGATTTAGCAAAGGCTAATGCTGGTTACTTGGCAGGAGTACGAATACTGCTGCAGAAATATCAACTAAGAGCAGATGCTTTAGTCTTATGCAGCATATGCACATCTACCATATGCAAAAATAAATACCTACATATACATTTAAAGATGCACATCAGCGTATGTTTAGAATGTTTTTTAAGTTAACATACCAGGAGTTTTAGTGGAAGAAGAATTCTTTTTTTCTGGCTTCAGCTCCTCTGTGTCTACTGCTGTGAGATCCTCATCATTCTGCATTTGGGTTTCCATAGCTGCATCTTCAGAGTCTCCCTCTTCCTTTTCTTCAGGGGGCATAATGGGTTTCTCTTGCTCTTTGCTAGCTACATCTGCACAAAGGCAACAATAGTTATTACGAGGAAAGAGGAAGGGAAAGTAGTGAAGTTGCAAAAAAAGAAAAAAAATTGCATTCTGAGCACACTGCATATCAGTTTCAGTGAACTTCAGAAGAGATCTGAGCTATTGCCTCGAACTTCAGTTTTATCTTTCACTGTGCTGTGCCATTTTGTGTTAGTGAGCTATTGCCCTGAAAACCTGATGAATGAAACAGACTAGAAATTACTTTAAAAGAAAAAGATTAGAATAGTTTTTAAATGTTTATTAAACTAAAATCCATTTTTATGAGTGAATTCAGTATGTTATAAAATGTTATCATTAGTAGGAATCTGATTGCCAAAGAGTATCATATATTATAGTGAAATGGTTCTACATCTTAAACCAAAGCAAAGACTGTTAAACATAATTTGAAAAAACATACTGGCAAAAACTACAGTAAATAAGTGTGTTTCAGGATTTGACTCTGAAGTAACAACTCTTTACACCCAGAAATATCAACATACCATATGTCTGCGCATCATAGCTTTCAGAGCCTTGTTTAATATGTTCAAATGCATCAGCCTCCTCCACATTTTGTTTAGGCTGAGTTGTATTCTGCTTTGCTTCACTGCTGGATTCCATGGTTCTCAGTCTCTTGTGGATATGTTCATTGTGATCTCCCATTGAGCGTTCATTATCTGCCTGACCAGGTTTCCTCTTGAAACTCTAAAACAAATTAACACCATGAACTTCAAGTGAGGTGCAAACAAACACTGATTACAACAACGGTTCTGATGAGGAGAATTTGAAACTATTTGCTGGTTAATATTAAAACATTCAAATTAAAAATAATAATAAAAAAATAAAAAGAAGAGATGAACCTGAGTATTTTTTCTGCTTTGCTTCTGAGAAGCCATCCGGGCCATGCGTGTGGATTCATGGCCTTCTGACTGATTTGCACTTGAAGCTCCACTCCCACTTTCCTGAGAGACAAAAAAAGAACCAATAACTCCAAAATCACAACTGTAACTGAAAATGGCAACTGCTGTAGTCAAATTTCAGAAGTTACACTGGGAAGCTGTGCTGCTTTCTATTGTGAATGACAGATGGCTCACAAGTGCAAGCAGTATTCTTGTGGGGAGCAGACAAGACAGTTCTGCAGCTCAAGCATTAGCCTAAAATTACAGTTTTCACTGCTTTGAAATGTCACTATGTATCTACATGATCTTAAATCTTTTCCAGGGAATTTATAATTGGTGTTCCAAAAATTGAATCTTACGCACTATTCCTAAAAATACAGCAGCAGTTCCTTGACTGTTCCTTAAAAACATACTCACAAGTTCAGCATTTTTAACTTAGACACGTCCATGTATTTTACCTCTTTAGACTGGTCTCTTTCTGACGCCTCTCCAGCCAGCTCAACAGCACTGTCACTCTGCAGGTTTTCTTGCCCAGTCTGCCCTTGTGTTTGATGCTCCATTCTTTCCTCAGCCTCAGGGATCTCTTCATCCATCTCTGAATTATCTTTACCCTCTTCTTCCTGAAAATAGTATTCGTTTATTGTAACAGTCTGAAAAACATTGGAAAATGGGTACTATTGAAATGCACATAAAGAATAATGCCATCATCAGGCACAACCAACACCGGTTCACCAGGGGAAAGTCCTGTTTAACTAATCTGATATCCTTCTATGAAAAGGTCATCCGCTAGTAGGTGAAGGGAAGTTGATGGATATAGTTTTTCTGGATTTTAATATGGCTTCTGATACTATCCCTCACAGCATCCTTCTGGATAAGTTGTCCCACTGTGCGATGAGTGGGTGCATGGTGTGCTGGGAGGCAGGGCTCAAAGGGCTGTGGTGAATGGGGCTACATCTGGCTGGCGACTGGTCACCAGTAGTGTTCCTTGGTCTGACCTCATACTCTCTATAGCTTCCTGAGAGGAAGTGGAGAGAGAGGTGCTGAGCTCTATTCCCTGGTATCCAGTGACAGGACACTTGGGAATGCTTCAAAGCTGCGTCAGGGGAGGCTTAGACTGGACTTTAGGAAGCATTCCTTTACTGAGAGGGTGGTCAAACACTGGAACAGGCTTTCTAAAGGGGTCGATGCCCCAAGCCTTTCAGTGCTTAAGAAGCATTTAGACAATGCCCTTAACAACATGCTTTAGCTTTTTGTCAGCCCTAAATTGGTCAGGCAGTTGGACTAGATGATCTCTCTAAATCCCTTCCAACTGAAATATTCTATTCTGTTGTAGCAGAAGGCGAAGGAGATAACAGGAATACAGATGACAAAAATACACCAGTTTAATAGTAATCGCATTTCTGTTATCTTGATGAAGATTCCCATCCACATCACACCTACTCAATGTCAAATCTGTTTCAGTATCATAGATACATCCATTTCTTAAGTCTTCTATAAGGTAATTAGAAAAAGAAAAGCAGGCTTTTATTTATCACTCTTTACCTGAGGTTGAAGGCCTTGGTCAGCAGCAGGGATTCCCTTATCTTCAGCAGATTCATTTTTTTCCTCATCAGGTGGTTGTGACTGTTCCTCATCCTCTTCTTCTGCTGCATCCTCAGTTTTTCCTGCATTGTCATCTTGATCATGAGCATCTTTGTCGCCTTCATCTTCCTTCTCCTCTTTATCTTCAGAAGTGCCTTCTTCAGCTGGTTCTGCATCCTGGTCATCTTGCTTTGTCTCACCAGTATCCTGTTCATTCTGTTCTTCTGTTTTCTCTGCCTCATTTAAATCAGCAGGTTTCTCATCTACTTCAAAATCATTTTCTTCTGGATTAAAAACAATCAGAAAGGTATACAAAACTTCTAGTGAAGTACAGAGATAGTGAATATTACAGTGAATAAAACTGCCCAGCTCATAAAAAAACAGAGATATCTATACATAGAATCTATTATTTTCTGTTGCACGTAAGTCCTTTATGTCACAATTGGTTTGTAACAAATGATACAGTAGGATGAATTCCAATTAATTCCCTTTAACCTAACAGTCTTGAGGGTGAGTTGACTTTGAGTACAAATGCTTACAAGTATCATACTAAAAATGAAACCATAAAAGCAACTGGACAATTAAATAAAGAGCTTCTAGTCAAAGTGTCACTTGGATAACATTGAGAAAGCCTGCTCCAAAGTGTGCATGAAAGATGGGTAAAGGAAAATGCTGTAATGTTGTTAATTATTATCTAGCCTATATTTGGTATATTTTGACACACAGAAGTGAATGTGCAGGTTCTTGTTATACACAATCCTATCACCACCTCTTTCCTTTTCTATTGAGAAAAAAGAGCTCATTATCTGTCTGTTCCCCCATGTTTCCATTTGGCTTTCATCTAGGAATCTGTATAGAGACTTTCAGCTGTACCTTCACCCTCTTCTTCCTCATCACTCTTCTCATCATTCTCTAGGTTCAGATTATCAGGAAGATCCAAAGGTTCAACTTCAGGCTCCTTCTCTTGGTGGCCGTGATAAGGATCTATTTCGTTCTCGTCATATTCACGCTATCAGCAAAAGAATGGGGGGAAAAAATAACAGGTACATAGTAAGTGGGAAGAAAGGCAAAAATAAGAACTAAGATGCTACTGAATTCTCTAGGACAGAAATACTGGGTGCAAATCTTCCGTTCTCATCAGTTAAAAATGAATTTCCAGTGGTAGATATCCTCATGTATACAAAGCAGAAAAAATTAATTTTTGCAAATGCATTTACATAAATAGGTATTTCTTAAAACCAGCATGTTTTATGTTCAGAATCCAGTTTTCCTAGCTGAAAGATTCTGAAGAGAATCTGCACTCTTGCAGATGGCAAATGCACTCTTGCATACTATGCAGAATATTCAAGCATACTGCATTCGCATGTTTGGGATGAGTCCCACTGACTTGGTGTTTCTGTTTCTAAACACGACAGAACAAGAATTTAAGCTCTGCCCATCAAAACATCAGTTCAGTGTAAAGCCTGTTTTGGCAGCCATTACAAGTTCAGGTTAATGCAAACAAAAATTCTTTTTGTATTATGGATCAGAAAATACAGATTTGATAAAAGGGATGCAATATACTTTACTTTCAACTCTGAAATTAACCAACTTTATTTTTTCCAAACACACTTCACTGTTAAAGACCATTTCAAATTCTTAGAAACATATGATATGAGCAACAGAATATGGTTTAACAGCAAAATACTCTGTGGAACCCAAATAACTTTTACCTCATCAATCTGTTCATGGATTTTCTCTTTGTTTCCACCATCCTCCTCTTGTTGTTCTTTTTCCTCATCTTTGGGATGCTGTTTTTTATTATCCTTGTTTCCTGCGCCCAAATTATCATCTTTTGCAACGAGCTCTGAATCGTCCTATTAACCAACAAACCCAAAAGAAAGTCAGTTATGCTACCTGCTTCTCAAAGTCTCAGTGACAAGATACCATCTCCTACAGAAAAAACAAAAAAAAAAAAATCAAACCAAACACTAAATAAAATTTATGATATACTGAAATTATCTCTTTCCTAGACCAAGAGCTATATAAGGGATTTCATGGTCTAGGGTCAATCAAGTTAAGAGAGTTTAATTCCTTTGATGTTCTTCTTCCCACCCCTTTTCTGTTTACCTCATCCATTCCTGGTCCAGTTTCTTCTGTTTTACTACTGTCATCTTCATCATCATCTTCATCTTCATCCCCCCAGAGCCTCTCATCCAGTTTATCATCAGCTTCAGCATTATCAAGATTTCCCATCTGCTTATCCAGCTCCTCCTCTTCATCTGAATTTTCATCACCTGTGTACAATTCAAAACTTGTTTCAGTAGAGAAGAGATAAAGCTAACTTTTTTGTTAACTTCAGAAACAAGCAGGCATACTTAGCAGCTTAATTTCATCACTCTACACAGTTAATTGAGAGGCATGGAAAAAGATACATATGCAGTAACACCCAGAAGAGCAGGGTCCTAATTATGTGATTCAGAGTGTTCTCTTGGACATAAGGGGACACAGAATTTTTTCCCTCAGACTAACAAGTCCCAGGTACAAAACTTGGATGATTTAAACCTCTATTCCTTACCCTCTCTGTGCTTCATTTTCAAGATGTTTTGGCATTACTGGGAGGGGGAAGATCCATACCACTTTATCTGTGTATTAGTTTGGGAATTTCTCTTCTTATGAGGGCGTTTTGTCAGAGATTTGGAAGTAAATTAACATTACCATAATTTATAAGCCACATTTGTTTAAGATGTTCAGGCTGTTACCCTTTAAAGTGAAGAACTGGTGCCTTTTGGGTGAATAGCAACTTGAATAAGTCTACCAAATGTTGCTATTTTTTTCCATTTTAGAAATGTAAAGTTAATTTTTTCTTATTGCTAAAAAGTTAGCTATAGCTAATTAGTCATGTTTTGAAATTAATAACAGCCATATTCTCAAGTATTCTGTGATCTTCAACAGCTCCATAAAGTCAGTGATCAATTTTAAAATGCAACTATAGGTCAGCTCATAAGAGGAAGGAAGAATCAGCACCCTTCATTACAAAGCCATCACAGTGAAGACAGTATTTGGCACTAATCTGCTGAACACTTTTCAGTATATGCTTCATTATATAAAAGTAACAACCACCACTGGATTCTTCTATAATATTTCTTGTAAGTTTGTGATAGTGGAAGAACCAAACCTTTTTTCTCCTGCTCCCCATCATGCATTTTTCCTTCGAAGTCTTCTGACATTTCAATAGCATTGTCTTCTCCTTCAATGTCTGGTTTAGAATCTTGATCCTCTTTCTCCTTCTCTTCACCCTTTTGAAAACTGTCTTCTATCTGCATTATTATTAAAGGCAAAAATTACAATGGATCTTGCCTATATATTAAAGCTTACTTATTTTTGTGGTACTTTAAGTTTATATGCAAGATAAAAGCCAATATAAATAGGAGACTGAAAGTAAATTCATGTTTGTTTTACCTGAAACATCTACAACGTGGACCTCAAAGGCTTTTTCAGTTTTACTTAAACAAGAACAATGCCACTTACCTGATCTTCATTTTCTATTTTGTCGCTCACATCCTTCTTGCCTTCCCCATCTCCAATACCACCATCCTCATAATCATGGAACTGTGTTGCTCCCTCTCCAGCTTCATCTTCAAGTAATTCTTTTGGCAGACAAAACCCCTACAAAAGCAAACAAAAACTCAAAACTTTCTGTAGTAGTACGTACATCTTTTGGCTTAGTTTCTACTTAAGACTTTCGTATATATTAAATATTTGCATACCATATATCCACTGTTATCTCTAATAACTTACCTTTTGGGCAAGCTCTGTAAAAATGCTAGTTAGAACAGAAAGCAATTTTCCAGTACTCCGGTGAGATGCCAGTGAAACAGTGAGGTAGAACAGGATAAGGTCTGAATACTTGCAGAGCATGGGCTTTAGACGCACCATCAGATAGCAGGACTGGTTGAAGAACTGCAGTTAAAACCAAAGAACAGCTGTCAAACATGATTATGTACATACTGAGATGCATCTCAGAGAGGGTGATGACAGAGACTGAAAACATGCTCAAAACAAAAATATCAGTAGGTGAGTTTAAATACTATTTCTAGGGTTTCTGAAGCTTTTTTTTTTAGATTTTCACAAAAATAAAAACACCCAAAAGCTAAAACTTTCCCTTCTTACTAAAGGAGCACCTAGCTTTTGCACAATGGAAGAGTACTTATATTTGGCGATAATTTCTTACATGCTTGTAGTTGTAAGCTACTGGACAATAAGCAGTGAGGTATGTTTAAATACCGAAGTTTGCAATTCCAAATCTTGAGGCCCCTGAGCAGAAAAAAACCTCTTGAGAAGAGCAATTTTACCGTATGTTTATCTGAAGTGTAGTCTTCCCCATAAGATTTCAGGTTCTCCAGGAGTTCTGAAACTGCCAAAATTGCTTTCTGCACATGCAAAGAATCCAGATCAGCAGAGAGATCTTCATCCAAAAGCTTAGTTATATGTCCTTCTTTAACCACATCAAATGAGGCTGCATCCTCTTTGTTTGAAATACATAAAAAAAATATGGAAATCAAGTTAGACATCCTAAAAATGTTATAGCAAGCAAATCTAGAAATACCTCTTTTAAAACAGCAGTTCCCTTCTGTATTGGTACCTCTGCTAGACACACAGTTTAAGGAATTTTTAGGATTTCATAGTTAAAGCTCTCCTCCTCTACCTCAAGTAAATGAACAAACTTACCCTCTGGAGATTTTTCTTCCTCTTTTCCACCTTCCTGTTTTCTCTCCACCAAACACTGGATGGCATACAGAACAACACGGATAACGTTTTCCACTTTTCCTGAGAAGTGCTCCACAAACTCTTCATCTGCCCATTGATTTCCTTTTGAACCGTAACACAGGCAGTTTTAGACAGAAATACATTACATTACAGGTTACTATGTTTCTCCTTTGCAAAGAGCATGATAAGCACTATGCAGTTTTTACTACATTAATCTGTAAAAGCTCCTTGCTAATCCTGACCTGCAACTATGGTGTAAGAGCTGTCATCAACAGTGACTAAGGGGGAAGGGGAGAAATAAATTACTGCACAAATTAAGTATGGACTCAGTTTTGCAAGTTTGAATTTAATGAAGTGTTTCTGGATATCTGGATGATTTCATCAAATGTTTCTGAATATATGAATAAACATGGAGCCATCCTATACAAAAAGTTAGCTAATGAATTCTTGTATCTTTATCTGAACTACAAAAGGGGCAGAGAAGAATTGTCCTTACCACTGCACTCTGACATGGAAGCATGAAGCTGTGTTCTCCAGGCTGTGAAGTCTGAAGAGGTATTATTAACTTCTTCTTGTATATAGTTTAGGCTCTTGATTAGGGCCATCTGATTTGCAGCTTGCTTGTCTTCCCCAGTTGGAAGAAATAGGGATTCTATGCCCTGTAACTGAGCTGAGACTTCCAGCAAACAACTCACAGCTGATGTGCAAACTTCAAAATCCTTCCTGCAACAAGAAATCCCGTAACACTGAAAGAAGGACACATCATTCAATGTAAGATTAAACCTTTTCTTGGGGCACAGATCAGGGGAGGCAGCTGATCTCCATCTTGAATTTACTAAATACAAAGTCCAACAAGAAGCAGATATGCCACATACACTCTCTGAAGTGGGGACAAAATGAGAGGATTATTAGTAAATAGCCTACAGATTTTTTTTTAATTAAAATTTCTTCATTAAATTGACATTTGAAAGGAATTAATTGACCCCATTAACTAAGGAGCAATGGGGATGAAAACCCAGGAGACGAAAGATAAACTGAAGCCGAGATGAACCAATTTTTCTGACTTGCCAGGGGAGTAGGAGAAGGCACGTGCATTTGCTTCAACAGCCAGGCATTGCATTTTGCAGGAGATACAACAAACGGATACAAGCTTCAAGAGCACCTGAACACACTTTTAAGATATGCACAGGCAAAGATTTTCAAGATGACTCCATCTTGTATGAACATACACA
Source organism: Pezoporus wallicus (assembly GCF_028554395.1). NCBI lineage: Eukaryota > Metazoa > Chordata > Aves > Psittaciformes > Psittacidae > Pezoporus > Pezoporus wallicus. The sequence continues at coordinate 1,004,890 of NW_026642717.1, read as the reverse complement.
CAGACAACTCACCAGGAATAAAACAAGGTCTCACGTGACTGTTGTCTTATTTTGTCCACTTCTGCTTTCATTGCCTTCACATTTGTTAGCATTGCAGTCAATTGTGTAGCTACCTGCATCCATAACTCATCCTTATTTCGCATCCTGCATCCAGGAGGCAGTTGCTCCATTGTTACTGGAGACAAGTATTTTAGCTCTGAGGGAATTAGGTCAGCTATTCCCGTAAAAACATTTCCCATTTCAGGTCCTGAACTCTGAAGAATGTTTGTTTTGGCATCTGTCTTTTCACTGTCACTGCACTTTGTTAATTCTTCTTTTGGGCAGCACTGTATAAACCAAGACAGCTCCTCAAGAACCATCACACACTGCATGGAAAGTTGCTGCAGCTTGTCAGTCCAGTGCTGAATACTGTCTTGAGGAGGAAATGCTACGTTATACTCTCTGTCAGCAGTCAACCTAGAATCTATTTCCTGTATACAACTCAGGAGGTTCCTAGTCAAGAAGAAAGAAAAAAAGTTACAATCACTGAGTTTTATGTCACATTTCCCTTTTAACAGCTAAATCTTCAGACTAAATTCATAAAAGATCTAGCCAATATGAAATTATGGAATCAGTGGAAGTCAAACTTTTTTTTTTCTAGAAAAAGCTTTAATTAGTGAACTTAACTCAGTATTGCTTATATTTGAGAACATACGTCCTGAAAACAGGGATTTCTGACCATCTTTTCAATCCATCCTTAAATTCCTGGCCTGATAGTCAAATATTGTTTGTTTTCCTCCATTAATAAAAGCAAATTAGATTCTGATACACCTGCATTCTCTGAAGTGCTGTGTAATAGCCAGCTCATAACAAACAATCTGATTTGCAATGAAAGTCACAGCAATGCAGACAAGTCTTTCTTTATTCCTGCAACTGTGAAGTTGAGGACTTTATGTTTTGGGCTTCTGGTTGGTTTTTGTGGGTTTTTTGCTTGTTTTTCCAAGCAAAAAAAGGCTTGTTTTTGCATCAGTAATCTTCAGTTTAGATGTCCTTCCCTGTACAAAGGAAACTGCTCCTGACCCAACTTCAAAAAGTTCTATGGATTACATTAGTGATGAACACAAATATGTAGAACAGTGGAGTTTGCAGTGAAACTGATGAGTCAAGCAATGGAGTGAAAAAAAAAAAAAAATCACGCTAAAAAAGATTTTCTATATTCTTTTTCTTTTACAGTTTTGACACAAGACCAAGCACCTCCCACCTCTTTAGAGTTTTTCATTGTAAGCTGTTGAGGTTTTGTTCATTTTGGCTAGAAGTGCCATCCAGATAATTCATTTGCTCGAGATCAAACCAACAACTTGAACACAGCCAAAATTAACTTAGGCCAATACCAAAACAGAAAGATTTAACAATCTATAGGTTTAATGGTTTAATTGTAATTATGTAATGGTCTTCATGTGTGTCTAATCTATTTTCCCAACTATTGGCTGCAATGACAAGATAAACAATATCTAACCCCTCCACCGCCCCAAACCTTTTCTATCTAGGGTTGAATGAGGGGAGAAGAGAAATGGGTAAGTAAGGGACAAGAATTTTATTTTCTTCTACTTTACATCTTTCTTGAACTGAATTGCTTACTGTCAAACTCCTTCCCAATGTTTAAATGTTGGAAAATCCAAAATACCTCAGTAAGATCCACTGTTCTGTCAACGTAGTCAGGGATCGTCTCTGCCTGACAAGCACCTGCATGAGGTGTGCAGTGAACCCTTTGCATCGCTCAATGCTACCTAGTCCAACATCCTAAAGAAAACAGATGCAGAAGAAGTGGGAGGGAACAGTTAGATGAATAAGCAGATAACAACATTCTCTGCATCTCCATTTCATTACACTGAGCAGGTTGAAGGATTATGGTTTAAATGAAAAGGTCTTAAAATGAAGACAAAAATCACTGTTATTACAGTTTCCTCATCTTATTTTTTTCTGCATCTTTTATACATGCTGCTCACAAATTCGATTTCAGGTAGCTTCTGCAACAGTGATACTACACTGCCCTTCCTCCTGCAGCAATTCTTATCAGGAATTTAGTTCCGATAGCAAAGCTACCTTACATAAATTATGATTAAAATCTAAAGAGATAACAATCTAAAGCTTTTACATACATGACTATTGCCAAAACCACTGCCACGACAACGCTGTACCAAAATATCATACTTTGTATCCCATTACAGAACACAGCATTATCTTACATCACCTTTTTGCTATGAAAAAATTCCACTCCAAGGTGGTAAAATAAAGTTAGCAGAAACAGGATTTCTATTTTTCCTGAGGTGTTTTTACCTTAGCAGGTGTTAGCAATGCTGTCTGAAGTCTAGAGTGGCGTGCAAGTGACCGATAGAAGTACTTCTGGCATCCATCCCAGGCAGAAGAAATCTCTGTTAGCAGCCTGACAGAGCGCAAGAAAGTTTGATATTAGCAAGCTGCACCATTTCAGTACCTCAGCATACTGGAACTACCAGGTCAGTTCTTCAACCCCAACACATTTGCTTACAATTTGTTATTTTGCAAACACACCGATGTTGTAGTTTTTTATTTTCTCCACAAGTATTCTAGTCTTAAGAAAATGTTTGATATTTTAAATAAACTAAGCAAACACTAAACAATAGCAGCAAAATCTCTATCTTTGAATATCATTTAACACTTGAATAGTGATTTTTTTTTTCTTCTCCCCATGCAGCTAAATCCAGCTTGATAGGGAAATCTTTATTTTGGCCTTGCTGAAAGATTGTATAAACTAAACCCTTACATCTGAGTAAGGCAATAAGCAGCATGTCTCAATAACAAAAATCACTTGCTACCAGAAAAGTAACATGGAAACATATGAACGAACATCTTTTCTATAGGTAAGTTTTTCCAGAAATGCCAACTTTGAAATCTATGTATTTTCTCCTGAAATATCCCATTATTCAATGAAAATGAAATGAAGCAATCCTGTAAATTACAACTTATCTTTAGTAAAATATCAGCAGTCTACCTTCTAATACAATGCTAGCAAAGCATGCCAGGCAAAGCTGGACAGTAGAAGGCTAACTGAAATCTAGTTCATAGAAACAATGAAACTGAGGGTAAAGTTGTCAAAAGTGCAAATTAAAATCAAAAAATAAATAAACAAAAAACCTCAAAACAACCAAATGTTTGCTCAGTTGGACATGCTACTGTAGCATGTAAAGGATTTTCAAACTGAGAAGTAATGGGAGAAAGGGAGGGGAATGCAAGGGTATATGTAAAATCCTAAATGAAGTACAGTCCAGAAATTCCACTCTAAATCCACATGCAATAAATTCTATATATTATAGCTGCAATTCATACAATCGAAGGGTTAAAAATACTGTGTACATACGTGGCATCCAGTTCATGTGTACGATTTACTACACCTAATGCACTATTCAAGTCCAGTGGATGGAGGTAGAGCATTTCATGATAATCTTTTGAACGAGACCAAGACAGACCTTTCCGGTATGACAAACCTGGAATGACATTTGAGCACAACATCCTTTTATGCATAAAATTCCTTCATATGAAAAATGTCACTCATACAGTTGGTATTAAGATACAAAAACGTCTGATGTAATTTTTTTCCTAATGCTGTCTGATTTTGGCAAGTCTTTGAACATGCGGCAAGTTTTGTAATGTAAGAACACGTCGCAGTTAACTATCTTTAGCCGAACACAACTGAAATAAGACAAACATAGACCTGTGTGTATAAATGAGGTTGGTGGCAGTGGCCAAGAGATAAAACAAAAAGCCTTGAACCTTTCTCAGGCTACAGCCTGAGAAAGTTACAGCTGTGTACTTTTAAAACTCTGTCTAAAGTAGCTCTCCTATTTTAGCTATTTTTAAAACTGGATTAAACAGCTCATTTCTTTCAGGGCAATTAGAATACTCCTTTCAATGCACCCTGAAGGTAAGCAGAGCCTGTAAGAAATGCTCATTAGCTATTTATGTTGCCACTTTTCCAAACAAAATGGAGAGCAGGTCTTAACAGCAACACTTTTCACTGCCTCTCATCATCCTTTATGAGAGCTGAGCTAGGAATTATCACCTCATTTTTAAGACATGAAAAGGCTGATGAAAGAGGAAGGTAAAGGTGTCACCTGAAACCAAAGAGAGCCCAGTAAAGAATTCACATCCCGTGGTTAATCAAATAGTCACAGAATGTCACTCCTCCAGCACAACCTTCACAGGGCAGCAATTAACTGCTAATTCCTTTGGTACCAGTGCGTGGAAATACACAGGAAAAGGGTATGTACTGGAAACTTTCTACTTAGATTCACCTGTCTTTGCAGTCATCTAAATAAAAAAGGACCTTAATATTCTGGGAACTATTTACTCAGTACACATCAACTGATTTAAGTATCATAAACTGCAAGCACTCAAAACTACACCTGTAGCCTACTCACCCACCCAGAAAGCATTTAGAATGTGTGACGCTATTTAACCTTTTATCAAAATCATGCCTTCTTGAAACCCTTAACTTCATGTTTCCAAAGGGGAACCATGAGGAACAGAAATCTCTCTCTTCCCCCTCCTTTTCCCTCTCTCTCCAAACCCAAGAAGTTCTTAGGATCACTGCAGGCCAGAAGCTACGGCTTCCAAGCATTACACTCCATTCAAATTGAAGGGGGGGGGGGGAGGGGAGAAAGCAAAGTTACATTAATTTCTATTTCTACCTATGACTTACAAGAATGCTGTCAGACAACTGTTTATTTAACAAGACTGCTTACTTCTGCTGTTTTCTGAACTGCTCACTGAGCAAGAACAGTTGATGAGTAATTTAATGTAACACCAAAGTAAAACGCAACCATTAATAGTTTGGGTAGGTCCTTTATCTTAAGACTAGTAGGGAGAAGCAATGGAGACTGGGCTGTTGATAATGATTCCCCATCAATAGACAATGAGGTCTCCATGGCTCAACCATGTCTCTGCCAATCTCATCTCTGCCAGTGTGTCAATCACTGGGAAATGGGCTCTCATTCTAATCAGCTAACTTAAACTCAGTTCTGGATCAGAGAATGTTTACAAGATGAGCTTCTTTCTTGTTTCTAAAAGCTGGGCAGTGACTTTGGACTGGAGATAAAGCAGATTTCTGTTTCAGAAAAGCTACTGTTGTACATCTAATGGAGTGTAAGAAAAAAAAGAAGGTATTTGAAAGGCCCACAGACTAGGCCTCAGTCAACAGATGAAGAGAAAGAGATACTTAACTGCTTCTACATGTTAGTAGCTCAATGACTTCAAGAACATAGTATTATGGTGGGTTTAGATGCATTGGAAAAAACAGTAAAATGCTTAAGAACTTTGTACTGTTAAACCAAGCACATTTTAGCCAAAGCTCACCTGTTTTAGCAAGGCTTTTGAAGAGATCTGACAAAGCCCGTTGCTTTTGCATCTGAATATGCTTTGCCTCTGATTTCTGCTTTTCCTTAGTTGCTGTCTGATCAAATGTCAAATTTTGCAGTTCAGCTACAGAAACAATGATACCACCTGTACAGAAGACAGCACGGAAAGGTAAGAGATGTGAAAATTCAACATATACAAAGCAGCCAGGGAAAGGCAGCCCAGGAAGGGAGCTATACATCTACACTTTCTCCTGATCTCTTGCATTTATGTTACAGAGGGCAATTATGGTATGGAAGTCATAAGAGTACTTAACCTGTGAACTGGTCAAGATTTTCCACCAGACTTAAGAATAAATTATTTTCTGTGACTGTTGTACACATTTTCTTCATTTTATTAGTAAGCTTAGGCAGACGGTACTGCAGAGATTCTGCACGGAATGTAATGCCATGCTGACATTCTTCTGGGAGGGCCTTCTGAGAAAAATAAACAGAAAGAAGATTATACACACATGCCAAAAACTGTTATTTAACCATCAAGAGAAATTGTTGCAAAAATAAGGGAAAGTTCTACATTCATTTGAAACCACAAAACATGCCCATGTTAACAGTTCGACACCACCAGCATTTAAGGAAAATCACAATATATGCATGTCAGGCATACATCAGTTTTGAAAACAGCCAAACAAATGGAAAATGCTATGATCCTACTCTCTTGGGTGTTTGTTTTATAACTGCTTCAGGTCAGTTTCTTCAGCCTTCCAAGCTCAAAATCACATTGAGCTAAATCACTAATGCCCTCAGGGCATTGGTTAAGAATATCGCTTTCCAGTAATTTAATTGCACTGCTAAACAACAACAAGATCAGTATGCAAATAGAAATTATTAAGTAACAGAACTAATCCCCAGTGTCTGTTCAATTTTGGATTGTGTGCATCTTGTTTAAGGAATGAAGACAACATGAAACTCCAACAAGTGAAACCGATAACCCTGTTAACTATCAGTAACAGGCTTACAAATCACCAACAAACCAAGCCCACAACAGAACACATTAGATTTTCATCAGATTTCTGCCTCTTCACTCTACCCTCCTGACTGTCACAAGACAAAAGCAAGATCAGCCACCCTCCTGGTCTGAAGAAACTGAACAAAGCCTTGGAAGCTGAGAGTAACTGAGAATTTCCCACTCACTCCAACTTATGATGAGTTATGATTTTCTCCTTGCATCTTATTAATAAAAACTAATGGAAATTAGCAGGAATCTATTTTGGGAAGAAAATACTTGACTTCCTCTCTGAGCTGGAAAATTTAAGAGAAACACCAAAATGTGTGGCATGGGGAGTAGGATTAAACATGTACCAGCTAGTCCAAAGTAAATGTACACTGTACACAAGCTGTGTCAGCCAACAGGAAACATAGGACAATGCAGTGCATTCCCCTTTCAGAATTCAGGCTCAAAGTAATTTTATATATGCACAAACCTTATAGCTTCACAATCATTTGTCTTGGTCCTTGGTTAGAAGAGAAAGGGTAATAATAATTTCAACACCCAGTCCATATCACTGTACTAGTAGGGAAGGAACTAATTGCTGCAAGACAGTATGCAAGCAAATGTGTAACTGCCATCATCTTTATATTAGAGCATAGATATTGTGCCAAATCGATACAGAACACGCTTGTCTTTCCATGCTGCATTCCCACCCATCTGCAGTGTTTCATAACACTGAACACAAGACAAATCAAAAAGTTGATGATACACTCAGATTTGACACTTACATAAGATTTTTCTGCATAAATCAGTAAAAAGCAACACACAGATGAGAACACAGAAAATATCCTTCCAACACTTAGAATAAAGAATACAGTCACCTTGGCAATATCTGTTCTAGCAGACAGAATTTTTCTTAATGTGTTGTTTAGCCTCTGAACTTTGGTCTCTATGTTCTCAGATTCTTCCTCCTTTTGCAAGCAGTCCAGCTGCTCTTCCTTACCAATTTCCACCAAGGCAGGCTGACATGACTCACTCAGAACAACTTCAAACTTCTTCATGAATTTAAAGAGGGTCCTAAATACCAAAGGAAAGCAAAAATGTTACTGGGTTTTACAATCCTGGAAATCTCTCAGCTGCTGGAAAGAAACGTTTCCACTGTGTTACGAGCAGAAGAAACATTCTTGCATTAAAATCTAATGCATCACAGAGAAATCATCCAGAAGGAAGGTTCCAAATAAGGAATTTAATTTCAAGCTCTGAGTTACCTGCGTATTTTTTCAACTGACTGTTTTACAGCCCAAAAGCTGACATCATTCCACTTTGATATCTTCACAAAGTCCTATTAGGAAAATAAATAATCAATGCAATGAAGTATTTCCGTATCAAAGTTCATCTTTAAAGCTGATCAGCTATGATGATCTGTCAGTCTTAAAATGCAAGACATTTTAGTAGGTGAGCAAATTATTGCATAGGCATCTTAGTCTATTAATACGTGTTTATGTTGCACATAACGCTATGAAATCCAAAGGGGCTTCATTACTGGACAGAAACCTCCATGGCTAAATGGGACTGACCAAACGTTAAAGACTTCAACCAACCCCCCAGATTCAAATTCAAAAGCAAATTCTTGCCAAAGAAAATGTGTAGTATGGATTCAGTGGCCAACGGAGCGATTATATACAAATTCAAATAATATCTGCTCTGCTGGTCCTTTGACTAGATCAGTATAGTTTGAATAAAGTTTCCTTTTACCTTAAGTTCCTTTTCTATAGGTTGACGAAGTTCAGTGATTCTGGCCTGAACACACTCTGAAAACTGCTTATAATAATTGTATAGGTTCCACAGAATGCTGCAAAGAACGTCTAAAAGGGACAGACAACAAGCTTCTTTTAAAAACAGGATATTTTTCAGCATCCAGAGGAGATTTTTCTTTGTAATTATGAAGCTTAGCAACACCATAGTTGAGGTAAACTGACTGACAGTATTCAAACAACTGAAAATCAGCAGCATAGGCTTGTGTTGTATTTATGAGCTTACTGATCTATTTGGAAAGTCATGAATAGCTGATTATCAGGTTGTTGTAAAGAAGACTCAACACATGCAACGCTAAGAACTTACCCTTTTCTGCTACTTGAGGCATCAGCAAGACATGGCAGTGGAAAACTAGCAGTGCTTGGAGTCGTGCATGAAACTCTCCCAGTGTAGATCCTTCAATGAAAGCTTGTAGTGTGCTGACCAGTGTTTTCAGATCCATTTGCTCTGTTTCTGAACATTGCACCAGAAATTTAGAAAGAAAAGTGGGAAAAAAACAAAATCAAAAACCAAACCAACAAACCAAAAACCAAACAAACCCAAGCCAATGGCAAACCAAGAAACCCCTACATGAAAATTGTTATGTGCTCCTTGTAAACTTCCAAGTATCAGGTCTGTATTAGGAAAGGTTCACAACAAAATAGAAAAGGGGTAGGGTGTGGAACAATTCTAATTTAATAAGTCAAATCAACAATCACTGTGAAAAAAGAGAAAGGACAAGAGGCAGCAGTAAGATAGTGACCAAGCCGGCCAGTTTCAGAGTGGATCAAGTATTTAAAGGCTGCTTCTTATTCTCTGTGAATGAATGGCTTTTTTTGGTCATAATGAACCACACTACAAAGTAGTCACTGCCAGTTCCTTAATTCCTCAAATCATGAAAACAAAAATGGATCTTAGAAGAATCTGGGGCAGAACACAGTGTCTTTAGAGCACTAACTATGGGAGAAGACAAGCTGTCCACTTGGATATGTAAAATAACTCAAGGATCTGAAACTCATCAAGTGCATTAATTAGCCATGAGATTGGAAGAACTCTGCCTCATGCCAGAGAATGTCACTTTCATCTTTAGTTTCACTGAGTTTTGGAGAGGCAAGGGACCGAGAGCTATATTCTTTCCTCTGTATTATGTAACATAAACACATGCAGAGAGATTTAATCAGAACATGTACCAAACCATACTTACTGTAAGAATTCTTTAGGCTTTATACAGAATGTTAAAAGCTGTTCAGCTAGAATATAAATGATGCCTTTTCCAGTTGCAGATGGAGGCCTCCTACCCTCCAAATCTGTTTGAAACGTTTATATGTGCATGACATAGACGGTTCTACTTTCTTTTAGATACTTTTTACAGAAATCTTTTTTAATTTACACTACCTACAATGTGGCTCTATCAGAGACACAGGTGGCTCCAGAAATAAATACCAAGCCACGAAGTTTACTCTGTATGGAAGACACTATACTGTCATGGAATTTAATGTAAGGCAAGGAGAATTTATTGTAGGGCAAGAATTACACCTGAAAGTGCACTGCCAAACTCTGGCATTTAGGACCTTAATTATGCATCCTTCATAATTGCTGGAACTGCATCATACATTCATATAAAACCAGCACTTACCTTCTATGTTTGCCTCTGTCTGTTCTTGAACATACTTCTCAATCATCTGATAGATTGAGAACCAGTGCTTTGTGGATTTCTCAACATGCTGCTTCATTATATTGTCCAAACTTACCGACCAGCAACTGGAAACAATAAAGGAAGGGAGAGAAGAAAAAAATAAAGCAAAAATATTGTGGCAGTTTGGGCTCCAAAATGTCATAAACTTTATTCTCTGTTTCTGCTAAACTAATGGAAAATTTCACAAGGTGGATAATCTGCAGGTGTGCTTAATATGCACAGCTAACTCTTGAGGACCACTGCTTTGCCACTATTATTAAATATGAGAGAAGTGTGGGAACCTAGGGGTGATAAAATCAAAGCCAAGTTCAAAAGGCAGACTTGTGGAATTCCTGATGCTGGTGTACTGTGGGATAAAACTTCTACATGGTTTTAACAGAAGACTAAACAATAATTTTTAAGGGAAAATTAATGGGGGTTGTTAAGACAAAACACTGCAGGCTCAGTAAATCCTGGGATGAAAACAGGAGAACGCTAGGAAAATACTAGGACCGAGTACTGTAGCTATCTGTTCTGATTCTAGTCCTCCTGAGGCATATACATAGGGTCACCATGGGCTGGACATGCTCATTCTGAGCCAGGGCAGTTGCTGACACTGCTACTAGGACAGCCGCACACACAGAAAACACACTGGAACACACAGTGATGCATGCTCCATCATTAAGGCAATTATGCATTGGAATGTGTTTCTGTATGGAGACAGAAGCTTACAGTATTCTAAGAAAAAGCAGCAGGGAAGGACAGTTCTTACTTCAACTCCAATCTACGCCACTGAATAATCAGTTGTGTGACCAAATCAAGGTGTTTCCGCAAGGACAAAGCTCGACTAGCATTTTCCTCCCAGTCCTGGAGAGAAAAAAAAAAGTTCACCTTTATACAAAGCCAGAAATCAGTCTTTGCATGGCAAGACTCATGCAGTACTCTGGATTACATTTCTACTCCTTAAACTTATGGCATGGATCAAGTTCACTTCCCCAAATCCTGCCAAGCAGACAGTTTTCAGTTGTTTTTATTATGGTACCAATATGAGCAGGAAGTATAAAAGAGAAAATACAAGTTTCCCTTTGCTCTCTGCTTACCTGTGCCTTTGCAAGAAGAATTTCCAAGCCATTCAGGAACTTTGAGAGAGGACTAGAGAGTGGGAAACTCCGAATTCTGTCCATCACAACTAACAGCTGCAGAATGAAAAACAAGCATTCAGCCTATAGTAACTGACCTTTAACAGAAGCAGTCATGAAGTTCAGCTGATTTCTATTAGCATAACCCTCTCCTGCAGGAGATGAGACTACATATATATATATGTATGTATGTATGTTTCTTTAATTTTAAACTGCTTCCTTGTTTTAGGATAAGTTCACTAGTTCAGTGAAGGCAAATGCACTCAGGGAAATTAGCATAAATGGCCTAATGCAAAGAGTTTCAATTGATTCTGAGTTTCTGCATTAGTCTAAGAAATACAACCTGAGGGCCACACAGGCCCTCTAAATGGGACCCAAAATATCTATTTTAAAGCACAATGAAAGAATTTTGGAAAAAACCATCCAAGAGCCCGAACAGCAAAATACCTCAGGAATCTTTCAGGTATAGTAGACTGAAGAATGCTTAATGCTGTAAGATCAGAGCAGGCAGTGAACATCACTTAACATTTCATAACTCAAATAGAACAGTTAATAATACCTAATGACTTCAAAATACCTGCATAAGTAATAGACACAACATTTAGGCAAGTGTATACATACACATGTCTATACACGTACTTGCACGCAAATGAAATTCTAAAATGTTCCACTTTTCCCCAAACACTTGTTGAGGTCTTTCTACCTGCACAAGTACTGGATGCTCTGGCCATTCCTGAAGTAGCCTATTTACTTCTTTAGCAAAGCTATCAAGTACAGGTTGGCACTGTCGGACTTGCTGAATATTAGGATGCTGGTAGAAGTCATATGGACCATCTTGCTGCAGCACAAGATCTGAAGTTAGTTCCTCAAAAAAGGTATTGTGAAGAAGAGTGCTAGCTAGAAGTTGGCTTCCCAAAAGAGTATCATTCATTTCAGCACCTAGGAAGCAAAAAAAGGAAGACATTACATGTACTGTCAGTTGAACGGATGTGGGGGATTTTTTTCCTGTATCCCAAGCCTCAGCATGTTATGTATTACAAGGACGTAACAGTACGCCAGACATAAGCAATGAGATGGGAGTATGGAACAAAGAAACACACTTAAAGTTTACATTCCCTATTGTATCAAATTTTTGTATAAAAGTAAAATCAGCATCCTAAGGGTGGGCTGTGATCCTATCAGAAGACCACAGTTCCTCTCTGCATAAATTCACATGGAGGAGAGTTACAACAAAATTAGTAGCAAGGCTCTGTGAAAAAGTCATCCAAGATATGCACAAAAAAAAAATTAAAATCATATATATTACACCTCAGGTATGAACATAAACATAAGTTACTGTAGAAACAGCTTTTTCTTAACTGCACACATATACATTTATTAGATTAGAACTGAAGTATAGCTCTGCTTTGAGAAGCTATGATCCTGATGTCTCAAACATTGTTAATGATTTACACTTCAAGCGTGCCAAAGTTCAGAGAAAAAAAAAAAAAAACTAAAAAAAAAAAATCAACCCTTGGGTTTTTTTTTTAAATATAGAAGCTCCATTTAAACCAATTCTTCTATGAACTTAATTGCAAATTTTACTTCTGGGAAATTTCTGCAAGTACATCATCTTCCACAGGATTATGCAGATCCAAGTGATTAAAATGTCTGTAGCAGGTTATTCAATTTATTCTTAAACTGTGTTTGTCTAATATATTAAAAAATGGAATAAAAAAAAATCCATAAAAGAATAAAAACCAAAGCATTCCACTGAAACAACTCTAAACATGGGGCAAATTCTTTAGAAAAATGAAATCTGGTTTTATGCACTTTTCCCATAAAAGGCCTGTCTCATGACCTGCATTATGATTAATCTGAAACAATTAATTACAAAGCTAGACCTGCACATCTGAAATATTGCTAGCAATCTTACCAATTAAAGGATAGAATTGTGACATCAGGCATGCACCAGTCTGATAGCAGGAAATAAATGTGCTGAAATAATGTTTGGCTTGATGAGAAGGCAGACTCTGTTGATACCACAGGGATCGAGCAAAGTTTAAGCACAACTTTTGATGAACCATCACTACTGTTTGCATAGAGCTCTTGGACAACAGGGCTCTATCAACTTCTAGCTGGTCTTCCAATGGATCTTCAGTTTCCATTTTTTCTTCAAGGCTTGGTTGAGCTGTGATATCTTCAAAGTCCTGCAAATTATGTGAGAATCAAACATCAATCATAATTTCTTCCTTTAATGTCTCCCCTCCCCCTCAGTACAATGACACACAACTTCAACTTTCTCATGGCTTTCTGTACTGCACAACATTGCTTGGTGAAGTCACACTTCAAAAGTTGTTCAGTAACACAGGACAGTTAATACTGAAAAAACCCTCAGTTTTATTTAATCAGCTTTAAAGTTGATTAAATACTTTAAGGAGATCAGCCCTCTTCACATGTAATAAACCCCCAAACGACCCTACTTGCTAAAATGAATCAAATTCCAGAATTTTACAACAAATAATTATATTGTCATTCAGTTATGGAATTTGGGATTATTCAGGCAAACCACAGTACAGTTCAAGTCTGGAAATTAATTTCAAAACCATCCTACAACCAGAAGGTGTAGTAAACTAAAACCACAGTACTTGATACTGTCCTATCAAAATCTACCCCACAATTTTTTTTGGCTGACGGAAAACTTGTCTCATTTTACTTAAAGCATGTATTTTCAAGAGCTACTTCAGACATAATTTTGGGGTTTCTTTCCAGAGTGACAGTTGTTACCTTTTCATGAAGAGGAAATCTCCTCCTAAATTCTTTTTCTTCCTCCTCTTCCTCAGTCAGTCCTTTCCCATGACTTTTACTTCTGTATCTGTACAAACTGTGTTCCATTGCTTCCCGCTCTTGGGCACGGCGTTCCTGTTCATCCCATTCATTTACAATTGCCTAAGGAAACATAAAGCATCACACTTTTATACAAAATCACCTCAGATTTCAAAGGGGCAGCACATATCTCGTTTGGCTCTTTCCTCCTATACAACAGTGTAAATCAAAGCCATCTAACCTTAAGTGAAACTTGTGGCTTATCTTCTTAAGCCAATGAGGAAAAAGCACAGAAAACAGAATGAAACAGAGTGCTTGGCCAAATTCTAGTCTCCTTTCTTAATTATTTTGTAAATCAACACTCTACAAAGTCTGGTTTTGGTTTGTTTTGCTTTTTTGTGTGTGTGGTTTCGGGTTTTGTTGTTTGGGGTTTTTTTATATAAACAAAATCTTTGGTAACCATTACAGGCTATGATGTTACCTGACAGAGATGTCTAAAAAGCTGCAGGGATTTCTGGTCCATCTCTCCCCTGAATAGTACATGGCATTGAAGATGCAGCAAAGCACTGACAAGGAGCTGTTCCAGAGTTGGGCAGGGCTGCTCTACTCCCTCAGATTCTCCTTCAGAATGCTTTAGAGAAAACTTTTTAAGTCCATGAAGGACCTCAACTGAATTCACTGAGCATAAAATTTCTGCACGAGCAAGGTAATTGGGGAAGGCACGGCCAACAGAAGGAAATGCCAACAAAGAAGTGAGGAGGTTGGTGAGATCAACTGGACACACAAATCTTTTGAGCACTGCATAGACTTCAGAAGCCACTAATCGCATGCCATGTTGCAACTGTAAGATGGCAGCTTGCAGTGGAACGATGACATCAGGGAACATAGCATAGTCCTCTGCCAGGTGTTTTCTAAACTGATGGTGTGATTGTTGCCAAGATGCTTCCTCATTTAACAGTTTTTGTATTGCCTGGAGTGATTTTGGTCTTTCCCCATGGAGGAACTGCAGAAGGCGGGCTGTAAGATCTTGGACTGAAGAAACCCGTGCTATGCTGTTGATGTACTGGTGAGCCTCCTGGTATAAGCAGTCATAGGGTGGAGCTGGAGGCCTGAAGGCCTTATTTCTGGAAAGACTGTTTATTTGCTCCTTCAACCTTTGCATTCTTTCATGCAACAGCCTGTTAAGAAATAAAATTGACCAGTTTAAACATACAAACTTATTTCATATAAATATGTTTAGATATATCTAACATAATAGGTATATTAAAAGATGCACCAGAAATATTCTGCTAGTTTGTACGACACAGCAAATAAGGAAAAACCAGAAAGTGACACCCATACAACATGCATATGCACTTCTCTTTCCCACTTTGGACTCCCTCTGCCACTTCAACAAACTCTCATTACTTTTTTTGCTTGCTACCTGACAGCTCTGTGAGCATTAAGGAAAAAGTAGCATTACTGGAAGCAATTGATAAAACTCAGCCATTCAGGACTTGCTTTCAATGACTATTATTCTCTTTAAGCAATAGCACAGAATTATCAGATCCTCTATGCATATAACACTGAAATAAAAAACTTCCATAATAGTGGAAAATAATAGTACTCAGTTTTTATCTCCATGTACAAGGAACACAAACCTGCACAAAGGAGAAGTCTGTCCACTCAAAATTTCCTCAAGTTCCTCAGATAAAAAAACCAAAAGCAGACAAACAAACAAAAAAACCACAACAAAACAATGGCTATAAATTCTGAATGTCAACAGCGGTAAGAAATTTAATTCACTCACAGCACCACAGGCAAAGGCTGTTGCTAAAATACACATCTGGAGATTTCTACTGAGTACAATCATTCCAAGAATTCTGCAAAATAGCACTGGCCTCTACCAAGGCCTTGAAGGGTTACAGTTATAGACACATTCCATCTTATTTCAATTTGTTAATAACATTGTCACATGCTAATGAAACCACCATAATTTAGAAGTATGGTTTTATTTTCACTTCCCAACATAGCTTTTTATCAAGATATAAAGGCTGCTGCTTTAATTGTTGCATGTGTAGCAGTACAAAGTGTGTACAGGCACTTCCTTAGTCACTAGAGGTGAAGAGAACAGCTTCTGTGTTTTTACCACCTAAATATCCAAACTGATACTTTAAAATCAGCAACCCTTATTTCCGTAGAAAACACAAATGCTGTAAAGCCATAGAGAAAAGCTTTGAAGCCCAAGCACCTGAAGATGAAATTTCTAATTTAAAAGAGAAGAGTTAACTTTCTGAGATGTTACCTGAGATGGGGATGAATATAGTTGCTGACTGCTTCATCTTCAATACTTTTTCCTGTATGCAGCTGGGATGAGAAATCATTTGTTTTCCATTCACACTCCAGCTGGTGTAACTGAAAAGGAAAGAATAAACCACACTGAAGTTCTGGTATATTGCCTTGGACATTAAAAGTAGTTTTAACTGCATAGTTTGAAAATCATGAGCAAATATTTGCCCAGGAACACCCAAACCAAACTCCTTTGCATTGATTTTATACATTACAGAGGCAAGAGCCAAATCGGCTCCATACTTACCTCTTCTTTTGCATACTTGAGCTTGTAATCCCTTTTAACAGCCGGATCAAACCGGGTCTGTGGAAGCCACACCTGGATCTGCAGCAAACCAATATTCACCCAGAGGCTTCCTCGCCAAGCTGTCTCTGGTAACTCCTTAAGCCCTTCCCCAAAAAACTGCTGCAAGCAAGTGAGCAGGAGAAACACGAATTCTTTAGGAAGTAACTCCTGATCAATGACGCTTTTAAGTATCTTGAGAAGGTACTCATATGCAACAGGATCCTTGACGTAGAGCTTCTCACAGCACTCCAAAAATTCCCCTTGAAGATCTACGGGAACCAGATCTACCAGGGCAGAGAGCTGTCTGCTTAGCACTATTCCCTGTAGTTTAGCATCTGTGTGTCTAGAGGCAAAGGAATGAGAAAAGTTTATACATAGTAAGTAAGCTTGTTATAACATGCCTGATTTAAGTGCAAGAGAGGTTTTAATACCTAAAATCTGCTATCGAAGACACAGCCAGATTGGTCCACACTGCTGTGCTGACTTCATGAAGCTGCTGTGCTCTCTCCATCCATTCTCCCAGTGTCACATGGGATGATGACAGAACAGGAAGCCCACTCACATCCCACTGGCTTGTCTTGCTGCTGCTAGTTAGAATTTCAAACAAGCACTTTGAGAAAACGGCTCGGGTCAAAATACCTGGGCCCTAAATTAAGAAATTAAGAGTTAGATTGTTCAGATGTAACTTGCACTGACTATGCTAGAACTTAAAGTATTGCTTTAGAAAGCTGCCGAATTATTTAATAAAAGAGTATTAAGCTTAATTATTTGATTAGGCTGAAGAGACAAACCTTCATAGAACAGCTCATATGGGATTTAGAAAAGTTCTTTTCCTCTGTTGCAGGTAGTGGCCTCCAAGTCAACCAGTAGTCTGGGTCTGTGGTGAAAGTACTGCTCCAAAAAGATACTAACGCAGCATTAACTAGTTGAGATGACAGGATAGACATTTCTACATGGGATATCTAAGGAGAGAGAGAGAAACCTAGAGCTGAGAATAAGTTACAGGGAGCAGAAGAGAATCAAGCACATAGACACACCAACAGTACGATACAGTTTTTCAGTAGCACAAGATATTCCTCAAGATCCTTTTCAAATTCACATAGTGTTTGCTTGCACCTCTTCTCAAACAGTAGACTTCCTCAGGTCTGCACTGCCTCCTGTGCAACATGCAGTGTGTATACAGAGCAAGTTTTCAGAAAAAAGCCTCCAGTCTACGACTGTGCAACCTTTTGTTACAATACATGAGGTTCCATAAACATGAAACAGGTAAAACTACCCAATGTTCTGCTCTGAAGCCATTTAAAGTAAATCTGATGGTTTACTGAGCTTTGTGGGAAGACAACCACCACTGTATCAGAACTAATATTAACCAATCAGAATTTCTCTGACATACTGAGTGCTCTACAGAAAAAGCATCATTTTTCAGCATAAAATTACTTTGAATACATAGATATAAGCAGGCTGACATCTGCCGTTCAATCTCCTGTTTCCATTAGGTCACAGGTGGATGAATGAAGCAACATTAAGAAACTAGACCATACAGAGTTATGTAATTTAAGACTTCACTGTGTTTTATATATGTTTTAATTACATTTTTTGCATGCTCACAGTTAATAGCCTTTCTCATTAAAATAAGGAATAATTACTGTCAGGCACAGGTAATAAAACCGCATGGCGAAAGTCTGACACGGATATACCTATTTTGAAGAGTCTGTTGCAAACTTCTGCAAGACTAATTAAACTAAAATTTGTTCTTACTTCTTTAAGGTGTAACAAGTGCCACAGTCCAGACAGCTGGTGAGAAGCAGCTGGGGTCAACTTCAGGGAAAAAGTTATAAGCTGAACTAGATCTGAACATATGCTTAGTTCTTGACTGCAGGTGTCCCTGTAGTAGGGGAAACAAATACAACTAAGTAAGCAGGGCACATGAAATAAATCATTTGAATAGTAAAACAAATTGAGAATGCAGGGGAAGCCACAGCAGCTAAGACTCCCTGAAAGGTTAAATGACAGCATTTTAAACACCGAAGAAGAAGAAGCCCTCAAAAAACTTACATCCTTCACGGTTGGCAAAATCAAACAAGAAGGGGAAGAAGTGGAATCTTCTCTATCTATAAGCTACATGCTCATCCAAACAGACAAAACATTTGGGGACAAACTGTCTTCCAGCTTTACAGTTCTTCTGAAAATCAGAACTTGGCTGAATTCAAGAGTGAATCAATGATTTTAGGAGTCTAATTGTACAAAAAATTACTTTTACTGAAATCCATAAATGAAGAGCTCTCTTTAAAGGAATGGCAAAACAGTCAAAAAATAAATACACTTGGCCCCTTAAAACAACACTATCGCTTCTTAAATTAATAATGTTAACTAAAACTATGAGTATGTGTGTGTAGTTTACACAAAAGGAAGCACGGCTGTTAGTGTACCTTCTCCATCACCAGGTCTAATTCAGTCTTTCTACAATAGCCTCCAGAAATACGGTGATAAACATCTTCATATTAATTCCTAATATGAAGGACTGTTCTATTTCATTGAAAAGTAAATATTATGTATTTCCAAAAGGAAAATAATATGTACTATTCACTAAACACAAGGTTTTAGTTTTCATCCATCTGTAATCCATTCTACCATTAATAAAGCAATTTCTGGAATCTAATATGTTTATCCAAGGGGGCTTGGACATTGTCATTCCTATATGTGCATCAGTGAAGTTAGAAAAGAGGAAAACTACTTTCTCAATATGACACTAAACTACTCTTTTGCTCATACCTTTTATAGATTGACAAGTGCAATTCTGCATGCAACGGAGTGACTATATATATACATAAATATATATAAACATATGTATGCACCACATATACCTATCCACATACATACACACAGCTATATATGTAAAATATATGTACACACATACACAAATTTACATACAAATGTAAAGCACTGAAGTTACAGCTTTTAGGTAGGGTTTCTGAATCTCATGAAAGGAATACAGGATTTCCTTCGCCAGCCTTTCTCTCACCTTCTTGTACAAGCCTTGGCCACATAATCTGTTGTCAGTTTGTACTGCCAGAGGACGCTGATGTATTCCATCGCAGGCCACAGCTGAACCCGACTGCAGAGCTGGTTTAACAAGGCAGGGTCTGTCTGGTTGGAGATGGTATCTTCAGTAAAGCTTTCTTCTGAATAACTATACATAACTCCTTCTGCTCTCAGCTGTGAATGTACAGCTTTCAAAAACATCTTTAGTTGACCTGTTTGAAAGAGTGCAAGAGGCACATAAACTCATGTACTGCATTTCTTGCCAGTGAACGTTTCACAACCTTCCATTTTTATATAAAAAAAAAAAAGAAGAACGGAGATGGCAGAAATCATCTTGTTCAAAAGCGTTACCTACCCAGACTAACATCTTCTAAATGATTTGCTCTAATTATCAGGCCATCAGCTTGCAGCAATGCTTTCTTCATCTTCCATCCAGTAGCAGCAATTTTGAGACAGCACATTTTTTCCTGCCATCTACTTTCTCCAAAGGCCAGTCTTAGTTCCAAGATGTTAAGTGGTTTGCTGAGAACTTTTAACTGAGAAAAACATTCCATGCCCAGTTTATCCTGCAAACATGAAAAGAACAATTTGTTTCAGCAGCTCTAACAAAATAACAAACAAGATCTGTGACTGCAGCCACAACTAGTATTTAAAATTCACATACACCTGACTGAAGTACAAGTATATATAAACTAACTTGCAACAATAACTTCACAATTCTTTTGTAGCCCTACTCAATACAGCAGGAAGAATGAAACTGAAGTAGTTGGCTACAATTCCTCCTTGAAGTTTTGGGTTTTGTTTTTTCTTCCTTCATGAAGAAACTATATAGATTATGCAAACAATACTTCAACGTAGCAACTTGCCTAAACTAAGAGCCCTAAATAGACAAAATAATGAAACTGCCAGAAGCTACTATCATTTAAAAGAAACTGCAGTTTACACCTGCAATTTCAATACATTTGGATGCCTTGAAAAATCTCCCAAACCTCTCAGAAAGCATCAAATGTTCTTCAGAGACCCACAAGGTAACTGCATTTTTTGAACAGCTGATATCTTTGAGAGATAAGGTCATAAAAACCAAGGTTACATTACTAATCACCAGCATGAGCCACCTACATGACTAGTTGTGCCCTGCTTTTAAAAAGGGATTTGCATTGTTCAGAAAAATTTATTGTGAGATTTTTTTTAAACCATTTGCTGAAATAACTTAAGAAGAATTCAATTACTGTCAAAGTTAAGAGGCCTTGTCTTGGTAAGTCATAAAGCAGCCCCGTCCTATCCTGTATAAAAGGAAGTACATGGTCTAGTCTACATACACATATATTCACTAAGTAAGCAAGTGGCATACTGGTATTCACAAGTCTCCAGAACAGAGCAAGAAGTAGTATTTTTATGCTTGGGCACCACCCTCTATTAAATGACTGCTATCTATATAAAGCATAATAAATAGCAGAAGTGCTATCTGGTTAACTGATAGATTTCACACACACACAAAAAAAACACACCCCCCCCCCCCCCCCCCCCCCAAAAAAAAAACAACCCCCACAAAAAAACAAATTAACATATACTGAGATTGTCTTTTTTAATCAATCTGACAAGTCCAAAAGGAATGTATTTTTGTTGGCCTGGAAAGCAAGTGCTGTAAATCTTCATGGTCATGTCAAAGCATATTTGGATATTACTGTAAATACAAGTGTTTTTTTTGTAAACAGAGTACCAATACCTTAAAAGGAAGAGGTCTTCCTAGAGACTTCTGTAATATCTTCATATTGGCAGAATTTCCAGTAGGATTGCCCAAGCAGCTCTGAATGTACTGAGAAACAGAATGAATTTCCCTGGAAACCCTTGTAGACAAAAAAAAAACAAAAATTAGGGGGTGTGAAGAGAAAAAAGTCCACTCAGTTAACCCAGAATTTCAAGAAACAAGGCAAAAGGATGCACAAGAAAAGTCCCTTCTCTTATCCATCCCCTGAAGGATAAGAATTTTAGATGATCACTTGGGCAAGCCCATGTGCTAAGAAATCTGAATTTCAAAAATTAACAGCTATTTAATACATTGTACTTGCATTGCTAACGGCATGCAATTTGGATGCTAATGCTAAACAATGCTAATTAGCTAAAATAGTAAAGAAAACATACAGAGCTCTATAAATAATTTGTACAACTGTTTAACAGAAACACAAGTCAAAGCTACTCACTTGTGCTCATCTGATCCAATAAGCATGTGAGGAATTCTGTCAATTAGATGCTTCATAACCCAGTGCCAGTGCAGAGACAGAAGTGACAATCCTGGTGAATCCACTGTCAGGGTGTCAGAGACTGCCCAGAACCTGTCACGCCACAGCAAGCAGTATAATATCTAAAATGAAGCCAAAAGGTGACAGTTTTCTCAATGCTGCATGTTACAGAATACTTTGTACTTCAAGCAAGAGAAAAGCAAAACCACCAACACCTGCATTAAATTCAGACTCACACAAGGCTTTGTGTTTAGTGGTACACAACCAGTACTCAGCTATATGCTCTCTAAAAATAACACATGGCTCTACTGGCCATGCAATCCCTGCATCAAGTCTACAGTGTCATTGTCAGATCTCTTTATGGCTCAAAATCTGCATTCCGCACAGAAGAAGTAAGAAGACGGAGCACAAATACAGCTGCTGAAACAAACATGAATATTTGCTCAGTGTCAGGCATATTCTGAACCCCAGCAGAAGCGCTGTGGTTTACTTCATGGCTCCTGAAACTAAAAAGTGTTCTGCATGCAATCGCATTTCACTTAACTTCCATAAATGTAATACAAAAAGTCTACTCACATCATGCATGTCATCATCATTTAAGGCCACTTGGGTAGACTTCACCCAGTGAAATACAAAGGCATCCCAAACTTCGAAGAAAGCAGCAAGGTTGACCACGATTGCATGAGGAAGACAGGTGTAGCTTCCTGGATCTGAGGTTTGGGCAAGAGGGAAAGAAAGGGAGAAACACTTAAATATTTCAGCCAGATCACATAACATAAGGGTCAATTTCTGATCACTGAATTCTTCCTATGGTTGGAGAAAAAAAGCCTGAAAAGATCTAAGAACTGAAGCAATAAAAGTAGACCTTCACTATTTGCACAACTCTATTACCTCTATATATTTAATGTATCAAAAAAAAAAAATCCATGAGGGAAGCACAGATCAATTGCTTTGATGCAACGCTTTAACTTCATCACTAATTTTTTCCCCTTGTTTCAGGAGCAAAACATCCTACTTACATAAAGGGGATTAAAACAAAAGCACATCTGAAGAACTTGGCTATTCTTATTAGACAAAGACAAAATGCTATTCGAATTTCTCTCCACCATCATCTTAAAATTTAGATAATTAAGAGAGAAATTACATTCACTCATTACCTAGAAAAGGCTGGGCATAAATGCTGTAGCATAAGGTATATCAAATTTGAGAATAATGTGTTACATATCATATTAGTCCTCATCTGGCCGCTGTACATTTACACTATCTTTCTTCACACATTCAGGACACACCATGTTTACATTACACATTTAATACACATTAACCATACTTCAAATTGAGCATGGGACCCACTTTTGCGGAAATCTAGAGACATTCTTAAAACACTGTTTCTTGGCTTCTTGCTGGTAATCAAATTCTTCTCAATGTAGCTTCTTTTTTCTCGGTCAAGAAATAATACTGCCCTGAATTAAAAATAAAGTTGTTAGCAATTCAGTACCATTATAAAGCCTCTGCCTTATGAGAATGGTGAACTACAAAGTGACATTTCATATTTCACTGTATTATGAAACAAGAATCAAGTGCAGCATAACTAATTGCTTAATACGGTTTCTGCAGAAGCAAGCTTCACACAGAGCAGATTCCTGCCTTCAGCAATCACCAGGAAGGAAAAAGTAGTGAGTTACTAAACAGATGTAACATCACCACCTGTAGAATATGTGAGCAGCTGCTCCCTTACACTGTAAAAGCAAAATCTGTACTTTTTGCTGTTATTAGCAAAAGCAGTCCAAATCCAAAAGCAGGGCAACTATTTATGTCAGAGATTTCACACCACTGCTTCTGCCTCTCTTATGCTTTATCCTAGAGTTCTGCTCTGTCCCTGAAGTATTCCAGCCTATCTAGAATGCTGGAGCTCTGCTCCCTATATTAAGTGACTGGGTTTTGTCTGAATCTACAGAGAACAGTAGCAAAGAATTTGAATACTTGTGCAGAACCTCTACCTGGTTATTTTAGATCACATCTATCAAAACCTAAAAACATACTTAGCAGATATCACAAGTGTTTATACAGCACTGATTACAGTCATTGGGCAATCTCCATATGATTTTTTTGTTACCTACCGATTTGTTACAGACTTTAAAAGGATTAGGAGCTGATCTGTGTGTTCCATTTCTGTATCAAAATTCATTGAATTTCTAATGATATCCAAAAACTGCATATTCCACCTTGGATCCAGAGGTATCACATGTTCATCTGGGAAGGTGGACAAGACAGGACAACAGTTAAGGACTTTCCTTGATCCCCCTGGCTATGAACATTCGGGAAAGAAAGAAGGAAGCCTAAGAGGAAGGAGGGCAAAGGCTTAAGATATCCAAAGAGAAAAGCA
The DNA here is from genome assembly GCF_028554395.1 of Pezoporus wallicus. Taxonomy (NCBI): domain Eukaryota; kingdom Metazoa; phylum Chordata; class Aves; order Psittaciformes; family Psittacidae; genus Pezoporus; species Pezoporus wallicus. The sequence goes on along the minus strand of NW_026642717.1, from coordinate 980,841 downwards.
TTAAGTTGACTGCAGGTTCCGTAAAACAGAACACTGGAAGTAAACCAACCAGTGGTCAGAGTACCCAAAAGACAGCCTGGAAATTGAAGCCCAACTCCCTTTTCCTTCACAGTCCAGGCGAGACACCCAGGACCATCCGTAAAGGATCCAGTGTCACTGCATGCAGCTGTCAGTACCCAACAAGCTTGCAAAGGAAACCATAGGCCTGAGCTCCCTATAAAGCAGTGAGAGAAAATTATAGGCCTCAGAGATTTCAGATGGACCAACACAATAAATGCTGAGAAGAAACCAGGATGCCTACATACACAGTTAGAAAAGCAGTAGGTACCTGCATCACTCTTAAGAACACCCCATAACTCAGCTGTAGGAATACACCTGGGTCACAGATGCACAGTCAGGATTCATTGTCATAGCACTTATACCTGATTTGCATAGGATGATGTCACGGTTTTAGCCCCGCCAGTAACTCAGAATGAATACATCTAATTGCCATATTTGCAGTTCTAGACAGCAAGAATGGCTTTATTGTTATTTCTTTAGCAACAAAAGCAATGTATAGTAAGAATTTAGTCTTTCTTTGGGTACACACATTTCCTACAAAGGGTTACAAAGTGTTCAAAGAACAAATAAAGGAAGCACTGATGTTTTATAACCAATTTTTTCAGAACTACCTGTCATAGTTGGCTGTAGCAACTTGATCATGTTACTGACTCCAGATGAGAGAGGACTGGCATAGAAACTACCAAGGGCTACAGCAGATGATTCCAGCTGAATCCGCACTGGATCTGTAGGTGAAGGGAAGAGAACACAGGTGTAAACATCAGAGCATTTAGTACAAATGAATGACTTCAACAGAGCCAGCACCAGCATCCTCAATCTTATCTGTGCATGCACTCTGGACATGTTGACTGCCCTTATTTTGCATTAGCTCTAAGACGTCTTAAAAGCTGTCAGAATATCATGGCCAAAGAGATAAATCCATTAAAGAGTTCTAGTTAAACTGGTAATACTTCTGATAATACTGATACTTGAATGATATTAAAAATACGGTTTGTGAAAAACCCATGAGTTTATACCTTCAAATTTTTCTCTCAATGCACCTACCGTTGATTTTTTTTTCAGTCCCAGTTAAAGAAAAAGGCATACCTGTCATCAAAAGTAACTTTCTAGGTATCTTCCAGTTTAGAAAGACACCTGCCTGGGAAAGACTGCAAGATCAAGGGGAGCAATCCTATTCAACTAGGGACAACAGAGTCTCAGATTTCACACCATACAAGGAAGTGTGAATTACTTCCTGAAGTTGTGTTGCTTGAACATTCAGAATAGCAGCTGAGATGCTATTCTGAATGTTCAGGCAACACAACTTCAGGAAGTCTCAGTTCTGCAGTTTCCTGGCTTTTTAACCACTTGTATTTTAACACCATATAAACAGAAGGTATTCTACTGTTTTCACTATCACTATCAAAAAAAAACCAAACAAAAAACAACTTAGTGAAGAGAAAGGCATATTTGCTTACATAGACCAAGAGGTATCCAAAAAGTACTGTAATTCAGAAGCAGAATAAGTTAAATACATGCTTGAGTAATAAAAGGCAATGTTTAGCCCAAAGTCTCCTGTTGTCCCTAATATGCATAACTAGTTTTTGCCTCTCCCTGGAACCTCAATGCCCTTGATTTAGTGTGAATAGTTGAAAACTTTTATATCAGATCACTTTAATGGTCTGAATGTTTTCACAGAAGACTTATGATTGTGAAAATATAATGAATCATCCCTTAGGCAAAAGAAAAAGTTATATGATTACATACCAAGCACCTGAGGCAGACTTTTGGCTAAGGAGTTAAGCCATTTCACTCTTAATGACCAATCTTGATTGGTTGCCTTTTCTATGAACAGTCTCACTGAAGCCTGGAGAACTTCCATTTTATCCATCCAGTTTGCATCTATGTCAACTGCACTGAATTTGAGACTCTCAGGATTAGTGGACTGCATAATTTTTTGAAGATCTTGCAGAGTCAGTGGTAATGTCCTGAAACACAAAGAAGTAAAGTCCAGCAATCCAGAGCTCAAAATGCCAGCTCCAAAACAGCATCTCCTCTTTATTTAGCTTTAGTTTCCAACCTCAAATCACTTGTGGGTGTCTACTATTAGAAGCTCACTATCGCCAAAAAAATCATGCAGTGACAGAGGTGAATACGCACAGCAGAAATTATATTTGATTTGTGCACTGGAATGAGAAGCAAAGGTAAATTTAAAAAAAAGAGATAGGAGAGGGAGAGATGCTGATAAAAAGAAGCCAGCAAAAGAGCACAGCACATTGCTGTGATTAACATTTTATCTTAGTACTAACTTACACAGCTTGATCTTTCACTGGAAGCAAACCACAGTACCTGCCCACAATAGGTCATTAATCAAAGCAGGAAGGCAGGAAGATTTTGCACCGATGTTGTGAAATTAACAGTTACATTGCAAAAGAAATCATTAAAAGAGTTTTTGTATATGGCCCCTGCACATGAGACTTCTTTCAGGCAGCTCTGTTTGAAGGAGGAAATTTGGGTTTTTTCACCTGAAGCTACCGGATTTAAAATAACCGATTAATAATTGTTTACATGAAAGCAAGAGGTACAGAGGATCACTGCGTATTTAAAACCAATTAAGTACTAATTCTTTTAAAAGCTGAGAAAGAAATCAGAGGAAGATTTATTTGGGGCTCTTATTACCTTTTCTTACCAGTGTTTGCCTTCCCATTTTTTGCTAAATGCCTAGTCCTAACTCAAAACAGGTCAAAATATTGACTTGAATTGAATATTGAATAGAGCATTTTGGTCTGAAGATAAAACAGTAAATCAATTTGTATTTGTAGCAGTTACATGGAAAGGTAATAGTTCTCACTCACAGTGTGATGACCCCAGTCTCTACCCACACAATTTGCTCAAGATAAACTTTTGCAGGGAGCAATGACATGCCACCAGTGGTTCACATATATTTTATTTCTTATTAATTAGACAAAAAATGTTCATTGCCTACCTGCAGTTTTTAAGTCTTAGTCTATTCAAGCAATACATTAGGACCTGAGCATCACTCTGGACTGTTGAAAGAAGCGAGTCTTCAGCTGCAAACAGACCTGTAGGTAGGCAGTCTGGCCACAGTCCCATTGCTAGCAAGGAGTCACCCCAAGTTTCATGGGAAGCCAGAGATGAAGCATGCTTTGTAACCAGTTCTAACACAGCCTACAATAAACAACCAAAAAGCAGTTTAGAATCATATTCAAGCAAGTATTCAAGCACAATAGCACAGGGAATGCTTTCATTACATGTATTTATTGTTAAATCATTATAAATTCAATGGTCCACAAACACTATATAACCTACATGGAAAACGTACTAAAACATTCCAACCATAAGCGAAATATCAAACTGTACAGTTTAAAATAAGTAGTGAATATGGTTATCTCCAGATGACAGTGTGCAGTGTTTCAAGCCATAGATTCATTAGTATTAATATCCCAAGGACTCAGCTGAAGCTGTTAAAAAGCCAAGTAAGCCTCAGAGTCCAGCTGGATGTTCTCTGGCTCTCTTACGCTGCAAAAGAGTTAGCCACTACCTGCAAAATGACTGACAAACCCTTTGTTCAGGCATTTCAGAAAGAGTATCACAAACACTAGCCTCATGAAATGGTATTTTTCACGTATCTAGATGATGTAGAAAAAGCTTTCAAATACAGGACTTTTACCTGTTGGTTAATCTGCAGTTGTTGTGAGCGGCCATAAACCTCCCAACATGCTCTGTAAAAAGACTTTGCTAATCCAAGGCCTTTTTGTATCTGCTGCGCAATTAACAAAGCAGCCTGAAGCAAAGGTGACAAAGACAACACAGAACCTGAAAGATACACAGCATTTAATGTGATATGAATGTTTAGTAATTGTCAGCCCTTTAACCCTCTGAAGACAAACACCACTTTAGACCCTGAGGAAAATCCAAGCCAAATGAATCTTCCTGTGTCCTGAAATTCATGGGTTCTTCCCAAGATTATTAAGAAAGTCTGACAAGACTGTAAATAACAGGTGACCAGCTCAAAATAAGACATCGAGCAGCTGAGACAAATGAAACTCATCTTGCTCCAAAGAACAACTTGAAAAGGCCTTGTGCAAACCCTTTATTTTGCTGATTTTCACCAAGAATGTATTGCCTTCTCTATAGCAACTCGGCCAGTGTCCAATGTCTCTACACAAAGCACTCCAGTAACTATCTTTTTATGATTTGGGCCTACTTCCTGAGAACACAAAAACCCCAACCAAAAACTACCTGATTATACTTATATGCCTTTACTTATATCGGGACATTACACAATAAAATAACTAAGTTTTAACATTAAAAAGATAATTCAAATATATGTAATGAGCCCAAGTTGTTAACAAATGCTGAACAGACTTCTTTTACCTGCTATTGCTGCCTTGGTTTCAGAATGCACAGCAATAAGTGCATCACAGATGCTATCTCCCACTAAACCCAAACTATGCAGGAGTAACTTCAAATCCAGATTGTCCAATACATTTCCATCATTCTCTCCAGGAATGTATATTTCAATTCCACGATTCCGCATGGCTCTGGATATTTCCCCATGAACAGGATCCATTGAAAGAAAAAGCCTGTTGGATATTAGAACAGTTCAGTTGGAAGTGACCTATAACAATCATCTAGTCCAACTGCCTTACATTTGTAAGGTGTAACTTAGAGCTTTAAACTGCCACTCAGGAAACCACCAAATCTGCTCTTCCATAAAGTAAATTCATCTTCATAAATATGGGAACACCAATATCTAGAAACCCAGAGACATCTAATGAATTTAGATAAGAAAACTGTATGAATAATTATACTTTGAAATTAGCCACTGATATATCACATTATTTTTAACTCAGTCATATATGAGCTATGTCTCTTTTATCATTTCCTACTTAAAAAAAAAAGTTACACTATGCCTCCGAGCTATAGACTTTTAAAAGTCTTAGCAAGAGCTTCACATAAATCTGTGCTACTTAAAAAACAAAGAATCCAACACCCACGTAAGTTAATACTATCAGTAGACATCTATTAAAATATTAAAAGCAATTAAAAAACACTTCTGAGATACAGTGAAGTGAAAACAGGTTTCTGAAAACTCCAAGATCTTGTTTCCAATTCTGTTACAGTGAGACAGGGAAGTGCTGAAATCCTAACTTAGAAATGGAGAGTCAAAGCAGAGGTATACTGCCATGAATTTTTCAGTGCAATAGTCTGTGTAGCAACAGGGATATAAAGCCAAGCCTCTTAAGCTCTCTATCGTATGCTCATTACAGTGCAGTTTTCTTTCTTGCCAGACAGACAGTGTCACTACAGTACATGGCAAACTGAACAGCATTCAAAATACCAAAAGATTGGCTCACTGCAGACGTTGTTTTTCTAAACCTGCTATTTGGTACTGGGGGGGGGAGAAAAAAGGCAGAAATGCAAAGTACCTGAAATTTGGATGAGGAGCTATTGTAGGAATTGTGCCATCTATCACACCTCTTTCACTCATGGTAAGAACACCTGCTGGTTCCAGTAAAGCATTCAAGCGGTCCAGCACAGAAGGGCTATGTTCAAAAGAAATTTATATGGTTATAAAAAGGTAACAGTTTGACCTCTTTCCGATTTGAAATCAAAACGGTACCAGTCTTAAGCTAAACAGCTGATTATGTCATAAGGTAACAGGAAAACTATCAACCGCTAAGCTGCTCAAGAAGGAAGACATGCCCAGAAAACGTAACTTACTGCTCCCATGCATTGTTATCACAGGCAAATATTCAGTAGTCAATTAGCGAGGGTCAAGGAATTTACTCGGTGAAACAAGGCCACAAAGTCTCTTACTTGCAGAAATTAACATTGTCCATCAGCAGCCAGTCTCCAGACTGCAGGGCCTGAACCAGCATCCCATCCACCCACTCAAACGTGCCATGGCTGTTACAGTCAGCAGCCTGGGCCTGCTGCAGCTTGAAACGCCGGAACTCTTCTACCAGGTGAGCAAACTCTGAAAGAAAGTATGTTTTACATCAACATTATTGGGGTGGCTTCCTGCTCCAGTGAAGACATACCTGTTTTCTGCTTTTTAGGGGAACAAAACAGAAGAGGCTCCAACTCTTCAAGTAGCCCCCACACATTCACGAGGACAGAGCAAGTTTGCAAGCAGAAAAAAATATAAACTCCATATTTTCTCCCTCCTCAGGTGAAGTCTGATGGATATGGATATGCCATATAGAAAAGCAACCCGCGCATTATTCTACTCAGCTGATCAGTGCGTCAGAGAACGAATGCATTAACGGAGTATCCAAATTCCCTTGGGAATACAAGATAAAAGCTGTACTGCATCATGCATCAGAGTAACTACACAAAAAATAAATCTGAAGAACTATCACCAATGTAACTTTTTCAGAAGCTAAGCTGTAGTGAAAGTATGAAGTAGGAAATAACACACAAAAACCTTCAACCTTCCCCTCCCCTCCCAAGTCTTCTCAAGATTTCACTCCAGATTTATATATTTCTCTTATTTTCTTCAGAGGAACATACAGACTTACTTCATATCTCCCACCATACATACCTGCTTTTGAGTAAGAATTTATTTTGTTGTTTAGTCGCTGGGTAAGTACAAGTATTCCCTCCAGTTTGCTCACTAAGTCGGCTGTGACACTTCTACCTCCTTCACCCAGAGATCTGGGTTTGTAATTCAGGATGAAACTGCTCCAAGCACGCAACACAAGTTCAGCATCATCTGCACAAATTTCTGTCAGGAGAAGACTGTCCCTTACTAGTGTGTTCACAGTATTCTCCACTTTTTCCAACAGGCGCTGCCACGGCCTATTGATATCAACCTGCAAACATGCCATTTATGGAGTTAGCTCATCCAGAAGACCAGTGCCTAAGGCGCCATTTAGTGTTTAAACACTACGACCACAGTGGACTGGCCACTGTTACATAGGAAGGAGAAATACTGCCATATTAACCAAAACACTATTCACCTGTTCAAATCCACCCAGGAGTTCAGTTGTGTCCATCGCACTGTTCATTGCCATGATTTTTAGTCGATGGCCAGTCAGATGGGCCAGCAGCTCAACAAGACTGGTTTTGCCGACAGCTGCCGGGCCCACCAGGATTACCATCCAGCTCATGTGCACGCATTTCATTATGAACTCAAGGGACTGCAGTGAATGATGCAGAAGCGAGAGATTTCTGCCAGGACGAGGAATATAGTTGCCACGAGAAAGAACTGAATAACCGATCTGGAAGGGAGGAGAGACACATGGGTGAGTACTCAAAGAGGCAAATGGGAGCTCAGCTGTGCAAGTCACCACCTTCTCTCTCCACTCACAAAACCTCTTGTCAACAGCTTACCTGAACATTATATGGAGTGATATGAAACTCTCTGGTTCCCGTATACACATCAGCCTCCTGGCCAAAAACGTCTCTGAATGTAGATATAACCTAAACCAGTTGAAAGTGCAAAAAGCAAAGACTTATCAGTCTTAAGTTCTCCACTGTTCTAAAAGATTTACTTCTAAAGGAGCCTTCCCTCTCAGTGACACAGCCATGTGATAGTAACTAAGAGTTTAATTACAAGTGCCATTTCATTCAAACTGAGGTAAGCAATTTAAGTGTGAGCTGTTCGCAGCAATTTCTTCATTAACCATGCCTTCCCTTGACTTGAAATACTCTAAGTAATGTTTCTCTTTAACAAAATACTGGGAAAGAAATCACTCCATAAATCACCTCTTTGATAACACATAAAACTACAATATTACAGGAAGGGGAAAGTAAACCCATGAGAAAAACATCCAGTCACACAATCAGTACATTCAGTCTTACAGTCTGACTTTTAGTTTAATACCATTTTAAATGTTGTGAAATTAAACAAAACCCAAGTATTTCTAGGCAAGAGAGGGTTAAGTGGAGGCAAAGGTAAAATAACAACTGTAGCGAGTGTGTTTTATTAGAGGAACTTTAAGCAGTGAATTTAACACAATGACGGGAGCAGTTTGACAGGCAGATGAAAGAAGTGACAGATGAAGAAAAGCCAATAAAAGAAACTCAAGCCAGAATAATTTAAAAAAGCTGGCAGGGAAGAGCAAAATTACAGGACGTTATTTTTATGTCCTGTACTGACACAAACACTTTCTAACCATAACTTTAAGAATCTCTCAGTATCTCAGTGCTCTCTTTTCTGCTCCATGTCTTGTCATTCCTCACAAATAGGCATGCAACCTATGCCACTCCTATGAGGACATTATTATTTACTGCAGAATCACACAAGAATATGTTGTGTTTTGCTCTAAGTCCTTCGTTATACTTGCTTTCATTAACACCAGCTTTCTGCTTTTATACTAGTAGATAATTAACTGATATTAAACTGATACTTTAAATTCAAGGGGAGCAAGTACATGCATTAAATTTCAAAACTCCAAGCAAACCTATTTTTCTTTTGTAAGAGGTAAGTAATATCTGTGAGTGAATCACAAGGCATCTTCAAATTTTCACTTGGATTTCTAGAAATACTTCCTGACGATCCAAAGAGCAAGGAAGGAAAATACACGTCTCACCTTTTCTTTGTCTTCCCTGGTTCTCATTCTTTCACCATATACCAAAAATACATGCTGGCCTGGATCGTAACACCCTGGTGACTGGTCAACAAGCATAAGCTGGCACCAGCGGAAAAGATCACGTAAATTGAACTCCCAGGGTCCTCCTTTCTGTCCCCACTTTTTTTCGACCATCACTTCTTTGTCGATCTAGAAGAAGTAGCAATTGAAGAAAAAAAATCTTTTATTCCACGCACGCGCTGGTCTTCAAACATTTTTTTATATAATTCAACTGAACGTCTGCCTTTGGCACTGCTTACAAGACAGAGGACAACAGAAAAAGCAAGCTGACTCACTTTTCTGAACATGTTGGGAACTAAAGCTTGGTTTTGTTTAGTTCTTTCCTAATTCTCTAGCACTCAGCTCAATTTTAATTTCTACTCTTGAACTCTATAAATGAGTAGTCAGTAAGATGCTGCCACAAAAGATTTTATGTCAGACCACAGAATACTATTTTCTCTTAATACTACTCCACTTTCGTTTTTTGTTCCATGACATTGAGATTAAACACAATTTCAGAAGCATGAGCATAAATAAAATAACGTGACTTGTATCCCACACTTTGCGCAAAACGGCAGCATCTAAATAAGTTGATCCCCTGCAACTAATGCTAGTTGAAAACCTTCTATATTAGTAGAATTCTAGAGCATCTCTTAATCCTTTGCAAGACAGATCATATCAGGAAAGATTTTCCTTTATTTTTCTTAGCGTTCCAGAAGAATGCTACGTATCACTTTGCTTCTGTAAGGGCCAGATGCAGCTTGCACTAACAACATCCCATAAAAAAGAGCAGATTAAAAACTCAGACCAGAAACAGAAATATACATTTCAGATTTTTTTTGTGCTTCACAAAGAATCCATGTGCGAAAAACCATTTTCTCAACTCACTTTACCAAGCTACCAAACCATAATTGTTTCCACCTTTTGTAGAACAAAGCCTATTTTTTTTGTGTATGTGTGTGTGTGCATATACATAAAAGCCATTTAGATATATATAAGCCTTTTTTGTGTGTGTGTGTGTGTGTATATATAAGCCATTTAGATAGATATATACATGTTTTATCTTCTGTGAAATAGCCTCTTCATTATCAACGAAGTATCTGATTGCAGTAGTACAAGAATTTGGGTGGGTTTTAGTGGTGTGCTTTACTTTAATCTGCATGTACTTCCATTCCTTTTTTTTTTTACCCATATGCTTCTCTAAAAATGCTTGGAAATATAATATTAGTCTTAACATTTTTAATCTTCCTGCATTCTGCCTACTTACACACAAAAGAAATTAAAGTATGCATTTACCTTGTTATTGAATGCAACCATTTTAGCAATAATACTTTTATCAATAGCAGGGAACAGTGTATTCCCAATAAACTCCATATCTTCTGCTGACAGTGGATCAACATACACCTGTAGAATAAAGAGAATGCCAACTGCTGATATAATCATAAAACTACAAGACAGGATCATGACATAGTTTAAATCAAACAAATAAGCTTACCTGTGTAAATCTATTAAGGAAGGACTTGGGTAGTCCCTTTCTTCCACCTCCTTGTCTGTATGGATTCTGGCATCCAAAAATCTTGGTTGTCTTGTGCTGTACATGGAAATTCATTCCCAGTTCTGGAACATAAATCTCTGCTCTGTGGTCAAAGCATGCATTTAGCCCCTCTAATACAGACTGAGAAGCCAAATTCAACTGAGGAAAGAAATGAAGATACAATATTAACGTTACACAGAACACTTTTGCATAATCTCTAGTTTAACAGTCTGGGATACACAGAAGGTAAAATTCAACTTCTTTGCTGTTCTAGCACTGTCATATGTCATTACCTCCAGCTAGACTGCTACTACTCTGGAGCAACTAACTAACACTTTTCCTTATGTGCACTTTCTATTTGTACTGTGTTTCTACCATCATAACAAAACAATTCTCCATTGTAAAATCTGCATGTTCAAGGTGTTTCTCCTGAACATATGTTCATACTTTTGAAATATTTACATTGTTTTGTTTGTTTGCTTGCTTGTTTTTAAATGAAAGCAGCCTGGGTTATTTAAATATAATAGCTGTTTAAAGTGTTTCCTTTCACAACAGGAAAAACAAGGTATAGAAACAGCTAAAAAAATGTTAAGATTTTGCATTCTGCAATAATTAGAACGCATGTTGTCAAGAAGTGAGCTCAGGGTGAGTGTATGCTTGAAAGTACTTGCTACATGGTACATGAACAAATTTGTGGTGGCAGGATAGCTTATACCAGCAAAATGGAACTCTTCTTCACCTCAATTAAATCAGTACCCTAACAGTGTATTATTCCCAACAAAATGCCTTCTATTTCAGTGAAATTATTTCCATATAAGATCATATGCACAAAACTTCTGTGGACACTCTTCCCAAAAATTTTCAAATCTAAATCGTATCTACCCTTCATTTTCTGCAGTAATTTAGGTTGTTATTCAATCCTTGGCCTCTTGTCTAAAAGAGATCTAGCCAAAGCTGGGCTTTTACACTACCTCTATGGAGGGCAAATGGGGAGAGAGACTTAGCAGAGGGAGATTAATTTTCTCTTAAGCAGAAAAATCACTTTCAGTGTGGCACTAGATGCACATAACTAAAAGTAAGCAAAATTTATTTCAGTTATCAACCCTTGAAGGTATTTATGCTACACGGCAAATCACCACCTTTGCTCTTCCAGAATACTCCATTTTATGTGTAACCCAAACTAGAATTTACCTCATCTAATACAATCCAATGTCCAGCCTTTAATGCTGCTAGTAGTGGTCCATCACGCCAGGCAAAATCTCCTCCCTTCCCACCTTCAACAGGCAAGTCTGTCCCAAACAAGTCAGTCACATCCTTTGGGAGTAGAGAATGGAAGGTGAGGTTGGGGGGAAATTACAAAACTCAAAAGAAACATCATAACAGCCTTTTTTCATAAAAAGGCTTTGTTAACTATTTTTTCCCTCCCCTTTAAATACCTACATTTTAGCTCTATTGTAAAATTTCAGTAATTGCAAAGTGCTAAAAGCTTTTCCATTATAGGACTCCAGCACCCACCTACTACATTTAACAAAAAAAAAGAAAAAAATAAACTGGAACAAAAAAGCTAAAAAGCCTTAAAGCTGTTTTTAAGTAACTCCACAGAAGCCAAAAAAACCCACAACAGACAAAGATACACATCTTCACTTGAACAGAAAAATCTGCAAATTGGCATTTCGCTCCCAAAAACTCACAGCTCTTTCTGGTTCCCCCTTCCCATACAATTTTCTCTTGAGACCAAGAAGGAAACACTGACATTTCAGACTCAGTGCTAAAGTTAAAAAGAACTACGCTTTTTAAGTTGAGCAGAATCTCCCCCCTGCCATAAACACGAAGTTACAAAGATATTATTTTATTATACCGTTTGCTCAGACAGGTTGATTCGAACAAGACAGTTTCCTGAGGCTTTTGCCAGGGCGGCAACTAGACTGGTCTTGCCCACTCCTGGTGACCCCTCCAACAAAATAGGTTTGTTAAGCTGTAGGGCTCTTAAAAGCCTTTGTGCATTCACTGCTGTAGTCCCAGCATTTAGAGCATAATCTGTAATGCTGTTCCTCTGGAGAACTGGGCCTAAAACAAAGGAAAGGTAAACCAGGAAACAATTAAACCACCAGGCTGGAGCTGCTGATGGAAAAAGATCATTCCATCTGTTAATTGCTAATCTTCTTAGAGCAAGCAACGTCTGGATCCCCTTCTCAATCAGGCACATAAACTTTCCATTTGACCCACAGCTGTGCCTCAGCCTATATCCACATATTTGTGTTGAATTCTGAAAACCCCCTATGAATATAGAATGCGTTTTGCCATGTGATACCTCCTGGTTCATGACCCAAACTAGAGATCTGTCACTGAAAAAAATCACAAATCTGTCCCTGCACTTCAGACATGTAAATCTAAAACTGAAAACCAGCTTTTGAAAATCTGACACTGAATGATACAGTTCAGGCATGGTTTAGAACCTCATATTAATCTGTTCCACAAACTACCAGTTTTGAGAAAGAAGACTGCTTTAACTAAAGTGTGCTTCTAGGCATATATTTTCTTTACTGTTATTATAACATACAGTGAGGAGAGAGGATGCTTGTCTGCCAAATTCCAGCCAGTGTAGCTCACTGAGACATCACTCCCCAGATTCTGTAATTCAGCATTGCTCAGGTATACAAGATATTAATCATACCATTTTATCTTACATATCTTGATATCTGTTTAATTTAAAAGGGATCCTTCCTTCTGTGACCTAATCAGCAGAGGGAAACTAAGCAATTTACAAAAAAGCATCACCTTGTACAATTTTATGCATAACTAACACAATCCATGAATATCAAGATGTTCAAAGATTAATATAGCATAAGGAACATATAGACCCATGTACTAAAACCTTATCAGCTGAATTAAGAAGCTCATGGACATCTTGCTTAATGCCATTCTTGTATTTTAAAGGTAGCAAACAATATTTTGATTTTTGACTTGCATTAATTTGTCACGAGGAACTGAAATGCAGGACTAAATAATTTTGCAAAATTATACCAAAACTGAGAGGCTGCAGCAAAGTAGCATTAGTCTCCATTCTGTACCCAGGACCCCTGCTTCCCATGCTTTACACAAAGGCCAGGATAAGCTGTAGCTTTCGATGATGGAAGTTAGCAGACATTCTAACCATGCAAAGTGATAGAAAATTACAACTCAAAATGAAAGAAGCTCTGTTACACCAAAAAGTCTACTAAAATTAGCCCTTAACCAGTAATTTAAAAAGTCAAAGAACACAATTAAGAGATATGTCTTAATAAATGTGATCAAGTTGCAATCAACACACTTGGAGACAGAAAAGGCATTTTTCTAAGGCTTGAGAACAAACTATAAGTTGTTCTGTAACAGTTCAGGTATCCTACTTAGATTCAGTGGATAACAGAACTACGGGGTATAAACCCCACAGAATAAATGTCTACCCATTTCCCCAACGTCTCTTGCCTCTTGGAATAAAAAAGGGCTGGATTCCCATAAAGTTGTCCATCCACACAAACTCTTTCTCCTTTGTTCTGTCATAAATCTTTAGCTCATTCTTCTGATAGTCAGTCAGCTCCAGGAATTGACTCATTTTCTCACATAAGAAAGTCAGGCATTTTTCACGAGCTAATAAAGCCGTATCAGCTGAGCTGGATGTTGTACCTGTAATTAGAAAAGTTAAGCATGCTTCACAAATATAACTAGGCACATTCATCTTATGATTAAGAAACTCAATTCCTTCACAGATGCCATCTTCGTACACAAAAGTTTATATTTCTTGTTAGTGCTTTTGCTTTTCAGTGCTTCCAGTACTATTTGCTGCAGACAAATTGTTCTGTGAGCAACAAAATTAAGGACACCTGACTTTCAAATACTTTTCTTCTACAATTACTATCATCTTGATCCTTTGCTATAGCCCCCTCCACCAGCCTTCTTCCCCTGCCTGTCCTGTGGCTTTCCACATTTTCTCCATTTCCATATCTCCTATTAATCAGCTGGGCCAGTGGCTAAACATGAAAGGATGCGTTCTGAGCTATGCATATGATATAAGGTAGCATGCATAAATGCTGACATGAGGGGTGGGAGAGAGAGAATAAAATGTGGTCATGTGATTAAGTACCATACCAGCTCAGAAGACTCAATAAAAACCACAGGCTTTCTTAATTTGCCTGCTAGCCTTTGCAATAGTATTACTACCTCTAATTTACTTAAGCTTGCTAATTTACTTTCTTGCTACTGAAACACAAAAAAGGAATATGTGGTATAGGATACTGTTAAATAGAAGTGAAAACTTCTCACAAAAGAGTTCCATGCTTTCTCAAAGCATTTTGTTTGCATTCTACTAAAATTATTAATACAAATATATAACTTCATATTTTCTTCTACCAAAGGAGCACTGTAGACTCACCTGATCCTATTCCATCAATGTATACCAAACATGCAGCATGGATAAAAGACATCATTGGAGAAATGTAAAAAAGGCTGCATTTCTTAGCAGAATTTTCATCCTTTACCATGACATTCATAAAATTAACCCATGACAAGACATCTCGCGCACTCAGAATACACTGGCGACCAAACTCTTGATTAGTCAGCCATCCCACAAAGTCCATCATGAGCTCTGCTATGTCTGTCCCTAAAAAGAGAGTAAAAAAGTCAATGAAGTTACCAAATAATTTTATTGGTCACGTCTACTATACACTGTTGTATAAAAAGCACCACTAAAGGAGGTATAGCTGTAATGTATGAGCAACATAGATGGGTGCTCTATATCCAGAAAGGAAGGATAACTGAGAAGTCCATGCCTGTGCTGTCATTACAGATCATTTTAAATTAAAGTAATAAGACAGAATCAAGTGATTAATACTAACAGTGAAGCTGCTAGCAGAAAAGTGCCAGTTCTTTCAACACTTTACATAGAATGAAGCTAAGATGGAGCACTAAAGGGGATAATTCAACTACCTGGATGGTGAAACCTTGAACTTAATTCTGGCTAGCCATAAACCATACACAGTGAGGGAAGAACAAAGTCTAAAATATTTCATAACTGTCATCAGAGAGAGATGTACTTACAGGAAAAAGCAACGCAGTGGTATAAATTTGAAGAACAAAGCCTCCAAACTAATTTTTTTTTTTCTTAACAATGTGTGAATACCAACACACAGAGAAATACCCACCTTGATGGTTTATCCCACCCAGAGACAATCCTGGATGAAGATTGTGTTTTACAATCTGTATCAAATCATGCCGGCCATTGCTTTGTGGACACCATATTTCTGTAAATCTGTTGCGCAATGCAGGAGAAAGCTGCAACCAAGCAGAATGACATTAGCAATTCAAGTTACATTACATCGTATTACTTAATGTTGCAATTAACCAACAGCCTTGCAGCCACAGTACTTGCAAGCAGTAAACCAAGTGACCAAGCTAGACCGTTCCTTCTAATTTTGACAGGATCACTTGGTAACAAAACCTTTTGAGAGAATGTGGATTTTAAGATCTTTAGTACTGCATCAATGCAGGAAATGGCTGGTAAAGGTCAAAAGACACCGAGCTAGTCTGAAGCACCAAAGCTTCATTTTGTTGTATGACATCATGTATCAAGCAATGGCTATGTAATCCACCTTTGCTTACAGAAGCAAACTACCACATGGAAATTTGACTTCAGTTACAATTCATTTCTGTAATTCCTTTCTTCATCTGACTGAATTAGTCAAGAAAAATCACTGACACAAATGCAATGCAGAAATAAATCCCCTTTCAGCACATGGCTTTACAGTGATCTGTTCTGTACTGTAGAAACCACTTTAAATGGAGTACCCATTGTCTTTTGGGCAAAAAAGCTTTCAGTTCTTTTTTTCAGTCCCAGCTGCCAATATTGTTTAAAAGTTTTGGGGGTTTTAAACCCGTCTTAAGTTACTTGAAGCCAAACTTGAGAAACAGATTTTTTACATTTAATGAGAAATGTCTTTTGGGATGTGATGTTCATATTCCCTGAGAAGAACAAGATGATTTCTGTCACTTTCTGAACAGAAATAGGGAGAATATTCTAACATGCAACTTCACACTACTCTAGACTCATGTTGGAACTGGATTTACTTCTTCATAAGCCACATTTCCTGTATTTGAAGTATGCTATATATCAAGCCTACCTAGAGTATTTAAAGCCTGAATTTTCTGTCACATTCTGACAGGTGTTGACTTGTACTGTTGAAATTACAGCACAGAAGTGATGGAAAACAGATACATCCTAATCCTCCTTTAGAGAGATGAAGCAGGTAACTACTAGGAAACACTGGATGCCAGAAATGGCATGATGAATTTTTGCATTGCACCTCCATCACTAGACAGTCAGTATGACCAGAAGATCCATCCTATACTTCCAGTTGCTTTGACACTTACCTCTTTTTTCCCAAAGTCACCTCCTGGGTTCATGGTCGCAAGGATACGAAATTTCTTCCCTGCAACTAATAGTTCTACCTCATTCTCATCATCATCTTGACCACCTTTTTCAGCAAGCACCAATGTCTTCTCAGCTTCAAGAACACTAGAGAGAAGGTTAAAAAAATTGTTTATTTTAAATTTTGTTTCACACTTCAAAAGTTAATTTAAAAATTAATTGGCCTGATTAAACTCCCATTGCCCCAGAATTTGTATTAAAAATTTTAAATCTGTTCATCTTCCCCAGTTGAGAACACTTCTGATTTTGTTCAGTGGGAAACCCTACCAAATCCTGCTGAAAAATTTCAGTTCAAATGATCTGTCAAAAGCCTTACATAATAAAGTAGGTATCTCACAGCTCTCTTTACAAAAGCAATGTTAAAACTTGTATTCATAGGAGCTAGATAAAGAAATCTGCACAATAAACCAGTCTTCAAGCTGACAGAATAAATCTGAGAAGCTCTCTACCAGGTCTTTCTGGTTTTGTGGTATTTTATTTATTAGCTACTCTTCACTGTACACTATAAGCTGTAAAAGTTTGACCTGTTACCTGTTTAGAAAGACCTTGCTTAGTATCACTATAATACAAAGAGGTTAACTGAACTTTATGAAGAATGATAGCTGCCATGATACAATTAAAAAAAAAAAAAAAAAAAGAACAAACCAAAACCAACAACTTGCAACAGAGAGGGTTTGGATATGGTACAAAAAATAGCTGCTAGTCATCTCAATATAACGGGCAATAGAAATGGCTAAAATGAGGGATACTGCTGCAAGCAGATAAAGAAATTAAATTATTTATTTATTTTACACAAAGGAGGGAAATAACTGGATTGTTTCTGGAATCTGACAAGTTGTATAATTTTCAAGAGTTCACTGACAGGCTGAAAATACTAATATTGCAGATGGTAAATTGGGAGATTTTACTTTTAGTTTTCTTTTCCAACTTAACTCATGCTGTTAACTGTCTTCAGATACTGTTTAAACTGTTCCAACTGAACTAGGGTTTATGTTCTTAAGTTCTTTATCCAGGGACATAAACTACTGAAGACGGCAAATTCTTTCATCATCTTATTTTTGGCCATGAAACAAATACAGCAATTTGAGTGCAGACCAGTCTGTAGCAGCACTAAAAAGCCAAACGGAAAGTAACAGCACCAACTAAAGCATTCAAAACCAACATAATCAGTGTACCAACATATGTCAAATAAACATAACACATATCTGCTTTTCAATCAAAGTACTTTTTATTTACCCAGACAAGTTAAGACCACCAAGACTTCAGCAGGACAAGGCAGTTTCATCTTGTCTTACCTTACTATCTTTTCTCTGGCTATAATTAAAATTTCAAACTGCAAAAACTAGTACCTCTTTCAGTTGGATGGCAAACAGGAAAACAAAGCAAACTGCCACAGAAGTTGAAATATGAACAAGGCCAGAAATATTTGGGTCATTCTCCCTTTCAGCAGCAACTATGTGATTTAAGAGAACAGCTGACCCAGGCCAGGTAACACGTGCCTAAAAGAAGCTAGATTTACCCTACTCATGTTTGCATAATGAATAGTATTAAGTATCTTCAATGTGTCTAACACATTTGAGATGTACCTGTTAAGTCGTTCTAGTACTGAATCATCAGCTAAAGAAATCTCATCAAGTAGGAAAAAACCCTCTTCTTTCATTGCTAAAACAAGAGGTCCATCACACCACTCAAAGAGTCTAGAACCATCAGATTCCTCCTAAGAAATGGAAAAGGAAAAGTCATTAATAACTGCTACTTTTTGCTTCCATGGTCACACTATCCAAACCGCTATTGATGTAAGACAAACCTGGTCTTTTGACCTCTGTCTGACTGGTCGCAGTCCTCCCAGGAAGTCTGAAGTCTCCATATGCAAGTGGCAATTCACTGAGTATAGCTTCTGATTAGATAATGCTGCAAAGATCTGGCAAATGGTAGTTTTACCACACCTGCAACAAAGTAATTGAAATGGAAGAATAACAAAAAAACCCCACCCAAATGCATACAATCAGCTCACTTTGGACAGGATTCATACTTTCATTGAAGAGCTATGAGACAAATGCCCAGCATGCAAATTTCCTTCTGCTCCTTTCCTTGACAGAAATGTATGCAAAGTGAAGCCATTTTTGGCACAACTGTTGCTGACTTGCATAAGACGGCTTTAAGTAAATCAATATCTACACTGATGAATTTCTGCAGGTTTAAAGTCAAATTTATTTCAGTCTGCCCCTACAAATACTCAGCTAGCCTAACATTTCACTAAACTGGAGATGCTAAATGTCTAGACCAAGCCTAAATCTGAGGGAATAAACTGCTGAGTACCTGGAGTTCTCATTCATTACACTAATAATTTTACTTCTCCCTTTCCCTAGCTAGAAGGAACAGGGAAGTATTAATACCCCTGTACTCAACACTGGTGAGGCTGCACATTGAATACTGTGCTCAGTTCTGCACCCCTCACTACAAGAGGGATGCCGAGTTGCTGGAGTGGGTCCAGAAAAGGGCAATGAAGTTGGTGAAGGGTCTAGAGCACAAGTTCTCTGAAGAACGGCTGAGGGAATTGGAGTTGTTTAGTAGTCTGGAGAAGAGAAGGCTCAAGGGGGACCTTTACTACTCTCTGCAACTACCTGAATGGAGGCTGTAGCGAGGTGGGTGTCAGTTCTCCTCTCTCAACTAACAAGTGATAGGACAAGAGGTAATGGCCTCAAGCTGTGCCAGGGGAGGTTAGACTGGATATTAGGAAAAATGTCTTCATAGGGAGAGTGATCAGGCATTGGCACAGGCTGCCCAGGGAAGCGGTGGAATCTCCATCCCTGGAAGTGTTCAAAAACTACACTTCAAAAAGTGTAGATGAGGCCCTCTGACATGGTTCAGTGTTGGTCTTGGCAGAGCTGGGGTAGAGGTTGGATTGATGATCTTAAAGGTCTTTTCCAACCCAGCTGATTCTATGATTCTAGTGCTTTTATTCCCTTCTCATCTACAACAATTCACTCTGCAAATATATAACCAGCACAGCAGCAGATAGGTCTACTTCCACAATCTCCTTTAGAACACGACAGTGTCGACAAGGCAGAAGTAGTAGCAAGTCAACACTCAAGGCCAGACTGGATGAGGCTTTGAGCAAGTTGGTCTACTAGAAGGTGTCCCGGCCCAGGGCAGGGGGGTTGGAACTGGATGAGCTTTAAGGTCCCTTCCAACATAAACCATTCTATGATTCTATGTAAAGTGAATATGCTCTCAAACAGACAAATGTCACAATTCCCCAGAAGCAACCTCTCCAGTGACAGATAGTGAGATACTACAGGGCACCTTGTGAAAGGTGGGGACAGAAGTCAGTTAATTTCAATTTTACTGCTTTCTCTATAATTTCTATGTCTCTATATCTCTATACATAATGCAGATAGTTCTGTTAAAGACTTGTGCTGAAAGAGATGCAATTGCTTCCCCTCAAAAGCAAACTGTGAAAAACAGCAGTGCAAGTCTGCCATGAGAGAGGCTAAATGTCCCAGATCAAAGAAGCACTGAAGCCTGCACAATCACTTTGTGTCTAATTTGGTGTCTGGCATAGCACTGCAATGCAGTGTGGTATAAAAAGCAATGTTACCCAGTGTCTCCCACCAGCAGCACTGGTTCACCAAACTCCAGGGCTCGTCCCACCAAAACAGCAAGTCTCCTCATCCCTCTAGTCCAGACAATATGGTTAAAATCTCTGTCCATCACCGACATCCGCATGGAGGATTTAGCTGCACAACACAAAGCAATCCATCAGCTTCAGTCAAATCTAGAGAACTACCAGTATGGCCCTTCTAGAAAACTCACCCAGTAGCTTTTTGACACTTTCTCCTGAGAAAAGAGACTCAGGATATATTTCTTTCTTGAAGTGCTTTTCAAGGACACTCTGAATAACATCCACCTCCTCCTGTTTCCTGACTCTGCCTGCCAGAAGCATAAAACCTATAAAACAAAGGAAGAGGTAAAGCAATTACTATCTGCTTAAGCAGCAACAAAAATTTATGCTTAAGAACTAGAGTTAGAAATCAATTCTACAGACAGTTAAAAAACCTGAGGTAGCAGGGCTCACCATCATTTGCTAAGTGCTGAAGCCAATCATACTCCTTCTCCAGCTGTTCTGCCAATCTGTACCTTTCAGCCCAGCGAAACAGATCCCGCAGGGTAATGAACCCATGCTTCCCAGCAAACACCGTTGAACCTCTGCGATAAGACTGTCATAAGAACAAAATGTGAGCCATTTTTTCATTAACCTGACTGAATACTTAGAGCAAAACTAGTCAGACCTCTCAGATGTGACATGTCAGCCAAACTGTACTAAAAAAAGAGTCTAGCACAGTCATGACTCCCAAATTCAAATTACCTTTAAGCAGTTATTTGATAGGTACCAGAAACAAAATAATGCAGATAATAATAGATAAATAATAAATAAAAGTATTGACAAGAAAATAAGTACCTGGAATAAAAAAAAAAAAAAAACCACAAGCAAAAAATTGGTTCTACAACAAGATATGCTTTAGCACTTTGAAGTGTGCTCTGGTTTGTGCTACTGCAATTAAAATACAAGACTGCAATTTAAATATGAGACAGTTTTAGCTGCATACTAACTGTTACATGCCTGTTAAACACAAGAGTGTCAGAACACACCCAAAATTATTACTTGCAAATAATACCAAATTTAGCACAATCCAAAGACAGATAAAAAAACAATGCTGTACTTGGGATCCAGAGTAAGGGATTATTTTATACATCAACTCCAAAGGCCGTTATTAATTTTTTTGTTGATAGTTTTCCCCCAAATCTGACATGACCTCCCTTGTTCTCTAACTTAACCACCAAACTAAGTACTCCAATGGGTTCTCTTCCATTAATTAAGTTTTAGGTTTTTAAGTATCAGTTAGCAACACCTCCCCCCGCAAAAGAAATTTCTGTTACTTTGTGCTGGAATATGCTTGCATATTTTGTCTTCTACAAAAAGAAGAAAGACTCTCATACTTGCAGGTCTAACATGACTTTGACAAGCTTGCTGCAGTAAGAAGGTGGCAAACTGCACCGTTTGTGCAGGATGGTTTCCAGCTCGACACTTGGCAGTTCATCAAAATGCAGTTCCACAAAACGATTTCTGAAGGCTCTAGACAAAACCTAAAATACGAGAACATACTATTGTTTTAACTTTTTCCTTTGATATTCCTCACGTTATCTATCTTCCCGTACACATTCAAAGGAAATATGGAGAGTGTCATAGTGCACAAATTGGCACATCCACAGAAACACTGAAAGAAAATGTAAGAGACAGTCTGGATGAGGACAAGAGCTTTAAAACGTGTTGCATTTTAACTGTGGTAGGCAGCTAAGTACCAAACAGCCACTTGGTCATTCCCCTACAATGGGATGGGGGAGAGACTCAGAAGGGTAAATGTGAGAAAATTTGTGGGTTGAGATAAATGCAGTTTAATAGGTAAAGCAACAGGAGCACACAGAAGTAAAGCAAAAGTAGGAATTCATTCACCACTTCTCGTGGGCAGGCAGGTGTTCAGCTATCTCCAGGAAAGCAGGGCTCCATCAGGCACAATGGTTATTTGGGGAAACAAACATTGAACATCCCACTCTTCCCCCTTCTTCCCCCAGTTTCCATTGCTGAGCACAGCATCATATGATATGGAGAATCCTTTTGGTCACTTGGGGTAAGCTGTCCTGGCTATGTCCCCATGCAACTTTTTGTGCACCCCCAGCCTACTAGCTGGTGGGAGCCAAAAACATCTTAACACTAAGCACTGCTCAGCAGTATCTAAGACATCCCTATGTTATCAATACTGTATTGGTCACAAACCCAAAACACAGCAACGTAACAGTCACTATGAAGAAAATTAACTATTCCAGTCAAAATCAGTACAAACTGGACACCCATAACCCGAGTCAAGTATCTTCTCCAGTACTTTTGAGCAAGAAACACTGAGTCAATTCTTCTGCAAGTAATAGAGAAGCTGACGAGAGGTGCCATGCTTGACCTCGTGCTCACCAACAGTGAAGGGCTGACTGGAAATTTGACGCTCCAGGGTAGCCTTGGTTGTAGCAATCATGAGATGGTTGAATTCGAGATCCTCAGGACAGTGAGAAGAGCTTGCAGCAAGCTCACTGCCCTGGACTTCAAAAGAACAGACTTTGGCCTCTTCAGGAACCTGCTTAGTAAGGTTCCATGGGATATAGCCCATGGGCAGGGGGGCCCAAGACTCTTGGTTGATATTCAAGGATCGCCTGCTATAAGCGCAGGAGTGCTGCGTCCCAACTAGAAGGAGTGCAGCAGGAGGGCCAGAAGACCTCCTTGGATGGATAAGGAGCCCCTCAGGAAACTTAAGAGGAAAAAAAAAGAGGCTTATAAAAGGCGGAAGCAAGGACAGGTGGCCTGCGAAGAATACAGGGATGGTGCCTGAGAAGCTAGGGACCAGGTTAGGAAAGCTAAGGCCCAGTTAGAATTAAACTTGGCTAGTGATATTAAAGATAACAGGAAGGGATTCTATAGGTATGTAGCAAATAAAAGACAGACTAGAGATAACATGGGCCCTCTCTGGAAGCTATCAGGAGAACTGGCTACACAGGATTTGGAGAAGGCTGAGGTTCTGAATGATTTCTTTGCCTCGGCCTTCACTGGTAAAGGCTCCAACCACACCACCCAAGTCTTGGAAGGCAGATGCAGGGACTGTGAGAATGAAGACCTTGCACCCACTGTAGGAGAGGATCTGGTTCGAGACCATCTTAAGATCCTGAACATACAAAAGTCCATGGGACCTGATGAAATCCACCTGCAGGTCCTGAAGGAGCTGGTGAATGAAGTTGCGAAGCCACTGTCCATCATATTTGAAAAATCATGGCAGTCAGGTGAAGTTCCTGATGACTGGAAAAAGGGAAATATAACCCCCATTTTCAAGAAGAGGAAAATGGATGACCCAGGGAATTACAGACCAGTCAGTCTCACCACTGTGCCTGGCAAAATCCTGGAGCAAATTCTCCTGGAAGGCATGCTAAGGCACATGAAAATCAACAAGGTGCTTGGTGACAGCCAGCATGGCTTCACGAAGGGGAAATCCTGCCTGACCAATCTGGTGGCCTTCTGTGATGGGCCTACAGAACTGATGGACAGAGGTAGAGCAATTAAGAATTAAGGGGCAGGCTGGCAGGGGGGATACTGTTGTGAGTGTCTGTTACAGACCACCAGATCAGGGTGAGGAAGTTGACAAGGCCTTCTACGGGCAGCTGAGAGCGGCCTCACAGTCACAGGCCGTGGTCGTCATGGGGGATTTTAACTTCCCTGATGTTTGCTGGAAGGACCACTCGGCAACCCAGCCACAGTCCAGGAGGTTCCTCCAGTGTATGGATGATAACTTCCTCCTGCAAATGGTGGATGAGCCAACCAGGAGAGGAGCGCTGCTGGATCTCATCCTCACTAACAAGGAGGGTCTGGTCGAAGCAGTAAGGGTTGAGGGCTGCCTTGGTTGCAGCGACCACGAGATGGTGGAGTTCAGGATCTTGTGTGGTAGGACCAGTAGAATAGCAAGTAGAATTGCAACCCTGGACTTTAGCAGGGCAAACTTTGGCCTTTTCAAGCAATTGCTAGGGGAAATCCCATGGGCAAGGCTGTTTGAAGGTAAAGGGGCCCAAGACAGTTGGTTGGCATTCAAGGATTGCTTTTTCCAAGCTCAAGATCGGAGCATCCCGACACGTAGGAAGTCAAGGAAGAGGGCCAGGAGACCTGCGTGGCTAAATAGGGAATTGCTGGGTATGCTCAAGTGGAAGAGGAGAGTTTACAGGTCGTGGAAGGAGGGGCTGGCCACTTGGGAGGAATATAAGGCTGCTGCTAGAGGATGTAGGAAGGCAGCTAGGAGGATTAAGGCCTCCTTAGAATTAAACCTGGCGAGAAGGGTCAAGGACAGCAAAAAGCTTTTTCAAATACATGGCAGATAAAACTAACACCGGACGCAATGTAGGCCCACTGATGAACGGGATGGGTGCCCTGGTGACAGAAGATACAGAGATGGCAGAGTTACTGAATGCCTTCTTTGTCTCTGTCTACTCTGCTGCAGGCAGTCCTGAAGAGCCCTGTACCCCTGAGACCTCAGATGAAGTCAGGTCAACCCCGCTAATGGGTTAGAGACCAGTTGAGCAATCTGGACATCCATAAATCCATGGGTCCAGATGGGATGCACCGGCGGGTGCTGAGGGAACTGGAGGAAGTCATTGCTAGACCACTCTCCATCATCTTTACCAAGTCTTGGGAAACAGGAGAGGTGCCTGAGGACTGGAGGAAAGCAAATGACACTCCAGTCTTCAAAAAGGGCAAGGAGGACCTGGGTAACTAGACCAGTCAGACTCACCTCCATCCCTGGGAAAGTGATGGAACACCTTATCCTTGGTGCCATCTTAAGGCATATCAAGGATAAGAAGGTTATGAGGGGCAGTCAACATGGCTTCACCAAGGGGAAATCATGCTTGACCAATCTCTTAGCCTTTTATGAGGAAATAACATGGTGGATGGATGATGGCAGAGCGGTGGATGTGGTCTACCTTGACTTCAGCAAAACATTTGACACAGTCTCCCACAGCATCCTCACAGCTAAATTGAGGAAGTGTGGTCTGGATGATCGGGTAGCGAGGTGGACTGCGAACTGGCTGAAGGAGAGAAGCCAGAGAGTTGTAGTCTATGGGGCGGAGTCTAGTTGGAGGCCTGTAACTAGTGGAGTGCCTCAAGGGTCAGTACTTGGACCGGTATTATTTAGTATATTCATCAATGATTTAGATGAGGGAATTGAGTGTACTATCAGCAAGTTTGCTGGTGACACTAAGCTGGGAGGAGTGGCTGACACGCCAGAAGGCTGTGCTGCCATCCAGCGAGACCTGGACAGGCTGGAGAGTTGGGCAGGGAATAACTTGATGAAATCTAACAAGGGAAAGTGTAGAGTCCTGCATCTGGGCAGGAACAACCCCAGGTTCCAGTACAGGCTGGGGAACGACCTGTTAGAGAGCAGTGTAGGGGAGAGGGACCTGGGGGTCCTAGTGGACGACAGGATGACCATGAGCCAACACTGTGCCCTTGTGGCCAAGAAGGCCAATGGCATCCTGGGGTGTATTAGAAGGGGGGTGGTTAGTAGGTCGAGAGAGGTCCTCCTTCCCCTCTACTCTGCCCTGGTGAGACCGCACCTGGAATATTGTGTCCAGTTCTGGGCCCCTCAGTTCAAGAAGGACAGGGACCTGCTGGAGAGAGTCCAGCGCAGGGCAACGAAGATGATTAAGGGAGTGGAGCATCTCCCTTATGAGGAAAGACTGAGGGAGCTGGGTCTCTATAGTTTAGAGAAGAGGAGACTGAGGGGTGACCTTACTAGTGTATATAAATATATAAAGGGGGAGTGTCACGAGGATGGAGCCAGGCTCTACTCAGTGGCAAACAATGATAGGACAAGGGGTAATGGGTACAAACTGGAACACAAGAGGTTCCACTTAAACTTGAGAAGAAACTTCTTCTCAGTGAGGGTGACGGAACACTGGAACAGGCGGCCCAGGGAGGTTGTGGAGTCTCCTTCCCTGGAGACATTCAAAACCCGCCTGGACGCATTCCTGTGTAACATTATCTAGGTGTTCCTGCTCCGGCAGGGGGATTGGACTAGATGATCTTTCGAGGTCCCTTCCAATCTCTAGCATACTGTGATACTGTGATCTACCTGGACTTGTGCAAAGCGTTCAACACTGTCCCACACAACATCCTTGTCTCTAAATTGGAGAGACATCAATTTGATGGATGGACCCCTCGGTGGATAAAGAACTGGCTGGATGGCTGCACACAAAGAGTTGTGGTCAATGGCTCAATGTCCAGCTGGAGACCAGTAACGAGTGGTGTCCCTCAGGGATCAGTGTTGGGACCGGTCTTGTTCAACATCTTCGTCACTGACATGGACAGTGGGATTGAGTGCACCCTCAGCAAGTTTGCCGATGACACCAAGCTGTGTGGTTCGGTTGATACCCTGGAGGGAAGGAATGCCATCCAGAGGGACCTTGACATGCTTGTGAGGTGGGCTGATGCCAACCTCATGAGGTTTAACCATGCCAAGTGCAAGGTCCTACACCTGGGTCAGAGCAATCCCAGGCACAGCTACAGGTTGGGCAGAGAAGAGATTCAGAGCAGCCCTGTAGAGAAGGACTTGGGGGTGTTGGTTGATGAGAAACTTAACATGAGCCGGCTTCAGTGTGCGCTTGCAGCCCAGAAAGCCAACCTTATCCTGGGTGCATCAAAAGGAGCACGACCAGCAGGTCGAAGGAGGTCATCCTGCCCCTCTGCTCTGCTCTTGTGAGACCTAACTTGGAGTATTGTGTGCAGTTCTGTTGTCCTCAACATAAAAAGGACATGGAGCTGTTGGAACAAGTCCAGAGAAGGGCCATGAGGATGATCAGGGGACTGGAGCACCTCCTGTATGAAGATAGGCTGAGGAAGTTGCAGCTGTTCAGCCTGGAAAAGAGAAGGCTGCGTGGAGACCTCATAGCAGTCTTCCAGTATCTGAAGGGGGCCTATAAGGATGCTGGGGAGGGACTCTTCATTAGGGACTGTAGTGATAGGACAAGGGGTAACAGGTTAAAACTTAAACAGGGGAAGTTTAGATCTGATATAAGGAAGAAGTTCTTTACTGTAAATGTGGTCAGGCACTGGAATGGGTTTCCCAGGGAAGTTGTGAATGCTCCATCCCTGGTGGTGTTCAAGGCCAGGTTGGAGGGAGCCTTGGGTGGCATGGTTAAGTATGAGGTGTCCCTGCCCATGGCAGGGGGAAGGAAGTAGATGATCTTAAGGTCCTTTCCAACCCTAACTATTCTATGATTCTAAATATAATATACATGAATTCCAGTTCGGTAAAACACTTGTATCTCAATTACTCTAAAATTAGAAATTTGGTATTTTTCAAAAACAAGCAACTAACCTAAACAGAACCAAGGTGTACTGAAAGTTAGTCCACAGCCACCTCAACTCTCTACCTCTTAAAAGTTTCATGTTAATTCTGTGCTATGCATCAGAAAGTTTTCACATCACACTTCTATACATGAGAGAGATTAATCCTCTAGCATCACAGCTACTGAAAGGAAGAGGTTATACAGACCTTTCTGCCACCATAGAGTCCTGGAGGATTCTGAGTAGCAAACAGCATGAAGCGAGGGTGAGCTTTAACGAATTCCTGGGTCTCAGTAATGAACAGCTCCCTGTTATCATCTAGCAAGCGGTTGAGAGCCTCTAAAACATCAGTGGGAGCCAAATTCAATTCATCTAGAACAATCCAGTAACCTTTTCTCATTGCATCTATGAGAATTCCTTGGAAGGAAAAGAAAAAATCCTAGGTTAAAAACCTAACAAACTAAATATAACAGAAGCATGCATTCAGATACTTTTAGTAACTAGTTTTCACTCAGTATAAATGCTAACCCAGAATCAGAAGCAACAGTGCTAGTTAAATTGTTGAATTATCTTTTTTATGTCCAATAGGATAAGCATGAGGAAAACATGAACTCTTAAAACTCACTGAAAGTCACATAAGTGATTATCATTAATATGCAACTACTAACTTTATGACAGGTTTTCTCTCCATTGTAATAAAACAGACAAGCAGAAAACAAGAAAAAGCCCAGTGAAATGAGACAGGAATTTGGACTAAATATAATATGCTCACCCACCTTCCTTGAATACCAACTTCCCAGAGGTGTCTGATGTATAACAGCCAATATATTCCTGAATGTCAGTGTGCTCATGATTGTTAATCCTTACACAATGATTCCCAGTAGCAGCAGCCAACCAGCGAATTAAACTGGTTTTACCAACAGAGGTCTCACCTTGAATCAGTACTGGGTGAGACCTGAAAGGCATAAACAAAAGAGTGGTTTAGAAGCACCACTCATATCTTTCTCATATACAAGATATCGACATTATTTGAAATTTTCACAGATCTACATCACCAAACTAACATTACCAAAACATCACCACTTAACTTGTTTGTGATATCCAGGGTCATAAACTAACATAAGTAACTTTACTCTCAAGTGCTAACTGCTACCCATGATGAATTACATGGCAGTATGAAAAAAGCAGGTTATTATAACGATAAATTTCTAGATTATCATTTAAATAAAGCTAGGTATTGCAGTAAGTCAGTTTAAGCAGACAAGAAATACATGTATAAATTAAACCCACTGTATAATGGAAGTTAACTGTAAAGTAGAAAAAAAAAGGACACTACCCATGCCAAACAATAAAGGCTAAACAATGACACTAGAGGCCCAAAGAAACATCTTTAACTTAATTTTTTAATGGAAATGTTGAAACAGACTTACCCTGCAGACACAACTCTGGCAATGTCTTTCAGATTAAGCTTAACTGAAGGGGTTAGCACGTAAGTCTCATCTACAGTAGGTTCTTTATCGCCAGCTGAAATCCAGTATCCTTCTACAAGTACAAATTGTCCTCGGGGTTTTGGTATTTGCTAAGGAGACATGACAGAAATAACAGATTATACAAATGAGCTTTAATTTGCTAAAGCTACTGCTACAATTACTGCTACACCACTGCAATGTATTCTGTAGGAAGTTATTTTACTGAGCACTGCAGTAAACACTGTCTCTTTGACACAGAATGCAAATTATGGGAAAAGACTGACCAGATTATTTCAAGGTCATGAAGCAGGAATCCTTGGCAGTGCCACGAAAGATACAAAAAGTCTCAAGTCCTAGCACTGAATTTTAAAGTATGCTTCCAAGCAAGAAATTGGCTTTTACCTTTCTATATCCATAGGATTTTTCTAACATGAAGGGTTTTATTCCAAAATAAATACCTATGTCTTACAACTGGCTACCCCATCCCACCTGCACAAGCCCCCATGCAAAACCATGCTGAGCTCCCAGCATTAGTGAGATTCTTCCTTTCCCATTAGAGACAAAGCACAGATGTTTGCTTCATATCCATATGCTCTGCATTTGGAGTCTAAAAATAAAAAGCCTGTGAAAGCTTCCTTATTTTTTCATATTAACAAACGACCTAGCCAACATATGGGCATTTCAAGCAGAAGTAAACATTTATGAAGGTACAGTATAATTTTTTTTTCTAGTTCTTATCTTTATAACATGGGAGACAGGACTGTGAGAAGGAAATGTAGAGGCAAAAGGCAGATAACAGCTCAAAATAAATTCTACCCTGAATACTAAATAGCTCTATATAGGCTTAGTTACATACCTGCTTGAGAAGGCTTTTGATGTTGCCAGAGACTATATGCTGGCAAATTAGCTTTTGAACTACTGGGTGAGAACTTCTGTCAAGCTGTGTCAGGAAACTCAAACAGAAGCCCTAAGAAGAAGAATTATTTTGAGGTCAGAAAACTCAAACAGAAGCTCTAAGAAGAAGAATTATTTTGAGTGATAACATAAAAAAAAAAAATCATCAGGGGAAAAAAAAAAAGGTGAGGGGGAGACATAAAAAAATAATTTGTTTACTACTTTGCTTAGAAGACAGGATTATCCTTTACCCAGTCTTTGTAGTGAATACACAGTGGAACAAACCCCAACAAAGGTAATCACCTCATAAAGTGAGCGTGGTATGCTGCTACATGGATTAGATGCTGCAAATTTCAATGCCCTGCAAAGTGTACGGAGACTATAGTGAGGTCTGTGGCCAGTTCCATCCACCAGCTTTGCTTCTGCTTCCTTTCTCACAGATAAATAAAAGCTACAAAAATAAGAAGTTACATAGTGTTGTTACTGATCAGACCATAGAATCATAGAATGGTTAGGGTTGGAAGGGACTTTAAGACCATTGCTCTAAGGAATGAAATCCAAAGTATGAACACTTAAGCTTATCTACAGCTGTCGCCTTCTATAAAACCTCCAGGTTAGGAAAGCCATGCCAAACTCTGCCATTCACAGCCAGTGAAGCTAAGCAACAGAATATTTTAGAACCGTATTTCTGAGAAGGCATCACTGTAAATTCAAAGTATTCTAAACACATAATAGTTCTTCTGGTTAATGCAGTGAGATAGTACACCTTAAACTAAGGGCAAGAAAGGTAACTTGATAAACACACAAGACTTTCATTGGTATGTTCTACAGCAACAAATCATTTCAGTCTCTCAGATGGGAATGAGGACTGCAACAGCGCTTTTTAACTGGTGCTACCAATAAAGCAGTCTGAGCAAGTAAACCTCCTCCACTGAAACCTTCAGAATGAAGAGGAGGGATGTCTACCATCTTGTTTCCTAAGACTATGCAAACCACTGTGCAGGGAACATCACAGTGTTTCCCAAAACAGTCTAACCACAGACTACAGTTACATACTTCCTTTTTATGACTTATTACAGCAAGGATTTAAAGATATTACAATCAACTTACTTCACAATTCCTTGTACTGTATTTTTATTCACATTCAAGCCTCTCAAATAATCCATAATAAGAATCTGCAAGTCTCCTTCATGTCTCAATTCTTCCACATAAAGTTCAGTAAACCTGTAAGAATCAAATCAATCTATAACAATTCAACAACTGACCATATTTAAAAAATCACGTTGTATATGATTCTTACAGTATATAACATTTAAAATTTTGTAAGCATCAGAAAACTAAAGGTTATTTGACAAGTCAGACTCAAGAACTAGAGTGACTAAAAAAGGGGAAAAAGGTATTAAATACTTTTGAGTAATATAACTGAATTATTTTAACTTAGTAGAATGAAAATTAACTATTGGACTGAGTTTTTTAAGATTTTAAATGAACACTTATGAGATATTACCCATTCTAATTTTGTTATGACTAGCATATCCAGGACTAGCATATTTAGGTTGTTTTCTACTTTTACAAATATCCAGCTCAGCAATGAAATGAGAAAACTTGACAATAAGCAAAGGAAAATCATCAGCAGAACATGTACTCAAGTGAAGTTCTGGGTATCTTTAAATATGTCAACAGCATGTCTGATATTTAGTACGCTACACTATCAACACATAGTTAGTGAACATATTTTCTAAACATTAATTAGTCCACTATATTTACATTGGGTGTTGAATAAGAGTCTGCAGCCCTTCCATACCATGCATTACAACTGCAAACAATAGCTCAGGACACACTATAGCAATCCCAAAAGAGCTGAGCAATACCTTCAGAGGGGTGGACATTTTTGACAAATATATGCAAAAAATGCAAATATAAACTCATTTAAACTTAAAAAGTCATGCTGAAGTCTCCATTCTTCTGTATTACACTGACTTTCACTACTAAGCCAAGAGAGCTAATAGCAATTAAACCTTACTTTACCACTAATAACTACAAATGAGTAGCTGCATATACTTCATTACTACAGCCTTGCACAGTGTTTATGAATCTGGTAAGGGACTGTGTTTGACTTCTGGTACTCCTCAGGGGAGCTGCATCAAATACAAGCAGAAGATCCTTGACTTCAGGAACAGGTTATACTGAAGAACGTATTTGCAACAACTCCAATTCCCTGGCTGCAGTTTAAATGCCTGAAGGTCACACATCAAATATTTTGAATATCACACAAACATTTTTGCAAGGATTATCAACACTCCTGAGTCATCAAGAGAAAGGCTGCTAAGGAGACACAAAGCTCTGGTCTTTATTATCCCCATCAGGAATATAAACTGCTGTAAGTAACATTCCCAGACACTAACAGCTTAATTGCAAAGAATGGTCATTCCCCAACCCTTAGTGACACCACTCTACACCATGGCTAGACCATTTGCTCATGCTCAGCAATTTTACAGAAGTATTTTCCTGATGTTGTTTTATGAAAAACCTTCACCACGATGTGGAAAGCACCTCACAGGAAGTTAATTTGAGTTTAGACTTACATCCTCGGGCTTCAAAGATGACATTCTTCACTGGGTCAACTCATAAAGCTAGTTAAACTCTGAAAAAGGCAGTGACTAAGTATTTTGTCACAAAATCACTATTTCTTACCTGTTTCTTATTCCTGGAGGAAGATTTCTCTTTCCAACATCTGTAGCTGGATTCATGCATGCAAACAAGCGAAAATCAGGGTCACGAACAAGAGGCTCTGAAGTAAAACAGAAATGAGAGACAATGTTAATGCTCAACACAGGATATTTATTACATTAAATAAAGTATATTTTATTTAAGCCAGTTTTCTATTACTGCATTACTACATGCCAGGGTGAAAAGTTTTCAGAGAATGACCCCACATAATTTTATCAGAAGTATCTCTGCATCTTCCCAACAGTCACAATCAAGTGAAACCCTGACCTTCATTTGTGCATAGCAGGATGTTTTAACAATGAAAAACATTTCAAAAATCACATAAGCCCTAAACTTGGAACTCCTTTTACCTCTTCCAGAGCAACTCCCAGTGCTTCCCTCTGCCAGGAAGAAAACACAGCCTAGGAAGCTCATACAACATTTGTCTCTATCTGTATCTCCAGAAAAACAATATTCAGCAGTAGCATTTTTTAGCTTTACCTCTGTTATGCATCTGGCTAGGAAAGAGTTGACTTTTTTCACAACAGCCCCTGTGGTGCTGTTAAGAACACACCAATGTTTCACTATTGTTGAACTGTGCGGGCACTGCATCAAGGGTTTCTTTTTTCCCTGCATTTTGCCTTCCCTCCCCCAGCAACAGGCTAGGAGTGAGCAAAAAGCTAGGAGGGAATGCTGTTGAAACAGTTCACCCAAACTGGCCAAAGCCATATTCCCTACCATGTAACATCATGCTCAGCAGTAAGAACTGAGGTAGAGGAAGAAGGGGGTTGTAATTTTTTGCCTGACAAGGTGGCTGTCTCTTAGAGACTGGCCAGACTTTGGTCTGCTTGCAGGAGCTGGCTAGGTGACTGCCTTTGTACCACTCATTTCACATGAGTTTTCTTGCTTTTGTTTTTCCTGTTCTCTCCCCTCATCCTGCTGGGTGATGGTGTGGTGGGAGAAGTGAGAGAGCAGCTGTATGGGTGCTTAGCTCCTGGCTGGGGTCAACCCACATGGACTCAGAAAAAGCAAAATATTTGTATGCTTATTTCTAGCTGGATAGTATATTCACAGGATCAGTGAAAAACAATTACTACAGTAGCAACTGAACCTCACCATCCATCAAGCCACCTCACCTTTATTTAAAAGAAAAAAAAAAAAAAGAAGGTTATGATCCTTGAACAATCTTTAGAGACAGCTAAGCTTACTAAGGACACAAGAGAGATCGGCTCCTTGTAGAGTTTGAAGAGGCAAAAGCTACAGTTCCTGCATGCACAAATCTCCTGAGCCACAGTGAACTACAACTACCACTTTTTGTGTAAAGAACACATGATTCTCTTCTGGACACATTCACTTTAATGATAAATGTTCCTAAATTATTTTGAGTCATATAGAGTAGGGAGTTCAATTAATTGGATAGCAAGCACAGAAATAGTACCTGTGTCTCCTCTGTCTAGTAACACCAGCGACCCAGATGATCCTTCCAGTAAACCACTCAGGCACTCCAAAGTCTCTGCGGCAGCCAAGTTAATCTCATCCAATAAAATCCACTCACCCTTTTTTACTGCTTGTGCCAGAGTACCCTAAAAAGTAAGATCAATTTGTTAATCACATCACTAGCAATCAAGTGAAGCACCCATATGCTGGAAATACTTGTTTTACAGTCTGTGGGTTGATTACACAAATGGAAATTCAGACTTTTAGAGCAATAGCAGTTTTACTGCTCTCCCTCAATAAAAGCAATTATTTTGCAAGTCACAAGTCAGTTATCACCATTAACAGTTACCATTTAGAGTGGCTCAGATAGAACTAAGGTGCATAAGCTTCACTGACACCACTATGAAAATAAAGACAGTTAATCCAAAGAACTCCAAACTAAGACACAAACAATATTACTTTCCTCAGGGAACTGTGTCTTATTGATTAAAATTATACTTAAGTCAAAGGTTCTCCAGCTATTATACTAGTAGTTCTGCAACTATTACAGTAATTTTTTAGAAAGAGAACAGTCAACACTTTACACACTTCACATAAAATTTGAAAGCATATATTCAGACTAACTGGGTGACAAAGAACAATCATGCATAAACCATCATAGTTTCTCCTAATCACACTCAAATGTCATTAGAATATTATACCATGGGTT
Organism: Pezoporus wallicus; assembly: GCF_028554395.1. Lineage (NCBI taxonomy): Eukaryota > Metazoa > Chordata > Aves > Psittaciformes > Psittacidae > Pezoporus > Pezoporus wallicus. The sequence goes on along the minus strand of NW_026642717.1, from coordinate 946,057 downwards.
TGACACACTTACAAAACACAACTTCTAGATAAACAGCACAGATTCTTAATATTAAATCCTTCATAGGCATCCCTAGGGAAGAACAAGCCATACTGGAGACTGGTCAAGATGTTTATCTAATCTCATACACTTTAAAAAATGTTATACTGCTGATATTCTTTTTATCATACCAGTCCTAATTCCTATTTTACAGCATTAAATTAATATGTAACAACAAAACATTTTCCCACCCCCCATCTAACAGCCGCCTCCTCAAAGTACCATACTTCATTCCACAAAGTTATCATGGAGCAAGTTTTATTTCACAGCAAGATTCTTGCCAGGAAGTTATTTATATAATACTGATTGCAAAGTCTTTTAAATGCTTCTCCTTATTCTTCCTAGCATCAAAATGCAAATGTCCAAATACCTCAACAAACGCGAAGAGAAGAGCATTTTCTGTCATTTTCATCTGTTGATGAGCATGATTCAGTTTAAGACCAAATGCTTCCCACTTTTCCTTCAGTAGTGAGCCTGAAAGCAAAACAAATTTAAGTTTGTACCATCAGAACAATAGCACCAAAAAAATGTTTAACACCAGTATTTTAATCAAACTGTTTCAAGCACAGAGATACACAAGCAAGCTTGGCTGAGCAACAAAAACATTCAAGTTCTACAGATGACATGCATTAAAAAAACCAAAAATTTGCTGGGGGTTTTGTTTGTTTGTTTTGATTGTTTGTCTGTTTTTTCATTTAGCTGAACACTACTGACATATGGGTACAGGTAATTTGCTATTCATTCCAGCATGTCCTAGCTTAGGAACAAACACTTATGCTGTACTTGGTTCCAGCATGGCTGTTACCACTCTCTTAATTTCCAGTGATAGCTCAGAAAAATAAATCCAAATTCACAAACCTTAGGACAGACAGATTAACAATGAATACTTCAGTATCAGTAAAAACATGCTGCTTATCAGTTATGGCATCATTTACTATTGTGCTCATTTCAGTTATTTGCTTAAAGTCACAGCCTGAGGCATATAAAAAAGCAGCAGCATAATGACTTAAATTGATAGCTTTGCAAGTTACAGATTTCAGTTTGTCTTTATTTTAGGATTGTCAATGATTGAAACAATTTCCCACATTTGTGGGAATTTATCTGCATATTCAGAAGAACCAGTTAAAAAAAGAGAGGAGACGAAGTCCATAACTAAGTTCACTTAGCCCATGCTGAATGAAAGCTACAGGTTCCTACAACTTCACATGTTCAGCAGGTCTAGAACCAGAAATCACACCATGCAAAACAAAGTATCAATACTGCCTCTGTTCCAAATGGGTTGTGAAGTCTAAAGCAAGAAAACCTGTTGTTTGGAGACAAAATCACAATGAAGCAAAGGAAAGTTCTGGGCAATTCAGCATCACGAACAGTGAAACCAATTCATTACTACTCTAAGAGTTGTTACTTTGGGTCTAGTTTATTGTTATTGTTTTGCTTTGTTTTTAAAAGAGGAAATATTTGTGAGATCTAAGAAAGTTCCAGGTCTGAAAGAAAGTATGAATGCATTATGAAGGTGCTGAGGCAGTGGCACAGTTTGCCCAGGGAAGCTGTGGCTGCCCCATCCCTGGCAGTGCTCAAGGCCAGGCTGGATGGGGATTTGAGTAACCTGGTCTGGTGGAAGGTGTCCCTGCCCATGGCAGGAGGATTAGAACTAGATGATTTTTAAGGTCCCTTCCAGTCCAAACCATTAGACTGCATTTTTCAAAACCAGGAGAAAGGATGTAATAAAGGTGCATTAAAAACAAACAAACAAAAAGCAAACAAAGCCTCACAAATTCAGACAAATTCAGCAGTATCTACTCTCTGCAATGGTTAACACTAATGACATGTTTGATCAGTCTGAATTCTCACCAGATGCATTTTCTTTTGCTTCCTTATTAATAGCAGATTTATGAATATGCTGCATTAGTTTTAGCAGATCATGCCAACGTTTCTGCCTGTAGCAGGTCTGAATGTGTCCCAAGAATGTCTGATTTTTCTTCCTAGAGAATGTCTGAGAGAAGAGTTCTTCAAAAGACTCTCGCAGAGGCAGCCAGATCAGCTTGTTATCTACAGGCTTGTAACTGAAGAGAAGCAAAAGAGTCATTACTTATTTGTGACACAGAAAAGGAACTAGCATCTGTGAACTAAAAAAAAAAAATCCAGTTACAACACTATGCACGAAGGAACCCTGGGTTTCCAAGTTTTTTTCTCAAATAATAAAAGAAGTAAAATTGCACATATTTAAATGTACATTTTGAGTCACTTTTGTACAGACAGGACCACCCTGATCAGTATTTTTACTATTACCATTCAGTATTTCCAGTGAATGACAACATATTTATATTGGTTAGTTATTTTTGAAAAGACATTGGGTTGTGCTTTTAAGAGACTTTATCACTTATGGATGTACACACAGATCAGTGAAACTGCCTCTGCTCTTCATGAAGGACAATAAGGTGCCTGCATGTAAAAATGTTTCTTAAGACATTTATGCTCCATGAAACAAACATGTACCTAAACACAACTCTGACAACACAACTACACTTGTGTTAGAAGCTTGTTCTCATACTGCCAATTTGTTAAACTTGGACAACTGTTAATGACTCACCCCCCTAAGAGATCTGCAGTGTCACTTTGTTGGTTCATGTTGACAACCCTCAAACGGCGTCCTTGAAACAAAAATATAAAGCACCATCAACTTGTGGGGTTTCTTTGTTTAAATCATTGTCATGTAAGTTACAGTCTTCACACTTGATTTACCTGTAATATGAGCAAGGTACTGAACAGCTGAGGTTTTGCCAGTTCCTGTTTCACCAACCAAAAGCACAGGCTCTCCTTTGACAACACAAACTGCAAGCTGTTCAATCAATACTGCAGATGGCCGTGTGGCAGCAAAGGTTTGTTTTGCTCTGAAAAAACAAAGGAAACAACTCAAACCCAAGATTTACCAAGGAGCTCATTTGAATTTTTCCTTTATTATTTTTTTAGAGGAATGGTTGAATTTATGATCTTTAATTAAAATTAAAGGTTTGGAAAAAATTAGTTCCAAGATACTCTAATATACTTATTTTTCTCAATATGCAACCTAGGAAAAAAAAATAAAAAAAATCAGGATTTACAAAGAACTTCCTGTCAGTGGAGTTAGTAACACATACTACAAAAATCTCCCTTCACAAAGACAGAGCCATCAAAATCTTATTATGACAGCTGTGAATCCACACTGCTTTAAAGAAAATCCTGTTCAAAAAAGCTGAAAATCTCCATGCTTTGGCTGCAAAAGTATGACACAGACAGCCTTAAAGATACACAAGGTAAAACTCAGATCACAAGAATTCATCACATTTTTCATTAGAGGAGAATGCTCAAGTTGCCTTTTTTAAAAAAAAAAAAGGCTGTGACTTGTAATCTATTCTATTCTACCACCAAATATTTTGATTCATATGGACGCTACAAGATATTCTACCTTTGTACAGTGAGAGCTTGGATTTGCTTCTTCGTTAGATGCACTCTTCCAACAGCGACTTCTTGTTCCTGTACTAGAATTTCCGGTTTATAGAGTTCACAGAAGAACTCCACCTGTGAAGAAAGCATTAACATTTCTAATACTAATGTTGCCTACAACGTCACACTAAGAACACCCATGCTATACTACCGGCATTACTTTGCAGCAAGCTAGTTTTTCATGGTAAGATTTTCTATTTTGCAGGTTTTACATACTCATCACCTGAAACACTGAAGCACCTCAGAAATGTTACTGTCTGTACAAACATATTTCCATTTAATAATTTGGTAATGGGTCTATTTCTTAGCAGGAGGTCTAACCACCACCTCAAAAAAGCCTGAGTGAATACTTCTGTGTAAACAAGGATATTTTGCTACTGTCAGAAGATACTACATTCCTGTACTGGAATAATATAAAGAATGAAGGACAAACAGAAAAATCCATAGAAGTTTCAGGGATTCATCTGTCCAGCCAGCTGGCAGGTTTTTACATCTTTAAAGTAAGAAAGGAGGGAATTTTCTTTGCAATCAAACTTCTACAGTCAGAAATAGCTGACAAAGTAATGATTTAGTTTAACTCAGCCATTTATATCACACACTATTAATATAGAGAGTTACAAGGCTCTAGAGAGGTACTTGATTTTGGAACCAATGATTACAGAACAAGTAGTCAGGAAAATATCTCTAATCTCTTTGTTTAAGTGATTAGGGTTCACTGTAACCATCAAAAAACATACTCTTTACTACTCTGTGCATCTAGCAGCATCATGTGCTTAGGAACCTGAGCTGTTCCAGCTGTGTGATCCTTCTTTTGCATGATAAGACCATCTGCAATCTGCTCTGAAACAGAGCCACTGGAACTTTTGGGGTGAGGTGGGGGGGGTGGGTAGGAACCATAACTAAAAAAAAAAAGAAGGAAAACATAGATCCTGGGATAGCACAGAGAGCAAAAAACGTGTTTGGGACAGAAAAATGGGCATATTTTTCAAGAAAAACAGCAGAACACATTTAAACTCATCACTAAAAAAATTGCAACTTACAGAATATTACCAGTAAGCATCATGTTTAATCATAGCTTAACATACCTTTTTTTTTGAAATGTTTAGTTTACTTCCAATAACATTTGCCATTTTCATTCTGCTCCCTTGGCTGGACAGCATACCTGTGAAACAGTCCAATGCCTGTCAAGGAGAAAACAAACAAACCAGGTTTTTCAATACAAATTCTGTATGATATAGTCTGACAAGCACCATCTTAATCTACATGAGTTTGAATCCAATCCAGCCATAGTAAATAAAATTATTTCATTGCCCAAGGATCAAGTCAAACAATGGAGATCAAGATGTTACAAGAGCTTTTAAATTCTGCAGTGGTTTTCAGTGAAAGCAAAATCTTTCAAGGCCCAGTCACAAAAGTTACTTTTAGATAAACAGACGAAAATAGAGAAGTAAGTAATGTTACAAGACCTGAAAAACTGTTACACCTGAAAAATTCCAAACCTGGAATTTAAGTTGATGCATAAGGAAGTAGGAAAGAAGCCTCATATTACAAGAAAAAGGAGAGATTTCAAAATTTTAACTCTCAGTCATATGCAGTTCTAGCTCAGGTTAGTTAAAATAATGCTGCAGCATGCTGTTTGTATGACAGGAGTACGTCTGGATTGGCTTTCAGCACATTACTGCAAAAAACCTTCCTAGTAGCCATGAATGCCTCCAATAGATGGATCACAAACATTCTAATTACAGTCCAATTGATCCAGATAAAACTAAAGTCCCATCTCACATTCCCAAATAGAGTATTTTAAGATTTGTGAGGCAATGCTAGAGTTTGGGTAAGCAATTTCTGGATCAAGTCTTACCGCACCTCCTGAAAAATATTCACTGCTGTGGTTGAGGAATTACTGTCAAAGTTGTAAGCAATCCTGCTGCACCAATTCAGTAAGTCTCTAAAAAGAAACATGGAAAGAGTTGGTACCATCAAAGCAAAATGCACAGCTCCTTCTTTCAGGTTCAATGTCATCTTCTGGCAATTGTACATTTAGCTGTTGTGTAAGCTGTACATAGGAAGACACATATGTAAATAGGGTGCCAATTCTAAAGAGCAGCTGAGCACATAAACACCAATACTGTTGCTTTCAGATACATTGCTTAGAAACAGATAATACATACTCCATTAAACCTTAAATTTATTATACAACTAAAACCAAGAAAAGCAGCAAGCTTTTCATCCTGAAAGGCACTAGCCCCCCTATTTTTTCAAGATACTGATTTCTTACCTTTTGAAAGATTTTGCTGTTGATAAGAAAAAGCAACAAGTGATTCTTGAAAAACAACTGCTGTTTGAAAATTGGTGGCACTCTTTCGCTTCACAAAAATATTAGGTACTACCCACACCTAGTATTTACCGGCTAATTCACAAAGCACTGCTGGTGACAGAAATTCCATGAGTAGAATTGACATTTTGTATAAGAGGAAGAAATAACTGAACATCAAGCCGCATTTCATCATAAAAATTCTGAAATTAACAGTACATTGCAGATCTGGTTATTTTCAGCCATCTCTAAGTTAGAATGCGGTATCTAATATGAAATTATCTAGATAAGCACATATATACAGTTGCTGAAAATGTTATATAATAGCTATTGTGAGAACATTATACAGTACATTTCAGTTCTTAACTAGAACTGGTATGATGTGTTAAAACAAACTGAGAAGTAATCCATATGGCTTGACAGCAACTCAGTACTACATATGACAAAACCCACACTTTTTCCTTAAAAAAAGTATAGCAAATAAGAAGTCCTAAGTATTTCAGACTGAAATTTTAAAAGATACTTCAAGTTTTCCAGTTTTTATGAAATTTCAGTTATTCAAACTTCTATCACTATTAAAAAAGAAATTCAGAAAATAACAAAGATAGAGCCTTTCATTTCTGCATCTACCTAAATTTCCTCCTAATAAATATGTAAGAAAAGACAACCTTAGAGATAGTTCTCGCCCTTCCAGATTTGGTTTCTTATTTTCTGATCTTGATTCTGGTGAATCTTCTGGTACGTGCCTGGAACCAGAAGCACTGATTTCTGATGCCTGATACTTGTCTCCCGTCAGGTGAATGTAAATGTCTAGCAAGTGATCAGTTACAAGAGCAAGGTTGGGGTATCTCCTTTGAAGAACCTAAGGGTGAACATCAAACAAAATAAATCTTTAGCATGGGAAACATCAAACCCGCAGAATTTAATAGGATACATTTCAACAGATACTCAATAACAAGCTGCACAAAACCACTGCCTTGGAATCTCTCATCTGAAGAAAATAAAGAGTTATTGTGACTGGCGTAGTATTGATTTGGGTGCCAAAAGTGAATCTTGCCAACTCTACTCCATTTAATACATCTGCACAAATGCCAACACCAAGAACAAAAGGTACATTCAATTGTATCTTAAATAATGATCATACAACTTTACAACTGATAACCAAAGTTCTTACCTCCTGTCCTTTCTATGACTGATTTTTTTTTAAGCATTCACATTATCTATTCACTGTGCTGATAAAGACACATTAAAAGGCTAATTTTTCTTCTGTGATTCCTTTCAGCTCAGTTCTCTCCACTAAATCTTGCTAACCAAAATTATTGCTTCAGAAAATCAGCTTTTCACAGATAAAGACCAGGAACACTGGCACTACCCTGCCAGACTGACTTTAAAGATTAACCAGAAGGACATGAACCTATTTTCAAGACAAGCACGTGAGTGTTTTCTACCACTGTCTCTTCTACTACTACAGAATCTTACAATATTTCATTTATATACTTCCGTGACTTGAGCTACAAAGTTACAAAAAAAAAGAACAGAAAGAATCTAGTGGTAAGTAGCACATTTAGCACCAAAGTTTCCTTTTTTTCTTAAGGTTTTAACAGCCAAGTTCCACTTCATTATTCATCCTTTCTGGATGTCATTTTCAACATGAGTTCAGCTAGATGCTAACAAAAGATATCAACTACAAATAACATTTTCTATTGACAACTGACTATTTTCCATCTTAAAGCTTCAGGATTAGAGTAAGCTCATTTTTTTATTTTTCTCCCTGTTTTTAAATCCCTGTGGCCTACAAAATGGCAAAGCAATTTGATTCTTAGACCCATTCAAAGTGGAACTGTGTTTGCCAAGGCAAGCTTCAGGAATCTTTGTCCAATTCACTTCAAAGGATAAATCTGAAATTATAAGGGTGTATTGTAGTACTTGGAGATAAAAATAATGATCAAATTTATTACTGGGAACATTTACTACTCTTAACTGAAACAGTTATCCACATGTTACAATACAGCAACACACACCATACCTCCTTGAGTTCTCCTTTGCTCATGTTATCCAAATGTATTTTGGTCCAATATTTGTCCAAAAGAGCAGCATGGCTGCTTTGCTGCCTGTACCAACCTCCACCACAACTGAATATCCTAAATCAAAACAACATGAAGAAACACACGATACTGTGGAACTCTGCATTTTCAGAGCATTCCTGTGCAAAGAATGTGTTATATACCTCTGCTACAGCATAACACACGTGCATAGATCATGCAATGTTTGCCACGGTAAGGTCATGCACCCTACCATGTGTATCTCTGCTTTTCAAATAATCTGTTCTTTTATCACAGTGTTTTTCCCCCTGTAGTGCAAAATCTCCCCAGGGATACTTGGAGAAAGATGACTGACAATAAGTTAAGTCTATCAGAAGAACCATACAGAATCCTTTGTTAGGAGAAGAGTAACGCTTTGTTAGGAGAGGAGCTTGACAGAATTGGCCTGGGAATTATCTTGCACAGATCCTAAAGGATCTGTACTCTACTGCAGATGCAGGAAAAGCACCTCCAGTCTCTGCCCCCTTCACAGTGTTTCCCGATTATTTGTTTAATTCTTTATGCTCAGAGTCCTTTCCGTCATTTTTTGTCCACTCTGTTTTTGTTTTCCTGCGTAAATAACTATGCAGCCGTGTATTATACCCACTGTGGAAGTAGCCTTGCACGTGCAAATCATGAGATACTGGATTGTAGTTTGTTTTTTTTGTTGTGGGTTTGGGGTGGTTTGGGGGGGGGGGGGGGGGGTGATTCATTAGTGTTTGGTTTGGTTTTTTCTAAATAACATTCCACTGCTGTAAACTGCAACAATTTAATGTGCCTAAAAGAAACTATAATTTGCTACTATAAAAACTGTTCACCAATGTGCTGGTTTTGGTTGGGATAGAGTTATTTTCTTCATAGCAGCTAGTACAGGGCTATGTTTTGGATTTGTGCTGGACAGTGTTGATAATACAGAGATGTTTTCCCTACTGCTTAGCCCTGCTTACAAAGTCAAGGCCTTTTTTGCTCCTCACACCAGCCCAACCAGTGAGTAGCCTGGCACTGTAGAAGAGGCGGGGAGGTGATACAGCCAGGACATCTGATCCCAGCTGACCCAAGGTATATCTCATACCATATGGTGTTATGCTCAGCATACAAAGCTGGGGAAAGAAGGACAGGGAGGGAAGGGCACTTGGAGTGATGGCGTTTGTCTTCCCAAGGAATGTGTGTGATAGAACCCTGCCTTCCTGGAGATGGCAGAACACCTGCCTGCCCATGGGAAGTAGTAAGCAAATTCCTTGGTTTTCTTTACCTGTTAAATTGTCTTTATATCAACCCACGAGTTTTCTCACTCTTCTGATTCTCTCCCCCATCCCACCGGGGAGGAGTGAGTGAGCAGCTGTGTGAGGCTTTAGTTGCCAGCTGCGGTTAAACCATAACAACCAAATATACAGAAGAAGAAAAATTAGGAGTTGAGGAAACCAAAAGAAAGCTGAATCCAAAAAGACTCAACCCCAGAGAAAAAAAAGAAAAAATAAAAAAAATTGATCAGATAAACCAAAGAAAAGAACAAATTTATAGAAAGAAAACAAAAGCAGAAAAATCTGTTACAGGCTTTGAAGTAAACTACAAACTATGTGAAAACTATGTAACCATTCCCCTTCCAGATATCCTAGCCTTTAATCTTGATACAATATGACATTTTGACATCTGAGGCATAGGCCACTACACAGGGAAACCATCAGGGAGAATACCTTAAATCTTTTTCTGTTTAGAAAACAGAATTAAAAAAATATCTTCAAGGAATACATGTATACAGCTTTTCAAGGAGGTAAAGGACATAAAAGGAAAAAGGAAAAAAAACCCCAAACTCAAACCACAACCAAATCCCCCAAAAATAATCATTCAGTAGTCAGACTACCAACTAACTCAAGATCAGCAAAACTAAGAAATATTTTACACAGGTGCTGTTACAACCAGCAAGCCAAGACAACTTGTGAATTTCAATCATAGAACCTTTTTCACACAGTTATTCCCAAGAGTGACATTTTGTTTTGGTGATGGGTTGGTTGTGCAAGTGAAAAAATTCCCCTTCACAATTTCTATGGCTTCTACTCCTTGTTAAAGGAAATTGCTAAAATACTCCTGCCCAAGCACCTCACGGTTCCTGGTTTTGATTTAAAAAGAGGATATCCATACTCTTAACCTCATTTAGTTTTACAAGCCTACCTCCTGGTCGCAAAAAACTGGAATCCCGATGCTACTTTTAAACAGTCACCACGACCAGGAATCAGCAACTCTTTTTTTTCCAAAAGAGGAATCAGCACAGAGATCTGGAGAAGAGAATAGATAAAACAATTTTTTTTTGTCAAACTGGAACAGACAGCACACCCATCCATGCTCATTTCACACTTGAGCTGCTAGAACATTTCTGCTGAGCACTACTACATTGTCAGTAACTACAGTTCTCACAGATTGCACTTCCAAGTGATGCTAACAAGAACTGCAGAGTCCCCAGCAGTGGAAGTCACAAGTGTAATGTTTACCTATCTTCATTGAATCATAGAATCATTTGGGTGGAAGGGACCTTAAAAATCAACTAGTTCCAATCCCCACGGACAGGGACACCTTCCACTAGACCAAGTGGCCCAAAGCCCCATGTATCTTTCTTCCGTATTCAAATTTAATGAGGAGAATGGAAATGATGGGCTCTACACTGCAAGTCTAGATCAAAACTATTTATTTTGAATTGTCAAATGAATTACTAAACACTTCTGTTTCAGAATCCTTATTTTCTTTATCTGCCCAAACACAGATGACCTGCATCTCAAAGATGTCATTCTCAATCATCAAGACTTTTCAGTGCATACCCTGCTACCCCCAGGAGAATTTTGTATCTAAACAATCTACCCTTCCATACAGAAGCATAGTAACAATGTTGGAAGGACAAAATGGGAAGTAAGACCACAATGATCCCTCAGCACAGAGGGAGGCAAGCATGGAGGCTGTGATATGGAGAAAGAAGACTGGATGCATGCAGGGATGACCTGAAGAAAGGGGGAGATGAATGCAGGATGCTACTCAGGGTATGCTTATGATGAGTGCAATGAGCCGAGTCCACAAAAGCAAAGAAGTGCATGACCCTCCGGCAGTGAAAAACTGTCTACTATATACAAGCAGTATTTCTTGGCTTTCTTATAAATTCCCTGTATTTCAGAAGACTAAAACCCAATAAACAAGCTGTCAGGTTATTTAGCCACACAAAGGATGTTTTAACAGATATGAAAGAAAACAACTATCTGCAGAATGTCCAGCAGGCCTATATAGCAAAACATCTCTATGGCATTGTTCTTGCTGAAGACATGCTTTGTAGCGGCCATTACTTGAAAAGGGAAGGATGACTGTCCAGCTAGTCATTCCGGAACTGTATACAGGAAATCTGTTAAAACTTATACTGCTTAATGTAACAATACATTTTTAATAGCCAAGCCAGTGGTGAGAAATGCATAATAAAAAACAAAAAAAATAAGGCAAAACAAAAAAAAAACCTCCCACATAACAAAACACTAAAAAACCCACAACTTATTAACAGAACCACCCTAATACAGTGACAATATCCTGTGGTGTTTTGGGCCACATTTGCTTTCAAATATTAAAACATGATTCAAAAGGCACATAGCTCATTATCAGTGTCAACTCAAATTTTCATAGTGAAATTTGGCATCAGTGACAGTGCCATGACTACACTAAAACAATCACAAAAACTAATGCGGTGTGCTAATGTGTGAATGCAGACAGACAGGTTAATTCTTTCTAATCCCTTTTAAAGGGGCAGTATTTTCAGCATGTAGCTGCAAAACTCAGGGTGATTAGACTCCAAAACCTGCTAGTATGGGCCTTAAGACCAGTACCTTACAACAAACATGAACCTACATACCACATCCAGAGGAGCATAATCAATGTCCTCCAGAAGTATCCAATGACCCTTGGTAACAGCTTGTGTCAAGGTTCCAGGCTGCCATACAAACTCCCCTGGTACATCTGTACAGCGATACATGCCAAGGAGTGTCTATGATGGAAACAATCAGTAAATTAGAGACCTGCTCATTGCATCTTTTAAAAACTCAGAGTGAAAACTTACAAAAATGACTGAATTTGTTATGTAACACTTACTCGGCCTCCACTTTACTAAAAATCCATCTGGTAATCAGTCCCCAGCATTACACATTTTTAATTGTGGAAAAAAAACAAAAGTTTCACCCCTCCACAACTACAATAATCTAACTGAAACACAGTAAATAAAATGATCCAGGTAACTGAGAGTGAATTTACAACAGCTGTGCCACCATAATTAACTATCAACAGTGCAACATACAAAGCTGTATTGCACTGAACTTTATTTTACATTTTTGAGAAATCTGTGACTAAGCTAGCAAGAGGAATTGTAAAGCAAGTTACTTAGATACAAAATCTGTCAAGTGCCGTTTCTCTGTTAAGTTCTAACCTCCACATTTAAATATTCCATAAATAAATAAGTTAATGCTTTCACTGCTACGTATTTTGTAGCTTGAACTTTATCACTTTTTCTTAATATAAAATCTTAATATGAAAAAATACTCTTGTGGAGAACACTTGTGAGATGGTGAAATCAGATCTTCTACACAAGAAGGTGTTTATGCATGTTCATAAAAAACTTCAGATGACACTACTGGAAGGTACTAACCACTTTGAAAAACTAAATTGAGCCAACAACAGAAATCAATTCTAGCTCAAAAATTACATATGCAAAACCAGAAGAATGTGAAATTATCTTCACCTCTGGTTTTATTTCTACAGGTAGAACTAGATCACCATTATGGAAGTGCAAGTGTCTTCAACATCACAGGACCTTACTTCATCTCAGCTTTACCACAAAAAAATTTGAATCAGAGTAAACTAATATTAGCTCAGTTGAACTGAAATAGAATTGTCCATACAAGCCTTTGGCACCAGACTGAGTAATTTTAGAATCCTCTTCTCCCCTGACAATTTTTTTTTAAATAATATATATATAAACAAAAAATAGGGCTCTTCCACATAGAAAAACTCTGATAAAACAACATGAATGAAAACAGATACAGCAAAATTATGCACAGAATTTTTTAAACCTACTGAAGCTTAACTGTGACTGCTCTTCATATTTATTTATTCTCAACAGTAAGAACAACAACTCCAGCATTGGGGTTGTGGGGTCTTTGAGCAAAAAGTTAAACATTATTTTCTTAGGAAAGTAAGTCCATGCTTTAAGTAAAGATTATATCTGACCATCCACTTCATCAGTTACCTTACTATCAGTCTGATCCCCAAGCTGGACTTTCAAAATATGAGGAGGCTTTGCTCTTCCTGTGACAGCTGCTAAGTATTCTATTAAAGAAGTTTTGCCACATCCTATTGGTCCTTCTAATAGAACAGGAGTCTGATATGCTACAGCAATAGCAAGGTTTTGAAGATTCGTGAAGGCAGATTCAACCAAAACAAAATGGCTGGTGACACTTTCCTGTTCAAACATAAAATTTGAGTTATTACACTAAAATTGTTACTTTTTTGTTTTTACAGGCTGTACAACACAGAACAATTAGGAAAAGTGAGTATGACAACTCGAAAATTTTGGCCTTCGGATCTGTCAACACATATCAAATAAAATAAAGGATTCTAAAGTGGTATTTAATGACAGATATTAAAATAGATTTAATCGAAAACCTTTTATAGGTGAAATACTTAATAAAGTATATGTACAATTTGTTCCCAAAGGGAGTTCATACTAAGTTGTCAGTACAGACATAGTAACTATTCAATCATAACACATGTCAATCAAATACAATTTGCAATATAAGTGAAATAAAATCATCAGAACGGATCCAAATGACAGGACAAATCAAACAGCAGTTAGAATGAGATGATGTAAGTATGAATACTAACTGTTATATTTACTTCTTTCTGCACAGGCAGATCAAACTCAGAGCATGAAAAAAGAAAAGAGGTAAATTCAGTAACATCTTTATTTTTTTCAAAATGCAATGAATGTAATTTATTGAATGGTAATTAATCAGTGTTACAGATACTCTCCAAATATTGTGACTCTTCTACAGTCACCTATATACCAGCATATGGAAAAAAAATTAGTGCTTTCCTGCCAAAATGCCCAGAGAAAGGAAAACAAGAGTATATACTACACCAAAAAAGCCATTTTGAATTTAAGTTTGGTCTTTTCAGGTACAGTTTCATGTACTTCTCTGGTAACAATGCTAGTTCTTAAGAGTACCTGCTTTCCCTCACATTTTGCCCCTACTTCTTCATCAGACCTCCTCAGCTATAACAGGAACCTCTCCAGCATAACTTGAACTACAGTGTATACCAGATCAGTGAAATACCTGCGTGGTTATTAAAAAAAAATAAAAGCATGCATTTTTTGGAAGTTCTCTTCTCCCTTATAGGGAAAGGGTATCCTTTCACAGCAATGCAGTTTAAAGTATGGCCTAGGCTCAGCACAGCTGCAGCAGCTATGACGCTGGCACAGGAGTAAGAATCTCGTTAAAGAGCTCTACAGTTTCCCCTGCTGCAATGAAGTTCAAACCACACCCTAAATCCTATAAAAAAGCTAGAATACAGTAAAATCAACTGCAGAAGTTTGGGGGAGGGTAGAAGAAGGAATTGAGGAAGAAATTCCTCTTTCCTTGTTTCTGCTGTTACCGAAATTCTGGACATAAGAAGTCTTCATTCATTTCTTTGTAGATCAGTGACACAAAACTAAACAGCTCAGCTAAAATTGTACCTAAATGAGAAAACCAGTAAAGAATACTGGCTGCAGCTACAAAGAACCTAAACAGCTCAAAATGAACAGCATCTCAAGAGAAAAAAGGTTAAATTTTGTTTGTTCAAAAATACTGTTTGCTCCTAAAACTGTAAGGCACTACATTCTGCATTACACTTCACTCAAGTGGAGAAAGTAACAGGGGACGTTTAGACTGAATATAAGGAGGAAATTCTTTCCTGTTAGGGTGGTCAGGCACTGGAATAGGTAGCCCAGGGAGGTTGTGAATGCTCCATCCCTGGCAGTGTTCAAGACCAGGCCTTGGGTGATATGGTTTAGTGTGAGGTGTCCCTGCCCATGGCAGGGGGGTTGGAACTAGATAATCTTAAGGTCCTTTCCAACGCTAACTATTCTATGATTCTATAAGTAACCTCTTACTTCCTTTCCCCTTTTTCTGCCTTCTCAATGAGTAAGTAGCAGCCTTGCTTCAGAGAAAAACTGAGAATATATTTGGAGAAAGGCTGTTTATAATATGTCTGTATAGTACAAAAACTTACTTCCTGCAGGTAAAAGCAACTGTATCAGATCCTAGCTTTACTCAGCTATCAAATATCACCCTAACTTGAATTGGAGATACTATGTAAGGCTGAATAATCTTCTGTAGTTTGTTTGCAAGAACCATTACACGAAGATAAAGTTAACACCGCTTCTACCTCTTCAACGCTTCATTCCACTACAAAGCTTCTTTGCAGTGTCTACATTATGCAGTGCTAGCACACATCAGGAAAACTAAAGATACACACATTACCTGTAATATCTTAATACCATTTAAGCAAGGCAAAAGTCAGTTCACCAAATTTAGGGATTCTTAAAAATAAATAAATAAATAAATAAATAAATAAATAAATAAATAAATAAATAAAAAGGTACACACTTAAGCCTGGGTTACACACCTGCTCTTCAGAAATATGCTGCAGCCTTGGCAGCACAATACCACATACAGCTACTACATTTGCAGAGAGGTCGCCCGACACTATATGTCCTTGTGTGTATTGCAGTTCTTTCTCCTTTTGCCAAAATGAGGAGTCTGGATTGGCCAAAACAAGGGCTTGCTCCACATTCTCCAGCTGAGATTCTTCTAGAAGCCTGTGAAATCCATATTTATTAACTCAATTGAAAGCCACAAACAAAACCAAATAGTGTTCAAGATGTTAAAAGTTCTTACTTTAGTCTGAAATGTATCAACTCCTCGGGACTGAATATCTTCTTCAGGAAAGATAATTTATGCTCATCATTCATGCATGTAACCAGAGCAAGACAGTTTGAAGTATACCTAAAAATTATATTTAGAACAAAACATGTCAAAACATAGTCTTAAGAAATCGAGTTTGACAACTCGCAATTGCAAAATAAAATATCAAGTTTGGAAAAAAATGCAGAAAACTTTCTTCGTAGAAATTATTTTAGTGACCATTCTTTACGATTAAAGAAACAGAACTGAGAAAAGCCATTCTACCATGGCATACTTTATCGTTTATACACCAACTAGCTAAGCTGTCTCTGAAAGACTGAATGATCAATAGAAACACAGTAAAGGAGAGCATTTTCCCAAGTAAATGGAGGTTAACATATCAGACAATGAAAATGAAGTTTTCTTTGCCTGATTTTTTTAGTTCTCCTCCTACCACTTCCTTTCAAAATTGCTTTCTATTCCATGCTATTTCTAAAATAACTCTTAACACAATGACTTGAAGACTCGGTGCCAAAAGAAGCCAACGACTCCCACTGTAGTTGTGTTGCAACAAATGAACATTTAATACAAATCATAAAAATTTCATTATCATAGCACTGGTTTTACCTTCCAAGAAATAAAGCTTTCAATGAGGTTGGTGTGGTGGTGGGAGCTGTCAGAAGAAGGTTGGTTCAGGACAAAATCTAAAAGTCCACTGATTCACTTACTTATTAGCTGAACACCACATAAACCCATTTCAGTCAATGAATCAGAAATTCTATTTCTTTTTCTAAGACTATCTAAGTGTATGTCATCCTGAAGAGCCTCATAAATGGCTGATAAGATTTCACAACACTCTAGGCCCTGCCTTTCCTAAATTATACACCTTATTTCAAAATTGTGTGTTACAAACATAATTCTGAATTTATGTGGGTTTTTTTAATGAAGACTATTAGAGACCTTTTCTTAAATAAATATAAGGCACTATCAATACTACTACTAACATAAATAAGGTAGATCATGTGACTAGGTTGAAGCCCTGCAGGCAGACACTTAATATAAAACATCTGATCAAACCCACATGCAAAGTCTGCAACAATGCCAATGAGAAAGCTTAGCTTAAACCAAGCTTTACAGTACCCAAGACATCAATATACAAGCAGTAGAAAAAAAAAAAACAACTCACTAGTAGTGTATCAGTGCAAAATAGCATTATATACTATTGTAATGTAAATTGAAGTGACAGTAGATTAATGTCTACTTTTTTCTTGGATAACATGCTAGAATGCATGCAGCATACCCAAAGGCTTACAGTAGAGGTGAAGTGATGAACTCATCATCTCCCATTGGGTAAGCTAAAGTTACCTGAAAAGATTCTCCAGACCACAGCTTTAAGCATGACTAAGAGCCAGGCCAAGTTTCACCCTGTGACAGATTGCTACAGCTTTCAAAACATCAGGTAAGAAGCACATGTACAGATACCATCAGTACAGATTTTTCTGGTATTATTTGAAGATTTTTCTACTTGCGTTTGAACACAGTTAAAGACAATCTAAGATAGAGATACATCTTTTCAATGGAAAAGATCTGGGGGTATTAACTTACCAACGGACTAAAGTGTCATGACTCCTTAGGAGTGGAATACACACACTCCAGTCCCACAGTTCTCGGAAAACAGATTGCTCCTTCTGTAAAAATCTATAGGCTGCCTCCATGAGGTCCCGTAACTTCATTCGTCTGCGCCCATATCGGACTGTGTTTGCATCTGAGCTCTCCAGGAAAAGCCTTTGGAAAACTGGTGATGTAGTTTTAAAATATCTTAAAGCAAATCTTTAGAAAAAAAGAGAGAGAGAAAAAGATGGAACACAGACATCTAAGCCAGAAGAAAGGAAAATAACCACTAATAAAAGTGTCAGAACAGAGGTCCCAAGACTGCCATTGACAGCATACTGAGAACTAAGGCCTATGTTTGACTTTGTCTGCACTTGGGACAGACAACTACTTCAGCAGTCAGCTGACAACACACTTTACCTTACAAAAAATCATTGCTTCATTGTCAAGGGGAAGTGTCCTGCCTTTGTTGAAATCACTTTGCTCTTGTTTTCTGAAAAAGTAATACTGATTCCTTCTTATGTAAATTTGTATTCTACTGGCCCACAGGTCTAATCTTAAATGCAGAAATTTTGGTTGTGAACAATTCTCACATATTTTGCTCTGCTTTTGATCATCAAGATGAAAATCATGTTAGATCTTACAACGCAATTTAATCTAAATAAGCTGTCTTTAAGACTTGTGTTTTCTAAATAATTATTTCAATTCAAAACACATTTGTCATGTGAGACAATCCAAACTATATCACCACCTCTCTTCACCAGTGAACACTGACAGGCACATGCTCCTTATGTTCAAACACTGCACAACGGGACACTACATTACTCACGGCAAAACATCAGGGTGGTCAGCAACCAGCTTGCTCATTGCTACACACAGCCTTTCATGTTGATCATGGTTGATTTGGCCACCAGCTTTAATGGCTTCTGCATTTCTTTCCAACAAATCCAACAAGATTGGCCGAACTTGACGGCCCAGCAATAGAGTACATTCTTTATCCAATAATAACTGCGCTAAAGCATCAAGGATGAATTGCCGATCCTGCTGAGTCCAAATCTAGGGGAATGGAAGGCAAGAACAGGTTAAACGGGCAATGATTTTGACTTTTAACTTCAGAATTATTCATGCCGAATTCACAGTGAATTTTACAGACCAAATCTTTCTGAAATCAGAAGGGAGCCCAAAATTCCCAGTGGAAGTACTTACTTGATAAAGCTCTCCATAACGAAAAAATAGGGAA
The DNA here is from genome assembly GCF_028554395.1 of Pezoporus wallicus. Lineage (NCBI taxonomy): Eukaryota > Metazoa > Chordata > Aves > Psittaciformes > Psittacidae > Pezoporus > Pezoporus wallicus. The sequence goes on along the minus strand of NW_026642717.1, from coordinate 927,331 downwards.
ACAGAATGAGTAACATGCAGAATGACACACTAAATAAGAATTACAATAAAGTCCAAAATTCCTAAACTGTATTTTACAGCTAAGAGATAAAGTGAATTACTTGAAGAAAAAAATGGGGAAAATGTTATAACAACTAATGTATCTTTGTTAACAGAATTCCCATGGTCTCAGCAGCTCGGTCTCACAAGAGCCATAAAACCTTTGAGAATTTGAGATTTTAAAAAAGTGAGTTGTATCACGTTCACCATCTCTTTCTGAAAAATCAATCATGATCACAGCTTTGTTTCTGATAGCAATCAGAGAGAGAAATGCTCTTGACAACAAGCAGCATGTATCTGCAGTTTGAAGTTGAGATTTTTTTTTTCCTACTCTTATATAAAAATGGTCCTTTAGTGCAAACCAAAATATTGTACTTTAGAATAGATGGAAAACATTCACATCTCCTAGGAAAACAAATTTTAAAAAAGACCAAACACAACCCCCCACACATAAAACCACTCCCTCACATCCCCCCCAACATTCCTAAATGTGTTACTGAAGAACAACAACTCATTTCTTGTGTCTTATGCTTAAATTTCTCTGGGTTTTGAGCTCATATTTTTACCCAAGCATCAGTTGGATCACTTTGTGATATTTAGCATATAATGTCATATAAATAATCTTGATTTGTATTGGGATTATGAATTTGCACCATGTTGGTTTTGCTCTTCACTTTGACGGCCCACTCTCCTCTCCCTTGCCAAGTGAACCCTTTTCCTACCAAGAAGATTTTGTCTTTCTCAGCAAGGTCGCAAATAAATACAGCTAGGTAAGGCAGCTTTCCAAACCAACCAAGCACTTGCTAAACTGCTACAGAAACATTCTATGATTCAGGCAGGCTTTCATTTCAGCAACACTTGCAGCCCATTTCTGCTTCACATAGACTTTTGTTACTTTTGCTCCTGGTCCTGCAGATGGAACAGTTTCATTGTTACAAGATAAATAGACTGAAGAGGTACTACACACTGCCTTTCAAATGGTGACCTTCTCAGGTTATACCACTGTCAACATCCTTCTAGAATACATGTGTGCTTGCTCAAGTTCCTAGACATCCATTCCCTAACAGCACCTAAGAAATAAGGGAAACTGCAGTCCATACACTACAAACATCAAAACCATCCCATCAGCTGCAAGCAGTTTCTTACATACTTTGTGTTTATTTTCACCAAACTCGAGCTTATCTTCCTCTCATATGCCAGAGCAACATCAAAAATATTTTTTTAAAAGGAGCTGAAGGTTTGCATTCATCACAGAGCAAGATACTGTTCATAACAGGGCATCAGATTTTGAGTAGCAACATGAATGACAGGCTGCTGAAAGGCAGCATGGCTCAAAAGAACTGGAGACAAACTCCACTGACAAATACATGAAGTATATATTTGAAATCAGTTACATCTCTGGCTACCCAAACAAGGCACAACCAGGGGTGCTTAATTTATTAACCAGAGCTTTTAACATCAAATAAACAGTTAAAAATAAAATAGAAAATAAATAATGTGGCTCTGTAAAATTCTGTAGTTACGTGACTACTGTACAACAATTGTACTCCCCATTATCAATTTTGAGAGAGCAAGCAGATTTTTAATCAGTGTGCATAGTACTCTTAGGACATATAAAACTGTTCAAAAATCACAGTGGCAACATTCTCATACTACAAAGGAACCGTCTGCTTGGTTTCTAAGCCTTTCAGAGTCTAAATTAAAAATCCGTGGAAAAAAAGAATACTGTCAAAGGGTTTGCTAACTAAAGGTGGCTCTGTGAAATACCCAACTTCCTCACTCAATAGCAAACAACATCTGATCTGAAAGCATTTAATTCTAGTGTTCTAATCTAGGATAGTAAATCCATACCCACAGTTCCAAACTGCTGCTTTAAGAAAGCATCACAAAAGAATGTCCCTCCAAATACAGAATATATACACACTGTGTATTAATAATGAAAGAGACATTAAAGACAAGCACAGCTAGGAGTGAGACCTGGAGTCAAACATGATCCCAGCTGCTCCTCTAGCAGCACTTTGCATCTCCTTCCCAGCCTGCACAGTACATCGCAAGGTACACAGTGCTCACAAGATGCAGAAATCTTTATCAACAACCAGCTTAATCTAAACACCAAGATTACTAAGAGAAAGGGTCATGGCAAGGAACAATCTGGGCCCACATGAACACCTCATTTCTGACAGTGGCTCAGAGGTGCTTCCACAGAACCTTACACCATACAGAGATTTAACAGTGGGAGGGCATAAGGGCTACATGTAGGAAATCTGTCTTCTTATCCAACACAAGAACACATGTTCTTGGCTCCACTGCATCACGCAACAGGTCTATGGTTATATGCCTGTGCAGCAATCGATTTGGCAAGATGATCCAAGTTTATCCTTCTTCCAGTCTTCCACTGCATGAGAAAGTTGAACAGATTTTCCACATCAGCACACTAACTGGGTTCAGGATAAAAGTGATAGAAAGGCGTGGCCTGGCCTTGGGAACAGGCAAAAAGAAAACAGAGTAGGACTGCTGTCTGATTCAGTAGCATAAAGCAAAACATGAGCCTGACCTCTCCCTGTAACCCACATATTTCAAGGAAGAAAAAAAGTCAATTAAAAAGGCAGGGGGGTATGCAGACTCACAAGAACAAGATAGCTTCAACTACCTCCAAAGCAAGGTAGGGCTTCCTACTCCTCCTCAACACATTGCATTTGATAAAGTTGGACAGACTGTTCCCTCAAGAACAGTGATAACATTCTCTCTGACTTTGTATCAGTGTATTTATTAACATACCATTTTCCCAAGAATCACAGCTCTTCAAAAATTAGACACTGAAAGATGAGAATACACTCCAAGATGAAACAAAAGTATGATATACCTTCCCTTATTTATAATGCTACATGATGTAATGCCTAATTAATCTTTCAAATAAAAAGCAGATGTCACATTTTTGGAAAATAAATCACAGTCTGCCTTAGTTGCCAGGATGTTAGGACATTTTTCTTGCAGCCAGTCAGAAGGTGGGTGAATTTGGGAAAGCTAGGTCACCCCTTTTTTCCTGCATTTATTAAAGTAAAGGCACCTCTCAACATCAAATGCTAAGACTGAAGGGCTATGAATAAGAAATTGGAGTTATTATTAAAACAGTTTTTGAATTTTTGCTGCTGCACAGGAAAATGAAAGGGGAAATGAAGGCTGCCAAGCTAAAACACCAACAGAACTGGAGATCCAGAATGGCGTGCACAAGATCTCCAATTTCTTAAGACGGTTCCGCAGATAAAAACAGAGGAAATATCCAAAAGGGTCGGGGCTTTTTTAGTTTATATCTTTCCATATATGCATGGTGGCAGATGTGAAGGGCAGAAATAAACAAGGTTGCTCTAAAGTTCCATTCCTACTAGCATTTTAACTTTCACATTAGTGAACTCCTCTACTGAAACTGCGCCATCACAGGGAGCCAAAATGAATGCATTTGCACAAAGTCTGCATTTGGAATTCTATGCAAGAAAACGTTCTGATACAATCAGATCTTTGGTAACACACAGAACCAAAAGCACATTCCAGCAGTTCGGAATTCTACATTGATATTGCTTATACAGTTTTCTTAATTTTTATATATATATTAATTAAAAAAGGCAGGAAAAAAAAAAGACTAGTTTAGAGAGCTTTTCATCCCATTTCCCTCATTAAGAGCACAGAAATTTGCTCAGTCGTTGTGGAGTTAACAGTATACAAATACACGGAAATGGCTCTATTCTTATTCCATACTGAAGCACAGGGAACAAGATCTTCCATCACCACATGAATGGTGCCTTAATATGAATCTCAAAAGACTGTTCCATACTTAGCACTTGTGGGCAAATTCCATTCCATTCCTGGATGCTGAAGTCACCAGTTGAAGCGCAGCTGAAGCTAAAGAGCACAGAGTTTTCTAGATTTCCAGAATTTAGAACATACATACTTACATACAAAGCAACTGGTAAGAAATCAGGAAATGACGACTGGAACCAGTTGCTGGTTAGCAGCAAGATAAGCCCAGCATACCTGTAGCTTCCAAGCTTGGAAATAGCAGTGCCATTTTCAAAAGAACATGTCACTGTTCTTTAATGTGCTGTTCCAGACCCCATATATATATATAATCCCTTTTCAGTAACTTCCACTTAGTGAGACTTTTAAACCTTAAGTATATCTCAAAACAGTCACCAGAAGGGAAAGGGTGCACTCTCTTCTCCAGTCTCAGGTCCCAGGTGACTCACTTCTGGTTCACCACTCCGTCTGTCTGCTACAACACATATTTGCATTATTCCCATCTCTATTTCTCAGCTGTTTCATTACCTTGAATAGCAGCTCTTCATCACTGCTTCCCACCAATTAGCATCAACTCTCCAACACAGGGATATATATTCATGTAGATTTTACCTTGATCCTATGATTTGTAGTGACAGAAGGAAAAAGCCATCTGTCTACCAACAGAGAACCTTGACTACCCATATAAAAGGCTTCCCTAACCATAACTAAGAGGTAGTAATTCAGACAATATTTTGTAAAAGATAGACTTTTCATCTTCAAACAACTGAGCCATTTCCTAGACAAAGAGAAATATGGATTTTGATCCCCAAAGCGCGTATACGGCTTAGGGGCTTCAAAAGCTCTATCATGAAAAGTATTAATAATGTAACATTTGACGCGCTGATATTCTGTTATTATGTGTCTTCCAGTGTTTCAGAGACATAAATGAGCTGGGCTCAAGTCTCCTATAAAGCAGGCATGCTTTTCACATTTAGGGTAGCCAAAGCATTAAAACAGTGAAAACAGAACACAATTCCAGCATCACTGTGATGAAGAAAAGGACGCAAAACCTAGAAAATCCAGCCCCTGTCTTTTTAACCCACAGGCTGTTTTAATGCAAATAGCAGCAAGGCAACATGCTGCAGTTATAGGACTACATGCTGCCCTGGTGCTCGTTAACAACATACCATCTCTCATTAGCATGCTTTCAGAGTCACCTTAACACACTAGAGATGTTAACTGCGGGGCAAAACGCCTGCTCGGGAGGCGGGACAGACGCGGCTCCGGGGGCAGGAGAAAACCTGCCTCACAGAGCTCCGCTCCCACAACCCTGGAAGGGGCCAGCAAGGGAAGAAACCGCAACAAGCACACACGGAAAGTAAGAAAGAGAAAGAGGGGAGCGAGCGGCGAGCTGCTCCCGCGGAGCCGCCCCGCCGGCCGCCCGAGAGCGTGAGGGGTCTCCGGGTGGAATTCACAGAGCTGCCGGGAGGAGATGGCGGCGAGGAGGAGTGGGGGCGCGTCCCCTTCCCTCCTCAGCGGCCCCTGTGAGACCCGCCCGAAGGGAGGGAGGCGGGCGCCCGCTCACCTGTTTCGCCAGGAACCTGCTCAGCTCCGCACTGCTCTTCTCGCTCCTGCGCGCCACCAGCTGCAGCGGCCCCGCCAGACAGAACCGCAGGTCCGCCGCCATCCTCCTGCTACCGCCGCTGCTGCGCCGCTTGGGCGCGGGCAGAGCTGAGGGGAGCAGCGGCAGGGGTACGCGCCAGCCGCCGGCAGCACGTGGGGCGCAAGGCAGACACGCACCTCTGCACCAGCTTCCGCTCCGCCGGCGCCGCCGTCACCCACCCGCGACGTCACAGCCCCTCACGTGACGGGCGTCTCACCTGCCAAACTACAACTCCCGGCATGCACCGCTCAGAGCGGCCCACAGTCGCCGGGACTGCGGGTGCCAGGTGCATGCCGGGAGATGTAGTCTCCCAGCACTAGCTACTCCACCGGCAGCAGGAGGCAGCCCGGAGGGAGCGGAGCGAGTCTCTCCCGCTTTCTCACGGTGCTGGGCGTCCTCGTCCTGCCCTATTCCCTGCTTTCCAGAGTGACCTTCGTCGCTACTGCCGGGCTTCCCGATAGAAGACCGAGTCAAGGGCCGCGGACCACAGTGCTCACCCTGAGGCCCTTTAAATCTAGGTCACGGCAGCCGTCAGAGCCCTGAGCGAGGCCGGACGGTGACTAACCCAGACAGGCGGTTCAGGCTCGGGAGGAGAAAGGCTGGCATTACGCTAGCATTTATTTCCGCGTCACTCTGCCCCCGAGTCCTCTCGCCGGCCGCAGCCAGTTCACAAAGTCCTTGCGCGGCCGTGAGGCACTAACGATGTTTCCAGCCGGGTCAGACAGCAGGCTCGCCGAGAGCAGAAGCCGGACTTAAACCTCAGGTTCTCCGGAGGAGCCATCGGAGCTGCCTGACGCCCGGCCCGCCATAGCAGCGGGGCGCGGCTCTCCGCGCTCAGCTCCCACCAGGTGAACCAGCGCGTCCGTCCCACGGCCTCCTGCCGCCGCTCCGCTCCCCTCCACAGCCTTTACAGGAGGGCTCGGCGGCCGCGGCGCGGGGCTGCGTGACCAGCACGGTGACCTCTGGGCCGCGGTCAGCGTGACTTCCCGCGCTCGGGGCTGGGGCAGGGGCTGGGCCTGGGCCGGACAGGGCCGAAGGGAGCGCGGCAGGGAAGGGGCGGGGCGATGGCAGGGAAGAGGGACGCGGCTGCCTCGCGCTGCTCCCTTTGGCGCCAAGTGCTTCAGGCCGGGGGGCGGGGCTTGCCTGACGCCGCGGCGGGGGACGCGCTGTGCGTCTGCGGGGGTTGGCTGCCGTTGCGGGGAGCTCCGCCCCCTCGGCGCCCGGCCTGCGGGACCAGTGGCGGCGGCAGAGACCTGTGGGGAGTCGTGGGTCAGAGGTGGTGGCGCGTGGCTGACTGGTGGGTGAGGGTCGCGCAAGCGTGGCCGCTTGCCGTATGGAACCGTTCCCCCCTCTCCCTTTCAGTCCTTTACCCGTCTCCGCCGGCCTGGCGGGGGGCTCGACGCCGCCTTGCCCTGCGCGGGTGCCATTCCCTTCTTCCATTACCCCTGCGCCGATGCCTCTGCTCGGTTCGGTCCGGCCCGGCCTTAGCCGCCTCGGCTCTCACGGCACCCTGCCGGCCTTTCCCTTCCCCGGGAGCAGCCTGCCCCCTCCGGTCCGTCCGTGCGGCGCGGCTGGGCCGCTATCAGCGGTTCTCCCGCCCTGAGCCCCGGAGGTCCTGGGCGCTTCCGCCGTGACAGAAATTGGGGCTGGCGGGAGCCCCTTCCCGCTCGTGCAGGGCGGGTGAGGCCCGGGGAGTGGGCAAGGGCCGCTGCTGCATCTGGGCTGGCGGTGTTGCTGGCCAGCACCGGGCAGTGCTCCCCGCGCCCCGGCACCCGAGTTTCTCCCGTGCTTCTCTTCCCCACGCAAAGGGTCCCTGCGTGGCAGGCAGCTGCACTCCCTTCAGAGGAGCTTGTGTGTCAGTGCTGCAAGCGTGTGTGCTGGTAAAGTCCTTTTGTAATGGTTGTGGAAGATACTGTACGTCCTGTGGCCAGGCATTGCTATATACTGTGGCAGGCAAAACATTACTTGCCTGCTAGTGCTCATTACTGGTTTGGATGGTGGTGTCAGACTTGGAAATTTGCTCTTAAATGGTCAGCAGAGAAGAAATCAGAATTACCAAATCAGAGTGGTTTAGCTGGTTAAGATATACCTTCATATAACCTATTCATACCAAGTATGGTATGTGCTTGTATTCATACCAAAATTTCTTTGTAGATCTTTCTTTGGTACATATGAATAACATATACAACTGAAGATCTTCTTTATAATTAATACAGGATAGATAATTGCTTACTTTTCTTGATGGAGCTTTCTGTTATCTTGATATAAGGGTTTTCTCATTCTAGTGTTGGATTTTGTTGAACAGCAAGGGCCACAGGTAGCTCAGGCATAACTGACTTATTTCAGGATGCTTCTGTTTTACAGTGTTGTTCTGAAAGTGTCAGTTAATCTGTTGTCTTTCCTCTGATATTTTACTTGTAGATGGGGAAGCCATAGGAAGTTTGTATCATGGCAACAGATGAGGATGGACTGGGACTGTTTGATACCCACTACAGTGGTAAGATGCATTACTTTGTGTTCTGTTTTGCAGTGAAATAACACGTTCAGTTTTGTGAAAATAAATAGGCCCCAGAATAACTTGGAAAACAAAATGGAAACAACTGAAACTGGGACAAATACTGATGAATTTTAACTGTAATTAAATGGTTGTGGTGCACAAGTAAGAGAGATTACATCCCTTTAGTAAGTTTGGATTTTAAAACATGACTGTGTACTTTGGATTTCTGGTGTAGTTTCAGGGGGTGTCTGGAACTGGTTTCTCCCCTATATTTTACAGTGTATAATTTCGCTATCTTTTAGTGAAGTGTGTATTTGGATGGTTCAGAGGACTGTTCCTTTGCTATGTGTAAGAGCATCTGGTATAGAACCAACAATCAAGGTACTCTAGCTTGAGTGTCAACTCTGCAGTTGATCTGACACGTTATTGGCGAGATTTCCCAGCTGCATAAGGGCTGTGGATGTTGGTATTGTTCTTGGTCGAGATTCACACAGAGGAAACAAGAGTGATAAGAGGCATTGGAAAAAGACATGAAGAGAGATTGAGCAGATTTAGGTTAAAGTATGTTTAAAGAGCCAGTTAGTGTGGGAATAGACAGCAATACTAAAGCAAATTCTTTGAATTACAGTACAGACTGTTATAATACTTTCTGTGTAGTGAGAAAGGTTTCTTTCAGTGGTAGTGGCTTTATCATACTAATTCTTTTATTTTTCTTTATGAGTTGTAAACTTCAGTATTCAGTGTGTTCTAGAAAACAGTTTGAAATTTAGATCAAGTTGACTTAGTTTATAAATTTAAAATTTATTTGTATTTAAAAGACATAATTTGCTTTATGCAGAGTTCTTGTGTTTAGGAGTTGATTTTACAAGAGTGTCTTTGCTCCCTGTTGACTAAAGATCTTTTCTTTAAAGCAGTAGCTTCCTGGCTAAAATTCCCCTGTGCTTTACCATTCAGTTCTACTACTTTTACTACTCTCTACTGGTCTAGGATCACAGCTATACTTAGGTCATGGGAGAATCAGAGGTTTGAGTTTACTAAATGTTTACTTTTTTTTTTTTTTTCTTTAGCTGAAGCTTCCCCCTTCAAGGAAGGTGATGAGAGCTCAGTTGATATTTATGATGGCTTGGACAACAGTTTGACAGTTCCTGGTAGGTTGATTGTATCTTGCTGCTTGGAGTGTTAGAGTCTCTGTGCTTCTTAGGCTGGTTTCAAGTAAAACAACAGTTAGCTTAAAGTTTACATTTAACTAGTTTAATACACGCTTCAGTAAGTTACTTGTTTAAATTCAAGACATATTACAATCTGTATAAATACATCTACAACAAATCTGTTAGTTGAATGAGTATAAGATGGTTTTCATGTGATAATGGCTATTTTAAGAGCTTGGGCATAGTAAAGGGGTGCAGAGAGACCTTAGTTATTCTGTCTGTGCCTTGATATAGGACATTTTTTCCTTGAAAAAAGCACCTTTTATTTTCTGGTTTTTAAATAGCTTCAGGATCAGCACCAACAGTCACTGATGACTAAATCCCCAATGAGACCTCCAGAAAATACTTTCCATGTGATACAGTCCATTCAGTAGATCCTTTTAACTTGGTCTTACTTTCTCAATAATTTCACATGCTAATGTAAATTAATTTCCTCTTTTAACTTCTTTGAAGGTAAGAAAGGAATGGACCTAGCACATGTTCTTTCTTAGGAGTCTCAGTGTACTGTTTAATGAAATGCTGTTTCTAATATTTAAACAAGTGTTTCTCTATTGACCATACTACTGTAAGGCCATTGAATTTTTATGGAGGTAGTGTACTATATCCTGATATATATAAAATATATATCTATATATAATATATCCTATGCATGAAGCATCGAAATATCTTTTACTCACTTTCTATTCTGTATTTGTTGCAGCATGTAAGAGAATTCTCTAAGTCCCTGTTTCACATGCTGAGATGCATTGTTTATTAAATGTTATTCCTTTTTGCATTTTTTTGCAGCACAGTTAAATATTTTATATAGTCTAGTTCTGTGGGATCTTGTTTTTGAAATTTTAAAAGAGGGTTGGTAAGTTTTTTGCTCTATACAGATAAGACATTATTTGTATGTTATCTTGTATTGTTTTAATAATACTTTTTGCATTATAGTGTTGTCCAGAGGACTGAAGCATAGCTTTGATAGCTAAGTTCATTTATTTAGTTGCAAATTAATCTGTATTTCAGAGGTGTCATAAGTTGGGTCCTGTTAGTGAAGCGTATTTGGTGAACAGAGCACACAGGTTGATTTGAGGAAAAAGCACTATTATCTAAGTAGTTGGGTTGTTTGTGTGTTGGGCTGATATTTGATTGGTTTGTGGTTTGTTTTGTTGGTTTGTGGTTTGTTTGTTTTTTTCTTCTTTCACTTCTTTGGTCTAAAGCTAGGGAGTTTACATTTGTAAGGGAATATAAAGCCGCAGAGAACATTTACTCAACGTAGAGTGTGGCATTCAACCGCGTACCAGCTCTAGAGTAACTCCATTTGATTCTGATTAACTGATCCATGTTTGTCAATCTGTGTAGAGATCATTGGCATCTGAGTATTCTTTTTCTCAATCATTTTTTTTCAAATGCCAGTGTTTACAAGGTAAAGTCTTCCTAAAAGCTGAATAAACCGTGGGGTGCACATGTGCTAGCTTTCTGCTATCTGTTGGCTTTGCATTGCAAAACCTCAAATCACTGCTAAGTTGTAGCCCTTCTTTCTTTGTAAATCGGGTAGATTTACTGTGAGCTAGCTCTCCTTTGACTTAAACCAACTTATTAGTCATAAAATGCACCTATCTTTGTAGTTAGGTGTCCTGCATATCTCTTAATAGAAATATAATGTTTTCAGTTGGCCTCTAATTTTCATCATTACCTTTTATATTGATATAAATTGGATCAAGTATTTCCAATAAACCTACATAAATGCTGAAATTCAAGATAGAAATGTCTTCTGATAGTTTGTATTTTGTCACTGAGGAAAACACATAACCTTTTTTCTTTATAATAGTCGATTTTCTTTCTACAGACAATTCTGCTCCAAATTCTACACCAGCTGGAAACAGTTTAAATTTATTTGATGAGATATTAATTGAAGAAGGGACTGCAAAGGAGGCATCCTACAACGAGGTACGTCTTAATATGACAAAATCAATTCTGGTATTTTGGAGGGTTTTTGTTCTAAATTTTTTTGTGTGAGGTGCCAAAAATGTTGTCAGTGTGCTGGCTTTATTGGAAAAATACGGAAACTGTTCTTAAATAAGGAAAACCAAGAGTATGCTAATAAACTGTTGCATCCACAAGTTTATCAGAATAAGTGAATCCCTCACTCTGTGACATGTTCTGTTCTCATTTCACTGTCCTTGGCATATGGTTCATGTATTCGCTACCTTACGGGAAAATGTACCATAATTTCCTTCTAGTTAGATACCTGTTCAGGCATATGATACAAAGTTAGTCTTGAAATTTTTCCCAACAAATTTTGCCAGACTAAAACAGATAGGTCATGGATTAACCTTATCTATCATTAAATCTTGTGCTTGAGACTGAAGACAGCCATGCACTAGATAACTGCTTCTAGTAAGTCAGCACAACACTTGCTCATCGCATCACCTCATCAGTTACTCATAGCATCACCTATCCTAGTCCATAAGCACATCTCACCTAATTTGAGCTTTGGAGTAAAAGGGACAGACACCCACAGGTGTAATGCTCTATAGAAGAAGCAGGAGCAAAACTTCCCAGCATCTCTTAAGTAGTTAAATTGTCACCTTGAAAGTTTGAAAGTAGTTTACTATTAAGTATGACAATAAGGAAGTTGTCAGTTCTTCTGTGAAAGTTTTCTTGCAATGTGCAATGAAGGTCTCATGCCAAATGTATTTAATTTAATTTTGTGATCACAACAGGAGTATGTCCTTTGCAGCCTGTTTTTGCAGTGCAGGCTTGTTTGTAGTAACTTTTTTTTTTTTTTAACTTATCTGTTTTGTATTACATAAAATCTGACCACCAAGTCCCTATCTGTAGGGCTGTTAGAACTCCTGCTCCTCGATAATTGTGTGTTTAATTTCACAATAATATGGCTTCCTTTTATTTTCTAGCCTATTACTGTTGGGCAAGCACACATAGATTTCCTCTTATCTGAATGTTTGTGATGTTTTAGAGACTTGGATAATTGTTAAGAGTATATTGAATCTTCTTCTTTTAATATGGCTTAATATGTTACTTTTGGAAAAAAGAAAAAAACCCAAACAAACCACGAAACAAAAACCTTTGTAATATACATTACTGTGTTAGCTAACTAAATCTAGATGAGTAACTTTTCTGTGTAATTAAATCCACTTCTGTACTCTGAACTCTTCTCTCTTTGACAGTTGCTGGTAGAATATGGAAAATGTCAGCAGCAAATAAAAGAGCTGATGAAAAAATTTAAGGAAATACAGGCACAGGTACTGTAGTTCAAAGGGCAGCATTGTCAAGATTCATGTAAAGCAAACTGAATATTGCTTTGAGAGTTAGTTTCATATGCTTTCCAGAATTGATCTGTCATATGCATTGTTTGTAAAGCACCTCTCTGTAGGTGCCAAGAGCTTGTTCTGCCTAAGATACTTGCTAAAGTAGTCTACTGACGAAATCAGTAGGTAAATTCAGTTGTTTCGTGATGTTGCGTGAAGTAAAGTTTAGTTCCTTAAAAGCTATCTTTTTATCTCCTTAATTAGAAAACAAGTATGTCAAATGAACAGCTATCAGAAAGGTATCCAGTTCTCTTGTTTGTTTGTTTTTTTTAAAGTAGGTCTCCACACTATGGAGAGGGTTGCAAAGGTACCTGAGCAATTAGAAAGCAAAAGGTACTTGATCTATTAGAACTTGAAGAGCATGTCTGTGTTCCTTTAAGCATAGTGCTCTTTTGATAAGGCTGGACTGCTCTTCAGCTTGAGCTAGTATCCCCATGGTGTGCCATTCTATGTAGGTAGATTGTCCTGGGCAATTGTGCAACGTGCTCTATTGTGTGTTGTGGCAAAGTCCCAAAGGTGCTGTGCTTCGCAGGGGGAAGCAGCTTCTGCCCTGTGCCACTTCCGTATTGTTTTCTACAAAACTTGCCTGCCTTTCTGAACAGGCTTTGCTGAGGACAGTTATTAAGAGAAGGGGCGATCTCTCTAGGATTGACATGTAGGGTTCTAGAACGTCATATCTGGAAATTTTAGAATGATAGAGCACCCAAAGTTGTTTTTGATACCTTGAAAGAAATACAGTTATCCTCTTTCTTTGAAAGTGCTTAAAAGCTACGTCTTTCATTTGACACACTGATCATAAAAGCAATAAAGTAAATGAATGACACAAAGGGGCAGATTATTAATTTTTAGCTCTATGGTTACTTGGTTTATGGTATATTTCCATTTCAGTAAATTGTATGCTTAAAATATCTTAAGCAATTACTAGGAACACAAACAAAAGCATAAAATCTGACTTAATTCTAACTTCTTCAGAAAATTTTCTGTAAATTCTACTGTCAGTTGGCATATGATGGGACTTTTTCTAATGGTTGTCTTGCATTGATTTGCACTACGTGTTTGGATACCCGGTCTAATTTTGGGGGCTTTGTTTTGTTTTTTTAATCTCTCTCCCTTCTCTCTCTTGCTCTTTTCTTTGTATCTACTTAAAATAGAACGTCATTCTACAGAATGAAAATCAAGCTCTCAAAAAAAATATTTCAGCACTTATTAAAACAGCAAGAGTGGAAATTAACCGTAAGGATGAAGAAATCAGTAATCTCCATCAAAGGTACAAATAGACAGTGGAACTGAAAAAGTACTTTTTTTTTTTTTCTGTGTTTATATACTTGTAAGAAACTTCTGTGTGTATTTTAAGTAAAACCAGTAAAGAAAAAGATTGCTTAGTAAATAATTATTAGTACTGGTATAGTCAGAGGAAATAGGTAGGTATCCTCCTTGCTTGTTGGGGTCTTTTGGTTTCTAATGAAAAAAAAAAAAAGAGGAATCCAAAGGGTGACCATTGCCTGAATTCCTTTTTGTTTTGTTTAATCACCCTTTCCATTCCTGGTGGGGTTATCTAACCATCTTCGTATTTCAAAGAATTGATCTTGCACAGTTCAGCTTCAGAACTAGTCTGTTTTACGGTCTCAGACATGAATTCCATGGAACTTTTCAGACACTAAATGAAATCAATAAAGAGACTATATAATGTTTTCAATGCAAGAGATGAAAGTCCTGTCTCCAATAGTTGGGGATAGCAGCTACAGAATTCTTGGTAATTTCTGTGTGCTACGAATCTTACTGCAGAGAGTTGAACATATTTAAGTATGGATGCGAGAGTAGCTGAGTGTAAGGTTTCTGAACAATTTGAAACCAGAGCAGGGGTCAAAGATTCAGGACCCCTAACTTATCACAAGGTCTCCTGCTTGTCAGTTTTGTGATATCAGCCACATTTGGTTGGTTTGTGTTTCAGTTTGACCGTATGGTATGCGCCAATAGGTGTCATACAGAAGGTTCATTTAACATTACTGTGCTAAAGTCTAAATGCACATTAACTAGGGGAGGTGTTTTGTTTTGTTTTCCAAAATACAAGAAACTGACAGATATGATCTGATGAAGGTCAAGAGGTTTTAAGGTGTCATTCTTTCAGTTGACTGGCTTTGACACAATAGCCATCATTTCACACCTTTGAGTGTAGTATTCTGGGTTTTAAGTTACATTGAAAAATAATTCCTTGTTTTGTATACTCAAACTCACTAAAGGGTTTACAAACTCCATTTCAATACCTTCTGATGGTGATGAAAATTTATGAGCAAGGTATTTTGGAGGCATCCATCATGAAAATCATGGGGAAAGTGGCACTTTGAGGTCTTAGAAGCCCGCCTTGTCTGTTGCACGGTCTATAATAGATTAGTTCATTTTAAGCAAACTGTCAATCTGTAAAGACTGTTTTTGAGGGGAATTGTTAGTGTTTATCTCAAAAAAAAAAGCCAACAAAAAACAAACAAAACCGAAAAACCAAACCCCAAGCCAAACTAAAAATCCCAAAGAACCCACATGGATACAATTACTTTCATCGCACATGTATTCATATTTCATAACCAGCCTCAAGCACAGCAAAATCTTATCAGTATAATTCAAATTAAACCAAAGTATAGGAAAGGGGTTTGGATTGCAACAGCTGCAGCATTGTTTTAGTTCAACATTCACTTCACATCACACTGTCACATTTTTGGAGTAGAGCCAGTTGTATAAGCTGATTGTTCCATATTCCAATGTACTTTGTCAGCCCATAGGAAGTGTTCAGTTTTATAAAGCAAAACCAACCCCATTTTGTATTTGAGATAAACACAGAATTATTATACACTTAAACTGATTCCTTACAACTGGACCAAATCAATATAAAATGTCAGTCCAAAATCAAATGTCTGCGTGTAGCAGCCATTTCCTCCTTGACCCTCCAAAAAGGAGGCATGCATCTGGTGGTTTGCTGCCATCGTTTGCTGGTGTTACTTTTACTTCTTTTTCCCTAGATTAGACACAATCATTCTTTTTTTAGATAGTGGAGAGTATTTAACAAGGTTGTCATTATCCTTAATCATGTGATTTTAATGAAGTGTTTTGTTAAATATGGCAGAAAATGTCTGGATTTTTTTGCTGCTCGTTTGTTTTTTTTTCTAGTGAGGTAACTTTGAGTTCTGTTAGTAATGAGTAAGACAGGCTACATATGCCCTTTTTTTTTGGTGAGGCTGTATGATGTTCATCTCATAATACAGACAATTGGAAGTCTAGCTCTGAAAAAGAAACACTGTATATACTGAGATACCCTCCTGAAGAACTCTGCAATGATGATACTCATACATGTCCACAGAGCTATGATGAATTATTGCAATTTGCTACCAGTTTTCTGTATCATGCACCAGTTTCAGGCATGGTAGCTTTTTTGCTCACTGGGTGGAGTAAGCACAGTGACATTATACTAATTTTTTGTTTGCCAATTTACCAGCTAGTAAGCTATTGAATTGCTTGCTCTTCTCTTTTTCCCCTTCTAATCACTAATGCTCTAAAGACCAACTTTTTTCTTAAGGCAAGTCTCTTTTTATGGCTGGACAATGAAATACTAAATTGAATTAGTGAAATTGTTAATTACAGCCAGTACAGTATTTTTCCACAGATCTTGCTTTTTCTTCAAATGAATTCCATTTGCAAAATATGTACAGAAATTAATTTTTTTTTTCTGTGTGCTAATGGAAATTATTAAACTTCTATTTTTATTCAGCTTTTTTTTTCAACTTTGAAGATGGAAGAAAGCATAAAATAATTTTAGATATATGTGTTCATTGCAATTTGGCTTTAGTTACATTTAAGTGAATATAAAAGTAACATAACTTTTTTTCTTTCGGTAAACAGGCTATCAGAATTTCCCAATCATCGTGGTTTCACCAGGACATACCTTTCAGGGTCAACTAGTGGGAGGTGCTCAGAGATGTGTAAAACTAAAGATTCCAAATTCAGATCTTCTGATTTAGGTGACAGTGTAAAGATGGAGCACAGAATGAAAAATGACTGTTCAAAAGATACGCACCACAGTTACTCATCTCATAATACTGAAAATGGGAAGTCTAGCTCTGAAAAAAGAAGCACTCCATATTTACTGAGATACCCTCCTGAAGAACTCTGCAATGATGAGACTCATGTGTGTCTCCCGAGCTATGACCATAGTTCCAACAAGGATAACAGAAAGGAAAAAAAAGAAATTAAAAGTAATGAACAGTACAGTAGGGGAAATATCAACAAGTACAAAAGAGAAGTACATCAGAGCACCAGAAACAATGGTGACAGTGAAGACGGGAATTCGGATCCTCAGCAAAAGCCGAAAACCCTTTCAGAGAAGGCTAGTAAAAATGAGTTGCTACAAAAAAGTCAGAGTGTAAAACTCAAATGCAGTCCAAGTGTAGAAAGAAGAGTAGAAAGGGGTGTTTCTTCCTGGGAGAAACAAACTACTGATAAAGACAGGTTTCAAACAAGAGGTGAGTTGTATGTTGATGAGAGATCACAAAACGTATTAAGAAAGGATTTTAAAACTCATGATAAAGATGAAAAAAATGCTGGCCAAAAAAATAAACCAAATGAAAAGCTACAAGAGCAGCCAAGGAGATCTGGTAGAGGAAGCAGTCCACACTCAAAGAACGAACATTCAAAGAATCTTCATGAATCACGTAAATGTCGCATAGAGGAGTCTAGGAAAGGAAAAGACTTTGACTGCAAGAGAGACAGGGGAACAAATGATCATACTTCTCGAGAAGGAAGGACTTCACCTTCTAATTCCAGCAGCAGAGAGCATAAATATGCACGCTTGAAGGAAAACAGTAGTAGGTATGAATGGGAAACAGCACATTCCAAATCAGAAAGACACAGAACTGAAGAAAAAAGGAAAAGAGAAAGAGAGGATGAAAACAGACATTTTAGAAATGAAAGGAAAGTTACAAAAGAGATAACTCACCAGTCATTAAAAGAAACCAAGAAAGGTACAGATGTTACAAAAAGTGAGAGAAACAAGTCCTACAAGCCAGAGGAAACATCCAGAGTAGCAGATAGCTTAAAAGACCATAAAGTTCCTAAAACTAAAGATGGTCGCACTGGGTCAAAAAGTAAAGACTTAAAACTTAGCTTTATGGAAAAACTAAATTTAACTCTTTCTCCTGCTAAGAAACAATGTGTCTCTCCAACTGATGGAATTAAAACACCTTCCCAGAAGGCCACTCATGAGGGAAGTACGGAGCTCATGCTGCAGGCAGAACTGTTAGATTCTGCTCACCTTGTTAACTGTGGTCCCACAGAGCAAAGTAATTCAACACTGCAAGTTCTGGACAGTGCAGCCCAAAGCAGATTGGTGACAGCAATGCCTGTTCCTGTCAATTCTGAAAATGAAGCCTTAAAAGTAGCAGCAACAGATCCAGCACAGTCCGAAGAATTGCCAACAGTGGCAAGTAGTAAACTGAATTCAGAAACCTTACCAGAACCAGAAGTGGTTCTGGTACAGCCCCGAGCCTTACCAAGAGCAGCAGAGGTACTGGTTTCTGATGAGATGCAGGCTGAAACATTGGCAGAAGCAGCAGAAGCTTGTGATCTGGTTGAATCGGAAGCCTTGGCAGCAGCAGTGGCAGTGACAGATCTGAATCACCCTGAATCTTTGCCCCAAGAGGTGTCTGGGAGCGTGGCAGAGCCTGAAAACTGGTCTGTGACAGTGAGTGTGATGCAGAATGATAATGCACCACCAGCAGCAGAAGTGGCACAAACTGAAGCTGCCAGTGAAAGTACAGGAGCCCTTCCAGAGTCAGGGGCAGAGAAGAAAGAAGAAGATAAAATAAGTCTAGTAGCTGACATAGAAAGCTCAGCAGACCAGTGTGGCTCTCAAAACCTTGTCTTGGATAACTCTGAAGCCAAAAGTTCTGGTGACCTGGAGTCCTGTGATGTCGCTGATGATATTGGTGAAACAAAACCAGACTCTTTAATGGAAGCAGTGAAGGATAATGACCATTTGGCTGCAGAAAATGCTGAGCGTCCTGCTGATGAAAAGGGTATTTGTGAAATTGATAAGAATACATCTCAGTTACTTGACAGAACTATGTTAACTAGTAAGGATGAGCCATTAGTTGACCAGAATGCTTGTGATCTGGAGCCAGACCTCACTGAAATCAGTACTGCAGCATCTTCTGTTAGTGGAGAGATGTATCCTAGAACTAAGGAGAGAGAAACTAACCCAGTTCCTCTTGATGATGACAGCTCAATACTGAGCATCGATCTCAACCACTTGAGGCACATTCCGAAGGCAATCAGCCCACTGAACAGTCCAATGCGCCCTTTGGCTAAAGCACTTAAGATGGAAAGTCCCTGCAAAGGTCTTGTGAAGAGTTATAACAAAGGTAGTATATATGTATATTCCAATTTCTTTTCTATATAAAGTCTTAGAAGATCTGTTCATGGGAAGCAGAAATGACTTTAAACTGCTTTCTCAAAAACACAATTTTTTTTTTTTAAGCTGTGTAAGTCTCAATGGTCCTTTTTATTTGTAGTGGAACCATTGCACAGTGTAGTCAAGATCATAACCAACTGACCATTAGTGCTTTAAAAGTCAGTGTTTGTCACTACTCACAGATGAGAGGTTGAAATAAGAGTATATGTACTAACTTCTAAAAAAATACATATAGGTTTCTTAATTACAGTTCTGAGTAGATCTCATTAGATTTTTCTCTGAAATTGTAGAGGCAAAAGTTACTTTCAAGTATTTATTTCTGAGAAAGCTGGTGAGAGTATATGAGAATTTCTAGGAATGTCAGCTAAGAGGAGGCTCTGCTCTCTATTTACATTTCAGAGTGAATTTTTGTAGGTATTTTATAATTCTGAGTCAGTGGCAAAAAAAGAACAAATGGAACATTAGGATTTATCATTAATGAAGTCAGGGATGTCAGGGAGATAAAATATGTTAACAGCACTCACAGGAAGAGAAAAGAAATGGCGCAAAGTTTAAATCTTTTACTTGTGTGAATTTAACTTCCTGTATTGTCCTGCTGCAACTAATAATGAGATTTCTCGGAAGTTAGATTTTCTACTAGAAGAGGAATGGTAGAGTGGCATTTAAATCCTTTTTATGTTTTGGAGTATAATCCTGATGTCTTTTTTTCAAGTCTTAGTGTGGTTTACTCTGGTATTCTGTCTTGTGCTTGAGACAGCTACTCTCGCAAATCTGAATTCCTTAAGCAGTTTATATTTTATTCCTGCAGTAGTTTCTATTCTTTGGAATATTTGAAGGAATATAAGAGCTTTGGGATCTGAGTAGGAGAGCATCAAGTCAAAGTTATTTTTTTCAATTTTGTACTGTATCTGTGAGTTGCTTGTTAGAGTTCCTGTCCAGAACTTGCTGCTGGATTCCGAAGCAGTGATTTTTTTTCAGCTCTGATATTTCAGCTCTGAAGTTAGATGCCTAGTTTTCTTTGTAATTTCACTAAAGATATGCATGTCAAATGTTCTGTATCTGTTAAATTGACAGGAGGCTATGGTTTCTCTTTGCCTTAAAATTCAGTACTTGCCATTTTACTGTTTTGCAGGATGGGGTACATATATTAATGCTATATTTTTGACCGTTTTCATTTTATGCTTCAGTTTGTCAAAATATTTAATTAATTAATTTGAGAAAGTATTGATCGTTGTAAAACTGAAATGGAGGCGGTGATGAGTATGTTTTTTGCTCTTGTATAATCTGTATAAACATTTTCAAATGTTGCTTTAAAGTGTAATCACAAGTTCATTGTTTATGGAGATCAATTTAGATATGATCTTTTATGAGATTAAATGTTTGTTAGAGGTCATTAAGCAGTCTGATCTCTGCGTGATTGAACATAAGAGTGTTTTATTAACCAGAGTGCAGGGCAAGCCTAAAATTAACTGCAAATCTCGTTAATCAATACACATGTGCTTCAGTGGCATTTTTGTACAATGGAAATGAGCTTGGCTTTTCATCTTTTGTAACATGCTGCTTCATAGCCAACTGTAACTGCTTGTTATTCTTAACAAAATAACATTTGCTTTGAACTTTAAATAATGATTAAATACATATTTAATGATATCTCAGAAATATAAAACATTTAATAAACTTATTTATGAGGCAGGGTAAGGCATGCTACATTTGGCAGAACTTTAGCCTTTCCTCTCACTTAGTTTTATTCCTGTCATTCAGGCACCTGAACTTTTGGCTTTCCCTAAAATTTCTAAGAAAAAAGGTTTTTATGCCATTGTGCTCAGTTGCAGTGCTGGTAATCTTAAATTCATCAAACCCTGAAGTTTGTCATGTGTGTAGTGCCAGGTACTCTTTTTTTGTTTAGTTTGTCAGTTTATTGAAAGATTTGAAGAATCTTTTTGTCAACCTGGAAGAGATAGTTGAATGCAGTGTTAGCAGGTTATTTCTTCTTCTGATCTCGGTTTTGTTGTGAAACTGTTAAAAGAAAAGCCACCTGTTGTATGGTAGTCCATAAGTTAAAATTCAGCTTGTGCAGTGTTCAGAAAGCTTGTTAAAGTAAATGGAAGAAAGTTCAAAACTGGTGGAAACTGCTGGATTTTTCTGTCTTCAGTGGCTGTATTTGTGAGAGAGATCACGTGGTTTTTGGTGAAATGTTGAGGTCTTATTTGCCCTTTGAAGCACAGAAAAAATATTTAAACCAGCAGTTGCTGAAGCAAACCACACTGACTTGTTATAGCTCAAACTTCCTGTGTCGTTGTTGGCAGTTTCAAACAGTTCTGAATGGTCACATTACAGAAGAGACAAGGATTTTCTGAAAATATCTGTTTATAATTACATTCTTTGTGGTGATTAGGAAATTCTTTTCTTTTTATAGATTTAATTCCTGAAAGTGCGGTTGTTGTCTGTCCCTCAAAGAATTTGTCAAAGGAGGTAAACAAAGAAAATCAAAAGCCAATTAGCATGTCTGATGAACACTGTGAGATGGAGTCCCAGATGAGTATCTCTTCAGATGAAATAGAAGAAGGAGAAATCATAAGTAGTGATGAAGAGGAAGAAAAAGCTAAACCAGAAAGAGGCTCTGAAAATACAAAAAAGTCAAGACCAAAACCTTCTCCTGAGACACGGAATTTGACCAGCAGTCCACAAAATCAAAAGAGCAAAGCTGTGTGTTGCACTGAAGATAATGGAAAATTTGTTTCTGTGAAAGTAAGTACAAAGAAGAACAGGGAGAGGCATAAAAATCAGACTTTCAGATCTTTGAAAGATATGAAGAAGAATAAAACTGTGAGCATTGCTTGTCTTGAAAAAATAGTACATGTTATTGTTGAACCTTCAAGTATACAAGAAATCATGCAGATGTTAAGAGCTATACGAAAACAGATGAGGAAAAGTTATATGAAGTTCAAGGTACAGTTCCCAGTTCAGCATTTTCACAGAATTATAGAATCCGGTATCATAAATTTTACATCATTAATAAAATACTTGAACTTTTCTAAGATGTCTACATTAGGTGAGACATTAAAATTGAATATCTGTGATATTGTAGAGTCCAAACTGAAGCAAGTTAAAAAGAATGCAATAGTGGACCGTCTTTTTGAACAGCAGGTATCAGATATGAAAAAACAGTTGTGGAAATTTGTAGATGACCAGCTTGATTACTTATTTGAAAAGATAAGGAGGATTATAATAAAACTATGTGATGTGAGACATGTGGGAAATGAGAGCGAAGAAAGGAAGTTTGAAAGAGTGGGAAAGCAAAAACACAAGATCAATCGTAAGAATGATATGCAAAGGTCTAGAAAAAAGTCTCTGAAAGTCCAATCTCAAAAGCCTGAAGAATATATCGTTTCAAAGCAAAATGTGGATTATCAACGAGCTAAGTGTCACCATGAGAAAAATAAAACAGATGTGCCAAAACCTGCCTTTACAAAATGTCTCAACTCCATTGATAACACGAGGAATTCCCAAACCAAAATGCACCTCTCTAAAGAGAATAATTTGCAAGGCCCTCTCACTCCATTGAAGGGTGTGAAACATGAAAAGGAAGGATTGCAGCTATCCAGAGATGCTAACAAGACTGATCTTAGTTACGAGCTTCTCACAGAACAACAAGCGTCCAGTCTTACATTTAATCTTGTAAGTGATGCTCAAATGGGTGAAATTTTCAAAAGTTTATTGCAAGGTTCTGATCTCTTGGAAAAAAATGGTAGCAATATGGACAGAAATGAGTGGGAATTCAGGACTCCAGAAAAACAGTTTTTAGATGGTCATAAGTGTAGAAGTAATGTTGCTGAACTGGTGCAAGAGATTGCTCCAAAGGAGGCTTGTGCAGAATCTCAACCAGTAGAGGATATTAAGTGGCCTGTTATTTCACCTGTAAGAGCTCCCTCTTTAACATCTAGGCTTCAGATGTCTGTTGATCCTGATGTACTAGATGAAAGCTGTATGTTTGAGGTTCCTACAAATGCAGCTTCATGCAAAGAAGAAGAATGTAATTTACAAAAGAATAAGTCATTTGTTTCTTCAATCCTCCTTGAAGATTTGGCTGTTTCCTTAACTATTCCATCACCTTTGAAATCAGATTCTCACCTCAGCTTCCTAAAACCTGAGAATAATTCCAGCTCAACTCCCGAGGGTGTTCTCAGTGCACATTACAGTGAAGATGCACTTCTGGAAGAGGAGGATGCCACTGAACAAGACATTCACTTGGCCTTAGAATCTGATAACTCGAGCAGTAAATCAAGTTGTTCATCATCGTGGACGAGTCGGCCTGTTGCTCCTGGTTTTCAGTGTCGCCCCAGCCTACCAATGCAAGCAGTAATCATGGAGAAATCCAATGATCATTTTATCGTGAAGATCAGACGTGCAGTACCATCTATCTCACCGGCATCTGATCGGGTGGTTTCAGTGAAGGAGGTGCGAGCATCTTCAACCAAGATTGAAAAACAAGAAATAAGAAGTGGAGCAAAAGAAAGGGACAGCCAGAGTGCCACAGTAGCTGTTGTGCAAGAAAGTGTCAAACCAGATCTGGTTAAGATGGATCAGTTGCCTCATATCAGCACCGGACAAGAACAAAATCCTTCCTTACCTCAGCTTCTAAAGGAGTCTCATAGCAGTATTGGAAAGGAGGAAACCACTGAGAGGTTGGGACCCTGTAGAACATCTTCAAACACAGAGAGCCATGACACTGAAAGCACAAATGAAGGATCTGAACAATCTCAGGCACTCGAATTGAAAGTATCTGAAAATGTAAATGAAATGGGTGTTAGATCTCAAGGTTCTTTTCCTTATTCCTGCAGTATAGAGTCATACATAGACTTAACAGATGATATGGTTAGTGAAACTTCATGTTGTGTGGTGGAATCCACTAGAGGTAACAGGACTCAGGAAACCTCTACCGGAAACTTGGAAATTAGTGTTAAAAAGGAAGAACTGGAAGAGTGCCGTGATGCATTTATAGACTTAACAGAGGACCTTTCCAGTGAGACTGTAGCAGGTAAATGTAATCTTGAAACACAATCCACTTCAAATACTGAGGTAGGATGCCAGATAAGCAGAGATGATAAAACTAGTAAAAAAAGGAAAAAGGAGGCTGTCAGAGAGAATTCCAACTCAAAAAGGCAACGAAAAGAAACTGAATCAGCAGGTGAAGGGAGTGATGCAAGTGATGTGAAGCCTGAAGAGGTAAATTCAGCACCTAAACAATGTTCTAGTAAGAAGAATGAATTGCAGCAGCACAAAGACTCTTCTCCTTTGGCTTCATCTGCATCATCACCTAGTCTGTATGCCAAAAACATCATTAAAAAGAAGGGAGAAGTAGTAGTTTCCTGGACGAGGTAATTTATGATTTGATCTGTTTGATTGTTCTAGGGTTTGGGTTTTGTTTTTTTTTTTTAAACTCTGATAAACCAAAAAGTGAGAAGAAAAGGATATTCAGCTAATGGCTGAGGTTATTCAGTAGCTCTACATCCTTCTGTTGGATAGTGGTGAGCTGCCTCGTGTCTGTGCAGGGTGGCTTTATGAGATTGTCTTCTCTTAGAGTATCACTAAAAGGTGCCAGAGTCTATTTTATCTTTTTTTCTGTAACAGTTGTCCAGGGGAAAATAAATTTAAGAGATGAAAGATGATTTGATGTAATCCTGTTAACAGCCTTTGGACAAGAACAATTTTTAGTCATTTCTTAGGTAGGTTAAATCAGATTTGCCTTAAAGAAGGTGGCTTCCATATGTCATAACTACTTCCATCACTTACCCAAATCTCCCAAAACAGGATTACTTTTTGGTTTTGTTTTTAAAGCTTATATGCTAAGGTAACAAGACCTACTATATTACCTACTATATTGCACTGTTGGTTTCATTCCCCTGCCCATTTTCTTTCCTGTGCAAGAAGACCAGCCAGGCATGATAGGTCCTTCAAGGACCTGATGTTCCTACAAGGCCTGGAAGCATCAGTGACTGGGTAACGGAGAACAGTTTAAGATTTCTCACACTGAGAGAAGGCATGAGAGCAAACAGTTTTCTCTTTTGAGGCCTATACTGGTCAATCTGAAGAAGTGTACTAGGCAACCATTCAGCCCCCGTATTCCAGTTAGTATGGTGTGGGTGACAAATGAAGTACATGTTGGAGATACCTGCAAAGTTATTGTGGTTTATTCTTATCCTCCAGAAACTATAGTTAGGTTTTGCTGCTCTTGATGCAACTTGATACAATCATCACTTCAGAAAGGGGCTTCTAAAATTTTCAGCACAGACCTTCCTAAACTATAGTTCGAACTCATGTTCTGTAATTTGGAAATACTTAGAACTTTATATATGCTGTATGGTTTGGTTGGTTTGTTTGTGTTCATGTATATATGTATTAATATTTAATAATGCATTTTTGCTATAGAGATGATGACAGGAATTTTACTGGGCTGCCAGATACAAATGTTTCTAGGTAGCATCCTAAAAGAAAATAAATTCCTTCATGGAAAAAACTGTGAAAGCTAATACGATTTTTGATATGCAAACCAATGAGGTAGAAAAATTGTAATAATCTTCTTCCGAAGAATATGGCTGAGTTTTATGGCTTAGTCTTTGTCCACCTTTGAACTATGCCTAAAAAAAAAAAAATGTTTATTTAAATAAGTAGTCATTATATTTTTCTTTGAAATGGAGGAATTTCAAGAGTGTTTAATAGCATCTGGCAGGTTTCAACCAAAGATACATAGTAGCTGCTGTATAGTAACTCTGTCTGTATACGTCTTACATATACCTAAATTCATTAATGAGACAGACAGCAAACTGGTGACACATTTAAAAACAGAATCCTGGTCCTTTATGTTCATGTGAACATGTGCTCTGAGTGTATTTGTTATATTAAGCCTCTTACAGAAGTCGAACACCTCTCTGTTTAATCATGAATGTCAGTGGGCTTTAGCCATGCAAACTGAGGCAAGTCCACCTAGAACTGCTGGCCCCTGTTGAGTTTATGTATTCTTTTCAAGTTTAAATGTCTTCTTTAAAAGCTTAAAACTCTTTTTTGATTACTTTGGTTTTGGACTAACCCTACTGTAATAATACTGCCCTTCCTAAAAGGAGTAGCATAATCTCCACTAACATTTCTTTGTACTAACTTTCTTAATTTGTGCTGGTAGAGGAGAAAATCCTCCATAAGATCGTTGCTGCTGTTTGAACTCAGGTTCTGCAGTTTGGAAATATTTAAAATTTTATATATGCCTTATGTATTTTTTGTTTGTGTGCATGTACACATATATATGTATTAATATTTTAAAAATGCATTTTTGCTATAGAAACGATGACCGAGAAATTTTACTGGAATGCCAGAGAAAAGGACCATCAAGCAAAACCTTTGTTTCCTTAGCCACTAGGCTGAACAAAAGCCCAAATCAGGTAGGTGCTATCATTCTTATAATTTATAGACTATGCTGCTACGTTTATGGTTGCAGTTGAACAAAAAACTTCAGAAATCTACTAACTTTGAGTTGTTTTTTTCCTTATGCCTTTTGTTTAGGGGTTCTTGAAAAAAAGAATCTTGGATTCTTCTACTCGTAACTTAGTAAAAATATACAGTATAGGGGTATTATGGTCCAGGGATTCTTTAGTACCTATTTGATTGATGCCTTGAAAGTGCTGTGTCCAATCATAAGCCAGGGACCACAGGATTGTTTCTGTTGTTGAATCAGCACTTAAAGGCATTTTGGAGATGCCCCAAAGCCCTTGCACATACCTAGTAAATTAGAAAAAGCTTAAAACTAGCACTGGAAAAAAATACTGGGATTTTGCAGAAAGGACATATTTCATTACTATTTTTAATTTTACTTTGTAATTAAGAAACTTCAGAAGGCACAGATGTCAAGTTGGTGTAGAGTATTTCTAGAGGTTTGCATATAACTTTGTACTTGTCTTGAATTGCTGTTTTAATGTCTATCCTGCAAATCCAAGAAAGGAGAAACACCCATTTGGCTAAGTTAGGAAATCCTGTGTGCTCAGGATTTGGCTTTTAGGATGTTGTGTTCTATGGTTACAGAGTCTTCAAGGGGTTTAGAAGCTGTTGGGGTGCCTGACTGGATAAAGCAGCATTATCTGTACATTTATATCACTCTTCCCAGTTGGCTATTTGGCAAATGGTAGATATGCTATAGCGATATGTATATAGCAGTAAGAGATACTAGCTTATGATTGATCGAGCTCTCTATGTAAGCTGTAGCTATGTTCAGCAAAAAGATGTTTGACTCTCATCTACACACCACTTTTGTAAAATTCCAGGTATGCAGACACCTCATGATGAGCCATAAATAACAGCAGTTGTACCAGAGAGTAGAAATAAAAAATAAACTGTGCTTTTTGTGGAGTACAAAATAACATTTTGTCCTCACATTTCAATCTGGCTCACAGTTATACCTGGCAGAATTAGAGTCTAATTGACTTTGAAGCCCTCATTTTTTTCCCTCCTGTGTTGTAAACCAGTCTCCTGTGTTAAAACGGTATTTGGCTCTAGCTGTCTGTGATGCGTGTGGAGGCTATTTCAGATGTCAAAGGTACAGGAAGACTTCCTACATTTAACTAACCTGTTGATGGTTCTCCTAAAATTCTTCTGGTGAAATTTATTGGAAGCAAAAATCAAAATAATGGTTGTCTTAAGAACTTCATGCTGTCAGATTAGTTTGTCTTGGCAGTTACAAAAATCTGGGACCATAATGATATGTCTCTTT
Source organism: Pezoporus wallicus (assembly GCF_028554395.1). Lineage (NCBI taxonomy): Eukaryota > Metazoa > Chordata > Aves > Psittaciformes > Psittacidae > Pezoporus > Pezoporus wallicus. Next base: position 899,628 of record NW_026642717.1, on the reverse strand, counting down.
CTTTGTTCTCCATTAGGTTTCAGAAAGATTCAAGCAATTAATGAAGCTGTTCAAGAAATCCAAGTGCAAGTAAACTTGACACGAAGTTACTTCATGGTTACAGTGTTTAGCTGTTACTAGCAACAATGGACTACAATCACTACATTCATGTAATGGGATTAGTGGGAGGTAACCAGGTCAGAATACCAAGCTTGGTAAATCTGATGCACTTAATTATTTACTTCCCTGTCCATGTTTCCCCTGAAGTGCTTTATCAGAATAACACAGAAGGAACTTTACAAAGAAACTGGCTAGAAAAGAATGGGTACATACAAATGAAGCAGTATCATTTCAAGGGGTGACATCTCCTGTAGGTTAAATATGTTCTATAAATAATGACAAGGGCATGCTGTCAAGTGGAAATGGTGGCTCGTGCTTCACTTGTTGGAAGTACTGCATGTGGTGACTTTGAACTATGATTTTAAAAAGTAAGTGTGCTTTGGAATCCAGTTGGTATTCCTGGAAAATGACTGGTATGTCATCTTGGTCACATTGAAACAAATTTTAGGAAGTTAGGCCTTTTTCTTTTAAAGACAGCAGAGCAATGATGATAATGATTCCATAAGATGCTTACATAGTAATTGCATTCTGATGTTAAGGAATAGGTGGTTCTTGCTGCTTTCTCAGCAGGTTGTAGTGGGTTATAAGGAGAGAATCTGGCACTGTGCGTAGGGTTTGTCTTCGATTTTAAGCACGTTATCATCTACAACAAACTGTAGTTAAAAAAAATTTTCAGTTCTGATGGTATTTTAAAATAATTTTGGGGTTGGGTTTGGTTTTTTTTTCCCATGAAAAAGGTATTTTTCTTTGCAAAAGGCAAATTACATCTGGGAATGGTACTTAATTTAGGTCTTCAACATAATAAGCGCTCTATTTTTGTTTAAAAAAAAATAAAATTTGACAAGTGATTTTCCTTTTAAACTTAATTTAGAAACAGACCTTTGCAGTTTTATAAAATGTGACTTTATACTTTCTAACCAGGAGAAAAACTTTTTTGTAAAAACAAGCAGTTTCAAAATGTTGTCAACTTGGCATGTTTTGACAGCAATTGTATCTTATCTTTGCAAATTGTTTATTACATTAGAAATTCACTATGTTCTATTTTAAAGAACTCTTATAACTGCTTCCAGTTTTACTAGCACATAGTAAAAGTGTGTATGTATACATATGTATACACACACTTCTCATTTGCTGCTTTATCCTGTATTTCTAAAAAAGCTTGGGGTTGTTTATTTCTTAATTTCCTCTAAGAAACATTCCTGGACATTGCACAGGTTTTCCTGTTCTGAATTTGTTGATGTTTGAGGTTTTATTCTTTATTGAGGATCAAAATTGCTGTCATCTTTAGTCAGTCAGAACATCTGCTGGGTTATTTAGATTTCATTTAAGAGCCCTACCAAAGTGCATTGCCTTTCAACTTGAATTAAATTAGCTTTTTGATGGAATCCAATGACTGCGGCTTCAGTTTCAACATAATGGCTTTTTGCTCCCTCCCCGGCTAACGGGACAGAGTTCTTATTCTAATAAAACATCAGATAATTGGTTGGTGATGTTGCCACTGACACCTTTGGAGTATTGTAAATGTGACCCTATGGAATGGATTGTCATGCTGCCAAACAGTGCATCATCCTCATTTTAGGCAGTGCTCTGGAAACTGTTACAAGGAATGACTTGAGTAGGTGATGATGTCAGTTCTGGCAGTCTTCCATCTTACGTACTTGCTTCTAAAACATTTGCTTTTGATGATCAAATATCATCTTCCATGCTACACCAGAAGCATCTAATGATATCAGTGGGTGATTGGTATCCCCTACCCATGCTTGTTCTTAACGTCGATGACAGTTATTTACTCACTGGAGAATTAAATCTAACTGAAGCTGTTCTCACAACTACCAGTTGGCAGAGTAGCTTTCATGTTTGTGGAAAACCAGACTCTACTGAGTGTTTTAACCACATCCTTAGAGATCAAAGCGTGAACAGTACTGAAGGCACTGGGGGAAGTAGCTTCTCTCCATTCAAGCGCTTCCTCTCTGTCTCAAAAAAGCAGGCAGTGTTTTATTACAAAGTTGTTTCTTCATTGTCTGTTTATTTACTTTCTTATCTGTACAGGTGACAGGGGAGGCCTGGGTTTGACTGGTTTGGTTCTGACTTGGATTCCTTTTTTTGTAAGTTATGAAACTTTTTTTAATGTTCTGTTGTAATTATGTGTACAGGTTCCTAATGTAAAATATCTGATGGGTGTATATATATATATATATATATATATATATATATGTATAAAAATAGAGCTTTGTTTAGCCAAAGATGACTTTTTTAACTACATAAAGCTCCAGGTTTATTTTGTATAAACTCCATAGTTTGCTTACTGTAAGAGTGATGCAAAGAATAAAACTGTAAAATTCACACACCTATACCCTTGTTGAACAATGGTTGGCTTGGACTGGTTTTGTACTGTTGTTTGTAATTTGTTTCTCCAAGAAGAATTTTGATACATATATGCAAAATGTACTGTATGTAATCTACAGACTTACTTGTGAAACCTCAGGTAAATGAAAACATCTTCTAGAACAGTTGGCTAATTCCTTGACAACTACAAATGCTGTGAAGCAGCATTAAAATGGACTTCGTTTAGTTTGTATAAATGAGTAGCTCCGTTGATATTCCAGCCAATAAACATGGAAGTAAATCAGCTGCTGCTCTGATGCTGTTACTGCTCCAAACACATACTGCTTGTTTCTTACTGGACATGACTGGATCAGAAATCAGGCAATTTAACAAATAACATACAACCTTTAAACTACTTAGGAATTAGATCATATGACTTTCCTCTTTTTTTTTTTTATAGAATCATTGGGTTAGTATTGAGTGCAGTATTACAATGGAGGAAGACCTTTTGTATCCAAAGCTTTTCATTGGAAGAGTGTAGCTGGCAGCCCTTTGAGAGGCTTACTTATTACTGAAGAATAGGTCTGCTTCTGTCCACCACACGTGTTTCTACAGGATTCAGACTAAAAACTCTTAGTGGACATGAGTATTGGAAAACTTTCTAGAGTGGGAATTCAAGGAGCAGGGTTTATGGAGATGTGCATAACAGTGAAATTGTAAAGCATTGGGTATTGATTTTTGAGGGATTCTCTCAGACATAGCCTGTTGCCAGCTGTCTACATAAAATAGTTGACTGGACTAAAGGCATTTCTCTTCAGTGTCAATGCAGCAGCCCATAGCTATTTCCATTAAGTCTTTCCTCTAATTGTCTTCACTCTAAAACCAGCTGCAGAATAGTCTCTAGCAATTTGTCTTCATGCAGGGAGGCAGCAGTAATAAAGCATGCCAAGAACAGATTTCAGGACTTCTTGGAAGAATCAATCAAGAGGCATTGCAGGAGCAAAATTAGCTTCGATGGGGAAGATGGGCAAAGTTTTGGTGACGTCTGGTACATACATCCTCTCCCGTCAGAGTTTGACAGTACAATGCTGTGCCACCAAAAACAACCCCATCTCAGTCTTTAGGAAGAAGAGCCTGAAGTGGAAGTCAGTCACAACCTTATAGGATGGAAGAAAAAGGCCAAAAGACCAGAAGAGGAAAAAAAAAAACATACTTGGGATTTCCATAAAATTTAAGCCTTGGCAGGGCTTAGGCAGCAAAAGCTCTCGTTATCAGAACCTCAGCTCCCGTGGCCCTGATTTCTCACAAAATCCGATTTTGGTAACTCAGCTTTTTTAAACCTTGTCTCTCAAAGATACCAATTCTGAAGGTACTTGAGGTGGCTCTTTAACCCAGCTGAAGAAGGGTAGCTGTGTCAAAAGTCTGTGTTTCTGTCTGAAGACTTGAGTCTCAGTTCCTGTGGCCTCCTTTTCAAAGACTCAGTCTAACACATCCTAAATTAACTCACCAGGCAACAGAGTGTGAAATCGGACATGACCGATCGATCCTTGGGCATTGATTCAAAGCAAAACTAATGGAATGTAAAGAAAATGTAAGAATCTATCGTGCCGTAAAGGCTGCCTATTTGGCCATTTTGTAAAATAAAATGTCATTTGGGAGCTGAGTGGAGGTGTAATATTTGAAGAACCAGCTAAAACAAGGCATAGGGATATTGCAAACTACTGCTGTGCAGCTTGAGCCTTGAGGGAATGGCTTTGTTAGATTCCACTGACTAAAATAATTGCATGATAATTTTGGCTAGAGGCACCATCCTATCATCTGATGATTTTCAAGCTGTGCATGGGTAGTTTAGGCTGAGTTATCCAGCTACAAAGATCCGAGAAGTCTGCTCAGCATACCACATCTATGTTTTGGCTCTTGGGAAAAAATCGCATGTCCTAGCACTGTTGAAGCAAGGTCTCTGAGCTACAGTAATCCGCAGCACTGAGTGCTCCATCTGCAATGCTCTAAGACAACCCAAGGGCTTTCTCATAAGGTAAGTGGCAGAAAAATAATTCTTCCCAGGACAGTATGAAGCAGGCAGGTGCCTGTTAGAGGTGAAGCAATGCAAATTAAATCCAGGAGTAGCTGGATTTTAGCATTTAACTTTCTGTGACCAGAAGTTTAAAGTTTTAACTCTGCTTTTTCAAACCTGGCATAAATTTAGGATAGATGTAATTTGAACAGTGGCGGATAATCAAATGAACTTTAAAATAACGAAGTAACAAAAACAAGGAATAAAGGAACTTCTTCCAAGAGAAATAGTAGATTTTCACCTGGTTTGAACTGATTACCCACATGCATTTTTATTGTTTGAAATAACTATATAAAAATAGCTGAAATAACTATATAAGAAAAGCTAGTCAGTATAATGAGAAATGTCTTGGGTATGTACTATCTACACTAAAAATGGATTATTTTTAGTATACTAGAATTTGTAGTCTACTAATAGACGGGAAATAATGATGTAATTGATATTTGAGATTACTCTCTTACAATAAATAGCGATTACTCTGTTACACAGAATTCAAATACGACGAGGGAAGGGGAAGATGGAAAAATTGGGTGCACATTGCTATGACAAGGTTGTAAACAAGTTTGGGCTGATTTCTTAGAAACTCCAGCTCTTTTGGCTCTAGGCTAACTACTTCAGTTTAGACACAACATTCACCATGTCAATATTTATACTGTGGTTCTACCATTTTTGATTTGAGGGAAAGTGTCTTATAGAGTGAATCAAACCACTCCTGCTTTTCCCTGTCAGCTGTTACAAAGGAAAGCTCAGGATAGAATTGCTTAAATAGTAGTAGAAACAACTTAAAAAAACAAGTACTTGTAGAGCCAGAGTGATATGTTTATCCTCCTCTTCCTGTCCTCTCATTACCCCAGATGGTCATAAGCATTTTCTGTAACAGTATGGGAAGTGATAATTCCTACTACTAGAGGAATGATAGCATTTCATCTCTGAGATTAAAACATGTCTGCTTTCCCATTTATTCCTGCATTTATGTTTTGCCAGCTCACTTGGATTTATTTTTTGGTTTGTTTTGTTTTTGTTGGAGTAGTATCAATTTCAGCGAGGGACCAGCCATTTGCAAAGCAGCCAATATGCCCAAAGCTCCTTTGGTTAACTGTTGTGTTGCCATCAGAAGTGGCACAAAGCAATCGGCGTCACTCATTTGTACTTGGCGTCTTGAGTACTCTGGCTTTGGGAGTTTGCTGTATGTCAACCTCTACATCTTGCTTTACTGAAAGTGAATTCTTCTGTATCAGCACTTCCAAGCTTGGAAAATCAGGTTCAGCGTTGTTAGCATGAGATGTAATGTTTTCCAGCAAACATTTCAGCATGTGAACATCTTTGCACTCATCCAAACCTATGACATTGCAACAATTTGATTTCTGCTCTGAATAAAATTCATAGGAAGTCAGAAGAAAGTTCTCACATTGATCTTTAAAAATGAGGAAAATTGACTACCATAGTTACTGTTGACTTCTTTTTTTCATGTAATTTATTTCAGTGGTACACAGGGGAGGAAAGGAGTGAGCAAAAAAGATGCTCCAGGTGCATTAGAGCACCTAGGAAATTGCTTCGCTAGCTAGGTTTCCTCAGCCAGTTCCCTGTGTCAAAAGGGAAGTTCATTGTGAAAATTCAAATCCCAGCTATAATAGGGTCTGTAGGATGCCTGTGCAGAGAATGACTGCACTGTTGGTTACAACTCAAAATCTTTACACTCAGTGTGGTTAAACACATCCCCCAGGCAAAATTGTATGACATGGGATGATATCATAAACCTTAATCAAGCTATATTGATATATGATGTGGTGATATCACCCAGCTGTACTGTCAGTTAAAATTGTGCAAAATTTTGGGTGCTGCAGCCAGCCACTCTCACCAAAAGCTTAGAAAGTGCTTTTCACTAATGGCTTAGTGGAATTTGGGAAGTTTTGAAAGTACAGTAGCAGAAAAAAATCAAGTGCAAACCCTAAGGTAGATATGATCCCAGTTGCTTCAATATTTTATTACCATGTTAGCAGAAAATATTCTAGGGACACAATACTGAATGTGCAGTGTATTCATAAATAGACAAATACCTCACATTTCAATTCCCTACATTACCTGAAACTCCCAAATAGTTTCCAGAGAAGCAGCTTGGAAATCAAGCATCTGGCAGCAGCATCTGGCAGCAGAAGACAGATGAATTTGCTGATGAATCAAAGAGATTCTGGGAAAGTGGTAGTTAAAAAGATCATTTAACAGTCACAGCAAAAAAAGTCCGAATCGCTCCATTGTGTAATCCCTGATTTATTTATCTCATATGTTAAAATTTATAATCAAGACAAAGTCTTGGTGATTCAGTAAGACTTTAAATGCATAAAATTAAAGCCATTAATCCTAGAAGCACTCTTACTTTATTAATATTATCCTAGAACTGAGACTATACATGTACAGCTATGTGTAAAGTATCTATTTGTAGTTTTAGGAATCCAAGCAAGAAACCTGTGGTTTGTTACCCTGGTAGAGGGGAAAATATTGGATGGATGGCACTAATAATGCTGCTGCCTTGGGGTACAGAATGAAACAGTTTTTTCTTGCAGTTATAGGATACTTCTCAAAACTTTTTCAGACAATTTATCGACGCCATGAGCATTATACATAATGGCAAAACTAAGGCAGAGCCATAGTGGAATGGAGTGGGTGTAGAATTAAATTGCAGCTGGTAACGGATTTGCAAAGTGAGAAAAATTGTCTTCTTTCCTAGTGGGAAGAAAATAGTGTAAAACTGTAGGCAGATACAAAGTACTGTGGTTTACAGCTGAAATCAATCTCTTTCATGCTTAGAATAATCTCATGTTTGCATTTTTCATCGGTAATCATGAAGTCTGCATTCAGTTAAAGACCTGGTAAGTAGAAAATAATGATAAATTTCAAAGAGCTCTCCTGCTATGAGAAGAATGTATATGAAAGGTGATTATTTATACAAAACAAAAAAAAAAACTTAAACAAAACTAACAAAAACCAACCCCAACCTCCCCTCCTCAAAACCCCCCGAAAAAACCCAACCACTAAAAAGGGCCATTTCATGGGAAATCCAGTATTGCATTAAGGCAACATATTTTTTTGCATTCAGAGATGAACTTGTGACCATGGGCGATTGGAACCTGTTGGGCAGCATCCTTGAAGAAGTGCACATCCACTCTACCATAGTTGGCAAAATCTGGCTCACAATCCTGTTCATATTTCGGATGCTGGTGCTGGGAGTGGCTGCTGAAGATGTCTGGGATGATGAGCAGTCTGAGTTCATCTGCAACACAGAGCAACCTGGCTGCAACAATATCTGTTATGACCAGGCCTTCCCCATCTCTTTGATCAGATACTGGGTACTGCAGATCATATTTGTCTCTTCTCCATCACTAGTTTACATGGGCCATGCACTCTACAGGTTAAGGGCTCTCGAGAAAGAGCGACAGAAGAAGAAAGCCCACCTGCGAGCTCAGCTAGAAGACCTGGAACCCATGCCTGAGGAGCACAGGAGAGTGGAGAGAGAACTGCGTAAGCTGGAGGAACAGAAGAAAGTGAATAAGGCACCCCTGAGAGGGTCCCTGCTGCGCACCTATGTCCTACATATCCTGACCCGATCTGTGGTCGAAGTGGGCTTTATGATAGGTCAGTATCTTTTATATGGGTTTCACATGCCCCCCCTTTACAAATGCACTCGGTCCCCTTGCCCTAACACGGTGGATTGTTTTGTGTCCCGACCAACAGAGAAGACCATCTTCATGGTCTTCATGAACAGCATTGCTGCTGTCTCTCTGTTCCTCAACCTCCTAGAAATCGCCCACCTGGGCCTCAAGAAGATCAAGAAAAGCCTCTACTGGCGTCCGCCACGACTGGAGGAGGAGGCCAGCCTCTGCAACTCCAAGAAGAGCTCCGTGGTGCAGCCAGCCTCCCTGGCCAGCAACGCCTCTCCTCTGCGGCCTTCCACAGCTCCGCAGCCTCCCATTGCTCCCGCTACTGCCGCTCCCGCGGGGCAGCCGGATGTTCAGCCGGGCCGCCAGCACCGCGGAGAGCTCCGCAGCGCCCCGCCGGCCCGCCGGCGGCACAGCGCAGGGCAGCACCACGGACAGCAGCCGCCGCCCTCCTCCAGCAGCGACGAGGCGTCGCGGACACCCAGCACGGCGGCCTTAGCCCGCCGGGCGCCCCGCAGGCACAGCCGGGGCAGCGGCTGCCGCGACCGCGATGAGGAACGCGGAGAATCCCCGGACAGCGGGCACTGCCCGGGCACCCGCAACTCCAGCTTCCTCTCCCGCGTCCTCACCGGGAGCCGGGAAAGCAGCGACAGCGACAGCGCCGCCTCCTGTGGAGACCCCGGCCGCGGCTCGGGCTCCGGCTCGGAGGGGAAGTGCCGGGAGGAGGACAGCCCGACCAGCAGCCCGCCGCCGGCCGCCGCCATGGGCCGACGTGTGTCGATGGCAAGTAGCGCCCTGCGGCCCAAGGGGAAGCCCAAGGGAGGGGGTGGCGGCGGATCCTGGGCCGGGGCTGGCACCCCCGGCTGCCTGTCAGGGCCCCGGGGAGGAGGGGGCAAGCCGGGGGCAGGGAGGCTTGGGCTGCGCTTCCGACCCTAACACCACTCTAACACCACGCATCCTCACGATCAACCCAAGCTCCCGCACATTCTGTCCCCTTCTCTGGTGAGAACAAAAGCATCGCTAAGAAATTATTGAGTGCTGAGGATCATTAAGTCACCGAATCTGAGCTTCTTTATACTCCCTACATCATCCCAATCAAATTCTGAGGACTGTCTAAAGGGAAACTTGTCCAGCTCCACTGACACTGTGAGAAAGAGGATCCTTGAGTACAGAGAGTGGTTAGAAGCAGAAGGCACTGTTACACATTGCTTATCAAAAAACTGTTCACTGGTTCCAGTTTTCATGGAGTTACAGTTTGTGCAGTATACAGTCAGCATAAGTCATGTTAAATTGTCACTTTAGGTGCAATTTAATCACTTTTTATGCCACTATCTCTAATACAGGGAGAGGGCTTAGAGTCCAATCTGTCTGATCTGCTGGTTTTCAATACTCAGCTGAGAAGGCTCTTTAAAAAGGTGAAGTGTAAAAAGTTATTCAAGTAAGACAGAATTCCAGTAGCACCCTGCCGAGAATTCACAGAAGTTGCCTGGCAGCTTTTACTCTTTAATGACAATGATGGTATCTTCCAGGGGAGATCTTGCACAGAGATATAAGCTGTTCGCAAAGCAGTGTCATTACTCTTGAAACTAACACTGTTCTGGCATGCTGCCTTTGCAGATCATGATGTATGGGACTGCTGCTAGCATTTTAAAATGACTCATGTGGGTATGCTCCCTATTGCTACCTGCTTACAGCACATGATATTTTAAAGTAAAGGTGCTTCTATATACAACAGGGTCAAGATTTTGGCAAATTCACTTTACTGCTAGCATTGCTATGACACTTTATGAGTAACAATTTCAATACACAAATATGCTGGTGCATCATAGCAATATTGATTCTGGGCATTAAAACATTTATATCCTTCCAGTCTTTACTTCCTAAATTCCACATTCTATTTTGGTTGTAAAAGGCACTCAGCATTAGTTTGATCTGTTTTAATTTGACTTCCAGGAGACAATCATCATGTAGTAATATTCAGATAAAAGAAAATATCTATGATTAGATTTATCTGCATGACAGGAGCATTCAAAAATTAGTGATTTTATAAAAAAAAAAGTACTTAAAAGGAATTGTATGTAAAAGGTTCCAACTGAAGCATACAAAACTTGTTATCTACTGCTATGCCTGATCAATAGTGACTTGCAACAGTAATGCAGAGAAAGGACAGATACTTTTTAACATAACAATGAATCCACATGCACAAACATTTTCTGAACAGCCAAAATACAGTCTGTTCTAACCTGGATCTCACTAGTCTAGCCTGCATAGCCAAATGGAGCAAAATCGCAGTGGAATTGATACTGGTCTTCAATTTTCTTTGATAACTTTCCCAAACTATCATCTTTAGTTCCTTGCTGGTTTGAATGTTTTCTTTTCCCCTTCTTCCATATCATTCTGCCAGAACTTGTCTGTAGCATTCCTTGCACTAGCTCAATGAGAGTATCAAATCAACATTAAAAATATCACTTCCTATACCTCAACAACCATTCTAGCAACCTCCAAGCAAACACATACCCACACACTGTGCTAAGATAGCAGTACAACTGCAACTGCCCACAACCGTCATAGCCTTCCTAGCTGAAAGAAAATCTTAAAGCTACACAAAATCAATCCATCTGATACTGCAAGAATATGAATACAGGTCAACCACATTCTGTGAATCATGGCATTGAAAGCACTGAACAGATTTAATAGTACAGCTATGGGTGCTTGACTGTCAGACATTGATGAGATCTTTTTGAGCAATATTACCAATTGCATTTCCACACCAAACACGAGTCTCTACCAGACAAAGAATAATTTTTAGGGACAACTAGATGTTCTTGAAGTTACCTCTCATAACAAATTGCAACCTCTTAATCAGACCGTGAAGACTAGGTTGTTGATAGTACTTGACCAGGTCATGATCAAGGGATTTTTTCTAAGGAAATACAAAACTGCATCCCTCAGAGAGAACAGGAACTTCTTAGGACTTCCTTTTTGGAAGAAAGGTTACTTTGGACCCTTAAGAGAGAATGCATTCATTCCTCACTGTAAACCCCCATGAAACAGCTCAATAGGATATTGAATACAAAATGCATGTTTGGCATGAGGATATCTCAACTTTTCAGACTTCAGAGCAGCTGTATATATAACAGAAGAAATGCCCATTCCATTGTTGGAATTTGTACAGACCAATCATGTTGGCACACAATGCAAACTAACAAACAAAGCTATTTAAAACCTCCTCATCTGGAATTGGTGGAGGTGAAGAGTCATTTCTTCATTTCATGTTCAGCCATGGCATAAAACCTTGAAAAAATTATTTGTGCTCTGACAGTTTAGTTTTACACCCAAAACCACTCACTCTTCATACTCTGTTCAGTTTCTTGGTCACTGCATTGTCCAAAGTTATCTGTTATTCAGATTGAGAAGGCAAAATGAAAGAGGCAGAAACCTTGAAAAATTTCTTAGGCTAAAGGCTTCTCAAAAGGCTCTGATCCATTGGAAAAAAACATCTTTTCCTTGAGCCATTGCTGGTCAAACTTTACATCTATTAGGTTCTGAGGACAGACCACCAAAACTGGACCTTCACTGCATCAGGGAAAGTACATGGCAAAACACAGGAGGAGAAAATCGCTGCATGGCATGAGCATAATTTCCAACTCATTTCAGGCCACCTAAACAGAGTGACAAGAATATTGCTGACGATGGTGAGCTTATCTCAACTTGATGGAGACCTGGGATAAATAATGTTACAAAACTCTACACTGACAGGGGAATTCAGCATCTGGTACAGCTGAAAACAGGCTATCTGTAACCCTCCAAAACCTTGTTACTGAGGAATGCAGTCAGCATGCTTTGAAGTGATAATCTGCTCACTGATAACTGTCTGTAGACTAATCATTTCCAAGGCTCACTTAGAGTGTACACCTTAGAGAATATATGGTATCTTATCTTCTAAGAGATATTGTGAGTACACACATAGTTCTGCCCTAAGTTTTGCATATCTCTCCATATTTTAGCTTTTATTTAAGGGGAGAGAGCTATGGAGCAAAAGGGCACCTTTTGCATGGTCCTTGGCTGCCAGCCTCCCTTAGGTGAGCAGGCCTTAAATGGCTGCTTTTCATACATCCATCAGTGAAAAGAGCTGCTCTGAATTTAGTATAACTAGAATCACAAATGACAACTGGGAGTTGGATTCACAAAGGTCTGTAGGAATTATGCTGCTGTCAATAGGTTTCTTCACATGAATGGCATCATAAAGAGAAAAAAGCTTCACAATTTGCACCAGTCAGGCCCTTGACTGGGACATAATACATTTCTAAGTCTGATAATATGAATAGGCAGTCAAAGGTCAGTATATAACTAGTGCAGATATAATCTGTGCTCTCTTCAAAATAGGCAGAGCCAGGAATTACAGCCTGCAATAGGCATCTAGCTCTCGGAGCACTGCACTAAGAGGACTGTCTCATTGATTTATGTGTGCAAGACAGTGTGAAGCCATTGGGACCATCAAATAACTTTTTCTCTCTGGCGAGATGGAAATAAGAGATCTGAGCACTTCAACTTAACAATTAGAGAGCAAAGTCACCCTTTGCCAGAATGAAGCAGTCTTCCTTGTCTGCCATTTTCTGCAAATCAAAGGAACGACTGCAAAACACCAGAACGCTCAGCTGAGCATGGCCACAGCTTGGCATTGCATCTTCACGGTGTTACAGTGTCATCACAATTTGGCAGCTGAATGCAAACATTCCTGCAAAAGCAGGAGGCTGTGTAGTATTTCCTCACTAGCTGCGTTCGAAGTCTTTTGTTAGCTGTGTCTCTCCCTGCCTTTCTAAAGCAGAGGACTCCAGTTGCATGCTACCTGAGCATGTCCAGCATCAGTTCCTTTTGTTTAGCTTTCTAAATAATCCTCTAAACCCTGTGAGATCTAATTTGGTTAACTGCCATTGGGAGTATTTACAGTAGATTGGTAACTCCTCTTAGTAAGGCACCATCTTTCAGATGACTTGGAACCAGGTTATCACATTTGCATCCCAAGCCTAAACCTGCATTGAAACATCTACTGTGCCAGTCCTCTTGCTAGAGCACCAAGGACATAGCAAGAAGATGGGGAGACTTAACATTATCTTCATTAAGCCAAGATAATTTCCTGGAGTCACAAAACAAAATGGGAAGTCATTAGGAGATTAATAATATTCTTAACAATATTTTGGCTGAACTCCTCTCCTGGGAAACCAAAATGACTAGGCCAAGATTTTCAGACAGAATTAGTGCATTTTAGGCACTCCAGATTATTTTAAATTGGGGTGTTCTTTTTTTCCAAGGAGTGCTGAGCTTTCCTCACCATTCCTCAATGCATTTCCTCTACGCATTCCTTATTATTTAGCCCTGTGCTTTCAGTGTAATTTCTTTAAAGCTGTATTTTTTGCCTACAAAGTAATCAATGTGTCTTTAAAAGCAAAGCCCCCTCTTCATGGTGAATGAGTGGGATAAAACTGATAATGAAGCAGCTGGTAAAGCTGATACCCTCAGCTTACAGAATTGGACTGAGATAGGGCTGCTGATTTTATTCATCTGCAGAAAAAAAAGTCTCTGAGGCTGAAATCCTGGCTCTGTCAAATTCAGGGGAATTCTGCGACCCACTGGGTTCGGTTTCACTCACTGCATTGCTCTCTTATTCCTCTGTGGTGTTCAGCTCTTTTTCTACTTCTCAATTCTCCATTCAGCTTGGAGCCTTTTACCCAGTGGGAAAATACTCCACAGTGAGCAGGACACGAAAAAGAGAGCTGCTATGTCAGCCTGAATGCTTGCAGTCTTCTGCAGAACAAGGCATGTTTACTCGCCTTTTCAGCAACACTTGAGGAATAAATACGCACTCATTTAACTAGCTCCTCACCCGCTTTCACTCCTGGGGCTGGGAACAGTTTGATAAGAGTGAATGTACATTGAAATAACAAGCCTGATAACTGTGGAGGAGTTTTTTAAACAGCTGAGCTTCACCTATAGGAAAATCTACAGGTGGGGTAAGGGACTCTAGGGTGTTTGAGAATCCTTGAGGGTATTCATGTTTACACCTGCTGGTAACTACTGCTGGTTTTGTAGAGTTTTATTCTGCAAAAGCCTCTTTATACATACATATATATACATATATATGCGTATATTCCACACTAGTTGTATTTATCTGCCCTGGAGCATTCAGGAGAAGCTCGTGGTGATGACAGTGAGTGTATGAATTATCCTCAAAAGCTAGGTGGTGACCCCAAAGGCAGCCATTTGCCAGTTGCACAAACAGATAAACTCTGGGAGTCATCAGCAGTTGACAGATAATGAGCCCTCTGAGGATTTGTGTAGCAACAAATGCATAAGGTGGATCTTAGAAATCCATCTTTGTATGGTTTTAAAGGAATCAAAAATACACAACCCTCCTTCAATTGTAAAGCAAAGGCACTAGGATGTGTCCACTCTTTTCAAGCAAGTTACTGCAGGGAGTTACATGTTTATTTTGGTTCCCTTCTGCCCACCCTCTCCTTAGCACTGAACAAAGCCTGACAAGGTAAGTATGTTGTCAGCTAAAACACCAGATTCCCACCTTCCCAATTATGTATGTGTTGGGGATAATTATAATGGTAACATTTATTTTTCTCCTCTAAGCCAACTCAGCTTCATGCTTTCTTTCTCTTGTTATCTTTCAGAGCATGCTCCTAGAACTATCATCTATCATGAAAAAGTAATTACATTCTAAGGAGAAGAAATAAACAAAGGGATTGAGCACAAACTGCCTTCAGCAGAGAGATAAAAAACCAGGTTATCTGTTGCTATGTTCCCTTCTCCTGCCACTACAATGCTCAATTCATAATACAGTTTCAGAAAGCAACCACTTTATTCCTCCATTTTGCACCAATCCCAGCCATACCATACTCTGATTGCTGGTGTTCAGGTAGCTCATGCCACAACTGAAGATTTTTCTCATGTAGACTGAGCCAGACATGGTCAGTGTGTGCTGCCACTGCAGAAACAGCCTTGTGTCTTTGGGAGAACATTTTGGGATGTACTACTTGTTGTGCATGGTAGTAGTGTTCATATCAGAAACCAGCCTGATCCATAGACCTTCAAGGTAGCAGAAGACCCAAAGCACTTACAAGAAAGGGTTAGTTTGATTTGAAAGTTACCTGGAGGGCAGCGTGGCCTCTATCTCCCCAAGCTTCAGCAGCCAATGAATAAAGGATGGAAGAAACACTCATGGAATCTGAAGGGACAGAGAATTTGAGAGAGATGAAAAACAAACTGAAGAATATGCTGCTGCTCACCTGCCTGTGTTAATGCAGACCTCAAGCTCTGATGGACACTTTCCGTGCTAATGTGGCCTCCTCATAGCTAATACTCTCTGCTTCAAAATTGAAACAGTAAAATTGGGCAATTTATTTTAATTGCAAAATATCTGTGCTTTTCAGTTTGTTGTTCAAAAAGATCTGCAAGCTATCACTTCAGGGTCATGAAAATCTTATTCCTTTCACTGTCTCTTTAGCTCATACAGAGGAACTGAAAGACAAGCAAAGCCCCAAAGACCTCATCTTCAGTTTGCTAGGACAGACTAGCTCTGGAGGGTTGGATTTCTGGGTTGTATGTGGCCCAAGAAAGCAATCTTTCCACTTGTATATCTGGAAAACAAAGCACCTTCATCTGACTGTCCCTGACCCCATTTCTGGCCACATGATTTTGGCTGCTTTTATTTGTCAAGCTTATCATAGCTTGCACTTGCAATCACCTCAATAGCAAGTGATGCTTGGAACAAGCTCATTTGCTATGCCAGTTTCCTCAAGCATAAAAATCCTCTTTGACTTGGCAACCTTAAAGCAAGGCTAGCAGAAAGCAGAAAAAAAGAGCCAAGCATAAAGATTGCATGAGATTACAGCGTTTTTGTTCTGGTGCACATGATTTACATTTATATCCTGCCCCACTACAAACTCACTGACAGTTTGTGTGTGCATTTGTTTAGTATTTTAAGGCAAAAAAAAAAAAGGGAAATACTTCAGATGGTGGCCATTAAGCACCAGCACCAACTGATCAGGGATCGAGAAACAGCTTTGCTAAAGTACATTCTCTACTGCCAGGATAAGTGTAGCTGTGGTGGATGCTACGTCTTCTGACAGATTTGAGGGGGTGGGAAGCTTTCTTCATATACGTTCAACAGGAAGATTCAGAAAACCGGGTGACTCTGGAAAGTTACATGTTTCAGTTTTGGAACTGAAAAATTGCAGGCAACTTTCCCTGCTGCAGATGGAGGAGCGCACAATTCACATCCTGAAGGATGGTGGCCCAGGGCATGCGATCTAGCGTTTCCTGTCTGATGATAAAAAAGAGTAAGGACCTCCCTCTAGCAGCTTGCCTCCTCCCTGCTCCCCACAGCAGCACCCCAGCAAGTGTATTGTCCAGGGTAGGACAAGTGGTCATGCCATCCCCTCCTTCCTAGCTCTCCTCCTGCTAGGCTGTTGAGCAGGCTCTCAGGTAGCATTCAACACAAGGAGTGAGGTGGCTGCCATGTGTTTGAGAGTCCCACAGAGCAAACACCCCTTGCTAGAGCCCACACCCTGCTTGTGGTAATAGCTCCTAAGGCTGTTACAATTTCTTCTTTTCTGCATCTTTTGCAGTGTAAGTGATGCCAATGGTCCATAGCACAAGTTCTCACTTCAGAGAGGAACTCTACCGTATTTGGGTTAGACTCAGAGATTTTCAGCTGTATTTTGCTTCTGCAGAAACTCCTCAATTTCTCTCAGGTTTTCTGTAAAGGGGAAACACAACCCAACTTCTCCCCTTGCCTCCCAACATCTACAGAGGCACTTTAGAAGACCAAAACAAAGACTTAGCTGAATTGCCTTAAGTCAAGCACTAGCTACAAATACAGCTTCTTTGATCTTCCAAAACAACTTATTTCATCTTTGCAGTGAAATACCCTTGGCTGTTCCTGCAGCAGATCAAAGATGACTGGATCCCTGGATCAAAGGTGAATAGTGAATTAGCGATGGGACCACATGAGTGGAGACCTCTTCATCAGCCCAGAGATTCACTGAGCAGTATCAACCGCATCCAACCTACCCTCCCAAATCTCACCTCCAACCCACGCGTTAACTGAGCACTGCAACATCAACTTCAGAGTCAAGAATAGTCGATTTACAATACATAATGATATGTCTTTATTTCATCAACAGAAATGGTGTCTAGACAAAATTCAGTTAACACTAGCAATTCAAATGAATGAAAAGGGTCGGATGGTTTTTTTTTATTTTTGTTTTTTTGCACAATACTGTATTTACAATGAGTAAATGACATTTTAAATTCATTAGTTCATAGCAATGCTTTCTTCGAAAAAGGTAAAAATTCTTAGTAACAGAGAGTAAGCATCAACAGCCACCTCATTTATTTATACAATAAAAATCACAAGAAACCACAGTCACCTAGAAAAAAAAATAAAGACAAGCTTAAGAACTAGTACAATAAAATGATGCATTGAATTAAGTTACATTAATCGCATAGAATTTGTGTAAAAAGTATGTAGAAAAAACACCTGATGTAACCTGTTACAGTCATTGACCAGTTATGAGAGGTACAGAGGGTTATACAGGTAGATATGTGTGAAAACTGTCCATACTGTTTGACCTGGGGAGGAAGAGAAGAGGGGTTGCACCCCCTTGCATACACTGATAAAACCCTGTTTTGAATATGGCCTCTGAAGTTTGTAAGGCATATATAAGAGGTGCACTTGTAACCAACTGGTTCTGGAACAAACTCTTAGGGCATCCCCACCCTTGAAATCAAAGGTGATGCTTGGGACTATGAGTAAACCATGCACTGAATATCACCAAAGTGTTTAGTATCATTCCTGCCGGTCTGAGGGATCCAGATAGCTTCAGGCAGAGCAAAGGCAGTAGTGAGAACAGGACTGAAACCATGCACGTTTCTCTCAGGTACATCACAAAATCAGGGTAACGCCAGCCTGGGCTGGGGATCCCAGCCCCAGCCCCTTGTGTGGAGTAGCTGCTCCCTCCTCTGCCCACATTCCTGAGGGTGGGCTCCTTTGGTCGCAGGGACAAGCCCAGCCGGACACTGCAGTCCCCACTCGGCTCCCTCCAAACGGAGGGGTTGCTTGGGTTCGTAGCCTGGGCCCATCTCTGCTTCTAAGCAATCAATGAAATCAAACACTGCCAGTTGCCATTTCTATTTTAGGATGCTAGTTTCTTTTTGCATGCCCTTAATTAGGCAAAAGGGACAACAGTGGCACTGCATGAACCACAAAGTGACTTTCGCCTACGGAAAGGGCTCTGCCCACAGTCACTAAAATTTGTACAAGAACAGGAGTCATCTAACAGGCTTTTTAGCAGTTGTTAGGTTGGGGTAATAACCTTATAAAAAGGTATTTTTAGCACTCCTTCCTGCCAAAAAGCGATCTTCTTTGCAAAAATGGCAATGTTATCTGCCTAATACCATAAAATGCATATCAATATTTGACTTCGATATAAATAACACCTATCTTGGTGGAGTGTAGGAAAATACTGTACACTTAGACTTTGCAAGTAGTGCCATTAAAATTTTTAGAGAAAAGAGAATAATTATTCTACAGACCACCAACAATAGATCTTTTAAATATACACACAGTATTTGAACATATGCATATACACATATATTGTATTCTACAGCATCAGATCTGATGCCTGAGTCATGAAATACTCCGGGGAGTATTATAAATATACATACATGTATTCTAAACAGGAAAATACACAAACACACACTCTGACTAGAATTATAGATGTATGTATACATACATACACATATTATATATATGATGTAAAATTAACTTGGACTGTGTTGGCAGAGACAAAACTGAAATGAAGTCAAAATCTGTTGAGAAATTTTCTAGCAGGAAAGAGAGCATAAGCTCTTTATGTTAATAGTTTTACTTTCACCTCACTTCCGATAAAAATAAACTGCTCCATACTTAGCAGATCCCCTCCTTATGCAAAGCCATCAGCTCCACTGCTCATACTGAGCTAAACCTTCTTTCTCTAGGTGGCCCTAAAATAGAGAGAGACTTAAAATGCTGCAGCCATGGGCTACAACATTCACCTGGAGGCACCTCCAGATGCATCTCAGACCAGAAAAAACAAGGTGAAAGCAGTGCTCCCTGTTGCAATGGTAGAGGACATGAAGTGCAGCAAAACATGAGCTTCTCAAAACCTGGCAAACGTTCACTTTGTCTCACTGCAAAATTCCCTACAGTCTCTATTCTGCAAACCCACCACTCTCTCTCTCTTAAACACCACAGTGGTGGATTACAAGACACAAGTGAAGATGTGGTGCTGATTCTGGGATTGCAACGCTTCCCCGTGCTTTCTCCTAGTGGATCAGATTCAATTTTATTACAGGATTATAGCAATTCCAGCATGCAGATTTGTTTTATTTATTAGGTAATCATAAAGTTACATGTTAAAATATCTAACTCTAGGCATTTTAACTTCTATTTAAGCGCTCTTTAGAATACAGACTTGACAAAGTGTTGGACTCCAGATTAACAACCACGCTATCAGCATTAATTATTTCTCTGGCAGCAGTTAATCCATTTAGCAAAGTTATGTATCTAGTTCCCACTCCTTTTTAAAGAGAAGCAGCAGTTAGCATACTAATCACTGTGGCTTGCCTTTGCAGCACATTTTACTTCCTTGGGAAAAAAAAAACATAATACAAGGATTAGATCCAAAAATATAGTGCATCTTAAAAACAGCATATACCCTTAGAAAGACATTTAATAAATTACTTGTACAATATATAAAATAATAGTTTTATACTGCAGCATCAAACTCTGACGCCTGAGTCATTACATTAGGAAGTCTGTGATATAAATATCGGGATCTCCTGATAACACAGCCAACATTTTTGCTTTTGTTTTGCTTGTTTTCTTTTTTTTTTTTTTAGATTTTTTCCTTTTTTTTCCCCACTACCTTTTTGTTCCAGAATCAGCTTGCAATGAGCTTTAATTGTGTTCAAGGCACCCCCAGAGAACGCAGAGAAACAAACACATTATATAGTGTAGTACTCACCTGACAAAGCATAACAAGCTTAAATGAAATGAGGTTTCCTGGCAATACAAGTATAGCAACGGCAAAGGAAAAGGAGGACTAGATACAGACTGGACAAAGTTTCAAGGACTCATACACCCATGAAAGTGGTGCAGTGCCCAGCTGGGGAGATGGGGTCTTGCCATGCCATTCCCAAGCAATGCCCAACAGGACTGATGCTGTTTGATGAAAGCAAGGAGATTCTTACTTAAGATCATGGTGACCACTGGCCAAAGTTTTTAAAATCCATAAATACTACAGTCAGTTGGGTTTGCTTTTCTTTCCAATAGTATTCTTGTTGTCAGTTTGTTTTGACCCCATGAGACAAGAAGGGCTGGGTATGTGAACTGACGTCCAAGTCTGAAACTAATTCTCCCAGTGTTTTCCTTTAACATTAGCCCAGTAACTGCTTAAAGAGCTGTGTGGTTTAGAATAGCAAAACAACCTCAAAACAAAATAGAAACAAAAACCAACCACCACCACCACCACCAGAAAAAACCCACTGAAAACCATGATACATGTAAATATAGGAAGCAATGACACAAAACCAGCCACTTCTAATGGGAAAGAATGAAATCAAACATCCAGAAAAGCTCATGGGGGAGGGGAAGAGAGAGAGAGACAAGAGAAAGGTTGAGGAAGAGACACTTATTTGAGCAGTGGTTTTAAATATCAGTTCCCAAGGTAGAGGAAATCAAGAGACCCAGCACCAGTACGAAGCCAGGTCAAACCTAAGAGCTGCAGCGCAATGGGTTGTGTGGGTGGGTTTTTTAAACCGTTGGAATGAGGTCAAGAGTACCAGTTGCACATGAGTTGTTAGTAGAGTAAGTCTTCATGTCAGGAAGCAAGTTAAAACTCGGTTTTATTCTCATGAAACATTCTATCTATTCATATATATAGGAGGTCACTTAAAAATAAAAAAGGCAACAGAAAAAACATCTTTAAAATACTGTGTCAGTTGACCCTTCCCTCCCACCCCCAACCCCCCCCCCCCCCCCCCCCCCCCCCCCCCCCCCCCCCCCCCCCCCCCCCCCCCCCCCCCCCCCCGCCCCCCAAGTAGCTATGACTCTATAATGTGATTCACATTTAGTTTTAAATTCTAGCTTTCACCATGGTCTCATAGAAACAAAACTTCTCTGCGAAGCACAGAACTGCTTTGCAACGTCAACAAATTCAAAGGAAAAATCAAATCCCTCCCGTACCACCACGGAGCTTCTCAGTCAGTTACCTGCAAAAGATGGCTGGGAGGGGGTTCAGATATTTTTAGATTAAGCTCTTTTAAAAAGAAAGGACGACTCCTCCTCCTTTTTCAACTGCGTGAACTAGGAGTTTATGGCATTTGTATATTTTTGAACATTTAAAGGTAAGGATTTTGTACAGTAATGATTAATACTTAAACATAAATATTTTCCTACATTATATACTAGTTTTCCTTTGTACATGCGGGGAAAAAATGTATTTTCAACAAACATGGCACATGCTATATGCATTTCCTCCTCGGTAGCTTGGCTACAATAGTTTGGGTGAAGAGGATAAAAGCAAGACTTTGTGTCAAGTGGGCGACGGTCCATGAGCACAGTCTGAAGATGGAAGAAGTGGAGAGAGGGAGCTGATTCCTCCTCCAAGGTCAAGATGCTGATCTACTCAGTGCCGCAAAAAACCACCAGCGCACACCTCTAGTGTAAACGTTAGCACAGAAGACCACATTATCCTTCAGTGCTTCTGAGAAGCTGCTTCCCCACACTTGTTTTGTTTTTAATAGGTGTGAACAGCTGGTCATTTTTTTTTCAGCGAGAACAAACAATATCAGCCAGTAAAGCACATGACAGTTGTTGTCGATAAAGCCACGCAACCTGGCACACGTAAGGCAAAGAATCACAAATTAAAAACTCAGTACACTTAGAATAATAATTATTAAAAAAGCATTAGGAAGATGTTTCTCTGTCTACACTGTACATACAGATGTTATGCTTGGAAAGCTGCTGTCTCATACAGTCATAACATGAGTCAACATTGCTTAAGATACAAATCCAATACAGTTACAACTAAGCCAATTCACTGAGTAGTCTCCTTCAAGACAGCACTCTTTTAGCTGCGGTTTGTGCTGAGGGCAATGCTGCAGGACGAGAGGATCCTGGAAAACAAGAGTTTGATGGGGAAGTGACCAAATCAGGTGCTGGCAGATGTGTGTTTTGCTCTTGGAGGAGACAGTGCTAATTTGACTTCTGAAAGGAAACCAAAGTCAACAACTAAGGGTCTGGTCCTGCAACTATGCCTACCCAGGCAGGATTAATGACTTCACCAGACCCACCTCTGCAGCTCGGGTCTGGTGAGCAAAACAGGTAACATTTGAGGACAGCTGAGGTGAGGCTCTGGGGACTAGCCGGAGCAGCAGTTGCTTCCATGAGTAAAGGATGTAGAGCGGGGCTGGAGAAAAAGCCCCCTCCAAGTGTATTGATGTGATCTCTTTTTTGCTTTACTTCGTGGAACGTATGATGAACTGATCCAGTTGTCAAATACTTTTTTCTCTAAAGAGCGAAATATACCTTCCCCTATAAGATTCCAAAAGCATCATTAACAGCACTTAAACTTGGTTTGTGAAACAGAAAGAAGTCTGAATATAAAAATAATTCAAGCAGATTCTCTTTACAAATTGTATAGTGAATTCAGTATTTGGCAAGACTGTTTTGACTACATAATGAGCTCCTGAGTGTTTGTCTATTAGCTAAAACTTTCCTATTTTCTTTAAGCCATAAAGCAAAGAAAACCATATACTCAAGTTATACTGAAGTCACGACTTCATTTATGAAAAGAGGTTTGACCAGAAACTCAGTGCAAGTGGCAAAGTTGACCATTACTGTACAGTATCTGCAGGAAAATAAAATAACTCCACATTGCTCAAGTGGCACAAAATGGCTGTGCCAAAAAAACTGTCTATAATAAAATCTCAAATAAGTTTCCAACATTAAAATTTTATAAATAAGTACAAATTGAATGATATTGCTGAACTGCGAACGGAGGAAAAAATTATCATGTAACAAGTTACCAAACTAGTTCTAGCATCGAAGACAAAAAGGAATGTTGGAACTTGTTTATACAATAGAAACAAAAGCTTCCAGTTTGTAGGATGAGAAAAATTGAGGCATGCAGGGACTTTTGCATATGGATATATATATTTTATATATATTATATATAATATGTACAGTTTAGCTATAAAACTTTGATGTGTAAAGAAGCTGTCTTCAATGAAAAATTGAACATTCAGAGGAAATTCCTGAGTTAGGGTTTTGTGACATGGGCCACTGAGAAAAAAGCTGCGGTTGGGTCCTCAGAGGTGTTATGTCCATCCCTGTTAAGATTGAAATCAACATACAAAAACAGTGTCGCCACTGCTTCGTTCCCTGCCTGAGCAAGGGATAGCACCATTGTGAAGAGAACTCCTGCTTGTAGAGAGGAGGGAATACTTAAAAACAGTATTGCTGCTAAGACCACTGTAGTGTGCACCAAATACGTTCTTCTAGACAACAAATGAACACTGCCACTGGCTGACTGAAGAACACCTGACCAGGTGTAACGTTACAAGTCACTAGGTGTAATCTTTCCTAGGTTGTTCATCTGTTGTACATTTATCAGTCATTTCCTGACAGAAGTCTACCGTGACCGTCTGGCTGCTCTGCTCTGCTGGAAGCTCTCTCTCAGGGTAAGTACCTGTGTCGGCTCCATCCAGCCCCCCGCTGGCAGAACAATTCTCCGAGATGTTGTTGGGCAGCCAGGGTGCTCCCAGTTGCACCGAGCCTTGCTCTGAGCAGCACTGCATGCTTTCCCCAATGCACTGGGAGGTCACCAGGCTCTGCTCCACACCAGCTGGGGAGGGGCTGATGGTGGTCGCTGGCTGTAGATCCATGGGTCTGAGAACGGGGCAGTATCGGTGGAGAGCTTGGATCTGTTCTGGGCTCTGCATATCTCTACACACTTCTTGGGACAGACAAGAGAAGTTGTCTAACAATTCTCCCATGCTTGCTTTCAGTTGGTTCCTTTCTGAGAGCAATTTCTCTTTCTCACACACCTGAAAAAGAAAGAACGTATCTTAGGTTGAGGAAGGACCATCCACCAGCTGCACACTCCAGGCATGTATGCAGCAGTACCTGGGAAGAACACCAAGATGTCACAGTTGGTTTGATGGGTAAAGGAAAAGTCACAAAGACATCAGGTATTTGACCACCATGAGGTCTGTGTGGACTACAGCTTCGGAAACATCTTCAGAGTTAAACACTTGACTTGGAAGAGGATAGAGTTACAAGTTATTCCCAAGAGACTGTTAGTTCTCTCTCTAGACTAAGGATGATTGGATGATACAAAAAACACTCAGAAAGAAACCCATCTAAACAGCAAGAAAACAGGGCTTAGTTCTAGAGGTTAGGATATGTTGCCAGGTCACTGGTGAGTGCTCTCCTCCCTGCAGAGGCGGACTGGGAGGGTTAGGCACAGAGCCAGACCCAGCCTGGAGTTACACCTCTAAAAACTGGTTTTGACTCAGTGCAGACTGATTTGGATGGTCCTGCTGCATCACTTGCTGTCCCAGGAAGACGGGTATATAGCTCAAAGGAGTAGATTTTTGTAGATTTTGTAGAATACAGGAGCTATTTCCAGAGCTGAGCTGGCCCCCAAAGCAGCGCAGTTGTGTACCTCACCTAGTAACACTGCTAAACCCAAGCTGCCTCAGCATCTGAGGTGTGAAAACTCCACAACTCAGATCATCCAACTATGGGTGGCTGTTGACAGCTGATAGTATTGCCCTGGGTCTGAAGCCTGCACCAGAAGCACACAGCTGTGCGAATGAGAAAGAGAGCAGTGCACATGAAAAGAACCAACTGCTAAAATATTGATAAATCTATCAAGAAAGCAAAAAATTATAAAAAAATAAACAGATGCTCAAGTACATCTTGAGATAATGAATTATGGAAGAGAATATGCTGTGAGTTTGCAAGGAAAAAAAGAAATTTAAGTGGGTAGACGGATAAGAGGGAAAGCAGGCAAAAAAATCCCAAACCTATCAAGCTCAGAGGATACGACCATTACGCTCACTGTCTGCTGTGAAACCATCTGTGTCAACAAGATGGGTGACTTACACGAATTAAGTGCAGGGGGAGAAAGAGGTCTTTCATAAAAAAGACCCCACTGAGTGAAAACCCGTTAAACCCCAGTACCACTACACAGTTCAGGAGACTGGAAATCACTGGTCACAAAGTGGACATAAGATGACAAAGGAATTTCCAGTGATGATGTGTGAAGTCAAGTGGAGTTTTACTGCTGGCTCTTCTAAGTGGAAAAGTATAGATCTTGAAGCAGACTACCTGCTTGGACAGCATGCGTATGGAGTGAGGGCAGGACTGCTTGAGAGGCAACGATAAAATTGCATGAGTTTAATTTTGTAGCTCTATACTCTTGCACATCTCGTGACTGTCTTTTTTTATGAAGGTCCATTTTCAGAATGAACTCCCATAGAATCCCACAGAATAGTTTAGGCTGGAAAAGAGCTTTAAGATCAAGTCCAACCATTAATCTAACACTGTCAAGCCCACCAATAAACCATGTCCCTCAGTGCCACATCTACATGTCTTTTAAATACCTACAGGGATGGTGACTCCACCACTTCTGTGGGCAGCCTGCTCCAATGCTTGACAACCCTTTTGGTGAAGGCATTTTTCCTAATATTCAGTCTAAACTTCCCCTGGTGCAATTTGAGGCCATTTCCTCTTGTCCTATCACTTGTTACTTGGGAGAAGAGACTGACACCCACCTCATGAAAACCTCCTTTCAGGTAGTTGTAGAGAGCAATAAGGTCTCCCTTCAGCCTTCTTTTCTCCAGGCTGATCAACCCCAGTTCCCTCAGCTGTTCCTCATGAGACTTGTGCTCCAGGCCCTTCACCAGTTTCATTGCTCATCTTTGGACCTGCTCCAGCACAGGAGCATATGTCTTTTGTAGTGAGAGGCCCAAAACTGAACACAGTGTTTGAGGTACAGCCTCACCAGTACTGAGCACAGGGGTACAATCCCTTCCCTGGTCCTGTTGGCCACACTATTTCTGATACAGGCCAGGATGCCGTTGAACGGCCTTCTTGGCTGCCTGGGCACAAGCTGGCTCACAAGTGGCTGTCACTCAGCACCTCCAGATCTTTTCCTGCCTGGCAGCTTTCCAGCTACTCCTCCCCAGGCCTATAGTGCGCATGGGGGTGTTGTGGCCCAAGGGCAGGACCTGACACTTTGCCTTGTTGAACCTCACACAATTGGCCTCAGCCCATTGATCCAACCTGTCCAGATCCCTCTGTAGAGCCTTCCTGCCCTCCAGCAGATCAACACTCCTACCCAACTTGGTGTCCTTTGCAAACTTACTGAGGGTGCACTCAATCCCCCCCCATCCAGATCACTTACAAAGACACTAAGCAGAACTGGCCCCAGTACTGAGCCCTGGGGAATACCACTGGTGACTGGCCACCAACTGGAGTTAACTCCATCCACCAGCCCTCTTTGGGCCTGGCCACCCTGCCAGTTTTTTTACCCAGGGAAGAGTACACCCATCCAAGCCATGAGCAGCCAGCTTCTCCAGGAGAATGCTCTAGGAAACAGTGTCAAAAGCTTTACTAAAGTCTTGGTAGGCGACATTCACAGCATTTTCCTCTTCCACTGCTCAGATCACCTTGTCAAAGAAGGTGATCAGGTTGGTCAAAGCAGGACCTGCCTTTCATGAACTCATGCTGACTGGGCCAGATCACCTGGTTATCATGTGTGTGACATGTGATAGCACTCAAGGTGATTTGTTCATAATCTTCCCTGGCACTGAGGCCAGACTGACAGACCTGCAGTTCCCTGGATCCTCCTTTAGGCCCTTCTTGTAGATGGGCATCATATTTGCTAACCTCTGGTCTGCTCGGACCTCCTAAACAGGTCAAAATCTGCCCTCTGGAAGTCCAAGGTAGCAGTTCTGCTGATCCCTCTCCTTACTTCTCCTAGAATCAAAAAGTCTTCATCATTTTGTGACTGCTGTGGCCAAGATAGCCTCCGAGCACCACATCACAGAGTCCCTCTCTGTTCACAAACGGGTCCAGCAGGTACCTTCCCCAGTTGTCTCACTCACTACATATTGCTACATCCTCAAGTCCAGCTTGCTAAATTTACATTTCTTTTGAAGAATTCTGCACCTCAAAGGGGTTTTGATTCCTGAAATTCAGCAGGGATCAGGACCACAGGGTCACTCATACACTTTTCATTCATTTCCCTGAGATGTGTGTGTGTGCAGGGGAGAGAAGGGGACTTAAAAGTATTATTTTTGCCTATACACAGGGTTGAATATGCTAGACAATAACAGTAAAGTCAGAGGACTGCATAAAGCCAAAGAACCCAAATTAATTCTCAGGTAAAGGCTACCTCGCTGCTAGCCCAGCCCTTAAGAGCGGTGCTCTGCACTGAAGAACAAGAGACATCCCCATCACCAGATCAGCCAGTACTGGATCTGCTTCTGACAGCCTGGATGAGGAGTCGCTCTTTCACCCTGCAGAATCTCTAACTCAGCCCACATGCACTATGGATTATGCTGGGTGCAGGAGCATAATCCACAGTGTTGGATTAACAGTTGCTCACTATTTTGTTTACCTTTGATGTTTTGTTTGTTTTGCATCAGGGGAGCACTACTCCGAACAATGCTTTGATATTAACCTCTGCTTTCTTTTCCCCAGGACTTCAGCAGTATGGTATCTAAAGGCTTCACAAGCCTTGATGATTTAAGCCTCTCAACCAGTTTATGGGGCCAGTGTCACATCCCTGTTACAGAGATGATGCAGATAGGCAGAGGCAGTAAGTGAGTAACCCAAAGTCATGCGGCTTTCTGCCATTTGTGAGGTGATTGTAACTCAGCTTCTTCCAACAGATGCCTCCTTCATGCAACATTTGCTACAGCTTGTGCAGAGAATGAAGCACGACAAAGCCTACAGTAAAGGCCAGTATGATGACAAGAACAAGAAGTACCTAGCTCCCAAGACCCACCATGTTCAACCTACAACAGAGCATGTTTTAAATGTGCACAGAGATATTTAAGTCAAAGACTCCAAATAACCTTTAATTTTAACAGAAGATGGGTACACAGAGATATCAATAAGGAAATCAATTTAAACTCCTTTTGTTTCATCTATGTGAATGAATGAATTTATCACTCAAATCCTTGGAGGCCAGGTCTAACGCTAGACTCCTAAATCTGTGCTTCGTAATGCAAGTGAACTATACAGTTCTGCATGCTGCACACCCACATTTCTCACAGCAGCTGAACTGGGGCTATTACATTTTTTTTTTTTTTTGACGTTTCAGAAAGCTTTTAGGGCTTTCAAACAGATGAGGAGGTTCTAACCCATGTTGAAGTTCCAGTGTTGCATCTCTCCTGCTGAGTGACACCCATGTAGACATTTCTTTCCCCATGACCCTTCTCTCGAGCCTTTTTTTTTGTTGTGTACCATCTTGCTCTCTCAATGGGCAAGGGATGACAGGGGAAGAGGAGCAGGACTCTCAGACCACAGGGGCATGGTCACAAAGAAGGGAGTTTTATCGGATTAGGCTCCTATAGCTAAGATGTCTACATGTGACATGGCTCTCCAGGTGATCTTATTTAGCAGTGGAGAGGAACAGGCAGTTCTGGGCTCTATGTCACCGCCCCTGCAGCACTGGATGAGACTAAAAAAACTTGTCATTTCACTGGCTATAAAGGAAACTAGGACAAGTAGCTGCACTACAAGTGTCTATATTGTAGACATCTCTGTGTAGCCACCCAAACCACACCTGAGGTGTTCATTACTGAAAGAGAGGGGAATTTCCTGAGCAAACACTTAGCCTTGCTCCAGTCAACTCACTCCAGATTAGAATGTGGTAGCACTGTCCATTGACACCTTGGCACACAGGAGACCTGTCCCCTGATGTGCTCTGGCCAGTGAGCAGAGCATGCTTTGCTCTCCTTTCCACAGTAGACTACTGTGAGAGACAAACATCAGTGAAGGCTGGGGCCAACCAGCAGCTGCCACCTGAACCAAGTACAGAGGACATGAACGCCACTGTAATGTGGAGTGGGAATAGGCCTTTTGTGTTAGATGGTCCTTGAATTATGGGGGGGGGGGTGTGTGTGAGTTTCAGTCCATGCCATACCAAGAGCATTAGAAGGGAAAAGACAGCAGGAGCAAGGAGGAACATACCCTTGCCATCCCACTGACATACACTAACGGATGCCCACTTGTCTGGATATTCACATTCCTGGCTTTTGAGTTCCCTTTCCATTTCTGCCATTTGCTCAGTAAATAAAAAGAACTGAATTAAAGACACAGTGCGCAGAAATATCCTGGAAACACTGACCTGCCTTCTAGCACACAAAAGAGAAAGAAAATCTCTATGCAGAGATGAATCTGGTCCCACCACACCACTGTTTGGACCAGACAATCTCTGAAGTTCTCTTCATACCTATCTTTTTTGAGCACTCCACAAATCCATGATGAACAGATTGTTATGGTATTTAGGCATGGAGATGGGGCTTGGATGAGGAAATGCCATTGTGGAGGCACTGTAAGTACTGGGAGTAAGTTAAACTGCAAGAAGGGAGCTGTGATACACGTTTCCCTCCTCTTCCAACTCATTCGACAATTTATTCTTGAGGTATCAGAATAAAGAGATATCTAGGCCTCATTCCACTGTGTTTCCCATAAACAGTATATACACACATACCAATATATTTTTGTATATTAATTTTTCATACTAGTGGCTCCACTTACTCATGTAAAAACTGACTGAACCCACTAAACGCTGGACAGGAATTGAGTGCCATGCAAGCTGCATCATGAGGGTGAGTGGAGACACAGCAAGAGCACACAACTCACCAACTTGCGGATTTCACATTCTAGGTTTTGAATACAGTCCAGTTTCCTCTTGCGGCAGCGCTGAGCTGCAATTCGGTTCTTGCTGCGCCGGCGGACATCGTGGATGAACTCTAGCTGCTCTGAGGTTAGCTTGTGCATCTTTATCATCATCTGGAAATCATTCCTTGGAAGATCTGTGATTTGATCAACAGGAAAAGGAAGTTTCACCTAAACCAAATAGAAAACAAGAGGGAAGAGTATTATTTTGATTGCTGAATGCGAGCAGAACAACAGTGAGCGGAAGGGTAAGTACCTATGCTGCCGAGCCCTAAATAAACAACACACAAAGTTTTACATTAAGCAGGTTTTTAACACTCCCTTGTGGCACATTGAAGAGATCCAGCTGGTAAGGATCAGATATAACTGTACTGAAATCAGCAATACAGATGAGTCCCAGGTAAAAATATCATCATTCTAAAAAGCTCTAACAGATTTCCTTGCATTAAAAGAAGGTTCTGTCCGCTAAGAGATGCAAGCTTTTGAAAACAGTGAGGTACCTCACTGCTATTAATTTCAAACTAATTTCAATGAACAAGCTATTACCACAACTGGAAACCTGTCTCTGCATGGCCTGCAGGACTGCAATTTTGAGTAGGTGTGAGGTTAAAAATGCAACCTGACACCTCAAATGGATGAAAAATACCATACTGCAGTTAGGAAAGGTCATCTAATCAACATTTCAACTGAGCAGTACACCGTGTAAGAAGAAAGAGTCAGAGGAGTGTGACATAATTTATCCATGCTCATTTTGAGCTAAACCAATGTTTGCTGACATTCTGGTATTTTTGTAGATTGACGAGCACCCAACTCGCATTTCCTGAAAAAAGCCCAAACGGTCTAAAACTTCAGTTACTTGCAGTAAACCATTCTTCTCTGGGCCATGAACTCCCATCCAGTTTTAACCTACACCTTGCAACAGTAGCTCTAGGTTCTGGCCTCAGCAATTCCAACCACCTCTCCAACTCTTACTGATGATGCATTAAAGCAAAGCAAAACACAAAACTCCTGACAGCTTGGAGCAATGAACACATACTGACTCAAAACCTGGAGAATGGTGGATGCACTCAAAGACTTCTGTTAGCTTTCTTCCCAGACCTACCAGCTTGCTCCAGTCAAAGTGAGCACCTCTCCCTACAAACCCTGCTTCACATCCAAAAAATGTTCCTCAGTGGACTGCTGTGTTTGGTGGTCAAATAAGAATCAATTGACAAGGCTGAAGGAGATGACAGCTGAGCATGACCCCTTCTTTTTCTGAGTCATACCCACACTGCCCAAAAGATGGCAGTAAATATTTACATTTCTGTCCAGATTAGTACAATCCGATCTCTCAAACAAGACTATTCCGCATGCAGGCTACCAAAGAAAATACAACTTAAATTGCTCCAGCCAAGCAAAAGATACAGGTTGAAAAGGTTTACTTTTTCTATTTAAAACATGGTTATTGTCTTTAAATAATGCACTTTAACTATCTGGAGATAAAGAAAATAACAGCATAGATTAGAAATAAGTTATTTTCACTGAAGAGCTGAGTTTGTTTATGCAGAACAGTTTGCTGAGGACACGTACACAAACAGCAGTGGCCTCTGGCACAGAGAGTCATAGACCCTTGCTGGGGACTTGGACCTGCCTATATCCAGCTCCTTGCCTTACTCATGACCTTGTGTTTTCTTGCACTCTTCTATCACTGCTCCATGCACCTCAAAGTCTGGGCCACATGAAATTCAGTGCATCCTTTCAGATGGTTTCATGCCTTGAACCTTGTCCCTCTGCCCCATGTATCCAGGCACCACATTGTAATACACTACCTGACATGCCAATTGAAACTAGCAAGAAACACCAAACTGTCCCATTCCCCCCAAAGTCCTGCTTGTACACACAAAGGCTGACCTTAGGCATGGTATTGTGGACTACCTTGTTTACAGACTGCTAACTAATGACATGAAACCTGTTTGCTTTCCCCTCCCTAGCCTTTGGACGATCAACATAAACTTGGTGTCATCTGCTTTTCTCTCAAGCTTCAACCATGGTCTGAAAATGAAAGACACCACAGTTTCACTGCAAAAAAAGTCCTTGCACTTTCCCAGTTTTTCCTTATTTTCTTAAGTCAAATGCAGAAAGTGATGTTAACTTTTATTTCTTCCTCCCTCTCCTTTCAAAACATATTCATTTGCAAGGAGGAGATGTGCTTGCAGCTGGAATAGGAATGAAAGGGAAGCAATTTCTATCTGTCAGGTAGAACTTGTTAAAGGAAATGAGAAAATAAATAGAAACAATTAAAAAAAAAAAAAAAGGATTGAAAATAAACCCATCTACACAGCAGGCCAGAGACTGCTATCAGTAAACCCAGCATAATCCCACTCCTGTCATAAGCAGCACTGTGCAGGATTAAAATCATGAAAGGGAGAGTGGAAGCAAGTCAGACTCATTTTCTTCACCATTCACAGCATTTTTACTGCCGGTCTCCCTCTCCAAAATCTGCTGTCAACTGAAAAAAAACCCAACCACCAAGCCTTTGGCACAGACACAGTGAATAACTGCACCAGAATACTGCTGCCATGAGAGGCTAATGGTGTTCTATGTTGGCACAGGGCAAGACTCTAAGCTGGCGGTTATCCTAACAGAGTGGTAAGTCAATTTGTAAGAGCCAACCACTGTGGCATGGGTGGGATTCATCTGACCCACTCAGAACTGTCTGAAATAACGGTTTCACTAGCTGGCATCGAGGACAGAGAAGCCTTCAGATGGCAATGCATCCCGCACTGCTTCTCCCTCCTCCTGGCTGCAGAAGGAGCAGGCATGAGGCTTAGAGAAGATGCTGCATCTTACAGTATCTAAAGTAGGTGAGGTAAGTCTTACCTGTGGTGTCTGAAAAAGGACAGTCAAACTTTTCCAATATGTGTAAGAAACCCCCAGCAAGTATGTTTTCTTGTAAAATTTTCCTTTTAATAACTATGAATTTTATACAGGAAATGACTGTCTACTCTTTGGTTTGGATTATTTCAAACTACAAATATAAACTGGATCCCCTCTCCTTCCAGGAGTTACTCCAGCCAGAGCTAACCTCACAGGGCTCTCAGATCTTCCCTATCAGCACAACTACTCTTTCCCTGCAGCAGCAGCTCTGTTTCCACCACAAAACAAATAAACTGGCACTTTCTGCCCCTGCTTGCGGCCTCTACTGCTCCTGGCTCTGGCTAATGCACACCTGGGAGGACAGCCAACCCACACTGGTGGCAAACAAAAACCTGGTGATGATTTTATGGCATTTCCTCTCCCCTGTATTAGCTTGGGATGCCAGTGTAAATGTCATTGCTACGTGGCTAAGTGGCTAAGTAACAGCAGCAATCTAGACAGATGGGGACAGCCATTGACTCAGCACATGAAAGGCCCATATACAACCAATTAATTACTTCAAGGTTCTCAGCTTGGATCATACACCAGTTACTGCTGTGCCACTCACATACTGTACTAGTTACTGCTGCTACCACTCTCCCCCTCTCCTTTTCTATGGAACAAAGGGAAGGACCAAGACTCCGTATTCCCTCACATCAAAATACAAATGTCAAGCGTTGAGAACTTCCTTATTTTATGAGTAACATTAGCTTTTCATTCTTTATTTGTATCTAAATTTCAACATCTTCCTCAAGCTGGCAAGTGCTATTAAAGATAAGGAACTTCCCAAGTTCGGTTTAATATCACAGCAACTAAAAGGATACGCGTGCTGGGCATAAGAAAAAGTTACTATGTACTGGGCATAGGAGGGTGGCACTCCAATCTGCTTTTGCAGAAAAAAAATCAAGAACTGGAGAGTCCTCAAAGAGCTCCAGCAAGGTCTTAACTTAAAGCTTAGGGCTTAACAGAACTGACTGTAGGCTGCAATAAACTAATACAGTGTTTAAAAGGACCTTCCTGAAATGTCAAGCTTGTAATGGAGAACTCTCAGTGTTGTAATCCAGTAATTCTCTGCTACCAGCATGGGGACAACTCCTATTGAAGAGGGGAAAGAAAACAAAACTGCCATGAAGTTAAACTTGCAAGAACGATGTTTGACAAGACTCCGTTTAACCAGATGTTGCCAAACACAAAATTCCCAGTGCTCTGCTGATGTCACTGAGGATCCCGGTCAGGGGATCTCCATCAGAGAAGAATTGGAGAGTAACTTTCTCATTTTCAGATCTGTAAACCCAGTAAGATGAGGAAAGCTGGGGTGACTGATCACCAAATTCTGGGGAGGAACTACATACAAAAGCAAGTTAACACTGTAACATGAATTTTACATGGTCTAGTGTGAGATGTCCTGCCCATGGCAGGGGGGTTGGAACTAGATGATCCCCAGGTCCTTTCCAACCCTAACCATTTTATGTTTCTATGCCCTTTCTACATAATAGTCTTCATTAGGCAGAAATATTAAGCAGCAAAGAAGACTCAGCTTAGGTAACTCAGGACAGCTCCAGTAGATTTTTGGTAGAGCAACTTTGGTTTACCCCCTTTAATGGGCCTCTGACTTCTCGTACTTCATTAAGCATCATCAGATGAACAGAGAAAGGGTGGCTGCCTGTCACTTAGCATGGAGGGATCTGGGCTCTCACTGAAGGTTATTTCCTTACAATATCCTCAATGGTCCAATTGCACTAGCTTTGCCTTTATGAAAATTCCCTTTGAAAAGTGAGTCACTAACCCAGGCGGGAAATTCTTTTGTAATACAAATGAAAGACACATTGAATGCAATTCTCTAGATAATAATAGTTCTTGGAAAACTCCACCTCTCACCTCCTCCTACCCTTGTTTATTCTTTCCCTAAGAAAACTCACTCATTGAATTAGACTGAGATGATTTCTTTTTATCTGGTTTTGTAGTACAATATTTTTTACAAGTTTTCTAGTAGAAAAAAACAGATATTTGCTGAAGAAAAGAAGTATCAAGAAAGGTAGGTAGTGCTGAAGTTTCTGTTCCTAAGTAGGTTAACAGATTGACAGACTACTTCCTTCTCAGCAATTCATTATTTCAGGGCTTATTGTCTTGTTGTTGCTATTTTAAGCAGGATTGTCAGAACTTGCCTGCAAGCACTGAGCATAAGTCTTCTCTCTACTATTATATCCCAATAATTGATTTTTAACAACCTGTGGAGGCCTGAGGGAGCTGGGTGAAAAGAGCAACACAAACTGTTAAATATTTCTGCAAAGTCCCAGCAGCTCAAGTAACAGCCCCATTCCTGCAACTCTGTAAGAGGGGGATACCCCTCACTGCACTTGCTGCTTCTATCACAAAGCTTTAAGAAAGGGAAATCTCAGAAGATTCTGGGTATTCCTTAACAGGAAGGAAAATGAAAGGCAAAGACATCCAATAAAGGATTTACCAGTGGTGTCATGGGGACTGTCACCTCCTCTGACCCCAGTGGGACAGGGAGGCTGGTCATAGAGCAGGGTCATCTTTACCCACATGGCACTCATGTCAAGCCCTAGCACCCCACTTTTGGCACCAAACAACTCGGGCATATGCTCCTGAACAGCATCCACCTGCAGGAAAGCAGACAGTCCAAAAAAAGCAGAGAGAAGAAACCTTTCACCTACTTCACACACAATTGATAACACTGGCAAATGATGTTTTGTGACATTAATTCTGGGACCAACAGCATTCTGGGAGCCAAGTCAAGACCAGCAAGGTCCAAATTCGTGGGGAACTGAGCAGCCCCATGAGATAACTGAGGGTCAGAGTCCATCAAGCTTATTTCTATCACCCAAATGAAAGCCCACCTACAGCAGAAGAGCCTGTGTGACCACCTCTGGAGGGGTGAGCACCTGTGTGTTGCCCCAAGCTATCTTATCAGTGCTTTTTTTAAGCAGCCCAGCAAACACTGTGTGATCTGATACGGCAGGGGGCAAAGGGCCCATCTGGGAAGTCATTAGGAAAGCATGGGCAAAATGACCAATTTCTGGAATGGAGAAAGATTCCCCTGCAGCTTGCATGCAGGTGAAGGACAGAAAGCAGTTCCTTTCAGACTGCTGTGAGCCTCTCCTGCTGTTTTAATGGCAGCCAAACTGCTAAAAGTAGGTAAAGCAACTTACACCAAACCTTCCTGCTACTATTTTCTACTGCCGGGTTTAACATATCCTTCACTGCAGCTTCCACAGCAGAGGATCTTGCAGGATTGTAGGGTACACCCCCCAAGTTGCTGTACAAATACAGCATTGTTTAATGAGGCTGTAAAGTCCTTCCTTGTATTGGTAACAACCTTTACAAATTAATTTTTCTGACAAAATCTGCACTGAAGCACCAGTGTGATCTGTTTACCCTTGGCTTGTTCAGGGTTGTGCAGTGCAACTTTGTGGAGCATTAATTTCCTCACATTTTTAATGCCTGGCAGTCCTGTTTAAAATGCCCTGGGGAAAATTAAAAAAAAAGGGGAAAAAAAAAGAAAAAAGGAAAATAAAAGCACCTTATCAGCAGTCCCAGGGAGAAACCTTGCTCAGCACAGTGCAGAAAACCTTCCCAGGAGGAAACCAGCAGCAAAAGCAGGAGTGCAGCAAACCCTTTCTTAGCTCTGCCCCAGAGAAACACACATCTGCCTGCCAGTTGCACACCCAGCTGGCCTCCTACCCATTTGCTTCTCTTGTCCCTCCTGTCATCCAAGGTCTCCTGCACACATTCACATACTTATTTTAGGAAACCACCAGCAGTCCCCTATAACCTTCTCATTTGACTCTTACGGGTTTGTTTCTGCTGCAGCATCTCCACACAATTAGCCAATTACGACAGCTAATTAATCATCAAAACCCAAAAGGCTAACCTCCCACCCTCTTTGCTGCCTCATGCTGTGCATTAGCCCTTGCTGAGCAAGCAGCACATGTGGCTGGAGATTCGATGCTCCCCCCAGTCCCACTCCCTGCTCCCTTCCACCTCTTGTAAAAGCAGGATGTCACCAAATAACCTTGGTATGATCAGAGCGGTTCTGCCACAGGGCTTCCAAGTGAGGTCCTAAACACAGTATCACAGGCAGGCTCCCAAGGAGACTCCTCTCCACTCTGCACTGTCCCTAGTTCAGGATATCGGGCCAAACAAGAACTGTCCTCTCAAAACCACCAGCACAGCGTGACAGAGATTAACACACTTGAGGCTCCCCAAACCTTCCTTACAGTTAAGCAAGCAACTTCTGCCAAGAAGGGTTGAACCAGATGATCCTTGAGGTCCCTCCAACCTGGTATTCTGTGACTCTAAAGGAACCACCCACTTCTATCTGGAATGTAGCTGTAATAAGGATTGAGGGATAAAATAAACTTTACTCTTCTCGTGCCTAGCCCATCACTAAGGCTGGTTCTAAACCAGGTGCTCAGTGCACGTGAACTTCCCAAACATGCACTCACTGCTCCCCATGCTGAAGCACAAACTCTCAGTGGAGAATTTCAGCAGGATATGTGATTTCACCCAGATGCTCTCAGGTCATGCAGTTTCCTGATGAAACTCTATGAAAACATCCAGTCTGTTTTTCAGTTTCTGGGCTCCACAACACATCTCCATCATTTAAGGCTTTCCTCAAACTAGGGACTTCATACAGACAGTTTATTCCATCACTTCAGCATCTCCACCTGGGCCATCTCTAGTTTTAGAGCAGGCCCTCTTTTTCTCACAGGAGATCTGCATGGGAACTCACAGCTTGCTCTTCAGCCCCAGACAATTCCCCTGCCATTCTCTAGCAGTCCTGGAAATTAAAGGATAATTTGTCTTTGAAAACCTTTATGCAATGGCTGCTAAAGTTCACCACCAGACAAAGTGGGGCCACGGGCATGAAACACTATCTCAGCTGTCACTTAACAGAGGCAGAACCCATCACCTGCACATGCAAGACACACACACACACAAAGGGAAGACTACTTGAATACCATTACCACAGCTGAGAGTGGGCAGCTATGCAACTGTTCCAAGAAACCTCACACCTCTATCTCCTTCCACTCTGCCTGCCTCCTCTACTTGGGCTGTTAGCAGTATGAAGCAGGGGCAATTTGGAGCAGGCTGCTCGGCCGTTGGTGTCAGTGAAGGCATAGTGTGAGGTTGCTAAGACATACCAGCAGCAGTAACAGCGGAGCTGGAATCACCTCTGCAAATGAAGGATGAAGAACAGTGCTTTGTGCCCTGGGAGTGGGTGAAGGAGGGAGGAGGACAGGACACTTCTAGCAGGCTCCTAAGCACATCGATGCACTTTCATCATTCAGCAGTTTGCCATTGTCCCATACCCAAATTCTGACAATTGCCAAACACCTCTGTGGTCAAGCAGACCTATTTACGTGAAGTCAACCATGCACACTAAGCTGACGAGGGAATAAACAGGAGTTACTCTTTGCTCCTATAAACAAAGAAAGTGCTGGAGAAATGCCGAGTCATTTGAAAGGATCAAGGGGCAATTAACTGGGTCACAACGACTGCAATATATGTACTTATCTTAAATCCCTACCTCATGCCCTCTGTCTTGCACAGGACATGATTCACTGTCTGCTTCTGAGAATGACCCAGACTCATCGCTGGAGTTTGTTCCATAGGATGGCTCACATTTAATCTGGGCTCGGACTGGGTTGTACAATCCGTCCCCCACCACACCAGGCTCCTGGTGCTCAGGTGCCAGGAATCGGGGGCCTTGGGAGCAAGGGGAAGAGGAGAGCTCGCAAAGACGCAGGCTGCAGGGGGAGCCGCCGCTGCCGTCCTCTGCATATGAGTAGGAAGAGCATGAGCTGGATGTCCTGGTTCTGGTTTCCAAAGGAGGAGAGCGAGGGCAAACTTTAATTGGCACCGGACAGCTGGTGTTCGGCCGCATCCTTCCCGGCAAGTGATCAGCTGTCAGTCCGCTGTGCGAATAGGTCTGAGAGCTGGGGAGAGACTGGCTACTGCCAGCCCACAGGCCCTTTGGCACAGTCTCAGTGAGGTCTTTGTCCAAGCTGCTCACACCAGAATATGAATGCACCGAAGTGTTTACTTGGTCACAAGCGTTTGAAGAGAATATAACACTCCTCCTGTCCAGTTCCCCTTCTTGCTTACAGAGAGTTTCAAAGCCGGGCCCCCTGAGTGGTGATCCCACTGTGAAGTTGGAAGCATCCTTCTGCATGGCATGGGACTGTCCATAGTTCCCTGTGAAAGGGATGTAATCAGTTTTGTGGTCACCCTGAGATGTCCCTTTTTCAAAAGGGCATGCTGGACTCCTGCCAAAGTGCTGTTGGGAAGTACTGGGGAAGCCAACCAAATCTATGCTTTTTGTTCTGTTGAAGAAAGACCGCAAGCAAGAAGAGGAGGACCCACTTTTCGGCCTGTCAACGCAAGTGGGGCTTGGCTGTTTCCTGTCCATTTCAACATCCCCTTCTTTATCCCTGATGTCAGGTTCATCTCCAGACAGGCAAAGTGTGATGCTTTCTTCATCATTCTCTTCATTCTGAGGCTCGCTTTTTATCTGCCCCATAGCAAGTCCTGATTTGAGGCCATTTCCAGAGCTCTCTTCACTGAATGTGCTTGCAAAACCTGAGGTACTGATGTGTGATGTGTTGTAGACATTCTTGGTACAAGCAAGCTGGTATTTCTTGTATCTGGGGTACCGTGTTACTGCATCTTTATCCAAATTGTCCTTGCTATCCCTCAGCATGTCAGAGTCAGACAGCATCCCTTCGCCTTTGTCTGCTCCAGCAACAGTGGTTTCAAAATTGAAGGGTTCTTGGTGCATCCTCTCTCTGGGGCAAGATATTTTTGATGTCTCCGATTCCATCGTCTCCTCCTCATCTCCATCCGAGTTCTCCTCATCGTGCATGCGCTGACAGGTGGTATCTTTTTTGCACAGGAACAGGCCATCTTCATTGTTCAGCAGCTGCGTCTGAAGGAAGCTGAAGCAGGAGTCCTCCAGGTTGTGCATGCGCAGGAATTCAGCGCAGTGGATGACCTCTTGGATGTTTTCTCTGCTGAGTAACAGCTTAGCAGTGTAAGCAAACTGTAACAATGGACCAAATCCCCTGACAGTGACCTGCAAAAAAACAGAAGGGGAGATTGACAGCGTTACTATCAGCTCTTGCTATCATCCCAGGTCCTTCATCATATAGTTACTCTATCACGCCAGCAATGATGCTACATCCAGTAACCAGCACTGCTCTCTTTATGTTGCTCCTGTGAACCATTACAGGTTGAGCTGAACACTGTTTTTCCTAAATATCTTGAGGACTTATGAACTAAGCCTCTTCTCTAACGAAAGGCTGGAAAAAAATAGACTGGTGTGGACACTGATAATTCTTGGGTGGATCTTATTTTAACTGTGATGGGCACTTCTACAAAAATAACAATTCAATTTTGATTCCTTTTTTTTTATTGATTCTTTTTGATGGAAAAGAAATAGGTTAAGTACTGGCTCCACAGTTCTTTTTTCCATCCTGTGGAGATTATTCTCATACAGTTCCTGATTTTAGTGAGTCTAAGGTACAGCTAACATGAAAGAAATCCATATACATAGTTCAAGTGATGCAAATTACTCTGAGTCTCAGCCCAGTACTTAATTTTCCACCATTTTCTTTGTAGGAAAGAGTAACAAGTATTTCTAGGACAGTGATCTCCAACCAACTGTTCCAGGTCTGAGTTATGCACCACTACTCGTCCTTTTTTCTCATCATGCCATCTATATTCCTCATTCACATATCATATAATAAAAAATACACATTCCCCCCCCCCCATTTTTTTTTCAGTGATATCTTCACACATAACTATCAAATAACTTGCCAAGCCACATGGTAAACTATAGATATAGTCTATTTTTTGACAAAAAATGCACTGGCATTAACTTCAGTTGTATTTTTTCCCTCAATGGGCAGGAAGCAAAGGCAAATGGAAAACCATTCTTCATGAAGCAGACAGAGGCTGCTTCAAAACCTGGGCTCACCATCAAGGACAAAGGTTTTTCCACAAGACGGAGATTCAGTGGTTTGGCCACTAAGTTGAGAGACCATAACTCAATTTCCCATTGCACTAACCACCTTCTACATGACCCTGACAAGTCATTTCAGTCTTGATTCACGAAGATGCCTTCTTGCCTTGCTTGCAAGTGGTGTTCATGAATCTAAGTTCCCTGTGCTTTGCATACAAAGGAAAGGCATTTAGATGGGATTTAAAAAGGCCAAATGCCTTCATGCTTATGTGAGGTTGGAAAGCAACCTCCTGATACAACTGAGCCCAGTTCAGTTTCTTCTTTTAAAACCAACAAGAAGAGGAAGCACTGCTGTCCCCTTTTTGTAAAATGGCCTAAAGATCAGAAGAGACATAGAAAGTAGAAGACAAGGTCCATTCCCCAGGGATTCAAACTCGCATTTCCCAGCTCCTCAGAAGGATATCTTATCAAGTAGGAATGCGATACCTCAAAGGTGAGCTGCTTTTCCCTGTCCTTCCAACTGAATTCATGCTACTGCACAAGAAGCTGCTCAAGAGGTCAGTGAGAATCAGGCCACAAATTTGTGATGGTCTTATTTGTGATTAGCATAAATCTGAGTGAATGACTTGGTTCATTCATTAAAACCTTATAAATTGCCTACACTGCCTCAGGACCAATGGAAGAGCTCACAGTTTTTATAGACAATCCTGACTTCCAGGAAAAAGCCTTTGTTATTCATAGATGTGTAGTCGTGATGGTGGATTATGAAGACACCACAAGTGGTGATGGAGAGAACAATATTTTAAAACACCTCGACAACTGCTCCCAGTAGCTCTTCCACACATATTACCACCGTATCTGCTATTTCAAGAAACAGTGCATTTTCATGCAGATACTTACACACTTGCACATCCTTTTACAATACGCCTCTGGTTCAGAATTGCCTAGATTTACAGCTGGCTATTAAACAGATCTCTGCTTTATCAGTGTTACACTTTCTGCCTATCTGTTAGATTATGAGCTCACTATAAAGGCCTATCTGCATTTTATCTATGCAGCATGATGAACAAAATTGCTTGGGAACTTAATGAGCTCCTTGCAGGCCGATGTTTCTCTTTTATAAGATATTCAGTGTGGGGGCTTACATATGCCTACACATTTTGCAAGCTCCACAGTAGCACAGACTGTAGGAGAAGCCATACATACTGTCTGGGGTTTTTGGGTTCCTTTCGATGAGGAGGTACTCTGAAGAATCAACCCAGCTCTCCTGGCAGTTGTGTCCCTTGGCCACTAGGTGGAACGACTGGAAAGCAAATGACAATCATTCGCTGTGCCCGGCCAGGGTTTCACCTGCCAGCCTGCGGCCCCAGCACAGGCACTCTGCAGAGCCCCGGGCTGGCTCAGACCACCCCACAGCACGGCTGTCTCCCACACTGACTCAGATTTTTGCTGCCCATAAATAACCATGATAACAGCAGCAAGACAGCTGTTACAGCTGTTCTGTGCTGGATGTACTGGGAACAGAGCCTGAGACTGCATTGTGGACTCCTGACAGTGCCCAGCAGACACCTCAAGTGAAGGACGATGAAAACACTGGTGATGAATTTAACCTCACAAGATCTTACCCAATGACACAACTTTCCTCATTCTCAAGATCTTCAGATGCAAAGGGGGAAAGTTTCAAGCACCTGGTGCTTGTCATTGCCCTCAGGGAGGAATCTCTCAAGTGCCAATGCTTGAAACTACACGAACAATAACTTTAGAAACAAACAGATGCAAAGCTTGCTGCCAAGTGTGAAAACCAGTGCAAACTCTGCCGCCTGAAGCTGTCTAAATATTGATTTGGTTCCCGTGGTGGGTCCCCTGCCTCAGCCCCACCAGCTTTGGGACAGCCCATATCTGATGCACTCTGTCAAGATGGATGAAATCAAAGCGCTGAAGTGTGGCTATGAGCACCATATATTAGGAAAGAGAAGGCTTCGAAGCCATGTGCATTACCATCACACACGCATTTCTGTAGGAAGAGGTAGGAACAGACTTTAAAAATGATTAGACCTGACTGATGCATCCCAGTGAAAACAGCTACTGAAACCAAGTTGATCTGTGTTTTCAGAAGGAAACAGATCATTTCTCTGATATAACAGTCCCCATTTACACGTGAGAGAGACCTTTGCTGGATGAGTAAAACACATGCCAGCAACAATTTCAGTTTATTCCCCCCCACTGTAAATAAGATGCCATATGTCCCAGTTTTGTTTGCTTTTAAGTGTTATTTTCCACGTACATTAATGTTTAAGTAGGCAGGTCAATTTGTGGGAACCTCCACCAGGCTCCTTATCCAAGCTCATACTCCAAGTCACTGCTTCCCTGCTCTCCAATCGTTTAACTTATGCTGATTTCTACCCGTTTCTGTTGTGTAAATGGGTACAAGAAATTGAGGCACAGTAAAGGTAAAACATACATAAAAACATCAATGCACACACAGACAAGAAAAGCAAAACAGAGATTCTCAGAGGCCTGCTCTCCCTTATCTTTAAAGGCAGGTCAGGAGAGGACTTTTCTTGTGTACATGAAACATGACAAGTCTAAGTATGAATCATTTTGTCTTGCTCCTGTTCCCAGCTGGTCTTGTATGCATTAAAACCCATCTGCACAGCAGCGCACAGAGGACATGGGTACTGCAACCCTACCTAAGCCATCTGGCACCTCTTCTTGCTCTACAGCAATCCAGGAGATCAAGCACCAGGGATACACATGCAGCTGTGCTGCTACAGGTACACCATGCTCAGCACATGCTACGGAGGTCTACGTCGATTCAACACTGTGGTGATAACAAGCCTGACCACTGCTAAGGTGAAAGAAAGTTCTCCAGTCCTTTATGTGCCGCTTGCCTTCCAGACTGTGCTAGCCGAGTACATCCATGCCCTCATGAATGTATGATACTGAGGAATGGGCTGGAAATAATGCAGTGATATAATCACCATCAAGAGAGTTGTTAATCAGCATTAGCCATATTGAATTTACCAGCAAAATACAGACAGAAGCCCTGCAGAAAATAAGCATGCAAAATCTATTTTAGTTCAGTCCAACACTGCTTTTCTTCTTACAGAGTCTGTGGAGTGCAATGCTCTGGTTAGTTTTAATTGATTTAAGACACCAGACTTCCACTACTTCCTTTGGGAGATCATTGCCAGACTCTACTTGAAACCTCCCTGTGAGGAAATCTTCCTGCTCTTATTTTCCTCCATCATCTGTCATTACATTTTCTCGATGCATTCCGGGTAATGCTTCTCCCTTTTGAAGAAATATTTGTGTTGTTATACTCTCTGCCTTCCCTTCTTCTTTGGTTGGCATTATATCATTGACGAAAACCTGGCTAACTCAAGGAAAACAATATTGATCACTGTCAGATGGCAGAATAAGAAGCTGAGACAAGAGTCAGCAACGAGGAATGCTAGTAAAGAAGGCAGCATTACAGATGCAAATATAGAACACTTTTAGCACAGCATTTTTCTAAAACTGGGCATGA
Organism: Pezoporus wallicus; assembly: GCF_028554395.1. NCBI lineage: Eukaryota > Metazoa > Chordata > Aves > Psittaciformes > Psittacidae > Pezoporus > Pezoporus wallicus. The sequence continues at coordinate 855,030 of NW_026642717.1, read as the reverse complement.
GTTGTTCTAAAATTAGGAGGAGGGTTACCTCACTTTCATGTTAGGAACATCGTATTTTCGTTAAGGGACTCCTATGGCAGAGATTCTATTTAAAGGCAGTTGTACACACACCCACAGGCACCACAGGAGACACAGCACTGTGGGTGAACTCCCTCTGGCTCCCCATTGTACGTGGTCTCCTCCATGACAGCCGATCGAGCGTGGAAACCTTTGTGTTGGCTGCATTGCCCACACACGGGATTTGGCCTCTGAGCACATGCAAAGGTCTGACATTTCTGAGGACAGGCTGGACTCACTGTGCGCTGCAGAGTTCATCAGTGCTGCTCGTTAGCTGCTGCCCAGACTTCCAGATGTCTCAAAATCCCAGACAAATAGACAAAATCCTCCAGTTCTGCACAGACAGTATTTCTTAGAGGGGGAAAAAAAGGTTATTTCCAAGGGAAACATAGATGTCTGGTAACTCTGCTCCGAATGGCATCTGTATGAAAAGCTGCATATGGAGTGGGGAAGGTCAATCCCTGCAAAATGCCAGCAAGTCTGAGTTCAATTTAAAGAGGGGAAAAGTGACTAAGGGCAAGGAAAGATCACTGTAAACATGTAGGAATGTAAAACTTGGCAAGGCAGTATCTAAAATGGAGCAAGAGAATGTTTACTGTAATCTGATGCATACGATCATCAAGAACAGAGAACTCTCTAGTTTGCTACGTGGTGCTACTGACGATTGGAAAGAAGAAACTTTGAAGAATGAAAATGTAGGGATTTTCTCTTGACTCTTAAACTAACAGTGAGTTCAGTGACATCTTGGAAAGCTTTCCAGGGAAGGTGATGGATACTTTATGTATGAGTACTGCAGAGCAAAACTAACTTGCTCTGGCAAGGCAGGCTTTAATTTGCTAGGCTTTTCCAGGCCTAATTTTTGTGTTAATGAGAGCAGAGTGCCAGTGATCTTCTAGAAAACAGCATCTAAGTTCAACAGCAAATGTACAAGCAACTGTTTCAAATAAAGCATACCTAGGGCATATTCAAAGAACAAGCTCACTGGCGGTGGTGTGGGAGGGCAGAGGCCCCTCCTCCCCTCAATCAATGAGATCTGCAGAACATTAGTTGCTAAATCCTACCAAACTGTGGATAAATTAGATGGTCAGACCTGGAGCCCCACTGGGAAAGCAGAAGTCCTGACAGAGGAGCGAAGGCAGAGGTTATTATCTTTATGTGCTGGAGTAGTCTTTTTGAAATCAATAGGAGCAATGATGGGTTTTCTGCGAAGCATGAAAACTGCTTGTAAAATTATGGATTATATTTTTAGTATTTTGATTTTCAGGTTAAATTCATCACCAGGTACCTAAAAACAGTTGGAAAGCCTCCATCTCTAATCTCCAAACATCAATGTAATTATTGGGCCATTTTGTAGGGAAGGAAGAAAAGAAAATTGAATAAAACCTCATACGCTGTGTAACAAATCGCAAACTAAATATTAATTTAGAACAACTGGATAGAAACACACAAGTAATGCAACCGTTTTCTTTCAGAACTCAAAATCAATCTGTTATTCACACATTGTTTTGCAGTGGGCCTACGGTGGTACCCACTTTGTTAACCTTTCAGTGTTGCTATTGCAGCCTAAAGGCGTGTGTGGAGACCTTCCAAATCCACCTCAGCCCTGAAGTTTGTCTAATAAACCCAAGGATGTATCAAACAAACTACTAACTTCTCACTCAGCCAGCGTGTTCCTAACAGCACAACTTATATAATCAAACACACGCTGGAAACAGGAGATAAGATTAGTGACAGTTAACTGCTGCTATTTTTTCCACAGCCTGAAGAAGGTCTCTGGGATTAAATATTAACTCTAATCTTATTTGCTAAAATTAGCACACACTGTATTCTTTTTCTTTTACAGCCAATTGCAAGTATAGTGCAGAAGTTATTTTTAGAGTGTAATCTGATAACCAAAATCAGTCACCAAAGCTGTTATTCCATTAAGAGTTAAGAGACTTCCTGGCTATTTACTTAGTTATTTTTACCTGGGATGTTGAAGACTGGCAGATCCTGGTTTTCCTAGCTTCAAATTATTTGGTTTCAGAAAACTGTTTTAAATTTTAAATATATTACTAGGCTCCAACAGGTCAGGAGTGTGCAAAATCAATGGCGCTAGACATCAGGGTTTTTTTTTCCTATATTTGCTCAAAGTAAGCCTGCACATAGCCAGGAATTATTCTGTAACCATGATCCTTTTACATAAGGTGAGAACACGCAGGAGGCAGGAAAAAGTCAGAAAAAGATATAATAAATAGCAGAGTACTTTTGTAAGCCAATGCCATGCCAGTATTTTACTGCATTTTCCCCTCTTTAATTTAAATGTTCTCTCACCAGCAGCTTACGGATGTATTTCCCTTATAAAGCTGTGGAGCTCCTAAAATGAGTAATCACCCTTTAAAATCCAGCTTGGGTGAGAAGTATCAGATGCAGGTATTTGTGTTGTCTGAGCTTTTAACAAGACAGGAATGTACAAGCTGCAGACAGAAAAGACTGATGAAGAGAGGCCTTTGTTTTCATTCTAAAGCCACTTTTTAATTAAGCAGATACCCCGATGGCTCCAGCTTAGCATTCTGCCACTTCGGGTAGTACATACATACTTGGACAGAAAAGGGACCCAAAGTCCAAGTGACAGTCTGACATCTCCTGCATCACATTGTATTGCATCACATCACACCGCAGGGGTGGGAAGCCACCATATCACCACCATGACAGACACCCCTGGGCATGAATGCATGCCAGGCGATGGGAGAACCCAGACATGCAGCTCCCTTCTTTGGGAGGCTGATTTACCTCCTTTATTTCTTTAATTTTTTAGAAAGAAGTCCCACTGAAAAAGCTGCCACCTGCAAAGCCATACCAAGGGGCACCCTGGTACCTTTCCAGTGTATCCTTCACAACAGCTTCTTGAGGCATCGGGCTGAGAGCTCCAAGGAGATGCTTAACAACCTTTAGCAGCACTTTTGAGAAAGAAGCCACATCGGAAATGCTAGACCAACTTCCAGTTTTGTGCCTGATACCCATGCAGATACTCCCTTCAGCTTTCCCCCTTTAAAGTCCCAACTTTTGGCCAGATGACAAATTTACACTAGAAGGCCTGTGACAGTATTTACAAATCTAAGGAGGAAAGCAAATCACTTCTTACTGTCTTCTCCAGCCTAACAGACGTTCAGGAGCAGCACTTCAAAGGGCCTCCTCCCTCCCCATTCGAAAAGGAAGGAAAAGACTGTATTTCTCAGTGTTCAGGGAGCACCACAATGCTTCTTGTGTGACGAGGAGGAAGAAGAGGTCATTCACGCTAGACTCGCCTTAAGGATGGGGAGCAGCAATTGCAAACTGGGTCCATCACACCACGAGAAGTGCATCAGTGCTGATAGTGGGGCAAGGGGCTCAGAACTGATCGTCAAGTGTAAAGATGGCGTAAGCAGCCAGCAGATCGATGCCCATATTATTGGTTATGTCAGCACTCGACTGCACTTGACTTATGGGTGGAGCGTTAAAGAGTTAAGGCACCCACATACTTGGGGTTTTCTGAACCAGATTCACTGCAGTAATAGCCTCATCTAAACACTAGTTTATTAAACCACAAACGGTATACTGCCTGTAATGCTATGCATCAAACCAGAGGAATGACAGCTGAAGTACCACTGTTTGGAGAAAATATCTTAATGAACTTGAGCAGAACACTTTTTTCTTAACTAATTACATAGTTTGTGGTACATTGTCAATGTTGGAGGCTGCCCAGGGCAGCTGAAGAACAGGGAAAAATCAAAATCATGGCCAAGAGAGTATCTGCTGGCAAGAATAGGTGAAAAAATTGGAGAAGAACTTTCAAGCTGCTGAGGTCTGACTCTGGGTGGAGGTGTTAGAAATAGAATTAGAGATGAGGATGTTTCAAGTAACCTTTTCTCTGAAGGAACCACTTGGCTACGACACGACTGAATCAACAAAGAACACATAAAAACCAGTGGCACTAATTAGCAGTTTAAACACTCAGGCATGAACTGGAAGATAAAGCAAAGGGAAATACTGCTGTGATATCTGGCAGTTTGCAATACATTTGTTTTTCCAATGCAACTTACACCTTAAGAAACCTGGAACGCAGTAATGAGGCATGACACAGGAAAGTGGCTCAGCAGAAATGCTACCTTCTCTCCTTGGGTGCCTGCACAAGCCATGCTCAAACCATCGAGGAAGAGCTGGGCAGAAACGAGCAGATTTTAACCCAAGAACATCATCAGAAACGAAGTGCAGCTAAAATTTAAAATTAAAATCAGTCCCGCATTTTTGCAAAAGGGAAACTAAACTGACCCTCAGATTAAAAAAGAAAAAAATTAAAGAAGGGAAAGTGTTGAGCAGTGAGGAGGGGGGAGGAGGAAGTGGGAAAGCTTTCACAGAATATAAATTGCGAGAGAAGAGTCTGTGAAAGATCTGTTTAGGTGCATATCATGAACCAAAGTGGGGAGAAAAAGGGAAAACAAAAAGCAGTTTAAGAACTTCTCAAAGGAAGAAATTCTAGAAGCCTCCAAGTTACATTAGGAAATACCAAAATAGGCAGAAAATTAAGACACATGTAGAAATGTGCTAATTCAGAGGGTGCTTAGGGGAGTGGTTCAGAGTTTCTGAAGCTGCAATTAATACACAAGCAAACACAATACAGAAAAATTACAAAGACTGTAAATTACATGAATACTCCTCTTTCCAAAGTATGGCAGAATCCATTTATGTGAATAAACTATGTAATCCAGTGTATTAAATACACACTGCATTAAAGACACTGTAATTACTTTATAAAAACGAGGAATACTTCACAGCAAGACGTCTCACTACAAGCCCTGCTATTATACTTTGCATAGCGTAGGAAAGAAAGAAGCAGGCTCTGTCAGATATGATTTAGGAAAACACAAGGCTGCAGTCTGAGGAAGAGAACTAAATCAGAAGACAAAGGAGCTGGAGAAGAAGCAGGCTCAGGAAACGGTGCTGGCTAATATCCGATGCATCTCAAGGATGCTCAGCTGTGGGTTCTACGGGGCTGATGATGCCAGTGCTTCCAGCATTACCTGTGACCACGCACTAGCATGGCACAGTATATAAAATCACTGGCATCCTTAGGCCTGTGTAGCAGAGAGCACAGCCAAGCAAATACTGGAACATTTGAAATCTAGAGATGCTTCTGCTAGGCTGTGGAAGGAACTGAATATCAAAGGCTTTACTACTGCACTTCACAAGGTAACCAGGCAATTACAATTATTAACTGATATGCTGAAACCCTGTAAAAATAACCTGGCTTCCTGCAGGCATCGTATTTTTAACACAAAACCTGCCAAATACTGCATAAGTTCCAGATTTCCCTTCCCTCCTCCCCTGCCTTGCCTTCTAATTTCTGGTATTTGGACACACAGTTTTTCTGTGTTCACCTTGGTTTTGCTCCTGCATGGCTACTAGCAGATCTGAGGATTATGGTGGCTTTTGTTCCACTGCTTGGTGCGTTCACATTTCATCAATGATGTCCACTCAGCTCACCAAAGCACATTTACAAGGCGAACCAGCCATTGCTGAGCTGCCAAAGTTCCTCTCCTCCCATCCTCCATGAGGAGCAGTTAACTCCTCCCATGGTAGCCCAAAACGTTAGCTAAGCCTCCATAAATCTCACCAGAAAAAAACAGAGGTATTTGCTTTCTTGCTGAGATCACACCTGCTGCGAAAACAGGCAAATGGCTCTTTCAGTCCCTAAAGAAGCACAGGCCCAGCAGGAGTGCCCTGCAGCACAGTGGTCAGAGGATGGGAAGGATGGGCAATGGCATTCCAGCCACAACCCTGTGCCCAGCTCCACGCTGCTCCCAAGGAATTGACTTTCTCCTTTTTGACCTATAAATGAGATTTTTAAGATCTAACCAGCAAGTGAGGCGTAGAAAATGCCATCTATGCTAGAAGCCCTAGAAATACTCATCACATAGAAAAATGATGGCATTTCCAGCTTGACATGTGACTTACCAGGAGGATGGAAGTTGGGACTTTACAGCTATTTGTGTGTGTGTTTTTCTACATATGCTCACGTGCACCCACGCATGCTAGTGTGAGAAAGAGACTAGAGAACGTGAATGTGTGCGAAAGGGGCTGAATTAGCCCCATCTGCTCCGAGAAGATCATCATCTCCTTATATTTCTGTTATCATCATATCATTGCCACACTAGAGTGCTTCTAAAAGGCTACAGCTCTGGCAGCCAGCATCATTACAGCTGCTCAGATTATTAGAAGCATAAATAAAGTCTCAGAGACACTACTAAGAAAATATTAACTACAATTATTACTGTCTGATAAAATAATGAACAGTGAAGTGTTATTCTGCTGCCTCAGTCACCAGTGCGCATTTATGTGTGTCTTGAGTAATGAAAACCAGTTTATTTGCATACTGAATCATCCTGGTTCTTGCTATTTTATTTTGTTTATCTTTCTAAGGGTTAAGGAGGCTGAAACTCCGTGCTTGCAGAAATCAGTACCCCACCTCCTTTTCTGCTCTATGTAATCCCATTAATTCCAAATGAACAGAAAGCCATGCCTGTAGCCATGCGCACGCCTGTCAGAGAAGAGAGACGGGGCAGTGTGCAACCTACCAGCAGCAACTCTAAAACCTCCTGATGGACTTTTATTCTTGGACCTTGTTGCTTTTTCTCCCTAGATGAGAAGCAAGGGCCCACATGATGTCAATGCCATGTTTGCTGCGTGGATCCTCCTCGCCTTTGCCTCTTCTGCTGGCCTGCACTGCTTTGGCTTTGTGAGCTTGTTTTTCCCCACATTCACAAGTGGCCCTGGGCAGTACTGTCCCTTCTTGACGGCAGTGAGGAACTGGGGTTGGTTTCTAATTAATAGAAGTTATGACTTCCCTGCAAGCACTGGGAGAAAAAGTTCTTAACCGAGTTCACAGTGCTGATGGTGGCTGACACTGCCCAAACACAACTGCTGCAAAAGAGACATTTTCTCTACCAGGGCTTGTTGGAAGCTGATGACTCAGGGCGACAGCAGGGTGACAGGTAGCTGTGGAACATTATCAAGATGGATACCCAAGCTGGGCTGTTTCTGCTGGAGTGCACAAGGCTGGCCCAGGGTGAGAGCATCAGGCTCCTGGGGAAGAGGGCACATCACAGCCAGGTACAAAGGAAAATTAGAAAGGTGACAGAGAGGGGCAGCAGCAACTAAATGCAGTCAGAAATGATGGCAAAAATGCAATGCTGAGTGAGAGAAAAGGGAAGAAGTCATCTTCCAAGACAGCTTCCCTCAATCTAGGCCAGGAAAACCCTGCACCGTACCTTTGGTGTTTTTATCCCACTGCCCTTTCTCTGTGCTGTTCCCATCATTTCTTCAGCATTTCATGCTCCCTTGCCTGGTCTCTTTTCCTCATCTACAAGCCTTTTGTTCCACCAACCCCCACCTCTGTGCTGACTGCCAGCTCTGAGCAGCCAGCCACCTTTTGATTTGCGCACCCCAGGGCTCTCGCTGCCTGCACTGGTACGACAGTGATGGAGGGCAAAAAATGGGGTGCAGAGGCAAAAGGAAACACCAACTTGAAGCACTCCCCCCTGCCCCTGCCAGCTGTGAGGGAAGGACAGCTCATAGGAGACAATCTTCTCCCTCCATACAAATCACTGCTAGGATGAACCCCTGCTCCTGGGAGGCAGAGTCGAGCTGCAGCCTTCCTCTCTATTTTCCCTCCAGCATTCTCCTCTCCTCATTCTCCGTAGTTGGCCTCTTCTGGCCACTAAAGCAGGTTAGATGTGGCATGCCCTGAATAAATGACCCACATTAATTTTTCCTCTTTAATTAAAGAGTTATGTGAAATAATTTGCTATGGGAAAGAAAACAATGCATTGTTCCAGACACATTTACAAAGACAAAGATGATATTCCCAAATGAATTTTGTTCCCTTTAAAGCCTTTATGGAAGGCACAACACAGAGAATGGTAAAGGATTTGCTGAAGAAGAACTGAAGTTCATTTTAAACCAGTGTACCATGTACAAATGCTGTCTTACAAATAGGATTATTTAATTTAAACCTTAGATCTGTCAAGTTCCATTACTTCAATTGGAGCCTGTCGTTTCTTGACTTCATTATAAATCAGGATTATATTACAATTTACATTAGGTAAAGTCATTGCTTCAATAGGAGGCAGTGAAAAAAAATTACACAGCAGTCGGTAAATAGAGCAAAGTCACTGCGCTGTTCTTGAAAGGCAAAAAGTCATCTTGCTAAATGAGGGTCTGAGCTGTCCTGTACCAAGACTGTTCCTAATAAATAAAAGACCTCTGGGAAAAGTGCTGAGCATACGCTGGATCTATTTTCGGCTAGCATCAGCAGCTGCTGCCCCTGGGATCACATCTTTGCTCATACCCTACACCATATGTAATCACTCCAGTGCTGCAACCAGTAAGATAATGAAAGAGCATGGCATAAATCTATACTTGAGTGGAATGCTAAATGAGAAAAATAATACAAAAAAGGGGGAAATAAACCACATTTTCAAGTCATTAGGAAGAAAGACTTTGACATATGAAGTGTTGCAACCATTAATAGCACTTATCATATACAGAGGAGACAAAGAGACAAATTAATCAAACTGACAGAACTGGGACATTTTATGCTAATGCTGGCTCCTGGGTTTTCGTTTGTATTCCTCTGTGTCTGGAAAACTGATACCATTACAGGGCAGGAAATTGCATGAATAACATGCAACAGATCATAAAAATTCACACACCAAGTGCAGAAACACTGCCAAAAGCACTGTAAAAACAAGGCTAGAGACCTCAACAGAGGAACTACCAACAGCTAATGAATGCAAATCAGACAGGAATATTTCCCATCCATGCATAACAATGAGACACAGGCTGTGACTCCGCAGTCTCCAATAGTGTAGGTATAGTATAAAGCCTGGAGAGCAAACACAGATAGCTGGGTGGAACTGCTGGCCAAGCCAATGTCTATGTTTGTTCGCAGTACTTCGGCCAGCAGTTTAAAGCCACTGGGGAACTGGCATAGCCAAGTGTCTCTTCTGTCTAAATGTGCCGCTATGTTAGATTTAATTTAATGAATCAGGTAGAAATGAGAGTAGGAGGAGGATGAAAGAGGAAATAAAACAGAGCCATGAAACAGCACATAACCACACATAACAAAAATCCCTCACCCCTGTGCAAATCCACAGCACGCAGCAACATCCCTCACAGAGAAAGACATTTCAACATAAGTCATTTGGGAAATACAAAAATACAAAACGTGCTTGCTGTTCAAAGCCACAGCCATGTTGTAAGGAGCAGGAAATGGCAAGAACTACAGGAATGCTGGGCAGGGCACGGTGTAACGCAGGATCTTGCCAAGGTTCCTTCATTTGCTGTACAGGCTTCTCAGGGACCTTTAAAGAACCCTGGCCAACCAGAGCACTGGTGAAGTGCAGAGAGAGCTCATCAGCCATATAAACACCAAATGACAAATACATTCACTTGATGGACAGCCACTGCATTTTTCATTGCTCTACATTTTTAGTAAAGTGATGCTTCCCCCTTGTGCAGTAGCTACCATACAAACCCAAGGCTAGGACTAACTTTTGGGGGGTAAAAAGAGTAAAGCTGATGCCTTTTGGAGCTGCATCCATTTCAGTTGCTGCTCTCACCTTCCCCAGAACAGAATGACATGCAGCTGATAGGACTAAGCAAGAGCATTGGCATGTCAGAACCACATGCATAAAGAGGGTGAGGAAATGCCAGCCTGCCTAGGGATGGCTGCTTTCCTGAAGAGTAAGTACAGATCAAGTTCTTCCCACATTTGCTGGAGGACCTCATGTTCAGAGGTGGCAGGGCAGGAGTTGTTTCATCCCAGCAGAGATGGGCATGGAAAGCATACAGCAGAGAGCCCAGCTCTCCAGGAGACTGCTATGGAGGTTTTACAAAGTTTTGGTCATGTGAATAGGGTTTATATCCAAACTTCAAAATCTCCTTCTGTTCCTCTGATCACTACTAAAGTCTCAATGGGGTGCTTGGCATGGTACCAAAAAATGGTGTGCACACACAAAGACAAGCTGATCCAAAAGCTTTCCAAAGACAATGATGATGCAACCTTTGTTCTAAGGGGATGTCCTGGGTTCAGCAGTAGCAGTCATTCTTCTCCTTCTTAGTAGCTGGTGCAGTGCTGTGTTTCTGACTTTCAGCCTGGGAACAGCGCTGATAACATCAATGTTTTTAGTTGCTGCTCAGTAATGTTTACTCTGACCAAGGACTTCCTGAGTCTCACAACCTGCCAGGGAGGAGGGGAAGCCGGGAGGAAGCAGAGACAGTACACCTGACCCAAACTGACCAAAGAGGTATTCCATACCACAGCACGTCATGCTCGCTATATAAACTGGGGGCAGTTACCCGGAAGGGTGAGATCACTGCTCGGGCTGGGCTGGGTATCGGTCCGTGGGTCGTGAGCGGTTGTATTCTGTTCCCTTGTTATTTCCCTTATCATTATTATTATTGGTGGCAGCAGCAGTGATTTGTGTTATACCTTAGTTACTGGACTGTTCTTATCTCAACCCATGGGAGTTACCTTCTTTTGATTCTCCTCCCCATCCCTCCAGGAGTGGGGGGGAGGAAAGGGGAGGAGTGAGCAAGCGGTTGCATGGTTCTGAGTTACTGGCTGGCTTAAACGATGAGAGGGGAGAAATAAAAACAGGCATTCATTAATTCCTGTAAATATACATCCACCTGACAGATGGACAAGGGTTGCAAGCTGCAAATGGAACAACTTTCCCCCTTCCCTTAAATTAATAATATTAAAAAATAATAGCGCAGACAATGAGTTACAAAAAGGCCTCATGAAAACCTTGTCTTTTAGAAATTTTAATATCAGGAGGGAAATAATTTGGTCAAATAGTTATAACAATGTTGATTTCATCTGCCCTTTACAACAACAAAGACACCTCTGAAGCCTCTCAAGAACATACATGACACCTGACCCTTTTTTTACCTCTATGTGCAATCAGAGCAGCTTGGGAAAAGAAAAGCCTATTTTGAGTAAAACATCCTTTCATGAAAGAGAATATTTATAGGGGGCTTTACTACCACCTTACCATTCAACCAAGAGGTACAAAGCACAGTAACAAGAAATGACCATGAATTCTCAGACCCCCTGTAGCTACGCAATTCCTCTGCAGAAAACCAGTTTCAGAACTGGACTGTAACCTCACCCATAATCATAAATTCCGTAAGAGAAGGATTAGGCTCATCTTTGAAAAGGAAGGAAACTAAACCAAGCCCGTGGTAGCTCTTACCGGGTGTTGTTCTCTGTCCTCCAACTGCAAGATATATTGACGACAGGGAAAGAAGAAAAGGGAGTCAATGATTGAAAAGTTTCTGCTAGTACTGAAAGCAATGGTTTCTGCTTTCTGAATGCTTTAACGACTTTGTAAATGCGAACAAGCTTCTCTGTAGCATACCCCAATGCCTATATACATCATGGACACCTCTTCATTCTTCACTTCCTTGGACAGTGGTATAGATATTATTTGTCCTTAATGGCTACTGCTTACACAAATCAGACAAAAATGACAAGAATAGATGGCTTTTACAGAAGACAGGCAACTCTTATTTTTTGTGCCTTGAATTTGACAAATTAATTCAGACATTTAAAACATGACCTTAGTTTGACGTATCCAGTCTCTTCAAAACTAACAAGTTCAAGGAACAGACAGAAACTGCTTGATTTGCCTTTATGTCCAGACTAAAACACCATATACAGAAAGCCATACATGGGGGAACATGGAAATCTGCAGTCAGATAAAAATCAGGTGAAAAAAATAGTTCAATTCAACAGGCAGATGGAATGGCTGGAAACCTGTCCTCTTCTAGCCCACTTTTGCCTCCTGGAAGCAGAAATGAGCACTAGTCTCTGTGGAAAGCAGAAGGGAAGTTGTCAGGACTTGTCCTTCCCCAGCTTTTTCCTGTCTTGAAAGGTTACTGGCTCCTACCCTGTCCTTTGAAAGAAACAGGAAATAAATTGAACTTACTCTGTTTTAACTTGACCAAGAATCCCCTGACAAGGAAATTTTCTCTGCCTGTGTATCGGGGGAGAGAAGCGGCTAGGCATGCTGTACTACTGCTGTGTGGTCAGAGATGGAAATGTATTTTGCTTTCAGAGTTGCTTAAGACTAGTTTCTTACTAGCTGCAAGCCCTTGAAACAGAGGAACACAGGCTGAATTTCAAAGGTAAGCAAAAACCCAACACATTTCCCACACGCAGAAGCTTTACACAGCCAAAAACCTAGCCTCAGCCTCTTAGCTGACTGTCTGATGAAAATCCTGGACCACTTCATCTAAGGCATCTTCTCCTGAAACTGAGAACTGCACGGAATGGACATTTCTTCAAATCTACTTTTTTTTTTTACCTTGAAACACTATTACAGCCTGCATCCCCACCCATCTTGGGAACATAAAGATGTATATGCACAGACTAGGGAATTTGGTCTTATCACAAGCAGATTTCAAGTAGAGCATTACCACGTGTTTAATGCACAATACACTGGATGCCCACTTCTCTTTTAAACTATTAGCACTCTTCAGGTCCCTTTCTGGGTCAATTCTTTTATTTGGATGGTCTCCTTTCTATTGTACTACCCCCATAAACCCACTTCAGCACTGGCTTCGGGAGGTGTATCTGACACTGCAGGAGCAGAAGGGAGCACTGAGAATACAATACCACCACTGAATCCATCCTGGGTCACACCTGTGAAATCTCTCTGAGACCTACACTTCCATTTCTCTAAAGTGTTGTTCTGAAATGACGAGCAGCTGCTGCAAGGAATGATATGGATTAGGTGCAAAAGATACATAACTAAACATAGTTGCTTCAACACCAAAACCAAGATGGCTGGATTTTGAGGTCCTGAAAACTCACAGCTCCCATCTGCCAAGACTGATTAACACTCTCTGGAAGAGATCAGGTCTTGCTAGGTACCTGCTTGCCTACCGTTTGGGTAAATGCGATGCCCCAAAATTACGATGCTACAGGAAAAAGTTTTTACATCTCACCCTCAAGTATCAAGATTGTTATTTTTAAATCAAGAATTTCTTCTACAACAGCTCAAAAATTCCTAATGAAGCACCCTCAAAGTGCCCCAGTCTCCTGGTGACTGGAAGTCTGCAGCAGTTCACAGCCTCCTTCTGATCCGCTCCATGCCTCCACGTCTACTTTCTTCTTGGATGTGGTAGTCTCAGCAGCTGTTATTGATGGCAGTGCACAGGACCTCAGAGGTGATGCAGGAAGAACAGGCAGAGGACACAGAGTAAAGCCCATCAGTTGTTCAGGACCAACTGACCAGATACGGCAGCGAGTTGCTCCATTCTACCCCTATTATCTTGAAAAAGGTTGCAACTAGTCTGAAAATCCCCTCAATGTCTCCTGCATGCTTAAAAGATAGACAAGGAAGAAAATGCTTAAAAGATAGAGAGGGAAGAAAATGAGACTGAAACTCTGGCTGGGGAGTGATAAGGTGGAAGCTCTGGGTTTAGATACACGGGCTGCTCCGTGACTAGCAGCTGTGCCAGCTGCGGGTCAGCCTGTTCACCTCTGTGTGAGGTAATGTGAACCAGAGCATTTAGAGAGGTAAACATAGCTGAGTGATTCACACAAGATGATTTAATCATCACTGACCTGATGCACAGACCTGTACTATAATTCCCATCTGACGCATCAGCTTCCACCCCAGCATTCGCAGAGAGGTGATAACAATACTTTATTTGTTCACAAGAGACCTCAAAAATCTAGTGCTGAAGGTTTTATGTTACCATGTCTTAACTTCAGAACCGATACCTCTCAATTCCAGCTGTTTGGTAACACCTTGTTTATGTACTGGTTTTACTGAAAGTGCTAGTACTGTGATTCTCTGCTGTTCTCAGCCCAGCTATAGCTATTTTAACTGTAGACCCCTGGCTAGCAGCGGTCCCTGGGTCACAGCAAGGAATTCACAGTGCCATATTAATTGCAAATTAACCTACTTTCCTCCACAAAGTCTTGTAAAGCTTCATCACTGACTCTAAAGTGACCTGAAAGATGCATTGTGCAAACTTTAAGCAAGAAACCCCCAAAAAGCCCTCCCAAAATACAAATTGTAAACTAAAAAAAAAGGTACAAGGACCTCTTTGTGCGGGAAACAGTCACACTTAACCACACACTTTGACACCACCTGCTCTTAAAAAGTCAGATTAAGCAAAGTGAAAGACGAAAAAAATTTATTAGCAAATCTGAACTGTTATCCTAGGATCTTAAATTCCACTCAACTACGTCTGTACTGAGTAGCAAACTTCTTTGAGGGCTGTCTAAAGCTCATCCCTTTCCAAGGCCATTTGCCTTACAGTGATGAAACCATGTCCAGTCATATACATCATTGGGCAGTTTGTTGCTACGAACATGTGCCAAATTTTTCAGTTGATTTTAATCTGGCTTCAAAGCAACTGCCAGTGGCTCTCATGGTGTCTTTCCCCAGTAAATTGAAACATGCTTCCCAGAGATATGCCTGATACTTTTCATTTAAGTCTTTAAACAACCACACAAGCCTCCTCTCAAGCTCTTTCAGAGAACTTGTATCTCATTTTTAAAACAAACCAAGCCCGGGCTAGATGGATCTGTAGTTTGACTAAGTACAGCTGCTCCTACTTATTTATTTTATCAAAGTAAATAAAGTGCCCAAGGACATGGCTTTTAATAGTGTTAGACTGTGCTGGGACTTAGAGGTGTTTGCCGTCGGTCCCCATCAAAGTGGGAGAGATGAAAATTCAGGACTGCACAGAAGTCCTGGAATAAACCTCCCATTTCTCTCTTCAGAGCTTGCACTGAAAATGCAAAACAGAGTAAGTCTACTTGTTCCTCTAAAAAACACAACAGCCTGCCTGTAAAATTCACAAAGAGCATCTCATTCCCAAATCCTAGTACGATTCAATTGCCTTCTGCTCACCTAAACCCCATATTTCACTTCCAAATTGAACCATACTTCCTAGCCTTAATGTTTGTTGACTGCTGTGATGCATCATTTGAATACATGCCATATTCCACCCTGTAACATGCTCAATTTCACTAGTAGCTGAGAAAAACAGTCGATCTGACATTATTCACTGGGGAATCCTTGTCAGACAGTGCTGTACGGAGATAAAACCTTATCTTATTTGGGTCCTGGGAATGCTAACAAAACAAACCTTGGTACTAGGATTAGAAAATACCTTACAGGTTGTTGTCTCTGAAGTGGTGAAACTGAGGGTGTCTTATCTGGGCCTTATCTGTCTGTTTATTCAAATGGCAAATGCTCAGCCTATACTTCTGGACTCCTAAAAAAGCAGATGCTTAGCTTGCTGGCATTAAATTTTCAGAGAAAGAAAAAGCAAAGGTAAGAGATTCAAAGGTGGAGGGGGAGAAAGGGAGGAGATCTTTCAGTTCTGTTGAGGCACAATCATGGCTCAGCCACCTCATTCTCCTTCCTGCCTACATACATATTTGAATACAGAAAATACCGTCAACAAACCCAAATTTAAAACAAATAAAATATACCTCCTGTTACACATCCTTGTTCCTTCTGCTCATGCCCTTACTACATTCTACCTCTAGGACTTACTCTTCAGGACATCTTTTACATTTTAGATCTCTTGTCATGTTTGAGAGAGAAAGTTTCCACACTGCAAACTGCCTTTTCAATAGTGAGTGCAATCACAGTCAATCAGCCCAATTTAGCACTATCGGCAGGCAGGAGTCTAACAAAGGCAACGAAATTGAGTTCACTTATTGCGGTGGTGAAAACCATTCTGAGCATTCACCTCCACATCCCCTTTGACGGTACATTTTTATATGCTTACTAGAATACATAAATAAATAGTACAGCTATCGACAAAGGGCAGGAGAGGAGTTATTTCAAGATTTTCTCTCCTTAACATGCATGTATGCATGGCTTTTGTTTTGCTTTTTAAACCTAGCTCTCTCCACAACACAAGATTTTTTTCCTTTTTCTCCACTGGAAAAGATCAGAGAAGTAACATCAGTAGCAAGACAGCCCTCATCAGAAAATAATGGAAGTTACACCATGCATAATGAAAAGCATGCAGCTAGTTTCTTCATCATACTTGAGGCATGAAAAATCAGGCAGTGCCAGAAGCCTCTGCAGCAAGACAGGGATTGGAATTTCATATCACATCTTGATGGTTTCACTTCTGTTTTATCGCTCACCTGCTAGAAACAAACTATGTTGTTTGTACCTTGTATTGGGCCACATAACCAACACACACCTAACAATACCAATTTCTGTCTCGTGGTTTCTCCTGAATTACTATCATGTCACCTAAGACCTCAAAAAGTACCCAAATGCTCAGTTTTACTCTCACTATAGATCTGCAGCCTCCAGTCATCCTTCTGTACAGCTAGTGTCAGAATTGTGAATCAGCATGAAAAATAACACATTCCTCAACAGGAACTTTGGGAACCTAAGACCTAATGTCCATATGTGTGGACTCACTGAAGTGGCATTGCTGAGTCAAGGCTGAAGAGGAAATTAGTTTGAAGTCTGACTTTACTAGAAGCCTGATGGATACAGACTCTTGCCACTACAAAAAGCTCTGTGGATGAAGGGAGCGGTGGCTTTCAGGAAGGCTTGCAGATCATGGCTGCCTCCTGAGCCACAGCAGAAATAATTCTGGCCAGTACTGCAATCTGTGAAGAACATCAATGGCCTTTACAGTCATATAAAGAGAAAACCACATTAATGCTTCCTATTCTTTAAGAACTAACCTCAGCTATTCCTAATACATCTCTGGGGTGACAAAGAGTCTTTTGTTGTTCCCTACTGTGTAATAACATCCCTCCAGCTGGGAAAGAAACTTTTTCTTGCCCTCTTGCTCCCCTTTCCCACATTTATCACCTCTTCCACTAGATGCTCCTGTGGAGAGCACTCCCAGCTCAGTCCCTGCATTCCTTAAAGATATTATATTCATACATATACACAGTACATGGAAAGGAAAGAGACAAAGTAAGAAAATATGGTTTCTTTCTAGAGAGATAAAAAGGAATAATAATCGCTTTTAGCCAGCAGGGTATGTAATAGCTGACCTCCTGCATCCTGCCTTTGATTTTCTCCTCATCACAATCATCTTTCGCTGGCTAATTCCCAGCATTTTTCCCTCAGGCTGGCGGGTTGGCATGGATGGTTAGCAGCTGCCAGTATTTCTCCTCCCTGTCAGCTACATGCCATACTAATGTTAGATGCCTGGCTCAATCCCACCCCAGGGTGCCGCATGCCCTCGCTTTCCAACATACTCAGCTTTTGCCAGCCTTGAATCTGAATCGAAGTCCCGTCCTGCCTTTCTCCTTGCAAAGATGAGCTGTGTGAGGGAGTTAACCCATATCAAGTGAAGAAGCAGATGACAGATTTCACAGGGCTAGACCTCATGGGGAAACAGCAAGTTTGGCAGCAGCCATCAGGGAGCAGTAAAGCAGTAAGAACGCAGAGAAATTCAGCCTGTGGTGTGTGCCAACATCTACTTTGAACATCATTCTCTTAATAGCAAAGAAAAGAGCTGTGTGGATAAACAAACAAAAAAGGCTCCCCAAGCACATCCCACCGCCTCTTCCTAAAAGAGATGCCGCTTCCCTTTGCCCCATGGAAGATTTGTAAGCCAAAGACAACTCTGTTTCATCCTTCTGGAAGGCAACATTTCCAGCAGATAGTTCACTGCACTAAAAAGAGTCACCAGTAACCATTCTTTGAAACAGATGCAAGAAATTCAAGGTTATGGGTAAAACTAACCAGCCTACTGGAGTACTAAGGTAGTTTTATACCTTTAGTCCATAACAGAAAGGACAGTATCAGACCAGTGCTAGAGAAAGCTCAGACTACTACTTCAGAAGACCTCTGTTTAATTTCACCAGAGAGAAAGGCATTTGGTGATCTCACAGCTGGAATGACCAGGTGAAAGTATTTTCAAATGTATACCCCAAAGTAAAAAAAACCCATAAGCAAGGTCAGGCATCTCATTTCTAAGCTGTAGGAATCTAATGCAGCTGAGGGGGTATATTTGTTGTTGCTGTTTCCATCTTTTCCCCAGTTAACTGCAACCTCAGCTTTCAGAAAACCAAGTGAATAAGGTGTTTGCACAGAATGCTCCTCTGTCCAGCGCCCAGCTTTCAGCTTGCCCATATAGGCTCACTGTGCACTTCTTTTAGCAAAGCCAGGCAGGTAATAATAGTGAATAAAAAGCCTATTTGATGAAGCTCAAGTAAAGTAGCTTGGCTCCTTCTCAAGTAAAGTAGAGTACCACTACAGCATGAATGACTAAATCATCTACTCGAGAGCTATTACTTGCAGCAATGAAGCAATGTTAATTGGATAATGGCCGGCTGCCAGCTAATATTGGCATGACCTACAATACCCCTGGCTGACAGCCGTGTCTCTCTCTCTATCACACCTTTTTTTGTAATCTGGATGGGAAGTGGAAACCATTAAAAAAGCCTCATAAGTGCCATTTAACTTCTTATCATGAATTAAAACCTTAATTAAGTGCCTTGTTAAAGGAAGGAAGACCAGTTTTCGTGATTAAATAAAACAAAACAACAGTTAGGGGTATGAACTGAATTACTAACTTTACAGCTTTAAACTCAGTTTTTAGAAAATACTAATTTTGGGTTGCATTTCACAGCACCTGCTAGAGAAACAAACTGCACAACTGCTGAAAAATACCCTGGGTGAAAAGCAGGCGAGGTTCTACTTGTTTACCAAAACCTGCCAATAAAGAGAAAAGCATAGAAGTTAAGAGCTAACGGGGTCCTTTTTAATTAGCTGTAGGCAGCTGATACACTCTAGTCCTCTAACTCTGCACTGAGGGCTGATCACACACCATGGCCGCATCTGAGCCCTTGTTATTATGTGGCTGTTTTTCCAAGTGCTTATCTACACACTAAAATCCAGTGCTTTAACAAAAGGTGTAGTACAAAATCAAATTACCAAGGCTTCCACAAAAGGGTTTATGGAAACTCTTCAATCAGTGCAGAATTAGCTCCATACTGACTTAGTTTAAGTTGATTAGGGAAAGGTTTGAACTGAGGCACATTAAGTCATGCTTGAACTGATTTGAAATGTGTAACGCAAAGTTTTGCAGCAGTTTAAAACCCTGTGAGTTCTACCAGTCCCAATTCTGAGCATGCACAATGTCTCCCCACTGAAATGACTGGAGTATCATAAAGACTGCTCTCGCTTGTAATTGGATATAAACACGAAATAATGTAAAAAACATCTGTTCACTGTTTAGCTAGACAACAGTTAACAATGTCTGGATGCCAGATTAACAAAAAGACCCCAACATGCTATGAAGTAAAAGAAAAGTCTGCAATTTAGACTTCAGAGGCAGATTTACTGCTTTGAATAATCAAAAAGAAGTTCTTTTGTTTTGATGTTAAACTCCCTCACACCAACATTACATGAGTGTAAAAGCTTTATAAACAAAGCTTTATCCAGCTCTGACATCAAACCTTTGAGAAATTATAACAATAATGCCCTTTCTCCACAATTGCACACTTTAGCAGTTTTCAAACCATGCCAGAATTTAAAATGCAACGCTTGCATTGTTGACTTACAAACAGATTTGTTAATTTATGAGTGATCATCACCTTCAGAAAAGTCCTGATCTGTGAAGGCTGTATTTACAAATGATTTTCAGTCTCTGTGTTTTCTATAACAAGTATATGCCAACATAAATAGTCTCTAAACCTGAAAAAAAAGTATTGGCTCAAGACATCAACTTTCAACTTCAGTTTGAAATTTCTCAACCGGAAGAGTAACCCCCTGCATGACAGATTAAAAGTCAGTTTTCACAGATACCTTTAGCAATAACTCATGGGCTGTCAGAGCTCTGCAGACCACAGACTAAAACAAACAAAAGCCTTCGGAAGAGCTATTAGCTTGTGAACTGAAGAAGACCCTGCTAACTTCTTTTAATGCAATACAACTAAGATGGTGTTTCCCCTGCTCTATCAGATCTTTAAATCCAGGAGTGTTTCAGTTCCTTTTGTCGGGAGCTCCCACACTGTTGGAGGCACTTCCCATATCTATACACAGGCATCTACCAAAGCTCCTGGCAGAGGCATACCAGAAGCAGAGATGTGCATCTTAAACCAAGGAATAACTGAGGGAAAACAAAGTGCATCAGGCAGCTCTCTTTACCCCAATTCCTGACTAGCATTTGTGAGGAAATTATTTAACTGACCACGTCTGCATTGAATCTGATTTGCTTGGTAGCTATTTTGTTTCACATGTTAGAATCAATGCAGTTAATTTGCACATGGAAAATATCTGTACAAGTAAGCACTGGTAACTGTAGTATCTTTTTTTAAAAAGCTAAGGGAATTATTTTCCAGGATGAGAAGGTTAAAGCCCTGGCATTCTGCAACTAACAGAAGCACGTGGCAAAGTTAACAGTGGTGGTCTTAGGTGAAGTGCTGTGAAAAACCTTCAGAACTAGATTCACTGCTTCTGTAAATCCATAGACTTCACTAGACCTGTAGCAACCACCAGTGTAACCTTTAGGTACTAAAACGTTTTGATCTTTCACGCGACATATTCTAGAATCTGAAACTTCAATACTTCATTTATCCAAAGGGGATTCACTTAAATAGAAATCATTTCTGGTTGGACCGGAGGAATATTTTTTTGTAGTATCTCATGAAACACATAGAAAGACAAAGCTTTGTGTTTTAAATCTTTAGTGTCATATGAACATAGGACTGAGTCACCAAGTGCAGACACAGCATGATCCCTGCTCCTTCCACTTGCCTGTGGCTCAGCATCCCACCACTATTGTGCTTAGAAATCTGCTAATTTCCAATCTACTTTTACTAAAAGCTAGTTGAAACCAATTAATGCTTGTGGCAACACTGTATTTAGTATTAAAGAGAAACTCCTCAGCCATTTCATCTCCTCTGCCTACACAAGAGCTGTAGCATGTCTCAGTTGTCACGCCAGTCGTACAAACCTGCTATGGTCGTCTTCTCCTCCTTCTGTTGAACCAGGTCAGGCTCCTTTTTATGAACACTTCAGTCACTATTGTATATGCTTATGTGAATTTCAATTAAATCTCTCTATCTAACAGGACCTGAATCATACATGGAGGTCTCACCAAGGCTTTATATAAGAGTGCTGATACTCTCCTATCTCTTCATACCTGTGCACCCCTGGGTGTGTTTTGTCACTTCTCTGCTCCTGCCTTAGCTTTGCACTGCAAAAGCTATGCTACACTGACAGAGTCGATTCTTCCACTGGAAATTATCAGTAGAGGCTGCAGAATCATAGTGTGCATCCTAGCATGTCCTCTGTGATGTCTTTAAACTCCTATGCAAAGTGTCTGGGTTGAAATTTCTTCATGAGTAATATTCAGTGTCAAGACATGATGAAATTACCCCAGTGACCTACTTCAAATGCTCTCCAACTTGTGCCGTGACAACATCATGACTCCACTGAAGTTTCTGGAGGGCTAAACTAGAGGAGGGAAAAATGGTTTGTGACACTTTGGGACCCGACATCATTTAAAACACACCATGCTTCTTCATGGCCAGTAAGCGAAGGATGCTGAAAAACCCTCTGTATGCCAGAGCACCTTCCCACTGAGTGACTGCTGCCCCATGCTCTGGGTACACTGCCACCACTCCTGTGCTGCCCAACCCAGACAGAGGCATTGCGTAGGTGGTGCTGAGGCGGCTGGTGATGGCAGCCTGGCCAGCAGGCACACATATCCTTTCTGTGGACAGCAAAGCCACTGGCATGCCCTGCAGTAGCTGTCCTGTCACGGCTGTATGGCTGTGAGGAAATTACAGTGGGGGTGGAAGCCAGCCAGCGAGATTCTGCGGTAAAATAAAGTAAACTTTCCAGTGAGGTATGTATTTTCTACATCCCTTGGCTTCCTGCTGTGGGAACCACGCTGCATGAGAAAAACCCTGCTTTTTGACAGACTGCTCATGGTTTCTCAGTGGAAAACACATGGCCCAAAGCAGTTAACCTAAACTTGTTGTGAGGAGAGGTGAGAGGAAGCAAGGCTCAGTGAGGTGCAGGAGAGGGGAAAGAGGAGGAGAAGGAAACGGGGGGGGACGGGACGGGACAGCAGTGTGATTCCCAACAATGTGACAGCTCAAACAATTTTTCAACAATAACCTGCTGTCTAGCAGCTGTATCACGCCTTTCAAATTTCCTGTCTGGAAGAGCAGAAGACTGTCAAGGTCCTGATAATGTCCTGAACAAAGCTATGGCAATTGTTTGGGTACGACTCCCTTGGTGGAAGTGACAAAGGTGAGCTGAAGCATCTTAAAGCTTTGCCACCGTAACCTCTAGGAGCTGTGAGGAAGGCTGGACTGAACAAGTCCATCCTTCGGCAATTTGCAACCCATCCGAACGCAAAAACCGCATTCAGAGCAGTGCTGGGGCAGGCATCAAAACCTGCACCACACTCCCCTTGGCCACAGAGGTCTTCCTCATTGCTCAGGTTGGAAGGGGCTCGTGTTTACAGTGTGGGCAAGGCGAGAAACTGTACCTCTTCCGGCAGGCTGACCACCAGGTCATTTTCCGTCTGCCCGACCAAGGCCTGCAAGAAGTACTCGCTGCAGGCAGCCAGCACAGCCCGGTGGGCGCGGAACTCCTTCCCCTCCACGATCAGCGTCACGTCACAGAGAATGTCCTGCTTCCGCTGGTCATTTAAGCAGAGGAGAATATTGGTACAGTGCACCGTTGACTCATACACATACATGGGGGAGTCAGTCTTCTCATCCACAGACATGCCGTTCACACCCTGCAACAGAGAAGGGGGGAAGAAAACACAAACAAGGCAGTGAGGAGCTACACAGCTGCTGGGCAAACATGGTACGGTGGGATGCTGCTTGATTTCTGGATACCCAAGGACCATGGCCAAGTAGCCCATTAACTCTTAAATCCAAGCAAGTTGCTCAGGAAAGATATTGGGAATGGTGCTCACTGCCAACAACTTTCACTCAGCTGTGCTTCAATTACCTATTCACCCCCCAACTTTCCCCCTCAAAACCAAAGCAGAGTTTAGATGGACTGCAAAGTGCTTTCCCTCAACCACCTACTACACATCTAGGAGTTTCAACTGAGTAGCGGCAATAAAATAACATGCAGATATGGGAAATTTTAGATTTTAGCAAAACAAAGCAAGAGTAACTGCTGGGTCTTCTAATAATGAAAATAGGGCTTTGTGCTTGCTTCTTTTACTTTGATATTAAAGGAAAAAAACCCTCAAAACCCCTGTCTCATCTCCAGTGAACAGGCAGTACTGCATGCTTACACCGAAGACCTCAGCTCAAGTGAAAGCCAAGGTGGAACTGTACCCTGCAAAGACAACGAAGACAAACCACTAACTACAGTGACTTCATTTCTCAATCAGAACTCATGATTTTAAAACTTAAGGGTGAGCAAAAACTGTTTAGTGGCTTCAGAAGAAATCTGTTTCCAGGTATTGCTAAAGCAACATACCCTCACCAGTGGTTTTATGCCATTTACAGAAAAGAGCAGTTTCTGAATTCCAGACCCACAGACACAAGAAAAAACCCTGACCCATGTGGAGGCTGCGGGGCAGCATGTGGGTCTGGGGTTGCTCCTGCCTGCAGGTAAGTCTCCCCTCCTTACAGCAGGGCAGAGTTTGGAAGGATTTAAGACACCTGTTATTATCCTCTCCCTGTTGTTCTGTAATTTTTGACACATGTAGAACTTGCAATGCCTCTGAACATGGGGACTGGATTTGCAGTGGAGATGGTGACGGGGATCAGCTTTCCCAACCCTGTGTGAACCCCCTTTGCACTTGAACACGTTGAAGTAATTCTTTTACCCAAAACTTTCTGCCCAGCACCAGACTCTTTACATTATTTTCCTATTTCAACTCATCTAAGTAGAAAAGCATAAGAGCTTGTGCTGCATCTGAACACCCTATGTACTCCCAGACAAACTGAACACACTCGTTTTCAGAGCTTACCTGGGGAAAAAAAGGTTATTTGTATGTATTAGTCTACCTGCCTCTGAAAAAAGAGTTGTGCAAATGCACAAACTGTAAATATTTTAAGGAATGATTCTTCCTCATTGAGAATGACAACTGCCTTCTGAAAGGTAAGATTCAGAGGCCCACAGGGCTAAGGGCAATAGAAGGTGATATTTTGGTATAGTACTGCTGCACTATAAATATCTGACCACTATAGCAAGTAAAAGCAAAATTCCTCCTCTGCTTATTTTTAACGTGAATCTTTGTAGCATCTTCCTTCGCGAGTATGATATGCAGGTAGACAAGTATAAACAAGAAGACTTCAAGCTATTTCTCTTGCCATGAATTAAAACCAGGGTGCCACACAGTGCTGTTGAAAGAGAGTAATAATCTAGATAGGAATGGACTTAAGAGGAGCCACTTGTTCCTTGCAACTATTTACTAGACTTCTCAGGGAACTCCATCTTCCCATTTTCATAGGGGTATTTTTAAGTCAGTGGCTATGATGACTCTTTCTACAAAACAGGTATTTTTTGCCAACATTACATTACTGGAAGTATCAATGAGATGCTTATGGCTTCACTTTTACTGGTATTTTCAATATTTACTGCTGACTCATGCTACACTTCTGAGTAGCCAGCTGAAATGCCTATGTGAACAGAAAAGAAGCAACCTACCAACCCAAAGTCACTGACTTTAGAGAGAAGATACCTAGCTGCTTATTGACTTGCATGAAGGTAGGTGAGGGAGACATTTGGGTTTTATTATGCTAACAGTTGCATTTCTTAACCAGAATAAAATTAATTTTCTTCCTCCTCATAAATTGATACTAACAAGAAGAATTGGCAGCCATCCTTTTGTTACCACTCCAGTAAGGTAAAAGAGAAAATGACACTTAGCTCTTCCCACTCAGCTTTCTGTGTAACTGAACACTGATGCTAACAACAGCGTTATAGTAACATTCTAAGTGGTCACTCTTGCATGCTGTGAAATGCAAGAGTTTACGAGAACAATCTACTGGGAAAACCTGAGAACTGCCAATAACAATGCAAAGGGGAATAGTGCTAATTTCTTTTTTTCCTTTTTCTCAGGCATGTGTATGCCTGTAATGCCTCAGTGATGAAAAAACCTATGAGAAACCTGAAACCTGGCAGGTAATTAACAGAACATCAATTACATTTTCAGTGCCTGTAAAAAAAACCAACCAAAACCCACTGTTTGCCTGAAATAGCAATCCTTTTTTACAGTAATAGTGCAATTTGTGTGAATCAAACCCTGAATTACTTGGTTACTAATTAGTAATTTCCCACTTCTTAACTACAACTCTCATCAAGTGTATTTTTTAAAAACTCATTGCATGCCCTGTGACGTGCTGAAAACACCACGCTGTATTTCCCCACTGGCGAGCCAGACTGCCTTCTATGCTAGGAAACCTGATCAAAGTCGTACTGAGATGCTGGGGCTGTGAAGTTCACCATCCACACTCCAACGGATCCCTAGATACACTCCCAGTAAGGACCTCCACCCAGGTGCTTGTACCACGATGCTTTCCAAAGGCCACTGTTGTGACTCCAGTGACTTCCCGACAGCGGATCCACAGCATATCCCTTCCAGCAGTCACTCAAAGCCCATGTGGATGCCCTGGCCAGTGGCTGCAATCTCAGCCCGACACAGATTTCCCCTGGCCATGCCCCTGTCTGCTCCAGGAAACACCCTGAGCCCTGCATTGCGCACAGGGAAGCTGGGGCTGGGCTACAGTCAGGACCACCTATTTATCAGCTTTTAATGTTTCAACACAAGTGATTTATGGTCTTCCCTTTTCCATGATCTGCCATCAACTGAATGACCTCCAGGCATGAGTTGTTTCCTCTCCAAGAGGACTTTATCGTGCAGGACAGGAGCAAGATGGTGAAATCCTGCACTGGGAAGTAGCTTGTTCATTTTCACAGGGAAAGGGTTTAGAGTGCAAAGAGAAAGGTCATCACAGGGCTTTGGCATGTTGTAGCAAGAAAATTAGCAGAATTCAGCTTTTTTCCTCTCCTCAGAAGAGAAACACAGGGATTGGGTATTAACTCTGAACTGTGAGGCAAGCTGGGCTGGAAGTCTTTTATATAAATGTTAATTCAAACCATGTAATTTTTTGCTGAATTCAGTATTATGCTGAGTTTGCAGAACCTTGTTCATGGAAATCATTGCAACACACTTGGTATTTCTTCAAACTGAAGAGAGAATGTCTTAGCAAGCCTTTCTCTGGCTCAAAAGAACATGCTGTGCATTTGTTTGCATATAGGTCACCATACTGCCAGAAAAAGCCTCTTTGAAACAAAAGTTTCCAGAAACTGGCATGAACTACTGTAGGCAAGAAAAGCACCATTGAAACCTTGCCAAAAAACAGTTGCTGGTGAAGGGCAGTAACCGCAGAGAAACAAACTGTTGCTTACACAGTCCTTCCACAGCAACGGGTGGCAGACCCCACCAAGCCCTTGGCAGCATGGAGGAGGCATGTGAAACCTTGGGAGACAAGAAAGCAACTCATGGGACATCCAGATCACTTTGGTTTGCAGCACATCATCTCTACTGGCTGGCGCTCACCCAAAACTCTCCAGGAACTCATAAACACACCGCCTGAGCTGCTACCAAAAATACATTACCTATCACAAAAAAAAACCAGCTCCCACCTCACAAGACTAGAGGGCAGGCAATGTGGAATCTGTTTTTAAAGGGAAACATTAGGGGACAGAAAACCTTATCAAGGCAAACCAGAAAGTCCTGCATCAGAACTGGGTTAATTATGTGCAAAGTAAATCTTGATCGTGGCAGAACTACAGGGCGCTTAACCAGGCAAATTACCATCATGACAAAGCAGCATGGCTTCTGCACGGGGAAGTCATGTCTCTGATGGGCTCTATTAGAATTCCTGAAGTGTGTCAAATTAGCAGTGAGGAACACTGGTACGCGTAATTAGTGTTGACTTTCAGAAATCCTTTGACAAAACCTTTACAAAAGGTTGCTAGAGAGGCTCAGTTATCATAAGGTAAGAAGTTACATCAGACTGGAAATCATGTATGCTAAACTGTATTCAACAGAGAAGGGATGCAGGGGCAATTTTCAGTAAGTAAACAGTGAAATTCCTCCAGAAATACATCAGCAGCAGTACTGGCTCACATCTGTCTATGGTTACACCATGCAATATGCCTGAGCTCCTCTGACCTCTAAAGCTACAGCAGGGTTGAGCACACTTAGTACTTGGACAGGAAACTGCCCAGGCATACAAGGGTCCTAGCAGCAGTCCTACAGTGAGGTCATTGAGAATATGGTACCAGATACGGGAAGCAATTCTTAACAACAGAGGCTTTAGACTGGACATAAGAAAAAATCTGAGGAACAGGTTGCCTGAAGAGGTTGTGTCATCTTCACCCTTGGAGGATTTCAAGACCAGACTTGATACAGCACTGAGCAACCTGCTCTGATCCCAGCGCTGACGTGCTCTGAGCAGGAGGTTGTGACAGGAACCTCCTCAGGTCCTTTACAACGTGAATTAATCATTGATCCTACATTGATTAGTGACCTGAAAGTCCACAGACCATGACAGGGAGGTCAAAACAGTGAAATCAGTTCAAATGTCAAAGGTAATAGGGATTGTTGGGAATTGAAAAAAAAAGACAATATAAAAAAGGATTAGACACTAACAAGGTGGCACAGTAAATCCAGCATGCTCTGTTATGCACAGGTGGCAATTATAGGGAAAAAAAAATATAGAGCAGTTGTGGTCAGAGAGGACCTCCAGGTATCATCTAGTCCAGCCTCCCTGCTCAAAGCAGGGTGTCCTAGATAAGGCTGCTCAGGACTGTGTGCAGCAGGGTTTTGACACTCTTCAAAGGGGGAGATCCCACACCATCTCTGAACAACCTGTTGCAGTGTTTGACCACTGTCACAGTGGAACAGGAACTCATTGACCTGGACTCTCTATTCCAATTTGGAGTCTATCAAAAAAGACAGACTGGATACACAGACTCTCATCACCTAGAGACAGATTTTAGAAAGAAAAATATTTTAATAAGGAGATGTATTTTCTATTTACTTGTGGTGTACTACACTGCTGGGTAGTGTCTGCATCTGGTTATTGGTGTTGAAACAGGGAAAAAAGAAACCCTCAGGAGAACAACAGAAAAGACGATTGGCAAGGAAAGAGAAAAACCCCTCCTCAACATGTATGATCAATTCAGTAAGCACTATACAAGTAATATGAAATAAAAACGTCAAAGCAGCACTGCTATTTATTGTTTCTAGTGTTACAAGTAGGAGACGACACTGAAGCAAAAGAAGTGAGACAAAAGCAGAATTTGTAAAAATAAAAGCTGTGACTCCTGACTATAGAAATGAACTGAGATTGTACCCTGTACTCATAGGGAGATGAGCTGGGTTGTTTTTATTTTTTCCTGGGAGACTTCTCAGTCACTGCAATAAACCATATGCAGAACTGACCACTGCTGCAAAGAACTCACCACATTTGTAAAGGAATTAGTCACTCCTAACAAATATATCCAGGGCCACATTACTCAGGGTACAAGTTTACATGGGATGAATATTCACACACTCCAGCATGCTGCTCAGCAACAAACTGCCTGAGCAGAGAAACGTGCCTGTATTATCTGTCTTTCCTAACCTACTAACCATTGTCTGGGATCAACACAGATGAACTCCAAATCTACCACCTCCACACATGCTCCCTAGGCCCCTTGTACCCTCTGTCCCCAACTGCAGGAGACAGTGATGGGCATGCTGCCCTGTGTTCCCCTCTCTTGAACGGGCACTGAAGTTGCATAGGACCAAGCTGTTGAGGGCAAGCAGTAGAAAACATCTATCCAAAGACTACATGTAGTGGGTGCCACTGACACCAAGGGGTCCTGCTCCCACTGACTCCAGCAAAGCGGTGCATTTAGGACATGAAAAGCCATCAGATGTTGAGCTCAACTCAGAAAAGAAGGCATACAGTCTACAGCAGAAGCATCTTTGTAGTCTCTCCATGGTAAAACACCAGTGAGGAAGGCGATAAAGAGAAAAAATGGCCTGAAGGCACCATCTCCTCCCATCAAACAAAAGCTCACTTGTATCCCAGGAAGTGCAAGCAGGGCATCAGATCTACAACAGCAACTACCATCAACTTCATGGTAAAGACCTGAAAAGGTTTATCAGTATCTTCACATTATGCTTGTAACAATGCATTTTAGTATGGAAGTGAGCAGGCAATACTGTGCAATTTCTCATTTAAAGAACTGCAGGACATGACCTGGTGTAAAATGAACTGCAGGTTTTGTTTGGAAGCATAAGCTGGCAATCACATTATATTCTGCTATAGCAGGTGACTCCTGGCTTTCTCCTCATCAGGTTAAGAGAGGATCAATACTGAACCGGGGTTATTTTTAGTTCCAGTTCACATTCTTCTAATCAGCTCCACCAACAGGATTAAAAAGACACTTACAAACAACTTGAAGTGGTCTGCCTGAATGTACCTAAGACTATTTGGTCAGAGGTAGCTAGAAAGTCTGTTCTGCTGTAAATGTCTGACAATATTTCTGTTCAATATGATGCAAAGTGTAAAAAAAAGCTCTTTTTTTTTCTGAGTTTTTCTGTATTTTTTTTCCCTTAACAATTTAGCAAATGATACTGGAAAAAGAATGGGGAGAATGACGATAAAATAATTAAAAAGTTGAGAGGAACTTGTACTTTTGACAAATGGAAGCAAAAGCACATCAGACTTGACAGTTTTTAGGGATAAACTTGCAATGGTTTTAAGTGGCAAGTGGGAGGAAAATAATTTTCCAGGCTTCCTTCCCCATCTCCTAATATTTTTTCTATGAAAAGACTCATTCTGTGTAATCAACGCTTTGGTTTTAAAGAAATTTATCAATAACTGACACTTCAGAGCTCCTAAAATGACCATCCTTATAATTGGTTATTACGATCTCTCAATTATAGCTATAACAACAAAGGATATGATTATATTGTCACTGCTTTCCTTTAAAAAGAAACTATTGAAAGGCCTAATGATTAATTCACCATTTTTGAGAGCTCATTGTAATGACAGAAGACTATATACAAAGGTCTCTTCAGTGAGCCCATTATTCAATTAATAAATGCTGAATACCAAGCAGTCACAGTCATACGAAACTCCCAAGAACTGTGTGAATTTTTAACCAATTAATTATCAATTACAACATCATAAAACATCAGCACAAAAATAGAAACAACGAAATTTAATTATACATTATTCTTCTTCGTTGCTGCAAATACTATACAAGACTGATTTTGATTAATAATTCATACGGCAATAAAGTATCAGGAAAGATAATTACACTGTGCCACAATTCTCACACTGATTTCTGTAATTACAGATTACAACAGTGTTAGCAATTTAAAAAGGTTAGGGAGCAGTAGTAATTTGCTATGTCATCCTCAGCAATATTAATGTCTTCTTCTCTGAGCACCCCAGATAATTGAAAATAGACTAGCGGGCTGCCAGGCTACATGAGCTTGCCTCCTGCCAAACATACTGTGGGTGCCAGGGCCATTAGCAAGAACCTCTTCAGAAATGAGCTTTTCACATTGTTCAAGTACCTTCTGCTGTATCATAGAAGATACACAGTCAAGGGGAAAAGACATCGTAGAGCATTCTTGGCCGGCAGCTGTTAATGTGTTGCTGCTGATAGCACTGGCTGGTGCTTCTGACCCTACAGCCTCAAAGCAAGACCTTCATTTGACCATGAGTGGGAGGGGGGATAGCTAAGAGAAACCAAGGACAGGATTCAACCACGGGCCCTCGAGAGAGGCGGGTCTGGTGGGGCACACAGCAGGGCGCTGCAGACAGTTGGACATTAATGTTGCTGAGGAGGCTGCATGGCTCCAACACATCAAGTGTGGGAGCACCCTCCAAACTGCTAAACAGCTGCACGCAGTTCAAGGGCCACTAACTGGATGAGCTACACCACATGCAGTGAGCAGAAGCATTGTACCTGGGCTCCCTGCAGAGCTGGGCCATGTTTCTGTATGGCCAGCTTTACATGTTTTCCAAGTAGAGCTGAGAATACTGGAAATTCATTCCTTAGCTTAAGCTGACAGGAACAAGGATGCATCCTCTAGATCACTGAACTGCTGCTTTTGCACAGCTCCGATGTAGGAAGTAAGTCCCAGCGCAAAAGACACTCACTGGCTTCATTATACTGGACCTAGACTCTACAGCGCAACTGGGTAGAGACTAGGGAAAAAAAATAAAGGAACTCCGATCCTGCAGACCTTCAAACAGAACTGCTGAATATAACTTTTGTCTGTCACATTTTGCTTACTTACAATGATTCCAGTATTGGCAGATTGCACACACAGACAAAAATGTACCACAGCTCCATTTCTGCCATGGATCTTGTTGTTTGTTTGTTTGTTTGTTTTTTAAATTAGTATCAGGGTGCCCATAGTCTCCATGATGAATGTTGATCTAAATCCCAGGTGTCTACTCTGAAGAAACTGCACTCCAGGTTGTTCAGAGATTGGTACCATAAGGAGGCAGGGATTCCCAGCGGAGGTTGCCTTGAAAAGTCCAAGTAGATTTATGATCCACGTACAGATAAAACCTATTTCCTGACTTCAGAGGGTTGTGTTGTTACTGTTTTTTGAGAGAGTAACCCAGCTGAACAAGGTAATGACAGCTTGCAGTCTTCAGGGACTAAGTTAACAGGCAAATAATGTTTACACATGGTACATGCACTGACATATGCATTCTATACAGGCCTACTAGGCAAAATATATACGTGCATCTTTTTATGACTCAGGAAAAATTCTATAATTAGACTATAAATTGTCCTACGCTCAGTAAGTCAAGCTTAATTTAACACGCATTTTCAATGTCCTTTAAATATAAATGATGATGTCTTCAGGAAAGAGGCATGCAGATGGAGGAGAGGGGGAGACATACACCAGGTAGGAAAACAGGGCAAACAACAGAAGACCTGTCTGTCCTCTATGCCTGCTTCTCAGAAGAACCCTTCCCCCATAAAAATCTCTCCTCATAGCTTTCTTTACAGTAGCTGGCTATGGCGAAGGGGACAGAAATCAAGTCTGCTGCTCAGAATAGCTTATTCAAAGCAGCATGGGGAATGCCCAACGCTGAAACAGCGCCAGGAAACCACCAAGCAAAACAAACAACATATTATGTTTTTCTGAGGTGGTCAATGGCTTCAGAACCTCGGGGAAAAGACATCGCCTTTTGGGTTATTCTTGGGTAAAATGGCTTGCCAGACTAAAGAATCAGAGAGGGAAAAATGAAGCAGTGATTTGTTTTTATCTTGCTCTCCATCTTGGTGAGCTCTCTGAAAAGGTTTAAGGTCTCCACGCAAATGGAGGCTGGAAATTCTTGCAAGGGACCACCAGATTTAGGCCTTCCCTGCTTTAAATGAGTACGTTTGTTGAGGAATGATACAGCTTTCCTTCTTTTCCTAAACCTTTACATAATTTATGTGTACTTCTATGGGCATATGTGCACGTGTATGTATGTATAATTTGCACTATGATGCCATCTGACACGCTGAAATTGATGAGGCATAAATGGTTCGTCAAATATCCAGAGCACTTGCCAGTATGACAATACATCAGGACAGTAAAGAATGTGTCTCCCTCTTTGAAATCTCTTTTGCTAATATGACTATGAGAACAAAGGCCAGGCTAATACTGACCCAATACCACCAGTGTTTGGAAGCTACGAATTAGTAACAATGGCACTGTTCTGCTCCTTTTATCAGCCTTTTAATGTGAAAGATTATGTCAGCAAATTCAGTGAAAGCTATTAATTTCCCTTATGTTTTTTTTTTCCTAAGGAAGCCCAGCCCTTAAAACCTGCGGTAGAGTTCAGTGCTGAAGCTCTGTGCTTGAAATTTCTAGTTTCTATCAAATTAACATAGTTTTTGACTTTATTTTTTTTTTCCAGAGGAAAACAGAGAAGTTGTCTCTCAAAATTATGTCTCCTGGTTAATTCTCTCTTCACTTATCAATCTCTACTAACTATTGCTTTTCCAGCCTAACTGCAGAACTGGT
Organism: Pezoporus wallicus; assembly: GCF_028554395.1. Lineage (NCBI taxonomy): Eukaryota > Metazoa > Chordata > Aves > Psittaciformes > Psittacidae > Pezoporus > Pezoporus wallicus. Next base: position 821,889 of record NW_026642717.1, on the reverse strand, counting down.
GGAAGAAACACTGTCTGCATGGGAGGCTATGGCCAAAACCCCTGCTAACATTGACTATTCAAATTGCACAGGTTACAAAAATGACAAAAGCCCGTGTTCTCTTGTGAGACTACACAGTTGGTATGGGGAAAATCTGTTCTTTTTTTTTTTTTTCCCCTAAAATGCAAGCTCTTCATCTCTGCTGCAAGTTAGCAGGTGTTCAGAACATCCTTCTTGTTTCCTGGGGTCACAAACTGGTATGTCCTTTGGACCGTGTCTGTTGTGATTAATGTGTGAAGAGCAGGAAGGCACACAGTAGGTCACTGGGTTAAATTTGGGACAGAATTCTGTAGGGTATAAATTCACATGTTCTGCTTTTGGGAAAGTATACAGGTGTCACCTTCTCCTTGGAGACTGGGCTGCTGTCTGCTTGTGCAGCGTTTTCCAGAACCAGATACCAACAAAAACGGTCTCCTTTGACAATGTAATGAAATAAAAAATGTTTTCTTATGGCTAAATCAGAGATTTTTACTGATAAAAAAAAGAAATAAATAAATTTTAGTGACTGACTCCTGCATTAGGATTCACATTATTTATAGGTCTGAACCTTGGAAGCCCTATCAACACATACAAAACCCAATTTTCATATGTTTTTCTAACCATCAAATCATCAGTAGGTCACTGAAACAACTATCTGGAAACTCTCACAGCAAATGCCAAGGGGATACCTGGATTACACCGAGGGATTCTGCCAGTGTTTTTGACCCTGAAAGGATCTGAGAATTGCCATTTTATTATTAGAAGGTTTAAGCAAGAGTTGCAAGCATTCCCATCCTCAGAGTCTGGCACATGTCTAGATTCCTATTTAAAGTCCCTTTATCCATGGACTGGCCCTCATTCTGGAACTAAACTGCCTTTCCTGGTGTAGACAATAAATCATCCCACAGAGAAAGGCGCACAGAAAGCAATCGATTCTGCTGCCAACACCTACTGGGCTACAGACGAGGTAAGTAGAGGATGTGAGACAGAAATGGGCTTTTTGACTCAGTGCATCTGCAGCCTTAAGGAGCTCAGAGAGAAACAAAAGATTTGAGGCTTTTGGATCCCAGTTCTCAGGGCAAGTACAGCCACATAGCATCTGCACCTATAGTTTCTCAGAGGACTGCAACTGCAAGACAGAAGGCGGCAAAGACAAGCTTTCCTTCTTCTGTAAGATCCACGGGAGCTTATGAAAGCTTTTTTTTTTGTCATGGTAAACAACAAGGGATTAAAGCTGCAAAAGCTGCTATAAGAAGGACTTGAATTTTACCGTTGTTTAAGGATACTTTCATTATTTGTTGAGCTTTTCATGCAGTTTTTGAAATCTGTTTGGTTTCTTTGTCCGTGTCTTCCCCCCAAACCACAACTAAATCAAATGAAATCAAATAGGAGATTAACATGAAAAACCCAAAAGTAAGCCACACTTTATCCCAGGGGAAGAGAGTGGCTTGATTATTTCTGTTAGAATTAGTGCACTCTGTCATGGGAGTTTCAATCTCAGGGAATTCCTTATACGGTTCACAAACCCGAAAGGCAGAAGGGACCACCTAATCTGGTCTCCTAAAGGCAGTATCAACAGTTGCCTTTAACACGCAGACTCACAATCCCAACAGAGCGAAGAAAACCATCAGGTTGTTTGACAAGCTCTCTTTTCAACCGTTACTCGAATTATCTATACCTTTAGCCTCCAAGTTCTCTCCTGACACCTCCTGAAATAGCTGTTCCGCTATTTTACCCTGGACTGACGTCAAGCTAAACCAGCCTTCAGTTGCACGGAACATCCCTTTTATCTTTCTGAAATATCGGAAATACATTTGGCAGCCCTCCAATTTTCTGGAATTTCCCCTGTTTCCCAAGATTTATTATAAATTAACAGCACTTAACAGAGCTTTTCAGCTACTCCCTTTAAGATTCCTGGATGTAGAAGTTACTAGGATGTGCGAATGTTTAATTTCAACCACTCCCGCCTGTCTCAGATCCTCCTTTGCTATAAGCAGCAAACTTTCTCTTATTTCCACGTCACCGCGCAGGATGGACACATCCTCTTCCATGGTTTCAAATAAAAAACCCAAGTAGGGAGCATGTCTGCCTTTTCTGTTTTCCCTTTTCTGATATTCGATTAATTAATGTTTCAACACGACTTCTATTTCTTCGTTTAACCAGAATGGCTTCTCATTAGAATAACGTTTTTTGTTATTGATGGCAGGGTAAAATCATAATTTTGAGTAGCTGGCAGAATATTCTTCAACAATTCCCAGTGCGTTCAGCGCTTTTTACTTTAAATGTAATGTTATGCCAACACAACAGGTTCTAACTTTGGAAAACACCTTTTTCAGTTCTGAGTACAGTGCGTGCATAAATTTATGATCGCCTGGTAGGTGGTGTACTCTGCTTGCACAAGGTCACCATACGGGATTTGAGGCCACATGATTCACATTATTTAAGACTGTCCACAAATAACACTGTTTGACAAACTGCTTCCCTTCTTGCTTCATTTTCTCATGCAACAAGTTACAAACCTTTATTTTCTAGCCTGTTTTTAAGAGAACAACTCCCATTGAAACTCTTCTGGATTCCTGCTCATGTGCCACTCCAATGCCTCTTTCATAATGCTAACAACTGGCTAATAAAAAGCCAAACAGTGTGCTTGTTGTACCATCCCAATAATTTAGAGTTTCATATACCGAAAGCACCATAAGGCTGGTTAATGTGGCTGGGTATCCACTGATGTCACTCTCTCCCTCTGTGGTTAGTTGACAGCCTCCATTTGCTCATTTGTCTTTCGGGGGAAATGTACTATTGGCATAGAAAGAGGCCACCAAACCCAGGCATTCCCCGCAGTCTCTGCAGACCATAGCTTGGAGACCCGCAAAATACCAGGCCCTTCTGCACCTTCAGCAGCCTGGTAAGGGAGCCTGCCTTCCCTCTCCTTTCACAAAGGGACCTGACTGTACCATATCGGAGGGCAACGCAAATCAAATCACAGAGGACCTTGTCCCTACATTGGCATGCTACTGTCAGGACCATGGCAAGTTTGCTCAGGGCTGTGTTTCAGGCAGCTGTGACCTATGGAAGCTCTGCTTGGCTGATGAAATGTACCCCATACCTACAGTCTGGACAAACATTAACAGTATTTGACACACAAGCAAATGCTTTTTTTTCTGAGAAGAAAAAAGTCTGTATGCCTTCTTCTGATATGAACTGAGAAGCTATATTCTCCATAGATCTTAGAGACATGCAATTAAAGACTGTCAAATTTGCATGCACACAAGGATCCAACTGAAGGCTGAGAAGGCGATGTTACAACATTTCTCACTTGACTTGACAACCTTCTATTCTTTTAACAGCTTCTGTGCATAATTTCCTTACCTTAAACAAACTAAAGGTGCCACTGTGGAACCTAACCCTTGAGCCCAGGGAGCCCCCCTATTTCTGCTTCCCAAGCAGCTCTGGCTGACCCTCAATTGGTCTGCAAAATCACAAACGAGCAGCCCACGATGCTGCACTAAATATGGATGGAGAGCATAGCTCTGTATAGCTCTGCAGTTCTTGGTTTGTAAGACACCAGGTTTCTGAGACAGTATTAAGTGGAAGCCATCAGCTGGGCTTTCTTTTCAAAAGGTTCTGGCTACTCAAGATGCATTTCCATGGGAAAAGCAACAGCAACGCCTACACCTGTGGCCCCAGACCAACTCTCCAACTGGTATCTCATGTGTCTGCTCCACAGCATGGGGGCACCAGAGCTTTAGAAGAGATAAAAAACCATGTCAAACATTGGAAAATCAACACACCATTTCAAACTTTATTTTCTTCTTTACTTCCCCTTCAGCACACTTTGGTCATGGTTTTCCAACTACAGGCTGAGAGAACATCACAGCAAGAAAACTGTGACCTTGTGCACCTGGCAAACCGAATGGGGTTCAACATAAGGCTTTGTAGAGCGAAATGACAAGATAGAAGGCAGGCAGTCCTATCTATAGTGCACATGTACACTGAGAAACACTGGGAGGTCTACATGCAATAGGACTTAGCTGGCACATTCCAGCACTTACTTGGCAAGGTGTTGAGTGCCTTTAACCCATGCCTTTTAATGAGATTTTAGATCCCCTGTAGCAAGCAGCATCAAGCCTTAAAAGCATGAAGTCAAGGAGATTAAAATACAGATTAATAATTATACAGTATAAACATCTGGAATGAAATAAAATACTTTTGCTCCACTGGAGACTGACATGTTTATGTATAAAGCCGGGAATCTATAAAGCTCATTGATTAGTATTTCAAACAAAACTAATCTAAAAGCATTCCTAATTATTAACTAAAATATGTAGTACAAACAGCGTGCTATGAAACAATCAATACTTTCCAGTGCTTGCAACCCTTACGGCAATTTCTGTACTAAAAGGGGGACCAGCGTAGATGGCAATCTCCAGTGCTTGCCAGGGAGTTTGTCTCTCCATATGCATGTAAAACAGAACAGTCCGCAATGTAAAAACAAGCGCACTTCTTTCTTTTGTCTGCCCCTTCAATGCCTGCCTTCCCTACCTGTATCTAGCCTTTATTGCAGGCTGCAATAAAAAATAAATAATTAAAAAATCACTCCGCAAATCTTCCAACTAAATCAATGTACTCTGTTTCTTGGGCTGTCAGAAGAATACAAATATTGTTATGCAGGACCAAATCCAGCCTTTTTAGACAAACTTGACATAGCTTCCAGAAGGAAAAGACAATTTCCCATTCCCAGACTACATCAAGATTTTGCCATTAGAACAACTCAAGTCTTGTAAAAATATGCACAGTTAATTTATATTTAACAGAGGTCAAGATCGGGTACGTTTATAGAATCCTAGGATCATAGACTAGTTTGGGTTGGAAGGGACCTTCAAAGGTCATCTAGTCCAACCCCCCTGCAATGAGCAGCAACACCTTCACATAGATCAGGTTGCCTGGAACCACATTCAGACTGGCCTTGAATGTCTCCAGGGATGGCACATCCAACATCTCTCTTGGCATCCTCTTCTGGAGTATTTTACCACCCTCATTGTAAATAATTTCTTCCTCACCTATAGATTCATGCTATTACTCCAAGAATTTAAGTCCTAGTAAGACACAGTTTGGTCAAATGTCCAAAGGAATGTTAAAATGTTTTAAAAAATACTTGTTGCTTGATGAAATACAGGGCAGTCACTGCTCTGCTATGAATGTCATGATGCTTTTTCATCAGAGCATACTGTGCTCCAACACTGTGTCTTAAAACCAGATGTGTATGTGCACATCGTTATGCATGTGTATATATGTACGTGTATATATACACATGTGCACACACAATAATTAGTATCTCTTAGAAAAGATTTATTATTGATATTGCATTTTTCTAGAATAGTCCACGTTGCCTGGCATGAGCTCTCCAAACATTAAAAGAATTACATGATCTCTATTAAAAGGGTCCTTGAGCCAGTTCTATCAATAGAGCTACTCGGCCTTATATAAGGAGGAAATGCTCCTTCAACTCTATACAAATTGGGTGGCTCAGTATTATCTGTAGCCATTATTCCATGCACTTCTCACCTAAAGCACCTATACACATACACATTCTTCTCTGCTGTATGTGGCAAGAATTTTTCCGAACGGAGCATAAGGAAGAGAAGAAATTAAGATCCTGAAAAGGATGTTTGTGCAAATGTTTTTAGTAATAATAAAGGAGGAAAGAGATGTCTGAGAAAAAAAACCTCTGAAATGGGACTAATCCAGAGGCAACGGTTTAAAGTAGAAGTGATGTGGAAGAGGCAGGAACAATAATCACAAGGATGCTAAAAATTGCATTATTATGGATGAATGGAAGGGTTCCAGATAAAAGAAGGGAAAGGACTAGGCTTACCTTGCAGAGAGAGAAAGCTAAAGAGGCTGGGGCTTATGGATCAAGAGTTACACATAAGGAAAGGCGCAGGAGGAATGGCTGGAAAAGTTTCAAGAGAGAAGGGTCTGTGGGAAGGAGGCAAGAGCCCAGTCCTGGCCCTGTCACCTCCAGGGGAACAGAGGAGCAGAGGTGAGAGCAGGAAAACGAATCATGGGAAAGAGTGGCCATTTTCCAATGTTTTCAGTGTGCAAAAAGAAACTGAATAAGACGGAGATAAAGCCATGGCATACTACAGTGAGTATGTAAGGATGCTGGGAGGGAGCAGAGAAGAATGGGCAAGCGGCAGAGAGAGGCTCCACTGCCCAGAACAGAGGAGAAAAACCAACAAGGAGCTTGAAAGAGCAGTGGGAATGGAGGTAACATCAAGAAAAATGTCTCCTGGAAATTGTCCGTTCCTTCACTGGGAGGTGGGGTGATGCTGGGAGGCGAGGGCAGGGAAAATCACAGGCACACTGAGAAGCAAATGGAGAGCTGTCAAGAGTGGAGAAGAGATGAGAGAGGTAATCGTGGGTAAGAGGCTGGAGAGTGGGTGAGGACACGGTGCCAAGAGACGATAATCCAGCTGATTCGAGAATTAAGCACAAGAGATGTCAAGCGAAAGGCAGAGAGCAGAAGAGGCTACAGAGGTGGCAAGAAGAGCGTGAGCTTAAAATAAAACTGTCAAGGGTTGCATCAGCTGTACGCTTCCCCTCTGCTTGCCCCCTCTCTCCATTGCACGGGAGCAAACAAAAAATCCAGCCACCCTCAGGCTGATCCCGGAGGAGAAACAGAATAGAGAAGAGGACAAAAAAGCTGGCTGACAATAGCTGCCCATGGAAAAAAAGATGGGGCTTAGCACAGCTGTATGGCTATATTTGATTTACATGGGTTTCTTCATGCAAAAGAGAGGCACAGCAGTGCAAATGGCTTTCTAAAGAAAGCAGCATGGACAGAAACTCCTGTACATTAGAAAGAGAGAAAGGAAACACTAATATCCTGGGCTACACCAGAGCTGAGGGTCCTGTCTTGGGCAGCCAGCACAAAGGCGCTTGCATCGCACTATCGCCATGGAAAGCAGTGCTATGCCCAGCAGCGGGAGGACTGAGGTACACAAAGCCCTAAGTACTTTCTTAGATAGCTTACTATTTTGAGTTTGAGCTTGACATCCCCTTGTAACAAAAAGGCTTGCCTCCTTAGGAAAATGACTGCCAAAACCCGGAAAAAATCTTGTGACAAAGAAAACCACTTCCAAATTAAGCAACAAATCACAGTAGCCCTGATTGCACACACTAATCATTTTTGTAAATGGCCTTTTTTAGTAGCAAGTAATTAATCTTGCGTTAGAGCCTGAAAAGTCCCTACTAGTTTTTGAACTTGCAGACAGCTGGAAAATGCCTGCTTAGGCTAGTGTGCACATCTTTTGAGTAATTCTTACTTGCTAATTACTCTTCCAGAAGCTGCCAACAGCAATTCTTACATTTTGCTAACTAGGGAGGGATATCACATCACATTATCATATATCATGTGAATTAACAACAGGATGCTGGTGAAGCAATGGCATAAAAATCAGAGAGTTGAGCAAGAAATTAAAGCTAATCAATTTGCACCAAGAAAAAAAAAATCTGCAGTACGTAAACAGCATTTCAGAAACAAAGGACACAACTGGGAAACAAAAACCAAAACTGAAACCAGCATTTGCAGAAGTTGCCAGAGTAAGCTTCCTTCTCTTGGTAACAGATGAGATAAGACTGAAGCCCCGGACCCCTCTGCAAATCAGACTTGCTAGTACTCCACTAACTCACTGCAACAGGAGCAATATTCCCCTCTGCAACACAAGAGACGTGATTCAAGCTGGCAAGCCCTTGCACGTAAAAGCACAACGCTTTACCCTGCTCGAGGTTTCTGCAATATTCACCACAGTGGCCCAGTGGGGATTCTAGCTTGTGGTGTGCAGAAAGCTTGCTGGTGCTCCAGCACAGCAAAGGAGACCCCCCATGGCTAAAGGGGCACTGAAGGGCACCGAATGGGTGCTGTTGGAGGAACCCCTTTGGGATGGAGCTGCTGGTGGCACACGCATCCCGTGCAGCCCTTAAGCCTGTGGGGGGAGGCAGGTTAGAGGGAAATCAAAGAGGTACCTTTATGTATTTGTGTGCACACTAACTGCAGTGAGCTAACACAGGATTTGCAATGGGAATGTCTGCTCTGAAAATGGCAAAGGCAAGTTATTATCAGGACGAACATCCTTATGCAGCATCTCAGGGGAGGCTCTGGCCTGCTTTGATCAAATGCCATTTTCTTGGAATGCTCTTATGCTGTAGTCATCAATCCTATTTAAGGGAAGGGCAAAAAGGCTTTGTATCACTGCTTTCCCTCCTCACTTGATGTGACATAAAATACTGGCACATTAGCACAGGAGAAAGAAACAGAGCCTGGCTTATGATGGCCATGCTCACGTATTTATTAAGCAGCCTGGGGAAGGCACACGAGGCACAGGAGACAACTATGCAGCTTGTGAATTGAATGCAGCTTCCTGCTACCAAGAGGTTTCCCTAAAATCCCTCCACAAACGCTCTGCAACCAAAGTGTAGAAGCAATCACTTGCTTTGCTCCGATTGCCCACTTAAACTTTTCAAGAAGGTTGCATATATTTACCATCGATCTACAGCACTGTGTTGCCAACTGACTTGCAGTGGAAAAGGCTGAAAAACCTGACTGCAGTACCGTATACAGTCCACACTCTGCTTTGCAGGTGGACTGCTCTACAGTCCACCTAGGGAAATACAGCAGTATCCCCATTTACTGGCAGGCTGTGGCAGTACATGCAAACCACCTGATTTAGGAGTTTGTGCTGCCACTGCCAAGGCTGTAGGTAAGGGAGAGAGGATGACTTCTCGGCTACTTGTCCAGACTGGTTAAATCAGTCAAAAGGTGACTTCCCTGATCATTATGGCCTAGACAGGAGCTGGAATTTGGCCTACGCTGGTTGTTCAAATGCTTCACTACTAGACACTGCTACAGGGTTTAGCATCGCTGCCTTCATTATCTCTCTGTGGCTTCATATGTCTGTGCTGTGTACACATAAGCATACACGGATCGTGAGACTCACAACGAACTCTTGTAATACCGGCTGTCAGCAGCTGACTTGGAGTCAGGAAAAACATGCTTCAGCAAGAGGTCGTGTCTATAAATATGGCAAAACTAATTATCCCAAGAAGGGTTCCCCTTCCTCTTAAAATTAGCAGTGTATATATTCGGATATCTGAATGTAAACACGTGGCTCTGCATTTCATCAGCTTCACTATCAAGCACTGGTGCACTGCTATGGAAGGAAAAGTATGACTCCTGTTTGAAGTCTCTACTGTAACAGACACTAAACCTGACAAGAGAAAAGTTTTATTGCAGAGAAAAAGCATGAAGCCTAAAACCAGAAACACAACAAATGTTACAGGAGAAGTATTAAGCAAGTGGCCCTGCAAGAAATGGAGAAGACAGCCAAAGCCCCTCCTGCAACCAAGGCAGTGGGCAAGCTCCAATGAAGGGTCTAGGAGAGAAAAGTGGCTGGTAGTTGTAAGAGAGGACAAGGGAGCTGATGCCATCCTGGGATTGAGAACAGGAAGGCCTTCCAGAAAAAATCTGTAATACATAGGGCAAGAAAAAGCCCCCAGGACCAACCAGACCTGGGGACTATGTGAACCAGAAGAGCTCAGAAAAATCCTTGTTCTTTCCTGATTTTTTTTTCCTTCTTTTGTTTTCTTTGGCAGTTTTGCTTCATTATTTCAAGTCTAGCTTTAAGTAAATATTTCTTTAATCATTAAAGGTATCCTTAAATCTCATCCAGTTGTCCAGGTTTTCAGAGACAAAAGCAGAGCACTGCATTCCCTCAGGTAAGGCTGTCTCTCAGACTGGTGAACAGGACACCTGCAGTGCAGGATAAGGATAATAAGATGCATACACCCTTGTATTTAACAGAGGCCTATATGAAAGGTGTCTTCCAGTGACCACTGCTAGACCAGAGAGCCTTTTAGCATGCAATAGGAGGGTCGAAAAAAAGGCTGAATGAATCATAAGTGAGCAAAAAAGGCTAAGGCACACCTCCATGCTTTTCCATTTCAGCTCTATAAAGTTCAACTGTGTCCACGATACTACTTGAACCACTATCCAGAGTGAGAGAAGTGAGCAAGTGTGAATCCAGCAGATTTTGCCTAAGAATTGAGCAAAATTCCACAGCACAACAGAGGATGGAGGAGTTGTCATCATTTACATAACAAAAAAAGGTGAATCCAGCAACCTTATCCTGAACAAAGGAATAATCAGGCAAGCTTCACCCAGTGCAGTCACTGGGAGGAAAGGTCAGGAAAACAAGACAGATTTCCAAGTAGAAAACCCACTTGTCTCCCTAACTCTTTGCATGTCCATAGGTGCAAAGGCATTGCCAGCTTCTGCAGAGAAAGCCTGCCCTGGAGCCTCCCAGGAGTGGAGGGTGGGAAGTGCCATAGGCCAATATTTGCAGCAAAGGAGCATCCACTGCTTAACCAATGCAAAAAGACAGCTCCAAATGCATGAAACATCAGCAAAAGCCAAATGGGAGATGAACAGAAACATGCTCTCGCATCCAGAGCCATCTGTCCCTCTTCACTCATTTTTGTTGTTTTACAGATTGACCTACTGTTCCAAATCCCAGATTTTCAGAAATAGCCTTGGCTGAAGGTATTACCAGGAAAAGCGATCAGTGTCAGCTAACCAGAAACTGAGGAATTCTTTCCAGGAGGCTGAGACAGTGATGACAGAAGCTGGAAAACCAAAATCCCAGAGAGAGAAAAGCACAGGCCATTCAAATAAATAGGCAAGAAGCAGAAGAACCAACATTTGACAGTGCAAGTGATGTTCTCTCCTGCCAAAAGTAGGGGAGAAGTTTAACAAAGACCATTCCTGTCTTTTGGTACAAACACTGCATTTCAGAGGACAACCAACAATCCTTTCTCTGCTTTCCAGACTGGCCTCGGAGTAAAGGAAACCAGAAAACCCAGGAGATCTGTAAAATCTATTACTGTACCAAATAAACAGCTAGTATTCTCCCATGAACTGACAATCCCTTCAACTATTCCAAAACAATTACTGCCTCCCCATGATGTACAAAGATAAATTTCCTCTCCAAGGTAATTTTTAATATCATAAGTAGGCCTGGTAGTGGCATCCCCATTAATTTAATATCCTCAGAGACCTTTACCATCTTTCCCTATTGAGATTTTCCACAAAGCACCCATCCTCATCATTTTTCAGTCTTTTGAGCCGTTAATTTCCTGTTAGACTGGCATGTCTTCATCGGCCTGACTGGCTTTATTGTGTGCTTTAATCAGTGGCTAAGTGAATAACCCCTTGCAAGGCTTTTGGGGGGGATTTCCTTCCAGTGCTGCCAAAGGAGCCACAACTTGCCGCATGTCCTCTCCCACCTCAGTGCTCCCTCTCCCTTTGAAATGGGGAGAAAGGAAAACTAGAAAACGCAACAGATGGTCTGAAATCCTCTTCCTGTGAAAACCATCGCTACGACAGCTAGCTTAGGCAGTATTTCAAATATTTCCGCCTGTGCCAACAGCAGTATCCATGACTAGGGAAGACGAGGAGACTGGTTGTGAAACTCCCCCATAGGCACACTGTTTGCAACAGCCTAGTCCTCTTGTTGAAGGCTCTCTTCTTTTCCCTACTCTAAATCCAACGAGAAAACTAATCTCCAGATTTAAGGCTGACAGGTGGTACATGCATAATTAAAGATGACCCAACAGAGAATGCTCTCATTCCTGGCATATTATCAGACACTTAAGCAAAGCAATTATCAGTAGGCAATCTTTTCTGTCAACAGAGATTGGATGAAACATTTTGCCAGTCAGGAAGATACTGTAATGATGATACATATGTATTTGCAAACACTTCAGCAATGTAACATAGACTTAAATCTCTCTTCTCTCAGAGAAATGTCTTCATCACCTATGGAGGACTACCTATGGAGTAACCTCTTCTCACATTTCCACGTTCCCCTGTGCTATTTCCACAGACTTGCAGTACATACTACATAAACTCCATCCTGCTCCTACTCATGTCAACCCATCCGCACTCTCCGCAAGCCCTCTGTTCCTCCCCACCTCTTCCTACAGTCCTCTCTGTCTCCTGCACCCCTTATACCTGCACCAGCCTTAGATGGCTGATCTGTGCTCCAGGAAACCTTGTCCTTTCTCTTTCTTACTGAAAAGCAAATAAAACACCAACTCCTCCAAAAAAACCCAAGCAAACACCCTCTTCTTCATCTGCAGGTAGCAGCAACCTGTGGTATGCCAGGTGTTGGGCACTATAGTGCTCTCTTTTTCTCTTCTTTATAACTGTTGTGTCATGAACGCGTGGGGAGGAATTATGGACCTCATACATCATGATGGACTCTCATCTGTTGTGAACAACCATGTCTTACTCATTGAGGACCACGAGCTATACACCTTTCCCTGGAAGATGTGAAGGTGGAAGAGGTGAGTGGCCTTGCTCTTCCCAGCTTATAGAAAGGGGCAAGCGGAAGCAAAGATCGGTTGGGAATTTTTTGTGGAATAAACCCAAAAGTCTATGCTAGAACTAGGAACATCTTCCCTGCTTTTTGGTTGAACAAGCAGATGGCACTGCCTCCCAAAATAGCAATGTCACCCATGCAGTTTGAAAGAGGCAGAAACTTTTTAACCTAAACTCTTAAAATGTTGCCTTCAAGCAGTATTTTGCAATGAATCCAGAAAGTGTTCTGCGCCTTTATTTTTCCTGCTTCTAAGAAGGGATTTTAAAAAAAGGATATTTTGTGGAAGAAAAACAGGCAGAACAAAAAATAATTAGGAAAAGGAAAGCCTAAAAAGGTGAGTGGTTTTCTTAATTTTGGGGAAATTAGGATTGTGAGAAGTATTATAAACCGCAATTACATATACACACGGGACTGCACTTTACCTTATGAAAGAGCTGCTCTTAGGGCATAAAATTGCTTTAATATTGCACTAAGACAAGTGTTTTAAAAAAATGGCTTATGATAATGGCTTTCAAAGCAAAAGTAAAGCTGCTTTTCTCTGAGAATAGGGCTTTAGAGAAGGGAAGCTTCACAATGCCAGTGGTGTGTGTTTTGCTGCATTTCACAAGATCTCTCATTATTTAAATTCCGATGTATTTATGTCATACATGGATAAATGATCTTATTGTTCAGAACATGTCTTTATATGAACATCTCTGCTGTTAGAACTAGCGTTATTTTGCTTCCCCTCCTGCCCGCCACCCCCCCCCCAAGTCAGAACAAAAGTCTCTTTAACTGCAGTTTTGGTAACTTCATGCAAATGGCAGTTTTTACACATCAATCGTCAGTTTAATAACACTAATGATAAGAGGGGAATTAACGGTAATGGGCTGACTTTGTGGCAAGCACATCAGAGTTTATAGAGAAGTTTCTGCTATGTCAAACTTCACAGCCCTGTGTTATCAAAAGCACTAGCAATGAGAATTAAGATTAAACCATTGACTTGTTAGCAAGCTGGGCTTAGTGAATCACAGCTTTCCTGCAAAAAGATTGATTATTTCAAAATCCATTGTACCAGATAGGGAGAGATAGCGATAGTCTTCTGGGACAGCAGGGAGCCATTTACACAACAAAATACATTTGCCAGGGGATACAGATCTGACTGAGCAGGCTCAATATCTCTCTCAATTAAAGTAATACTGGTTAGTCTCTCAGTCTTCCCTAAGGCACAGTTTGGTCATTCCTTCTCCTGTTCCACCCCACTCCTGCAATCACAGTACTCTGCAGTGTTTAAAGTCCAGTCTTGCATCCATCACTCCTACAAATGACCTGAGTGACTTCACAGGTGCTGGTTATACACATTCATGCTGCAGGACCAGTGTGGGAAGAGGAAAATGGCATTATTTGAATGGCTAGGGCAGCAAGAATAAATGGGTCTTCCATTTTGATGACTACAAAGAGCCACATTTTGAAGACGTGGCTCAAACATGACCACAGGAATGACACTCAATATAAGAAAAGCCATTTGCTTTCCCAACATGCAAACCTCTCCCCTGAGATTTGTCAAAATGCCAGCTTTTGACACAAAATACCACAAGAGAAGTGAGTGACAGCACATTTTTAATAACACTACAAATGTCTGCTTAAGCAGGCATAGTAGTTTTCCATGACAATTATGGTCTAAGGACAAATGTGACATCTCTTGCTTCTTAACTCCCCTTTTTAGCCAGTCAAACAGACACAGTCCTACACCCTAGGCCACTTCAGCCTAGTTCTAATGTGGGAAGTAAGGATCCAAATTACACTTTACTTCCTCCCACTCACCTTTGCCTATGATCAGGACTCACTAATATATTGCTTTACAACTGAATCCCATCCCACATAGGGCATCTTCTTTTCCACAGATCCCTCACTGCCTTCTCACACTGCCTGTAGGTTTGATGCCATGATTTCCAGCTACGGGCTATTAAGGACTGAATCCTGCATCCTGAGGAAGATGAGCCATTTCCATGGAAGCATTTGAATCACAACCTTCCCCAAGTCAGTACCCTTCAGTTTGGCCATATTTCCTGGTTCATACCCCCACAAGAGCATTTCCAGGTAAAGAAGCTTACACTAACGACTGCTAATTTAACCATGCTGTGTGTCCATCCTCCTGCCACGTGTTGGCTTCGCTGAGAATCAAGTTTTGGAGAGCAGAAATGAAGCCTGTTCCCTTATCATTATTTACAGCACACACTTTCACTGATGCTTTCCATGAGTAGGCAAGTGGAAAAATATATTTTTAAGCAATACAAAGTCTGTTAAAGTATCACAAGAAGCCCCACGGCAGGCCAATGCTTATTATGCACCAAAGGAATGAAACAGCGTCTTTGGGGAGAAGTCGTTTTATCGTCAAGCAGCAGCCTGGGAGAACTGTGGGAGCTGAGCTGTCTCACCCATGAGCAAACTAGGAAATGATAGGAGCTTGTAGGTGTTGTCTGTGTGCAAGGTCAGGGGCAGAGGAGCAGTTAAACCCTGTCTCTGAGGTACCGCCCCTGTGAGGGTGGATGCCTAAATGAAAGCTGGAGAGGGACTTTTTATTAGAGTGAATAGTGATAGGACAAGGGGAAATGGCTTTAAACTGACAGAAGGAGATTTAGATTAGATATTAGGAAGTTTTTTACTGTGAGGGTGCTGAGACACTGGCACAGCTTGCCCAGAGAACCTGTGGCTGCCTCATCCCTGGCAGTGCTCAAGGCCAGGCTGGATGGGGATTTGAGCAACCTGGTCTAGTGGAAGGTGTCCTTGCCCACGGCAGGGGGGTTGGAACTGAATGACTTTTAAGGTCCCTTCCAACCCAACCCACTCTATGATTACAGGGGAAAAAAAAAATGGTGAAAAGTAACTATTAAATTCAACACCATCAATGTGGCTGGGGGATACAAGGCAGCGTTAGCAGTGGGTTTGGGCAGGCACAGAGCAAAACAGCACCAGGAACATACATGTACGATGTGCCAGCACACACATTCTGAAAGGGATAAAGTTGCTGGATTTTTGCTGCACTGTCACCATGACATCATGCTCCTAGCTGTTTGCATCACAGACCTTGACATGCTGTCAGAGTGCCTCTAAATGAGACCATGAAGTTTGAGTCCCATAATCTGTTGCTGCTCCCCCAATCCAGTCCCTGACACTACTAGTGAGAATAGTACAAATCCTCATCTTCCCACAAACCTATGCTAGAATTACCCCATAACCACAGTCTAGCCCAAAAAGCAAGTCCTCAGCCAATGAAGCAATGCATAAAGGTCGCTGCTGGAGCTGGGAACATGACTCGATTTCTCCCAAGTCTGAAGGAGTCCCAGTTCCTACTGAAAAAAATGGGAGCTGTGCATCCTTAACCTTTTGCTGCAGGCTGGTATCCGCTCCAAACACCATCTCAAAAAATACCACTGCTTCATCAATACCTTTGTAATTCAACAAAACAAAAAATTTAAAAAGCATCCGAAGAGCTTTGCGTGGTAAACATCAGAAAAACACTGCTTCCCAACCTTGCAGCCAGTTGTTCTATAATATCTTCCGCTTTGTGCTGACAACCTTTTTTCCCTCCAATCATTCAGACACAATGCCTCCAGGTCTGTCTAAGTAATGTAATTTACTGGAGTGGAATTCCCTTGATACCTTCTGCAGCACTCAGTGACAGTATCATTTATACTCTACACTGTCATGCCATGACACTGATACATTGGCTTTCATCCCTCATTCAGCACAGAGGGTGCAATTTCACCTTCAATTGTGCCCTTTCACAGACTGCGCGTACAAATTCCCTCCATTCATTCCTAATTACAAGCCTCTGCTGAAATACTCTCATTAGATTTATATTTCTCACTCCAAAGTGTCAATCTTATTTGAAAATTCCAATTTTCCGGCAGATTCATCCATTAGCAGCAACATCCAAAGCATTCCTTAACCGAGTACATTAAAAGTGAAGCTGGCAGAGCAGACACACACTTAAAATACACCATTACAGCAAATCTCCATTGCTAATGTTTTTGCATTATTCAAGCACGCAATAAGGAGCCTGTGACCAGCCAGCTCTGTTCCTTCAGCAAGCCACAGGCACAAGCCAGCAGTAAACTGCTGTGTCTGGCTCTGCTCCCATTGTTAGGCTGCATCGCATCCCCAGTCATCTCCTGTTATCCCCTGGCTGCATGGGCAGGGATCGCCGCTGCCTGGGATCTGCTGCCGCTGTCTCAGAGGACCTCCTGCTACATCACAGGGAGCAGCAACAGGCAAGGCGGCTGCTTAAAAGCCTCCAGGAACCGAAAGCCATAGAAGAGAGTTTATAACAACTGTAAAAGTGCCTGTGTGCAGCTTGTTTGCTGTGGGAAAGTTAAAAATAAAACAAGCTGGGGTTTCCTGAAGTAGCAGATCTTCTGCGATACAACCCAACAGGTTGTTAGAGCTCTTCAGATGAAAATCTCAACAGCATTTGCTTCGGTTGCTTATGCTAATCCTAATTTAGTGTCACTTGAAGGACTGTTCCCTTTAGAGTATGTCCAGAAAACACAATTCCACAGACTCCACAGAGCAGCTCTGGTTAGAAGAATCAAAAAGAGATCTGTCTACCTCTTCAAGAGGAAGGTAAACACCTTAAAAACCTCATCACCATACAAGGGAAAAAATGAAGAGCCCAGCAGCAAGTACTGATAGTTGAACAACATGTCCTATGTGCCATCACTAAAAATAGCCGTGTGGCGATACTCCTGGAAAAGACCAGTATGTCTCATCCAGCTGGAAAGCGTGGCAGCCCTGAGCAGCGCGCGAGTGCCATCGCCGCATGACGCACTCTCTCCTGCCATTATCTTCAAAGCCATCAGATTTGAACTCATCTGCATTGGGTGCAGGAGCAGAAAGAAGGGGGGGGGGGACAGGGACAAGAGAGAAGACATGAGAGAAAAAACCCACATCTGTACTAAAAAGGGAAAATTCCACAGAAAAAATAACAAGCACTTTTGTTGCTTGTCAGCAACTGCTCACCTTCAGGACCGAGACATCCAGGCGATTATAACAGATGTAATACGCTGCAGCAACCACTGCTGTGGAAAGTAATTATTGCTAAAGTTTTACCTATTCCCACCTGAAACATTTAAAACCCTGACTACTGCATTAGCTTTCTTGCCTTTCGTACTTTATGTCAAGGCACGGAGCCAGTCCAAAGCATGCACACAGATATAAAAGCAGAAATGAATGTTTCAGCAAGACAAAAGTAAGGCAGCAACAACAAGCACCAAGGTCTCCTAAGAAGAGGGGGAGGGTTACATCATGCTAATTTAAAGGGATTTCATATTGCATAATAAAAGCCTCACCACCAACAGCATGGCTATTCCATGGAACAAGCACGTGTGCCTCTAAGGGACCCAGCACCCCACATCCTCTGTGCCACACAGCATTACTCAGAGCAAAAACCTATTGTATTACGCAGCCCGATTATTGTATTACGCAGCCCAATTCTCAAGACCAACATCTCTGCTACCCTGTCAAGCCTGGAAAACCTGGGAAGGTCATGAGGCAACAAGAAAGCGGTGAAGCTCGAGCTGGCATGCAGCAGAAAGCAAGTTTTCAGCCTGTACCTTTGGTTCTGCAGCTCTTGGAGAGATGCTTTCTCTACTCATCCATTGCAAGAATGACATAAAACCGAGACGCTTGACATGCACCGGCACACTCATTCTCTGGAAATGCCACAGCTACTTAATGAGTGAAGCTGGGACAGCACCAAACCTGACACCATGAAGTCACAAATTTCCCTGCGTATGCTGACATCTCTTTAATGGTTCTTTGGCCACAAGCTGAGGTACCAATTAATGTGGCCCGAACAGATTTAGTAGCTCAGGATATTGCAACTAATTTATCAGATTCCTAACCAGACTCCTAAATTTACATTTCCTAGGTAAATACCTGGAAAAGCTACTGAGGCACCATATTTCACTACCGTCACGCTGAAAACCAAATCCAAAGGTTTTTATGTGTCAGTATTTAACCCTGAGAACTTGTTTCTTGCTTCTCAACAGATACGTATAGATTTCCTTTTTCTCCTTCTTTGCCAGAAGATGAAGCTCTGGATCAACAGTTCAAGTTACACCAATAAAGTTTTGAAAGGCTGATTTTAAAGATCTTTCAGCCCTCTCCAAAGCTGCTTTTTCCAGAGAGCAGAACAATCCTGCTTCCAAAATTCTTTCATCACTACCTCTTACTTATGCACTGAGCATAGATCCTTTTTCATTTTTTTTAAATAAGTTGATGAATTAACCCAGCTAGACCACACTGCAAACAAACTCTGCCTCTCCTTTCAACACAGACCCATTCACAAGCATTTAAGTCTAAGACTCACCAGACAGCTGAAGTTGCAGGCAAGCCAGTCATCAGAGCTAAGAGAAGGATTATGCTTGCCCTACAAATTCTGAAGCATCTGAATCTTATTTTTAGTTGTACACAAAGGGCAATAAATGGAAAATCTTATTGTAACCACCACTTTTTCATGGCCACCCACACTTCCAACACCTACAGCAAAAGTATATAAATGCAAAAAACCCAGAACTCATGGCTCATCTGAAAAAGGGACGCAAACTGGCTAATTGCTGCTACTTTTTTTCCAGTTTGCATTTAGAGTGCCATTATATTTTGTTAAACATCAGGGTCAGCTATTCGCATACCTACTGTCTGAGCTCCTGCTGGATTTTCATAGAGTTGTAGAATAGTTAGGGTTGGAAAGGACCTTACGATCATCTAGTTCCAACCCCCCTGCTGTGGACAGGGACACCTCACACTAGACCATGCCACCCAAGGCTCTGTTTTCATACATTTAATCAGTTGTTTTCTCTGAGTTACCTGGTAGAGTCCTTCTCTTAAGTTCACTGACCACTGGCCAGTTTTCAAATGATGAAATGGAGGAGATGCCTCTCCCTAACTCTCAGTTTCTCCCCCCACTTCCCAAACCTACCGAGGTACAAGGAGTTAATGCTTCACTTACCTGTGAGAAATTATGCTGAATACTCTACCCAGAAACTGGCAATTGAAAAAAAATCCCTTTACACTCATAACAGTAGGAGAACTTCAAACAAATTGCTGTCAAGGATGATTTCATTGTGTTTAAATGTACTTCACTTCAAGCCGCTTTGCAAATTACTCTTTAATTTTATACCCCAAACCTTCCAGGTCTACTATGACGCCAGTTTACTCTCGTCTGTCCTGTGCTCAATTCTTTCCACCTACCAAAAGTAACACAAGCATGAGCCTAATTATCTTCAGAAAAAAACCTGCAGAAATCTAATTCAGTTAGCTGAGTAAAGAAGAAATAAAGAAAAAAGGTCTATCTTAAGACCAGATTCAACAAGCTTACAGGTGATGCCATGTCTGGGGATGGAGAAAGGAAAGGGAACAATATCATGTCATTAACTACCTTGCTGCCTCTGAAAGCGCAAGTCATTATAGCCAGAAAAGCATCCACTCCAACACTTTTACTTCTCAACTCTTTGCAAATCATAACAGGAAACACATCCCTCAAGCTAGCCAACAATACTTAACAAAATAATCTAAGACAAAGGGCCAGCTCTGGAAAAATGTACTTTTACCTGCCCTTGCTCATTAACTGCGTGCTAAACCCATTGCCTTCCCATTGCCTTCCCACAGCCCGTGGCCAGCCCAGTGTGGAGCAGGCTGCTCTCCCCATACGCCGCTGAAATCAGCGTGTGCTTCTCTGGTGAGGATTTAGGTCATAGGACCCATGTGTTGAATGCTGCAGAATGTGGGCACCTAAGTAATATGAAAATAAATGGGTCATACACCACTGAGCTAACAACCACACCATCCCCAGGCCAAGCACTGAATGACTGTGCAGGGCTCTGCCAGTGGGAGAGGACAGGTTGAACCAGCAGTGAAAACAAAACTGATGTGGTGAGACAGTTTACTTTTCACTGGTCTGGGTGACAGAGAAAGTTGATCTCGCCATCATCATCTCTCAGTCTTTTTTGTAAAAAGAAAAAAGAAAACACAAAGCAACATGCAGGGGCAGGTAAGCTGCCCCATGGAGACAGGCCAGCCTCTCCCCGCTCCTCGGTAAGGGGAAGTGCCACCAGCCCTATGTGGTGGGAGAGCTGTGACTCAGTGCCCTGGGTTGACACATGCAGTGTCACCTGCCACAGGGAAAAATAAAACTCCTTGCTGCAACACGGCGGCCACGTGGGAAACACCGAGTCAACAGATCAACGACACCGCCTGCCCACGCAGCCTGGCGCACCGCTGGGGTGAGCAAACAAACCAACCTGTGGTCAGTGCCAGCAAAACAGTTTGTTTCATACGGTGTGCTACATCACCATAAACACCACTGTCCTCCTCCGCTGTACCAGCTAAACACAGCCAAACACAAGTGGGATGCTCCTCCTGGCCGCATGGCCCCGGATCACCATGCATACCTGGATGGGGATGCCTCCGGCACGGGGCTCTTGGTCAGAACTATCCAGAGAGGGACTTCAGCTCACCACCCACCCCACGTGTGCACATGCAGACGCTGCATGTGAAGCTACACCAGCACTTTTCAGACCAGACTGATTATATCTGTCAAGACATATATATGTATTTTAATTATATACTTACATGTATGTCTATTATATATAGATATATTTTATTTATACACACGCATACATATGTATATATAAATAAAACCCCATGTTTAATCAACAGAAATATTTGCAGCAAACACCTACCAAAAGCTGTGCCTGGCGGCTACCCAGGCTTGGGGTACAGCCTGCCTTGTGAGTACAGAGGGTGCCCAGGAGCACCTGCTCACACCAAGGGACCAACGTAGTGCTGGCAGGGGTCAATGGCAGGGGGCAGCATGAGTAACCAGATCAATTAGCAGCAAAGAAGATTTCCCTTATATTGTAGGAAAATGCTTGTTGGCATTTGTGAGCACTATGCCCAGGACAGGATGCCATGGGAGGTCGTGAAGCTCCCCAGGGTGGGAGAAGCATGAGATGGTGCATGATGTGCAGAGCCCCAATATGCCAGTACCATAGAATGGGTCAGAACATGCCTTCTCCACTATAAAAACAGCACTCCATCAGGAAAATGTGCCAGAAACATCATGAAATCCAGACATGGCTATATCTTGCATCAAAATCCAGGAGGTTAAAACCATCATGTCCTCAGGTATGGCTATGGCTTTTGGGAACTGGGTTTGGTACTGAGTGTTAGGAGTGTTTGGTAAGTCAGTGTTCAAAGGGATGTGACTTTGCCTCCAAAAATCCAATTTCCTTCTTAATTCAGCCAAGTTACCTGACCTTTCAGTGCAGATTTTTAAGATACGTTTTTCCCAGGCTGTGGTAGGCGGGTGACAGACATTTAATCACCAGAATCTGCATCATAAAATTTTACATTATTTACATCTGCCTACAGATGGCTGTAGGACAGGCTTCAAGAAATCTGTTCTAAAATTTCTGAAGCATTCTGAAGAGCTCATACCTAGCAAATAGGAAATTTGTGTGCAGGCGTTCCTGTGGTTTGGATTACCCTTTTTTGTTCTATCTGAACAAAGCATTTGAACGGCTGAATTCTGACCACTGGACAAGCAGCACAAATCAGGACAGTTTATTAGAGGCAGAATGCTGTTGATGGGATGTTATTTTTGCTGCTTTTAAAGGAAAACACACAGGGGTAAAACAAAGGGAGAAATGTGAGCAGGGTGTGGAAATTGCCAGGAATCACCACCCGTCTCTGCTGGGATGCCAGCAGCCCTGCCCCAGCATCTGCCACAGCCATGTCCCCAGTGCCTGAGCAAAGCCCCATCCATACTCTGCCATGAGCAACTGTTCAGGATAACAAACTGTGGGATGCTCAGCAAAAAGCATAGCTTTTCCCTAATTCCTGTACTCCCTCATTATCATACACATGGTCTAACCTGCCCAGGATTAATTCCCAGGGGACCTGGAGAAATGTTTTTTATCTCAGCACATGCACCATAACAGGGTTTTGCAATCTGCTCTGTTAGAATAAGGAAGACCCCTTTGCTTTGAATTTAAACATCAAATATGTATTATTTTTATGGACATCATATTAATCAGTATACTTAGTTTTATAAAAGCTAAGCAATAAATGGAAGGAGACCAGGGGAAGGTGTACTTGTTTAGGAAATACACTGCACCCTGGAAAAAGTAAGGAGGATATGGCTGTTACAGCTGGGTCTGCCTGGTGCAACTGCTCTTTCTGACAGGGCTAATGAACAAGAGAAAGTTCACTTCTTTCTATGGGAATTGCTATAGCAAGGTAATTGTTACAAGCAGAGTTTGTATCAAAACAAGCCAGCCAGTGGGAAGCACTCAGAAATTAAGCAAGCAATCATCAGCTTGCCCTGGCATCTACTTCTGCCAGCACGGATCTGCATTCACAATGAGCACAACCCTGGCCAACAACCTAACAGGTGATGCATGTGTTTCCTAGAAGACAGAACACACATCATCTTTTAAAAGTCTGACATATCTTGAGCACAAGACTACAGTTAAAAAAAAGTAAGGAAAACATGTATTTCATGACAGTTTCTATACCCTGGTTTTCAAGTTTATTTGGCCCTCAGACCTATTTTACTGTTGGAAATGGAGACTTCTGATTATTTGCAGCTCAAGAAGTACCAAGACAAACTTCCTATGCACTTCTTGGAATGAGAGGGTTTTTTCTATTTATGTCCATTCAGTTTCTGGCTGTTTTTTTTCAAGACCTCAGAAAGATTCCATTTCCTAAGGTATTTCCTCTGAAAGGGTTTTTAATAGTGAATTTACAGGATGCCTAATGATAAGCTTTTCAAGTATCATGAGAAAAGCCTGCAAAAATTTATGAATAAAGGTTCCAAACCTCATGGGAATGGTGCTAAGTAGGACTAATGAACAATGTGTTGCTTCTGCCTGCCTAGCTGTTAACAACTCTTATTTTCAAGTTTTCCTCTCTTAAGACAAGTGCTAGAAACAAGTTTCAAAACAGACCCAAAACTGTCCTGTAGTCAGATGATTCCTGCTATTGCAGGTTTGATTAATAATTGCACCACATATTGTGAAGCTCACAATGAAATGGCAACATCCTCACTTTTTTTGGAAAACAAAATCAAACCAACAACTTGTAAGGCCTATTTGACAGCAAATTCCATGACAACCCACCCTTTCTCCATGCCTTACTACCTTCACTATAATTTTTCCTGATACTAATTGCACAAGAAAATAGTTTCCCCTCTCTAAAAAATGCACGGCTTTCTCCACCCTCCTACAGCCAGGTGGAGCAGATAATTCCACATGGGGGGCACTGGAGGTGGCAAAGAAGATACTACTGATGCTTAAAGGGCCTTTTGGGGCAGCAGGCTGAAAGGAGAAGCAGCAAGAGGGCTCCTTCAGGGGAAGTATTCTGGAAACCCCAAAGAAGGAGGATATGGGTTCTATGATGAGAAAAACACTGGGATGCCAGCAGTCCTGCCGAGCAAACGGCGGCCTCCAAACTCAAGCAGAGCACAGTGTTTTTGACACATCACACCGTGGTAAGTGTACACACGCTCACCCAGTTGTGGAGAAAAACAAAGTGTAGTTGGGGGGGTGGGGTGAAGAAATCTATTTTAAGTACTTCTTGCTATGGTTTACTATGGTAGCAGAACACTTAGAAAAGCCTTCAAAATGACAATCACCATCTTGGTTAAAAAAGCAAGTAACTATTTCAATAACAATTTATTCACCACCTGATGTTTCATGCTGAATTACAGCTTTTACAGTATTTTTCTAAAGTATGATGTTTACTGCCTCCACCTTGCCACCCCAAGACCCTTTTTTTTTTCTTTTCTTTTTTCTTTAAATGGAAAGGAATTTGAATCATGACTTACATGTAACTTTTCTAGGTTCTGTGCTGGCTAAAGTGTTCTCACGATGCAGGGAACAGGATCAGTGGAAAGTAAGAGGCTGCAGCAATCCATTAAGATGTGGCCTTCCAAAGCTTTGTAGGGCAATGCTCTGGCAACTCAAGTCGGTAGCAACCTAAAATAAAATAAAGGTAGGCATTAAAAAATTCAAGCACTGGATCGTCAGGAAATTTTTCTTTTTCCCTTCCCTTTCCTTTTTCCTTTCCTCTTTCCTTTCTTTTTTCCTCTTTCCTTTTTCCTTTCCTTTCCTCTTTCCTTTCCTCTTTCCTTTCCTCTCCTTTCCTTTCCTCTTTCCTTTCTTTTCCTTTCCTCTTTTTTCTTTTCTTTTTTCTTCTTTTCTTTTCTTTTTCTTTTCTTTTCTTTTCTTTTCTTTTCTTTTCTTTTCTTTTCTTTTCTTTTCTTTTCTTTTCTTTTCTTTTTTCTTTTCTCTTTTCTTTTTTCTTTTCTTTTTCCTTTCCTTTCCTTTTCTTATTTCCTTCTATTTGGGAGCTGCTTTTTTTTTTTTTTCAAACAACAGAAGGTCTTTACGTCAGATATGACAATTACATTATGCCCATTATATACCTCCTCTTACATTTAAGCTGTAGACACCTTACAACAAAGACTCTTTTCCTCGCATTCATACAGCACCCAGACCTCTGAGAGGTCTCTGAGAACACTTACGGGAAAACTAACACTTCTGTGATTATTCTACTAGATCATACCACAGGTATGTGCATACTTATGAACATATACTAGGAAATTCTTTATGATGAGAGTGGTGAGACACTGGCACATGCTGCCCAGAGAAGCTGTGGCTGCCCTATCCCTGTCAGCGTTCAAGGCCAGGCTGGATGGGGCTTTGAGCAACCTGGTCTAGTGACCAGGTTAAAAGCTAGATCAGCTTTTAAGCTCAACCCAAACCATTCTGTGGTTCTACGAAACTGCACATCACTCCAGAAACGTGTTCCAACAAAACCAGCAAAATGATCAAACAGACTTTAAGTAACAACACTGGCTTTTGTCAATGCCTTGTTTTGATTTCAGTTAGGAATTTAAGTCAAGAAGACCAAATTTGTTCCTTTGTTTCCACTTTATTCTGGGGAGCTTCAGAGAGGAAACACCATCAGCATAGTTCCATACCCCCAGGTCAATGAAATGTGCATATTATTCCTCCACCCATCCTAAAGCAAAGCTGCCTGTCATGCCAATCTTCATAAAAGAAAACTGGCGAGGGAAGAAAACGTTAAGTTTGCTGTGTGCGCCCACAGCAAATTCATGGTGCTGCCACTGCCATGCAAGGGGTTTGGGGCTCAGTCCCTGGAAGGGAGACACTCTGGGACAGGGAGGGCTGGAAGAAGGTGACACCCCTCCCAGCACCCAAGTCCCAGCATCCCTACACAGCCCAGATCCCACCCAATGACCAGTCCCAGCTGACTTGAAAAGGCATCCCCCTATCTGTCAGTGAAGCAGTCACACTCTGAAGTGGTTGGGGAGGAAGGTGGGAAGGAAATACCTGTGGAAGGCGAAGTAATTACTTTTAAGCTACAAGGGTTTTCAAGTTGGAGTTTTCAAGTTGCCAGTGCCCAACACTTTACTGTTTTCCTGGAGAAAAGAAACACCTGAATGCTTAACTGCTATTTACTTGAATAAAGTTGTGATTGGGAGTGGAAAGGAATATATTTTCTTTTGAACAGAAGGGGACAGCAGTAGTACAAACAATGGCATTTATCTACCTTCCCAGGGTTATTGCAAGGCCTGCGTTTGCAGAATGACCACCACCTAGGTAAAGCTACATAAAAAGGAGGGTTGACGGGAAGTTAAAAATCCTACTACTATTTTTCTGAAATTTGCAAAATGAACTCTTCAGTAAAAACTTCTGGCTTCTCAAGAAATGTCTACTGACTCCATAAAAAGGTCAAAAAATAAATCAGAGCAGAGCAAATTGAAGAGGTTTGATTGCTGTTTTTTGTAAGCATGCTTATATGTTGGATGTTTTCTGGGGACTGATGCTACACCACTTTACTCCAAGCCTTCTAGAAAACTGGATCACTTATGAGAAGCAGATTATTTCTTCTGGATGGCACTCTCCTAGATGATTTACTAACAGATGCTCTAAATACTGCTACATTTAAGGATTACCTATATGGGTACTTGAAAAGAATCATGAGGCAATGCCAGGAACACAATGCTTGTGTGCAGTCAGTTTATGTAATTTCCCCCAACGGGGCATAATATTCATTGACATACTGTTAAGAGGACTGAATATTTATGGTCACAAATATACATTATCAAGATTGCCTATAAAACTAAAAATATAAACTCCAAATCTGTTCAGTCATAAATCATTGGTAGAGCAAAAATAACTGTTGCTTACTCAACAGCAAAAGGAATAAAACCAGAGAAGGCTGTGTGCTTTCAAGGACAAGTCAGTTTTCCGAGCTAAAGGTGCACTTGCCACACCGTATCAGAAGGAAAGGAGAATAAACAGAAGTGGAGAACAGGGAAACAAGAAAAGAAGCGGGGGCGGGGGAAGACTTTCAGTGCCTTGTTTTTCTGAGAAGGTGTGATTGATGTTCACTGCTGCAGAAATCATGAGGCTACATCCCAAACATTTCATTCCCTTCTGCAAATGTCTCACTCCGTGTATCACCCCATGTTCCCTAGATACTATTGCCCTACACAGGATGATCCAGCCAGCATCAGGTTTTACACATGATCTAAAACATGAAAGCAGGAATCTCTCTGCCCAGGGGTCAGCTTAGGGTAGAATGAAACCCAACTCCCCTGCCTATGCTCAACACGGGAGCTTCTTCATGCTCTCCATTCAATAAAAGAATTTTCTTTCTGAAACAGGCAAATTGTTAAAAGCAAAACTGTTGCTGCAGCTGGAAACTTACAAGGAATACATGAAAACTGAAGTTATACGAAAGGAAGAGACAACAATGCATCTACTGAAGAGGAGTTTCATCATTTTAACATGCTGACCAGCCACATTTACAGCATGGGAAGAGCTGGATCCTCTCAAAGGCTTGCTTACATGAAGATCTCTGCTCTCAGCACAGACCTCCATAGGTACGCAGTTACACGATCTGAGAAGCGACAAAATCACTGTTCTACGCCAACTTGAAGACCCAGTTCCTGCAGTCATGGGGGGTGCCAGGAAATCTTATCTTTATTTTAAAAAGCATTTGCCTTCACAGCTGCAGAGAAAGCTAAAGAAATAACAATACTTCAAAACAGACATTGTGTTTTAAAAAACTCACATTGTTTAACGACTTCTGTACATTTTTTGAATCAGGTTGCCTTTTTCCCCTTTGTGAGGGCTTCCAGTACTGCATGGTGGCTCAAGGTAGCACTGAAGAATGCAAATGTAGACACACCAGACATCACAACTGGCAGAAGGAAGCATGATGTGTAAAAGGTATGTACTTCACAAAAACACCTTCCAGCTTGGATTTATGTTAAACAGAGAGTATGTTTCAAAGAGAGCTTTGTTGCTAATGCAAAATAACAAGAGGTTTGATGTTTAAGAGGAGGAAAGCTGGTAAGTTCTTCAGTTTGCAGTGAACAAACCAATAAAAATGATGAGAAGAGCACAATGAACACACCTGGCTATTACTCCAATTCACAGGAAATATATTTTCAGATGCATTAAATCATGCAATCATGCTCAAGAAAACCACAGAAGTTGGGTGGGCAATGAGGGAGGCAAGCAACAAGTACACAGGGGGGTTTGAAAACACACTAATGTTCACAAAGGGTCCATAAAATCAGGGTAAGTAAAATGAACACACAGGACAAAATGAGTCGGTGAGCTTCTCACAGATGTGGACTGGAGAAAAAGTATGTAAGGAAAGCTGTGCACCCGTGAGCAGGGAGAAGTGAGCACTGATGTGCAAACAGAGCTGGTGTTTTCTGAAGCAACACCTCACTTGGTGGTGTGCAATGCTTCTTACACAAATGTGCAGTGTCGTTAGTCCCAGTGAAGTCAAGGATACCAGTCTGCTACATGCAATACCATCACAGGTTAGCAAATGTGTTTTCTTTACATTTTGTGTGCTTTTGGGTGAAGGTGAAGAATATTTCTTTCTGGTTGAAACAGCTTCATTGGAACACTTATAGCTTGCAACTGCTTGAAGGATCGCCTGAGGCTGAGAAGGCATTTGCAGTGCTCTTGACACCTAGTGCAGGATCTCTCCCTGAAATCTCTAAATTAGACCCAGGATGTTATTGATACGTATGTCAGAAAAGATACATGGCCTGCTTCACTATTAGTGCATTTAATTTCCTCCTAATAACCTGCTCGGTTTTTCCAAAGAACTCGTCCATAACTTCTCTTAAGCTCACGTGCACCATTTGGCCAGAAGCAGCCAAAACCATGAGTCTGAAGGGCACAGCAGCTTCTTCCCCAGTGCCCAGAAGTGGGATATAGAAGACCACCACAACCAGGAAGGTGTGGCTCAGATGCAGGGAGGTACCCACCCAGGACCATAAGGCCTGGCCCTATGGTAAGTCCCTATCTGGGTGACTTGTGTCAACAAACAGTGGAGATGAGAATAGGCCATTTCTTCAGATAATCAGGAATCAGTCTGTCTAGAAACCATGACCGAAGTCATCAGGAGAAGCAGCAGGATAACTGCTGCTGACTGACTGAAGGGGAAGGCAGCTGCTGCCTCCCTGTGATGATCAGGGAAGCACTCCAGGGTCTGCAACTGGATTTTCCCCAGCTACACTTAAGAGCACTAACTGGGCTTAAATGGAAAACCTGCAGAGCTGCTGAGGCATAGGCATGGGTGGAATTTTCCACCCCCTCTTGTCTTCTGGTTGAAGTCAACTCTGTGACACATCAACCATGCTGGGCTAGGAGAAGTGGGAGACTGTAGCTCAAGAACATCATCACAGGAACTTGCAAATCTCTTCACGTAAAATCTGAATGACTTTATCATTGGAATATACTTCACTGAAAATCAAGATAAAATAGTTTATCTTGGTGGTATGACTCATGAAAGAATGGTTCAGTGTAAAAGGAACGTTATCAAATGACACGAGTGTGCCCCACGCAGTAAAACCAATACAAAGCAAAGTCACAGCCTAATACTTTGTGTCAGATCTGACGAAAATTCAGATATCTGGCTTATTTCTCCTTAAGGACTGGAAATTTTGATTAATACACATACAAACTGGAGAACATAAGATGGTTCAGGGATGAGGATGAAACTGCTGTTCCGGAGCCTGGCATCTCAGATGACAATACTGGACAACCAGCACTAGGTCTCTTGGGTAAGGACACTTCCCACGGCAGCACACAATGATGCAGCTCACTGGGTTCAGGCTCCTGGACTCCTGCCCAACACATGTAAACCACAGGAATGCATGTATGCCCTGCTGAAAGGATGTTCCCGCTTTGAACGATTATCACAGTCAGAGTTTTACTGCTGATTTCTTTTTAAAAATGCAAATCAAGAGAACAGTTAACACAGAATGAAAGAACGGGCCACAGTCAACCACAAAAACTTTCCATAAGGTTCAGCATGTGGGAAACAGATAAGTAAATGCTGCGAAAGATGAACAATATTTAAGTATTAACACAAATGTTTGTTTTGGGAAGGTTTATCTGGCATCTCTACCGGTTTTCCTCCAAGCTCTAATACAAAAATAACTATGTCTAACTGCAACTGGGAGAGATGGCAGCAGCTCAACATTGCTCCCTTTTTTTCTATGTACTCAGGAAAAAACCCTGACATTTTATAGCATCAGACAAACTAATTTTCAGGTGATTTCAGATCAGGGTGAAGTTAGTGATGCATATGCAAGTTCAGAAAGTTGAGTCAATGGTCTCATTTTCATCAGCCTGTGAAATAAGGACATAAGCAAGCAACACAGAACAGGTATTATCCTTTAGCTCATATAAATGATGTATGCAACAGTTGCACATTGACTATGAAGAGGGAGCCCATCGATGGAGGTACGCGTCTACCACAAGCCTGCACAAGCTGTGGTGGGCCTGAGAGTTGGCCAATGCTGCATCTCATGTGCAGGAGCTGCCTCTGAGCTTCTCCGTCTTCACCCTCACGCCAAGCAGGAGAAAGGTGAAAGACCTAAAAATGCTTTGTGTGTTATCTTCACTGACTGTGACAAACGGGAGAAAGGCAGAATCATGATGGGAAAGAGCTTCAAAAATATGCTCCCTGTTGGGTGAACTCAAGTCTGTTCAACAAGAAAAGCCAGAGAGGCCATGCACAATAATGCTGAGAAAAAGGAAATGGTACTTCACTTTAGCCAAAGTCATAAATCTTACCAGAGAGCCTCTAACGGCAAAACGTCAAGCAGGGGAATTTTTATACACAGATAATTAGTTGAGCTGATATTGGGTTTACTGCGCTGTGTAGCACCTTCTCAACCTGCAAAACACCACACAAGGCTCTGGCTGCCTTGCTGTCCCTGCCTTCACTGGGAGGCATGTGGCTGACACTGCCAGAAAACCTCACTAAAAAAAGGTGGAGATGGGTATTTCTGCCCCACAGAAATCTCGTTGAGATGAACACAGAAAGATTTTTTTGATGGGAAAATGTGCCACCTTTATCAAATCGCTCCCCCTCTGCTACAGGGGATATGAACCAACAGGACACCTCCCACCATTAGCACCCTTGTCTCATGGAGTACAGACACCATGCATAGATCCTGCAGAGCAGGCAGTTCAGTCAGGGAAAAAGGCTGACCCACCAAAGCAGAGAAAGAAAATGTGGTTGAGGAAATTCACCAGCGAAGGCAGCTGCGGAGCAGGACTAAAGTCAACAGGGTGTTCCCACCACCTGCGCTGTGAACAAGGCAGCCCATCCGCCAGCGCTCATTCCTCGACATCTTGCTCTGTTTCGGAGCACAGCCAGCTACTTCCACTAGCTACAGACGTGAGCAAAGACTGTGCCGCATCTAATAATCAGACCACAGTTCCAGTCACACAAAAGCCACTTTTTGGTTTCTAGATGAGACGGTATCCAGGGCACATATGCTGCAGCGCAGTGGGCACATTAGGTGCCGGCAAGCACCCCCGATGCCACCTTAGAAGGGACTGATTTGGTCTAGAGGAGAAGGTCTGGAAGCCTTCATCCCCAAAAGATGCCTGAATTAGAGAATGACCCAGACAGGACAGCAGCTTGCTGTTCTATGACTGGCCGAGAGATGCCTCAGTGAGCAAGGAGAGCCCATCCCATTTGCACTGTGGGGATTTACATACCTGTCAGACTGTCTTGGCGCTCCTAACTACTTTCTGCCCACCTTCTGTTCTTGTTTTCATCCCCAACCCAATGCAAAGGCAGATACACTGTATTACTCAGCTGCACTCCTCTGTTGCTCCAGAAGAGCTGGAAGCGGGTTAAGGTTATGGGGCGGATGAGCTCCACCACCCCATCAAGCTTCATCTGCACAGGGTTAAACAGCAGCTCCCTTGTCCAAGGCTCAGTTATCTTACTACCATATGTTAAACTGAATGACCAATCTGTATTTACTGCACCAAACTACAATTATGGGAGGTTATTTTCAATCATTCAGCCTAATGGTATGCAGCTGTCACAGAAATCTTTGAACACATCACTGGCTCTCTTTGAGCTGATTAACCAGATAAGGAACTGTAGCCAAAGACATGAAAAGATGGGTCCAAATTTCAAGCTCTCAGCTGAGCAAAGAATTTAATTCAAAGGACTGTACAAAATGGGGTGTGTGTGCTTCACAACACAAATGAAGGTTTTGTTTACTACTGATATAAACAGGTGAAAAACCTTCTGTTGCTCAGTTTAAAAATCAATGCACACCAGCCTCAAAAGTGGTGCTGATGACTATTACAGCTGCCACAGCAATTTGTGTGGATGCCAGTATCTGCGCCGTTTTTTCCTCTGAATTGGAACTGAGGGAGAACCCGCCAATTAACTTTACACTGAAGAAACCTTGTGATGCTGAAGAGCTCCAAACCACAGCCCCTTTGCCCAAACTGCTTCTGTTCAGTGCTTTTCGTTGGATAGCACAGTGTTTGGGTTTTTCAATTCAAGACAGCTCTGTGTATTTGCTTTTATTTCTAGCATAATGTTTACTATTCCAATCAGAACATTCTGTAATCTTGTCTAGATGTTTTACTATTAATTGCTGCACCCCGCACCCCACCCTTAATAATTATCCTCAGGAGAGGTAAACATTTCAACATGACTTACTTTAGTTAAAGCCATGAATATGCATTATTTATTTATTTAGGTAAACAGTAATTAAGAAAAATCACCCAAACTGTCTTATCTTTCAAACAAGCACTACTCCACCACATTTGCCATGGGAATTGTAAGTCCCTTAAACACATATATTACTTTGTACGCCTCCAGGGTGACTTACATTTGTGGGCCTCAGATCATGTAGCAGCTGCCAGGAAAGCAATCCCTACATTGTCCAAGGCCGTGCAATGAGTCTAAAGCACTGACTCACTTTCAAGTATAAGCAGCAGGTATTCAGACTCCAACTGAGAAGAAAGTAGCAACACTCTGGGTTCAGGATGAGGACCAGAACGCTGCTATCTGTCACCCTCTATGATGATTTTTGAGGTTTGTTTTCAACAAGACCACCTCTATTAGCATCAAAACACTCATGATCCTCCCGAAGCTCTGATTCCACAGTCTATGGGGCTATGTCCTTACAACCAAGGGGCTGTCACCACCACAGCCTCTCCATGCTATGCTGGGGAGCAGCCAGCCCCAAACCAATGAGTGTTTGGTGCCAGAACAGTCATATAGCCCCATGTGCTGTATAAATATCAAACCTATGCACTGAGTAGTAAGCAGCTGAGTGACGTCACTCGATTCTCCTGGACTTCCTCCTCCGTATTATCAACCTCAAACATTACAGCATCCCGTCCTGCCTAATACTTCCACCACCAGCTTCTACCTCACGCCGTGACAGAATCAGGCAGCACCACAGACAATGAAGCTACCTACAGGTAACTCATTTTTTTAAACCAAAAAATTAAGACACGTCAAGACAGTCCTGACATGGCTGATCATCCAAACTAAGGATCACACCGGCACTGCAAGAGAGGAATGAAAATGTCTCACAAAGACAAAGGGAT
This sequence comes from Pezoporus wallicus, assembly GCF_028554395.1. Classification (NCBI taxonomy): domain Eukaryota; kingdom Metazoa; phylum Chordata; class Aves; order Psittaciformes; family Psittacidae; genus Pezoporus; species Pezoporus wallicus. Next base: position 788,444 of record NW_026642717.1, on the reverse strand, counting down.
TTTTGGAGAATTAGAATTGTTAAGTAAATAGATAAAACTGCGGTCTGGCTTTGTTTCAGTTTTCAGAGCTAATTTCCGGCCACCGTTCAGAGAAATGCTTTGCATTTCCATTTCTGACTCACCCGTTTCAACAAGCACGCTCGCTGGAATTACTAAGCATGGGATCTGATGAAAACATTTCGCTTTCTGAATCAAAGTGCTTTCCAATTTCGTTGATGTGAATTTACCAATTTAACGCGGTGACTGACAAGACCGGTGGTGTGCAGGTACAGTCCCGGTGCGTGATGCGATGGGTCAGAGGACTCTCCCACCTGATGTCCCACCGAAGTACACGGATGCCTCCCAAATTCTGGACAGCTTCTCAGAACATGCTGACACCAGTCTCTTGCATTCCGATCACAGAATGATGCACGCTCCCAGAGACACGTTTAAACGTCAGGTATGAATGAAAAGCATTCCTGAAAAGAATGTTATGAAACCGAAAATCGGAGATCGCCGCAGTGCTGTGCCTAAGTTGAGTCATCAGTTCCCTTTACAGCCTAATAATTGACGCTGCCTTGATCAGAATGACTGATCCGAATGTTGCTTTGTGTTTGTGGTTTTTCTGTTGGTCTTTTTTTTTTTCTTGTTGTTGTTTAAAAAAATAGATTTCTTATGTAAACAAGCTGCCTGTCATCTCGCGGGAGTGTTTGTATGTGCCAGATCACGGGAAACATCTGTCAAAACCAGATTTTGCTCTCCTCAGACAACTCGGTACAATCTGAATCAGACTGTACTGCAAAGAAACTAAAACCAGGTCTTGTTATGGAAAAAATACACTGCCAACTCTCAGTGGAAGCACTGATTTTATTGCATTTTCTTGGAATTAAATGCTGCAAAGGTTATTAGAAGAGTTCCCTCCTTCCCCTGAGGGATCTCTCCCCCAGAGGAAATCCCGGGAATTTAAAAGCTGCTTTTCTCCCCTCCTCCTGCGCTTTTCCAAAATGAAGTACCTTCTAGGAAGAGACAGATAGGAGAAGAAACAGGGTTCAGTGAAACTTAAGAGAACGCTGATTTCCCACCTTTCGACACTGGTACTCGGATAACCGTGTGATTCCCCTCCTGATGCTTTCAACAAACAAACGCTCCCACATGTCTGCATTCTTCAGGTCACACCTCCCCAGAACGACTCATTAAGTATTTTCACATCTTCTAAACAGGGAAAGATCAAATGAGGCTGCAACTGCCTCTAGTGGTGTTTTCTGAAGAAAAGGTGACACAAAAGAGGGTGGTTGCTACTACCAGAATAAGGGTGATGCTAGACAGCCATACTGCGGGTCTTCTGCCAGGGAATCTGCCCTGGAATAGCAACATCATTAGGGGAGGGGAAAAAAAATAAAAATCAAAGGGAGATACATGTTAAGAGTTGGACAGAAAGAGGATTAGGCTATGCAATTAGCATGAAAATAGAGAGGAGATGGCACCAGGCTCAGTGGTACCACCCAGGGCTGGGGCTGTTAAATGGACCCATACAGTTACAGATTAAGGGGTCAGTATTTGAAACATTTAACAGTGAACACATGGTCTTACTACAAGTATGTCCCTGGATGGGTGAGAAATGCATTGCCATGTCTACATCAGCCTTTTTCTGTAGATCAAAATCACCAGTACTGCAGAGCTGACGTTATGCCCAAGTTTTGGCTCTGCCTCGTGGTAATGCCAGCCTGACGCTACAGATTGAGTGCCCAGGAGGAGCTGGAGTACATCCACAGGGCTGCTGGAGGCACAACTCTCATCTTATACCAGTAACTCATGGATTATACAGAATGCTAACAATGCTTAAAAACAAGGCATGAAGATAAGAGAACCTCACTATACTTTGGAGAAGATGGAGAAGGACTCATCTAAACACTGAATACTGACAGTGATACAATGGTAGAATTTAAAACAAGACAACAGACAAAATCCAATGTGGTGGAGAAGAAATGATAAAACAAGTGGCATAAGGAAGAAAATTATTACTGATGAAGATGACATTGGATTTTATTTCCCTGAGGTAGACAGTTGGACATGAAACTAATACTTACAAGTTTTTGCAAAATATTGTACTGTGTCTCCTTCAAATGGGGCAGAAGTGGATTTAAAGTCTTGCTTTTAGTAACAGAAGTCTTCATGCAAGTAATTTACACAGCTCTTTTGAAATCAGAAACAACTGCAGACCTACACTTACAAAACAAACCTATGACAATACTAAACAAGATGTAATCTCAACTGTGATTTAGAAATTAAGTACAAAAGCATATAGCATGGAATCCAATGTGTATCATCAACTCCGCAATATTTTGGAGAGGCTCTCATATTTTTCTGAACAACACTTTTACCTGCTTCAGCTATTTAAGGGAGTCATGGACAGCCACACTGCCAAAGTGTGAAGAAAAAGACTATTTTGGCCAGATTTGAGAAGAGACTGCACCTAGTTAGCACTGGTTTTATCTGCCTAACCTACAATAACATATACTTTCAACTGTGACTTTCATAAACTCTTTGAAGTTTTATTATTCCAAGGCTGGCAAGACTGGCAACACCAAGACAGAAGCAGCAGAGAAAAACTGAATAGGAATTAAAAGCACTTTGCACTCTCAAGCCAGCAAGCAAAAGAATCATATTTGGCTTCATGAGAGCATTGCCAATACTAACAAACCATTTGCCGTCTGGAGTTGCATACCAGCAGGTCATGTACAAAATGTACATTAGTGTTTCAGGTGCAAGCTAATTGAGCAAAATTTGAAGTGCCACTTTTGTATTTGCTTTTTACTTTATTTTGCACAAACTCTTGAATGCCATGATGAGAAAAGGTATGGGAAACAAAGCAAAACAGGATTCATCACATCATAAAGAAAGTTAACTAAACCAGCAAAGACTGTATTTTAACTGTTTATCTAGTTCTCTGTAAGAGGTCAACTCAAACAGAAAACTTGGGCACTACATGAATCCATTTTTCAGTTTCATGCCAGCTGAAAGCAGAAGTTTAATATCAGTACTGTCACCATCCCAGTTAACAACTATCATCCAAACAGTAGTAAGAACCAGCATGCACTAGGCCAAAATCAAAGCCAACAATAACCAGAAAAAAGAACTATTTTCTTAGCAAGCTCCCTCCTCTGCTCTTAAACTGTGGCTATGCCAGCTTCAGGGATGTCTGGCATGATCCACACTCACTGCTTGGTCCTGTAAGAAACAGGTTCTCTGCACCCAGTTAATTACAGTTTAATTTTGCCATGTCAAAGAGCCCCTCTCTCCAATTCTCATGGCTTTTGGTTTTTTTTTGCTTTGTTTTGCTTTTAACTCATACCACAACACCTGCCTGTTCTGCCTTGATTTTCTTATTATTCTCTGTAGTCCTGGCATTTGTTTAAAATGATGTTAAAAATAGGCAGTTACATCAGGAATGATTAGTACAGCACATGTTGTACCAAGAATGTTATATATTTTACTGCCTATGAAGTTAGTGTACCAAAACCAGCCAAAGCTGTTAGTTTGATCTGAAAGTGTATTTTTCTTTTCCTGCTTGCAACAGGATAATTAATACTTGGAAGAAATAACTGAGAAAATAATCATGCTGGTAGGTGAGCAATCCCAGTGACATAAGCTCATGCTTGGGTCAAGGGCTGTAGTTTGGGATTTATCTCCATGAAGGAAGAATAACAAGGTGTGTGCCTCAGTGTGTGACAAGGACACTCGCCACACTGCCTTGTTCAGCATCATCCCAACTTACTTGTTGTTACCTGTGCCAGTGTCCTCACTGCACTGAAAAAGTCTATGCTATTTCCTGAAGCTCTGCAAGCAAAGAATTAAATCTGATGCTTTCCTACTTGTTAAGGTGGCTGATGAAAAACTCATTAAGGAATACCCGGGCAAAAAGGCTCTCCAAAATCATACCACACAGTTATAAAAGCCAATCCGCAATGGCCGGCAAATGCTTCCATGTAGAAATTGGCTTAACACAGCTTCCGGTTTGGTAAATAGTAAGAGGAAACTATGAATAAATATTTGTTTTCCCACATTTATTTCTACAGTGGGTGAGGCAAGACAAAAGGATGTTTAGGCACTGAACTGATTTCAGGTTTTGTTCTCTGCGTACATTTTGGCCTGCAATGTTATAGGGCTTTTAATCTCATATACCCTATGGATCCTATTATTATCACCATCATAATGAAACCAGACGCAGCCTACTTCCTGTTCCCCCAGCCTGACACCGGCAGAGCATGCTGAAATGAGAGTCACTCATGTAAAACTGACCAAAGAAGGCTACCCATCATTTCAGCTGCTTGGCTTCACCTCCCTATGCCAGACAGTGCCATCTCAAGCTGTTCCTGCCGATGTGCAGAGCAAGCAGCAGCCTAACCTATAAGCATCAGGAGAGATCCAACTCAGCTTGTCCACAGGAAAGGTGGAAAACAGTCCCTGGGTGTTTCTATGATTTCTGTTGCTCTCAGCACAATTAGATTTTATTGAACCATAATCCTAGGTAACTATATTGAATCTTACAGCTAAAGTCAATTACACTGCGTTAAACAGCCTTCCTGATTTGCAGGAGGAAAATCACTTCTTCAGTATAAAACTAAATTAGCTCAATAACTCGTTCCATGTAGCTTAGCACAGGGTTGAAACAGCAACTGAGTGGTTGCCATATTTTCAGTTACCAGTCCTTTAGAAATATAGGCAGACTGAACTCTCAGTTTTACCAGCTGGGAAAAAGGATAATCATTGCAGGCAGAGAGGGAACATCCAGTGTCAGCAGCACCATGTTTCAAACCATCCTGTGGCAGTGGACTCTGAACTAACCAGCCTTGGAAGGGAAGAGACATCTCTTTTCCTGCAATTAAAAGTTGTCATACTTAGAGGTTTGGGCTAGATGCAACAGTCAACCTAGAGCTGCACTGTGTCTCTCCAAGTGAGAAGCAGGCTGGAGAAGAGCATTACTAATGTTTGGAGAAGAAAAAAGAGCATATAGGGCTCCCCACACTCTTCCCAGAGAAAAATACTTCCTGTAAGGGGTGACAAAAATTTAACTCCCAGCCCACAGGAGATAAAAGGACTCATCAAAAGGCATGTCACCTGCCAGTTCTGATCGCTTACTCAGAATTTGCATCAGCACTGGGGGAGAGTCATGTAAAAATCACTTAAATGAGTATCTGCATATCAGGGGCTGAGTGGAGGAGCAGAGGGGCTGAAGGCCACCCTTAGCAAGTGCAGCAACACTATGTCAGCGCACACCTTGACAAGAGGCTGGGAAGATGGTAGCCCACTCCCTAGTACCACCTTCCTCAACTGCTAGTGCCGTCTCTGGTAAACCTCTGCCCAGCCCAAGCACTTTTTGGTTTATTTCTTACACACAACTTTATTTAAATGTCAAGAGATCTCCACGTAACTCAGGAGATGAAAGAAGCTGCATTTCTGATCCCGCTGGGTTTGTGTGGGTCGTGTGTGTTGAGCAGACAGGAATGACTCAAAGCCATAAGTAGACAGACTGAGAGCAAGGCGAGAGACAAGGAATACTCCAAATGCCTGCTGCTGCACCAGGGCAGCCAAACTCCAGGAGAAATAGGCCTGAAAGACTTGGAAAGAAAAAACCCAAGCCTTTAGATCTGGAAATCATTTCCTCCACTCTTGAACACTGAAATGCAAGCAGCATGGGTGATTATCCCCTGTGAGGAAATGCATCCCTCTCACTGTAGTCCCTGGGGTGGCTCTCCCCGTCACAACATCCACGTCTTTCAGCAGCATCAGTAGGCTTCAACTTCACAATGGATAGGAGGAGGATCATCTCCACTTTACAGATGAGGAAGTTGGTCACGGGGCAGATGAAGGAGGTTGCCTGAAAACGCACAGGAAACCTGTGACTGAGGTGGGGAACTGAACCCAGACCATGAGTTACAGTTGGATGCCCAGTCCAAGCTCTGTGGCTCACAGATCACCTCTTCTACTGGGGCTTTGAAATTTAAGTTTGGTGGGGATTTTTAATGAATGTGGGTTGTTTTTTTTAATTTGTCTAGCCACTACGTTTCATTTCACTCACACTTCTGCTTTGTGGAAGCTTTTTATTCTGCTTCATTTTGTTTTGGTCTAGAAAAACAACACTACTGAACATTAAACAGAATTTAACCTTCACGATTTGGTCTTCTCACCTCCAGCATCAGCCTCTCTCTAGCCCTCAGTGTTAAGTGCCCTTTGTTTGTGCACCCTGTGCTCAAAATTATGGATTCATCAAAGCACAGCAGCAATGTTTAGTAGGAGGTGTCTTATTCACAGCTTCAAAGAATTACAGCGACTGCTTATGCAAACATCAGTGTTGTGAGGCAGCAGAGCAGATCGGGTGGGAAAACCAGAGAAAGGAGATGCACAAAAAAGGTAAGTTCTGAAGTAAATGGTCTGACACTGCTATGCATCACGTCAAAATGAGCAATTGGCTGAAGAACAGCTACCAGTAAGCCACCACATCAGACAGCCCAGAATGTTTTACCGGCTCAGCTAATGAATCACTGGGCAAACCTTAGCAATGTGCTCGCAGCCAGGGTAGTCTTCACAGCAGGTGAGAACGTTGTCCCTTCCATCATAATGATCTGTGGCTTAATTGGTATTTGAAAATGTCTTAAGATCTTCCATTGAAAGGCGTATAATATGTATTTCTAAGGCAAAATTCTGTGGCATTATATTATTTGCAAGGAGGTGCAACAAGTCAAACTATTACTTCACAAAATATTTCACACCGGCTGAATCCCTTACAGAAGATCTCAAGATCTTTAGAGGGAAAAAACAGCTAATTTCCACCTGTGTAATAACTAATGCAGTGAGAAAGAAAACACTGCAAACCACAAGCTATCAAAAGTGTCCAATATGCTATTTTCAGCTTATCTGGATGCAGCCCAAACTATCCACAGCTAACCACGGTACATCAGAGGATTGTCATCATTCCATTTCCACCACAGGCTTTCACTAACTTGTGCTCACTGTGCATCCAAGGCTGTCAAGCCTTGCAAAATAACATAAGACTTTTACTTAAAGCAGCTGAGCAGCTGCAAAAACAACCATCTGAAAATATTGCTGGTCCCACTTGGCAGCTGGAAATACAGTTATTGATTGAAAAATTTGATGTTTGATATTACTTAATAGCTGGGGAAAAAATATTTGTGAATCATAATTAACATTTATTTAACTATTTAAAAGCACGCATCTACTGTTTTAGACTTCACAGAGAGCCAATATGTGGCCTTCTGGCACCATTAAACAGACTAATACAGTTAAATTGAAAGGATATGAGGCAGAAAGCCATGCTGGAATACTGAATCCTTCAAGGAACTAGTATAACAGAAATTGTCTCAGTAGCGTGTGCCCCGCAACACCAGGTCCAAACCTGCTCTACCACATAAGTAGCAACTACCTTAGGGTAAATTTAAGTCAACGCAAAGCTCCTGGTGCCACAGTGCTTCAAAGACCATGACATAAACTGGATTAAAATCCAGCACTAATAAAGCAAGTAGCTCCCCTTGAAACAGCTGCAGGGCTTATGGGCAACTCTACAGTGATGCCAGACCAGGACAGCCAACAGTGGGGCACCACACGAAAAAGGACCAGAAGCACTCATCACCTCTGGAAGAGCCAGGCTCCTGCCTCCTGCACCGAAAGTGTGGCCAGCAGGACTAGGGATGTGATCACTGCTCTTTTCTTGGTACTGGTGAGGTCACACCTAGAATACTGTGCTCAGTTCTGGGCCCCTCACTGCAAGAAAGACATTGTGGTGCTGGAGCGTGTTGAGAGAAGAGCAATGAGGGTGGTAAAGGGTCTGAAGCACAAGTTTGATGAGGAACAGCTGAGGGAACTGGTGATAGGATTAGCATATATATTATATATATATGTATTTTTTTAAGCTAGTTTATGTACAGCAAATGTAACTTACAGGGAATGCTTCGCAAGGTGCCAAGGAATGCGAGCAGCTTGTATAATGTGCTTAACTGAGTGATTTGAGCCCTAAGTCACTAACTCTCTCACCCTTGCTCTCTGAAGAGACCATATTATCAGTGGCCATTTCAAGGGAAATGCTCTTAAGTCGTAAATACTTCTCATATCATATGTCTTATAACCTGCATCATCAGAAAAAGAAAACTGATGGCAATATAGAAAGAAATAAAAAATTTCAGGTCACAAACATCCTCAAATGGATCATACTTTCAAAAGAAACTGACATGATAAGGTTTTCTTGGTGTACACGTCCAAGTTTTCCAGGACGATGTTACTCATTTTAAGCGCAAACATGTTCTTAGATGCCATACTCAATGCAATTGGCTTGTAACCTGAAATGCGGTCTTTTTCATCAACACTCAGTCCTCATGGAGATAGATGCAGCTGACCAAAGTCACTGCCATTCACAGCCTAGCGAAGTTCCCTAGCTGTACCCACAGCCTGACCAATGAGACCAACTAGTGGGTTTTTTTTGGCTCTGTTAGGGCAGCTATTCATGGACTATTTTAAATTGAGTTAGGCAGATCATAGTTTATGAACATCTCCACAAAGTATTTACCCTAGCAGGGCTATATCAGCATGGCTAAAACACTGAAGTGCAAAAATGCAGGCTGGGATGAACACTCAGAAATCATGTATGGCACAGAGTGAATGACAAAACAGATCAATGCGTATTTTGCCAATTTTTGTTCTAGGCTTACATGTAGCCACCTGTTCTCAGAAGTGTTCAGGTACTGTGTTGGGGAGTCTTAGAGCAAGTCAGCAAAGAGCCTTTGAAGTGCTTTAGCTCTATGCTATGGGAATGCTCGTGTTCCCACATGCATTGCTACTGTCTACTAGATGTTAAACTATGAAATTATAAAGAACGATCAAAATGTCTAAAGAACACCCAAAAACTGAAGAAACCATTTGATGCTGCTTTTGCAAAAATACTTACTTACAGTCCTGGAAGTGATTTCCAAGTAAGCCAGCTGCTGCTCTAGACAGTTTACTGGATGGTGTGGCTCAGATCTTTCATACAAGCAGCACCTACAGTTATATCTAGAAAAGGAAATAAAATCAAAATTCTTTGTGAGCAAACATGCAAACAAAGTCATCTTTCTTTTTAAAATCATAACCAGCTTAAAACTAGCTTTAGCAAGACTTGATACCAGTTCTCATGCCAAGCTTCACGTGTGCTGCCCACTTACAGGAACAAGTTCCAAGGTGCAGTCAAAGCCTACCCAGGATGATGAAGTTGAGAGTGACTGTGCTCGGGTAAAAAGCCCCATGCCGAGCATATCAAAGCAGCAAACAAATGCATGCAGATGTTTTTCTCATCTAGTTCTACTTTAAAACACTTGCAGGAAACGCAAGACGAAATACTGGTGTTGGTGCCAAAAAATGTAGGTGATTTCAGCAAGGCCAGGAATTCCAGGCACCAACTTCTTTTTTCTCCCTCTTGAGTGGGTGTTCACTTGTAAGTTGTAGACATGTTAGCAATTGAACAACTGAGTGAATTAATGTTCAACTTAACCGTCATTGTTAGGTTGGGAGGTTATTACTGCTTGTTCTGCTAAAGTGACAGGTTAAAATAGGTTTGTATCTGAAAAGCTGTTTTCTACAATTCATATTCTCTGGCGTTTTGTACCAAGTAATTTCCTTCCATCATGTCAACTCCCTTTGTATGAACCGTCACTGTCAGTGCCACCACAGCAGCTGGGATGGGCAAGGAGAAACAGCCAGGGGACAAGCGAGGAACACAGAGCACTCAGCCCCAATCATTTCTCTTTGGGCTGCCATCTTATATTTTTCCCCAGACATTTTATGCCATTTACACAAGACTTCTCAACAAAGAGGTATGCTCACATTTGCTGGACATGTTCTGCTTTTAAAGCAAACAAGCAAGCAAAGGCAAAACCCAGGGGTAAAGAGAGGGCTCTACTTCACCTAGCTGTGAGCCTGAGAAACCTGTTTGCTATCAGGCACTACTTGGTACATGGGATGGAAGGTTGTGGTTTCCCAACTTTGCGGGCATTATATTATTAATGGAAACCCCAAACTCTCAACATTGAGCTGACTGGTATGGAGGTGGAAAAAAATACCACGTTGAGCTTTTGCAGACTCAGATCCATTTTGTACTAGTAAATGAGCTTTTATCCTTCCCTCCTTCGCTTTGTTTTTTTCTTTCAGGGTAGCTCACAAGCTGCTACAACTCACACTGTACTAAGAGCTGTTCACACCGCACAAAGTGTTTACCACTCACAACTGATGCTAAAAATTAATTTACAGCACCGCTACACCAAGCTTTGACAAATTGTCATGTGTTGACACAGTCATAAGTTGTTGGTTTAAAAAAGTAACACTTCCCTCTTCTGCCACCTCATGTTTGAGACCAGGGATGGGCACATTATGCAAAGTTTGAAGGTTTGTAAGCTTCACAAATGTTTGGGCTTCACAAAACAAGCTTGGTTGTGAAAGTTTTTTCTCTTACAGTTAGGCGTGTGTTTATTGCCAAAAACACTCTAGTAAGGGAAAAAAAAATCCTTTCCCATCTACCAAGATCTGTGTGTTGTGCAAAACTAGCAGAAGAGGCTGTAAAATAAATAACCTTGCATGATATTTGCTCTAGATAAGATCAGGCCCTGTATCAACTACTCAGAGCTGCAGACACCAGCCTCCTACTGTAGAAAAGAAGGGGAAAAAATATAGCTGCAAGTAAGAGTTTTAATTGTTCTCAGCTGTCACACAATGTTATCTTAAGCAAGGGCATTTATTTCTCGATTCTTCTACATAGCTCTGTATGGGAGGGGTGGGGGAAAGCTGCAGCATTCATCAGACAAGGTCCAAATTGATTTCCATGCACTCCAGATAGTAAGCGCTAGTCAGCGCTCATGCCCACGAGTGGCAGTTCTTAAATTTTAACTCCTCCTCTTCTTCCTCAGGCCAGGATAATCTGTCTAGTTTAAGCCTGCAATCAGTAATGTGCACAAAGGTGGTGTCAGCTGAAATGAGCAGTGTTTCAGTGGTGATGCTAACTTAAAACGTCAGCCCCACATTAGCCTACATCAAGGTAAAGAAACAAAGCCAAGGATGGAGAGAACCAAGCCATCAGGAGATAACCAAGGCATCCATTTGGCTGCGGTGTCAACACCTTCAAGTTATCTTTGTTTTTCTTGTCTTCTAAGGTTTAAGTTCCTCTGCACTTCTGAAGAGACACCCATGTAAGCCACGCACTGCCATCCAGCAACCAAACCAAGTGGTCAGTAGGTTTTACCTCCAGTGTTGTTGACGGTCAGGACAGGAAGACTGCCAATGGCAAGACCCCAGGCAGAAACTGAAACGCTAGCAATACTCCTGGGCAGCAAAGCACAGTACTGCAAAATGAGTATCTCAGAGCCTGCCAAACAGGCTTCATGAGGAGCACTTAAAGGTCACTACTTCATGTTGTGCACCAGTGATCTGGACCTCAGTGCTCCAATACCTCTCCCTAAGCTCTACCACCTCTCAGTGCACACACCATGCAAGAATGCAGAGGAAATTCATTCAGGAAATTAACTTGGCAATACAAGGCATTGATTTTCTTTTTCTCCCCCTCTGTACACTTGTACAAAGAGTCACAGAACAGTTAGGGTTGGAAAGGACCTTAAGATCATCTAGTTCCAACCCCCCTGCCATGGGCAGGGACACCTCACACTAAACCTTGCCACCCAAACCTCTGTCCAAACTGGCCTTGAACACTGCCAGGGATGGAGCATTCACAGCTTCCTTGGGCAACCCATTCCAGTGCCTCACCATCCTTACAGTAAAGAACTTCTTCCTTATATCCAAACTAAACTTCCCCTGTTTAAGTTTTAACCCGTTACCCCTTGTCCTATCACTACAGTCTCTAATGATGAGTCCCTCTCCAGCATCCCTATAGCTCCCCTTCAGATACTGGAAGGCTGCTATGAGGTCTCCACGCAGCCTTCTCTTCTCCAGGCTGAACAGCCCCAACTTTCTCAGCCTGTCTTCATACGGGAGGTGCTTCAGTCCCCTGATCATCCTCGTGGCCCTTCTCTGGACTTGTTCCAACAGTTCCATGTCCTTTTTATGTTGAGGACACCAGAACTGCACACAATGCTCCAGGTGAGGTCTCACAAGAGCAGAGTAGAGGGGCAGGATCACCTCCTTCGACCTGCTGGTCACACTCCTTTTGGTGCAGCCCAGGATACGGCCGCCTTTCTGGGCTGCAAGTGCACACTGGAGCTCCTAATGAAACACAGCTCCTGCAGAACATGTAATTTCATAAAGACTCTTCACTTACTTGCACCTCTCACACCCTGTACAGAATTTCTTCATGATCTGAGATGTTACTGTGACAAATGACATACATTACTCTCTGAAAGATCTAATGGAAGCAGAGGACATTTACATCATTATAGTCTGGACAGACATTACCTTGTGCTGCTGACTGGAATTATATCATCCATGCTTACTTAGCTTAGATTGCTGTACAGTTAGGAAAACACTGCAGTAGCAACTCCTACCTCCCTCCCCCAAAGGCACAAAAAATGTATAAATATTTTCAGTGCATCACATGAAACGCATTATTTCACTGGATTCGGTCCAAGAGTTGATAAGGTTGAAAGAAAGACTGCTCAACTATTAAGTCAAAAACCTCAGCTGTGTTAATTACCAAGAGGGTAACACTACATTTCCTCCACCTTGGAGGAAAACTAATAAAATCTTAAGTTTTACCACAAGTAATTGCAACTGCCCAAGTGCGTTTTTACTTCTTTGTTCTGTAGAAGGAAACACAATGGACTTAATCTTCCTGAATTCTTACTTTGCGATGGAAAAATCCCCAGACATCCTCACTAACCCAGTGAAGAATATTAGGAAAAAAGCAGGACTTGGGGTTTCCTGGTGTGTGTTTTGCTTGTTTGGTGGGTTTTGGTGGAAAAAGTACCTCTTTACTTGTGTGCAAGTTTTTTCCTGATGGATCCAATTTATGAGTGTGAAGAAACCACCCACAAGCAGAAGGGCCTTTCTTGCCAAGTCCCTTAATGTGAGCTTGTGTCTGCTGTAACCAAGGTAGGACAGCAGGAAGGTTCAACACTGGGGAAATGCAGACCAAGGATCTCTTGCATCACACCTCTATGTTTTGCCATCAGGTTTCATCATGGGGAGGACGGCAGAGTCTTGGCTGATCCCACAGCTGCACTCCCTCCTGCTGCTATTTGCAGGGCATTAGAAAAAAGCCATAAGGATGACATTTGCCCAAGCAAGCCCTCACCAAGATTTCAAAAGCAAACAGGAATATATGAAGCTGTCCTGCTCTCTTCATGACGCACACATACAAACAAAAGGATAAATCTATATCATAAATATATATACTGAATATGCACTGGGTAGTCAGTGACTGCATGGAGTGCAGACTGTGTGAAACAAACGCCCTTGGCTAGAAATTAAAGAAAACGAAGGCTGCAGTTTTTTCATTCCCTAGGCACCACTCTTCCAACCAGCAAGGACAGGAAGCTAACCAGCTGACCCAAATGCTTGAGCTGCTGGAGTTTAAGAGCAGCTTGTCTCCTCTCCCAAGGCAAGTGGCACCAGTGACTAACTACACCGTGGGCAATTTTCCTGTCTCTTCTCTACGCCCATCTTCATGTTGCTGCAAAGGTCACCACGTCATATCTGTTACACAGAGATCTGCCACCCACCAGCAAACAGGGAAGTAGCTTATCTGGACAGTCTGGCAGGACCTCCTGTGAGCATTTGGAGGTGGGGGGAAACCTTGCAGCTTTCCACTTCTTTTTGGTGTGTGTGGGGGGCATGCTTCAAAAATGGTTCTGGTTCTTAAACCTTCAGATGGGGCTGAAATGCTCAAATTGCCTCGAACTGAAGGGATCTTGCACAGCAAGCTTTGCTCAGCAAAGCCCAGGTCCTAAAAGAAGTCATTCCATCCCTGACTCTCCCTCCCTGGTGCAGGGGAGGGAGTGACGGGAAGTGATACCTCTGTAAGCTTGAAATCATGAGAAAAGACATCAGATCTTTGTCCATGCCTCCCTGGAGAACACCCTGCACTTCCAGCCCTTTCAAGCAGAAGCAGCTTGGAGGCCCTGTGAAGAGTTTAATCACTTGAAAGCCAGCATCTGTGTTCTCCCCGTCACTCCGCTAACAAGAAGTGCAAGGACCCTTGAGGAGGCAGACTGGGAACTGCATGCACTCCCCATCCCACCAGTGCTCACACACGTGGGCATCCTTTGCTTTACCATTTTTTCCAACTGTATACACTAATACATTTTTCCTTACTTTCTTAGCATTACACCCACTGCATGGTGCACAACAATCAATGCCAGCATTACATATAACATTAGCAAAGAAGCATGTAGTTCACTGAAATAGGACTTTCTTCTTCCCCAACTTCTCATAGCCAGTTTTGTTAAATAAATCTGAATCCTTGCTTGACTTGTGTCTACTCAGATCAAACTTTTATTCAAGGACAGAAGCATTTTGTTTCTAACAAATGTATTCCCATTTCCCAAATAAAAATCTCTACTTCGGACAGAGGGAACCAGTATCCAACTTTTACTGTAGTGCGATGTTCCAAACAAATGAACTTAAAAATTCACTTAAATGGCAACACAGAGCTGAAGGGCTCTAAAGCTTTATCTATCGCATGGCAAAAATGACTCTGAGCATGTGCCCCATGTCCTCTGAGGCAATATTTTTAATGGGGTGTTCAAGGAGCCACCACCCCCTTTATCAGCTCTTTGTTACTTCCCCAAAATTACAAAAGCAACCCAGTTCCAGGAGTTGCTGGGCCACAGTGAGGATGTATTCAAAGCACTGTCTGTTCAGTAATAGGGACACCAAAATTGGCAATAAAAGCATTGAAGAGGCATGTGGGAATATGCAAAAATTTCATTCAGCACAAAGCAAGACCAGGACACAAGGATCCTAAATTAATCCAGTTCCTGTCTTCCCAGTGATTTCCCTCACCATTTGAAAGACTTTGGTTTGGATTTTAGTCAAGTCTGGTTTACAGTGCGCAACTTCGGCTGTCAAAAAAAACCCCAACCCTGCTGGAACGCCTTACTCATTACGCAGCCTTGCAGAAATTATTAGCCATGTTACAAGGCATTTCCCTTTGGGGACCAGAAAGGGTGAAGAAAGGGGATGGAGAGTGACAGCCTGTGGTTTCTAATGCAGCAGCAAGAAAATAAATAAGTAAAAGGAATACAGGATATAACGTGTTTACATTTGTCAAAACAAGTTTCCTGGAGACATGGAGGGTTCATGCTGCTGAGCTGTCACTTCTGCTTGAAACTGCTGCCTCATGCTATTGGGAGGTCAGTCACTGACCTACTTTCTGATACAACTGAATTAATTTGCTACTTTCTGTACACAAACGGGTTTTTATTTTTTTTACAGGAATACTCAACAAACCCATAAAAAGCTGCCTTTTATCCAGCTTGGAGCTTCAACTGATGCTGTGCAAGGCTATTACATACCCTGGCACGGGGCCCAGTATGCTTGGTCTGCTTATTCTTTTGGAAAAATCTGTACAGAATATTTTTAACGAGTTGATGTTGCAAATAACATCTTTTCTTTCTGAACTCCTACATTACACTAATACCAGCAATATAACCCACTACAGACAGTAACAGAGGCCAGCACTTGAACATGTTGTGCTTTGTCTAGGCTGCTCCTGAAATAGATGCTTACTACAACAGGATCAGCTCCCCAAAGAGACAGATGAACGGCACCATATATTTAGCATATTATAACACACGGTTATTAATAGAAGACAAGATGAGTAGGTGAAACTTATCAACTAAACACCTATTGATGCGATTGTTCCCTGCAAAGGGCCAGTTCACAAACATCTGTGCTCATCAGAAAATGGTGGTATGGTAGAAGCACTACCTAAAACTAATGCATTAAACTCAGAAAGCGGCAGAAGTAGTAACAAAAGAGGCGCCACCTACTTGCTCTCTTTGCTTAAATGGCTATATGCACATAGCTCTAGCATCACTACACATATCCTTCCGTTAAAATAAAACCATGGTTCAAGGTTTCACAGACCTTCCAAGTCCCTGGACACCAAAATATCACAAATCGGCTCTTGAAATCATCCTTAGCACTGCCATAATTGCAAGCTTCACTGCTTGGGTAGACTCACCTCTCCAGGTCACTCGTGGGTAGCAGCACTGCTGTTCGGAAAGAGGAAAGCAGCATATCGACCTGTGAAAGCAGGGCCATTCAGCAACAAGGCTCTGGACTAACATTTGCAAGATGAGAACCCACAAACACACACTTGCGTCAGACCTCTTCAGCAACTTGGTCCCATGCATTCATCTGACCCTCTGTCTGCAAAGTGAAGGTAAGGATCTTCTCCAAGTGTCTGGCTTGCTTAGTACCAAATCACTGTGGGGGAGACTTGACTTTCCTTTGCATTTCCCCAGGGTCCAATCTAACAATAGTGGAGGTAGTACGAACTACCGTAATACAAGACAACTGTTGGTATCACAACAGATTTATGATCACTTGAGTTCCTGGACTTGATGAGGCTCATGTTGCCAAAGATAACTATGCCAAACCTAGCACTTTAAACTGTAAGTGTATTTTTGTCAACCTTTTCAGCTTTCATCTGCGCATATTTACAAGCCCTGAATCTGAAGTTCAAATAAATCCAATAATTCACTCAAACCCACCAGGATTTGAAAACATTAGGGAAGTGTCAAGATGTCATCGAGCTTGTTCTGCAAAAAAGACTGCTTTATAGTTTCAGAAAGAAATAGACAAGGGAGCTATTTAACGAGATGGTGGCATATTGAAACATGGATAGATAGGTAATTAATAGCTACCTTCTCTAAGTGAAAACTTTTCTGAGTGAAAAATCAGTTTATATGAAAAACTAGAAGTCAATTGCTGCCATTTTTTGGTGGATAAGAACTGTCATGCATGTTAGCATCTCCATTACCATGAAGGATTTTACTCCTTTAAGCAGCTCACAAAGACCACTTAAAAACAGCATGTGGGAAGCAAGGAACTAACAGAAGGAGACACCAAAGAAAATGTTGATGTTTGTAACTAGAATTCTAATGAAAAATGTTATCAGGAATCCATGAAAACAGAAAAGAACTTTTGCCACGAGAAATCAAAGTTAAGACAACAGGTTCATTTTGGTCCATTAGTATCAAGAGTAATCGCACAAGTATATATGCGCTGTCATTAGGATAAATTGGCCAAATAACCTTTTTATGTTGGTAGCACACAACATTTTCCAATTAGAAAGGTCCAATATTTTACCAGCAGGTCACCTAATTCAGAACCCTCTTAACCCTGTCATGTGGGTTTCTTTACCAAATTTCTATAGAGCTTCGAGTGGAACATACAGCACCTTAAAGCAAACAAAACAGGAGAGAGGAAAAATAGTCATGATCCAAGAAATAGGAAGTATAAACCCATTAATTAAGCATTTAATTCTTTTTATCTATCCCTCATGTCTCTCTTCATAGTTTAAAGTCTCTCTCAGCAATCAACCAATTTTGGGATTCACTGCTGTCATACCAGTTGTGGCAGTACTTCAGCTAAAAAGGCACTGTCAAACATAATGAAGTTTTTTTTTCAGCTTGTACCCACACTGGTGCAGTGCATGGCACACATGCTTCCTGGTGAGGGAAGGTGCGGGAGGGCTTTACCTGCCTTAGTTCCCAAGGACTGCAGACCAGTCCTAAGTGGCAAAGACAGCTGAATTACACTGGTGATTGGGACTACACGCCACAGAAACAATCTTGCACGCACCTAGACATGCACAAAAAGCACCCAGTGGGCTTTGAAATATATCTGAGATTTTTCAGTTGTTTTCTTGTATTTTCTTTCCAACTTAGTGGTGGACTTGGCAGTGCTAAGTCAACAGTTGAACCCGGTGATCTTAAAGGTCCTTTCCAACCTAAACAATTCTATGATTCTTTTCCAACCTGCACGTCTCAGACATACTATACAAACACAGAAGAATTTCCCAGCACTTCACTGTTACAGCTCAGCCTCTCCCTTGAATCCATGGACACCACTCCCTGTTCTTCACCCAAGGATGTGGCGCACAGAGCATGGGAAAGGACGAGGCAGAGGGATTCCCCACTGAGAAGGAGAAAATAATGTTCCTCTAATTGGTATTTCTGCTTCTAACAGTTTGTTTTCACACTGGTCCTACGGAACTGGTGTTGGCAGAGACCAAATAGTAGGCCAGGGCTTATAAAGCTTTGCGATATATAACAATGGTTACTGACACAATGAGCTCTGCATCTGTATCTGCTGACTCAAGAGAAGAAGGCAGTACTGAAGTCCTGACTGTAAACTGCATTTACACTGCACATTTGGCTGCCTCACCTGAATTATCCCTGCTTTAGCTATCCCTAGTAAGCTCTGGCCCGGCAGCTGACACTCCCGAGCAGCTGGTGGCAGTGGCCATCTGAAACCAGTACATCAAGCTGCTGGCTCCCAGGCCAGGGGCTATCACCATGCATTCCCCCAGCACGTAGCACAGCAGGGCTCCGACCTACTCAGCCTCTAGGCATCACTGAAACATAAATGAGGATAACCCAAATGCCAAAGAAGGGCAAATATTCAGGCCTGGAACAACGGCATGCTTTAAAGCAAATGCCTTGCAGCCCAGAGCTTGAAATAGAAATTTACGTGACAAAACCATCACGATGTGAAAGCCTGCATCAAAAAAACTCAGCAAGCTGCACTGTTTGGCATCTCAGTTTCCAACCCTTATGAAGTCCAAATAGCTCAAATACAAATCTGCAATACTGCTCTCTGAGTAAAAGCTATTTTAAACCAATTTTGGCAGCCATTAAAAGTCATAACCAGGATGCCAGCTGTATGGTTACTTGCATCCTTCTGCTGGCTCTGACTGGCCATCAGCAGCAAGGGGACACCCGCCTGCTCTGCTAGGGAAGCTCTGATGCCTCTGCCTGGGTTCCTGCAGTGAGGAGAGCCTGCCTTTGCCGCTCCACGAACAGATGAAGAATATCACCAATAAAAATCAGAATTTCCAAAGTTTCAAAAATTCTTTTTCCATAAATCGAGCCTCAGACAGAGAATAACTGATAATGAGCTGCAAAGCCCCGTTTTATGGGCACTCACTTGGGATGACCCGCATAACTCATTCACTTTGCCACTTAACATTTCCAAACTCACAGCTTTTACAACCATGCATGACCAAATCACTTTTTTGCTTTATGTACAAAAGCGCCTAGTGTATTTCTTCATTTTCCAGCAAAAATGAACATCTCCACACAAATATGTCCAACATTTGCTGATCCAGGTTACTTCCGTGGTCCTCTTTACCTCTGCCACCAGCCTTCTCTGAAACATCTGAAAGTGTTTCAGCTTTCCAAACAACAGCCAACCCAGATCTGCAGCTGAAGTCCAACCTGACACTTAGCAGAACTTCTTTTCCCTGGGTCCCCAGGCTGCACAAAGCTCCTGTCCCTGTTTCGTATCTGGAAATACACAATGGAAGGGTAGGATTAACCCTCGTGACCACACAGCGCAGCCTAAGATACATTAAACTAAATATAACAAAATATAAGTAAAAATAAGGAAAGGTCCACAATAAGTAAATTCCATGTTATCAATGCACACTGCAGGAACATACATATCCACAGACAGGATTAGTGCATTACTGCACCTGTGTCGGATGGAGGAGGAGGGAGAGGTCAAGCCAGGAAATTTGGGAAGCAAAAGCAGGCATATCTGACATGGAAATGGCACTGCAGAAAAAGGGAAGGGAATGTGTTTGCACAACCATGGCAAGGCCTGCAGTGTCAGGAACGTGCAGGGGAAGCGGTGGGGGTGGGAAGGGATGCTGTTCAAATGGCATTGCTGGCAGAGTGTGAGGTCAGTCACAAGAGGTCACGTCATTCCTGCAGAAAATCCTTCTGCAATTATCCTACTGGGCAAGAACGCTCATCCTCACACAAAGAGTGCAAGGCACAGGCTTGGTCAACCTAAGTGACCCAGGGCTTGGGCTATGGAAAAACAAATCCCAGGAAGCAAGGCCATTCCCAGCAAACTGGACACAGATAGGCTGCAGCTGCTGAAACACATAACTGGAGTGACATAATATTAGAACATATTTTTATGCTTACTAAGACAACAACAAAACGAAGCCTGAATCTGTATTTTGGGCACACTAGCTCAAACTATCTTTAGACAGGAAAAGTGTGTGTGTACAGATGTTCCAGCAGGCATGGAGAGCAGAGAGCTGGAAAAAGTGCTCACTCACTTCCGAGCCTCATAAAAAACCGTCTGTTGTAAATAAGGGTAGGAATAAATACACCCGGCAATGCTGAAACTAAAGGGAAAAAAAAGCAGGCAAGAAGCCAGCAGCTGGTCAGGGACAGATGAGGTTTAGCGGCTGTACAGCTCCCACACCTTCTCTTCTCCCACTGGATGTTTTCAGGTGCTACTCCCTACTGCAATCTCCCCCCTACGTTTTACTCCTCCTGCCAGATCTTTTCATCGTGCTTTCTAACTATCTCACTTTCACAGATGCTCTCTTGGAAGCATGACTGAAGCTATAAATTCATGTCTACACATCTGTAACAAAAACAGTTTTTCTAAAACCTATTCTTCTTCCCTATCGATGGTGACACAAATGATAGAGTCCCTGGCAATTCAGGGGTCTTGCTGCAGCTTTAAACACTAACAAAGACAGATTGCAATGCTCTCTCTCACGAGAAAAACAGCAATAATGGATCTTTATATATATATATAAGTACAAGAAATGGCCTCAAAACTCTTGTTCTGTTGAACAACTATTATTTTTTAAAATAAAACATAATTACCACCTTGCTCCAGAAAAAAAACCTTGGAGTCCATCAGTGCCAGAACTGATCTAAGTTACCACCATCAGCTTGCAGCAGTAGAAGGATGAGGGCAGCAACCACACGGAGTACAATTTAGACCTCCCTAGAAAAAAAAACTATATAAATAGGGCATACTAGATTGGGATGCTTCCTTGTAAGGTTGTGACTGAGCCCTGCTTTTAACCAGAAAAACCTAACATGGTGTGGCAAAGAGCCGAGTTAAACCTCAGGTACAGAAGGCCTTGCACCTGGGGGACTTTCTGCTACAGGGAGGACACCTCTGCTGCAGCCCACAGACTTGAGATCCAGCCACAACAAGGACAGGTCCCTGCATATATTGTGCACACTTCTAGATGCATTCTTCCTTGCCCCTCCATGGATGTTAAGGAAATCATTGGTGTCATGACCCAAGCAAGCAACGTCTGCAAGGTCTCTAGAGGTCACCCAAGCATACTAACAGTACAAAAGCCCATGGCAAAGCAAAACCTCCAATTCTTGTGCTTTGGACAAGATGCAGAAGCGACTGTTCCTGCAAGCAGTGCTTGTACAGGACAACTGCAATCTGCATGGAGCTGCCTCTCCTTTGGGCTCAACGTGATTTGCAGTTATGACAAATAAATTAGCCATGGGCAATCACCGGGTTAATACTAGCATGGCAAATCACAGGCTTAAAGACATGTCAGAAAGAGCACGGCTTTGGGTGATGGAAACAGGTCACCAGCCTGCTGGTGGCAGGGTGACGTGGTAACCAGCTAAAGGAAAACAAAAATGTGCCATGAGGAGCAAAGGGACTTGGAGGAGGAAAAAAAAAAGCCAAAGGAGGGAAGCTTGGAAGACGACAGTGCTTGCAGAGGAAACTTCACATGGTATACTTGAAACAAGTGCAGGGAAGCAGGAACAGAGTTTAGCACTGGAGTTGTAAGTGACTGGTCCATCCTGGCAAGTGCCTCTGCTTTCAGGAGAGCCCAGGACCTCTCCTAAGCTCTACGTTCACCCAGCACAAAAAAACTCTGCTTGCAATGTGTGTGTGGTGCCACTGCTACTACAGCATGACAGCAGCTTCCCAGTGTGTAAGAGGATGACTCTAATTCTAGTGCTGCAATGGTATTTGCCATGACTTTTGTTAGGGTTTTCATATTTAGCAAAACCACTAGTGTTTTTATAGAAATTCACACACACACTGCTTGGGAGATGTGGGGGGAGAGGAGGGAGAGAGAATAGAAGCTGGACTGAAAGTTCAGCTTCTTTCAGCTGAATTTGTTAGTAGGTTCATCATCATTTTTTGACAGAATAATCTTTCCACGGTGAATTATTTCCACTAGAAAAAAAAGGAGACTAACAAATTGCTGGATATAATTTATGCCTTAAATAATATAAGCAATTAATGGCATTTTAGCAGGAACACATTCTTCTCTCCAGAAATAAAATCCCAATTTCATCTCATCTAAATTGCTTGGTCAGCTTCAAATGAGTGCAATATAAATCTCTTTCCCATACTGCTTCTGTTATCTATGATAAAGGGAAGAGACAGAAGGTAATCCTGTGTTCTGTATTCACTGACACATCATTTTCATGCTACACTACACTGTAATTTCTTTCTAATGGGATAAAGCTCTTGCAGTCTTCCCGCATTGTTCTGCCACACACATATCCCCAACTGGTACCAAGATTGTGGGACTGGCAGGTGCAACACCAAGGGACCATGCTTGGTGGAATTAGGATGTCTGCTGCACATTTTAGCAGTGCTACAGCTGTGAAAATAAACAGCTAGACTGTGTAATTAAGGTATGCTTTTATTCCTTCCCACCCACCGCCTCCTGGAAGCAAGGCAGTCAGAGAGTACATCACTTTTCAGTACTTCTTGTAATTGCCAACTAAACTTTTAGTTTGTCGTCTAATCAGTTTGAGACAATCCAAAAAGACACGCAGAGCTGGAAGAGATTAAAGGACGTGGAAGCCAGCTGAAACTGAGAAGTCCTTGCAGTCTTAACCATAACAGAGATACCGCTTCATATGAAGCAAAAAATCTTTAAAGCTCTTTCAGCTGTCCTGATCAAGATGAATACAAGAAATAAGCCAAGCCCATGTATATCAAGGTGGGGCTCTGAAGTATAATACATGTAGTATTTTTGTCTACAAACAACATTTTCATAAGACTTCAGAGAAGATGAAGATAACGATGAAGATAAAACCCTTGGTGTAATGTTCATAAAAGCTTTCTTAAAATTAATAAAGTCTGGACGTTAGGCCAAACTGAGGATCCAGCTGTTCTTGATGAAAAGGGAAAGCTTCCTGTGATGTCCCTGCTCACCGCAGGGGGGGTTGGACTAGATGACCTTTGAAGGTCCCGTCCTATGATTCTATGTGACTGCAGAAATTAATATATGTTTAGGAAACATCCACATTTATTTGTAAAACATTTTTCTCTGTTAAAATGTGCAAGACTACTAACTATCTGCTGTCAGTTAATAAACGATATTATCAAGCACCACAACTTAAAGAGACAAGCATCTCAGTACTAATGTGCCTTTGACACCCACGGCTCTACTTCAGCTGATTGCTATACTCACATACAGAGCACACCTTATGTATAAATATTATCTAATTATCTGGCTACTACTTACCTAGCTTTTTCTATAACCCCATCACTTCAACATTCTACAACAGAATTAATCTCATCTAATTCAGACACGAGGTAGAAACTTGCAGCTGAGAGTCATCTCTCCAGAATTCTTTTACCATTGATGCAAAATGACAGTCCCTTCCAGAGCACCTGTCACACCGTTTCAGGTACCCATCTTTGAGGAGGCAAACAAACCCCTTTGCTGCCTACATCAGGGACTCAGAGCTCTGCTGTGGCCATCTGCACTGGCACAAATCCCTGCTCTATGGGGGCTGGCAGCAGGAGAGCCTGGTCTGCTCTTCTGGGCTAAGGTTCATCTGTAGAGCATTTCAGCAACTTTGCCATCTCCAGCTGAACCGGGGTCCTCAGTGCACCTGGGTAGGATGACCACAGAAAGAACAAGTCTGCAGAGAAAGGGGCATAAGAAATCTAATGCCAGGCACTGGCAGTGGGATTGCAGCTGCTTTATACCGCTTCTCACTGCAGATTATGAATCTGCCCTATTAGCTCTGGTTTACCAACAGTTCATGCTTCAAAAATCTGACAAAATACCCCAAAGGCTAACTCCTGAATTCCACCCCAGCTGCCACGACCAATTTGTATTACGACTTTGTATCTGCAACCACTTATGTGAAGGGCCCAAATGACTTGATCCAGCCGAGCTAGGGAGGCAATGCTGCTAACATCCACGCTGGGTCATGGGGAAAGAGCAGCAGTGTCAAGAAGGCTGGCTACCAGTTTAACAGGGTTTCCAGCTGAGATCCTGCAAGCAAAGCTCCCTGCAGAAACCACTGAGCAGTCTCACCAGATGCTCCTGTGGCTTTGTGGAGCACTGGCCAGGGAAGCCCTCAGGCATCCAGACCTACCCCCCAGCAAGCCGCCAGTTCTCACAACTGGCCTCTGCTGCATTCCAACCTACCTATGGGGTTCAGTGCCAACCTGTATTCTGATGTCTGCTGATGTCCAAACTATAAATACAGCAGGTCCTGTGTTCATTTAGGCTCTTCTCGTCCAAAACTCCCTCTGAAATGCAATCCAGATGAGCTCCTTGGCGTGGATAGCACATGCAGCGGCTGCCCTCACTGTCAGCAGCCCCATTTAGCAGACTGTTTTCAAAAGGGAGCAGAATTATTTCAGATAGACTGCCTTTCACTGTAGTTGGAAAGGGGCTCCTTGATCATGCTCCCATGCTCAGATCCTGGCTTCTGAGCGTCCCGAGGGCAGTGCAACTCACACCACCACCAACACAGGAAAATGCTGTGCCTTTACTTAGCTGCCTGTGATGCTTATCAGTTCTTCAAGGGAAAATGCATGACTTAGCTCTCGGCTGGCAAATAGATGACTATACTTTGTCATCCAGGGGCTCTAGACACAAAGGACTGTGTCACATGAAGCATGTCAGTGCACCTACTGCCACAGCTCACGCTGCTCCAGGGGGGCTCCACGGCACAGAAGAGGGCAGGCAGAAAGCAAACTCTCGGAAGCGATGTTCAGCCACAGACATTACCAGGAGCCGCAGCTACCCTAACAAGGCTATTGAGAAAGACTAACAAAGGAAGAAACAAAAGGGCTAAACCTGGCTAGTTGGGAAGGCCATGGTAAACAGTAATAAATGCCATGAGCCATGCGCATGTAAAACAACAAGGCTAAATCTGGAAGGCAGGTGTTGAGATTTTCACTGGGAAGAACTCCATGGCAGAAAGCTTGGAGTTGGGTGCTGGAATCACCTCCCTGGGCACAGATCTGGGATGTTCTTGCCTCAACCTTTTAAAGCTAGGCCAGATGAGAAATAATAGGAGGTTGGCAGGGAGAGTGTGAGCAGATGATCAAATAAGCCATTTCTGCCTTAAATTTCTAACTCTCTGACAGATCAGCATCTCACCCAACAGACTGATGACACTGCTACTAGAAATAAAAATGATGGCTGTTTGTACCGAAGTGTAGATGTCAAAAGAGGAACAGCAGAGGTGAGGTAGCACAACCAGCCTAGCAAGAAGCATGCAAACTACTTCAACCCTGATGCACATGAAGGTGCAAAGCTGCAGTGACTATGGCTGGGAGAATGAACAGGGTCTGACAACTTTTCTATGAAAGCAGGGTTTGCATAAAGGAACCAGAGTTACAACACACAACTGAAGTGCTATTTGCAGAAATGAATAAAGGATAAAAAGAGCATGGGATGTTATTTTTGTCCCCATGTTATACAAAGTGGTCGAAAACTCTGTAACCTAAACATTTTTTTTATGTAGTGTCTGCCATAATCTAAACCACCACATGAAAAAAAATGCAAAACTCTATTAAGTCAAACATGCAAGCACCCATAAATGAGGAAGGTAGGGGCAAGTGTTCACCTTTAAGACTATCTGTAGCTACAGTTACATCATTTTAGGTCACTTTTAAATATAGCTACAAGCAAACTCCTTACTTCCAGTGCACTGCGTGAAACACGTGCATTTATCCTATTTCTACAGCAACTTGCTTCACCTACTAGCCCCTATGGACAGATGGGAAAAAAGACAAAGTAGTGTCCACTGCTCCTAATTAAAATCCCATAGCCTTGTGGTCTGAGAGCTCTAGAGAACTGGTGGGTTCACACTGTTTGCTTGAGGTCAGACAGAAAAAGCAAGTTAGACCAGAGATGACGATCTCTTGGCTCGTGTGTGCAATACAGTACTCTGCAGCTGGGCCAGAAAAGCAGTCACTGGGAAGCTCTGGTTCCAGTAACCTAACCTTAAATAGTCTAAATTTGCAAAGCACCCCCCTCAAGTGAACCAAATGTAACTTCTTCCCTCAAAGCCTTTTTGCACCCACAGATGTTGCTTGGAAGCCAATGCAACTCTGCCGTCTGTGCCGATCTTAAGCTGCTCTCTACAGTTTTTCTGTATCACTGAGTGCCAGTAAGTGTTCACACTCCAAGTAGGATCTGCTCTGACCACTTGTGTGTTCCTCCAGCTGCTCAAAAGCCCATCTGCTCGGACAAGCTTGCTGGCTTCGCTTTCAGCACATGACCCAAGTGTTTCCATCACTTACCCTGGAGAACCT
Source organism: Pezoporus wallicus (assembly GCF_028554395.1). NCBI lineage: Eukaryota > Metazoa > Chordata > Aves > Psittaciformes > Psittacidae > Pezoporus > Pezoporus wallicus. Next base: position 761,933 of record NW_026642717.1, on the reverse strand, counting down.
GGGGGACAACTGGCGACAAAGTGAGAGATCTTTGTATTTGTGACAAATTCACTCCGTCTGTTACCTAGTATTTTCCCCAGGTATTTACTTCTGGAGCATGAGGCATCTGTGCTTTTGGTGAGTTTCCTACACTCACATCCACAGGTTAAAATGGAAATAACATCTGAGTGGAAGACTCCTAGTTTGGTCTTTACATTTGTATTTTCAATGACTAATTTTGTTGAAGTTGGTAAACGCAGCTGTTGCCTTGCCAGTTGGTGACATTTCCTTTTGGACTTCCCCACTGGTTGGTGTGTTTCTGCCAAGACATGTAAATTGACTCATTCCTTGTATTCCTTTGCCTTTTTATATAATGCTTCACTTGGGATTTGCTGAAGGTCTCCAGAGATTTGTTCTCCTAAGTTATTATTAGTGCTGCAATGCTAGGCAGTCGTTACTTACATGTTTTCTGAATTCTCACTTCAGCATCCCATGCTCAGGATGCTCAATCTAACTGATGTAACACTTCAATAGCTGTACTTTTTCTTATGGTGGTGTGGTCATGTCAACATCAAATCAACAGCAGTCATAAAGAGAGGACAGAAGGCACACTGGTTTTGCACCAACGTATGAACCTCCACTTGGTTTTCCACTCAGCTCTCCATTTACTTCAGTAGTTCAAGCTTGTCAACACTTTACAATTATCCTAACTATGTATTTGAAAATAGAAGAATAATGGTCTGAAAAAGACAATAAAAATACCCTTACCCTCCCAAAGAACCCCAAAGAAACAACTGCATGAGACTGGCAGGGAATCTGCCTCAAGCCATGGAACAGGAGAAGCTATCAAAAAATCTGGTCATTCCTTTATCTCCTACATTGAAATGGCTGAGCTGAAGCTGAAAGACAAAGAATTAGAATCTGTGTTTTGTTCTGGAGTTTGGGTTGGTTTTATTTATTTATTTTCTTCATTTTTCATGACTGTACCACTGAAAGAAACAATTGCTCTTCAACTGTTGCAACCACTTATATCACCTTTCTAGGATACTTTAACTGGAATGCAATTTATCCATCAGTCAGATTATTACATTTTTCCTATTCCCATATTTCTTGAAGAACTTCGCAACTATTCACTCAATCATTTTTCGGCAAGGTCCCTACCTGAAGCTTCTCCAAATTTTGGTTTTAGTGAGCTTTCCACATCTGCCTTTGTGCTATGAGACAGCATCTGTACTTTGGCAAAGTCATAGAATCATAGAATAGTTAGGGTTGGAAAAGACCTTAAGATCTTCTGGTTCCAACCCCCCTGCCATGGGCAGGGACACCTCACACTAAACCATATCACCCCAGGCTTCATCCAACCTGGCCTTGAAGACCGCCAGGGATGGAGCATCCACAACCTCCCTGGGCAACCCATTCCAGTGCCTCACCACCCTTACAGTAAAGAATTTCTTCCTTATATCCAAACTAAACTTCCCCTAAGTTTGAACCCGTTACCCCTTTCCTGTCACTACAGTCCCTAATGAAGAGACCCTCCCCAGCATCCTTATAGGCCCCCTTCAGATATTGGAAGGCTGCTATGAGGTCTCCATGCAGCCTTCTCTTCTCCAGGCTGAACAGCCCCAACTTTCTCAGCCTGTCTACATACAGGAGGTGCTCCAGCCCCCTGATCATCCTCGTGGCCCTCCTCTGAACTTGTTCCAACAGTTCCATGTCCTTTTGATGTTCCCAACAATTGGAAAAAGGGAAATATAACCCCCATTTTCAAGAAGGGGAAAATGGATGACCCGGGGAATTATAGACCAGTCAGTCTCACCTCTGGGCCTGGCAAAATCTTGGAGCAAATTCTCCTGGATGGCATGCTAAGGCACATGAAAATCAACAAGGTGCTTGGTGACAGCCAGCATGGCTTCATTAAGGGGAAATCCTGCCTGACCAATTTGGTGGCCTTCTGTGACTGGCCTACAGAACTGATGGACAGGGGTAGAGCAGTTGATGTCATCTACCTGGACTTGTGTAAAGCGTTCGACACTGTCCCACAGGACATCCTTGTCTCTAAATTGGAGAGACATCAATTTGATAGGTGGACCACTCAGTGGATAAAAAACTGACTGGATGGCCGCACACAAAGAGTTGTGGTCAATGGTGCTCCTCCTGTCATCGTCCTTCTTTTCCTCTCACTAAGTAGTTTTCACAGGTTCATCTTGGACAGGCACACTGGTGGTGGCAGATGCAGACAACAGTGGAGGGGACACCTTTTTTTGGGAACTAGATCAGCTATCTGCTATATTTCTCTTGGGCCCCTCTACTCTTGTTCTAACACAGACTTTCCTGCTGCTTTTGCTGGATGCATCTAAATGTCCAATGTTGGCTTTGATATTTGCACCCTTGGAAAGCCCATTATTTGGGCTTGTTAAGCTGAAAAGCAGTTACATTTTCCAGCAAATTACACCTTGTTCATTTGGTAGTAAACACAAAAGAAACACCTCTTTTACTAGCTCTCCTACAGTTTTCTTTCTTCATCCTGTTTCAAAAAATATTACACATCTACTGCACATGGAGATCTGCTGAAGATGTTAACTGTGTTTACCTCCAATACACCCAGACCACAACAATTCCACCAGCTGCTCTGGAGACACCTTTACACCATGCCCATGCACCACCAGAGCTCTGCCAGGCCCTACGCTACTGCTTTGGAGACAGAAGATGACACTTGGCTATTGATTCCTCCATTCTGCCACAGTCCCTAACCCCGAGAAGGAAGTCTCCCTGTTAGTAAGCAGGTATCAGGCTGAGGAATTTGGTCCAATTTCCTGATAGCTCATATCTCACCATAGTGGTTGTCTGTTGGTAACACTGTGTAATTGTCATTTCATGTAATATGTTTGAAATCTAGTTCAGAGCAATCGACTGCTAATTTGTTCCCCAGTCTATGAGCTATTTTTCTGCCTTGGAAGTCATAATTAATGCTACTCCCTCTGTGTTGTAATCATCTTGCTTTGTGAATATATTATAGCTTTGTTTTCATTCTTAGATTGCTCTTCATCAATTCCTGGTCACAGACATTTTGCTTACTCAAAGGATTTTACTTAATGTATTTGTTTCTCTGTTTCACCTGCATCTCCTCTGTTGTGGCAGCCTTTCCTCCAGTGTTCCAGAAACCTACTTTCAATGCTTGGTGGTTGTTTTTTTTCCCAAATTTATCCCTGAAGAACTTCTCAGAGGTTTGCCTGGCTCATGGTTTTCAGCAAAGCAGGTTGCATCACTATTTCACCCACCTGGCACGTGTTTTGCTGGAACAGCTACCTCACCATCCTCCTCTAATTCACCTCTTTTCCAAGGACAGATTTTTGCCTGTAGCTGAACCCCAAACACAGTATTACTGCTTTTCATCTCAACCATGTCATTTGGCCAGTTTGGTTTGGGTCATATGAATCTATAACCTTGTCTCAATGAGTTCACCTTGCTCTGGTCATTGGGCTAGACGGCACCCATGCACCGCCAACTGCTAAGGGAACAGAGCAGTTTTCCTGTCATCTACGTTCTACTCGATAAGGATGTTGCAAGATGAAAAGATTGCAGAGTACTCACATTTTACAGGAACAGCAGCCATTTCAATACCTGGCTTAAAAAAGAAACCACATCTTGTATCTCAGAAGCAGCTGTGTTCTGTCTCCAGAGCTGCTGTGAATTGTTCCTACCGTCTTCAGAATGACATTTTGCATTGCCTTCCTCCCTCGTCCCCAGCATTAGTATGCTAGTAGTTATCACTACACAAATCTTCTACAGGTTCACATTAGGACTCCCTAAATACAGTGTAACACAGAAACTTAACACCTACCAAAGCTGGGAGAAAAAAATCGGAAAATTTTTTTTTTTGGCTACTGATCTAGCTCATATTCTTCTACACTTATGGTGCTATTTGGTTCAGCAGATGGAGAATGAAAAGGAAGGTCCCTTTTGCCAACAATTTATACTACCTCACGTGAGAGACGTTTATCTACATTCACGCCCCATGTGACAAAGTCAGTTGGAACCTGACAGTGGGTAAACTGTAAGGGAAGAGCAGGCTTCGTATGTGGATGGCCAAGCTACAGACCTAAAATATTAACATTCAAAAGTCAGGATTCAAGAGAGCCACAAAAGGCCAGCAGTGTTGAAAGTAACAGTAGCTCATCATTGCAGAAAGCCCAGTCCTTCAGGGATACAGGCTCCAGAGAGGAAGGAAATTTAACCTAGAGGATGAGTACCCAGGACTTGCTAGCTCACTTACTAAAAGCAAAATTGCAGGGGGTACCTATCAACCAAACAAGAGATGTAGACCAAACCAGCACATTATGAACTGCTCTCTATGTAAATCTGGAGGATGATCAATGAATTAGGTCAGTGCACTATCTGCACGGTTGGGTGTCATCCTTGGCATCAGCCAAGTTAGCGAATGGAGTGGGAGACAGGGGAGAAGGGAGAAGCAGAAAACTGAGTTCAGGGTTAAAAGAGAATCTTCTGGTTAAAAAATGAGACAAAAATGCTGTTATCTGAGGTACCTGAAAATCAGTGTCAGCCTTTTAAACTTGCAGAATGACAGAAGACACTAACACGGAAGAACATTCAGAAGATTGTAAAACCCAGAGATGGCGATGATACTCACAGATAACCAGCTCTCAAGTAGTATAAATATAGACCAAGCAAGTTTAACCAAGCTTGCCTTAAAAAAGACAAACCACCCACATGTCATCCCTTCTTGCTAACACACTGTAACATACAACCAACCATGTAAAGGCTAAAGCAAACAAGAAGGACCTGGGTTGTGTTAAAAACCTTGTATAACCCTCAGCAACTTCTTTGTCCCTCAGCTTACACATGTGTAAAAGCTGTGTACACTATAACAGGTGTCTGTAAGATGGGTTTAATTAAAATTTGGTGGTTAAAGTACTGTTCAGTGTAAAATTCTGAGGAAAGTTAAGTAATTTTGCCACTTGCAGTTATCGGATACATAATCTCTCCTTAGAAAACACAGCTTTTTTTCCAAAGTACAAAGCACATACAAAGTGCCCTGTGTTTCTCACACTGGAAGACTCTTGAATCCACTTGTTCAAATCCAGACTTTAAAATGCCTTTATAGCAACACTCCTGGACTTTCTGAAACACAGACCATCACACTGCCGAGTTACCCTCTGCCAAGAAAGAGCAATCAGCAAGTGGATACAGGACACAGCCGGTACCTATCTGTGCTAACTCCCCACCAAGTCTCAAGGAGAGCACTTCCAATGTACTTTTTGCCTAGGGAAGAGTAGGTTCTGAGTGAATGCAAGGTGTCACAACAATCTGTGGCTATTAGGTCTATAACAATAAAAAGAGGAAGTTGAAGGAAGACTTAAATGACTATTTCAAATTTGCAAGAGAACAGTTAGCTTCTGTTGCCCCAGGCAATTACAGTACTTTTGTTTTGATTATGAATTTTAATTTTGTGATACCTAACTTTCTTGGCCTTATAATGGCTAGACAGCAAAGCTGTGCATGACTGTGCTGCAGTTTCACTTCCACCTCTTGACAATTGGCCCTCTTTGACAGAGCACATTTTAATACTATCTGTACTTCCAGATAAGCCAGGCTACCGCTGCAGTGCTCCATCAAGATCAGGTCTGTTGTCAGCTTTTGATTTTACTGCTTGCGGATAAAGCAGACATGTAAAGGCAAGAACTGAAGCATCAACCCAAACAGGAATGGGGCCCAATCCCTGCCCGCAAAAGCAAGCAACTGAGATGCTTGGGAAGCCTGGAAAGGACACAGGGCCACCTCCTCCTTAGTTTAACTCCCTCAGTTCTGCAACTCCATTTTAGCACCTGTTGAGCAGACACAAGAAGAAATACTTGGGGAATGAATGCCAAGGGAAGACTTCCTTGCAGAGTATTTTTGTGTCAGTCTTCATTAGCAGGTGAGTGGCAGCCATACATACTGACACGGGTGAGCACATGGGGGTTCCATGGAAAACAGAGCACCAACATTCATTCCTAGGAGGCTCAGTCTCACCTACGTGGCATCCACATTCACACTGCAATCACAACTGCACCAGCTACAGTCTTGTTAGAGCCTTTCCTCACAGGATGCTGGTTAGAGATTCTAAATCCCTATCCTATCTCCCATTATCCAAAGTCTTCCGACTGCAGACTCAAACTCCTTTATAGTAACGGAGAGCTTTAACACTAATATCACCTGCCAAGGAGGTACTCTTTATTGCATGTTTTAAAATATATCAGTCTGATATATTACCCTGTTTATTTATTCCTTACCAACTTCATAAAACCACCAGCACTGAAGACCACCAGTGACACAGGAGCTTTTGATGTTTGTAGCTTGCTTACAGGACGCAAACCTAAGAGACAGCATCACTGCATCAAGAAATGTCACATCAAGGTTTCCAGTAGTTTCAACATTTCCCATTTCATTAAATGGAAAAGGGAGCAGAGAAAGGAGGAAGCCGTATTTCTGCTCCACTTACTTGACGAATGCAAGAAACTGCGTATAGAAGAGCTCATCTGACACAACCTCTCTGAATCTTGCTGAAACACACAAACAAAGCAAGATCAACCCAGGCAACTAGAATTTGCTTTCACGGTTTAGGCAAACAGTTTAAAAACCAAAAGTTTCTGGATCTCTTGGCTGAATGCTTCCAAATAATAACTACCCACATGCAAGTATACTCGCCAGTAAATAGCAGGTTTCAGGATTCAGCTCCTATCTACTTCAGCCTTTCAACAGATTAACTCCATATGACAACTTAGCTACAAGTCTCAGCCTGGAAGCACTTCCCTCCCCCCCCGCCACCTAAATCACAGTCAGAAATGCTCTGAAGGAGATTAGTGAGACGGTTTTGCAAAGCACAAAGCACTGACCTAAATGTGTTTCTGTTTAAGTAGGTGAAGGTTCTAAATTTGACTGAAATAGCAATGTTTGGTCCAGCATTTTTTGTTTTTCAAGATCTGCGTAAGCTTTTGAAGCCTCTCATTTCATATAAAGCAGGTTTCACCATCACTAGACATGTTTTCTGCTCTTAGCCTATTTTGTTGTAAACGTACCGACAAATTGCACATACACATACTCTAGGGAAATGAGAGGGTTTGTGCTTCACCTGCTAGCTCTGAAACAGCAACAGCTACAGGCGATGCTCTGGCTTGTGCCAGCACTTAGTAGCAGTGCTCCAGCATATGAGGGGGATGGCTGCTTCATCAAACAATGTGCTCTGTAAGCTTTTACACTAGGCAAGGAGATCCCAAAATATAGGCCAGCCATATTTCTTATTTTCATCCATACAATGTTATTAAATCAATGGGATTTGCATGGATTAGCAAAGGACAAAATTAGCTTTTTTAGTAATGGTAAAATGACATTAAGATTATAACCCATCTCACATTCCCAAGACTAATTACTTCCCAACTCAAAGCATCAGAAGGCTCTTTCTGCCTAACAGTCATGGCAAACGAAAATAAAATAGTTCTCCCCCCCCCCCTTTTTTTTTCTTTTCTCTCTTTTAGAGATATTTTAAAGCTGAAAGGACTAATCATTTTCTTTAAAGAGCAAAAAAGGAACACAGGCTGCTGTGCTGCTTGGTTTGAAACACCAGACTTGGAAGCTGCTGCCAACCCACTGAACCCTGAGCTCTGACATCACAGCTGGCTGTGATGCAATTCCTTTTGGAAGATGGAGCCCTCATACACCAGTGAGGTTGCCGTTTGCCCCCAGCTGCTCCTGAGATTCTGACCCGTCAATAATGGCGCCTGTATGGGGACATTCAGATAAAATGTCACCGAGGTTTTGAAATGATAACCAGAAAATGCTACGTGGTATTAGTTCTGCTAAACACCACACAAGCTTGAATTTTAGTTTTTACTAGCCTCTGCAAGGCTGAATTTCCCAGAACGATGTAAGTGGTGTCTCAATCATCTGAAAATGGTTTTGTTACCCTCACAGTAAAGCTTTACATCCCTCCCCCCAACATAGCTAATCTGACATCATCTCACACGCTGATTTTAAAGGAACCCAAATATAAAATGGGCTGAAGGATACCTAGGATAATGCAGACATACACACTTCGCACATGTCAGGGACACAGACGCTTTGGGAGCGCGTAAGAAATCACCAGCCACCACAGGACCTGCAGCAGCTGCCCATCTGTACGCTGCTCTGGGTGCATGGCCACCACAATTCGACTCAGCCCACTTTAACCTACAGCCAAAGCAGGTTACTCCATTCGTAGCTGCTGACAAACTAAGGGGTTCTTTGCTTTTAATGCTGTGAAGAAAGGCAACACGTTATTAACACAGAGCCCATGCATACACTTGTTCAACAGTCACCCTTCCAACTACCCAGCTTCGAGTGCTGGTCTGGGGCTGTACCCGCAGCTGTGGCAAGGTGCAGGGAGGCTAAGCAGTCCCAGTATGGGTACACACAGCTTAGCAATCCCATGGTGGGCAACTCCAGCAGCATCCCGAGCTGAAACCCTGGCTGTCACACATCAAGACTGATGGCTTTCATAGCATTTTCCTCCTGAAGGCAGTTTATTCTGGCTGTTTTGTTTCAAGCTGCTCACATCCATTGCTCCCTGCACTCTCAGCAAATGCAGGGCTGATTTACAGCCTCTGTCCAGGAGACTTCATCTCAGCAGGGCTGCATGTGCACACTACAGTTTAAAGTACTTTGGGACTGCTCAGAGTGAAATGCATAAAATGCTAATGTATTACTAGACTCCTACAATATTTTTAAATAGCAGCTCTGGTATATGGAACTATTTTACAAGCAAGTCAGTGTTCTATGACACCAAAGATTTTTATTTTATCTGCTAAAGTTTAAGTATCACAGAAAAGTGGGTGTTGATAGGATCTGCCAGCAGCACAAACAAAAATGTACGAATCCAGACTAGGAATGAAATGATCTCTCCACAACAGGGAAATTAAGGCAAAACAACAGGGGGAGGGGGGGAATCCATAATATACAGTGGCTCAAAAGTATCAAACAAGCAAGTAGAACAAAGATTTCAGAGCACATTTGGACATGCCCTTCTTCCAAGGCAACATGTCAAAACCACTACTTCTCCTCCCCTTCTCCTTGACAGATGGTCTGGCTGGGCTCGAAGCCACACCACCAAGCTGTGATCCTGGCAAAACCCACAAGGTAAATAAGGTTGGGCACAAAGTGCAACTGGATGGGAGGCATGTGAGTGCTGAAGGATGAGATGCTGATGATTTAGGAAGCAACACAAACTGCTCTGAAACAATGCTCCGGCGCAGCGCCAGGAGAGCTCCGGAGGTAAATGCTACATAGTCAGGGCTGCATGCATCTCCAGTTAGGCCCTTATGTGTTTGAAAGGTTAAATGCTTCAAGTTTCCTGGGCAAATCCCAATTTTCTTCATTTTTCTTCAAGCTACCAAAAAGACCCCAGCAAACCTTCAATTAGTCAGTTAAGATTCAGTGAATTTTGTTTTCTTCTGTGCTGCTAGTGTGACATTAAGATGCCAGAAAGTGCTACAATTCTCATTTGCGAGACAGAATGTTTCATGAGTGCCAAGCCACCTATATGTATGCTTTGTAAAAGCAGCTGATTCCCTCAGAGGTAAAAAACAGAGGAGCTGCCGAGTCACATTATTTGGCCATTTTCTTTTGTTTTAGCAGTGTATAGCAGAACCATCTGTGTGAGACCCAATCGATAATCAAAGCCAAATGACAAATCTCCCTGTTTCTGCAGGTTTAAATGTCGAATTACCAATGCCATTTGAATTCTGTTTGGCTTTTAACTTCAGATCAAAGCTAACATAGCTGGGAAGACAATGCTTCCTACCCTCCACTTCCCCCCCCCCCCCGCCTTGTTGCTCTGAAATCATCTGTCTCCAAGCCAGAAGTCTAAATGGAGTGCAGGGAGAGTTCAAAACAGAGAAGGTTGATGGGAGTCTACTGCCAATTCTGCTCTGCAGTCACAGCTTGCTCCCACAGCTCCATTAGCTGCCTGCAATCAAGGGCGGCCGACTCAGTCCTGCTTGCTGTCCAGGTTTAATAGGTTCAGCTAGTTAATGAGCAATGGCTAGATTGCATTCCAAGACTTCACATCATTCACAAAGCAATTAAGTGTACACTTCTGGATCTCCTCCAGGAGCCCAAGAGGAGTGCCTTGTTCTATTGAGAGGATAAATGCAAGCCACAATTTTCAAAACTGAATAGTATGACACAGTGGAAAACAGGCAGAATATTCACCTTCTCTAAGTATCAAGTTGAATGCATCATTTCTTTTCCACAAGCCTCTGAAAGGCTCCCTTACCTGTACACCCCTGGATTACAGGTTGCTCTTGCCAGATGAAACCAAGAACTGTAAGCCACTGGGAAGCATTTCAGTGAGCTGCTGACAAAGCAGGCTAGGGAGCAGTCATGTTAATGAAACAGGAGGTATTTAATTTGAAAGCTACTGCAAAGGCAGGGGTACTTTTTGCATGTATACTTTTTACATGTTCCCAGCAGAGGACTACAAGGCACCTTGCAAACACTGAATTGCTGATTCCCAGATTCACAAAGCTCACAGAATGACTTGAGCCATTTGGCAGCCCTCACAAAACCAGGACCATGCTCCTGAAGGATGAGGCTACCTCCAAGGATACAGCTGGGGGAAAAGCAAGCATGTCTTTTTGACTGTCTCATGCCCATTCACCCCCTATGCTTTTGCACTGCTTTACCACCATTAACGTGTGTACTATTACTGTTCCAATGCCCCTTCCAAATGTTTGTAGCTTTTCTTGCTCTCACTCTTGCTCTCGGGGGGGAGGTAACTGCTCTGGCGGCACAAAGGATCCTTAAATGGCTGATTCACAAGGTGGACCAAAGCTGGATCCTGAACATGCTCTGAAAAGACAACTCCTTACATGTGCAGGCTGCCTCTTCCAGGCTGTGTAGCTGAATCCCAGGGAGAAAGGAGTCCTGCTGGCAAGGACTTCCCTGTCTTTTCTCTCCGTGAAGGAACTGAAAAGACATGCTGCTTCTCTCTTACACAGATGCTAAGATCACAGAGCTAGTGAGTAAGTGGGAGCCATGTCTAAATAACAAGGAAAGAGAGAAGCTGTTCATACATTCTTCTTTCCTCACCGTACGCTCTCATTGCACTCACATACGGGGTTTACAAAAGCCTGGATACTTAGTGGTTTACAACATCATTACCAAAAAGAACAACAAAAAACTCAAGATCCCTTCGCAACCTATTTCTGTTAAACCGGGGATCAAATAAATCTACCTAGGACAAAGGGATATTTTAAATTTTTAAGAATTGGAGTACCCAATCACTAAACCCACATCAATGCAGTTTCTGAGTGAAGACACACAAAAGCATCTGCTATCTAAACTGGAGATGAGTTTAATAGTGTGAGGGGAAATATGCCCTCACTTGTTTACCAAAAACCTCATCACTAAACTGTAAAAAAATACTTGCACAGTAACAGAGACTGGTCTTTTTACTCTAAATGCAAAACCTTGGTATGGAAAGGAAGCACAGCTGAAGGGTTATATAAGGGTGTTTTTTTTTTCTATTATTCTTCATTTCCTTTGCGCATGCCAGTCAAAACTATAAAATACTTGAGGGAGAAATGCAGGAGGCATGGTTTCACATTCCAGATGATCTATTCCCATGTGCTGCGTACAAGCCAGGCGACCACCCAGGAAAGTTGGGCAAACATGATGCGGCCCACCAGTGCTGCAGTCACACACTAGCAGCCCTTCTCCATCAACACTTTGACCTGTATGTGCTATGAGAGGTAACCACCAAGCCTTACGAGTGGCTGAGCATGTGGCAGGATCAGCTTTACGCCTGCTCTGAAACAACACGAATGAGCAGCCCTGCATTTTCTCCTCTTGAGGAGCCAAACCAAGCTCAGACACAGTGCTGAAGCATTTTGAATTAACTATCCATAAAGGAAAAAAACCCAAACCAACTAGATAACCTTAATATAGGAGCTTGTAATATTAAGAGCTCTTTACTTTTCAAACTCTTTCACCCCCTGTCCCTTTGCCCTCCATCACATCTTTCACCCTGGTTTTCCTAAGCAAAGGAGAGCAAAGGTGGGTCACCTGTAGTCTTGGTAAAGGTATGACCAGCTATTTCCTCTCCTTAGAGCCCATGACTATGTTATTTTCTTTTCACACGTTGATCACAGAAAGCTTTAGTAACTGCTTCAGAGTCACTAAAAAGGAATCAGTCCCTCAGAAGCCAAGCTGGTTAAGAAACTCTGCTGGCTAGAGCAACAGAAGTAGGCATGACTTGCCTTTAACAAAATAGAAGGCATTTGTTTTTAGTTAACTGGGTAAAGGGCAGTAAAACTCGGCCAAGTATTTATTTATTGGACTGGAGTGACTGCAGCGAGAGAGGAGGGTGAGATGCGTGTAAGGTTTCTGTAATCCCAACCTTGGCAGGGAGGTAAGTGAACTTTGATTTCACTGTTGGAATAAGACAGCACAGAAAAGCTTTGGTATGTAATGCAGAAACATTGATTTATACAAGGGATGTTCTGGGGGTGCATGAGGGAAAACCAGAAAAATAAGGTCTTCAGAGCTTTCCCAAGATGATACCTTTTCTACATCTGTTGGCCATTACTTTCTGCTAGTTGAAGACAGTCGAGAGCGTGAGGAGGCAACAAACTGCTAGTGAGATTGCCACTTTGCAAGAACGACACTCTCATTTCAGCACTGAGGAATGCTGCTTGTACCCTGGGTGTCACTGGAGCATACCCCTCTGATCTCTCCAGCGGGAACACCAACTAAATTTTACAATAGCAACAAGTATTAACAATGGATCCAAACCTGTGCTCCAAAGTGTTACTACTGGATGGTACTTCAGTACATGCTAGTATGTGGCTCCACCAGCTGAGGGTTACATGAAAGGGGTGGGCCACAAGATACAACCCTGGATTCCTATCAGCTCTGGCAAGCATGACTGATTTTCAGATCATGGGAGGGCAAAAAGACATGGAGGTCTTCCACCAGGTATGGTACCACCTCGGGATGCTGCAGAGGCTCGCTGGATGTGTGTCAGGGATCAAGAAACAAAAATAATGAGAGAAAACCAGATGAGCTGGCAGTGCTTAGCTGGAGCTGTCAGGCAACATCTAATGCTGAGGAATCTTGCAATTCTGTTTATATTATTTTACCACAAGCAGGTGCTGGGAAGCCCAGGGTGGGAGGGGCATGCAGACAAAAAAAGAAAGAGGAACCACTTTTTTTGTGACGTGCGTGATCTATTCAGATGAATCTTTTTTTACTGACAGGCTCTTTTCCTGGAACCAGCATGGGCACCCAAGTGTCACTGCTGGACCCTCCGATAAATAGACAGCGTACCTGAAACGTTTAGGTTATGTTGCCTTTGTGGTGCAGGTGGCCCTGGTTTTGATGCGAGTTCTGGGGGGATTGAGCGATTTTTAACAGAGACAGTATTAAAGCCTCCAGGCTTTTTCAAATTTAGATTAGTTTTGCTGGGCTTTTTTGCTATTTTCATCCTATTATAGTTATGTGCTGTCATGTTTGCCATCTGAAAAGGGATGAATAAAGGATGGATCTCCACTGACATCCATCATTTCTTCCCTCGGTCACCGTGCATACAATTTTTACACCAATGGATTTTGTACAGAGAAATGCTTTGACCTGCAGATTTCCCCCCACTCGCTGTTGCCCCTTGTCCAACACAGCAGCCACCTTACTCCCTCCTTTCTTCTGCAGCTCTTTGTTGAGGAATGCCAGGGTCATCAGTGCCACCAGCTGACATGATTAGTGTGGCTGACAGACACCACACCAGTAGCGTAACCACTGCTCTAAAGGAAGCAAAGCAGAGGACAAGGGGTGGGGGGAAACCAAACAACCCAAAACCCACACCCAAAACAAAACCTGCAGCCATTTCAGGCAGAAGGAATCAGGCTCAAATAGACATCAGTAACGTCAGCCTTTCCTGTTAACGAGAAGGTCCTTGCACCACAATAGACGTATGCAGCATTTCAATGCGCTCCCATGCTCTCAAAATCGGTACACTTCTGCACGCCCCAGCGCTTATCCTGGAGGTATGCTTCAGTTCTCAGAGATCAAAAGCATAGATTAGAGAGTGGAGGGAAACAAAATGGTTAAATGAGCCCCCCAAAACCAGCATCAGACAGGAGATAAAGCCTGACCTGTGATTCAGCAAATTTGAATTCTCAGAAGTACAACAATCTGCGTGCTACTGAAAGACAGCAGCAGTCCATTACACGTATTGATTTGCAGCACTTTGTCAGCACTAATGATGTTACCTCATTAAAAGAGATAAATGCCCTACTGTTCTACCAAAAGCATCTGTTCCTTCCTCCTTCTTGCCTGTTCTCCAGCAGGGCCCAAAGCAGCAGCAGCAGCACAGTGAAATCAAATCAAAATCCAACACTAAACTCGCTTTGAGCCGTGTGCTAAGGTTGCTTTTCTGTTATTCCTTATTATTCTCTTTCAAATGGGGTTATTCCACGTTTCCTACCAGGCATCTCTTCTCTTGACACCGAATGAGCGCATCAAAAGAAAACAAAGCCCCGTGAACCACCACGGCCCTCCTGCCAGCAAAGGGCTTCTCAGAATATAAACTCATGTCTACATTGGCTAATTCATTCACTGCTAGGTAAAACAATATGGGCTGCTACCTCAATCACAACAGGTGAAATAACAGGCAAGGTGGAGATAATGACTTCTGTCCATTAACACCCCACGATGCACTCCCGCACACAACGCGCCAGTTTTGTTTCAACAGATTTCTTGTTACATGTAAAGGTAGCAGTTTACTGTAATGAATGTTTTATGCATCATTCCTTTGTGTATAGGGTCTCCAAAGTACACATTATTAAAGTCTATTAAACTCTCTATTTAGCAGAATTACCAATGTGCCTTTGGGGAAATTACTACAATGAAGCCATACCGGTATTTAAATTCCAGTTGTTTAACAATCTTTTCCTAATCACCAATCCAGGTATCTACATTAAAGTGCAGTCAGACTTCTCCCAGCACTGCCTATGAGCTGCTTATGGAAATTCATTTAAAAAAATGAGTATTTCAACTTGGCATGTTTTTCATAATTAATCCTCAGACAGCTACTGCTTTAAAATAACAGGAACTCCTTCCTTATCCTCTTCACCAAGCAGAGCACTTCACAGTCAATGTGGTTACAGAAACAAATACTTCCAGCCATACAATTTATATCAATATCTGCAAGATACTAGCCTATTTAAAGAATATTTGGCCAACATGGACCCATTCTTTACAAATAGCTTTGCTGTCAGAAAGAACCTACCTGTCCTTGCAGCCTATGGATGCAATGATGGAGCAGCCCATGGATGCAATGATGGAGCAGCCCAAAAGCTGCTTAAGCTCGGTGTATACCCAGTTCTCTCCTCTTGTCCAGCTACTAAACTCTTCAAGTTGTATGTAAAGCAACAACAGAGTAGCTACTAACTGCTGTTTGTGCCCCTCAGACCATTTCCCCTTTTAATACTGCATGCTACAGATACAACTAGCTGTAAATGTGTGCCTCTAAATGTGCATGCTTTCATGGTAATGAGTCTTAAACTTAGTTCAGAATTTGTAAATGTGTGCCCATGCCTCCCGTGATAAGAACAGATATTTTTTCCAGTGGGAAGAGTCTCATGTTTCTCAGGGGAAAGGAAGTACACTTCATCATGCTAGACATCACAGGATTCAGCTTCCTGGGGTGGGGTGAAGAGACCTAGATCCTAACCTTTCAGGTTTCCTTAATGACCTTCAATAAATCACTGTGCTCCTACTTGCATTTCTCATCAGCATGAGCATGCCATTTTATCCTCTTTGAGATTTACAAGGACTGGTTTAGATTGGATATTAGGAAATATTTCTTTATCGAACCAGTTGTCAAGCACTGGAACAGGCTGCCCAGGGAAGTGGTGGAGTTACCATCCCTGGAGGTATTTAAAAGACATGTAGATGTGGCACGGACATTATTTGGTGGTGGTGGACTTGGCAGTGCTAGGCTAACATTTGGACTTGATGATCTTGAAGCTGACCCAACCTAAACAATTCTATGATTCTATAATTCTATGCCCAGAAGCACTAAGGTTCTATTATGGGGCAGTCAAGCTCTCCAGCAAAGACAACCAAGCAAGTACCTAAACACTATATATTGTAACTGCGTACAATGACAAATATATGGCTATACTTGCCACTATGTTACACCCATAGTTTAAAACTTCAACACCAGATCAATTCTCAGTCACCTTCAATGACAAAAAACCAACAGTAACATATTGACAAAATGCTGACAAAAACCTTTTTAAACCAGTGGGCACAGAAACAGAATACAACTAATGAAGACAAGTTGCTCAACAGGGCTTCACATCAAATAAACACGCAGAATTCAGGCTACCATACAGCTGCATGTTTTGATATGCCAGCATTCAAAGTTTATGCCCAAGTACCTATAAAAGTAGGACTAAAGTCATCACTGGAAGCTGGTGCATCTAGTAAAGGTTACTCTCACAAGTATGAATCAAATACTGCCTGCTCTTTCTGGCTGTAAGGCAAATTCAGTGCCCTCTGGCAGACCTACACAATGAAGCTATTTCCATTAAGATCAAAAGTCCTTCAGAGAACAATCCTTGGAAAAAACACACAGCAAATGGGTGGACCTATTTTAGCCACACACTACTTTCCCATAAATCAATGGACAAAAGTGCTTCCTTTCTCCAGTTACAAACCCTGAGCCAAATTACTACCTGTTTTACAAATGCAACCTCATTGACTTTGCTGAAGTTACACATGCACCATAGACCAGATTTTGTCCTTGCATGCAATGGGAGGCCAAATCTCCCATAAATAAGAAAGGAAACAATGTTCATCTTAACTGAAGTGGGACAAGGAACATCCCTTTCACCTTTAAAAAGGAGACATATGTCTAAGAGGCAGAAGGGGAAACATGACTAATTTCACTTCTTCAGCTTGTCTCTCCATTAGGAAAGACTTGTATGCTTAGAAAGGAAATATTTTTCAGCTTTTAAGGTTACTTTATGTGACTGCAGATCAGAAGTCCAAGAATATCAGATGTTGTTTCAGAGAAGTTTCCATCATCTACTTCACTATGTATTAAAGAAGTATCTCTTCCACCCCGTTTGACGAGGGTGGTAGATGAAGGGTGCAACTCTACTGCAGACTGAAGCCATCAGTCCATTTTTAATATCACTTGCTCCTCTGCCTGAACCTTAGTTACATGAGCACAAGTTGATATGGTCCTGCTAATTTGCACAAAACCCAACCACATCTTTAGTTGAGTTAATTGTTGGCTGGACTGACCCCATTAAGCAGCTCACTGTATGGTTTTATAAATGCCAACAGTGGTGCAAGAGGGAATGGGGAATGTCCTGGCTAAGGACATTGTCAGACAAGAAAGAGAATGAACAGCCATAACTGGGACTGGCTTAGGCTGCCATGAAACCTTTAGTCCCTGACGCCTAGTAGTAGACATTGTAGAAACACAAAACACAGCGTGAAGTGTGGCGCTTAACACTGGCATTGCAATATGTGCCTGACATTCCCATCATCTTAGGTCCTCATGTTTATCACACCAGATGACAGACCTCACAAAAGCACCTGGCACTGCAATGCCACTTTTTTCCCAGGGTATTGGGTGTAGACATGGTGAGGCCTTCATTTGTTGTTGTGGCAGGTGGACAAGCAGCTACCTTAGCCAAGCTGTCGCTTTGTCTCTCCTGCCACCTACTGTACCGAAAATCAAAATTATGTGTCACCAAATCCGTGCTTCTCCGCTTCTGACTGGAAATACCGACCTTTAGTTCTTCTAGAAGTACCACTGCATGCATGTGGGAACTCCCCGCTGTCATACCCCCCGCAGCAACGCCATCCGACATACCCTGATGAAAGCTAAATGCAGCGCTTTGAGCTCTACTTAACTCACTGCTGCATCAGGGTTAAAATTAGCATTAAATACTAAAAATTCTCCAGAGTTTAGGGCATGAACTCCTCCTCCCCTTTGCCCCACAGAAAATTAATCAAAGAAGATTTATTTTCAACAGTGAACAGGCCATGATGCCCCATAAGCCTCCGACCCTTTATTTGCTGTTATTTACGATGACAACACTCACAAGGGGCAAAACCCAGCAGAAAAATAACTTCCCACCGGGTGTGTGGCTGTCAGACCGTGGGCAGGCTGAAACTCTTGCTGCACTTGAGCTGCGTAACCAAATGAGTGTCACCCAAGAGTCTGCTTCAGACCGTGGTTTACCCCTGTCCTTTTAACCTCTCACTCTCAAAAAGCACAGCTGAGCGAGTCTGGCTGCGCCATGCATACCCTCGTGTAGCAGTGCAGTACTACCCACCTGAGATTGTTCCCCCCAGGAACAGCATGTGGTCCTGTTCCTTCTAGTATCACCAGGTTGCAGAAGAGGCTTCACTGATGCTTGCACTTAAGTGGCGCATCCAAGGAGAAGACAAGTATTTTGTCATCACCATCTGTGTTCTGCCATCCATCCAGACATCGTTAATCACAGTGAACAGCAACGAGAAGGGCAGCAACAAGTCTGAGCTGGTCTGGCACAGTCCAAGCCAACTGCAGGGCCTTCAAACCCCCATTCCTGGAACTATGTGGAAGCCAGTAAGCAATCAACCCAAAAATGAGAAGACAGATATCCCATATTAATTATTTATGCCATCCTCCCAGAAGGCATGACAACTTTATTTTCTAATATTTTATTATTAATTTCAAAAAAGTATTCAAATAGAAAACAACATGCTGAACTTGCTACAGAAATCTCACTATTTTCTAGTCAAAAGCTACCTTGTGGGTGCTGGCTTATTTTCCCATATACGGCATTCCCTCTTACCTAATCAACATCTTGGGGCTCTATGACAGCAGATATCCTTGACAAAAGGAGAATGCTGATGAAGGAGAAAGCCATGAAACATTTGCATGATCAAGTAAGCTATCAAATGTATTTATTTATGCTGTGACCATAGTAACCAAGAGGGATTAAATGTGGAACTGAGAGTCAGGTAAAATGCATTTTAAATCTGATTTTTCACTGGTTGAAGTAAGGAAATTGTTGACTAGCAGGACTCTTAAGGGTCTTTACAAGCTGCAATTAGAGAAGCAGATACAAAAGATAAATTGCTCTACGTCTGCAAAAGCAAGTCTTAAGATGAAAGGCTCACTATTACTTTCAAAAGTAGCATTAAGAATTTGATCAACTGAGAAGAAAACATTAATATAATTTCATTCACTCACAGATCACTGAACAACAACAACAACATCTCTGAAAAATAAAGACATCTCCTTTCCTTAAACAAATCTGACAAGACTGTAACTAAAAATATTTCTGTAACACACACAGCTCAGTATGGACACAGGAAAACAACTGGTATGAGTAACCACAGTGTCTGATCGCTCCATACATACATCTGAAGGCAGCCACCAAAATGCATCAAGAGCCATAATACAGCCACTTAAAGCCAAATATGACCCACAAATACCTATTAAACATGAATGAATTTATCAAGGACCAACAGTATGTACTTCTTAATTGCACAAAGGCTGCAAACAGGTTAAAAAAAAAAATTTTTTTACAGCATGTGATCAGAAGTGACTTTTACCAACACCAATTTAGTTTATAACAGAATCAAGGCAAAAGAAATAAAGGATCACGTTTGCAGTTAGTAACGCTACAGGAACTATGAGTGAAAAGCTAATGGAGTGAACAGAGCCTTAAAATAACTTGGTATTTTTTTAACATAGACTTGAAAAACTTGCTACTGCAAGAGCAGTGTCAGAGGGTGCTCACACATCCTCGCTAGAAACTCTCAAGACAACTCTCAAGGATCCCTAAGGATGCTCCAAGGGAATTAAAGAAGCCAATTTTATACATGCTGTGCTGTCTGGATTGATGTCTCACTAAATCAACAGGCAAAGTTTGAACTCCAAAAGGACTTCTACCTCTGCTGTGCTCGACCGAGTGGAAGAGAGATTTAAGCTTGTTTGGTGTAAGGCCGACAGAGACTTTGTAGCAGAAATGGAAGTCAGCTGATGAGCAGGTGATAAGCTGCTCCCAGAGTTTCCCTTCCTTTGAGAGGAGAGGAGCGGCTGGGAGATTTTCGGAGCAGATTCTCCAAACAAGCTGTTAAGAGAAGCCACTATCCATAAGGCTCGACAGGAGGAAAAAGGAAGCAGGGAAATCACAGTTAATGGGATTTGGCCGCAACCAGAAAACAGCTAGGTTTCTGAATACGTTACAAACAGTCCCGCACTTCACTGTTGCACCGGTTCATTGCTGGATGAGAAAACTTTACAGATGTAATGCCTTATAAAGCTCCGCAGAAATTTAGATTAACCTATTTAGAACAAATCTCACCTCTCCCCCTAGCACACCCTGTAGATGCATACATGAAGAAGAGGAAATTATCACCACTGCACCACAGCTACAATGATTTTCTGTAAGGAGGAAGCTGTCAGGCTAGAGATTTATTTATCTTGAGGTTATTTCTTAAGTCCCATAAACAAATGTTTGTGACACAAGCAGGTCACCAACCTGCTCACCTTAGATATCACTGCAGCAACTTATAAAGCTTGCCCAAGTTTTCTGTAGGAGGGAATTGCTATCTGATCCTGTCAAGCACGATAATTTGAGCTCAAATGCAGAGGGTTACCTCGCTCCCAGAGCTTCTCTCCTTAGCATAACTTCAGATCAAGGAAGGTAATACAATCTGGGCACAGAATAAGGTCTTTGAAAGGAAATACAGTGCTCTCACAACTGGAGGAAAGCAAGCAAAACCCTGGCTATGGGGTGCATCGCTATGGAAAGAGCAACCTCAGCAGGAGATCCTTAATGCCTCTCTCTGCCACTCTGGTGAGGGATGCACCAAGGACCTCCTGTTCATTCTCCAACCTCAGTGGAGAGAGCTGGTTGCTTAAGGCAGCAATGAAAGAGAAATTACCCTAGATGATGCCCTCTACCTGTGCAGTTTGAAGTCAAGCACAGAACATGACACAACACGTGCAAACTCCAAACTTATCCTTCCTCAGATCCCGAAGGAGGCAGCGCCACAGTATGCGTGCAGAGGGAAAATGCCAGCAGCAGAGAAATTTCTGGTCTTATCATAAGATAAAGGAAGAGGCAGCAGGAGCAGAAGAATAGAAACGATAGGAGAAGTGAGATAAGAGAGTTACGGGCCTGATAGCATCTGATAGACAATACACTTTTAGAAGAAGGGGAGGAAGTTGAGCCGCCATGAAAGAGGGGGAAGGAAGAATAAGGTTGATTTTCCCGACAGTCAGGTCATGAACAGTTCCCGAAACCTGTCTAGTCAGTCTGGCTGACTGACACAAAGATGCAAAAAGCCACACATGCAGCATCTCTGGAGTGGGAAAAGGAGATACTGAGGAGTGGGGCACCCTGCAGGGGAACTCAAAAAACCTGCAAGTCTTGTAAGTGTCATTCATACACAGAGATGAAGCTACTGAGCTCTCAACTGACAATGAACATGAACAGTTAACAGAGGGTCATGCAGAATTGTCCACTAAAACAAAAAATCGTTAAAACTTTGGCTCCTCACAAATGTCTTTTGGAAATTGCACAGCCACTGCTGAGAGATTAGCTTTATAAAGTGAGAATTTAACTGGAATTGCAGCTCTGGGTAACTACGGGAAATGTTGCTCACAGCAACAGAACATGTAGGATAATTACGTATTTTGGGGAAGAAGGAAAAGAAAGTTACAGTAACTATGCAAACAGAATAAACAGAATAAATAACAATGCTGTCTTTTTCTGGGACCCTTCCGAGGATCTCAGAGCAATCTACAGCCATCCCTCATTAAAAGCTGCTGTGTCACAGCCACAGCTTATTGCATGACCTAGGTCCCAAACCTGTCTGTACTTCTCATCCTTGTACTTTTACCCCTCCGCTGATTCTCACGCAGTACACCAGCCATAAACTGAGGGCAGGCAGGGACCTGGTTGTGGGTTTGTGCAGTGTGGGACCCCAGCTGGGACTCGGGGTGCTGCCAAGTGCTCCTTCAACATAATTAACGAGGCAGCCCAATCAAGAGACAGAGAAGACAAAAGGTTTCCACCAAGTGAGAAAACTCTTAAGTGCGAGAAATGGAGGCTCTCCCCACGCCAAACGTGCTCAGCAGCACAGCCTGGCAGGGCAAGAAGACGGGGAAAGCTAGCTGTCTTGCACACAAAGGTGTAAGTAGAAGGAGGAGGAGAAAAAGGAGAAAATACGGTCAGGCAGAGGGAGACAGGCTCCAGACAAGCCCTCCCCAAAGGAAAGCAACTCAGCGGACACCCCTGTGGAAGATGCTGCTCAGCAGGGGGAAGGGTCAAGTTAAAATACAAACCCACATTTACATGCTCCCACGAGTTCCTTAACTGCAGCTGAGAATTTAATGAAATGCTTTGTATAGGACTTGTTTGATTGCGCATGTTTTCCACCAATTTCCAGATCCAGTTTCCGCTCCTACTCTGATTTTTAATCACCACTGGGACAAAACACTAATATTCAGATATTGCCTTACTGAGAAAAGTGGAGTAACTGGAAGTTATGTTAACAATATTTAAATACAGTCCATGTCTATTTAAAGGCTTGAACACAACTCGTTAGAACACTGCATAAATTACCCCAACCTAATTCTCCGGGATGCATCAAGATCTGAAAAGCCCCAAGTTTGATGTTCTCTCTTACCACCCACTTAAAAAAACCAAAACCAACATGCTGGGGTTAGCTTAGGTTGCAAACGGTAATCAAATCAACATTCAACTGAAAAAACGCAATCTACTCCCTGATGTAATGAAGATCATGCCATAACCAGTTCAAAACCAAAACAAGAAGAGGCTCTCCCCCACCCCCTCTGTGCACACACATCCCCATTTTTGCTGTCATTGATGCCCCAACCCAACCTGCCTGCTCGGGATCCTGCATTGCTCCCTCCATCCCGCCCTGCCGCCTAAAACCATCCCTGGACGGAGCGAAGCACGCTGCTGCTGCCACCGCCACTGGCCTCCCCGTCCCCACCGCCTTGCTCGTGCTGGCGGCCAGACAAAGCAAACTCCGGTTGCATCACAGAGCAAACTCATTTTCCAGCAACCTCCCAGCCTGGAGTTTACCGCTACTGTAACCCGGTGCTGTCAACAACACTGCCTTTGTTGCGCACCCGTGCACACGGCTTGCTTGTTGCTTGGGTTGTTAGTTTTTATTATTATTATATTTATTTATTTTTAAGGAAAATTTTTGTTTTAAATGAGTAATCTGCGTTTGAGTGATTTCTCTTCTGTGCTGGCTCCACCCTGTACTGTAAACGAGACATTACCTTATACAAGAATGAATCTGCTGCATTCCTCTGTCTAGCTGCCTCGCAGCACATTTCCTACGCTTGCA
This sequence comes from Pezoporus wallicus, assembly GCF_028554395.1. NCBI lineage: Eukaryota > Metazoa > Chordata > Aves > Psittaciformes > Psittacidae > Pezoporus > Pezoporus wallicus. The sequence continues at coordinate 738,518 of NW_026642717.1, read as the reverse complement.
GCAGCCCCGGCAGCGCACGCTCTCCCACCCTCCTTCCTCCCCCCCGCCCCTCACCTTTTCTCTTTTTTCTTTTCCCTTTTTTTTTTTTTTCCTTTTCACTGCCTCGCTGTGTTTTTGTGTAAATGATCTCACATGACTCAACAAATCCATCTGCCTGGAGCAGGCCAAGTTTGGAGCCTTCCCAGGAGGGAGGAGAAGAATTGCTTTGTGGAAAGGACCTGGAGCCTTGCCCTTTCTCTGGCTCAAATTACCCGCCTGTCAGGCCTGACGGATTTGGCTAAAAATAAAAGGAAGCGGGCCGTGAAAAGGAGATGAATGAGCTCAGCAGTTCCTTAGATAACATGGGTCTGGTGTCGCCCAAAGATCCCAGAACTGAGCATGTAAGTGCAGTGCTGCAGCCTAGGTGAACTTGGCTGCTTGGGGACCAAATAAAACAGGCACAAAAAAGAGGCAAAACCAACCCTATGCTGTTGGAAATAAACGGATTAAAGACACACAGAACAGGAAAATTGCCTGCTGTAGGCTTTTAGCTTGTAAAAGGGGAGATTTACAGCATTTCCAGTGGGAAAACAAGGCGTGGGGAGGTGTGGCGGGGGGACGCACGTGATGTCAGCCTCCTACCCTACCCAGGGAGCCTCAGCATCCTCCCTGCAAATGCCTGCCCAGCGCCCGCAGTGGGTATTAAGCACTTAGTTTGGCAATGTAATGACACACTGCAACAATCTGTAATGCGAGGCAGTCAGCAAAGCCCTGGCTCGCAAAGCTCTTTCTCCTAACCATTAACCATATGTTTGGCTCCGCCGCCGCCCAAGCGAGCGGGTGTTCCAGCGCACCATCTGGTTTCTATCCACACAAGCAACTGCAAAGCACAGAGTATTTCCCTCTGGAGCTGTGTTTTCCTCCCCAGCTCCCCCTCCCCACCCGGCCCCCCACTCCTCTGCTCCTCGTCTTTCTCCTTCACTTCCCTTCAGCAGCAGCCTGACCTCCCCACTGCAATGCCCAAAGGGCTGGGGACCAGGGCTGCCCCACCAAAGGTATGGCAGAAGAGTAGGGAGAGCAGGGATGCTACACTGTGCTACCCCCCATGCACACACACACAGAGGGATCGCATCCTTCATGACCAGTGCTTGGGGTACCATGTTAAAAATATAGGTGTGCTCTTGACCAGTCCAGGAGCCACTGCAGTGCCCACTGCATCTCACTCACGCACACATGCGCACAGGGAATGTTCAGTTTGGATTACATCAACTCCATGCCGACACTGCAGAAGGACTTCAAGAATGAACCTAACAACAGAAGGACAATTACCAGTGTTATCTCCTGCTCCCAAGTAGGGCCTTCTAGGCACATTTGGGGCTGGTTCCCCATTCCCACCAAATTAAGAAGATTCGGGGGGGGGGGGGGGGGGGGGGGGGGGGGCGGAAGGAGAAAAAGAGAAAAAGAAAGGGGAATGGAACAAGAGAGCTCTAAAGAAAATGAACGAAAATATTTACTTTTCCTGTGATAACTAAACAAGTTCTATCTGAAACTATAAAAAAGCTTTCAATTGTAATATTTTAGAAGACCTTGTGCCATATGCTTATGATTTTATGAATTCTAACTACTATTTATGTTTTTGAAGCACTTTCATCCTTCTGTTTATTTCTGAAGTCACCTATGGGACATCAACAGTAATTTTCCTCTCAGGTTGGCCAATTTAAGATTACTCATGACCTAATGCAAGTATTCAGGGATGTAAGCAATAGGATATTAAGCAAATCCCACACTTGCTCCTTTAAAATAAGTTTATACTCTGCAATGAGTCACACATACAGTGTTTATCCAAGTTACCAGTGCTACAAGAAAAAAAAGCCCATTACATTTGCAAATACATACAAATCGCAGCTGTAAGCACCCAACTGCTTACACCAGGACTCATTTCTATGACTGGATATTGATTTTTTAATAATGTGTCATTATACCAGTGTTGATACAGCAACTATCTTCCCAGAGTATGCAATTTAATACTAAAAAGAAGCTGGCTCTAGGAAATATCAAATGGGTGTTTAAAGCATCCATTCACATGCTTTAAACGTCCTTCTTGGTCATGACAACAGCAATGCAAAGCCACAACTGCATTTTTCCCACTTGGAACTAACAAAGAAAATGCAAAGGACTCGCCAGTTAAAACCAGCTCAGTCTAAGGCAACTAGCTCTGCTCATCTGCTTCTCAGTAAAATACTGCAGAACTTCTCCAATCAGTGCTGGAAACCAAGAGCCTACTTCGAAAAAGATACTTGTTTTCCAAATCTCCTCATATATGTGAGAAATCAGCTCACAGAAAAAGCACACTGTAGGCCCTTATCCTGGAATCAAATACATGAGAGGAAAACCCATATGCTTGTGAAAAGCCTGATGACTTCACTGGGACTGCCTAAGAAGTTTGAGGATAGGATCTGACCCCAATTACAAACATCGAGTGCAATTTAGCACTGTAAACTTCCCCCACTTTATCTTCCACTCCCCCTCAGTGAGGGAAATAAAACAATTAAAAACATAAGAGATGCATTTAAGCTAGCAACTTACATTGCCTACAAACCAGGACCTAAATATGTTAAAAGTCCATTATTTTAAGATAAGGTGGTTACAAACATATTAGTAGCATGTTTAAACAGCACACATTAGGTTTCTCTATGTCTTCGTTCACACACAAAACAACCAGTGGTAGTCCTCTAAAAGCATTAAAGGTCTAGGTCTGGGTCTTTTAGCAGATAATGATCTGCTCTGATCCAGAAACCTTTTAAAAGAGGGAATTCAAGGGAAATATTCATAGCTTCAGAGCTTTACAGTCTGAAGGGACAGCTAATCATTTGACCTTCCTCCACAGAACAGGCATGGAGCTTCCCCACCTGCACTGATGGGGCTGTAAGAGGCTGAATTGGAGAATCTATTAGGGTAAAAAAAACCCTAAAAAATCTAAAAAAATAAAAAATAAAACCCTAAAAAATCTAAAAAAATAAAAACAAAAAACCAAGCAACCATCTCACAGCCTCAGATTCAACAGACAGACATAAGGAAAGAAGCTACTGCAGTCCCAGCAACGCTGTCCTATTCAGCATTCACCCATGCTGGGGGAACACTCACACCCCATTGCCTGGTCTGAATTAATGTAACAGCCAGCCACCGTTTCTTGTCATACCTCTTGTCACTTTCCTCTACACCTCAGTCCCTGACAAAAGGCTACTGTCAGCCTGAACCCTAGCCAGTTTATAAAGCATAATAAAAAGCAGTGTCACGTCATTACCTGAATCCACCGAGTCCGCCTGCCAACAACGATGTTTACGCAATCACATTTTTCAGTTTTTAAAAACTTCTCTCTTGCCTCATCGCTCTGTGTGAAAAACAACACAAAAAGAGAAAATTCATTTATTGTGCACAATTATCTGTTATTCGCGTTACAGCGGTTGGCTTTCCCAGAAGATATTTAGGTCTTCTGTTTTCTGCCTCGTTTCATGAAGATGTTACACAAGAAAGAAGCCCTTTCCCCAAAATTCACACTGACCAAATAGAAGTGACAGAGAAAATCTGGGGGGCAGCCACGGTACCACAGCCCATCACTTGCAGTTCTTGCAAGTGTTCGTTGCAGGACAATGCAGTTCTCCTGCACCCAAATCCTCTGCCCTCTCCTGCCTGGCAGCACCAGGACCAGTGCCAAGCAGACATTCAGTGTACCAAAAGCAGAAATACGAGAGAAGAGAGAGCTACTTAAGTCTCTTTCAGTTTCAACAGTAAATACATGCCACTAATAACCACCACAGCAGCAATGTAAAAATACATGCAAAATTACATTGATTACTTAATCTACAGTTTCCCTGAACTTTGCACCTACAACACTATTTCTGCAGTAACTCCACTTAAAATTCTTGAAGGGTCTGTGTTTACTTCTCAGTTCACATATTAGTAGCTTTAAGTTTCAGTGTCAAATTCTCCTACCAATACACCAATAAAACAAAATGTACACCTCACATAAGAAATTTCCACACTTAAATAAGGAAGAAAAAAAGGCCCATATGGTAAAAACCCAACTGAAGATCCAACCTCTAAAAAACCCACCAGCCTCCCTGAATGGCCAGAAGACACATCGTAAGTAAAGAAAGAATGCCACTGGATTTTCAGGACTGGAAATGCCATCAATGTCAGTATTTCATTGCTTTCTCTGAAAGGGAACAAAACAAACCACATAAGGAGATGCAACTCAACAATCTGTACGTGATCTCTTGCCCACCTTCAGAAGGGCACATGAATTAAACACAGCCACGCAGCATGGGCTAGGGGATATGGCTGTGACACCCTTCCTGCTATTTCAGGGCTCGGGCATTTGGCATACTCTGTCCATCATCAACATGGATGTCTGCCAGAAAGTTCTGTGTCAAGCTTTCAGTCACAGTGGTCTGACTGAGCTATTCCTGAGAAAGTGGTTGGAAAGACTCAACAAATTCCGGCAGCAGAGAGTTTAAACTTCAGACTAGCCATGTGCCTGCCACACAAAGCAAAGAGTATGGTCAAGCCCAGGGCTGAGGAGAAGAGAGGTAGCCTTTGCCTCTGGCATCTGCTCCCAACCAGGCTGGGCCATTTCCCGAGCAAGGACATGGACTGAAGCTCTCTCCTGTTCCAGGTGACCTCCCTGCCACAGCCCCAGCAGCGTGGAGCCATCCATACTCAACACAGAGCAGCCAAGAGCTGGGCTAGGGGGTGACAGGGAAATATACATAAGAACAAGAAATTTCACTTAATGGGGATGGAAAATTGGAGGTAGGATAAGGAAAGAACATCACCGAGAGCTGCACAGTGGCTGTGCAGCCACAGCACTGCCAATGAATCATATTCAAGCCTCTACAACACTGGTGGACACTGTTCACCATTTGTCTGCTTCCTGCTTTTTTTCTTTGGTGTACAGAGAGAACATTGATGAGTGAAGCACTGAAAAGGGAAGAAAATGTGGTGAGCAAGCGCTGCCTACAGCGGTTCACTTCACCCTCTCCTGCCACGCTTGGCACATGGGACAGACCTGAGCTGAGCATCAGGGCTATAGATAAAAGAGGAGGACAACTCTGACAGATGTTAACAGTGAAGACCACAGCCACCCTGCCACTCCCTGCCACCCCGCTCAGCACTCGGGCAGATGAGCCATGCCTTGGAGAGCTGACACACTGCTCCAATGCAGCACTGCTCCAGTCATTTAAACCCAGCATTTCCCAAGTGGCCATTAATGGCGAGTTCCTAACCAACCTGAAATCCCGGCTTCTCTCAAGCAAAACTAATGAACAGTCACAGCAAAGAGAACTATACTCTCAGCATATGAAACACTATGTGGTGTGCAGACATCTCAGCAGCAAGGCTGTAAGATCCTCAAGATCCTTTGTCCTCTTGTTTTAATTCTCTTCCTGTAAAGATGCGGCAATGCTTCCCAAATTATTTGTTAAACCCTCAAGCCTGACACTGATAAACAGAACAAGTTTGTGAGGAAAAGACAATCTTCTTCAGTTTATGTGTAGTGTGCCATAAATAAAAGCCCAGGGCTAAACACCAAACAGTGAGGAAAAATCAAGATGCTGAACAGGGCATCAGCCCAGGGCTAGGGCTCTACACTCAGTGCTAGGCAAGGGACTTCTAGGAAGAGCATGATCACATATTTAGAAATGTAATCAAAAACTGTCTATGCATCTACAAGACTTAAAATTAGGTCTGCACAAATCCTTTTTATATCTCACTGAGTCACACTCTGACCTTAATTATATTGTAATGTTTGTGTAAGAAAATAAAATTAACAGCAAATAGCTGAAACCGCCCTAGCTATTATGCTGCCTTAGACATTCATAGTGCATAACAGAGTACAGGTCTACAGTCAACCAAATGCACAGTGCCGAAAGACAGACCTTAAAGGTAAATAATTCAGGGCTTGAATTCTTTAAGGTAAATAATTTAGGGCTCTGATGAACTCGCTGACTGCAAATAGGGATTTCCACTGTAAGGAACCCTCTAAACTGCCCTACATCCAATCCCCAGGAGTGCAGAGCAGAAAACTGTCAGTAAAAACACGCCTCAAATATTCCTGGCTATAGCAGCAAGGACTCTAACACAAAAGGAGTCTTGGGTAGGAAAAGGCAGCTTCACAGTTTCGTTCCAGTTCTCTGTACTGCTCCCATGAGCTGCTGAAAAGGAGGTGCAATTTCAGAAACACCACTTGGGCAAGCAGTGAGATGGTCTGTAAAGCAAGCTAGTTGTCCCATGCTGCGTCTCACTGGAAAAAACCTTCAAGGGTAGCCAACAGAGAAGTTTGGGCCAAAGGTGCTAAAAACACATGTGGCTATGGGCGAGACTATAACCTCTTTGCTAAATGAGGCAGCCTGTAGATGAAAAGGAACCAAAGCTTTGACTCCTCCTTACTTCACAATCTCTCTTCCTGATCCTTTTACAAAATTGACTATGGTCAATTTATCATCACCTGGGAATTTCTGTGCGTCCATCAAAAGGCATCTCAGCCACACAAAATCCACCAACAAACCACAGTATCAATCCTTATCAATTCTTAAACTATCAGCAAATGCCAGCCTTCCCAGCATACATCCTCTAGTCCCAAGGAGTCATTCACAAGCAGCAACTATTCCTGACCAAGCAAGGAAACTGTGTTAAAATGGAGATAGAGTGAACCGCCAGCTATACAATGTTGTCGCTGCTAAAAAAACTCCTGAGGATTTTCATGCTGTCTCACACACACACACATACAGTAGTATGTAAAAACACCCTGGAGTTGCCCCACACCCTCGTACAAGACCTACTTGAAACCAGACCGTGGAAGAAAACTCCGCCTTTCGCCACCAGTCACGTCACCAGCAATAGCCAAGACACTGCAAAGCTGCTGATGAGCCTGGAAACCACACAGGAGCATGCCCACGGAGGAGCAGTTGAGAATGCAACTGCTGTTTCTGCTCCATGCCCAGTGGAGATGAGATCTCATAGCCAGCAGAGATCTGGGTCACCACCAGGAAGCTGGAGTTGTCCTGGCATCATCTTCTAGGTAATGTTCCCAAAAGGGAGAACAAATCTGCGGCAAGGTTGCATCCTCTGAGATCCTGAGTGCAAAACAAAAGCCACCACCAGTGGTTGCTTTGGCCCCTGGCAGTAACATCCTATAAAAAAAAAGCCAACCAGCATGTCTTGTGTGTAAACTATTTTGCAGGAAGAGTTTGCTGTAAGTATGAGGTTCAGCTTGCAAACGCAACTCAGCTGCTAAAGTCTGCCTCCTAAACACCAAGCTAAAAGGTACTTGTTTGTCTATCCTGTATTTCAAAAATGAAAACCCAAACATGGGGAAGTACAAAGCAAGAAAGACAATGAAGTATGAATTTTAAACCTGAGATGTTTGTGAAAACGTATTTGTGAAAAATAAACGTGCTGAGTCTCCACATAATCAAGTAGCTGATACCTATCCAGGCACAGGACTGAAAACCAAACCAGCTTTCCAAGCTCTGCTAACCAAAGCTTTTACAATCTTCCTGTACACCATTTCCTTGTTTACGTCTCATGGCACTAGAGTTCAACTTCTAGAGAAACACGAATGGTGAACCTCGAAAGTGAAATGTGATATTATTTACAGAATAAGAGAGCATGCTGTTTGCAAGAATCTGTAGCTGCACACATCCCAATCCTGTTCCTCAGTCCAACACCCACTTCTGAAATCCTGTACCAAACAGATTAGCTGATGTGCACATGCTTGTGCTCTTGCGGAAACAATAGTCTCTTTCAGCCTGTGCAGTCTTCTGAAGAACCAGGCGAAAACGTCATGGGAAAAGTTAGGAAATATCTGCAGAAAACAGTCCGCAAGATGAAAGGCAGAACAAGCCTTTTAACTCGTATGAAGTACATAACATGGAGGAGAAACGCACAGCTTTGTTACCTAGCCACTGTGCCAAAGGGCTTTGCTTTGGATGGAAAAGGGGCTTAAAACAACTCTGGAAAATAAAACACTCGGTGGAGGAACAACTCCCTTACAAACAGAGCACTGCAGGAGAAACCCAGCTTGGGGAGCTGTGCGGCAGATTGAAGAGCTGATACCCGCTCCCCTTACACGCAGGGCTCTACTGTTGACGGCAGGAATCTTGGCAGGCAGGATGAATCCTCCTGCCCCCAGTGCACAGCACCCTTCCCGTCACTCCCCTCCCAAACAAAGCTCTGCTACTGCGGAGGGCACAGCACTACTTTTTAATTAATCTAGCACTAGGTCTGAGCTGCCTTGGGGTTAAGCTAAACATCTTCTGTCTTTAACCACTACGGCAGAAGTGACTATAGTGAGAAACACTGCCATAAGGATAGGGAATTGAGGACAGAAAAGAAGCCGCAACAGAGCCGCCCCTGACCTCTCAAAATTTTGCCTCCAGAGGCAAAAAAATAAGAAACTGCATTTTGAATCAGCAGGGAAATGGGGCAGGGTGACTTGCGCTCAGTAACATTATGGTTGGGAATATCACACAGAAGACATTCTGGAGTTGTACCTTTCACCTTCTGTTCCAAACTGCAGGTCTCCCAAAACCCTGTAAGAAAAAAAATACCCCTTCCCCACTCTCAGGACAGCACTAAGCACTGAGAGAGACATTTGCAATGAATACAGTTCTACAAATTCTTGTTGCTCCTCTCGCAAGGGGCTACAGAACTCCTGCAGGAAACAAACACTCCTTATCAAAGCAGATTTTCTCTGTATGCATTCACGCTGCCTGTTATTTTTTAATTGTCTGGTATGCATCTTCCTACAGGATTGCTTATGGTAAAGGAAATACTGACATTAGGTCTGCAAAAACCAGTGTCTCCTGTCCTATGCAAACACCACAGAGGTTAATAGTGGTAATCGCGGCTCGAACTCTGCCTTTGCCTGATGCCAAGCAGACCATGTAACTGCTGGCATCTTACCTCTCACGGGTACTTCTCCTCAACTCACTCTCTGCAGGATTTTACTAAGCAGTTCATCTAAACCTGATGCTAAGTACTTTTTCAAACTGCAGGAGTGAGTCAAAGTACAATCTGATGTGTTTAATTGCACAGACACTGCATGAGAATATGAGAGCTGATCACAAAAGAATACAAGTTGTTTTCATTTCACAGCTCTAAGAGTCAAAAAGGGTGTGTAGGACCCTGATATATACCAGATGCTTTAAAGTAAGGTGGAAAAACTGGTGTGGACACATTTGTCCATCGTGAAAGCTTCCCGACAGCTACCAACTGGCCATGCTGTAGCAAGCAGCCTTGCTCTGCCTGTGAAAGATTACAAGCATACTGGAACGGGAGTATTCACAGCTTCCATGAACATATATAATCCTGCTTTCAATCCTGCTCACTTTTCCTGAAAATAAATACGGCAAGCCCATCAATACAATGTAAGAAAGCGTCAAAACAGAACTCCTTTTGTTACATAAATTCTTGTACCTATTTAAGAAAAATGGATTATTTTATAGAAAAATAATTTGTTTCACATTCAACACAAGAGATGGAAGAGCAGAAGTTTTTCACTTGTTTGCAGAGAGTCTTGAGTCAGTTCCTTCAGAAATTTTTGTTCAGAATTTTTGTTCGGATTTAAAAAATACATTTAAAAGACTTTTGCCTCAGCTACTATCCTCCCTGCTCTAGGAAAGCACTGCCTATGTCAGCCTTGAGCTCAGCACTGAAATCACTCATTCCAGCATAGGACCATGGAGATGATACTTTGCCCATTAAGTATCCCAGTGTCTTCCTTATTACTCTGGAAGGATGCAAGTGAATGAACCACACTTTTTCTGAACACCACTTTCTGCTTTTATTGAGTACTTCAGTTACTGGTTCCATCTGCACCTCCTTGCCCTTCGAGGCATCAGTTTAAGGTTGCTGGGTCTGATTTTCAACTACCCAGCTGTAAGTCTCTTTGAGGAAAAAAGGTTGGAAGCTATTAGCCCTGTGAGAAAACATGCATTTAGTCCACAATCACGGGCTCCTGAAGCACAGCTGTTAAGCACAAATCTCAGTTTCTGAAATTTTCTTTCTGTTGCCTCATTATCTTTACTACATGCCAGCAGAAACCAGAGTCCCTGCAGGCAGAGGGAGGAAGTCTTTATGCTTCCAGCTGCATCTAATGCTGGCTAGTCAACCAGATGCAAAATGTTGTATCAACCTGATGTTTCCCTTCAAAGTCTCAAAATATTTCTCTTACTGCTGGGACTAGGTGCTTGTGGTTTGAGTTACCGCTGGGGAAATGGAATCTCACAGCCAGCATTTCAGATTACTTCCCAACGCTGCCAAGCTGCCCTCAAAAGAAGAAAACAACCAGAAGATGTCAGACACAAAATGGCTTAAATTAGATACCCAGAAAATATTCTGTCATAAACAAAGTTAAGTGCAATTAACTGAAGGCTGAAGCTCCCAGCAACTCATCCTTTTAATCTTAAGAGTAAGATAGGACCTTTAAGAACTACCCCTGGCCAAGAGGTCCAGACCACTAAATTTAATCCTGCAGGCGCTGACTTCATGCTGTTGTTGTCTTCCAGCCAGACTATTCCAGTTAAGCAGCCTTTAATACTTTCAGCAGAATCCACAGACTGAAACTTCATTTTTTAAAGTATAGTCATGCACAAAGAAAAAAAACATTTCAACTTGCCAAGGAAGAACAGAAATACCAGATCAATGTGCATACAGTCTCAGAACTATAACCCTAATCCCTCGCTTGCTAAGAAATCTCTTTCAAAGAAATGTTTATGTTAAAATTTAAAGTTATGTTCAACATTAATCTTAGGGAATTTTACAGCAGAACGCACCAATTTTAAAAGGATTCTACAGTTTTAATGAATTCCTAGAACCCATAGACAGAAATTAAATGGGGGGTACAGTGTTGGCTAGACATATTTCAATATTTGTTACCATAGAAACAAGCCAGCAGATTTAGGTTTTGGAGTTATCCTTGCTATAAAATATTAAACTTCTTACAGTTTTTGCATATGTATATTATGGCAAGAACACTGTCAATCCTGATAGAGCCCAAAGCATCTTAATTATTTAACAAGATTTTTTTGCTTCTTTTTTTTTTTTAACAGAGTATCTTTTATTTTTTATTTTTTTTTTTTCAGTAGACTGTATTTTAAAATCTTTCAACACTTCCAGAATACCAAAAGAGACACTTCTGGCTGACAGAATAATATACAGGAGATGCACAGGAGATAAAGGCTTATTCCTCCACAATGCTACAGAGAAGTGATAGATAAAAGGCACACATATTCTGATAAAGATGATTCAACAGTAATGATAAAAATTGTACCAATTAGCAACTGTGATAATTGTACTGGCTAAAAGTACATTAAATATCATAGTTCATTTGAAAAAGCATTCAGACTTCAAATTTGGTATTTTGTTTTCAACCCAAGCAATGGGGAAATGTTGAAGTACAGCATTTAAGTAACTGAGATAACATCTCAACACTTCAACGCTATGAAATACTCCTGGCAGATGCCTGAGAAATGAAACAAACGCATTGTCCTTTCATGCTTCAGCAGAGCATCAACAGTTGTGTTCAACCTTCAGCGCAATCAGGACACAGAAGGATCAGCAATTCAAACAATAATGAAAAATACAACTTTACTCCAGCAAAACTCCTTCAAAAAGGAAGGAGAAAAACCTTGTTTGGACAACTGGAATGGTGGAGGGGACTGACAGCTCAGCTTGCCATCCAGAGGAGTCCCGAACATCATCTGTTGCTGGGATGCAAGCTCAGCCCGGAGCAGTGGGAAAGATCAACACTTAGGCAAGCCCAAGTTCACCACTGCCAGGACTGAATGTGTGCAAGTGACTTTGACCCTGATTTCACAGCCAAAACTGGTTGCATGTTGTGGCCCTCACTTTTTGTTTGGATTCAAAAAAATCTGTTTACTGGAGCCTCGACATGAGGCTTCCACATGATGAAACACTGAAAAACTTGGGAGTAAAAGTCATAACCCACACAGTTGTTTTGGTACTATATTCCAGCACTGAAGTGGACCAGGAAAAACACCAACAGAATCAAAGCAAACCAGAACAAAGTAAAGAAACTGAGCAAGACTGAAACATCCTCTTCTTCCAAGAATTGAACAATGCTTTTTATGAAGTGCAAAGATAAGTAGCGGGATTACCATTTCCTAATGCTTCTGAGGTCAGTCCTCAAACACAGGCTCTCAAATAGCCAATTAAATGTACGCAGTCCTTACACTCACGTGTACTATCATCTTAGAAAAGCCCAACAGCTCAAGTCTCTTTAAAAAAAAAGGAAAAAATTATTCTTGAAGACTTGCAAGACAAACCTATAACTAATGGAAAAATCACCAACACTTTAAAAGAGGAAAATGGTTAAGATGGCTTAATTTTAAATGAGTAAGAATTCAAATGTCACTTCCTGCATGTGACATAGATTTGAAGAACCTTGCATTTTTGTTTTCTTTGGTGTGGTTAACGGTGGAATCTTTGTAGAATACATTTCTATGGCATTTACTGTTGCATGTTTATGTTCAGCAACTGCTTTACATAATTCTGAACACAAGAAAAGCAGAAAGTGATTTTTACTCCATGAAGAGAGAGAGAGAGAGATCTAAAAAGTAGCATGCTACTAGGGCTTTCAAAAGAAAGAAAGGCTGGAGAAAAACTATCCCAGCACTCAAGGGAAAAATGCACAGTTTCCTTTCATTGACAACTGCAGTGAGGTACAATGAATTTATTTTATCTGAGCAGCTCTGTATGCACATTAAAGACAGAGCAACGGTATGTACTGCAGAGAATTTATCCACACGAATCCACAAAGGGCACCACTATCAACCTGCAGTCAAGAGGTGGGAAGTTATTCAGACGTCTGAATAAGTTCTGGAATTATAAAAGATGCAGGCAGCACATGTTGCCAAAGATACAGCAATGCATATACGCATTCAAATGCAGAGCTATAAGCCCACTCAACATGCTCCCCTGTACTCTTCAGGCCAGGTTTGTCCCTTAGGGAGCTGTACATCACTGGACACAGGGCTCCAGGGTATTAATTTCCAACTGCTGCTGCAGGTGTCAACACCTCAGTTCATCCCCTCACCCTTCTTGACAACCATTTTGCAAGTCAGGGGCTGGTTTGAAGAATCAGTTAAGAAACGTGATGTGGCTTTTCTGAAGTTTTATGTGGAATTGATGTATACAAGTAAAAGAAAGAAGAGAGAAGTCTACATATGTGCTGCAGGTGTATCCTGGAACAAAAGTGCTATCATTCAACCAGAGTGCTCAACTGACAGACTGTGCTGCGTCACAAAACAGAAACACCCTGAGAAACGCATCCACACAGCGATGGTTTTTAAATCGTTTGATAAACACCTCTCCCATTTAAGTGACAGATTCTCGCGCCATTAGGGATGGCTTGGGTTGCCCTCCTGTGGTGGCAGGCCAGCATGCCCCATGCCTGGGCCCTGAATGAGGACACGCCAGCACTGGGTGCCTAAAGGAAAGGGAGGGACAGCAAAACCCTTGCAGCAGCACTGCTGAACTGGAGGAAGGTGTGCTCTAGTTCTGGGTAACATGGCTCCATTTGGTCTGCTCAAAATAGATGTTTTAGAAAATAAACCAGAGAGATAAAACAGGAGGTGGTGCTTCTCTGTCTTGTCACACAAGAAGAAAGTAGATTTCAACCAAATAAAAACCTCATAGAATAAATAATAAAATGGTTTGTGTTGGAAGAGGCCTTGAAGCTCATTCAGTTTCAACCCCCCTGCAATGGGCAGAGACACCTCACACTAGACCAGGTTGCTCAAAGCCCTGTCCAACCTGGCCTTGAACATTGCCAGGGATGGGGCAGCCACAGCTTCTCTGGACCACCTGTGCCAGTGCCACATCACCCTCACAGGAAAGAGCTCAACACATGTAAAAGAAAATACTCTATCAAACATACAATTTACCCAACAGCAATTCATTCCCTTTTATACCAGGGAGGTCAAGAGCCCAGTTGGATTCATGGGGCATGAGCTTCCCATCTCCTCCAGACTTTGGAAAAGAATATAAACATATCATGATCCACCATGTCTTCACCGAGTAATTAAACAGTAAAGCCACCATACGCTGCTGGGATGTTGTATTTGCCATCTGAGGTGGGGCAGGAGTACTGCTGCCTCCTCCTGCATCTTGTGGACAGTCACCAAAATAAAGAAGGGGCATTGTTGTACACAGAGAGAGATCTGAACTGGCACAGAAATGCATACTGCTCTTTTAATATTGGAAAATTAACACGCAAGAAAGTTGATGAATGGGAAGGATTAAATATAGAACTAAAAATAAGCAAAATGATTAATTGCTAGGAAAGGGAACTGATGATTTATAGAGGAGAAAATCAGTAAGATTTAGGAAAGTAAAGGGAATCAGCAGCGGGTCAGCTGCAGGGTGGGACCATCTGGTGCATATGAGCCATGGGCAGTACAGGGCTCATGCCCCTGGCTCTGGCTGCCCCTCTCTCCCAGCCTCGGCATGTGTGGAGCAGACACAGCCAAAATAGGCGGTGTTTAGAGGCTACTGGCTGAAAATAACCAACTTTAAAAACAATAAGCTGCAATTGGTTTTAAATAATATCCCATAATCTCAAACAAAAGAAAATGGTCTCTTCATTCAATTAAATGCTTCCATGTGGTCTTGCAGTGGGATGGTGGTAGCACTGTCGTGCTCACATCGTCATATTCCAGTGCTTTCTAGACATTTGTAAAAATAAACGCATAGTTCCTTAGCGCTGTTTTCATTTATCTTAAGAAGGGATAAATAGTAATGGAAACAAAAGGCATTTTTAGCCTATTTAGTTTTAATTTGGGGTTATAACATCTCAACAGTAACCCACGCTTTTTGTCCTATGCTTCCTTGCTTTGCAACTAATAAGATAATCAAACTCTTTTGCAGTTGGCATGCAAGTGACAGGCACCCCAAAGCAGCATAAGCCCGAGCAATAACCCACACCTAAAAGTCTATTATGATCAGCCACTTGCTTGGTGTCTTCAATCCATTTGCTTTTGTGGGGAATGTTAATACAGAGGAAAAAAACCCACCCAGATACGCTGTGAAACCGTAAAAGCACTTCTCATTTTAGCATAACACCTGCTTGATTTTTTTTTTAACTTAATGCCATTTTTAAATCACTTGCAAAAACACTTTTTTTTTCAGTTAAAAAAGAAAAAATGATACAACTGACTACACCCTCTTTGGGTTATGCTCATGAATGAGCCGCTGTCTGCATTAGAAACAAGCACCTGGATGAATTCATGGGCATCCAGCAAAGCCCCCTGGTTTCCTTTCCAAACACTAATTTACAAAAGACACTGCCAAATCCCAGCCTGTGAGCAGCCTTGCTTGTAACATACAAAATCTTACGGGTGGAAGCGATGATGTGCAGGAGGCAGAGGGGCCACTCACTGTGGTGAAGGCCAAGGCTCCAGCTCACAGCAGCTCTGCACGGGGAGACCACTCCCTTGCCCGGAGAGGTTATTAAGACACCAAAGCAAATACTTTTCATACTTTTCTGAAGGTCCATTATGAAATACTGTGCTGAACACTCATTAAGGAACAATTCTGCACTATCTTCGGGAGATCTTGTGCTTCCTCATACAAGTCTTTATGTGGGCTCATCCCCTTCACAGCAAAATACTGTCTGCACGGGGTAAACAGCAGGACGTGGATTCACAGAGCCAGTCAGGAACGAAGCTGTCTGAGACTGTGGGGAAGCATCAGCGCATTTCAGTTCAAGCACAGTCATCTTACTAAACAAATGACCCATCATTTCAGCAGGGACCCTTCCCACCACCCTTCATTTCACCTGGTCCAGCTCCCACACATTCTAGGCAGAAATTTCCCATCCTTCGCTACCCAGCGGAAAGGACAAGCTCAGAAGAGCTGTCACTGGATCGCCGACACACCCTGGGGGGCTTTAAGCTCTGGAAGTGGGCTGAGATAAAACTCATCACCATCTAAGCAGCTTTCTGTGCCTTTCACTCCCATCTCTTGCCTTCGCAAGTTCTACACTGTCCTCTCTTCCTCTCAGTCCTCCAGAAGGACATGCGGGGGTTTTTCCTTTCAGAACCTGAGGATACGCAACACTGTTCCCAAAGGACTCCAGCTGCTCCTGCTCCACTGAGGGAAGATTCAGAGCCACGGTTTAAGGAACACATTACCTTGATGCATCTTTCTTGCCAAGGTCCAGTTTTACTCATTAGCCTTTTGAAGAAGCACCTTTTCAGTCATCTCTGAACTCTATGCCCTTTACCCTATACAAAGGGTAAAATCTAGAGGAATAGCACACATTAACTGCTGTGACAGAATTCTTCACGAAGAGCAGTAACAGATCTTTTTAAGAACCTGATATATGTAGGAATCAACATACGAACCTCAAATTTCAAGAAATGCACCACTCAGTTTAATGCTGTATGCTACAACAGTGTTTTACACTCAGCAGCACTATACAGTCTCACTATTAACTAAACAAACTTCCATATTTGATTTAATGGGAAGCTGTTCTTCTAAACAAAATATCTGAGGCAAGAAGGTTTACTTAAGCTGCCAAGTATTTAAATGCAACTGAAAAGAAAAATCAGAATAGGCATAACAGATTTCACAAAAAAAGCTGTAACAACAGTTTAAGCTGAAGTGGCCAGCAGATGAAGCAATAGAAAATTGGAAGCAACTACCATATAATATTCAAGAAATATTAAGTTTTAAGTGAAGACTCAACACAGCATTCACACAACAATGCGTGGTGATGAAAAGCACATACTTTGCATAATCAGCAAGAAGGTATTTCAAACACAGCCATCAAAACAGGAGACCGGTAATGTCACACTGAGAGAACTGGCTGCAGAAGAGCAGGGCTGGTAGCTTGGGCAGGGAGGGACTGGGTGCATGTGCCTGTGCGTCAGCCTCACCACCAGAAGAGGAGGTAACAGCTACGCGCAGCCCTTCGGCTCTGCTGAAGGCTGCCCAGGCAGCAGAGGCATCTGCTTGGTGCCAGCCCAACTGGTACACATGGCTTTGGCAAATACCTTCCCATGAAGGAACACCTCTTGGTAAAACCAGGAGAACCACAACCTGTGCAGCCAGCAGAATCACAGCACCTGATCAGTGCCCACTCTCACCATCCTGGGGAGCCAACTTCACCACCTAGGTTTGTGTTGACCCAAGTAGGCACTAACAGCAGCCTCTCTTCTGACACCCCCTAAGGGCACCATCCCCACTGGCTTCCTTCAGACTGGAACATCATGGTCCAGCTCCCCTCACTCCTGGACCAGCACTGTCCTCTCAGGCTCCTAGCAGGCTTAAGCACATGCTTAGCCAGAACTCAGGCTGAACTCCAGGTCCACAAGTTTACTTTTTCCAAGGTACAGAGGAATAACCCAGACCTACGGATGGATTTTATGTGGGCTCTAGAAACCAACTTTTACTTTGACAAGTACCAGATGGGCACAGCCAGACAAAACACCAATTATCTACATGCTCTATCCTTTCTTTCAGCTGATGCAGAGGAAGATACAGAAAGCATTCTTTGGACATCACTTGATGGTCCAGAATCACAGGGCTCCTCCTCTGTGTCAAGGGCCAGCAGTGTCTGCCCTTCTGGCCCTACTTCTCACTTCAACAGTGAGCCCCTTTACTACAGAACCACCCCTGGCAGCTCCTCTCTGGACTTATGCAATTGCTCACACATTCTCCCAGAGTCCCTGTGAGCTGGAGAGTCCCCGTTCATGATCCAAGGGAAAAGCAAGGAGCTTGCCAGCTGCATTTGAAAGAGACAGCAAGAAGCCTGATGATAATGAAGTGCCAGGGTTTTCTGCCTCAGTTTCAGGTAGAACTTCAAGATAGCAAAGAAATCATCCACCCCATCGCAGACGCAGATGCCAAGAGAGCCTTTTCCTTTGTTTTTCTCCTATGTTAAATATTTCACGAGCATGAAATAATATCTTTTTCTTTTAACTTAATTGTCATGTGCTTTGCAGTACCACCATGTTTACAGTGCGGGCCTGGCAAACTCGGATGAAAATGGTCAATGAGCTTCAGGTATGTTTGTTTTGCTGTTCTTTCTTATGTTTGATGCTTTGGAACCTGAAAATGTTGGAATGTGATTGCTATTCTTGCATGATCAGCCCTCAAATACTGCAGGGTTACACACAACACGCACAGCACTGTTTACCAGATCAAGCCCACAAAGTTGTTACTTGGAGAAAATCAATTCCTGCATGGTAGTTATTACAGAACATTAATTTGCACAAGGAAAAAGTATGTTCTCCCCCGACTTACAAAATGATCTTTCAATATTACAGCCTTTTGTCTTCTTAGGAGGGATGAGGAACAAACATTTTAAAAAATAAAAAAAAAAAGAAAGAAAACTGAGATAATGTGAGAAACCAGCTGATTTTTAACCAATAGACGTAGAGTCCACTGGAAGTCATAGATGCACTTGGGCATTCCTTCAGTCTGCACAGTTTGGGAGCTCTACACCCAATTTCAGACCCTGGCCTGTTGGGCATTATCTAGCCAAATTACATGGAATTAAATCCCAGAGGATGTGGAGAGAGGAATGGGCAGGAAGGGGAACCTGCTAGAGACACCACCAAGCAGATGATGGGGCAGCTATTAATCTGGAGGGCAGCTTGGGGCTGCATGCCCTCACTGCAGAGGTAATGGGGACTAACAGGAATGACACAGAGCTCATGAGGAAGGAAGTGGGAAGAGTCAGGTAAGCATCTGTGCCTCCAATTCTGCTACATGAAGGTAATTTGTCTTGAACCAGCTTTGAACTTGTCTAGAAGCAGGCACTGAGCACAGTTTTCCAGGTGAACACCAAATCTGTGCTGGATCATCCAATTGGTGAGACTTTCCTTTCCTGGAAGGCTTTCTGGGGGTGGCCCAGGGCAGGTAGGCACAAGGCTGTGTGATGGAGCCCGAAGGCAGCATCCCCCACCCTAGGGCGTGGGCCCAGGCAGGACACAGGGACACGCATGCCCAAACCAGAGCTCACCCTGCAAACCTGGCACGTGCATCTCTCAGGTGCAGTTTGTTTCTCATAAGCTGATTAAAGCCAATAGGTTTGTGCTTGTATTTACTGACACACCACGCGTATTTTGCCTCTGCCTGTCACACTCTGCCTGCTTTGAAGAGCAGGCTGCAGGCATTCCAGAAGTACCAGTCAGACCCATGCAGCTTGGGTCTCCCCGTGGCCACTGGTGGCCTTCACTCCACCCCACGCAGGGGCTATCCTGACCCCATCCTCACCAGCTAATGCTCCTCGCTCTCCAGGAGCACCCTGCTGCCTCCTCCCTTCCCATCTCCATCAGAGCAGACATACGTCACACCACCCAGCTTAGTGCTTCTCCTCTCCAAAGCCAGCCATAAGAAGGAACTAATCCTCTCTAAGCCCCAGGAAAGCAGGTAGCCTCCATTGTACATGCACAGAAATGGAGGAAGGGGTGAAAAAGTTCAGCCTGTTTCGCTCAGTACATCCCTGAAGATCAAGCAGAGCACTGGTAAGCACTTTAACTTAAGCTCTTAGGCAACACAGGCTAACCTACCAAATAAGCCTAACAAGCAGGCGCTGAATGTTTACGACATATTTGTTTACGTGACACGCAAAAAATTTACTCTGCCATTTCTCTGGGTATGTTCATTGCTTTGTAAGTTCGTGTGCGCTCACTTGTGGCTTCATGCTCTCAAACCTCCAAACTAATTTCAGCCAAAGAACTGACTGGAGGCAACAGGACCAATCCATGCAGCCCTGTGAGCTTCCTTCAGAAATCTCCGCATGGACTACAGGAGCCACGCTCCCCACTCTCCCAGCCTAACTGCTACACAAGAGAAGCAGGAGGACAAACAACAGCTGCAGGATGCCATTTGCAGAAACCCTGAGGTAACCCGCTGCAAACTTCCCCAGTGCAGGAACTCCGCAGCCCGCTATCAGCATCACCACTGGACATCCAATGGATTACCTGCCCCCTGGGCTTCTCACACGTGTGGTTATTACGTAAGGTCATGTGCTCCGACACGTGCGTTCCTCGAAGTGATGGGCTCCCTGGACTGCATCCAGGGGATCAAGGAGAGCTTTGAGAGAACACTGCTGTTCGGTCAGTTGTATCCTGTCCAGACACTTAACGAGGATGTCTCTGTTCTTCTATGAGGTTTGAGACCTCAGTGTAGTTAATCCATTAATGCAGTGGAACTCCACACCTACGTTACATGTTATGGGATAATGATCTCCAGTACCAACACGGGTAGATATTATCCAGATGGAATATGAAAGTTGCTTTAAAAAGACCTAAACCTTTTAAAACCACTTCACAATGTTAAGATTTTAAAGTGGCTGAATAAATGCTATCTGCTAACAACATTTAAAGTGGGTGGCAATCCTGGGTCTAGCATACGCTTTGCATCAGGACAAAACTATGATAAATTGGTTGAAACCACAGCAATATGCAGTTGACACCCACGTATGTTATACTGGTGCCCAAGAACAAATGATACGTGTAGAATATATCTCAGTACGCTCCATGTATTAGCACTGTTAAGAATAATGCAAGTACTTAAAACCTAAAAAAAGTCTAATGCAGTAGGAAAAGTATGTAAGTTTGTCTTGCACGCATACATACTCCTCTGTGTTCTAATCTGTATTGTTTACTAAAACATTCTTTGCGTAGACAGCAAAAGATCAACAAGAGAGCATCAAATAAGAAAATATAAATGAAAGTGTATTTGTAACTATGATGTCCTCCGGTCCTTGTTCCCTATGTTCTTACTGTAATACATATGCTGAAAAATGAAAATAGATATCATATTTATAAACATGATACACGGACATGCAAATACCACCTGAAACATAAAATAGTAAACTGCCAGGCATGTCTTGTGAATAACAGTGATGCCTTTGGATATTCCAAGTAACTTAAGTAACAGGAAACCAACAAACTAAATCACCTAGGTCAGGAGCAGCTATGCTTAATGGCAATAAATAATAAATACTGAAAGAATGGTACAGTATAAAAAAACCTTCCCTCTGTTTTTGCAAAGAATGAAGCAGTGCCTGGCTCCTCACCTGCAGCTCCACAATACAGTTATTGTGACTAACTCAGCTGATTTCCCATCTAAAGTTTGTTTTATCTCACTCTGCAGAACTGCACAGATGCTCCTCCCAAAAAAATGAAATCCAGCCTGCTGCTGACACATCACTCTTAATCCCTAATTCAAGCACTGTGGGAGGATCCTTTACAGATTAGAAGAAGTTACGCTTTCCTGCTAAAACCCAAGTATCAGTTCTGACCAAGTCCTACATAGGATCATCCACCTTGCTTGAGGAAGAAAAGCACTTCAGGCTTCACCCAGCACTCACGCCATGGTGCTTCTAAGCAGCCCCTCACCTGCTGGTGCAGGGAACCTGCTAGGGGAAGGGTTCTTTGTTCTCACCTGTGTGCCAAGCATTTGCAGAGCATCGGCTGCTTTCAGGCATGGTGAATGGCCTCAGCAGAAGGCGTAAGTAAACCATTACCCCCCTTCATTATTTGTTTTTCTGCTGTAAAACACACTCCAGCAGGTGATGCTGCCACTAAATTTCTCAGTGTTTTAATTACCTGCAAACACATTAACAAAATAAAGGAAGGTGAAATGGCATTTCAAATGTCAGTGTCCCCGGGACTCTTTCTGTTACACAGGAAAATTTCACTAGGAAAAAAAAATCCCTCTACATCAGTCTGGAACTAAACACTTGGACTACACCTTGGAAATTAACCTGGACAGGAAAGAAACAAGTCTTTCAGTTTATTAAGGGAATTGATCATTAGCTTGTACAATCACAAATTCTCCTCTGGTTAAATAACGTATTCAGGACAGAGCATAGCCAAAAACCTGATACCTACTGGCACAAAAAAAAAAGCAAAGGCAAAAAAAAAAAAAAAGATTCTTAAGAAGACTGTTGAACGCACACAAACCCCCTTTTCTCAAAGCCAAAGACTTATTTCTCCTGCATTTATCCCACACTTAGCAGATAATTTCCCTAACACCCTTAAAAAGACAGACACTAATTCTATGCATTATTAGTGATCACAGACTAACTGCAATAGTTCTATGCTGAACTTCATGTAGTAAACATTGCATTCCACAGCTTGATGAGCCAGCTTTCAGATAAACATGCTTGCTTAAACAGCAAGTATTAACACCCTGTGGCAATCCAAGTCCATGCACAGTGACTCAGTGCAATTATTCTGAGTGTAACAATAAGTGGGCAGTCATGCGGATTTGTAACTTATTGGTTTAAGCATGAAATTAAACAAGCAAGAAAAATTAATGAAAACTGTTCAATTTTAGAGCAGACTGGGTACAAAATATGGGTAACTATTATAAACATGACATAATCTCATTTTAAAAGACTGTATAACACATAGGTTTTAATAAGATTAATGTCTGTGAATATTTGTAAGTTGATTTTGAGAGTTTTATTCAGTAACAGGATTGATTGGCTGGAGAAATGCAGGCTCAGACAAAACAAAAAACAACAAAAACCCAACAGCTGAAAGCTCTATTTTTGTCAGAATGATGGATTCTTTTCTTAAGTAACTTGTTTTGTTGTCTCTTGTTCCAAGACTATAAACATTATTAGCAGTTCTCCAACTGGCAAGAGTCTGAGATGTTTTGTCTTCACCATTCTGGATTGCTTTTCTGTTTTCTTACACAGTCCAAGAGTCAGAGAAGAGGCAGCTTTGATCTTGCTTCCCTGTATGATCACCCTGCTCTTGCCCACAACTGGATCTTGCCTCTGAAGCAATATATATACACATCCGCTCCACGGGCTCACGTCTGCTTGGTAAGAGGTGGGTTGCAAATCCTGATAAGCAAAGCTATTGCAAACTACACAAGTTTGCATATCTGACACAACCAACATTAACATCCAGTTCCATGTTGTTTACTTGCTTCCCATAATCACCGACTTCTCACAGCCAAGCTTCCATACAGCTTTCATGTGGCCACAGTTATTTCTGCTTACACCGAGAGGTCACTTCACATGCTGCTAGGAGAAGGGATTCTGCTTTCTCCTGTGACTTCAGGCAGCTTCTAGGAAACTAAGATTTCCTGACCCCTTTCCAACTAAAGGCAAAGGTCAGAGGACCTAACAATGAAGCACAGTGTCGTAGCTCAATATTTTAGTGCTAAAAAATTTACCCACAAAAGCAAAGAGGACAACTGCTATATAAAATTCTACACACAGTGCCCAAAATACATCTTGTCCAAAACATATGCTTGTAGCTTAAGCAAGGATTTGCACCCACTAAAACAATACTACTATGTACAAGTTTTCCAAAAAGACCATTTGTTACTAAGCAAAGGTCCAGTACATTAAAATCGGTACATCTGTCTTTTTTTTTTATAAAAACATCCCAGAAAGTACAATATATGTAATATGAATAAAACAGGGCACCTGCCTTGCTGGACTTCACTGCTAATGCTCACGCTCATGCTTTACTTCCATGTTACGACCTGCATCAACCCCTCTGCCATCCCCTTGACCCATCAAAAGCATTACACCAAAGAGATGATTTTTATTTTTTTTTTACATCATTGCTAGGCCAGTTATCCTCCTCTTTTCACTAATAGGGCTACATCTGATGTACCATCCTACCTCTACAGTACTCCTCATATGCAGGATCTGAAAGGGTACATATTGGAACAGCTTTGCTCCCAAGTTTTTCAGAGCAGTATAATACTGTCCAGAGCACCAAGACTTCACTACATATTTATGAGCAGCCAATTTTCAAACAATTCCCTCCCCAGGCAAAGAAAATAATCACCAAAACCCACACTGAATATTGTTTCAATATGTGGGGTGGGTCTGAGCTTACAAGCATGGTCTTAGCTGTCCCATACAGAGAATGACAATTTTTATGCTAATTTCCACCCTATCTCCTCTTCTCCATTTGGCCCTAAATCTGCACTGATCAATGTGGTATACCAATGACCCTGTAAATCAATGGCAGGCCCCTTGTCTATTTCACTGGATACAGCCTAGTTTCTGCCACATGTAACACACTGCAATTAGTTATTCTAATTCTTTCCGTAGAAGCTAAGTGTTCCCTGCACAGTTGTATTTTTTGTTTACACACTTTTTTATAAGACTTCCAAATGTATCATTCAGAGGAAACACCAGCAATGTTTAATAGTAACTACATGATGGTAGTTTATACTGTACACAAGAAAATGCCTTCTCAGATCACACTCATGGTCCATCCCACCATCAGCTTCAGGCAGCAGAGCTACAGAAGCTTCAGGGCAAGGTGCAAGAAAACTAGCACTGGTCAATCACAGGAAAACCCACCATATTGTGTCTCTTCTGTTCCCCTGACTTGCTGAAAACCAAGCTCTTTGAAGCTCTTTGAAACCAAGCTTACGCCCCAAAGGCTGCCAGCTAATAACTCTCTCCAATAGCTTCTATGGTGGAAGGCCTCACTCCTTTAGGCTACTCATTGGGATGCAGAAAAGGCTTATGCAAACCTCTAAGGCTTCTTCCATATAAACGATGCTGAGCTACTTTCTCTGCCCCAGACATTTAGGCACGCTTCATTCTGCATGCTCTGCGATGAGCATGCAACCACCCACACAAGCTCACTATGTCCTGTGCTCACCACAGCAGTTCCCAAACTGGTCAAGCATGGGGTAGAATAAAGACATATGCAGAATGGAAATCCAGCTGCTTTCCCTGAATGGCTTCAGTGAAATTAAAACCCTCCATCTACTTGCTGACTTCCTCCATTTAAGACAATTAGTTAAAAAGGCACACGGCTGTAGAAAACAGGTGTGTTGTACTCAGGGCTTAGAGAAAGGCAAAAAATATTTACTACAGACTGCCTGCATATGAGGAAAACAGACTGATAGAGTCTGAACTTGCTTGTGCACCAACAGCCAAGAAAGAATAGTAGGAATGAATGGGGAAACTTTTACGGTTCCCTTTTCAACCAGGCAGAAGCAAGAAGGGCCTCTGGCAGGTTGATCAGATGACTTCTCTTTTGTCTACTCTCCAAGTAAGGAGAGAGGCAGGAAAGGAAGCGTAAGCCCTACTGTCAGAAGAGCGAAGGCATGCTCTTCTCATGCTCCAGTCCCTGGAGAGCTGCCACCTGACGTACAGCACACCATTATTTTTCACAAGTCCTCCTTCTCCCTGCTCTTGCTCTAGAGGGATATTGGTTCATGCTCCAGCCCTCTGTCCCCATGTTCCTTGTGCAGCCCCTCCACACCTTGGTCAAAGCAGCACAGGAAATAAGGACAGCTATATAGTAGTTGTAAAGCACCTAGGACTCCTTCAATGGGACCTGGCAACTGAGAGTCCCTTCTGAGGCCACCGCAGAGTGGTGGCAAGGCTGCCTGAAGCACCAAAGGGCCTGCCAAACTCAGCCTCCACTCCAGCTTAGCATTCCTCTGCTCAAGGGAAATCATTTCCCCTACACGGATTCACTGATGTACAGCTTACAAGTTAAATACTGTCCCCTAACTCACACATTCACAAGCACATGGTCTGCAGCTGCAGGGAGGAACCCCAGGGGAGGCAGAGCTGTTGATGTGCCATTCATGGCCTGCCACCAGCTGAGAAAGCTCCCATCTGAAAGGATGAATTGCTTATCTTCAGCATCAGATGTTCTTCACACTGTCTTAGATGATCAGTCCGATGTCTAAGCCAATCCCCTCCTTTTCCATAAAAATCACACAGATCCATGAAGGAAAAAACTCCGACCACAACAGACTGTGCTGCTTGGTCCATACAGCACCTTTACCCTTTGCTCCCTTTCTCATGTAAGTGCCAGGAACCACGTGCTGTTACCTTGGGTTTCTCTTCTTTTGAGGACAGAGAAAGACAGATGAAGAGCTGTTCTTCCTATGGCCTCTGTTTCAGCTTGGGACAGGTCTACACTACTGTCACAGAGCTGTAGTAGCTGGGACCAGAGCACTGGGCACGCCTAGCTTGCAAACCAGACTCCTACTGAACAGCGAATACTGTGGACAGACTCCTGCAGTACCCAAATCAACTAGTCCTAAGTTATGCTGGCAATTTCAATGTAATGCTGCTCCCCATCTTCACTGAATCCTGTTTTCAAGGCGAGGGTGGTAGCTTTATGTTGTAGGGATTGTTTTGTGCCAAAGCAGAGAACAAAAGAAGTGATGGTAGGAATGGTATAGAAATGCTCAACCTACTTGACTGGTGGAGTCCAAGGCCAGTACACTGGCCCACATCCTCACAGCCAGGAGGAGACCTGCTGGTTGAGCACAGATTCTTTCATTCCTGGAAACTACTGAGAAAAAATGAAATAAAAAGCTAGGTCACTGAGACTACTAAATGCCGTGAGGCATGAGAAACATATGCAGAAAGGCTCATTAATCACACAATACCCTCATCCCTCCCTCCTGTGCTTTGCATTGGGGATCCAAGACAAACACTAGAGTTTTAATCTCTTTTCAAGAAATTACACTAAATGACATGAATCCTTCATTTCTCCATGTTGGAGTTTCTAGGCAGTAAGACTTTGCTATAAATTCTATTCCACGCCAGGTAATCATTTTAAATAGTTTTAAAATGGACCTCCTTGACATCTGATGGTGGGAGGTCTGAGATACTCCACATGACCAAGTCTACTTCTCTGAAGACACTGTGGTATTCCCCCCCACTTATATAAAAAGGGCTGCTTCTTTTTGTTGTTGTGTGCTTTTAATGCATCTCCCCTTCTCCAGAAAACATTCCCAGGGTTTTGTGACACCATGAGAGTAAGCCTTGCATGGGATCATGCTTGAAGGGAAAACTAAAGTTCTCCCCTACAGAGGGCTGAGGAGACTCCATAGCCAGGGTCGTTCCAGAGAAGACCAGCAGTACACTTCCAAGGGAAAGCAGGCGCCAGGAACTCAGGACTGGTATCATGATTTTCAGTCTTGCTACCTAATAATGTTATGCTAGCACAATACATATCTGCAGGTCTGAGATGTAAAAATAAGGTCCCTACAATTAAATGCTAATGTGAGCTACGGTGAACAATCTAAGAAGGAGGAACCAGCTACATCAGGTTTTTGGACAACTGCTCAAAGTGGGAAGTTCCTTATGTAAGGCCTAATTTTAAAGTAATAAAACCAGTTTTCTCTCTTCCTTCTGCCCTTAATGGAGACTCCACACCTAGAAGACCACTGTCCCCAGGAAGCAAAGGGCATTGTTGCACACTAAGAGGAGAAAACAACACTGAAGGGTGCAGATCCCACTGTGAGTACCTGCAGCAACACTAACTCAACACATCTTCATCTTTCCCTGTCTGCTTGGTCGGCTCCTCCTCTGCCACAACTCACTGACCCCTTACTATTCCCATTTTAAATTTCTGTAGCCTTGCTTATCAGCAACACAGTAAAATGCCCGAGTCTGGAACATCTTTTTAAAATGCTGTCTTCTTTTTTCCCCCCCCAACCAGAAGGTTTCATTGACAGAGGTTTTATTAGAATCACAGAATCATTTAGGTTGAAAAAGACCTTTAAGATCAAGTCCAGCCAAAAAACCAGCATTGCCAAATACACCACTAAACTATGCCCATAAATGCCACATCTCCAAGTCTTTTAAATACCTCCAGGGATGGCGACTCCACTGCTTCCCTGGGCAGCCTGTCCCAGTGCTTGATAATCACAGAATCATAGAATAGTTAGGGCTGGAAAGGACCTTAAGATCATCTAGTTCCACCCCCCCCTGCCATGGGCAGGGACATCTCACACTAAACTATGTCACCCAAGGCTCTGTCCAACCTGGCCTTGAACACTGCCAGGGACTGAGGATTCACAAGTTCCCCAGGCAGCCCATTCCAGTGCCTCACCACCCTAACAGGAAAGAACTTACTCTTTATTCTTCCCTTCTTCCCCTGTTTAAGTTTTAACCCGTTACCCCTTGTAACTTGTCACTACAGTCCCTAATGAAAAGGCCATCCACATCATCCCTATAGGCCCCCTTCAGATACTGGAAGGCTGCTAGGAGGTCTCCACACAGCCTTCTCTTCTCCAGGCTGAACAGCCCCAACTTCCTCAGCCTGTCTTCATACGGGAGGTGCTCCAGTCCCCTGATCATCCTCGTGGCCCTTCTCTGGACTTGTTCCAACAGTTCCATGTCCTTTTTATGTTGAGGACACCAGAACTGCACACAATACTCCAGGTGAGGTCTCACAAGAGCAGAGTAGAGGGGCAGGATCACCTCCTTCAACCTGCTGGTCACGCTCCTTTTGATGCAGCCAGGATAAGGTTGTCTTTGTGGGCTGTGAGCGCACACTGAAGCTGGCTCATGGTCAGTTTTTCATCAACCAACACCCCCAAATCTGTCTCTGCAGGGCTGCTCTGAATAAACAGGGAAGGAGGGAAGAGAGCGCTGAGCTGGCTGGAGGATGGAGGCAGAGACATTCCCCCTTCGCAGCCACACCACGCTCCAAACTTCAGGCTGCTCTCCTGCCGCGGCCATGACAACTCCCCATATTCCATGGCAGCTTTTGTCACAAAAGGACTCAAATTTCTGGAACCCCCTGTATTAAAAAGCTGCAGGTACTGTACACCCACTAACGCTACCATGCTAACCAAGAGCTGGGGGGCTAGCATAGTGTCTTTGGGGCTGACGCTGAATCCTTTCCATGAAGGCATTTTTCCTAATATCCAATCTAAACTTTCCCTGGCACAACTTGAGGCCGTTTTCTGATTCCATTGGCTGTTATTTTGGAGAAGAAATAGACCTCACCTCATGACAACCCCCTTTCAGATAGCTGCAGAGAGTGATAAGGGCTCCCCTGAGCCTCCTTTTCTCCAGGCTGATCAACCCCAGTTCCCTCAGCCGTTCCTCAACACACTTGCGCTCCAGACCCTTCACCAGCTTTGCTGCCCTTCTCCAGACAACTCAGTATCTCTCTTGTAGCGAGGGGCCCTGAACTGAACACAGTATTTGAGATGCGACTTCACCAGTGCAGAGTACAGGGGAACGATTGCATCCATAGTCCAACTATTAACAGCTATTCTGGTGGAAGTGGATGGATAGTAAATGGCTGCAGAGAGGAGAGGGTGAAACAGGAACCCTGAGATGGAAAACTTCAGAGTCCTCTGGAGGACCCCCATGTGAACCCTCACTTTCAGCTTAAGTTACCAGCTAGAGATGACTGCAGAGCCAAGAGATTTTGTCTAAGCCTAGCACAAATAGGGCTGCCTTACCTATTGCTTTACAGCAGCAGGTATGATGGTGACACAACAATACATGTTAACGTGCCACCAGAAAAGCAAGGTATGTGATGCTCTTAACTCTCGCTGCTGCCCATAAGAAGCGCTGTCCGATCAAAGGGACATGGAGCAAAGACATAGAAGGGCCTTTCTTTCCCTGCTGGAAATATACTGACTAACCACCTCATGAAGGGTACTGCAGAAACCCTGCAGGCTCACTGCTGATGCCTGCATTGCTAACACTTCTGACTCCTGGTGCCCTGTCCACAAGTATTTCAGACAAGGCAAAGGAGATATCCTTATTTTAGTGACTAGCTCAGTTATCAATACAAGCACATTGTCTGTTCATCATAAACTTCCTTTGTATCTGCCGACTACAACAGGGAGTGGAGGGAGTAAGGGGAGGAAGATACTCTGCATTTATGTTTCCATTAATTCATCAAGAGAAATAGATCACACGTTCATTTATTCTGCGTTCCAGGACACTTCTCCTAGACACTATATATAGTTTCTCAGATACCAGTGTCTCCCTCACCTACATATTCACACTAATCCATATAAAAGTATGAGTCATTACACAAAGTTCCATCCAGAAGAGTAAGCCATTCATCCTTCGTGGGAGGAGGAGGAGAGGGGAAATTAAGAGCTGTTTCCAATTTAATTGGCAGACTACATTTTTGTTCTGCTTCCACTGGAAAGTGTGGTGCTAATTTTTCTGCCACAGCTTGCAACCACAGTGAGATCTCGATCTGCTTCATTTATGCCTGCCAGCAGGACCTCTGAAAAAATAAAACAGATCAGAATTGTATTTGCCATGTGCCTCTGGTCAGCGTGCAAGCTCTGTGTGCTGAACTAAATGCTTGTGTTGTCTGGGGGACTCAAATGTTTTAAACCTCCCTGCAACTGTTAAACCCCATTTTCATCACATAGATGGTAAAATGGCAGAGTTTAAATGGTACACGGTAACTCTCACACCAACTGCTCAAGCCTTGGTGTTGTAGCTTGAGAGCATGATACTTTCTGAATTCATTTTAAAAAAGGGAGAGGAGTAAGATGGATTCACTCACGATGCTCTGCAGCATACCCTCTCCTTTTACTTTCATACACTAAAGCACATATGCCCCACCCTGTCTTTTTACTGTATCTTCTAGTCAAAAATATGATTTCCTGTATGCAAGCAACTCTTTTTTGGGTAATTCTGAAGTGAGACTGCATAAAAAGCATCAACTTGGAACAGGTAGGTGCTTTAACTCCTACATCACCTCCTCCAACACAGGAGTTTTAATTAAGTGCTGCCCCTTCCAAAGTGACAGGGGATGGCTTGGACTGTCTTCTCATTTTTTACTCTTTGTGTAACTTCTGATTTTTCCCTCAGCTGCTTCTTGGCTTTGCATCACCTTCTTGCTCATTTTCTAATCCAACGATTCCAGCCTGGCAGCTGCATGCAACATTTATGACTATTTCAACTCAACCTCCCTCATCTTGTTCCTTTTTTCAGACAGCCCCTAAATCAGGGTGGCCAGTCCTTGCCTCCCAAGCAATTTAGGGCTCATTACCACGGACTGCATCATGCGAGAGGTGCAAGGGCTCTGCTGGTGAGGGAATAGCTGTGACCCTGCCAGGGTTGAGATGGGTAAAATCCACGGGAGCTGCTGAGCCCCAGGACCACCAGCAAGGCAGCCCCAAGGAAGCACTGAGCAGCAAATCCCCTGCAGAAGGATTGGCACCTTCTAAATGAGCTGCTCCCAGAGCTCCTGTAGCATTCAAGGAGTGATGCCCGGGATCTATACAAGAATCCTGCCAAGCAGGCTGCACGGTTACAGAGACCAGCCATCTCAAGTCCAAAGCAAACAAAACACAAGAAACAACAGCCAGAAAGTCTTTCTGCAGGAGATGAACTTGAGCCAAAGTGCTATGAGACTTTCCGCACCTTTTCCCAAATTAAATCAGTTTAATTCTGTATGACTTTGCTAATGATTCACAGATCTTGTTACATCTTCCTAGGGCATTCAATTTCCCTGCAGCTATTCCTTTTCAAAATGTGTATCAGTCCTTAATGCTTCCATAATGGTTGCCTATCAACACTTTTCAAATTGTCAAACACACAGTCCACAAGTACTGTGGGTCCTTTAGCTGCTGTTTCAATTAACAAGATACAAGGTGGCACAAACATCAGAAAGACTGCTCTACACCTCTACTTGATATCCAGTAGCTACATTGACCGCTCAACTTGCTCAAGCTCCCCTGGAGCAGAGCATTTGGAGCTCCTATCAACCATGAGCCAATGCCAGATACTCCAGGTAGAGAAAACACCTTTCTCTTCAGTAAGGAGTAGGTAAACTCTGTCCTGCTCCATAGTGGAAAATGACATAAACTGGAAAAAAGGGTAATCAGTAAGCACTAAAGCTGCACAAACTGCTAAAAAAGAAGGGCATTAGATCAATCAGATGTGCTTAGAAGGAGAGGTCCACTCCCTCCACTCCCATCTCCTCCCCAAGACAGTAGGTGCAACTTTTATCTTCACCATCAGC
Source organism: Pezoporus wallicus (assembly GCF_028554395.1). Classification (NCBI taxonomy): domain Eukaryota; kingdom Metazoa; phylum Chordata; class Aves; order Psittaciformes; family Psittacidae; genus Pezoporus; species Pezoporus wallicus. The sequence goes on along the minus strand of NW_026642717.1, from coordinate 706,740 downwards.
AAGATGGCAGCGTAGTTTGCTAGGCTATAGCGTTTCATCTGAAACTGAAGGGAATACGAGCATGCACACAATAATACATTCAACAAATATCCAAGGCATTAAGCAGCACCTGAACAGTTAAGGAAAATTACGGGCCCTCAAGTGAAGATTTCAAAATTACAAGGAAACAAATCTGTACTTGCAAATGTTAACTACAATCTTCTTGGGGTATGGCTGCAGAAGAAAAGCATCTCGTCTAAAGAGAGTGTCTCCTTGCAAATTCCAGGTATCTAAGCCTTCTTTTATTTAGTTTTAAGGCTCACCAACAGTTTGCATTAGATATTTAAACCTTAAAGGCTATGAAACTACTTAATCTCAAAAAATAGTTTTTTAAAGGCAAAAGGTACATACTTGCAGCTGATAAGCAACAATCAGGTAAACCTTTTTCTTTTAAAATACAGCTACTCTTTTTGCCTTCTGAAAGTTGCGGAAACTTGTAAAGGTAGAAAAGGCTAAAAAAAAAAAAAGGGAAAAAAAGAAACGCAACACTAGATAATTTTAAACACTTGGCATACCTAAAAAGGGCATATTAAACCACAACCTTAGTCATAAACCTACAGCAGCGAATCAGTAAGGGCAGAGACGCAGCACTGCAGGCACGACCTGCAGCCGCCGGGCTGTCGGCGAGGCAGCGGGTTGGAGTGCACGACAACACATGCCAAAGGAAGTGGGTGTCGGTGTAGTACCTCGCCCTGAGCATCTCCTTCTCTGCCCCACACCCTCCCCTGACCACCTGTAGCAGTCTCAGAGGAAGCAGGCATGCTCCCACATACTTTCCAGCGACGCTGCACCAGCCACAAAGTACGCACGCAAGCCATCGGCACACGTGTGAAAGTGTATACATGGAGTACCAGTGCCAAGTTTTTCTGCAATGATTAACCTACTCTGCATGCATACAGGCTTCCCCTTCTCTTTCTCTAATTTAAAGGAAAAACAATAACCCACAGAAAAGTAGTGCAAGGAGCAAGAAGGACCCCTCCGTCCTATTTGTGCTGTTTCCCTTTCTCCCCCCCATGCACACCTACCCACACCTACTCAGCGTTGGAAAAAGGCTGTAAGCAGCGTATTATCACTAGTGTGTCCTGGGTATCGGGAGCTGTGGTTTTGAGATTAAACAGCCAGCAAAGAAATTTCACCCTTTTGACCAGAATTTTCCACAAGTGACTAAGCATGGGTTACGAAAATAAATAAAAAAGAGAAAGAAATGTCTTAAATTTCCTCTCATGGTCAGATGGGCAAGATCAATTCTCTGTGATAAGCTAAAATTAGGGCAAAAAGGGCACATACCAAGTGTCCAAGAGAAGGTGCCTGGCTGTGGGGACCATGCTGCTGAGGACACTGAGAGCTGGTGCCCAGATAGCAGGACCTGGCTTGATGACTCTCCTTGCAGGCCCCAGAAAGGCACTCTGCCTCCACCTCCTTCAAATACTTTGCCAGCAGTATCTTTTCATCTGTTGTCAGCCTTAAAATAAAAATAAATGCAATCCCCCTAAAAACAGCCCAGCTCCACAGAAAAAAGAAGTTTTATCCCCATAAACCCCAAATGACAAAGCAGCAGGAGGGAACAAGTGGGGCTCGGGGAAGGAAGAGGTGTGGGGTCTCTGCTGTTAAGAAAGCAACTTGCTTTCCAAAGGTCATCTGGAAACTCTGGGGGCACTGCATATTCTGCAGCAATGATTTCTCCCTCCTTAAGCCGTTTCAGTCTCAGCAATGAGCCGGGGGAGGCGGCCATGGGTGGGGAAGGAGTTAAAAATAAAAACAAACACTGAAAAGCTGTATGTAAACTGTTTCACCCCCGTGATCATTTCAACTCGTGGTTTCTGTAACTGACTGAGCAGCGCACCTGCAGAGCAAGCCAGGTCAGGAGATACCTCCTTATAAATACCCTGGAGAACCCTCACCCGGCTGTGCCTCCTCAGGCACCTCTCTGCACAGGAGGATGACACAGGCATCCTACTTCATGGGAACGTCCTAAACTTTACATTCAGGGAACAAACAGAAGCTGCAGGGATAGAGAGGAAGAAAAGCAAAATTCCTCAGATATAAATACCCTGAATGCAATTTCAGCTTTGCAACAGTTAACACCACCCTTATCTGAATTTCAACAAGGTCTCGGGTACTTGGTCATCTCTGCTTCTCCCCACAGTCTCTTAACCAGACAAACAAAGCGGGTGTGCCAGATGTTAGACCAAGTACAGCCATAAATCCTGCAGCCTCCTCTGTCCCGTTCAGGTGACCTGAAACCTGAAGTGCCAACCCAGCAGTGAAGTGATGCCCTGAACACTGCACACCCTTGTGAATGGTAGGTGCCCATCTCCAGCACCAGTTCAGCACACAAGGTCTGTCACCCTCACTGACGGTCAGACATCCTACAGGACTGGGGAGAGTGGAGTGGGGTTTGGCAGTCTGGCTTTGCCGACCAGCACCCATTAGCAGCTCCCTCTCCACTGAGCACAGGAGACCCAAGGGCACAGCCACCTGGCACCACCAACCACACGGAGCTGCAGTGGGCAGCAGAACAGCCTCCACTGGCTCAAGATATCCTAGGGAGGTAGAGGTTTTGATTTTGGAAAGCAAAGGAGTAACATCATAATATGCTAATCTTACCACAAGAGTTTCTGAGGCTATTCAGGTACGGCTTTGGGGTCCCTCCATACACAATCCCACATGGTTCATTTTTTTTGCTTGAAATCACACCCAGGAGCAGCACTTGTACGGGCTGGCTCCTGGACACCTTTCAACCAGAAGCAGGTGAAAGCTCAGCTCACACTTGAGCCAACTGAGAAGCAGATATACCCATGAAGTTTTCAAATTCCAGCCCAGCATTATTGCTGAGAAGTAAAGCTCAGCAGCTGCAACTGCGTCCAAATCAGAAACATGTAATTTTTGGAACAGCTGAAATCAGTCTAAAGAGGCAAGTGCATTAATTAACACTGCTGATGTTGGGAAATGCGCAGGTAATCACAATGAGCAAGTCTCAAAGGCTGGTGTTCAAATAAGCATCCCCAGTATGGCTGTTTGTCCAAAGCTTAACCAAACTATTCGAACTTGCTGGTCTGCAAAGTCAGACTGCAAGGAAAAACCTTTCAGAAGACGCAGTTCTTGACACTACAACATGGCTACCAGGACACAGACTGGAATTAGATCCTAGGAATGGGGAAACAGATCTTCCCCTACATTTTCCTCAAGACCAAATCATATTTTCTATTCTGACAGCAAGCAGAGCACAACAGACTTCTCTAATATGACCCCGTTACAGGGCAGCAGGAGGTGACCATGGGCTGCCTGCAGACTGAACAGCCAAAGGCTATTCTTTCCCATCCACTGGCTTTTGTATTGCTTGTTTACAGAAGTGTGGCACTGAGGACACTCTAAAACCATCTGCACCACAGGACGATCACACACAGGGACAGTAACTTCACTGCAAGGGATGGACTGAAGTTGTAAGAGAAGACGACAGGTGCCTGTGGAAGAAGGAAAACATCAGACCAAGCAGAAACCCCTTTTGGTACCCATGTTTACCACCTCACCCTACCCCCTGTGCACACACACCCTCCCCACAGCACTCAAGTCTTTCCTGCACTTTGAATTCCTTTGCTGCTGAGCACGGCAGTCAGCCCTTTCATGTTATGTTAGAGCAGACTGTAAAGACTTTGGTCCTGTAAAGCTCTCCCGTGACATTACTGACCTCCTCACTCTCTATGCTACTCCAGTTTCCATAAGAAAGAAAAAAGTACTTAAAAAAATCTCAAGCGATTCAAACAAGTACTGTGTTCATTTTCAGAAATGACTGGCATCACTTTGAGATCAAAATATCTACCCAATTGCTGTAGGAAGGCTTTTTAGCTTCAAGTTCTATACAGATAAAACTTCAACAGCACAGTAATTTATTTTTGTCCAACAAAAAGAATTGTGAAAAGCACCAGAAATATTTGCAGCAGGCCACTAATGCCAATTCCAGCTTTCCTTGCAAGCTATTTTCACTACATTAGTCTTGATAGCATCACAATTTGGAGAGGTAGGGAACAATATAAATTAACAAAGTCATGGCAGCCTAGGGAGGAATGGAGGGAGGGAAATAAGGAGGCAATATTTATCTGCTGAAAGTAGGAGTTGCGAAGAAAAACAAGCATTACACTGACTGAGTAATACACAGGTTGGTATATAACAACTTGCACATTACATTTGCAACCTTGTGTTTTGCTTTAATAACCGTGCCTAGACAAAGCAGCTGGACTGTAGCTTTACCATGATGCACACCAGACCTTACTTGCTTTGATCTTACAGAATAGTAAAAATTTTGAAGAGAAAGTTTAGAGATGACTTGAATGATGCTCACAGCTTTTTAAGGTTGGAATTTGGTCATTACTGCATTAAGCATTACTCACTTTCTGAACAAAGTGGAAAGTTAACACAAATTGGCAGATGACTAACTGTCCAAGAAACAGATCACTGAATGAATCACTGGCTCTACTTTTAGTCTAATAATAAGCCAAACGAAGAGGAACAAGAAGGGAGAAAAGACCAACAAAAAATTTCCTTGCAGAGTGCTTACATTTGCACTGCCCGTGAACTTCCAGCTACAGCAAACTACGCAACGATTTTACAGTTTACCATGAGTTTTACACTGGGCTTAGCTCACTGACATGCCTCACCATTACTTCACACCATCAATTAATCTGGATTTCTGTAAAAAGAAGCTCCCCTCAGTACATATTTAATAACAGCTACAGGAATAAATTAGGGGATTGAAAATGCAGTTAAATCGCCAAGTAGAGTCAGAAGCATTTGGCAGGTTACAGGTTCAGCACACAGAAGTACCTCAGGAACAGCAGATACCCGAAGTTGACGTGAAGCAGAATTTAGGTTTCTCAGCTTGAAAGCAGGACCTAATGAAAAACCTGCAGACACTCTGATTTCTGCTAGTCAAATTCTGGCCAAAAGTTCGCCCAATATACATGGCAGGCACTCAGCTTTGCATAAAATCACCAGCTGTGCTGCTCAAGAACACAGGAGAACAGTGGCAGCGCTATCCCTCCTTCTAAACAACAGCCAACTGGCTCCAGCAGCCACAAAGGGCGAAGCTATGCATTACGGCTCAAAGTGATGTGTTTGCCCCTTTCCAAAGGCTCTGCGTCCCCAGTGCTCCCCCACCTACCCTGCCTTAGCCCTGCTACTCTTCAGACCCCTGGTCTTACTCTTCAGATTGTCTAGAAAATTAGCCAGGGCTAAGAAAACGGTAGACTGACGTGTGCTAGGTTGGAGAGCTGAATCAGCTCAGCAAAGTCCAAGCGCACAGCCAAGCAGGACCTCCTGTGTTCACCCAGCACCAGCCCCTCTAGTTACAATAGGTTAGACTCCATCCTTCACCTAAGCAAAGGCAAGCCGCTGTGAAATGCACTGAACCCATTACTCAACAGCTCTAAGTGCCCATGCTTGCCATCATCCCCAGAGTGATAAAAGATTGGAAGGAAAACCTGAGGGTCTAGGATCACAGCCGCCTGGCTCAAAAAAACTCTCCACAACCAGTTCATCTCAGCTATAACTTAGGTTATACACAAGAGCTCATCACAGCTGGGAGACAGGTGACACACCAGGTCACATCAGGCCAGGAGCAACCAGAATGAAGTCAGAATAACACAGTTATTTGAATGTTTACAAAAGAGAGCACTTTTGCATTTTGCTAATGTAGAAGACTTGCTTGATTGAGTTCTGTTTTCCTCTAACGTTTCTTTCAATTGTCTGTTGCAAACCCAAGCCAAAATTAAAGGGCCTGAACCTCTCACTCCCTGGCAGCAATCTCTTATGACCAAACTGCAGGTTAGGCTGGGTACAGGTTGATTTGGTTTTTAGTAGTACCACCACACTGCAAAAGCAAAACAAGAGTGACCTTCAGGAGATGGGGAAAGATGCTGTGATGGCCATTTGCCCCTTAGGGGCTAGGTGTCCCATGGCCAGCTCTAGGTCTTTAAACAAATTTTGGTTTAATTTGATTCGTTACCCAGGTTCTTCCCAGACCCTGCAGTAAACTCAACCCGCAGAAAACTAACCCTGTGCACACAATGAATAACCTGCTGCCAATTTAGCTCTTAGGACTGGCCCACTGTGAGATGACACAGGTGCCATGGCAAGTACAAGGCAAGGAGAGGAGATGATGCAGAGCTGAATGAACCACAAGCTCAAAATTCAGTAGCAACAGTGTCCGTCGTTCTTCACAGGCCCAGCCCTTGGTGACTCTGGACAACAGTCCCATTTCCAAGTCAGCAAAGCTCACAACATGGATGAGATTTAGATGCATTATTCATTTGTCATGACCCAACCTCAGAACACTTCTAATGGCAATTATCTTCTGAAGACAAGCTGAACTCAGAGCACTGAACCTGTGTCCTCCTGAACTCTGAATAACCACTGACACTCTATTTTGCAGTCTGTGCTGATTATTATTTGTGAGCTTCAGTAAGAACTGTCCATAAATGAATCCCTTAAGTTGGAAATTGGCCTTTTACTGCTACAGATCTGAAAATAGTAAAATCTCTCTTAATGTTGCCATGTAACAAACAACTGGATTTTCACATGTTTCAAAGTTATATCTCCACAGGCTTCTACGCCTCTATTTTTAGTGCGCCTCTCCCAGTAAGAAGCTACAAGACAAAGATTCTCCATCACAGTCTGGTTATACAAGAAACTAACACCACATCCACAGTATTTCAGCACAGTCCAAATTAACTACATAAATATATTTAAATATTTAATGGGAAAAGATGCCCGCTGACAGAGAGGGAGCTGGGATATCTCTAGATTTACTGACGATCTGCCCCAGAGTAGATTTTGAAAAAAGCACACTCTGCTTTTAAAACAGAATAATAAGCAAAGAACGATCACATCCTCATAAGGAATAACTTACCAGTATAAATATTGCAACAACAGAGAAAGTAAACACAGAGATTTCATAAATGCTGGAATTTTCAGTCTTAACAGGGAAGAAAAGACTAGCTCTGCCTCATTTATAGTCTTTAAATCTTTTAACACAGGCAACTTGAAAGGAGGCAGCAACACTATATATTAATGAAGCAGATCAGGAGACACTGATTGGACTGCTATTAGAAGTGAAATACCTCACACAAAAGAATTAAAATTTGATATACTCCTATTTGATATAGAAGGGCATGCCCTGCTTGTATGAAAACAAAGTAACCTCACGCTCCACAAATTACAGTTTAAAAAAAGCACGGTATGTGCTAGGGGTTGCTTCACTGCCCTGAACACAGGGCAATGAACACAGACTCTTTACATTTAGCTGCATAGGTAAATAGCTAAAAGGACGACAGTGTATTTGAAATCTATTACTTAAAAAAAAAAAAAAAAAGAGAGAAAGAGTTTAATAGATCACTTTCTGTATCACTTTCAGTACTGGAACATGTGCATTTCCTCCTAGGTACTGACAGACACATCCTGCAGTTGTCATTTATTCTCCAACTCCTATTTTCTGTTTACTTTCCTTTCCATATCCTATGACCCCAACTCAGACTGCAATACAGGTCACTCAGCAATCTTACTGTCCTCTCTTTAACAAAGTGGAAGAACAGCAGCTCAGCAAGACAAGGTAGTGTGCCAAGTCTTCCCCAACTTGTCATAAATAGATTATACTTTCCAGATGCGCATCTTACACACTGAAACTGAACATCAGCAATACTCACTGCAGTGAAACACCAAACAATGAGGAGACAGCAGAGGGGAAGATTTTAGCACCGCCAGCAGGGGTACAATTAGGGCTTTTTGGCGGGTATGAGATCTTTCACTGTTGCACAGCAAATCACTAAAGTTTTCATAAATTTTGCTGTATGTTTTGGGGTTTTTTTAAAAGTAAAAAGCTCAAAGTAATATTTTCCAACCTTTCACTAAGAGTAGGGGCCAAACCCACATGTTTTAAAGGTCTTCCACAGTTTTATTATTAGAAGTAGAAACCCTACTGATACTGATGAGTCATTTGTATTGGCGGAAACCAAGAACACCCATTTTCTTCATGTGTTACAAGGATCTCAATGTGGTTTTCTATTCATTACTGGTAGAAGTAGTTGACTAAAACCAAAACAAGTGACAAGAACTCACCTTACTGTTATTAAAGCTGGGTTTATATCAGCTGATTTTGTTTATCACACTTTTAGAGACTGCTTATTTTTCACTCCATTTCACAAAAAAAAGAAAAATATGCAAAAGGCGACTTCGAATCTAAATTCTGTGACAGTAAATCCAGAACTGCAGATGGATAATTCACACTGCTTCTGCAAAGGCTTTTGTGATCGACTAAGAAAGTAAAAACAAAGGAGGGAAGAAAACAAACCACAAGAAGATCAGTTAAAAATCATCAGTCAGCAGAATCTATTGCTTTAGGATCCTTATGAGTAATCAGAACAGAATCTGTAAATAAAGAAGCAGTTGTACAACAGTGCAAGTTATCATCTTCATGCAAATGAAGACATCCTTTCATGCTAATGGCCAACAATATTGCCACACGGGAGATGAAAAACAGACCAAAGAAACTGCAAAATTCTGAGAATTAAAGATACCTAAAACTAGATTGTTAATAGGAATGCCTTGCTGGCTTTAAAGATTTCTGCCATAGAAAGGGGCAGAGGGGAGAAGACTGTACAGCTAGCAATCATCAAGGGAAGATATAATTCATACGCTGGACATGGCACGTCCAAATCAGGAACAGTGCTCAGGGGAATTCTTTTTTTTTGTAACATCCCATTCACAAAAAAAAGAAAGCAAGAAACAAACTAAACCCCAGAGGTTTGTTCCTGCTGAATACCCATAGCATCTAGATACGCTTCAAGCACAACCTCTGCAGTGGTGCAGTGAATTTGTTTCGCACTCTCCGCCTAGCAGAACAGCAGCCTGGCAAAATGACAGTGTATTTTGATATTACTGGGGAAGGAAACCACAGCAAAGCAGTGACCAAAGAACTGAAAATAACCTTTGAACAACAGCTCGGCACTGATGGTCTCTCTGCCTGCGCCTCCTATTGTGGATAGTTTATTGCAAGGGTAGCTCCAAGCTGCACCAGACATGTGAGTCAGCAAGAGCAGCTTGTAGGAAACTGCTGACATGTTCAATTGCTCTCACATACACTGAACACACCTACCCACTAAATAAAAAACAGGCTGCATGCAAATTGGGGTAAAGCAACACCTCCACACCTACAGTTCCTGTTTTCCTACTTCAGGGTTAGGTTTTAAAGCGATCGCTAATAATGAAAAGAGAAAACCTCAGTGGATGTCAGCTATAACAGTACCTATGATTAAGTCTCAGGGGTCATTTTGTTTATTTGAACAGACATAACTGCTTTTCCCCTTTTCAAAAAACAAAATTGCTGCTCTACAGCCCAAAAGCCCAGCACTGTGACAAGCAATAAACAGTTCCTGTTTTTTTAGTGGAAGACTCTTCTTGAACCTATCCATTTACCCATCACAGCCCAGATAAGTGTTTTCAAAGCTTGGGAAAAAAAAACCAAACAAACAAAAAAAAGAAATAAGCTCCCAGCTTCCATTTAAACTCCTACTAGGGGTAAACTGGAAATTCCCAGGGTTTTAATTTCTAACAGCTTTTCAAGCATCTGTTCAGTTGACACAAAAGCAGAGAAAGTTGTATGCAAATTATAGGTCTCCGGAATAAATCTGGGAGGATCCAACCCTTTCAGGTCACGGTTCACATTAAGAAGAAGAAAACGGCATACCTCAGGTCCCAGTGCCTCTTGACCACCACCACCACCTCCTCCTGCTTCTCCTCTTTGAGACACTCAATCTAAAGTGTGTCAATGTGCTCTGAGGGCAGGTCTGCATGATTAGGTGTAAACAGCCAAGGGGGAGCAAAGGCAGAGTAGATCACAAAGGGGTGAGGGGTTATACATGAAGAGGCTGCACACCTGGCAGCCCCCTCAACCACCCAAGAGCTGCAGTTCAGCCCCTGCAACATCAGGAGCCTTTGGAAGCAACCTGTTTCACACTAAAAAGGGACAAATCTATCGATCCGCTGAGATGCCAGTGCAGCACAGCTGGTGTTCTTCAGGTTGTTGCTGGGGCTCTTTCTGCATAAAGATCAATACAATCAAGCAGAAGAGTTTTCAAGACCGATTTTTGACAGATCAAAGTTACTGCCATACACATAAACTTTGAGCATAAAGGTTCTCCCAGACGTATTCCCCAGTTCCTTTTTGTTTACCTGTTCTGAACATATGGCTGCTCTTCAATCAATACTATTAGTTCTAGCTAACTCAGGGGCCTCAAGTCCGTCACAGCCAGGGAGGGATTTGTATACATTCCACTGCTCCCCTGCTCTAAAATTGTAATTCACAGTCAAAGAGTAACACAGTAACCAGTCCTCTTTTCAATACACAGCAAAGATGTTCCTGCCCAACTAAAAGGCAAAATGAACTCACTGCAACTCAGCTGGCTATATTCATGAATTTTACACCTTCGTCATACAAGCGCCAAAATGGATGCGTAATATTCAGGCAGCTGCCAAGGTTAATATCTTCTGACTGAACTTAAAGGAAGGATGACCATTTGTTGCAAAAAGCTGAATAAGCAGTTTGAGCACTATTCTGGAAGACCTCAGGGAGTTACTGGGGGTAGAAAACTACTGCCCACTCAGCTACTATAGCAAAATCATTTAAGCAACTACTCAAACATCAGTGAAGAACTGAAATACCAGAAAGACCCTCTTCTACATTCTCCCCAAACGCCTGTAGTCAGGAGAAACGCTGGAAGCAGCAAGACTAGCTCTAGTTTTTATGAAAGCTGTAAGTTTAAATCCTGATTTTCTTCCACACATTAATGGAATCATTGGTATATTTCCCCTAAGAGTTTAAACTCAGAAATAACTAATATAAGACCATTACACCCAAAATGAGCTGAGCTGAAAATTCAGACCCAGACATGAAAGACAGAAGCATGCATTCCTGCAAATGTAAGTCAGGATCTGTTAAACACTACAGGTATGTTCATGCAACTTGTAAACTACGAAGCCATTCAGATAACAATCCTTTGATTAAAAAGGCATGCACATCTTGATTTGAATATATAAACCGTGTTCATACCACCTAAATTAAAATCACAAAAGACTGTTCACATCACACAGAAAATGCTATTCAATTTACATCAACAGTTTATTACATAAAAATGTCATTACTACTGTAATGATTACTTCACATATATTAATGTTACACATCTCATTTTTCTGCTTAGTGCCATAAATGTCTTTTAGCTACGCTCTAAGAGGTTGCCTCTTTATCTGTGCATATGTGAAGTCCTACCCAAAAAGAATGCCACAGGCACACAATCAGAAAACATCTTTTTTATTATTATTTTTGGATTTCATGAAAAAATAAAAAATGCAACTGATTTTTTTTTATATAAAAATACTGGTGGTATTTTTATGGAAAAAATTGAGGAAAATAACTAACCAGCAATCACACCGCAGCCTATTAAGAAAAAATTGCTATTGCACATCAGAACAGAAAATCAAGCAATGAAACTTTTAAAATAAGGAAGGGCAAGCAACTTCTGTTACATATTCCACGCTACACATCATGTAAGGAGGGTTTTAGTCTCAGCTCTCTTTGTTGTTAATTATGCACATGCAGAAAGAGATACGCGAGATTGCTGTACAGTATCGAAATTTTATTAAACTCATTCATTTCAACGAGCCTCTGAGGGCTTCTACAATGTCAAAGATTTACCAGAGTCTCCTCATATTAGAAGCATCACGTCTATAACACTGCCTGTTCACTGGGATTTGGACCGATGTTCTCGGCTGGCAACTCGAGTGCCATCTCTTAACTTTCCTTCACGCTCAGCACAGAAGAGCAAACAGCTGATGTCTCCTTGCTGCAAAATGAACGACAGAAAGCAAAGAAGGAAGGCGAGGAAGAGGTCCCACCTACATCACCAGCGTGTCCTGCCAGCGTGCACGACATTAATACCAACAGACATTCCAGATGCGCCTCAGGGTCAGAAAAGGACTAGAAATACCTGTCCTAGCACTGTTTCCCTGCGTAGGATACCTGGGCATAAACAACTGTTGATGATTAACCAGTTGGGATCCATCAGCACGTGCATCAATTGTGTATCTGCTGTGTGCAGCTTTCCCATCCAATCTTTGCAATTGTAACAGTTTTCAGAAATTTTAGTTTAACCTGCAAATTACGCAGAAGAGTTGCCCAGCAATGCACACTCTGCTTCTGCAGAGCATTTCTGTAAAAGATCTCTTAAATATCCTGACAATCTCCAAAATCATTAGGGACCTTTCTTGTCTCGTGCTTGACAGCACAGCGCACTGGTGTACATCTGTCTGAACGGCTCATCCAGTGTTCAGAGAGCAAACCAGCAGGAAAACTAGACGCATGTTCCTGCTTTTCCGATCCTCTACTTTTACAATTAGTCACGGCTTCCCTCCATTCCTTGCTGAGACCTTCAGAACAGCCTTTGAAGCTGGAGGGTCAAATGTGAGAAACGACGCTGAAAGCACAGGTTCGACACACCGCAGGGAAGTCCGACGCCGATCCATCTTGCTGCACAAGCGCCCAGATCCCGGTGTGAAAGGGGGGCGGGCGGGACGATACAAAAGGCAACACAGGCTTTTAAATGAACGCGCCCACATCTGAAGTGGAATCTTATTTCTATCTGTCAGATGTAAAGGCACCTAGAAGGCTGGTGTAAGGCTGGTGTGAGGCTGTTGCTACAACAGCCCCATAGACAACAGCTTAACACACAACCTTATCGCTTTATTCCATTCATCTCATCAAATACAATTATCTCAAATTTCAGTATTTACATACCTGAAGAAGTCAATTTACCTAAGCACCACCACCCTCTTTAAACTGCAGAGCATTCCACCATCTACAGCACAATCTCAGACAATTCCCTGGCTGAAAAACATCGACTTGTCTCTAGCTCGAGCCCCAGAATACCAAATTAAAATATGCACAAGTTTAGCGACAGTTCCAAAGTCTGTAAAAATGGGCTTTAATCGCGAAAACACAGACACGGCTTCAACTAGAGCAAACAGCAACACAGTAATTTGCCAATCTTTCTCCAACAGCCTAAAGACTATTTCTAATGAGAGGACATCTCTGTCTTGCGTTTGTTAATAAAGAATGAAACCTGGGGTTTACTCCGGAGCTGCCGGGGCCCAGCGAGCAGGGCACAACGATCTCACGATAACCGAAGCGTTTTAAGCAAGACACCCCGCCGCATTACAAAAATAGCCCGCTCCACAAAAGGAGAGGCACGATTTCACACTTAGCGTCTTTTCATGACAGCCAGCGCCTTCGCGGCGCGCTGCCTTGCCTACACGCTACGCTTTAATGATCCAAGAAACTGTTATCGGAGTTCGCATCTCCCTCCGAACCCACAAAATCCGGGCTGGGGGGACACAGCGGGTGGGGGGCACACACACACACACACAACACGGTGCACGCCCGGGGGTGCGACGCGACGCGGTGTCCCCCTGCCCCGAGCCGCTGCAGGTGGCGGCGGGGCCGGAGGAAGGCGGCAGCGGTGGCGGGACGGCCCTTTAGCGGAGGGGCTGCCCCGAAGCTCCCGGCCCGCCCGGCGGCGCGGAGCATACGCGGACACACGCGCGCTGGGGCGCCTGCCGTGCACTCGCCGTTACGCAACGTGTGCGTTTCCCACTTGAAGGAATAAGCAGCGAGCGTTCCTCCGGCAGAGCCCGCGGCTGCCCCGGAGCTGGGTGCAGCCCCCCGCCTAACAGCTGCTCGGGGAGGAGGAGGAAAGCCACGCTGCCCCCCCACACTCCCGGACAGCCTCCCCCAAAACTTCACACCCCCCCCCTCCCCTCCGCCTTCCCCCTTCCCTTCCTCGGCGGGGCTGCCGAGCCGCGGAACAGGCGCACTCACCTCGCCTCCGCGCAACTTTCGGGGGTCGCCCCTCTCGCTGCAGCTTTGGGAAGGGGAAAAGGGGGGGGGATCGTGAGGCGGGGTGGAGCGGGCCCGGGTTGTGGGGGTAAAAGGCTGTTAGGGCTGAGGAGGTTTGGGGAGGGGGGGGTTTGCTCTTGTTGTTGCTGCTGCTGTTGTTTCGGAAATTCTTATTAGTATTTCTCTGCAGTCAGAAACCTGCACCCTCCCCCCCCCCAAATGAAAGAGAAAAAAATCCCGACCCAGACGCTCATCACATGGCGATTGCTTTGAACCAGCTGCTTCCAGAGCCAAAGTCTTGGCCGGGACCCGCTACCCTGGCCAGGCTTGGCCGTGAACTAGAAGGTGAAGGGCATGGTGAAGAATGCCCACCCTGTTACAGTTCGCTGCCGGCGCAGCCTGGGTGTCGATGGTCGTGGTGGTATTTAATGCGCTCCGCCCCAAAGAGAAACCTCATCCTACTTATAATGCTGACCGCGAGCGTCCAGCAGTCATGAGTCAGCCCTGCCGAACGTCACAGGAATAGATAAGTGCTCCGGAGCCTGAAAACAAAACCAAAATCCCCTCAAGCATTCCCGGCGCCAGAGGGTGGGCCGTGCTGTGCCCTATCCCAACAAGTGTAAGGTGCTTGTTTACCAGCCCTTTCTCGCCCAGAGGCCTAGCGCTGTGGTGCCTTTTGCCAAGTAGAAAGCTGTGATTCCAGAAAACCATCGTGATGCTCTCAGGGCTTCCGAGCAAGACCCAAATGCCATGAGACATGAAATGCAGTGAGGGGAACTAGTACATTAATAAACTGCATTCTGCAAGCCTAAGTTGCTCAAGTTGGGCTAGGACAGAAAAACATAAAGATGTGGGGTGGCTGAGAAAAAGGAAATTTAGAAAATAAATGATTCACGATAGGGGTTGTGAGTGAGATTGTCTCTGGAGACATCTAATTAAAGGGTGTTGGATAACTAAGGGGGTTACATTTTCCTGGGTCAATGGTCTTGAAAAAAGAATTGTGGTTGCAGTAAATGTCAATAAAGATTGATGGTGACCTACTGCTAACAAGTGCGCATTCAGTCATTAACATGTGCATGTTTGTTGTTTTTTCTGTGTTTATGTCAGTCTTTAGTGTACCTTTTCATACTCTGTTTCCCCCTTTCACTGCAGACAGATGATGTATACTATTTTCCATATCTTTTAGAGAGGAACAATTTCTATGAAGTTATTTCACTCATGTCTTCCGCTGAAATTGCAGCAGCTCCACCAGGCTAACTGTGTTTTCAAAGCCTGCTAGACTGTGGAAAACTGCAAATCCTGCATGCCAACACAAAATCAACTGTCTGTATGTAGCAACAAATGTATTGTCACTTTTTGGAAGCCCTGGCTTGCATTTTGCACGGGTGTCTTGTTGTGCAAAGCAAAAAGCTCTTTAGTTCAATAGCATTTACCCCTTTTACTTTTCCTAGCTACACATGGCTACAGAACAGCACCCCACTGGAGAATTTGACACATAAACTTCACTTTCCCTCTCCAAGCAATGTTCATATAAAGCCTTGCTCACCAGTGCCATTTAAGTTCTGGCTCTGCAGACATATATGGTGCTAAGCATGTGAAAAGTCCCACAGTGTGTAAGGGGACTTGTCATGTGTTTAAATGCTAGCAGACTGAGTCTCCTCATTGCCTTGTTTTTCCTAGAGACACAAAAATAATTTTGTATTGGCGTGAGAGATAAAAATACTATATTGAGAAGGACGAAGAGATAAAAATAAGCCTTACAGCATTTATAATGCTTTAGTTAGCACGCTACGTGCCCATTATGCCACGGCATTCAAAGTGCACATATTCTGTTATTTACAACACAGTGTGGGAGATAACCGCTCCAGGTAGTCAAAGCCAGCCAAATAGAAAACTCAACAAAGCACTCTGGATACGCCTCTGCCCATACCACATGTTTCGGAAAGGCACAATAATTGCCATTTATCTCACTGGCCGACATTTTAAAATGAATGTTACTATTTGGCTTAAAGGAAGCATGAAGTGAAAGCATCTATTTCAGATATTATTATTATTCTGTTTACCCTGTGATAAAATTTGCAGTGACTTTAGTGTGAACCAGATCCTGCTTGTGCTGGACTGAGATTGGCACAGATGGAAAGAAGCTAAAGCCAGGCAGAGACTGGGCACACAGGCTTTGTGAAAACTCACCCAACAACTCTATGCAGCTTCTGGTACACAAATACTATCAATAATTTTCTGACCAGCTCATAATGGAAGACAGGATCTTGATTCTTCTATATAATTCAGATTGTGATTTTATTATGGTCTCTGTCTATCTATCTGTATATAAATAACACCGGAAAACTGGGAAAAAACAACAAGAGTTGATTTTCAAAGGCAGGAGAAATATTGCACCAACAGAATGAAACCTACTCTTTAAAAATGGTGTTTTTATATCATGTGTCTTACATTTTAAAACTCATTTGCTTCCCAACTTATTCCCAAGCTGCTTATATTCCAGCAACAAATCCAGGCTGATCCTGTCTCTATTGCAATCAACTGGCTCCACACCTCAAATCTTGTGTAAAAGTAACTATTTCTGGACAGTTTTTCTTAAAGTACAGCCAAACTTTGTCAAGCAACGACAACAAAATGAGGTAGAAAAAACGTGAATAGATACAATTTAGAAGTTATCCCATGAATACTTCAGGGATAGCTTGTTGCGAATGCTACAATGCTATCCTTGAGGAAAGCTGAGACCCGCACATGAACAGCTGGTTTGAGCTCGACTCTGTGGGCAGATTTCCTCGCTACATGTTACCTTTACTAATTTCTTAATTAGGTGGCTTCTCTGCACCACCATGACTTCATCACTTTTGAGAGGACTGCCTGGTTGAGCTTATGGCACTTGACCTACTTCTCAGTGTTTTCTTTATGGATAACACAAAACTTTCCAGAGTATCTGCATTATGAATATCTATTTCAATCATACTTCATATGTAAATTTAAAAGATTTTAAATGGAATCCAATATTGTAAAACATGTCCCAACATCCCTTTCTGAGACCTCATTTGCATATCAATCTCGTTACTTGAATAGTCTTAATAGTGCCACTTGTTGGAGAGCTCTGTGTATTGCAAGGTATTTCAGTCACGTATTTATAAAAACGAATTGCTTTTTCCTGGGGATAGGTAATTCCCAATTTAAAGTTCTAAGGGAAGAGATGAAAGTACTATACAGAACAACTTTTGTTGCCGTCTCAGCTTCAACCGCTCTGACTCGGAAGACTCTATGAATGAGTGACATGTTAGCAGATCTTATGCAACTTGATTTTTACAATGGTAATGGAGAAGTGAAAAAGGAAAAATAAAAACAAATCTTGCCGGTTTTAACTGAGGCAATTGTAATTTCCTTCTGAAGTACATTTTACCCTGCAAAATTTGGGTGAAAAAGATCAACTTCCCTGGATAAGCAGCCCCAGTCCTGTGCACAGACCTATGTCATTATCAATAATTATGCACATATTCTCCTGGGTTGTGAAGGTAGAATTAATGAAATTGCATCATTTTCTTTGCAGTGATTAAGAAATTCACAGTTGATTACTGATTATACCACAGGCACTGTATGTCTTTTCGCAACCATATTCTAACACACCCCAGGTACATTGCGTTTCCAGGAGCACTGACAGTATGAACAGCACACCCTGAGTCAGTGGCTGTGACGGCTGTGAAGAAGACACTGTCATGGTGTGTGGTATCAAAGATCCACAGTATAATGTCTCCGCAGCATGGCTTGACATCACATCAAAAGCTCCACAAAGGAACATTTGCCACGCACAGAGCATCAGATCTCCAGCATGGTATTTTGAGGAGCTGATGAGATGTAATATATGAAATATATAGAAATATTAACAAAGTGTTGTTGCAAGGACTAAAATTATAGTGCTGGGGCAAGGCAGGAAAAAATGGCAGGCACTGACCTTTAAAAAAATAGATGCAGATAACAGAAAGGGAATCTAAAGAGCTGTTGACTTTGTATGTCAAGAAGTCAAGGGTCAGGAATCATTAAGGTTTATGTCTTATGTCCAAAACATGCTTTGTGGTCACTAAGTCAAAAAGTAGGGTCTACCCGGTGTTCATCTTCTTCAAAAAAAAAGAGAAGTAAACTGCTCAGATCACCTGCTTGCTGAGATTGCCAGACTTCAGTTTGACATAATAATACAGGAAAAGTACTTGCAACACCTGTGCTAGGCAGATAGGATGAATGACCTCAAGGTTACTCTTTTTATTGGTTCTAAAGAAGGTCAGAATTTTTCAGCCCTAAAGCGAACACAATCCTATCATCCTTCTGGTCTCTTGGAGTTCGGTGTCTTGAAAGGCAGTCCAAATATAGCCCACAGGGAGTCCTGGAGATGGCCAGCAAGGACAAGGCTTTGTCCTTGCCCATTTTGTCTCTAAATCAGTGCCACCTTCTGAGATCATCATCATCTCGATTACTGCTTTCATTTTTATTTTATTTTTTTTTACTTAGTATATTTATTATTTACAATTTCTGAATAACATTTTAGAATTTGTATTTGGAATTGTATTTTAAAATACAATGAAAAACTATATTATACTTCTAGTGTTTTAAAGGTCAAATCTTGCAAATTCCCTGATTCTGCAGGTCAGGATGATCCCAGAGCCTGCTTGCAAAAGCAAGGACATTCATAATGATGTATTTAAACCTCACTTCATGTTCCCCTATCACTAAGAATCAGGCAAATCAGCTCCAAAAGTTGTTTGAGGGCAACTGTGGACAAAGCTCAACCTTGTTTTAGCTTAGCTTGCTCAAAAGCCTTGTAATCTTTTTTTTTTTTCCCCAACAACCCTCTGTCTTTCCAGCTATCCAGAAAAGTGAAAATATCTGCAGCAAAATGTGGAAGTGTGGACAAAGCATCTGTGTTGGCAACATGGTCCTTTTGCAAACCAAGGGATGCACAAGAAGGGTAAAAAAAAACCATCCTTTCTCTTGAGCACTGATGAGGGAGGGACTGGAGAATAAGGAGGGCACGTGGTGGTTAACCCAGATGTGTCGGAGCAGTGTTTGTGCTCTAGAGAGTAAATATCAGGCAGGAGACATTCAAGAGGACAGAGATATTTCTGAGCAGTCCATATCTCTCCTGTGACATGTCAAAGGACACCAGTGATCTGGTGAGGTTTAATTCAAAGTCATGATTTTGGGAACGAACAGAAGATGGGTAAGAAAAAAAAAAACCCACAACACTACTCCATGGGGAGAACTTACTATTCCTAAGGACTCTTTGCTCCACATAGTCTTTAACATCAGTGAAAGCTTATGCACATGCACCAGTGGCTGACTAGACCCAAAACCACTAATTAAGAGTAAAAGCCTTGAGGTAATTATTACTCACAAACAAAGATACTGAGTTGGTAACAGTTCAGGCTTTCTAGCACCCATGATTCTGCTTTCAATGGATAACTGTAACTGGGGCTTTGTCCAATACATTTCTTACCCTCCAGGCTGGACTGTGGAGCCACAGCAGAGGACATCTTGCTGTTGATGGAAGGAAGTCACAAGGAGTTTCTTCAGAACTGGCAGTGGTAGTCGGATATCTGACTGGATGCCCGGCTTCTTCTGTGCCTCTGGCAACATCTCCCTTACTTCATGTAGCTGAAACTTGACTGGAGCATAAGAAGGCTCATGGAGGTTGAGGATGTTGCCCGGCTGAACAGAAGCCAGAGAAGAACAGTCAGGAGAGCAGGTGGGGAACATGGAAAGTGCAGGTGTACTGGCACTTAGGAAGCACACATTAACTGTACCAACACAGTGGCTTCCACTGCCTCTGATAGCATTGGAGCACATGTTGGAATATTTTTGACTTCTTATTCCAGGCTAAATCCCTGACACTCTGAAGTACCGAGGGCAGGTTGGAGTGCTTCATTTACTATGCTGAAGTCTTTGGCTTTTGCTAAGGCAGTTTGTTTTGCTTTTAGCTTTCATGCTAACAAAAAAACTTGGGACAGCAACAAATTTCTGGGTTTCCACTCAAATAACTAACAACTGCTTGATTTATTTAGTTCTCACATCCATTGCTTTTACTTTTTTTCAAAGAGACTGCAGGATGTTCTTGCACTTCAAGCAAGGACTGGGACAGGAAATATATTTCTGTAAGAGTGAAGATGGTGCTTTCCATGCAGAGGGATTTGTAAGCTGCATTCATATGTTTTTTGATTAATAGATAGTGTTGCTGAAGTGTTAGCACTTAAGGCAGAGGTCAAGTCTCTGTTATTTTTCTTTCGTAAAGGTGCAAGCAGAGTGCATTGGCTTGCAGCATGTGTGTGATTATTATTATTTTTTTTTTGCAGCTACAGCAAGTGATTGTGACCCCTGATTACTGGAGTGATTTAAAACTGCTCTTTGCTATGTTAACTTGAAGTTGTGAACTACAAAGGTCTGCTGTGAATAGCATATGAATAGAAAAGGGACTCTGTTGGAACTCGCTATTATGTTTGAAGTTGGTAGAAACTAGAGGTTGAAAAGACCCACTAGTTCACTGAATTGATTCATTGCACATGCGAGACAGAAACTCCTTGCGCAGAGATATCCTCCCTGTGTTTCTCAGGGAAAAGAAAACATTGAGATGTTTCTGGAGAAAATGCTTTGACACAATACAATCCATTAGGATGTCTACATTTTGACCTGGTTTGCCATCTAATTTTTGCATCAAATTTGCAGTGGCAGTTGCAGAATGGCTAAAAAATTAAAGCTTCATGTAGAACAAAGGTGATTTATTATGTATTTCCCTTTTTTACAGTGAAAGGAAATGCTATTCTGTAGCTGTTGCAATTCTCTTTTTCTCAGAAGAATTGTCAGTTTAGTCTAAATGTAAATGTTGTGAACACATAGGTAAGACACAAGGTTGATAATATTTTTTTTATTATTTTTAAGTATAAGCCCAACAAAACATTTTTAAACAACTGGCATCCTGCGATGTCTGAAATTCAGTAACAATACGAGTAAAAGCTTGAAAGCAGCTGGTAAAGAAACAAAATTGGTAATATTTGGTTATTATTCCAAGCAAAAGGAAAAAATAAGCAAATGCTGTAAAGACTGACAAGCAAATTCCATTAGAAGAAGTGTCAGTCATCTAATAATTGAAGTTAATTCAATTTATTTAATTTAACTAGACGTGTAGGCCAAGAAACCTTTTTCGTTTGCTTTCTTTTTTTTTTTTTTTTAATGGACTTTCATGGGAAGTTGATAGAGTTCCTCAAAGGAATAGACTTGCTAGCTGCAATTTACGTGTGGCACAGCCTACTTTTGTCTTTAGCTTATGAAATTTGGTCTAGTTTGTCATGACTACTTTCTTTGTTAAAAGGTAAAATGCACATTGGGCAAATGTTCTATGGCAATTTGCATAAAAAGTGATGACAAAGAGCAATTAATTCCTCATTATTATGCAGTGAAATGCTACTTTGCTCCTTAGTGACTGTAGAGGAGGGGTTTTTCTCTGTGTGTAAATCTGTTGTGGCATTGTTCTAAAAATAGTACTTAAGAGCCCTCTGCACTCTTTGTAAATCAGGGTCTTTGACACTCCATTGGATTCTCCACAGAGAGATTGTTCTCACACATGCTGAACACTAAGAATATCGCCCCAAATGTTCATCACGATAATAAGCATCAGAATTTTGTTAGATAAAGCAAGATAGAGGCATTTAATATTTTGTCAAACTGGATCTCTATCCTTTTTATCTGGAGATCAGTATTCAAAGTACACTCAGATCACACACAAATAGAAACATATTCCTACCACACACAGCTAGTCTGTACAGAACAAAGAGCCAAGATACCGTTTTCTATGAAGGCTTGATTCTGAGTACAGATTTCATTACCAGCTCACCATAGGATAATGAAATTCCTTCAGGGCAAAGATGAGGTACATCAAAGAGGCAGTGTGGAAAGGCAGACTTTGTTAGTGCATGCTCTGTCACCTGCATACTGGTCCTTGCCTGCCTTTAATTTGTAAGGAAATGCTAGTAATTCAAACCTTTTTATTGGACCAACTTATATTTTTATATATGTATATATATATATATACGTGTATGTGTATATGCACACACATACAGAAATATGTATTTTTCAAATTACAAAACCTTCTGCGAGTTGTGTAACTTCTTTGCAGCTGAAACGGAATGAAGAAAATAATTAATTTCTTCCTGGCAAAAATGACCCATGCAGATCCTAAAAATATCTTTGCATTTAGTAAATAAATGCTGTCTGTACCAGGTAGATAAATAAACCCTTCTGTAACTTTGCCTTTTTACTTCTGTAACAATTCAGACTGACTTTAGTGCTTATGGAAATGAGAGGCCAATGTTTGGTAAGACCAGGAGCTGCTGAAGACACATATCGCTGAAGCTTTCCCACAAAGCTTTGCCAATATGGGAACAAAAGGGTTGCCCTACAGAAACACATCACAGGTCTATCTAGCCCAGCACCCCGCCTCTGGCAGTGGCCAGTAACTGATGCTTCAGAGCAAATCAAAACCACAGCAAGCACCTAGCTAATTATGAGATGCTATGCGTAGAGGAAAAAAAGGATGATCCTGACTCACAAGAGAGCAGTTTATGCCCTGAAGCGTGGGGTTTGATTTCCCCTGTATCCGTTTGCTTAACTCACACAGTTGCAAATACTATTTATGCTCAAAAGAGTTTCTAATCCTTTCTTGGATCCTAATCAACAATCTGCCTCAAATAACCTGGGTTACCAGGAAGTTCTTGGGGCTGAGCACACACTGTGTGAAAGCTTTGTGCTTTACTAGTTTAGGGAAAGCTTTCCAGCTTTGGCCTAACACCCACTGCCCCGAGGAGCAGACCTAATTGTCTAGATGAAAAATACTCAAGCCACCACTCCCTTCCCCTTGAGTCCTCCCTAACTGAAGCAGTTAATTCTTTCCCAGCCCCCACCTGCAAAACTATTACTTTGGGTAGATTTATTTTGCTGGCACAGGGCAGTGGCTCCTGCTTTCTGTCCTGCTAAGAGGTTTGGGTAGGTTCCTCAGTGCAACTCACCCCAGTGAGTTAGAGGTCTGCCTGCAGGCAGAGGATGCTGCCTGGCCATGTGCCTCCCACAGTTGCAAAGGAGAGGGCAGTGACAGGCAGAGTAACGGGGCAGAGGAGAGGCTCATGGAAAGCAGCAGTGGTGCCAGTTTCTTTCTGCTCTTCCAGCATTTGCTCATGAAGTAGCAGGAGCTCCTCTTGGGCTACTCTGTGAAAACAGGCAATGCCTGTGAGACTCCCTTTCCTTCCCAGCTTACTCCAGCTTGCTCTCCCAGGCAACAATGCAAGGAAAATTTCAAAGCATCCTTTGATGACCTTGAATAACACTGAGCATCACTGTGGAGTGATCCTGGCTCTGTTACAGCAGAATGATAATCCTCTCTGCACTCCCCACTGAGAGTGGGTTTCTTCTGTGTATATCACAGAACGGTTATTAAAATCCAGCACATGGATCTTAACAGCAATACCAGAAGGTAAAGGAGATCCAAAAAAGGCTTAACTACTGCCCATGGGGCCTAACTGTTTAAACCTAAAGATGTGACCCTGAGAGAGGTGCCTCCTAAACAAAGAGGTGCCCAAACCATGTAGGTTTTTCATCTCAAAGCTTTGCCTTCATGACCTGAGGCTGTCATTGCTGCACAGGCACAGACAAGCTTCGGTTTTGATGATGGCAAGCAGAATGGTACCTAAGGGTGTGCTTCTGAGACAGCTCCAAACAGTCCTTGTGGGCACTGCTCTCATCCCACTCTTCCCTCTGGTCATGTTTTCCCATCTCTACCCCACCACTTGCCCCTTCGGCAGGCACTGGTGTTTGTCTGACATTGCAGTAAGGCCGTTCAGGAGCTAAAGTGGCTGTGCGTTTCTTTGGAGGAATAGCCAGCTTAACTTCCTAAACCAGCTGATCAGAAGATCAAAGGAGATCACAGCTGGTGCAAAGGGAGGATGGGAATGAGAGGCTGGGGACAGGGCAGAGCACCCCACACTTTTGTGGACCTGCAGCCTTAAGAGTCCAGCAGTGAGGCACCTCTGCCCCAGCCTGGCACCCCACAAGAAGGTGCTCTGCCTGCTTGATGCTCTCCAATGTGGAGGCTCACCACTACATTTTAGTGGGGGTCAGTGCTGTAAGACCAGTGAAAAGCTGCAGGTCAGTGGGGTGGAGAAGGGAGGAGCTTGGGGGGACAAAAGGGTTGGTTAGCAGACACATTCTGTGAAGAAAAAGTAATGAGTCCAGTGGCTGTTCACAGGCTGAGAGCTGGAAAGCTCTCAAGCCCCATGAGCCCCTTTCATGCGAGGCAGAGGCACCGGGCAAGCTGGGAGCATAGCGAGGGCTGTAAGCAAGCAGCTTGTAGTGGGCATGGGCATATGCATGTTTTGCTGGATACGGCCTGTTTCTCTTCATGCTTTCTCCATACCTAATGTCACCCATGCCTCTGTTTCCATCAGCTTTCCCAGGGTCTCTTCATCTGTTGCTCCAGCTATAGCAAACATCAAACAAAACTGAAATCAGAGCCTTTGTTTAGCAATGATCTCTACACAGGAGATACTGCCTGCTGAATACAGAGGTCTGAAACTGTCTTGAGGTGTGTCGGTCTGTTTGTCTAGCATGGCTCATGCTATTTTATTTGCTTAAGTGTCATTGCCTGCATCCTATGAGAGGTGGGAGGGATGCCTTCTGCAAGCTATACTGAATTTTCCTGAAACCACCAAGCAAAGAGAATGCCATTTCACATCATGAAACTGTTATTTCAGCTACACACGTTATGTTGTAGTCTTCAGACTACGTTTTACTTGCCTAGGGTGTATAAGTGTGATCTACTAATACCGCTCACCATTTTCCATAATTTATGCTGCCCTTCAGTCTTAGCAGCGTGCATAAACTTCAGCAACACATTGTCACTGCTCTCTAAATCATGGTGAAAAATCAACCAAGGAACAGGATCAGACCTTGGGCATTCTCTGTTTCACTTGCTCTGCTTTCCGGACCAGGCTATGAGGTGCCAGGATGACACAGCAGAAGAAAAATTGCAGCCAATAAGGTGTGAAATAAAGTCCCTGATAGAAAGAAATTGGAATGGATAATGTATTAGCACGAACCTTGCGATGGCTGTTCAGTTTAGCAGTGTCGTCCTGGGGGTGGCAGAGTTAAGGAGACACCCAGCTTTCCTGAAGGTAAATGTTCCCCCTTTTCTTCAGGCAGCCTCTTCATAAAACCTCACAATGAGCAAATAGATTTAGTGGAAATTGGAAGACATGAGGGTTAACCTTCAAATCACCAGGGGTTTAGCATTTACCATTGTAACTCAGGGCTGTACCGAGATTATTTGTTTCCTATTGCTTAATCCATTTATAACACAGCGTACTAATTCACAGTTTGTCGTGTGACCCATTGCTCTGCTATGAGGAGGTTTGTCAAGAGCTTTTTGAAAGCCTGCTGACACCTCCTACTCCCTTAATTCACTGGGACTTTTGGGAAGGTTTGAGGGGAGAGAGATGCAGCTGGTCTGATCCTGCATGCACAAATTAAGCTCATCCATGGTGGCATCCTTGGCCCTGGGGTCAGCATTACCTGTGTTCATTTCTGACTCATATTTTGGAACAGGGAAATTCTTTAGTCTTGGGAAACACCCTTGTTTTTCAGTTGCATTGCAAGCTCTTTCCAGTCACTATGTTCTGAAGTTCAGCTTTTGAACACTCTGGATTCTTTTAACTTCATCAGATTGGGTTTTCTGAACTTGCTCCTGTACCTCTTCTTCAGAAATGTTTATAGTATCACACTCATAATTTCAGTAGATTTCAAAATGTTCCACTCTAGTGAAGACAAATACAAATAATAACTTCAGCTTCTTGAAAATCATAGAATCATAGAATAGTTAGGGTTGGAAAAGACCTTAAGATCATTTAGTTCCAACCCCCCTGCCATGGGCAGGGTCACCTCACACTAAACTGTGTCACCCAAGGCTTCATCCAACCTGGCCTTGAACACTGCCAGGGATGGAGCATTCACAACCTCCCTGGGCAACCCATTCCAGTGCCTCACCACCCTAACAGGAAAGAACTTCTTCCTCATATCCAATCTAAACTTCCTCTGTTTAAGTTTTAACCCATTGCCCCTTGTCCTGTCACTACAGTCCCTAATGAAGAGTCCCTCCCCAGCATCCCTATAGCTCCCCTTCAGATACTGGAAGGCTGCTATGAGGTCTCCACGCAGCCTTCTCTTCTCCAGGCTGAACAGCCCCAACTTCCTCAGCCTGTCTACATACAGGAAGTGCTCCAGTCCCCTGATCATCCTCGTGGCCCTCCTCTGGACTTGTTCCAACAGTTCCATGTCCTTTTTATGTTGAGGACACCAGAAATGCACACAGTACTCCAGGTGAGGTCTCACAAGAGCAGAGAGAGGGGCAGGATCGCCTCCTTCGACCTGCTGGTCATGCTCCTTTTGATGCAGCCCAGGATAAGGTTGGCTTTCTGGGCTGTGAGCGCACACTGAAGCTGGCTCATGTTCAGTTTTTCATCAACCAACACCCCCAAGTCCTTCTCCTCAGGGCTGCTCTGAATCTCTTCTCTGCCCAACCTGTAGCTGTGCCTGGGATTGCTCCGACCCAGGTGTAGGACCTTGCACTTGGCATGATTAAACTTCATAAGGTTGGCATCCTCAATTCCTTAATGACTTGGAGGGCCTACAGAGACACACATGCAGCTTTATGTATAGTCTCTGAATGATTATATATTGTTTATCTCAATATCTTTGGCTATTTGCTCCCCCTCCTCCCTCTGAATTACTCTCTATTTATGGTTTACTTGTGACTTGTGCTGAGCTGGTTTGGGCAGAATTTCTAACACATCTGTGTGAACTCCTGGTGTTGTCCTGGAGGCTACATCTCTGAAGTTCACAGCACCATGCTCTTCTTCCACTATTTAAGGCTCTGGTATTTCTTAAAAAGGTTTTCCTTGCCTTTGTTCAACATGATAATACAGTGCAATGTGATAATTCAATGAGGCATTTGATTTTTTTAAATATTAATATCATTGACAATTATATTAGGAGAGCAACTTTAACTTAAGGTTGTTAGATACTTTCCTCCTCTCATCTATTCATAAACTGCCCCATTTTAACTGCTGCAGATGGTTTCTTCTAAGCTCCATGTCAAACCCATCTATTAAAAATGTGGAGTTTTAAGAAAAAAAGTGGAGATTTTTGAAAGGGAGATGGGCTGGGAGGTGAGGGAGGAGGTGGGAGGCGTCTCAATGACGAGCTGGTGGGAAATACTGAGACTGCCTGACTTGAGGACCTCAGCTGAATCAAAGTACCTGCACCCACCAGCATCTCTTAGCTGCCCATGTGGGTGACTTACAGTGTGCCCTCTTGGAGCCTGCGATTTGTACAAACGAGACTCAGGACAAGATTGCAAACTTAACTTGTATGTCTGACGTGAACCAACATTGAGCCAAACCCAGAAAGATGCACAGCTAGTTCACTACCTTACCCAACCAATTCCAAGCAATTTTCATTTTAACTCATCACTGAGAAGGTCTCGAGAGAAAAAAAACTCTCGACTAAGTTATCTTTGCCTTCTTTCTGTGGCTTTGGTACAAAACGGACTAATTAAAAAGGAGAGAAAATTAATCTGTTCTTTTCTCTCATCATGAGAACCACATGTGCTGTGTAAAGCAGAGAGAGAAAAGAAGTGCTATAAGTAGTGGATTAGTTTATGTACTTCATGGGAAAAAATCAGCCAGCTCATTTCAAAGCAAAGTATGCCTACAGTACTTTAATGGGAAGAAGGAGGAAATAATAATTATTATATCTGAATTGGCTTAGGGCTAAATTCTGTAGATGAATATGGGTGTGACTGGGCAAAGTGTTGTCTTGATGCTAACCTGAAGGAAAAATTAACCTATCAAACACAGAGTCAGTTGCAAAAATTGTTATATGTGTGACTGTATATCCATGCAGAGATATCTGATCTTTTTATTTTCTTATCTGAGTATGCAAATCAGCTTACTCCTTATTAGCCCCTGTAGGACCATATTCATTCAAAAAAGCACAGTAATTTCAGTATTTCAGTTTTAGAGATCTGAAATGGCCAGTGTAAATGCTAGTGGACAAAAGAAACAAAATAAATGAATGAATTGGGTATTTGTGGGTTTGGCTCTTAGATAAAAGGAAAAGTGAGTAAGCATCAAGGAAAGGAAAGGCCAGTAAGCTTAACTTTGTCTATGGAGTTAGTGATATCTTTAAGGCAGACAGGATTATGTCATTGATCAAGGCTAACAGCCATGGTCATAAGGAGTAATAAATAAGTAATATTTTAAAGAGAGTTTATAATAGGAAAACTTTGATAACTGGAGCATTATTAAAAAGTTGAGGAAGGACTGAAGCATAAACAGAGTCCAGTCCTGTTGGTGGAAAAGAGAGCTCTGCTGCAGCTCTTGGCTGCAGCAGTCCTGTGGTTACTGAGAAGCAATTTTTTTTCAGCATCCAGAAATGTATGAGTTAAAAATTCTTTCTCAACTGACAAGGGTTCAGCTAAACAGATCAAAAAGAGAAGGAAAACCAAAACACAGGCTCAGAAGTTGCCTTTGCCTTGTACCAGGAGTCAGAAGGTGTCAAAAGATGTGTCATGTCTTAAAAGGCTAAATGAAATGTTCTAGTTCCTCAGTACATGAAGAAAGAAAAGGTTTACTGAAATATTTCCTTTGTCGTATCCTATAAAAATGTTATAAGGACAGTGTATATAAAAGAGCAAGAAAAACAGAGGTTACTGGAAATTCATGTAAAGGCGAGATTCTGTGTTTTATAGCATAATGATAGAAAGCCATCACTCCCAATACTAATAGGAGTCTAATTATCCAGAATTTTTTTTTTTTGTTACAGTTTCTAGACTTTTCTCCTAAACCTCCATGTCAGTACTTGGAAACACACTGTTATGGATGTTACCAGAGTAGCTGGATAATTCATCCATCTTTCCTAACTCAAGATTAACAAACAAGAATATTCATATTTGAAGTCAAGGGACAAAGTTTTCTGTGATGGATTTTGACAGAGCGTCCATGAGTAGTGATGTGCCAGCAGCTGCTCTTTCAATGGCACCACCCAAAGTGCCCTCCCCTCCCATAGGATGTGGCTGTGGCTGCAGAGCTGTGTGGGTGCTCATCTGCATTGGGGCTTGCACTGCTCATTCTGGAGTGGTTTTCTGTCAAGCCAGACCTTGAAAAAGGTTGGCTCTGGCATGAAAATCCTTCTGCCAGCTGCAAAAAGATGAAGTTTCATCAGTTCCAGCAGTTCATCTTTTGGTCCTGCTTGCTGAGCTGTTTCCTGCCAGGTGCTAGGTCTGGAGGAAAGTGGTTGATGGAGTTTGCCTGTATAACACTTCTGTAAATCCTGGAAATTTTCTTACTCCACTCCTTGACACACCAGAAGTACATGGATAGGGCTGAGAGAACTGAATGAAACTACCTTCAGTTCTTCTTTGGAGGGCAAACACTGATACATTTTCTACTGAAGCACAAGTTAATGTGTATGCTGAAACATCAACACGCAAAGTTACCCTCGATTTGAAACTGAGTGAGACTTTGAATGTGTGGCAAAAAGGTAAGTAGGAAACATTTAATTCTAAATATCCCAGTTGAGTCTAAATGTTACTTCAAGAGGGTTTTGGATGCTACTGTTGAGGCCAGATTTGCTGAAGAACTGTGGTATTCTCCCTGAAAGTTGTAGTGAGGTGAAAACTGATGGAGTATGGTTGTGTTTCTGAGCCTGGTCAGAGCTGCAGTAACGCTGGTGAGGAGAATGGCCTTCACCTTTGTGCAAGGTGCAGCAGCCTCTCCCCCACCAGCAGCCTCTGCAGACATGGTGCACAATCAGAGCTGGGTGGATGATGAGACTTATGGTGTTTCTTAGAAAAAGTCCAAGATTGCTACTAGAAGGACATACAGAATTTGTAAGCTGCAGCAGCCCAAGTTTAGATTTAATGCAAATACAATAAGGATTTTGGGGAGTTAGGACATGGGCATCCTCAAGAATCCCAGCTCAGATAAAGAACAGACCCCTTCCTTGACCTACTACCAGGTTGAAAATAGTTCAGGAAGAAATTCTGCCTTCAAATTGTTCATGGCTTTTTGCATCACTTACTCACTGATACCAGTGCAAATGGGAATGAAATGTACCAGCCATGCACCAGAGAAATGACTTTGCTGTCCACTGGAGACCCTGTCCCATTGACCTGTCTAGGAGTTATGTGTCTGTAACTGGGACTGTTGCTGACCCCAGGTACCCTGATGGACACCATCCATTTACTCCATTGGGTGCTATGCTTTGTTAGTTTTTTGCAGTGAGACCAGAAAACAGGACAGGCCACTATAAAGCCTTATTCAAAACACTGTGTTTCTCTTCTTTGTCTAAGCATTTCAAGCTCTTCTTTTTTTTCCAGACAAGGAAATACTGCTATAGTGCACAAGTGAAACCAGGTTATTTCTGCTATTTTTATGCTACAAATATGTACAGAGTACTGAGAATAATTGTTATATGTCCTTCTCTGAGCTGAAAACCAAGTAAAAGCAAACCTTAACCATAGCACTGATAAATAACTATCTGTGATTTCTGTTAACAAAGCTTTTTTTTTCTTTTTCATGCACAGTGGAGAAGCAGCAGACTGGGAGTGTTGTTAGCAATATATTGTCTTCTCACTATTGTTGGAGTGGCATATCATCACCTCATTTTATTTCTTCCATATGTTTCATGCCAGGTTTTCTATAATGGTACTTTGAGAATACTGCGTTCTTTTGTTTGCATTGATACAGAAATAAATATAAAATGTTTTTGAAGGCACCATAAGGATGGAGAGTTTGATGGGATTGTGGGTAAAAGCAAGGAAGCCATGAACAGAGTCACAGACTGCTACATGATACAGAATCCATGGAAGAAATGAGTTAAGAGGTTATTAAATGAAGAAGAAAGATGTTCTTGTGAGGAAGGCACTGAATTGATGCCAAAGTGGTCTGGTCTTTGTTTCTGGATGCATTATTGGATTCCTTTGCGACCTGTGACAAGTCACTTAATCTCTCATTGCCTCAGTTCTTCTTCAGTAAAATGGAAGTAAATAAAATTTCTTTACCTCACTGATCTACTTTAGAGATAAATCCATTCAAAAGTTATGAAATGCTCAGCTGTTAAAGTGATGAGCACAGGGGAAAATTAGTAAATCAATGCATACTAACTCTCTGCTTGTGATGAGTTTAGCAAGTCATTTCTCTGGCTAGTAAACCTGATATGAAGAAAAACACTGACTTTCTCCTAATCAGCGAAACATCAATGACCAGTGTTTTGTGTGAAGTCATAAGAAGGTCTGAGGTACTTGTAATAATAATATATCAGGAAAAAACACAATTAAATACCCCCCCTTTTTTCTTCTTACATCAAGGAAGAAAAGACCCAAGAGAGGGAATGATAGATATCCCCTAGCTGCATAAAATGAGCATTTGAATAGAGGAAATGTACAACTTTTCTATTACTGGGAAACTTTTAAATATTAAAACGTACATAAGCTTGACTTTTCACTGCTGCGTACCTTGCACAGTCAGTTACATCCACTAATAGTGAGAATCAAATGCTTCATATATAGCTGGTTGTATTTATTGCACCTGTATAAATGACCACACAAGGCTCTAGGCATGGAGAAGCCATTTCCCATAGATTTCCAGCATATCACAACCTGAGGATGTTGCTTTATTCTTCAGTACCATGTTTGTCACCAAAGCTACAGAGATGAGAGGTAAATGCTATCAGGAATCACACCCAGAAAGCTTCCTAATCCTAGATAACTACTAGGTGATGCTGTATGTGTTTGGAACTGATAAGGAAATCTTTTAAATTTCCTATTATCTTTGATTAGATATGGGTTTCGGTTTTGATTTAGTGTTAGGCACCTACTGTGAGGAACAAAGAAGGTGTCACATATAACAGAGAGATAATTGTTTTAAAAAGTGAGATCCCTAAGAGAATAAAAAAGCAGGTTGTTGAATTTCTTCTCATTTTATTGATTATCTTTTCACTATGATTACCCATCTGCGGAAACATATGCTTTCAAAGGAGATAATCTTATCTCTGAGATGACTAACATGCATCTAAATTTTCCATTGTTACATAGCAGTGACATGTCTTTGAACCAGCCCCTTCTCCTGAATGTGTCAAACACCAATGACACTGGCTGGCTTTTAGGATGAGGACAAGCAGTTTTCTTTGAATCACTGTGTTCTTCCTTTGTGGCTCACGTGTTTGAAATTTATTTGTAGGCAGATGCTGACAATTTCCTGAAGAAACTTCATGGTTCATTACCTCCCTTTATGATAGCAGCAAAATAAATTGCTGTAAAGTCAGTTAATGTGATAGAAAATGTTCAAATTTGCAAAATAATAATCATAAAAATCTCAATTCTGCTTTCTAAACTCTTCCAAAATACTTTCCAAATCCCCTCCGCTTTTGCATCTGTACACAGATAGTGGGTATTACTTTGTGCTAAGTAGAACAAAGGTTGCCTCTGCAAAGCAAATACCTCTGGTTTATGATGCAGCCTAAAGAGATTCTTCAGGAAAAACAGTGTGTGTAATTCAGGACAAGCGGAGGAGAAACAAGGAATGGGGCTTGTTCTTCCACTATGTGTTGCTTGCTAGGTCCCTAACAGGAGCTGGAATTGCAGCATAAAATGGAATATTGGTTGAATACGTGCTCTCATTTTTCCTAGGTAGGAATGGATGTATATCATGTAATAAGCATATAGATACTGTGTATATTCCAGTGATCATAAAATGAATACAGCAGGGGGTACAGTAAGCAGACTTTTCCAAATTCCAGTGTCTTTGCCATACTTGATAGTAATACCGTGTGGAAGTAGCTGCTGGTTTAGGTTCTCCTGAGTGACTTGGTGGCCAGGTTTCCAAAGAAGCTTTAACTGAGCTGACTCTCATGTTCATAGGGAAATAGTAACAAGAGTGCTTTGGGGCTCACTCCTGCCATTCAGGAGGGGGATTTTCTCCACTGTTAAGCTTGGATTCTAGTCTGTGTTGGCACAGCCCTTGTGTATTATCACAGCTCGTAGATCTCAAAAGGGCAAAATGCAAGAAGGTGAAAAAAAAAAAAGAAGCTGCAAGGGGGAAGAAGGGGAGTGTTAACTAGAATGAGTTCTCTTGATCAGCACAGGAGATGCTGCACAAATAAAAGGGTGAAGGTGGTATAGCCAAATGTGACCTGACCCAAGACAGGAAAATGCTTTTGACAAATCAGTGCTAAAGAGCTTGAGTGGAGGTCAAACAGATGATATCCCTCTATTTTGAATGATAAAGAGACAGGTTCTGTAAGTAACGGTGACTGCATCCAGAGCAGGTGAGCAGCTATGAGCTCTGTAATGTATGTTTGTGTCAATAAAGCATGCAGGTAGCAAATCATAATCTCATAGCAAGCAAATCATTCCGAAGAGGAGATTTGCATCTTAAAAGCGCTCCCTAAGCCAGAAGATAAGTCTTCCAAAGCCTGTATTTACCACATACAGCACATGTTTAATTGGGGGTGATGTGATTTCACTTACAGTTGGAAGCTAATAACCTCAGCTCAAACTCCAGGGGTACGCAGAGAGGAGCAGTGTTTCAAAGTGTGTGCCACTGGACAGGCTAACCAGATGGAAGAAAGAAATAGGGTTTCTGGGGATCTGATGAAAAAAAGGGCTTGTATCTTGTTTCTTATTTTTCCATTAAGCCTGATCGGTAAGTAAAGGAATAGAATTGAAATGCAGACCTGTAAGTTCATTGCTGAGATGAAAGAAAACACTCAGCATGAAGGCATGAAGGCACAAAGGCACAAGAAAGAAAGACGGGAAAGTAAAAGAGGAGGCAAAAGGCAAAACTTCAGTAGAAAAATCCAAGGCACCGGAATGGCTGATTTCAGCTTCAGAGAGTTGCCCTGAGCATACATTAAACCGGGTTCAGCTGCTCTATGTACCATCAAATATTTCATATTAATAATTAACAAGTCACTGGCTGTCAGAGCAAGATTCAGATGGATGGAAGGGGAGTTTGGGTCACCTTTCCTAGGACTGAGAGTCTTAATGAAGGGATAGCTTTACTGCACTGTTGAGGAATGATGATATACTAGGCAGAAGGATTAAGGGATATACATCCTGAAGGCTCCCTCCATGCTCATTCCCCCATAGGAGAGTATTTCATTTCCTCTTTTTATTCTTCTGCTTGATACACAGCCAGTGTGTACACACAAAGGGCTTGATCTTCCCTGCCAATGTGTGATGCACCCCGATGTACATGCCTGTACAAATTAGCTTGCTTACATGCAAAATCAACAGCAAAGGTGCTGTGTATCAGTGACATGACTGCACTGAATGAGTGCTATAAATCAGAGTGCTTGGTGTGTCTTTGTTGGACGCATTCTCATTTATCAAGGTGATATTTAAACACTTGCTTAGTTCCCATGCATGAGAAATGGGAATTCACTGAAATCTCTTGCAATGCCTTGTTCTGGCTTTAGATTTTCTCCCCAACACTCCTGTTCACCTTCAAACCTACTTGAACATGAACATAAATGATAGACTACAAGGCACTGGGTTTATTACCTTCCCGTCAATCACTGGTGGGCTTTTGCCACTCATGCCATCACATGAACAGCTTGAAATGGCATAGTCAAACCCCAAGTTTTCTTGTTACTCTCATGAAGTGGAGAATGAGTTCAAAGAGACAGCAGAAGGCCTTCACAGCCTTGGCTGCAGGAACACTGGTGACCACAACTAGAGAGAATAGCCCCGCGGGAAGCAGCAGGCAGGATTTAAGAGAGAAACTGAGGAAACAACAGTATCTTCAAGATCAGCTGGAAAATGTTTATGGAGTCAGCTGCCATTTGTACTTCTGGCCTGGGATGAAAAATAAGCATAAAAGCTGTGCAGAATTACCTTTTTTCTAGTCCTACAGAAGGACAGACAGACACACTGACAAACTCTGAAAGCCCAGAAGAAAAAGTGGCACATTTCAAAGAGCTAATTACAATTTCTTTCCCTTGGAGATTAATCCACTGACTGTAATTAAGCTCCCTCTATTTTTGAGATCTTGGCAAGATCTAAGAAATATGCGAGTGAGCAAGAGAGTGCCCTTGCTAGCCAAGCAGATTTTTTCACTAAGCTCTATCAGCCCTAATTAATAGAACTTTGTGTAAGACCAACGAGAAAACAGATTTCCAATAGAGCTGAATCAAATGGCCTTGGCTACCTCTGCACACACAGTTTGTTAGGAGCCAGGCCACAGCCAGGATTTACACATTCAGAAGATAAAAAGGAGTCGCAGGGGGGGAGCAGGATGAACAAGCTCCCCCTGCCCCATCTCCTTCTTCTCCTTTGCTGCTGCTTTGTTCTGTTTGTAATCTTACCAGATGGCTAAGGCAGCCTAGAGAAGAGATTGCCTGAAACAGGCAGGTGATGAGGCCAGCAGCAGGGACTCCAGCAGTGATTGAAGAAACCGATACAGCTCTCTAACCCTTGCTGCTAACAAAGTGCTTTGTTATTCTTCTTTTGCTCATGGCTACATTGCATTTTGTGCCTTTCTGAGGGCCACAAAGGATGCTAAAAGCCAGATCCTCAGCTGGCACAAGTGAGGATAGTATCACTAACATCTCTGGTGCATGGCTGATCTGTGCTAACTGCAGCTTTAGCCCTTAATTGATGCACAACCCAGCTCTTCTCTTTATGGCTTCTCCTGTGAGTATGCTGTCATGCCACTCTCGGAGCAGGGAAGACCTAGCCCTTTCCCACAGCTTTACCTGGCAGACAGCATGTTTTGCTTTCCACCCACACCAGGGTAATGTTACGGGCAAACAGTGGTGCAACAGAGACTGAACTAGGTCATGGAGAGCATTCAGAGAATCCCAGAAATCTCTAGAGAGGATACTGACTGTGCCTACACCACCCTCAAGAGCAGACTTGACTATTTTCCATACTGCAAGTCTGTAAGTGCAGACCCTGCCTGGGTTCAAGGTGTGCTCTCCGCAGCAGCTGTGGGGACCACGCTTGCCTGAGCTTGCTCTGCGGGCTAGGATGCTCCCAGGTGCATTGAAACAGGCCATGGGCAAGCTATTTGCAAGGTAGCTGTATGGACTGAAAGTGGGTGGGATGTGGGGCAAAATATGCTCACAGCTACTCTGGGGTTGGTTTTCAAAGCCACCAGGTCTGTTCATGTTCAGTGATCCTTTGTAACTCAGATCAAATCCATGGTGCTGCCAGGAAAGGTTGAAGCAGCTCATTCTCTATTTCCATTGCAGCTCCCAGCAATTCAGTGTGACGGATTAGTCTTTAGGACAAACTGTTGGGTATTTAATTCCATGCAATATATATTCTGAGCTTAGCCTCATAAACATTACTACTGAAAATCCTGTTGACTTGAATGGGAGCAGAATTGGGTCCTATTACTGCACTGGTTTAGCTGTAAGAGCAGAACAAGGCTCACAGCGGCTTACAGTTACTGTACAAAGACCCAACTCTGTCAGTTCTTTGGTTTGTGGATTGTAGCAACATAAATTAGCGTACATTTCAAGTTCTAGTATTCACCCACAATGAACTAAACAACAACAGAAAGTTTGTCTTTGTAGTTGAAAAAATAAAATGAAAGCCACAGAACAAAAGCTGAAATACCATAAAAATAAGGTAGGAATATTTTTCACAGCTGAGCTATATGCAGTATAAATATATTTTGTCTAATTTTTTTCTTTCTGGAGAATTAAACATTGAATAAAAAAATGAAGGCAAAATTTTCTACTATTTCTGAATCCTTATTATAATTATTGCTTAATCCTTTTAAAAACTTCTTTTTAATAGGGCCTTAATAGTATCAGTTTCTCACTCTATATTGTCAAACACTGCTAAGACTTTTCGTATCTCTTTTAGAAGTGGAAGCACTTCTGCTAGAAAAGTAGAAGTGTTTATTTGAGCTGGTAACTCGTGAAAAAAGATAAAGTTTGAACACAGACATCTCATATAGAAGGCTTTTGTCTGGGAGTTTGAGAGCTTTCTTCTACAAATGCAGTGATTGGAATGGGAAGAGCTTTACCAGTTCTTTTGACCTCTACCACGTATCGTATTTGCTTTTTTACCAATGATCTCCTTGTAGTGGAAGCTATGAGACCTTCCATAGAGGAGAGTTAAAGGTCTTAAGATAAAGCTGATCATCTTCCAAAAGGTCAGAAATAAGAAAGCTTTTCTGAAAAGTTTCCTTGATCTTGCCAGTACTATAGCAAAACTTTCAAGCTTTGGCATTGGAGTTAAGTTGCCCACAGAATACGAGAAACAAAGAAAAAGGCAGTTTGTCGTGACCAGAAGCAGAAGAGCTGGAATGTTATCATCACATCTGGAGATATCAAATCACCACCAGATGCTGAATCAGACATCTGAATGAAGAACTTGCAAGGACCAACTGAAACTGACACACAAGTGGTGGTGTAGGAAACTGGGAAATACTGTTCTTCTCTAACCAGCCAAACCTCAGAAAAGCCCATGAAGGCCTCACAACTGGTCCCAGTCAAGACAGACAATGCAGACGGCTGTCCCTTCAATGCCAGTCCAGAGGGGCTGGCACTGCACGTGGCTCGTGGAGGCACAGGTGGATCCCACAGCAGTTTTCTGCTTTTCAGAAGTAAATACAGAAGTATTGCTTTCCAGAAGTAAATAAAGGACACTCATGTGGGGCATCCCAGACTGGTATATTTGGTGGGGATCTAGACAGGTGACATGAGTTTCACCTAAGGCACTGTCTATTAAAGACGTTACTACTTTTTAGGCTGTTACAGATCGTGACCAGGCTCTCTGAAAAGTCATAGACTACACTTTCAAGTGGTGAATTAAAGAGATGCTGGTGTTGGCAAGCATTTATTAAAGTGCATCTAATCTTACACGCTCTTAAGCTTTCTATATGATGTGCAGTAAAACTGCATTATCCCACACACCTTTCTCTCGGGATGCACTGGCTAGACTCCTCTGGCCAGTAGCAACATTTCCTGAGTTTCCAGAAATAACGAATGATTTCTTAATGCAGAAGTGCCATGGCTTTACTGCAGTCACAAAACAGATTAAATTAGTATTGACCTCTGTGCTGCAGTAGCCATGCGGGTATCAGTAGAACATATGACAACTCCGCATACTGGTTTTTATTCCGCTTGAGGAAGATGAGATCATCGCTGACCTAAAAATTGGCAGCTGCCTCTGCACCAGTGAGAGCAGCCTGGTTTCACTGACCTTGTAAGAAAGTACCGACATCTATCACATATATTTGGAACTTCAAAAGGAAGAGTTTTGCAAAAACTCAGACCTTTTGCTGACATAACAGATTTGCACTGTGGGAACCATTACGTCAAACTGAGGATTATTTCATGCTGTCCTACTGGTGTCCCTCAGCCCTGGTTCTGCAGTCACACAGGGAAGTTGTGCTGCCAGAAAGATTTCCAGGGTGAAAGGATGGATGGACAGTGAAGCTAACAGCTGTAAATAATGCACAGTCATGTGGAGAGCTAAAGGAATCACTCACATAGCTTGGGATTAAATGGGCAAAAGCAGTAAGAAGGTATTTTTGTCATATCAGGAATAAAAAGTTTGTGGGTTAGGTAAGGGCCCACTGCTGCTTGCAAATAGTGGATGTGTAAATTGGATCTTGAAAAGGCAGACACTTTCAAAGAGATTTTTGTGCTATAGGTGGGGTGAAGCAGGAGGATATGACCAGCTCAGACAAAGTTATAGCCAGAAGTTGAAACTCTCATGTACAGAAAAAAAGTGCATGAAGCAGCATCTGCTAAAGATCAAAATTTTCAAGTCAGCCTGTTCAGATGATGCATAGCCAAGAGGCTGAAAGGAGTGAGCCAGGGTGCTCATAGCTTGAAAAACTGAGATATTTAGGCAAGGAGTGAGCAGTGTCAGGCAGGGAAATATAAGACCCTGATGAAGATCTTGGTCAAAATAATAGAGCAGTGGTATCAGGACTCTACAAACAATTCTAGTTACATCTAAAATTCTAGCAGTCGTCAGTCAGTATGGTTTCAGTGATGGTATATCTCATCATACAAACCTGTTGCCCT
This sequence comes from Pezoporus wallicus, assembly GCF_028554395.1. Lineage (NCBI taxonomy): Eukaryota > Metazoa > Chordata > Aves > Psittaciformes > Psittacidae > Pezoporus > Pezoporus wallicus. The sequence continues at coordinate 667,616 of NW_026642717.1, read as the reverse complement.
TTTCTGAGAGGATTACTGTCCCGCAGATCTGCCTCAGTATATGCACTTTTGCTTCTCAAAGCCATTTGGCTTAATACTGCATTATCTTTTGATTGAAAAACTTGCACAGAATGAGGAGCACTTTCTTGGAAAGTAGTACTGAACAGAAGGACACAGGGGTCATTGCAAATAATTACCCAACCACAAGCACTTAACGGAATGCCGTGGGAAAAATTGGCCAATGTAGCCCATAGATGTATATTAAAGGAATATGTAGTAAAAGGAGGAAAGTGATTTTGAATTAATGACTGCTATTACGATACTTTGTCCACTTCTCGTTTTCATGCTTCAATTAAGATGTGAAATACTGCAGAGAATTGAAAGTACAGCTACAAAAATGACCCAAGAGCTGGAAGTCAAGCCCTAAAAATAAGGCTTATGCAGTCTGAGAGGTGACTTGATCTGTGTTTATAGATATTTACACAGAGAAATGAGATCTAGGGCAATGTTTTAATGCCACGTGTAAAAATGTAACAAGATCAAACATCTGTAAGCTGAAGTTAAATTAATTCAACCTTGAAATAAAACCAGCTTCCTAGCGGTGGTGGTAAATGAATATTGAAATAGCTTACCACAATGGTGGTGGGCTTGACATTGCTTCACGTCTTTAGGATGAGATCAGTAGCTTTCCACGCAAGCAAGCCAAGGCTCAGTTTTATGCTATAACTAAGCTGATGCAGCCAGTGCCTTGAAAATACCCTGCTACCTGTGACATTTTGTGGTCCCACAGCTCCCTGCACTGCTACCAAGTGGTGTTTGCTGACCTAGCCTTGCAGTGACATGGCTGGGGCAGAAAGACAGAAGGAAACTAACACCAGAAGACAAGGTGAGATGCCACTTGCTGGTTCAGCTCCCGCACTGGAGGACCCTGGCCTTGTGTGAATGCCAGAGCACTGAAGGAAAGAGGACACAACTCACAGGGATGATGATGAGGTGGAAGACCACTCACTCGTTTTGGTGATGGTTTGCCTTAGGTATGATGTCAGGTTATGCTCAAACTCACATGAGTTCACCCATGCCAGCTACTACCCTCAGAAGAAGACCTGAACATGACAGGAAAGATTTTCAAGACCCACAGTCTGAGGAAGGTTGAAAACAACTGGAGTAGGTGATACCATCCTGTCCTTCCCAGTCCGACTTGGCATGCTTCTGTGGTAATGATGGAAAAGCATCAGCCAACAAAAGGATGATGCAGATGAAGGATGGGAGCAGAGGCAACAACACATTATGTTGGTGTCACATCATATATTGAAATGTTTAGCTCCAGCTTCTGGAAATGGTACCAAATAAGATTTGCCCCAGTCTTTGTTGACCGGCATGTTGTGGACAGTGCAGACTGAGCTAACTGTGTTCCTCTGGGAGGGTCCCTGAACAGCTCTGCTTTCTTCTGTTATTTCTGTGTTTTGATAGTGTTTATATTCCATATGTAATAAAAAAAATACTCTAAATTAAAGTAACTTAAAACAGTTCATTATGTAAATGACCTGTATTTTTGCAGACAGCGTTCTCCAATCCTAAAATGGCAGATTATTGATACCAAGTTTTTAAAGAAGAAAATAGAATATTAAAAACCCAGATTAACATGTACAAGCAATGTGGTATTATTATTTAAAAAGCACTAAGGTGTTAAAATCAAAAATAACAATCTTTTTGCTCAGTCACCAAGTTCAGGATTGATCACGTCTTTGGACAATTCATGTAAAACACTTTTTCTTCCCCTGTTGAAGGAGCGTGTGTGTGTTTTGAGTGTAGATCAAGAGTCAAGGTCATACATCTATTATGTAGTCATATAGATTCTGAGGTCAGAGAGGACCTAATGGTCCTAGTAGACACACAGGGTATCAGACATAGCCATAGCTGAATCTGCCCTGTTTGTCAGCAGTACTTATATATACATAAACACAGAAAGCCACCTTGCTCTGAGACATTTTTCTTCTGGGATCGTAAATTTATATTAAAGTACTTTTATTATAGTCTGTTTTTCTTGGCTTGAAAATACCAGAGTATAATTTAATCCTCCCCTCTCACTGCCTCTGTTTTCTGTTCCTCCCCTGAAGAGAAGGAGCTTGACAGAGAAGTAGCGGCCAGAAGATGCCCCGAGGAAAGCATGGTCCCCCATAAATAGGAAATGAAACAGAAAGCTACAATCATGAAAGAAGGGGCTAGGAAGGATTTTAATAACATTCTTCAAAAGGTGTCTTGTGAACACTCACCACAATTTAATCCTCGAGCATTTAAGTGCTCCTGAAACATTACATCTTCTAAAGGGGGGGGGGGGGGGAAACACCTTTATTCTCTAGTGTTTCTAAGCCCGGTGATTTTTTAACAGTACATTTTCTCATAAAGCTAGTATATGAGAAAGGGAAAACAGTCCACACCCTTTCCAAAAGGTTTGCACCAACACCATTCCATGTGGTTTGCCCCACCACAATCCTGTGCTGCTTACAGTTGTTGTTTGTGTTCCCTTCCTAAAGTCAGTTAGAACAGCCCTTGGGCACTAACTTCTCTTGTCCAAAGGGCTGACTGGGATACTGGTACAAGGCAAGCATTGCAGATTTAGCTGGTTTACCATTTGCTGGTAAAGCTGCACAGCTGCATTATGCCTCTGGATACGACCAGACTTGCTGAGTAAGGGCATATTGTCTGAAAAATTAACTTCCAACCCGGACCTTGCTGCTCTTCCAAGGACACACATGCTGGATTTGAGGTGAGGGTAGCCAGTGGGCTATGGTGCCTTTCCCAACCCTGAGGTGGCCTGGGATCTGCAGCCGAAATTGTCCTGGAAGCTGGACTCCAGACTCCTCTGGACTCCCAGCCCTGCGGCGCTGGGCACTTCAGGAAAGAAAAGTCCTGTAGGAAAGGCACACTTTAAAATATCCGAGTGAAGAAAGACACTCTGCAGTGCAGGAAGCAAGCATGTACTGGTCAAGGAATTAGATTACTCAAGGTGGTGACTCACCCAGCAACTATTCAGTGTTTGTGGTTAAAAGAGAAACCTTTGCCAGAGAATGACTAAAATCCATTGGCACAGGCTCTAAAGGAATCATGACTGGGCCTAAATGACTGTGTACGCAAGTGAGTTATTTTTCCGCCCCTTTCCACTGAAGCAAGGCGGAGGATAAAAAAAAAACCACCGTCCCTGTTTACGTAGGTTATTACAGCACTGGAGTTGCCTCAGGGGGCCTTTCCAGCAGCCACTGTCGCTGGGGCCAGGTTCAGGCTTACATTTCCCTGTTCAGGCTGGGCTGTGATTTTTGTGTTCATTTTAAAGGCTTGAGTTGGCAGTGTACAGCTAGCTCCAGGGCATTCATTCTTGCTTCGCTGGATGGTATATAAGAGGAGAAAGAACAAATTCCAGGATCTCACAGTTTTGCCACAGAAATGAAAAACAGAATGATCGGCTTTCGCAGGCTGCATGGCAGTAATCTGGGACTAATCTTAGCTCAATCGCTGCAAGCTGTCGAGTCTGGCCGTGGCTTGTTGCTCAGCATCTGGCAGGATCAAACCAAAGTCATCTCAAGTTAACTCGAAGAAAGTGCCACTAATACATGCAGAAAGCAAGGAGGACGTGGTGTGATCAAGAGATAACTGAGATGCTTATTTTTCTTCTGATCTCCAAAATTGTTTTCATGTTACCGTTTTCTTTGTTTAATGCTGAGATCCCCAATGCCCTGATTTTTTTTCCTCCTTGCAGCCTAGCAAACCGTATTTACTGTCTTTGTCAAAGGTCAGTGAAATATTTCAGTGGCACAGGCTGTCAGCAAACATGCTTAAAAGAACTTGAGAGTATTTGGTTGTTTTTGTCAGTTTCTCCTGGCTGTAAGGGAACTGTGCAATCAGGGAATAGCCTGGCACGCACAGATGTGTATTTCCCTCCAGTAAAGGTTAAAGCACAGCCCTGGCATCATTCAGAAAAGCCTTCCCACACCTGCTTTTCATTTCCTTTTGCTATTTCTGGTAATGAAAATTGGAAGTGTTGCTGTAGATTTGGGGTGGAGAAGGCCCTCTACACATTTTTCTGAAAGGCAAGCCTGAGATTAAATGAATGTTTAAGAGTCAAAAAGATGAAATCAGAGAATTTCTGGAAGGAGGAGAAGAACAGGGGAAAAAGCTTGCTCTCGGTTGTTATTTTTTACTACTGATCCAGCTGGGAAGCTCAAGTTGCCTTTCGTCCTTTTCAAACCTCAGCTGGTTTTGCACCAGAAAATCCACTGTTTGCTGGAGCTGCCCCTTTCTAGGGTTTAACATGGAAACAACAGAACTGCAGTCTGTTTTACAACAAGCCATTGAGCTTCCTGTAGAAACAAATTCCTTTCCAGCACTTTCTTCCCCGGCTTGCCAGTCAGCCTTTTGTTCTCTGTCTTTTCAAAGCTTGGCTGTGCAGCCTGAAGGAAAGGGGCTAGCCTAGCCAAATGCACTTTTTCACTGTTCCTCCCCACCCCGACTGCTACTGAGACAGCCCCCGGTATACTCTGGCAGCAATCAGGGTGCGCTAATTCCTATGGGAGATCCTTGTTCACGTCTCCCAATCCCCTATCCTCACTTGGCTTCAGCAGACTTTTGGGTGTGTTCTGTTTTTCTGGGTGGGATTTCTCAGCCCCTTGAGGGAGAGCAGCACAAAATTCCCACCAGCCCTGGCAAAAGAAGCTGCTGTCTTAACGGCTCTGTGAACAGTGCAGATGAAGCCCTCAGAACAATGCTGTGTGTGAATTTAAATCTTACCTGAGCACTTGGGGTATTTCCCCAGAACACACAAAGCCCATTTGGAGAAACCATTGCTGGGCAAGTTTTGGCAGCCAGCTCCAGGCGAGAATCCTGAAGGGAGAAGAAGAACGTCGCTGTGTTCAAGGGGCTTGGCCCAGTCTGCTCTCGGTGCTAATGGCCACCCACTGTCACAGGGCTGGTTGCTGGCTCCCCACTCACCTTGCCAACTTCCCAAGAGCCCACTGCTAGGCTTTTCATCCTCTGTGTGCAGCCTGTGGGTGAAAACGGATTTCTGCCCTGGGGCTGCGTTTTCTCCTGATCTGAACCACTAAGTCATGCAGCGCTGAGCCAGGAGGAGATTTAGCCTCGGGTGCACTGGCGCCCTCAGGCATGTTTGCAGATCTCATCCTGTGACTCCAGCCTCCTCTTTTCCTGACAATACTTTTGCTGCTCCAGGGTTTTTGGTCAAATGATAGTGATGTGATGTCTGTGTCCACAGGTGCCTTTTTGAATACATGCAAACATGCAGGTTTGAGTGTTTCACTCTGAGTTCTGAATGAAATAATGTCCAGAGGCCCCTGCCTACCTCAGCACCTCTGTGTGATTTGGGGTGTGGAATTTTATATACGGAGCGGAGCGACAATCCTGCCCTTCCTGCTCCCTCCACTTTTAAATCCCTTTTGGAGCCTCTCCATGCTTTTGCACTCCATTAAGGTTATTAGCAGACACTTAGGAAGAGTGTAGTTTGGTCCACCCACTCTGAAAGCATCTCATTTAAATGGGAACTTTATAGGCAGGTCTCAAACCCCGCAGGTCAGTTTAGCGTTTTCCAGAAACTGCGCATCCCCTTTTAGCATTCATAAAGCAGGCTGACTCCATCATTCTATCTCACAGCTTGGAAAGAGAATCTCTGCTTGCCAATATCCTTATTTTAACATGTAGGACAGAATCCCAATTGCTGTATGAAAAGAAAGAAACCAAAGAAGACTGGCCTTGAAAAAATGAGCAGGTTCTGGTCCTGAGTTAAGTGCAGCGCTGAGCTTAGCTCCAGGGAAAGCAGGAAGGATGCAGAAAAGTGATCTCCACTGAGGCATTCCTTTACTACAGGTTTTGTATCTCATCTTTATTCTCTGTCAGGGTTTCTCCACCTTCTTTAAACCACAGTGGATCGCCTGTGCTCCTTTGAAAGAAGCATTCAATTGTTAATCGGTATGTGTCATGCATAAAGAAAAGCAATAGCCGAAGCTTTTGACTTTGGCAGGATCAATTGTCCCAATTTACCTGTGGTCTTTTTTTCATTCTTTCATTTTTTTTTTTTTTTTTTAATAATATATGCTGAAAGTGCTCTAACATCCCCCATCACCTTAAGGATTCAGACTTTGAACAACAACCCCATCCTTTCTGCCTTTGGCACTATTTGCTGATTAGCCATCTGCTGTCATCAAAGTCCTGGTGAAGAAATGTGTGCTCCGCAGAGCTGAGTGAGTGGCATTTGGCAATACCAAAGTGCAGAAATATCCAAAGCAGTGTCCATGCAAAGGCCAGAGCCTCAGGCAGAGCATCTATTGCAGACGGGGCAGAGAGCTGAAGAAGACAACAGGAACCCTGGGTGCTGTGAAGGGCTCCACTGATAGCCATCACCATTGTCCACCTCGACTGTGCTTCTTAGACACTGTTTTCCTCATGGGGTGTCCCATGTTATTACTTTTGCTTTGGTTCAAACCTCCTTGAGTATTACTGAGATATTACATCAGCTTCTGTGTCCGGCCTTTCAAATAGATAACACTTGCAGGAAACAATAATATGTGAGTATAAATGATGTGCTATCTGCCCTAAAGTTTTAGGAAGAAAGATTACTGAACAATTAAGATCAGCACTTCGTTAAGAACGCTCATCTGTGCCAATGAAGAAGCAAAAGTGCCATATTTGAAAGAGAGCTGACCTCCTGCAGCAGAGTGTTGCTGTTCCTTTGCTTCAGGTGCTTATTGGTCTTCATTTGCTACTCTTAACTCATTATTTTTTATGAGAAAATAGCTGCCATTTGACCTACTTTAGGAAGAAGAATAATGACAACAGCACATCTGGTGGACCATAATAACACATTATATGAAGACCTTCTCTGTATCAAGAGAGACCCTAACAAAGAATATATACTCTCTCATTTTTCTGATTATGTATCATGTGCTCAAATTCCAGTAGTGGATCTGTGGATGGAGAGATATGGATGTTTCACTTGGGCACCCACAAATAAGGAGGGGGGACACTGGTCTGTGCCTCTCTGGCAAGGTGCAGAGAACACCAAAGCTTCCTGACTGTGGGTGGGCAATGACTTTTTTAGTCTCAAATGCATGGCAAGAATATGGCCCACACCAGGCAGGTCTCTGTTTCATGGATTCCCTCTGATGACAGTTGTCTCTCCTACTGCAGAATTATGAAGGGCTCATGGCAGCCTGTTTAAACACCCACATTTCAAGACCAAAGGCTCTAAGGCACCTTCTGCATCAGACTTACTCAGGATTCAACTGGCTTTGGATTGAACTGTGGCAGCAATGTAATGATGTGCAGAAAAATTATGTAACAAACTGGGACAGAAAGAGGATGCTTTCCCCACACCTGAAATTACTGGGAGAACTCTAGGAAAAAGACTATCTCCTTGTCCTTGGAAATCTGGCTCAGGCACAGTGTTTAACTCCCCTACTGAAAGTATCTGATTGTCCTTTTTTTTTTTAGTTTCTGGATAGCTGTTAACAAAATTTGCTTTGCACTTGGATCTGTACCTCATTGACAGACATCTTCTCCCCAAACCAAGAAAACATGAAGCAAATTAAATCAACAGTGCAACCCCTTTAGTTGTAGAACGGCAAAAATTCTCCATGAAGCTGTTAGCTGCAGAAAGAGCCCCAGAATACATGATGGGATGAACAAATACATGGTGAAAACTTAACACACTCCCTGAAGCTACAGAAACAGGCTCACAAATTTTAAACAATCCTCCAGTGTCCCCAGTGATCCTCTTTGGGACCAGTGCTTGATATTGCATGCTGGTTAAAAACCCACATGTTTCAAGGCACGGCTGGGTAACAGTAGGGAAGCCAAGCAATAGAGACAGCTCCTACATTACTGCACACAATAGTTATTGCCATTAGGGGATAAAGGGATGCAGCAATTGCCCTTAATTTAGAAACAAATAGGAGAGTGACGACTAGCAGCTGGAGGAGTCTGCATGCACGTGCGCTAACAGACAATCTATAGCATGGGAGCAAGAGGATGTGTTTTCAAGATGACATGGAAAGAACCCACTTTGAAGTTCCCAGGCTGAGTAAAATCAATATCTGAATGCTCCAGTGACACATGTTTGATGTTGTCTACATATAGAAACCCAATAGAGGCCACTTATTCTTGAATAGTACTAGACTGAGCAAAGTAGTTCGTGTTACAGCTTTGTTTGGGAAGCAGCACTGTACCTGCCAGAACAGCATCCTTAATGCATTGTATCGGCACTGGAGAATAGGTAGGATATGCACCCCAACCACCTGCGAGAATGAGTGCACAGACAAACAGATCTCATCTGTGATTGTTTTCTGAAATAATCATTGGTCAGATTGCCAGATTCTGTCAAGTGGCTACTTGAACCCATCTCACATGCCAGGCATTTGCAAAGCCTATTTATAGAGTGACTGTGACTGCAGTGTTGCTGAAGGTCTGTCAGCATTTCCACTGCAGGCTCCTATAACTTGGCAGTACAATACCCACTCCAGGCTCCAGCCTGACATGAAGGGTGGGATCTTGTCTTAAAACAAACAATACTTCTCCTTACCTTTGGATTTCTTTCCCTAAATTCATTAAAATTTCCTGGTTTGGTTTTTGGTTTTTTGTTTTTTTTTAAACTTTTTTTTTTTTTTCCATGGCTACAGATCAAGCTGTATTTTCCTATAGGGAACACAGAGATGTCTAGAGAATTGGAAATGGCAAGTGGCTGCCCCTGTGTGTTATTAATGCTGTCACTGGCTGATGGTTGTATGTGTTCCTGGGGAGTGCATGTGACACTCTCCTCTAGCTATGTGTAGGACAGTCAGGTGTTCCTCATAAGACACAGAGAGCTACTTAGCTGCTGTGCTTGACACCCTCTAACACCATCACGTGTTCCAGGGCACAGCTGTTCAAGCACATGTGGGTCTGCCCATGGTCGCAGCTGGGCACAGCCCCTGCCTGTGTGGACACTTCTGTTTTGGGAGTCAAGGAAAGAGTTTGCTATTGCTTGGGTCCCACTACCTCCCTCCAATGCTCCCTGACGTTTGTGGGCACTGCAGGAGACTTTTTGCCAGTGTGCCTTTCCCTGCTCATCACCTCTCTCTCGTCATCTGACCCAAGAGGCATTGCAGTGCTTGGCAGCCGCAGCTCCTTGCCTGCTCTCATACAGAGTCTGGGCGTGCATTGATTTTTCCGCTTTTCTCAGACTGCACTCATCTGTCATTTTATACTGCTGGAGATACCATTAACAATAAAATAAAGGATGAAAGGTACAGAACCCATTAGAGTGCTTACATCATGTGTATGGGAGAGTGAGTGAAACAATTAAAAGCACATCAGCTTATAAACATGCTGATACAGATATTAGCACAGTGAATAACATTCAGAGCATAATACCAGGGGATAGAAATGAAATCTCCCCTTTCCTTTCTCCTTCCCTTCCTGGGAAGCAGAGGGAGGGATCTGATATTTCATAACCCCACTGAATATGTGTAGCCATAGATATTGTACATGAGCAAGATGAAAAGAAGATTAAATAGTAAAATCAAGGGACATTACAGAAAAACCAGTTAGCAGCTGGCTTCTGTGTGAATGAACTTCAGACTCACCATGGTAAGACTAGAGTGACATGAAGGTTAAATGTAAAAGGAAGAAGTAGCAGTACCAACCTGGAACTAGTTTATAGTAAGCTAAGAAAAGCTTCAGCAAAACAAAAGAGCAAGTTTGATTATTCCCATTCACGGAATGATTTATCCAAATTCCTTCTGAGAGCTTGACACCCTGCGAGGATGATATAAATAAGAATAAAATGTATATAAATATTAGATGACAAACAGGCACTCACCCACCTTCCTGAACACTCCAGCTTCATTTGCAAGGGAAAACATCTGCTGTGTTTGTTTTGCAGTCTTTGTTTTTATTATCTGCCTTTTTCTCTCTGTGACTTTGGGTGACATTACCCTGGGTGAGTTTACTCCAGTCAGCAGGAGTGAGCGCACCTTGATGGTGGTGTCAGCTCTCCCACTTACTCCACAGGGTTGTGTGTTTGGTGCCTCTGTGGGTTAGTGGTCCCCACTGCAGGTACATTTCTGGCACTTCCAGATAGCATCCCAGGCAGTCAGATCAGGCCAGGTTAGGACCAAGCCATTTTAGAGGCTGATGATGCTTGAGAACTTGCACAGAACAGAAAGCTATTGAATAATTGCAGCTATTTGGGACAGGAGGTTTTGTAAATGGTCTCTTTGATGAGGTCAGTGGTGAAAAAGCATGGATTTCCTATATTTTTATAGGAATGTATATATATATATTTCCTATATTTTTATAGGAATGTTTTTTACTGTATGTCACTGTGCAAAAGAGAGCTCCTACTATGATAACGTTCTGGATGATGATGTACTGCAGTGGGGAGGGTGAGTCAAGCACGACAAGGGTGCGGAGGCGACACGATTGGACCAGCTGACAGCACCACGTGCTAGGTGAACCAGCCTGCTGCTGCTGATGCACCCTTGCCTCTGCGTGATTTCCCTTCCCTGGGGCATGCTCTTCTTGGTCAGAGTCTACATGGTCCTTGGTCCTGTTGATCACTGTTGTTACATGCTTGTGGCTAAGAGCTCAAAAGAACCCATGAGTGAGCTGAACTCAGTAAAGCATAACCCAGTGGTGTCCACAAAGTTCTTTCTGGGGCAGCCATCCTCCTTCTTTCCAGAAAATGGTACATATTAATATGGATTATTACTCTGCAGAAGGATGATTGCTAGTAGTTAGGATGTCCACACCCACACATCTCCATGAGTTTAATTGTATCAGTGCAAATCTCCCTGGCTGATTTAGGATGTGGTTATATTCACTTACTTTGCTCTATGTGTAGAAGCTTAAGTCCTATAAGGGATACCTGTGCACAAAAATCTACCCCAGATTCAGTGAGCAGATGTATTCACACTGATCAAAACCTGCTTAATATCTCACCTATAAGCTAAATGAAAACAACAGTATGTTTACATCAGGCTTAGTAACCATCTGTGGAGTAAAACCGTGGTGCTCTCATGCATGAGTTCAGTCATGTTTGTGCTTGACAAGGGTACAGATGACATAAGTTAAAGATGAAATAAAAGAGAAAAAAACATGCTCTCAAAGTCATTAGTTTGGTAATAGGGAATCACTGTGGGATAAACCAAACCAAACCAAACCAAACCAAACCAAACCAAACCAAACCAAAAACAGAGGAAAGGGAAATGATCTTCTCATTATGACCCGTGTAGTGTTTTAATCTTGCTTTGAACAACAAGCACTGCAGTCCTTCAGCCTCTGATTCAACACAAGGTTTAGAGCGGAGGTAGAAAAGACAAGATGGGTCCTGCAAGCCTGAGCACGTTTTGAGAAGAGGCATGGTGTCAGGACATTTCCACAGCTCCAGGGCAGATGGCAGGGTTGCAGCACACAGCCCTTGTCTCCCCTGGTGAGCAGGAGGCAAGGGTGCACAGGGAGGGAGAAGCACAGGTCTGGTACACACATACTTGGGCTCCTGTCGTGGGATCAGGAAGGAAATGCCAACTAACAGAAAAGCTCTCAACTGGGGATTTTTTTTTTGTCACCGATCCCCTAGCATTAAGAAACAACGATTTTGCATGGGCTGACTCATTTCAGATATTCCAAGTATGGAAAAAAACCTGAAAGATCACAAATCTGTCACAAAGCTCATTTTGATTCAGGTATTTGCCTACCCAAATATCTAACTAGATGACACCAGAACAGCTGCGTACCCCTTCTGGAAGCCTCAGTTTTTGTTCTCAGGGAAACTGCCAAATGCAGTTATAATTTCCCTTTCTTGTGTGAAACAGCAGTGCCAAAACTGTTTAGGTCTCTAGGCCACATGACTTATAATAGTGTCAGGCAAAGCAGTCCTGTGTGATGCCTCCAGTGAAGTGCAGCCCTGACAAGCTCCTGCAGGTGCTGAGCACACTCTACACATCCCAGTCAGCCTGTGTGTCCCAGGGAAAGGGGCTTCAGGAGCCAGCAGCGCTTGCCCAGAGCAGATCATACAGCTAGATCCAAACCAGCTGCTTTCCCAGGCGAGCAATTAGGTGATGGCCTGAGTCAGACAATTTGGGGTGACAAGAACCTTCCCTGCCTCCTTGGGGTGCTGAAACCCCTTCCTGCTCCCCTGCCATGCAGTGATACCGCACAGCTGTGCCAGGGCTGTGTACCCATGGGAGAGGGGGAGGTCAGCAGCTGGCTGCTGTTGTCACAGCCGGATTTGGCTGACTTCTTTGGAGTTCTGGGAAAGAGGGTGATTAGGCTGTGGGATGCTTGATGAGGTTGTGGCCAGTCATCGGGGGACTGATGATAAATGGACTGTGCAGTGAGCAGCCCTGCAGCTTCTGTTAACATGGTCAGGCACAAATTCTCAGAGGGGATTTCTGTGTTGCCTAACTCCCAAGGGCTGAAAAACCTTGTTTAACTGAAAAGATCCTTTATTTACATTATTTTCTTCTTCAGAACAAATAAGATTGTTGGAAATAGAAAAACTGCCAAAGAGAAAACCTTGTGAGTGGAAAAAGACAGAATAAGAAACAATGAGAAGAAAAGTGTGAGAATAAGCCAAAGCCACACAGCTCTCTGCTTTGCCACAACTATTTCCTGACCTGTTTATTGCAGTTAGTGCCTATTAATGGGCTGACTCGAACTCTCAGATGTGTGAGCTCCTACCCCAATAGTTATGTTGTGGTAAAAACAAAGTGCGAACAACAACCCCAAAACCCTCCACAACCAGTTCTTGGCATTGAAAGTGTTAGCAAGCGCTAATGTAGTAATTAAATGTACCCAATGCTTTCTGACTTCACAGATGACAGTCTGTGGTTTGCCTGCCCACCCAAAACGTGTGGGAGGGCAAACCCAAGTCTTAGAGCACCAGAGTGTCTCATCACTTTCCTTATCAAGATTTTCACAGTCACTGGGAAAGCGTTGCACCCATCAGCAGGAGACATTCCAGCCCAGGAGATGAGATGACTTTCCTACAATTCAAGTTTCACAGGATTCCTGCATAATCACACTCCATATCTCATCTCTTTCTGCTGCGCACCTTTTTCCTCCTGTGAATTCTTGAATCGCTTCTTCATCTGAATATAAAGGGAACTCACAGGAGAAAGCAGGAGTTTAAAGCTAAAAGACTACAGCTCCACAGACACCTTAGAGTCATGGCCAAGGTTGTTCTGTGGTGACCCTGAGCACCTGCACCGTCAGGAAACCTTTGTCAAAATCCCTGACAAACAGTTAATAAAACAAATAGTCACAGGATGAGGGTAGTGGTATTTGGTGGCAGAGAGTCTAGGGCAGGAGCAGGCTGGCAAGTCTCTGTGTAGCTAAGTGCAAACAAGAAGCTCCAAGCACATTATCTAGAGCAAGTGTTCGAAAGGTGTCAGTCTGGAAAGGAGAGGAAGCCACTACAGCCACAGCGATGTACACAACCCATTGCTGGTTCATGACTCAAGAGAGGGCAGTGAAGAGCAACAAAGAGACCTGAGGAGATAGAGTGAGATGACAGGAGGGAAACTGCTGTTGACAACAGTGGTGTAACACTAGAGGCTTGGGTCTGCTGAGGTGCTTGCTTGCCAGCTGTATGGAGAGGTGAACTTCCCTTCTCCTGCTTGCTGCTGCTGACCAGGACTCTCACCCTCTTTCTGACATGCACTGTGTTGCTTGTGAGGCCAACTGTGAAGCTGATCCATTTACCTTTGCTCCTGATGTCCATTTTCTTCCCATTTCATGAGCTACTTCAGCTCAGTAAGAGTTACAAGAAGCAGTTGTGCTGCATCATGGGAATCAGTGCAACTGCATAACTAGGGGGATGAAGCAGTGCATCACTTCTGGGCGTCGGTGACCCTGTCTGACTGCAGCTTGGTCATGGTGTCCCACCAGAGCTCAACCAGCTCTGTGGCCCATCACCAGGAAAGGGCTGGGCTGGGTGTTCAGGTTGGCAAGTACTGTACAGTTCTAGCCCAAACTGTGATTTTCCAGAGAACCAAAAGGATTTCTGAGTATCTGTGTAAACAGCAACATCCAGACACCACACAATGTATTATAGCTATTAGAAAACAAGCAAGATACTTGAGACAACACAAGTGAGAGGATACCATTTACAGCTGCAAAGGCATTACAAGCTAATCTGTCATGTAAGGTATACTCTAGTGGTAGGCCAGTCTTTCTAGAGAGGATCCAGAAACCTGGTGATAGAACAACTAAAGTTAAGGGAGACTTCTTGGTGGAAAGTCAGCAAAAAGGGACTTGCTTAGTTAGATAGGAGGTGAACAAAAGGGGTTAGAGAGGAGCATCCTATGGCACGCAAACAATGCATATAGCACTGCCTGAGCTAAAAATGAAGTGAAACTGAAAGGCAGGCTTTTCCAGTAAATGGTAAATACTCCTTCAACAGTCCGTTAAGTTCATTGCCACAAGATATGAAAAAAGTAGAGGCACTAGTAGGCATTTAGACACATCAATAAAAGGATGTGTATTGTTGTTGTGTGTAGGATAACTGGAAAATATAAGGAAGTAAATACATTGCAGATAATAAGCCACTTTCTTTTCCTGGTGCAGGTAAATTGCTTACTGTTTTGGAGATCATACTACTGCACAACTACTTAAAAAGATCCTGGCACCTTTCTCAGAAATATGTAGAATTAGCCAGTCTCAGACAGGACATGAAATGTTATAACCTTCTATGGAAATCCTCCTATTCCTAACACAATAAAGAAATCCCATGTGAACACAAGTGCGGTGGATCTCGGGAGCTCATTTTCCTGACACAAAGAACCAGGAATGTTTGAAGGAATGGGTAATGGTGTGACCCCATATGCTCATCTCTGCCTTCAAGACTAGCAATTATGAGGTGCAGTGACAGCCTCTAAACAGCCATATAAAGGCATTTAGGGCAGAGTGCAAGACACATACCCTCTTCTTCTTAGCTTTAACTCAAGAAATGTTCAGCAAATTGTGTAATCCAGAATTATAACATATTCTCTCAACAAATGGTGCTGCAGGCCTGTGTGATGTGAGGGTCTTCTGGCACGTATGGCCAGAGAAGCTAAGGGAAGAACAGCACCCACCCTTGAACAGCATGAGCCAGGAAACTGAAATGAAGAAGCCTGTTTCATGTTAGATTAACAGCTCTTAATGGCTTTTTGATCTGCCATTCTGTATGAATTTATAGTAAAGGACTAAGATGTTTTGGATCCATAAATAATCATAAACAAATGTTGGACCAGACAATCTTGCTTCTCCACACAGAGCAGGATTTTGCAAAGCTTTCAGAAATAGCACGTCTTGTTGCATTTGGGTACAGAAATTAAATTGCCTTAAGGCAGCTTTAACTTGTGTGACCGACACTTACAAAGTGAATCACAGTAGGTTTTACTGACCTTGGCAAAATCAGAGGTCATATTTTCACAGATATAAGTCCTTTTAGACCTATTCCCCTGACATATTTGCTGGCAAAAGGTTTCTTTCTGTACCTCTGCAGAATGTAATGCATGTCCTCACCTTCATTCTTCTCTCTTCAAAGTATTACTGAGGCTATCGAGAAGGAAATTAAGTTCATTTTAGAACATTTCAGTGCAATTATTCAGGGCAGGATTCTCTGCCATACTCTTGGGTATTTTTATATTTATGAGTTCTCTTTAGGGCTTTAATGGGGCAGCAGTCGCAATAAGATGGACAAAATAGGACTCTTACAGTGACACTGGGTACATTAGGGGCTGATTCTCATTCTTATTAACCTTAAATTGTTAATCCTCTGAGCAGTGGCAGTGATTGCAATGTGACTTGCATTTGAGTGAGGTACAACATAAGTTGAATCCAGTTTCCAGGGTCTGACCCTTCCTTATTCCGCTAGAAATACTGAGACGAAGTCAGTCATTTCCTCCTGAAGAACAGGTGATGTACAAGAGAGGTTACCCGATCAGCATATCTTCATTTTCTCTGTAAAGAAAGCATCACTGCTAACATTTCAGGTAAAATAAGGAAGAAGACAAAAATGGAAAAATAATAAGGTCCAGAGGGTTTGCAAAAGCCTAATACCAAGTGTTCTGCTTCTTTTCATGTGTTCTGTGAGTTGCCCATTTTACTTCGAAGTTAAAGAGCATGCAATGCCAAGGCAGGATGGAATTGTATCATAACTATGTGTGGGCTCTTATAAATTTATGGTAAATCTGAAGCGGCTTTCAGTGAAAAACATTGAGTTATGTCACATTTATGTCACAGCCTGAGATCAGTTCCTATGGCTCAAATGATGCAGCATAAGAGGACTTTGATTGCCCAGACCAAAGCTTTAGCTAGCTCAGTACCCTATCTCTAACAGTGACCGACAGTGGGTAGGAAAATGGTTTGGGGGTGACAGTGATACAGGTATTTTCCCAGCTTCTGACATACTCTGTGACCCAGAAACTCCCAGAGCTGGAGGTGGCATCTTTGTGCACAGTAGCTCAGGATGGTCTTTTCCTATGACTTTATCCAATTGTTTTTTGGAACCCATGCAAGCTGTTGGCATTTGCAGCATCCCCTGGCAATTAATTCCTCAGTATGAGCTTTGCTTTGTGAAAAAGTGCCACCTTTGTTTTGCAACTGCCATGTGGTAGGTTCAAAATTTGGTGCTGTGTCCTTCTTGCTGTATAGGAAGAGTGACTAATCATTCCCTATCCAACTCTTCCATGCCATTCAAGGTTTCCTAAATGCCTGTCATCTCCCTGCTCACCTCTCTCTAGGTGAAAGCTTTCTAGGTTGTTTACTTGCTTCCAGAATCTTTGTTTTTTCCACAGTCATATGTGTTGTGAGTCTGTCCTTCTTGTAACTGTATCCTATTTTTTAAGATGCATGGAGAGACTGGAACTCCACAGAGGGTTCAAGATACAGGAATAAAAAGGACTCTTGGTCTCTGTTCCTTTCCTAACAGTTCATGAAATGCCATTTGCTCTTTTGGTGCTGCTAAACCCTGAGCTAGCATGTTTGTAGAAAAGGCTGAATCATAGAATACACATTAATGTAATGCCTGTTGTAATGCAGGATTACATTCTGGGGGGGTAACAGTCAACTCAAACCACACTGCCTTACCTCTGAATTTAGGGTTGCTTTTCCATGTATGCATAGATGTGTTCAGACACTGAACTTTGTCTGACTTTGTCTTATTTCCCTGTTGCTTTGTATTGTAGCATTGAATTATGATTCTGCACAGTCATCACTCATTCTTACAGCTTCAGTGCCTTAGTATGATCAATAAACCTCATCAGCTTACTCTCCATTGCCTTTTCTAGGTGGTTAGTAAATATGCTTAATGTCGCAGAAGCAGAATGGTTCTCCACAGGAACTTAAGGTTTATTCCTCCTCTTTGTTTCCTCTAATCCATGAGGGAACTTTCCCTCTAGTTTAGCATCTTTAAGAGTCCTTGATAAAGGATATTGTGAAACCTTGCTGAACTCCTACTTTATCATCCAAATGAACTACAGCTATGTGCTCATTACTGCCTTTAGAAAACTGGTGAATTGTGAGATACTGCTTCCTTGCACAACAACCATTATGACTCTTCTCCATTATATCATATTTTCCCAAGTGTCTACTTGTTCTATGCTTTTTTTAAAGTTCCTGTTGATTTGTCCAGTGCAGCTGGTGGTGTTACTGATAGTGTAGCTCCCTGTTTGCCCTGTCTTTACCTCATGAAGCCACACGCCAACCAGTGATATCTGAAACATCAGGAAGAGAAGCCTGGAAGATAGAGTCTTTCTGATATGTCCATGGGATGCAAAGATTGCTACACAGACGTTTTCAGGCCTTCTTCCTGGAACTGCCATCTGCTAGCAGATATGTGAGCATCAGTTGCTATGGTAGCACACAAAATACTATGTCCAAACCCTGGAAACACAGAGTATAGGTCTAGAGCTGGGCTGTCGACCAAAAATCTCTGCAAGGTCTAGAGGATGAGAGTTTTATCCCCTTCCCGGCCTATGCAAAGAAATCCTTTTACTGTTGTATAATCTCAGTTGTATACTGAGCCCATGTCTCACGGCTGACATGGGTTCAGTAGCAGATATTGTCATACTGGTTGGGAATAACAATATGTGGAGCTCCTCGTAAAACAAGCCTTACTTTTGTTTTGCAAATCTCCCAGTAGAGAGGCCTATATAGAGCGGCAATGGGCTGCAGTGAGACATTTCGGTGACTGTTTCCCAGAAACTTATGCAACATCCATTGTGCTTGTGCAGCCTGTTGCAAAAAATGGATGCCATCCCCAGAATGAGGGCTGAATATTGATTTAGCAAATTGGGAGAAAAAAGGAATTAAATAAAAGGCCATTGTAGCCGGTACTGCAGATAAATAGCTGGGAGGTTAATTTATGTTATTTATGGAAATCTGGAATACTGGGAATGCTCTAATGCTTATCCCAGCTAGACTATTAGTGCTGTTCAAGTTCTTGTATGCATGCATCACCATGTTATCTAAATGTTGCTAAGCCCTCTTTAAAAGTAGTCAGGCAAGGCTTTAAACCAACTAGAAAGGGGACTATGAAAAAAGTATCGTTTTCTGTAGCTATTTATAAACCTAAAGGATTTGTGTCATACAAGTGCACGCAAGAAATGCTTTTAGTTACCAAACAGTAGAGAAAAGCTGCAATGAAAGAAGACAAAAATTCTCCCTCACCCAAAAGAACAACAGTTCAGGGTGATTTTTTGAAAACATTATTTATAGTTCTTTCCTTCTTTTGCTGCTGGAAGAAGGTTGTATGTATGACTAATGGAATCTCTCTGAGCTAAAGAAAACACTTCAGACCAATTTATGTTCAACATGAATTTACCTTGTGCAAAACACACACTCCTCACTCGTTTGACTATGCAAGTAACATAAATTGAGAAAAGAAAAAAAAGCAAATGGAATATGCATCTCAGCTCTTAAGGGGATGATAACCGGAGAACTTCTATGGGGAGCACCGTGATTTGCTCTCAAGCCTTCTCTTTTAACAGCTTGTGGAAAAGGTGCGACAAGGAGATCCAATGGTGAAATGGCTGTGCTACGTCAGCTAAAAATACTCCATGGTCAAAGCAAAGAGCGGATGGGAATGTGCCAGAGGTGGGGAGGGAGGCAAGCCTGCAACATGTATAAACAAATGCCCCAGCGACAACTGGAATGTATACAAAGCCATTGTCAGAGATTTCCTACACCTTCAGGGGCTCATTCTTCTGCTGAGATGCACAAACATAGATGCTTTTCTGACAGGGTATCTCAAAGAGTGTAAAAGCAAAAGCCACTGCTAAATATAGATGGCTGTCACATGCTGCCTTTAGTCACATTTCAATTCATTGTAAACTGCAGCATGCCTTGCACCATGGTGCTTTTAACCTTGGCGACGTGTTTGAGGCAGTTTTCGTTTGTGCATATCCCTTTCCCCCCTCTAATTTGGAAGAGCAAATGTAGATGTGCAGTCAATAAACAGGCAGTTTTGATGGTCCTCTTGAGCTTTAAAATGTACAGGCATGCCTGAAACAACATGGAAAGTGCTGGTGAAGGGGGAGTGAGTGGATGAGTCACTTTTAAAGCAAAGCAGGAAAACTGGGGGGAAAAAAAAAAAAAGAAAAGATCTGTGTCTTGACTCAGTGCCCAAACTCTTATGCTGATGCTTCACTGCAGTCTCTGAAGTTCAGCTTATTTTTCCTCTCATTTGTTCGCTTATTTTTATGTCTTACATAATGGAGCTTTGATTCACAGAAATCTATTTATATAGTCTAGGATTTGGGCCAAACTCTGAAGTCCTAACTCTGCCTTTCCTTAGGCAAAATGGCCATTGTAGTTAACAATATGAATGAGGTTTGCTAGGTCTGTGCGTTCAGGGCTGGATTCCGGGGGGGGGGGCACAATTGATCACCTCATGGTTTCTTATATTCCTGCTAGAGTAGTGATTGAGTTTAAGGAACTCTAGGCTGTACTGCAGCTGGAGGACAAATTGCTCAAGACTGACAAAATACTCCAGCTTTTACTGGTGAGGTCAATATGAGCCTGTGCTCTTTCCATATGTCCAAAGGCCACCAGTCAGCACTCTGAGTCCCAGCTTTCTGCCTTAATAATCCCCTCCCTCCATGTCAGTCCTGCAGCAGGACAGATGTGGAAGCTACCTGCAAGCTGCCTGCTTGGGAAATCCTTGACATGAGGATGGGGATGTACTCCCTTCACTGTGGCTACAGCAAAGGATGTTTGCTGTGAAGGAGGAATGGCTGGACCATGAGGCACCACCAGCATCACCCCAACTGCAGTATGTCTTTCTGAGGGCTGCAGCTGGCTGGTATCATTAAGAGCAGGTTCACAACTGAATGGGATCTTAGAAGTGGGGACCAGGAGCTGGCTTCTCCTGGGGCTGCTTTGCTTGAGGCGGTTGGAACAGAGCAGAGAACCACATACACTGGGTCTGCCCGAGGAGCTGGCAGAACCAGCTGACCTTTTATCTGACAAGCTGGCAGCACGGAGATGGCTGCCAGAGAGAGAGCTCCCCACTGACATCAGAGTTATTCTTGGGGCTGGATGGAAAACAGCAAGAGATAATGCTCTTTGCTGTAATGATGAGGCTGACTTCAAATGCTTCACATGAAAATAGCAACCCAAACCCACCTAAGTAGGTCAGAGGAGCAGAACTAAAGGAGGTTGCTTCTCTGTGTCACTGTGACCTAGGGCTGGAGTTTCTTCTCTCTAATAAAGTGTGAACCCCCACAAAAGCACCTCTGGGGGCCAGACATGCCCAGGAATATTCTTAGCAGTCTGCTAATACCTCAGATCACCGTCCAGCATTCCTTTTAGTGCAAATGCTCTTATAATCCTTTTTGGTTTTATTATTCTGTTTGTGAGAATGCAGCATCTTTGATACTGCTACATCTTGATCATAATTAATGACACCATGTTCATACTTTTAGTCAGACTAAAAGACATCACTGTAGTGATTCAGGGGGATCAGGGAAAATGTTTTCAGTTTATGCTAGAATGCATGTACACACATATTTATATATAGCACATTCTCTCGCGCCGAATATATGTCTTTTGACTAGTTTGTCACAGTTCAGAATACAAAAGCTATAGATAAAGTACTCCAGTTTTTGGCAATAGCAGAGTAACGAAGTAGCCAAACAAGAATTCCTTAGCCCTTCACTCCCTCAGCTATTATTCTTTGAATGTTGGAGATAAATGTCATTTGTAAATCCCACTCATTGCTAACATTAGTACTATGCATATGTACTTCCTTTGACAAGTAACCCTACCAGTGAAATCTTTAAGGCAGCAAACTTTGAACAGCTTTCTTTTAAGCATGGATAATTAGTAATTGGGGGCATCTGTCTCTGCTGAACACCCACACTTACTCTTCTTTAAGGTATTCCAGGTTGATGACTTGTAGTCAAAGAACCTTGAAACGTTTGACATTCTTTTTCCTAATTATGAGTTCCATTATCAACTTTCTCTGCTGGAGTGGCTTTTCCTTTCTCTCCCTTTCTCTTTCATTTTGCAGTGCAAACTCTGCCTATGGGGCTTGGGCTCTGCTCCTTTTCCTTATAGTCCAGCAAACCAAGCTGACCCACAGGGTCTAGGACAACCCTGAAAGACTTGAGCCCATTAGCTCAGCCACTGCTTTGCCTCCTGCCGTCTCTGTGAGCATCACGAAGTGGAGAGCACAGCAGCTCTTGTGCATTGTTGTCCCATGCCAGGAGATCTGAGGGCCTCCCAGGTGTGGGAGAAATCATTCTTTTTTCACAAGAAAGACGTTTCTCAGGAGCCTGTTTCCTCCAGGTTGAAGTTTTGTCTTCTTATATTGCCACGGAAGCACCATGAGGGGTACAGCCCATGAGAAATAAACCATCCAGACCAGTGAGCAGAGCTACCCTTTCCTTCAGCCCAGGGAAAAGAGTGCATTTTCTCCCTCTGCTTCTCTCCCAGGCTTTACCATAACAAGAAGCACAGTGAAAATATTAAAGGTACCTCAAGCCAGTGTCACTTGGCTCCTGTTCTGATGGAGTGAAAGCCCTCCAGAAGACACTCCAGGTCTAAGTCTGTTAAGGTCCCCTGAACTGCCTTCTGGAATTGCCTTCTTCTGCTGACTCCAGGCAGGCCCTTGGAAAACTGGCCTCTGAAGTCAGCCTAGAGTGGAGGAGAAAACTGGCATTTGTGAATACCTCTGTTGCCTGACGTCCCTTCCCATCTCATCCAGGTATCTTGAAACCTTGAAGCCATCGGTCGTGATGAAAATATGGAACAGAAATCATAAAAAGTACAAAGCGTCTTTGCTTAAATTAAGCCACTTTGTGAAATCATTTTTCCAAGTATAATGATAGCAATGCTACACCAGAGAATTTAGGAAATAAATACGTTTCCAGGCTGAGATTTTTTTAAGTCAACCTTAATACCCTAGCAAATACTACCACAGTTGCCAAGCTGTAAACTTCTAAATCCAGAAGTCAATGACAGACATTGTCAGTAATAGACATTTAATGCTAACAACACTAGCAGGTGATGCAGCAATAATGAATATAATGGCCCCTTGCAAATAGAGGGTGGGTAATGTCTTTCCGTGATAGCCCCGCACCATGCTGAGCACACAGCGCAATCACGGCATCTGCACTTTCCAGTGGTTTTATGAAGAGCAGACTGCAATTCGCTGATTACATTACATTTTGATTTCTGTACGGAAGTCACAAGGGATTCAGGTATGTCTAAGCTGGGGTAACCAAAGAGAAAATTAGATTTCTTTAAGTTTACTTGCATCCCTCTCACTGTAATGATTTTTCTTCTTAACAAGCGTCAATGTATGCGAGAAATGAGAAGTGCATGTAGCAGCTCAGCATCACAGAGCATTGCATCAGCCAGGCAGTTCTTCTGCCATGCCCTGGCTAGTGAGCTCCTTGCAGCCCTGACAGCTCCTGTCATGGGGCACATGGGGTACTGTGGTAGCCTAAAAGGGATTCCCATGCCATGAGGACCTGTGTGCCCTGAGTTGTCCTTTTCCCAGCTCTAAGACTCCCATTGCAAGTGATGCACCACTGGAACAATCCAAAATTACTTCACTGATCCTGGAGATGGATGGAAGAAGTCTCCAACAACATAAATTTTCCAGTTAAGTCAGGAGGAGAAAGCAGGTAAGCTGCAATGGACTCACCTGTGCTGCCATGGTTCATGGGTGTGAGAGCACACCTGTCAGGATAATCCATAGCTTGTGTCTGCCTGCCCCAAATGGTGACCCAAATGCATTTTCAACAGATATTCACAAGGTGTATATAATTTATTAAAAAACAAACCAAAACAAGACAATGGCACTTCAGTGTTTGAGTAAAATTGTTTCCTGACCTATAATTTGCCAATCTTTTAAACACGAAACATGCTTGTCAGATGGGCAAAGCAATGCTTGCAAAACATTTGTGCTGTGCCAAGTAGGTGATGGGTTTTGGTAGTGATAGAGGGCTGCAAAAGTCCCTGCTTCCTTCAGACTCGGTAAGTACCCAAGAGTAAACATCTGCAGTGGCTGCCTCCTTCACCCCAAAGCATGACAGCAGTTCCCAGCAATTTTACTTTTGCTATTAGCAAATCCAGTTGGTCTCAAGGGTTGCTACAACTGGCTGCTTAGTGAGAGCTCTTAGAGTGAGCAGAAGCTCATGAGAAAAGTACCATGCTTGAACTGAAGACATTTTTGTGAAGCTGTGACTAAAGTTTTCTTTATGTGCTTTCCTCTTTATTTTTCACTGCTGTTGCATTTTTCTTTTACCCTGTAGTAATCACTGCAAGCTCATCTGTGGTCCTAGTAGTTTCTTTTCTTAACAAGGAGGAGTCAGTTGGTGCTTCTCGGAGGAGAGAAAGTGTTAAGTAGTGTTTGGGGTAGGTAGAGAAATCCCTGCTGGGTATTTAACCTACATTTGTTTCATTTTACAGGAGTGTTCAGGTCTAAGTCTGCTGTTAAAGATGAAATAACTCAAGTAATTCAATAGGATTTAGCTGAATTACTGAAAAGGCTATGGTAGCAAAATTTGTAGTGTCTTTGAGGTCAAGAAATCTTGAAACAGAGAGGAGATTAATGGACAAGTTACATTTCCTTGGAGCCGATAGCCTTACCTTTCCCCAGTTAGCAGCTTATTTTAATTGCAGAGGAAAACGTTCTTTGTTCCAAGCTCAGCATTTGACTGACAAATTCAACACCATGCGGGCAATATTAGTCCCTGGCAGCCCTACCCAGGTTGATGAGAGAAGCAAGTTCTGCAAAACAGGAAAACAAAGGCAAGTGGCAAGCCACACAATGCATCTTTTGTCCACATGTATGTGAAGTTCATTGTCAGAAGCCATCTTTTCCTCCAACTGTGAGAGAAGGCTGTGATTGTGGAAATTTCCAACAATGGTTTTGAAGTAACAGAGGTTCTAGCGTATCTAGGCAGAAGTACTGGATGTTCAAAGAGACAAAAGGAAAGGCCCTCTAAAGCTCAAGAAACTGAAGTAAGGAAGCATATACACATGGTTTCTCTTTATAAATCTGGCTACTGAGCAGCTGTGCTTCCCTTGTAACTCCTAAAACTTTAACCTCCACTCTCAGACCTGCTGTGTCTTAAATCCAGTATTTGGTACTACATCTTATAACAAGGAACTGGTTAAACGCAGGGTAATCTTTTAAAATTCTTCTAAAGGTTTTTGCCTAGAAATTGTCTGCTT
This sequence comes from Pezoporus wallicus, assembly GCF_028554395.1. Classification (NCBI taxonomy): domain Eukaryota; kingdom Metazoa; phylum Chordata; class Aves; order Psittaciformes; family Psittacidae; genus Pezoporus; species Pezoporus wallicus. The sequence goes on along the minus strand of NW_026642717.1, from coordinate 642,923 downwards.
AGGATCAGTTTTGCATGCTATGGTCCTGTCTGTGCTTCGATTTGAGTCTGTAGTTTTACAGTAGTTTTACATCTAGACCGTAAGTACAGAACATCTGTGGGGCTGTGTATAAATAGTTACATAAATAGCTGACAGTGGACAAAACAATTGCTTCGGTGAATCAGGTAATCACTGGGCAAGTTACCCAGAAGAAAAGCTGACTCTTCTTTCCCAGGAAAGCCATAACAGTCCCTCTGGCATAAGGATTTTCAGATGTTAGTGGAAGGAAGCACTTTTTTTTCTGATGACCTAAGTAATTGGTATTTTCTCTTTAAATAAGCATGCCAAGTTTATGCTTGCAGATTTCTTGTTCAAACTCCATCTACGTTTAACATTTCCTGGCTGTCTGCATGGCTTCTTAGCATCCAGAATCTTAACGTTTTTATTGCAGCAGGAGCTTTACTGCAATGGTCATTTCCTTAGCCCATTGCTTGGACTACTCCACTATTGCTTTTTCTTCGCTAGCTCCTTTCTCTCTGTGGTGATCACATCCCTGTGCTGGGTCTTGTCTCTTTGTGATATCAGGCAGAAATAATTTCTTTTCACTTGCAAGCTCTACCAGGGCCTATCCCCACCCTGCCCATAAACCTTTGTTCAGTGTCAGGAGGCTGCTTCCACCTTCATCAGCCACAAGCAAGCACCTCTGCTATTTTCTCCTCGGGCTTGGGAGGAACTCCTTGTTAAAAATGTGCAACACTCTCTCCCTTTCTTCCAGCCTCTGTTTTCGGAAAGACTCTCCTTTGAACACTGCAGGTCAAAATCTTGTCAGTAGCTGTTGGACCCTGTTTAGCAAGATGACTAAAACTGTCCTATGCTCATATTGTGTCTCTGTCTCTGGATCTAGTTTTTCATGTTTGTGTTGTAAGCAAGGACTCAAGGACTGTGCGCTGAATAGTACAGTGGGGATCCCAAGTCTGTGACAAACACCCGTGACTCATTGTGTGAGAGCGTGCTTGGGCAGAGGGTGAGGAAGGGAGGGGAAGGTACACAGAGATTTTAAGAAGTTCCTTTCCCTCCCTTTAAACGCTCTCTTTGATACACCTCAGCACTGTTCCTCTGGGGGAGTGCTGTGTAAACCTCACAGACCTTTACTTCAACCTCCAGCTCCAGCCTGGCTTTCTCCAGGAATGCAGGGAACTACACAGGATGCTTTCAGATATTGCATTACAGTCTGAAACCAAGGCAGTGCTTTCGAGTGGAAAACCCAAGTCAGCCTCAAAGAAGTGGGAATTTGGTTGGTAGCCAACTCCTTCTGTGTAGCTCTGCTTTTCACATCACCCTGCCCTCCCTTTTCCTCTAGGCTTAGTCCTGCGGAGAGTTAGGTTCTTGCTTTCTCCAAGAGTTTTACTATTCTGAACAGTGCAGCATTTTACGGTTAGGTGCATCCTCCCTTTCCGACTATTCCTAAGAGGAGAAGCAGCACATGCAGAAGAGAAAAGAGTGTTGTGAAGGACAGTTTATAAATGACTTCAGTGGTGCAGAGTGATGTGTCATTCTGGCAGAAAGCCCATTAAAGAGGAAGCGCTGCTCTTGAATGCATTCAGCTGGGGTTTCTGAAAACTCCTTTATACCCACTCATTATCCATTTCACATTCTGGAAGTGGATGGTTATGTTTGCCTATGTGACGCAGATCTTAATAGTTTTCTGCAGTACTACATCATTTAGCTCTCAGCTAATACAAGACCAAGCTAGTAATTAACATTAAATGCTGAGAAATGGATCTGATGCGATGAACATTCAGCACATAATGAAGACGCTGTGATTTCTTACTTGGAAGCCATCGTGGTCTTACAACAAAACCAGTTGTTACAGATGCCCAAACAGAGCTGGGATTAACAATAGGATCTGGTTACATTTGCAAACCTAATTGTTGCTAGTCTGGTAGAAGTTGCACTCTCAGGCTCCACTTCGACGGATAACAGCTCGGGCATCTATTGTCATTTCATAATGGTGTAATGCTATTTATGCCACAGAAATCCCAGATGAGCCGTGAATTACACGCAGATCAGGCACACCATGGAAAATGCAGCTGTGTCGGGGGACTAGGCTTGCAGGCAACTGCCCTGCAAGGCCAACTCATACAATGTGGAGTGGGACAACATGGGTCAGCATTAATAATTATTAATAAGATGATTTGTTTGTCCATTAAAGGGTCAAAAGAACTGGAACCTGAGCTTGCCAGACAACGCAAATCTAACAGCTGCTTCTGCTGGACAAACAAACAGGCAGAACCAAGCCTTGGTAAGGGCAATGGTGGAAACCTTGCCCTTGATGCCACTAAGAAGAGGGGTGCCAAAAGGAGGTAAATATGCTACAGCTGTTCTGGCTCCTGATGCTGCCCAGGAACTGGTGGTATTAGTGACTGTGAGGGCTCCTGCAGGACCAGAGCCTCTGTGGGCTTGAGGATGAGGGGGACCAGACATCCTGGGTTGATCCCTAAATACAAAGGCATGTTCCCAGCATCCCATTTTTTTCAGAACAAGCTGTGGAAGGGAGAGGCCCCACTTCCTTTCCCCATGCAACACTGCTGCAGAGCCCCAGCCTCTCCATGCTGGGGTGTCCAGGCCCCTTAAAAGCCACCCAGGGAAGACCTGTGATAGAGAACTGCAGAGAGAGGCTGTCCCCTCCTGTGGGAGAGTGATCTTCCCCTCTCTGCAGAGCCTTCGCCTTACCTGATTAAGCAGCTGCTGCTGCATTTCTCTGACAGTGAGGAGAAATTCACTGGGCAGTGGTGATGCCAGAGAGCCATGAGGAGGAGAGGACCTGACCCTGAGTGCATGGGGTGACCCATTGCCTTGTATCTCTTAAAGCTGGATGCTCTGTGCTTGTGGCAGGTTGTTGTGGTTTAAGCCCAACCGGCAATCCAGAACCATGCAGACATTGCTCACTCCCCCCAGCCTTCCTCACCCAGGCTCCTGGAGGGATGGGGAGGAGAATCGAAACAATGCAACTCCCACAGGTTGAGATAAGAGCAGTCCGGTAACTAAGGTATAACACAAATCACAACCACTTACCACCTGCCGACAGATACCCAGCAGATTATATTCTCTTCCCTTGTTATTTCCCTTATCATTATTATTATTGGTGGCAGCAGCAGTGATTTGTGTTATACCTTAGTTACTGGGCTGTTCTTATCTCAACCCATGGGAGTTACATTCTTTTGATTCTCCTCCCCATCCCTCCAGGAAGGAGGGGGGGAGAGGACGGGGACGGGGACGGGGCGGGGGGGGGGGGGGGGGGGTTGGGGACGGACGACACAGTGAGCTGACGGCTGCATTGTTCTGGATTGCCAGCTGGGCTTAAACCACAGTTCTAGTGGGTCACAAAGGGTTGAGATAACGACAGATCTGACTGGAGTGTGTCTAATCCTATTTGTGATAAGCATTCATTGTTTTGGATTAATAGTCACTTATCACAGTGCTGATTTATTGGCTCTCAAAGTTGTTGCTCTTGATCTCACAGTTTCAGCATGTTGTACCTTACTTACAGCTGTTGTTTGCTCTGTTAGTGTTTATCGGCTGGGGGCCTTGGGATAAGGTTTTTGTCTCATTGTACCTTATGGTAATGACTTGTAATACAATAGAGTCATTGATCATGAAACTGAGCTGGCTTGCATTCCCAGTTTGCTCACCACCTCTATACTTTGGGAGGTATATAACAAAAGTGTTTAACAATTACACATCCTTTTCCCCCTCCTCGGGTGGTCAGCCTATGAGGGAGACATTCTCACGCACCCTAGTGACAAGTACAGCAGCTACTCAAAGTCTGACTACAACAGATAACACAGCTACTCCAAATCCAAGCACAGGAGCTACACCAACCCCAGTGACAAGTACAGCAAACAAACTCCGACCCAAGCAGCGATCTAGCCCTTCCAGGTAACTGCCCCCAGTTTATATAGCGATCATGACGTGCTGTGGTATGGAATACCTCTTTAGCTAGTTTGGGTCAGGTGTCCTGTCTCTGCTTCCTCCCGGCTTCCCCTCCTCCCTGGCAGAGCATGAGGCTCAGAAAGTCCTTGGTCAGAGTAAACATTACTGAGTGTCGTGGTTTAAACCCAGTCAGGTAACTCGTTCACTCACTCCCCCCCTTCTTTCCCTCCCCCTACTCCCGGAGGGACGGAGAGGAGAATTGAAAGAATGTAACTCCCACGGGTTGAGATAAGAACAGTTTAGTAACTAAGGTATAACACAAATCACTGCTGCTACCACCAATAATAATAATGATAAAGGAAATAACAAGGGAAGAGAATACATCACCTCACTACCAACCAACCGATGATAACTTGCCCCCCAAGCCCGACCAAGCACCGACCCATACCTCCTCCAACCCTGCAGTCTCCCAGCCCTTCCGACTAACTCCCAGTTACATCCTGGACATGACATGCTGTGGTATGGAATACCTCTTTGGTCAGCCCTTCCAGGTAACTGCCCCCAGTTTATATAGCGATCATGACGTGCTGTGGTATGGAATACCTCTTTAGCTAGTTTGGGTCAGGTGTCCTGTCTCTGCTTCCTCCCAGCTTCCCCTCCTCCCTGGCAGAGCATGAGGCTCACAAAGTCCTTGGCCAAACCAAAACATCACCATCAGCTCTGTTCCCAGGCCAAAAGTCAAAACACTGCACTGCACCAGCTACCAAGAAGGAGAAAAATGACTGCTACTGCTGAACCCAGGACACTGAGCAACAACTAAAAACATTGATGTTATCAGTACTGTTGCCAGGCTGAAAGTCAGAAACACAGCACTGCACCAGCTACTAAGAAGGAGAAAAAATGACTGCTACTGCTGAACCCAGGACACAGGGGAGGAGAGTGGACACAAAGCAATGTTTAAGAAAAAGGAAGAGTAGGGTGGCCCCAGATGCCAAAATGTCTTCACCTAGCTCTGGACCCAAGCAGAAATGTTCAGGCACAGCAAATGCTGTGATGACAGCAAGTACGAAACGAATTGCATGCTTCTTGTATGATTTGTGTTTTGGTTTTGGGGACATTCTTTTCTAGGGTTATATGTCCAGTGGGGAAAGCACAATACAAGTGGAAAAAAAAAGACAAGTGGGATGAGGGGGGAGGAATGAGAATAGGGGGGAAATGGGTGAGGAGAAAAGCAGAGAGTGAATCCAAGATGAAGAGATCATGAGAAATTTACGTAGATTTGAAACAAGGAGCTGACCAACCCAGGCCAAAGAAAAGCCACCCTCTACTGTGGAAAATTTTGAGTGCACCATATCAGACTTTAGCCTTACCCTGCCCAAAATGTTCCACGTCCATATCAGACAGATAATAAAAGTTCCTATAAATTTCTCACACAGTAGCAGCTTGAAAAATACAGTGAATCCTAAGAGTGTAAAAATAGATCGAACACTGACAGTCACTCGGTTTACCTTGGAAAAATTAAGTGTTGCATTGGTTCCACTAAAATTGGGACTAAAGTCAAAAGGCTAGATGACAAAACTTGCCTCCCTGGTGCTGTACAGCAATTCCTTGCAAATGGTCACTAACTCGTGGCTTGCCTTATTTTCCCTTTTTCTGATAAAAGTACATTTTTTAAACTGCAGTAACCTGAGCTAAATAGAAACTTTTCTACCAGATACAGGACGCTGAACACCAGACATGCTACTTCATGGCCATGTCTCTTGGGCTTATGCTTTTGCTTTGTGTATTTTTAAGACTTTGTGCTGTTTATAGAGTAGCCCGCGGTTGAAACAGCAGGCATTTATAATATATCCACAGTCCCCTCCTCGACTAATTTGATCCCCAAAGACACAGAAACAGGTTCTCAAGGCAGAATTCTTCAGTCAGTCCTTCTTTTCTCTGTGCTTTTATTTTTCAGGTTTTAGTGTAAAAATGTCACAGTCATGATCTGTCTTGTTTGTTTGCTGGTAATTTAATTTCACAGCTTTGTTCAGTTCCCCTTGAGCTATTTAATCCAAAATGCACAACGGAAAACTAAAAATACTTGAGTCTAGTGGGGTAGGGTCAGCTTTGGGCCTGAAGTATGAGTGGGGGAAAAGATAATCTCTGGCAGTGTGTCTTCATGCACATTCTGCAATGGCATATATTAATTTTTAATCTATTAATTTTCTAAATTATTCATGTCAGAGAAATAGAATAAAGAGAGGAAAAGCAATAGCAGTCAGTACCTAAACCCATCATTCCTGTGCAGCTAATAGCCTCTTTCTTCTCTCGGTATGTTCTAATTCTCCTTCTCTCCATCCTGGTACTCTTGTGGCACAGCTGTGAATGGGCTTATGTTATCCATCAGCAGCAGAGGTGGCCATGCCTGATGTTCTTGAGGCTGAGCTTTGCAGACATCCCAGTGCTGGTGTCAATGCCATTTTCAGGAACATCCATCCCACTCTTTTCCCCTCTGTGCACGATTCTTTCTTTTCAACTATGCTGACAGTGCTGCCTGGGGGGTCCATGCTGTAAATTAGATCAGTCATCAATTCTGTTTGAAAAAAAGAAACAAGTGTGTATTTTTTGGGTTCCTAGGTCTAGAAGCAGGCACAGCCCACAAAGGGTTGTGTCGATACAGATGAGGAGAGGGTTTTCTGTGGTGTGAGGGTGGGAAATAGAGTAGGGTCGCCTTGCCAGTATTGCTGAAGCCTCTGCATTGCTACACCATAGCCCAAGTCCATTCCTCCATGAGAGGCGTAAAGCACTCAGGGATGAAACAGGCTTCAAAATGTGCAGCTTTCCTGAATATTTCTGAGTAGCTGGCTCACAGCTCAGATGCCTTCACAGCGTAAACGGTTGGGGTGCCCATGTGCCGACTCACTACATGTACATATGCGCAAAGAGTGGACTGAGGATTTTGACTATCAGCTCAGGAAAACAGCCAAAATTCAGCTAAAAGTACTCTTAGAAAGGATGCAGTGCATGGACAGAGCTACGATTTGGTGACTCAGATCAAGTTTTTCTTTGACAACACCTTGTTTTAATAGTGTCAGTAGTGCCTGTGTGTGCAGTTAACACTGAGCAGACCTGGCCTCTGGCTTCTTCAGCCCTTCTCTCTGTCAAGTGAGAGTTACTGTTACCTCAAGAGGCTATACAGATCAAAAGCAGCTAGTTAAATATGCGTACAGATTTTCAGACCTGTATCTCTGTGTATTTGGGCAACACAGCACAACTGATGCTGATCTCAATTGTGCCTTTTTTGCATTACCATCAAACAAACAATGAAAGAGTGTGAGCAGCATTCTCTAAGGTATTGCTGTCTGTGTGCTGTCCCCCCGCTTCATTTCTTCAGGTCGGTAAGACTGTAAGAGCCATCCTCTGCAAGAGCTTTTGTTTTAAATTAAAGATGCTACAAGACTATTATGTCACAAGACATCATGAAAAATACCCTTTCAGAATACCAGATTGATGCTTCCACCCTGTAAGTGCACAGTGCAATGGCTACACATATTGCTAATGTTTGTATAGGCACAGCATAAGGTCCTTGAGGGCAGGCAGGGAGGCACTGCTTTGTTCTTCCACCTGTGCTGAATAAAAAGGGCTATGGGTATGCCGATAAATCCTGCCACAGAGTTTCATCACGTTTGGAAGGAAAATAATATGTGTTACAAAGCCTGTTAGGTCAGAAGAAAAGAAAAAATTTGCTTTGCTTTGTTTTAAATAGGGGTTGTTTTGTGTGTAGGCATCTGCATAACGGGATACAGCAGTGATGAGGATATTGATAGCTGTGATTAAAGACCTAAATTCCAATGCCCTGCTCTGTGCTTGTTTCTTAAGCCATCTTCAGCACAGTCTTCAGGTAAAACACTATATAATAAGTTCGAAAAATGTCTGGTTTTGTTCATTGCTCAGCTGCCAGCTGTCAAAGCAGTGTGCATTTCAGCTAGCATCTCTAGGGGTGAAACCTGTAAGAAACCTGGCTTTATATTGCCCTCCACAGCATCCACTCTTGGAAAGATGGATGGTGCTCTTCAGTACCCTCTCTAGAGTTTGCTCTGAGTCCTCCTGTGCACAGCCATGAAGGTGTGAGAAAACTGTGTGACAGGATGGATCATATCCTCATGTACCTTCCTGCAGTTTGCCTCCACAGAACCACCGAGACACAGATAGAAGATATATCCTAGTTTATGGCCTGCCTGAAGTCCTGTGTCCTCCTTTACATACTGATTGAGTAAGTATAGGATTGCTGCTTTGGGAAAGCCACCTGCAACAGCTACCACTGCAAAGAGGTTGTGGCTGATGGCAGCAGGGGTTATGGATAAATTCATGCCACAGAAAAAGGGAAGAACTGAGGAAAGCCTCCAAGCTAAGGGTGGAAACAGCCCAGGAATGAAGTAAGGATGTGGAAGGGCAGTTCTACCACAGATGTGAGATGCTCCACATGGCATCTACCAGTGACACTGCAGACAGCCCTGGGAGAGATGAGTGGCTGAGGCGGCACATCTGCAGGCTTGTAGGTCTTCTTCTGACACAGCTACATCAGTAGCCCAGCAGAGATCTCCAACAGCTGGAGCCGAGTCTCCACTTTGGCTTGGTGGTCTGCTTGTCAGGATTAACATGGCTTCTGATTGTTTTACAAAGCTCAGGTAGACTGGACAGAGTAAAAGACATCCTGGAGGTTGCTGAGAAGATGAGGAACGAGTTTCATTTGGAGAGCTCCTGTAAGTCAAATGCTTAAGCAGTGGACAGCATCTGGACTGTTCATGTGCTCAGGAAGACCCTGAGGAGTAGCAACCCAAGGAATCCTGAGGACGCTTGGCAGAAAGAACTTGACTGCCAGACCTTAGCTCTGCACCACTCTTTACAAGACCATGAATGCATAGCCATAGTTGCCCCCCACACCTCCTCAGTCCATCAGAGAGGGGTTATACAGGCTGGTCTCACTACTGTGAGCCTCTGGCCTCTGTCATGGTAGCCCTGTCTGTGGGACACTGACCTCAGAGCTGGGCAAGTGAGCTGCCAGTGGTTTAACAAGTTGGTAAAGCAAAGCACAAAAAGAAGAGTACCCAAGGGAAGACCATCAGGCTATTTTCTGGATTTCCAAGCCCTTTGATTTTCTTTCTGTCTCTGTTCTTTTATACGTAATGGTAACGGATCCACTTTACCAAGAAGATGGATGGATAGCCCATAATCTGGATTTGAGACTTGACACGGTTAAGTCAGAAAAGGCTAGTGGCTGAGTTTTATTTATATCACTTCTGCAGACTCCAAGTAAGTGCTAAAAAGGCAGACTATACTTTTTACTTATTTTTAAGGTTTTGGCCACATTACAGTTTCATGCTTTCTGTTTTTCTGCAGTAACTTATTCCAGCCATAAACCAATGATGGTCTGAGCATGTTTAATCTGAGGGAATTCCAAATGGCTGTCGTAATAGAGAGTGACCAGTCTTTCAGTGTGTGGTCTGTGGTTAATCTGAGCTGGCCCAAATAAAAAAGTGATATGAAAATACCTCTATAACTGTGGATTCCCCAGTGAGGAAGTCCAGAATTTTTGTAAAAGTTTTATTTTATTTTTAGTCCTTAATGGCACAAAGCTATTAAATGTGGACTGTTTTTCATGTTTGCCCTTTGCCAGTATCCTCTCTGGAGGAAACCATTACAATTTTCTTGCATTTGAAGACAGAAGTTTTTTGCATTTGACAATTGAAAAATATTTTTGCACTCTACAACATCTGCTTGTTATTTTGACTTAGGCCCTTTAGCGAACTTTTAGTTCACACACTGTCTTCCGTTTCATCTGTACAAAAAACAAGTGAGGCTCGTGATAGGTACCCTGTATTTAACAGGTCTGAGCTTGGTGGAAGCAGACTCTAGAGATTTTCAGAGCTCCTGGTACAGGGGAGAACAGTCTGCCTGTGGCCCTGTGTGTTTGATCACCTGGGTGGTGTAATTAACCCCTTTCTAGAAGGTCTGCCATGATCAGTGGGAAGCTGAGGGCTGCAGAGGTTTTGACACCTCATTTATCTACACTTCCAGCAGTTGGGATCAGACAGTGTAAGACATTCAGGCATGTCAGTCTGAGACTGATGCTTGGAGGCTGGTTGTATGGTCAACCATACCCCTGGGCTGATGGCAGCAGGGGTGCTCTAAGGACTTGCACCGTGGTGGTGGCCTTCAAGAGGGATCTCACCAAACTCTATGGGCACTGCCTCAACCTCCTGGGGCCTCTGCTGTGAGCATAATGGAAGATCACAGTGCTCCGCTACCTAACAGAGACATTGCATTTGTGTTCGTAAGGTTTTCTACAATGGCAGATAAGTAATTATCTAAGTAGGGGAAACTAAGTACCTAACAGAAGTAGATGAAACTTCTCATTTGCTTTGCCTCATCTCTGGCTGGACTAACTCCAATGACCAATGGTAATTCCCCCTCTCCTTAAAAAAATCAATACTCCACTAAATCATTGTCTTTTTCAAGTCGAAACACGAACAATTTATTGCACAATGACATCTACCTTAAATCCAGGCAATATTTCATCCTGAACACCAGTGAATTTTAGGGCCCGATATTTGATGATATTGAGAATAGCATAAATGAGTTATGTAGGGTATTTTGGTCTACAGGTTCTGAAAAACACCAGTAAACTTGAAATAAATATTCTGTCAAATGCAGCACAGAGTGTATACTGAGATGGCATAAACACACCGTCTACTATTCCTGGAAATATGACATTACAATTTACTAGTCTAGCATAAGGTCTATTCTCTTAACTGGTCAGCCAGCACCATATGGGAGTCACCTGCCTATATGTTAATTACATCTTATAGTCTGGCACCAGAGCCACCCTCACCATGTGTCAGTAAGCAACCCATTTTCTAGTGCTGTCAGACCTTTTCTATAGAAAAAAGGGGAAGCAGTGGAAGGTAATTGTTATGTTCTGCCAGAAAGGCCAGAAAACAGTGATGGGGACTTCTGGGGTTATTCCTGGCAGGTTTCCATTGCTCAGGGTAGATGTACCTATGTATGCTCCCATGGTGTCATGAGATGGGGCAGGGTGGGAGACCAGGACATCAGTGTGAGTGCCAAAAATGCATCGGACTTGCAAGCTTGAGTTGGGTTGTCATCTGTCCCTGTATGGCCACCACAGATGTTTAATGCACTGTAGGACTGCTACAACTAAAGGTTTAAACTAGCAACACTGATCACTGCCAGCATTGGTCTGGTGGCCCACTAAGAAGCTGAATGAAGTGTCTTTCCTATAAGCTATGTGACATGTTAGGACAGTGGCTTGTGTGCATCTTTATCCATTTCTTTATGCAAAGATGACAAGTTTATTGAATCAAATTGTGAAGCTTTTGTTCAGTGGTGGTGGTTTTACTTGAGGGGAGCTTTGCCAGAATAAATCCCAAATGAAAAGGAGGCAGGCCTTCAGGTTTTGATGGGGTGTTCTAGCTGACATTTTAAGTTGAAGCATAAGTTGAAGCATATTTACTAAGGGACTTTACTGAAAGAAACTTCTTGTGATAAGTGTAACAATTTGGGATTCAAAAGAAGTTGCAGAATTGTTGCCACATGTGCTGAATCTTATCCCATGCAGGACTCCTTCAAATTGACCTTGACTAGTGGAGTGGGTGAGATTAATAATGATTTGAATAATTTATATCATTGAAATATTTTTGTGGGGGTTTTGTACTTCCTACAGATGTCTCAGTTGGACTTTCAGCCACAATGTCTAGCACTTTTGAGTATATGATTACAAATGCTTAAACGTATAACAACTATGTCATACTTTTTCATGTTATTCACCTATTACTAGACATCCAGAATAATAAAAGCTGACCAGGGCATAAGGCTTCCTTTCATAAGATCCCCTGTGCAAATATGAAAACAGAGGCATAATGAAGGTACTATTATTTTCTCTTCACATCACTTACATGTGCCACAGAGATGGAATGGAGAAAAAGTTTACTAAATAAGGAGAAAAGGAAAGCTTTTAAGTGGGTCCTGAGTGGCTTTCTTTCCCAAACAGAGATCATTTGTCATGGCATTAATACAGGAGAAGAGAGCAAAGGTGGGACTCTCTGGCAGTCCTGACTCTAGGCAGATCTCAAATTAACACTGCCACTCTACTGCCACTCTACAGCTTCGTGACTGCTTGTACAGTGGCAGGGGTGGAAGATATGACACCTACAAAGACTTTGCCTCTAGAGGTGAGTGGAAAGCCTGAGCCAGCTGCTGGCGCCATGCAGTACCCACTGATAAGCCACTTGGTAGCATCATGTCAGTGCTCCTGTCCTCCCGCTCACAGAAACTGCTGCTGCCTAGGTCCTTGCATGTGTGTTGTCTTCACATGAAATCATAGAATACCAGATTGGAAGGGACCGCAGGGATAATCTGGTACAACCTTTCTAGGTAAAGCACAACCTATATGTCCCAGCACCCTGTCCAGCTGAGTCTTAAAAGTGTCCAGTGTTGGGGAATCCACTACTTCCCTGGGGAGATTATTCCAATGTCTGATTGTTTCCATTGTGAAAAAAATTTCCTCTTGCGTCCAACTGGAATCCCCCCATGGGTAACTTGTGCCCATCCAGGTCTTTGAAAGAGGGATGGATTTTTTTCTGTTACAGGGGAGTAGTGTCTTGTCATGTGATGCCATGGTTTTCATGTTACGTCATGGAGTTTACCTTCTACTGCTGTTGATGACAGTGGTAGCACTGAATCTGGATTCAAAGAAGTAAAGGTGAGATGTGGACTGAATAAATGAAGCTTCAGAGACCAGGAAAGACGTAAATGTATGAGGCCTCCTGCATCCCTGTGAGAGAGCCCTTCTCCCTTGCTGTCCTTCCGGTGTCTTGGAGGGGAGGGGGACCTTGTGAGACCTCATGAAAGAGCTGACTGAAAATGAGCAGACGTCATTAAAATGATCCAGTGGACCTCAGTAAAAATGTACTTAGCAGTCCTGGCTGAGAGAGACATTTTTTCACACTCTAATGGCCACACAGCTCCCTAAGTGGAAGAAGGAATGTCATTTACTTCACAAAAGGGGAAAAAAAAAAAGTCTATGAGATCATTTATAACATTACTCACAACCATTATCTATCCCAAATCATTCTTATGCGTTGTCTGTGATACTGGCTGCCTTGCAGCGCTCAGAGTCTCTCTTAACATAAAACTCTTTCTTATTCATTAATGGCATACCAACTGAAATATTTAAAGCATTTGCAGACAAATGTAGCTAATTGTATCCTAGATGCAGGAAGGCCCAGGGGAACGCTAACTGCTGCCACAGTCACATTTACCTGCCCTGGGGGAGGCTGTTGTTTCACTAAAAACCCTGTCAAATACAGGTTGGTTAATAAGAAAATGCTATTCTACAAATAGAGCATATTTAGGCTCACATCCTGCGCTGACGCACTCGTCTGAGTGATAAAAGCTTCCTGACCTCACCCGCATTCCACTGGCCTACTGCATCCTGGTGAAAGAGCTTCATCAGCTGAACGGCTGGCAGCACTCAACCCATCCTGGACCAACCACTGAGGTACCCTTTGCCAGTGGTTGAAGAAAGCCAGGGTTACGGGGACTAGGGTGTTCTACAAGAGGCTTCCTCATTTAGGTCTGGTCCTGAGTGCGTGATTAAATTCAGGTGCAGAAAGAAAGACCTAAAAACTTGTTCAGGAAGCTCAGGCAATGAAAGAAGACTAGATCTTTGTCACCCTTGAAGCATACAGTTTCATGCTTGATTTGTACTCAAGTCCTGTTTCCCATCCCCACACGAGACCAGCCTCAACCCTGACGTGTGTGGCAATGGTTTCTCATGTGTGTCTCTAGCAGATATCTCCAGGCTCCAGCCCACTGCTATAGCTGACACAGTGAACATCTTGAACAGCTTCTTGCTTGTGCACAGTTTAAGCGGCTGAACTAGCCATTACAGAATAATGCCCAGTTCACTATGTGCAGGGCTGCTAAGGATTGTTCATGATCTCCTGAATATTTTTTTTCTCACTCACTGCCTTTATTTGTCTGGGAATCCTACCCTGCACTTTCAAAAACATTTGTTTTGACTCTGAGTTCATGCTGCAGAGCAGGATTAATGCATTGCAGGGCCCTTGGGGAGTATCTGGGGCCTCCCACCAAGTCATCATCATATTTTCTTCAGATCTGGCACAGCTGCTTCCTCTGACTGGGGCTATCAAGTGGGTGCTATTTACCATTGCCAGGAACACGAGAAATGGTGATGCGCCTATGTGAGTTAGGGCGTCCAAAAAGAAAAACACTTTGTGGTGTGCCCCAGTGCTGGAGAAATTGCAACTATTGCTCAGGTTCTCTGCAAACAACCCATGAACATAGCACATTCAAAATGACCACCACATTAGCAAGAGATTATTTGAATAGCAGACAACTGTGGAAACATTTGGCAAGAAAACGTGGAAGATAACAAAGCAATTGCAAATTTTGGCTGCCACAAAGCACAGTGTTTGAAAATCCTGCCCAGAAAGTCCTGAGGTGAAAATGTTACATGGGGTGCCCCAGATTATTTGTACATATGAGACGTCGACACTTTTGATGGTAATGACTATTGCTTTTCCCATGCTACTGGCAGTGCCCTAAACTGATACAAGGGCAAAAATATATTGTCTTGGCCAGCTCTTATAACTGGAAAAAGCATGCCCTATTCTGCCGAATAAAAGTGGTTGAAGGATCTACTCTAAGAATCATGACTCCAGCTATTTAGTGGCAGTGCAGCCTCAATAAAAAAGATAAATAAATTGAGAGGTGGGTGGAGAGCAGCTGAGAGCACCATGAATGAGCATGGGTTAGTCCTAAACCTGGGTTAAGGCTCACAGCCAAAGAATAAAGGATCTGGTGAGGGGGGAACATGTTGTTCTCATTATCTGCCAGTGGTTGCACATCTGCATTGGAAGTCAACAAAAGGGCTTTTTTTTCTTTTGTACCATTATACATTGTGTAATAAGATAAGAATAAAACTAATCCACATTTATCTCAAATTTCTCAGAATGGCTGTAGACCCTGCAGACATAGCTGACTTTATAAAATGTGAAAGTCTGAGTCACACCAGCAGATTGTACATGGCAGGGAAACTAATCTGATGTAATAGGAATGTTTACAAGCCCAGTAACCCTTCTCCCTCCACCCTCATCTGCTTTAAAAAGCCACGTAAGGCCATGGATCAAAGCAATGCAGTGGCAGCATGCTGAACACTGAAACAATAACAGCCCTGACTTCCTCAGGCATCATTAGTATGAGTTACCAGAGGATTTTTGCATTCACCAAAGAAGGAGGTAGTATAATCATTTACATCAAAGACTGGAAGTGGAGCTTTAATACCACCAACTCTTATCACTAAAATATTGCTAAACATGATTAAACACAGTTCACTGGAAATATCAGAAGCTGACTACCCAGTGGGATCAAAAAAGCAGCAAACAGCTCAGAAATGTGTACTCAGTTAATGCTTACCAGATGCAATCAATTTAGCGTAATAGTCAGTTCCAGTCCTTAATTCGTATCTTTATGAATTGAGTGCAGATACACTCCTGTCTAATAGATTTCCTGCCTCTGTTTTTTTCTTTCTTTTCCAAGCAACACACCACCTTTGGTTCCTTGAACTCTTCGTCACTCCCTAGGAAGGCTGGATGTTCCTTTCACATTTCAAATTTGATATTGGTCTCTGGGCAGATCTCAGGCTTGGTAAGGGTAAATATGATGACAACACATTTAGGAGTTTGTAAGATATGTGACTTCACTGCTCATGACACTGAAAATAAATAAGAAGTGCAAAGTCAAAAGAGCCCATGCTGAACAGATTAAATGCTGCCTGTAAATGAGAATTTGTCACCCTGGGGATGTAACTTGCAGGGTCCCATGGGTTTCCTTTCTGGTGCTGGTAGAAGATCTGTAGATAACAAAAAAACTGGGAAGAAGTGTTAGGGATACGTCAGCCAGAAAAATTGGTCTGGATTACTTGTTAAAGGAAGGTCAGTCAAACAGTATACATTTTGACAGCCAAATGAAAGACCATGAAGCTAGGGATAAGTATAGGCAGCTTACCTACAGGAATGGGGGCTTTATTCTAGAAAGTGGTGGTTTAGCAAAGGATTTAGGTGAAAAGCTGGTAACCAAGACTACATGGGAGCTCTCAGGATAATTCATAGCATAAAGGCCAATTTGAATCTCAAAGAAGAGCAGCAATATATTTAGCTGCCCTACTAACATGCTGGAGAAAGCTCAGACAAAAGTAACAAGAGTGATCAGAGGTCTGGTAAATGTGAACTCAGGGGTAAAAGTGAAAGATGAGACTGTGTCTAGTCTGGAAAAGTGAAGACAGGACAGCTTTCAAAAACATAAAAGGTAGCTGCGAAGGAGACTGTAATAAACTGTTGTCCATATCTGCTTGCAATAGCACAAGTAACAGCTTAACTTGCAGCAGGAAAGATTTATGTTAGCCATCAGAAACATTTTCTAATGATAAGGACCACTGAGCAGCAGAACATATTGCAGATTACCAGAGGATTAAGAACAGGTTAGGCTGGTGATTTCCAAGCTTTACTTTACACCAAACCTCAGCTGAGAAAACTAGCAGGGTTCTGCCTCCCATTGTTAAATGGCAAAATTGCTTTGTCTTAAAGAACCTTGAATACGGGAAATAATGGTGGTGATGATGACTACTCACACGAAAGAAACTGTGCAGGGAATGCACCAGTTCTATTAAAAACAAAGGAAAAGTCAGCCTGGGAGTTAGCCACCTTCTGTAATGGTATTTAAGAGTAAGAGGGTGCTGGAAAACTAGCTGGGATGTGACTAGGGCATGCAGGAGCTGATACGGTGGTAGAGGTTGGGAGGCTGTGCAAAGAGGAATCATTGAAGAAAACCATGATGAATCAGTCTTAAAGCAAGCAGGAAATAAGTGGGTTTTGGGGTGAGTTCAGATGAAGGGGAACTAAGGACTTTTGTGAGGTGACCATGGGGTTATTGGCATGACACAGAGCTGGGAGCAGAGAGGGCTGATGCAGGGGACATGAGATGATAGTAAAGCAGAGGACACAGCTGGGTGCATTTGCGTTCGGGTTGCAGCTGCTTTTCCTGCTTTCATTCCTCCTCAGCTGTGGTGACCCCACAGTGTACACCTCGCTGGCGTGATACCCAAGAGAAGCGGCTGTGCACCTCTGAGGGATGCTTAGACCCAGTCTTGGGGTGACGTTACTCAAGCAGACTTTGTTATGATTGCAAATACCTACTGAGCAGCCTTTGTCAGAGACATTGCTCTTGACAAGCAAAAAGTAATGCAGAGCTGCTGACAAAGGGGACCATCTTTCTGTTTTCCATGCTTCTTACCCTGTTTAAACTGTACCTGTCTGAAGCCTAAGGAAATGTGCACTGATGTAAATGTGCGTGTGAAAATGGGGAGGTCCTGCTCTGCTGGCAGATGGTGCCCTCATTTACCCCTTTCCCGAGAGCCCAAGGGCATGTCCTCATGTTGTGTCACTCCTACCACTATGACCAAAATCCCTTATTGCTCATGTCTGGGAAACAGAGTCACGATCTCAAATGTTGTCACATCAGCTGAGTAGAGAAATGCTAGGCCTCCCACTATGTACGTGTGGGTAGCACCTTTTCTTTTATTAGCTCAGAATACTTTCTAATAGCAGTTAACCTTTGTGAGATCCTTGAGGGACTGGCCTGCTATGATTAATCTGTATCTTGCATATAGGAAAATCACTACCAAAGCAAGAAAAACTTTGCTCAAAATCATCCTCTAAATCATTGCTTGAGCCTGGAAAAGAATATGCTATTTCTTGTTTCCCCCCACAGTGAGCTGCTCTAGTGATTAAAACACACTGCTAGATATAGAGAAGACGACAATCTGGAAATGCAACTCCTTAACAGTATCTGTACGTTAAAGAAGGCTTTACTGCTATTGTAAGCCTTGCCTGGACAGATCTCTACATCCTCTCAGTTCCTGGCCAGTGAAGACCTGAAATGTGTGGGGCTGAAGCCGCAAGGGTGCAGTGCTGCCCTGGTTATGTATATACTGTAATTCCTGTTGGAGGTAGTCCCAGCCCATGCTCAGCACCCCAAGATTAAGAAATGTTCATAACTGTAAAAATACAAATCACAAAACAAGCTTGGTGAAGTTTGAAGAGCAGTTTTTGAACACCCCAATGTGGACGGTAAACCACAACAACAGGAAAAGCAGCACCACAAACGAAAACCCAGTACTCCATTTGAAACTAAATTCATTTAATAAACTAGAAGAAATTGCTCAGCAATGAAAAACTTCAGCACACCACCCTGACCACATAAGATACATGAGAACAAACAGACTTGTGGGCACACCTCGAGCAATGTTCAAACAGCAGCCTTCTCCAAAACAGTCTCCACACGAGCAAGGTGATCTCACTGTCTGGTAGAAATAATGCTCATCAGCCAACTGTAATCAATCAATTTCACAGCAGTGCTTGCTATATATAAAAAGTGAAGTTGTTAAAATGCACAGGACGTTTGTACCAGACCACTACCTTCTGACCTCAATGAACAAACAAACTGAAACTATTTCTCACGGGAACCAGTTTTAGGTTACAGATGAAGTAGTAATTTGGGAACTTCAGCAAAGAACAAATTAAAGCCCAGCAAAACCTCCAGAAAGCATTTGCAATGATGCTTTAGATTTGGTGGCAAAACTCCACTTGGGGTCATCTTTTGCAAAAAGGTCCAAGAAAAGAATTTTATTCTCACTAGTGCCCTGGCAAAGCAACTTTGAAAGGTGGGCAGTCCATGTTGGAGAGGCAGTTCATGAAGGGGATGAAGGTCTACTTGTTGCAGCAGGTGGCAGGCAACCAGGAGCCCCTTTTTGATGCTTGGGACCAGTTGGCTGAGCAGGGGAAACATCTAGCTTCTCTGATCATGAACAAGGCTGTACATATAAAACATATAGACACACAAGTGTTGTATCAGCAAATGGTAAATTACAACATTTCTTACTCACTGTGTAAGAACTAATTTTCTGTGATTTGTATCAAGCAGTTGATGGGTGGAAGTGGAAAGTCAATTAAAAGCACACAGATCAGATCTTTTAACATCATTTGCTATTAATAAAAAAAAGCTCCCAGCTGCTTCAAATATGCTCAGCGATTTGTGGGGAAGGTTGAATAGACGAGGCATCAAAACAAGTTTTGTACTTACATCTAACGGATGTATTAAATAAGGGAAGTAGTAACTGCAGTTAATAATGGACAGGCTGTTTCTGGTTTCTGGTTACTGTGAAGTAGATACTCAAAGACGTAAGTTCTTAAAGATATAGATGAGCACTTTGTGATGTTTCCCAAGGCATTGCACTGGAAATCAGTGACAGCTGTGTGAAGTGAGAACGCTACCTGCTTGAGCTGCAGTTTGGAAAATCTCACCTACATCCTTCATGTTTCTAAAATGAGTGTGCCTTAACATTGCCCACCTGTTTCTAGTCATAGACTGGAAGAGGAAATGAGCTTTGTTTCTTCCACTCTCCATTGATCTCTCAACTGTGAATGAACAAGCCCAAATGAAGATAGTGCCCTTTTCACACCAATTAGCTAAACTGAAACTGAAAGTCACTACATGAAACACTTTTCTGCATAACAGAAACCAAAAGTCTTTGCAATTAAAAAGGGTAAATACTGA
Source organism: Pezoporus wallicus (assembly GCF_028554395.1). NCBI lineage: Eukaryota > Metazoa > Chordata > Aves > Psittaciformes > Psittacidae > Pezoporus > Pezoporus wallicus. Next base: position 623,312 of record NW_026642717.1, on the reverse strand, counting down.
GCAGAAAAAATATTGATAATGCTATACATGATGTAAACCAGTCTCAAGTGTTAAGATGATTTCCTCTTTTTTCCTGTGATTTTGCAGTTTGAATTGAAAGTCACCATTATCAAACTGACAAATCAAGGGCAGCAATTGCTGGAGCTGAAGAGAAAAGTTTGTCTGAAGTCTCCTACTTCTCTGTGTGGTACCTTCTGCTGGGCAGTGTGCACAATCTCCACCCAGGTGCGGGGCCTGATGGCACTAGGCCTTCTCCCAGTGTAAAAGATGTAGTGAAGCGTTTAGATGGAAAGGATAAAGAGGACCAGGAATGGCGAAAACTAAAAGGGTCTATGAGGTGCTGGGAGGCTGGCTGCATTGTCCAAGGCCACACAGAAATTTGGGGCAGACAGGTAAACCAGCCACTCCAGCCTGTGGGAGGTGTGCGCTGATTTCAGTGCCTTTACCCTGAGAAGCTGCCAAGGCAATGATATGAGGATTATCAGCAGTCACCAAAGAGTCCCTTCACAGTGACATTATCATTCATCTACTGGGAGAGTGTGTCCACAAGTGACTTGGCAGGGAAAAAATGATCTTTTGTGCTAGATGACATTCTTCAAAATATTTTGCACAAAGCAGGAGGTATCAGAATATCTAGCAAAAAGTGAAGCAACTGGAAGACACCTTGTGATAGACACCATAGGGATACATTTAATACCTAGCCAAAGCAACTCTTCTAAAATTATTGACTAATTCAGCCCAACCCTGGCACACACAAGCTGCAGGACTGCATTGGCATGTGCAAGATTGGTGCTTAACATGGTAGACAACTTAGTCTTCATGGTTGAAGACACCTAGCAGAAGATGTTGTGAATTACTCTGTCTCATGGTAGCTGATTAGGAAGGAGTTTCTATTTTGACAGCAGCTGTGCTACCAAGATGGGACACTATGAATCTTGATGTAAGCATGCGCTACAGGTAAATAGCCCTAAGGGAGTTTTACCATGTTCAGAATGTTTGTTAGCATAACTACTCCTGGGCAGTTATTATCATTGGGTGGGGAAAATGAGGCGGGGAGTTACCTGTCTTTGCTATGGCCACAGAGGTAGGTAGCACTCCAACCAAATTCCTACACCTTGTTTGCAGAGGTCCCCTGGGTGTCTTTGTGTCTCCCTCATACATACTCCACAGTGCCAAGGCTGGGGACTGGACAGATCCTACAGGTGAACTTTGCAGAACAGGGAGCTTCAGGGGTTATTTAATCTCTAGAGGTCTGTGAAGGGGAATCAGAGAACGCAAACAAAACACTATAGACTTTCCCTAGAGGAGTAGGGCAGCGCCTACAAATAGAAAATGGTGGGTTTACTTTTGCAACATGCATAAATCTGTACTTCCTTTCCTATTCCCCACACCCTGCTGGGATCTTCTGCTGAATTGTAGCTCCCTTGACATGGCCCTCAGAGCAGTGTGTGGCTTTCAGCCATAGCGTTTCTAGCTCTCTTTGGGATACAAACTTTGGGCTTCATTCAAGAAAGCACTTAGGCATGTGTAATTCCTTGAATTTCAATGTGACTATTCATGAGCGTAGAGTTAGCACATATTTAATTGCCTTCCTGAATACGGGCCAAAATAGAGAGTATCCCTGGGGTGCATGGGAAAGAAACTTAGTTTTCATTGCTTCAGTAGAGATAGCTACTCTACTTAGAAGCATTTGCAAATGGTTTGGGAAGGTTTGGGACTTCTTGCTAGCACATCTCTAGAGGGCAAAGCAGGCAACCAACCCTACTGCAAATGAGATGAGGATTACCTATGCCTGTACCACCCAAGAAGAAGGGCTCACAGGAGATTTGGTACTTTTTCTCATTTTTTTCTGTCTGCCCAGCAAATGCTCTGCCCCAATGTTCTCCCCATCCATTGGGGGAATTTATCAGTTTTTATTAATGTCCTTTGAGAAAGAGCTCTGGATTTAGGATATTCAATTGTGCAGGTAAAAACAGAAGAGAAAACTCCTTAAGTGTCTCATTTTTAAAGACTCTGGTTTCCATTTGAAAAGTAACTAGAAAGTGATGAGGAGAAAATCATGCTTTTTTTGTTAACTCTGATGTGGTAGCAACCTGGAGGTACAATACCAGCAGAGATGGTATATTTTCTTAGTTCTCAATTTGCCACCTAATCCAACAGACCTCCATTGTATTCCACTGAAATTGTTACTGAGCGTGAAAAACCACAAAAGTCTTTAGTATTTACCACCAGTTCTTAACCAAATACCCTCTTCACTTTTCAAAAGCAGCTCTAAAACTTGATATGGTGTTGTTAGTGAGTAGCAGTTTCCATTTGATTTTTCAGTTGTAACTAGTGAACATCTGAAACTGTTCTGGAATTTTGAAAATGAAGCATTTTGCCCAAGACCTACATTCATTCACATATAGGCAATTACAGTAGATACCTCCACATCCCTGATGAGAATCATCTCATCTTAAAATAGATGTCTTTTAGATATTTATTAGATGGCTAATTGAGGCTGAGAACCCAGTTTGCAACAAAAACCTACTTTCCCCACGGTCACTTTTATTGGTAGGTTGGCCTACGACAGTCATGACCCATATATGAATGCGCCAAGTGGGCTGAGCCATGATGCTGAAGATCAGCATGCTGACTGCTGCTGCAGCCTCGCAGGGTTTTGGGTTGAGTTATGTGTGGGTGGGGGTAAGGCTTTCTCCTTCACAAGCAGTGTTGTTTTCACTGGCTGGCTGGGCAAGAACGGGGAGGAAGGAGGTTAATCAAACAGCCTGCTTGTGGCAGCATCCAATGCGGCTGCTCAGCATGCCAGGATTGAGAGCGGGTGTCTGTCCTCTGCACTGGGTGAGAGGCTGCTGAAGGCTGGAGAGGGCATGTAGATGGTCCCCTGGCAGCATGAGGCCCTGGGGTGCAGGATAGTCCTGTTCTTGTGGAGAGAGGCACAAGCTGAGTCCTGGGATGGGGCTGTTCCTCTCCTACAGCACTGCAGAGTGCTGGGGACAATAGGGAACAGCTGGAGGTGATGAGGGCTTGGTGCAGTGCCTTCGTGCTGCCCCATCCCACCTCTCCTCCTGCCCTGTTTGCAGCTGAGCTGCTTTTCATGGCATAAAGGCTCCTTTAACTACAGGATCCTGGGCCATTGCAAAGCTTACAATGGGCAGAGCTGCTTTGGGCCATAGAGTGAAAGCAGATTAAGACACGGTCCTTCCCTGCCATGCAGGAAACAGGGTCAGTGTGCACAGGAGTGCACAGTGTGGCTGATGGTGATATGCGGCAAAGTACATTGCTGATATTGCAATGCGCTTCTCTGCCTGAGATGACACATGAGTATCTCCCTGTCAGAGGTGAGAGAAGTACTCTTGAAAGACATAGGAGAGAACTTGAAAGATAATTTCTGCTTTAGCTGTTTCTGAGGAGGATGGCCCAGGAAAGGCAAAACACAAAGGCATACTCGCATTTACACACAAGTATGTATGTTGTCTGTGAGGATGGTGATTATGCATAGTGACAGGTAATAGAAAGTTTGCCCAGGAAACATGCAGTTCTAAAGCAAGGCTGGCCTGCACAAAGAAAGCACACTCTAACTGAATGGACTATTTTCAAATTAGCAAACCTTAATGGTTAACTTTGGGATTTAGAAAAAAATAAATCTTATTTCTAAATATAAAGCCATGCTTACAGTGGCATCTAGTGGCTCTTGCATTTATGGACCTCTCCTCCCCAGCACGGCTGTGAGAATAGGACCAGGAGAGATTTACAACAGCATTTGTTCATCTTTTTGTCCAAGATTGATGTTCCAGCAGCGCTTTTCTTGTGCAGACTTCCCCCCCACCTTAGAGTATTGTCTAATGGATCAGTGCAAAGATTAACACTGAAGTCAGGGGAGTCCCAGCCTTGAGGGTTAGTGTTGGGTTAAAAAAATAGGTGAAGTTCTGGACTCAGATCTTTATTTTATTTCATAATTATAGAAAAGGAATTTGAAAAGGCAAAAAATTAGGGTGTTTCAGATTCACAAAAGCTGGCAGCAGCTCAGATCCAAGTTTCCATTTCCCATGAACTGTTAATGTTTCAGCAAGTATGAAATGCACACATGCAGGTCTATCAAAGGGCAAGGGAGACCGGTTCTGGCTGTGCCTCCCTTCATGCTGGGTGGTGCCAGAGTCAGGGCTGAGAGATGGGCCTTCTTCTGCCAGTAAATACCCTAAGGGAGGATATTGACAGCCAGGTTGCTGATAAAATGACTCAGTAAGCACTCCTCCTCTCAAGAGACTGATCTGGCAGAAGAGCTCTTTCCCACAAGGCAGCAAGAAGAGAGGGAGGTCAGTGCTGATGGCAGCTGCGAGGATGTACCAGGGAAAGTGTGACCTCCTGCTCCTTTACTTCACCTGCAGCCACCTGACATTGCTCCTCTTAGCTGTCTGCCAGCCTTTCCTCAGTGCAGGCTTCCCCTTCATCTTCTTGGGGATTCACCAGCAACCCCAGCTTCCTCTGCTCCCACCATCCCAGCTCTCCTCAGACTTCCAGCCTGTCAATGCCCACACACTGCTTTCTCCTTTTGATATGCTTAAGCCCAGTTCCTCACTGCTCACAGCTTCCAGAATCTCTTTGGTCCCCTCCTGATCTGCTCTCCAGTGGCATCTCTCACCTTCCCATGCTGCGGACATCACTGATATAAATATTAGTGTCACACTGAGTTTTTCTAATGAAGACTCCTCTGTTTCGTCTATCTATTTTCTAGCTGGTCCCTCCACTTTCATTGAATCCTACATCAGGAATTTCAGCTCCTTTTAGAATCAGAATCATAGAATGGCTTGGGTTGGAAAGGACCTTAAGATCATCAAGATCCAACCACACTGCCATAGGCATGGACACCTCACACTAGACTAAGTTGCTCAAGGCCTGGCCTTAAGCAACCTGGTCTAGTGGCTTTTTCACCTGCTTTGGCTCATGCCTATTTCCTTCACCACATTCCCTGCTGCCCCTTTCTGCAGAGCACAGCAGGTTTTGCTAAGAAAAACAGTGAGCTATGCTGTGACCTGTCTTCTGGTTTGACCCACTCTTTCCTTTAGTCACAAGCACAGCTTTGACCAACATTATTCTGGGGTTTCTGTCCTCTCCTTCTGTGAAGTTCAGACACAACAGCCATGCCTCTGCTAACAAAACTCAACAGGCCAAGGGAAAGGGCCTGAACAGTGGCATATTGTTGTCCATACAGTTAGTTAGCAAGGTCCTGGCACACTAGTGTTCTGTTGACCATGCTTAGGCATAGTTCAGGACCACTCCTATATAGGCTACAGCAGCTGGACGGGGTTGCCTGTGTGGTGTGAGCACGTGTGTGTCAGACCTAAAAAGAAGTCTCAGAACCATTTTATTTACTAAGGTAGCTGCAATCAGCATGATCAAAACTACTACGACAAATGACTCATAAGCCAGAAGACGATAGCATCCTCACTGAATAGCACTCTGATCCTTCCTTCTCAGCAAGCAAGGGCTGTACTTGTACAGCTGTGCACCTCCCATGAGATCTGCCCTTCCTCACCATGCCTATTGGGAAGATGTAACAGATTTGGGGAAGCATTGACATGAACTCATGGCAGAAAGACACACCAAGGAGCTTCAGACTCTTCAGGCTTTCTTCAGAGATCCCTAAGCCCCAGGTAACTGTGAGGTGAGAGGAGTGATTAGGAGAGGAAGATCACCTCATACCTGCTCTGCATCCGACATGGTTCCCTAAGTGCTCCTCACCAGCTGCTCTCAGGGATGGGCTGGATGTGCCCTTGGCTGCTGTTCCTCTTTGCTTGCCCTATACGCAAGAACAAAAGCACTTTCAAGGGCCAGACCTATACAGGTGGTGTTTTCTGCAGTGGGAGGACAGCTATATTTACATACTGAATTGTTGTGTTAAAACAAGTCAGGTCAGGCAACAACACAGTGGAAGACCTAGAGAACTCATGCACTACAAAAACCCAAGGGAGTTTTTTCTTATGTGCATACCTTATATTATAATGTATGAAATATTGTAGCTAATGAGTCCTACTTACGTGAGATGTTAATACATCCACATCCTCTACTACTTTGTCTTTTGACATTTTAGAGCCTCTTCTTTTCTTTTTTTTTATGGAAGCTATAATTTTCTTGAGTACACTATCATGAATTCATTTAAAGACCTAAAAGCTCAACTGTAGTCTAATTGTGACATAGATATCAGTAATACGAAATCTGCTTTTGCAATGCAAATGCCTGTCTATTAGCAGAATCTTGTACATTTGATTCTGAGTTTGGAGCAGCAGCTGTTTATTCAGTTCGCAGGTTTCTTGTGGCTTGTGGTTTCTTGTGGTTTAAACATTTGCAGGGTGTAGACACTAACGAGAGCACTGAATTGTTTACGGTGATCTTTGAAGCAGCATTGCAGATTTGTTACGACTTTTTGCCGGGCCAGCAGAAACATATTAGCCTCTCCTTATGCAAAGTCCCACGTGCAGAGTAACTTCTCTAATCCAGCGCTTCAGGACCATGCCACCATGCAGGTCAATGAGAGTTTATACTGCTGCTGTATGGCAGTTGATCACACCCTTTCTTCAGCTCTTTCATTTGGAGGTTTGTCTTTTCCCCAAAATAGGCCATTCAGGCATAAAGGGGAAAAAAAACCCAACCCAAAACCTCAAACCAACTAAACCAAAACCTAATTTTAAAGTGCTAGCAGCAAAAGCCCATGTAAGATCATTGGACAAGGAAGCAAATTAGGTCTCATCTCAACAACTCATGAACCAGCTCTGTAAAGCCGGCTCTGCACCAGGAATACAGGAACACCCTCTCCTAGTTGGGAACCCATCTCTTACAACAACAATCTCTTACCAGAAACTGTGAGGCAGAGCTCCCCTCACCTTTCCTGTGTACTTTTGTTGGTAATTCCAAGCCAGTTCCACCACTGCCTGTTTTCCACTTCAGTAGTCAGCAAAATGACTTTCCAGGAGCCTGTTCACTTCATGAAAAGCTCCCTTGCATGAGCTCTTGGGAGAAGGGGCTGTTTGTCCCAGACTCAGAGAGTAAGTCATTAGACTTGTCCTAACAACTCCTAACTTGATAAATATTGATTGCAGAGTGGTCCACTAGATCGTTGTTGCCTCCATTGGGAAGGAGAGGAAGATTTAGTTGAAATACGTTGGGCAAACCTCTGGCGAGATATAATTGTTGAAACAATATTGTACTATGGAGGAACAGGAAAAATTAATCTCACATTCCCCTTCTACCTAATTCTCGATTACATGCAGTCTTCCTTAGGTATATGGCAAAAGGGAGCCCTCTAGGGTAAGAATTGTATAGGAAGGACTCAGTTTTCAAGATGTTTCACAGCTGGTTTTGGTTTGTACTTCAGCAGTTATGAAGGTTCATGAAATATGATGATTTATGTTGTAACCTCCAGCTCAAGGGAAACCCAAGCTGCTCACTGAAGGCCAGGACACTGCCAGCAGAAAGATCGCCGTGTCTATGCCATGCTTCTCTAAGCATTCGTCAAAAAACAGGCTGGAAGGGCTGGGAGTCCTTTGTAACGGCTCAGACTGGCCCTTCTCATGCTCCCTAAAAGAGAGCGATGGAGGATGAGAACAGCTGAAAGGAGCAGGATGAATGTGATATTTAAAAATACAAGATCTTTGTACTTAGCAAGTTAAGTAGCTTATGGCTTATGTAGGTTCTCTTCCATGCTATTGACTGAATGCAAGACTCAGACCTGCTCTGGTCCTGTCACCGCAGCCCCAAGGACAGGAGAGCGCGACATCACCTCGTGGGATGGATGTCCTTCAAACCTGACACAGCAGCAGCCTTCCCGTTGCATCCAGCTCAGAGGCAGCACAACTGCTGGGCACCATAGCCTCGTGCTGTTTGCTCAGGCAGGATTTACTGTCATGTCTATAGTGTAATAATACTCCCTCCATTATCCCTGCCATTTCACTAAAGCACATGGCCATACCTCAGGTAAATTACAGGCCCTCAACAGAAATTACTGGGTGTAACTCCCTGGCCTGAGTTAAAAGGATGGTAGACTAGACCTGGGGATTGCAGAACTTCTTCCTGAGCCTGAGAAACCGTGAATTGCCTTGTGAAGCCTGTGGCTTTGCACAGTACTGCAGAGTCTTATTGTTTTCAGTCCATTTTGTTTACCACCCCAATGGCAGTGATCTTACTGGCTTGGGCAGCTGCATTGCTAAAGGATCATATGACTGTATATTCTCTGGCCTTTCCTTCTAACACAGAAATACCATAGACAGTAACAAATTCTTACTGAGGAATTGCTGTCAGGGAGGCAGTGTAAAGTATTTTCATTTTAACAGGATTTCCCAATTCTTTTTTTTTCAACCCTCACACCAAAAAAATGAAATAAGTAGTTTTGCCTTGGGTGCCAGCCTATGGTGGTTCGGTGGTTCCTCTGCCACACACAGCAGCTCAGCACTGTTCTTCCACTGGGAATGAGGTTTCTGTGCAGCGCCTTACTTCAGGCAATGAAATATGAGGTGAGAGTGTTTGGGTGAGGCAGCTGTTTGGGTGAGAAAGGCACCGCAACTCATGTACTACTGTGCTTCTTAATATTGGAGTAGAGCAAGGGTAATAATAGCAAAATCCATTTCTGTTTCTTTCCTGATCAGATTCCATGGCAGTGTCAGAGAAAGTTATGTGAAAACTTCCTCTCAGACCTCAGTGCTGACCTGAAGTGTGCTTTGGATTTCAGGTTTTTAATTCCTCTAAAACTTTCAGCCAGTTTTGAACTGGCTTAACTGGGGTCATCCCTATGTTGATTTGCCCCTCTGCTATCTGCTGGGGTGCCATGAGTGCAGTGAGCATTCTCTGCAAGGATGCTTCCTTCTCTCTATCTCTCCTATCATTTCTCACTCTTCCATCTGACTGAATTTCTGAAGTGCATCCTGGTAACAACAGAAGCAGAGGGGCTTCAGGCACGGGAGCATGGCTCACAGGAGCAGGGAGGACTCATGGAGAGATCCAGCTGGAAGAGAAGACAAAGGGAGCAGTCACCAGCAGGGCAAAACAATTTCAAGAGCTATCATATGGCACAGTGCCCTTACCTTCCCCTGATGGGAACAGCTTGTCTTCATCAGAGAAGTATGAAGGCTTCATCTTGGGTCACCAAATGACATCAGTCTGCCAAAATACCTTCCCTGTTGTAGCACAAATCTGGTTACTGGGTCAAGTATATTCAATACCCAGAAACTAAAACAAGAGTTTGTCTGTGACAGATGCTGATTGCAAAAGGCTTCACCTGGTAAAGAACTGCTCAATTAGTCTATGCGTCGCTCTGAAGGAACAGAGAATGGCAAAAGACCGGATTCTGGGTAATTGGCTGCCACCTCTGGAGTGACAGAAATCAGTGTAAAATGAAACACACAGGTGAGCTGCACAGTGTTTGCAGCCAATATCCCGGTCTCTGGACCAGAGAGGGGAGGTCAGAGCATGACTCTTTTTTTTTCAAAAAGGCTTTTCCATCCCAGCAAGCTCAATGTTCCCAACACTGAATACTTTTTATCCAAATACTCTGTCCTTGGAAAAAAAATCCTTTATAAAGGATTTGGTCAAAACCCAACCCACAACAACCAAATAAACTAGCAAGCAAAAACTCCAGGAGCTCCCTCAGGATAACAATTATGTTGCCTCTTGAACTTGGGAGAGGCATTTCCCATGGTAAATGTGTCTAGGCAGCATGAGGCCACTTGTAAATAAGTGTCATCCACTGTATTACAAAGAGTCAGACTCTGGTACAGATGTAGTAGCTCCAGAGCATTTATGAGACAAAGGATAACTTAACAGCTCCCAATTAGCTTCTAGAAAAGAATACATGGCGCTTAAGGTGCTCCAAAGAAACAGCATGCAACTCTTCTGAAAAAGCAATGCTGCTACTCCTTGTGATGCTTTAGCCTCCTGTGGTGCCAGATGTAGCTAGTGTTTTACTATATTTCTTTCTTCAAATAGCAGTGCTCAGGGGGGATAAACTTTACTTAACCTAATTAATTTTAATCACAGCTTTCAAATCTCATACTGTGCAAAGAATTACAAATTGGAATACATTAATAGAAGCCATGGTTTATGCTGCAAGCTAAGAGGGAAGTGTGCATTTACATTTTCTGCATGAGTTTGCAATTACCATTAAAGTAAAATTCAGTTATGTCCTTTTAAATTACTAAAATGTGAAGAGCAGATTGAGCTGGTCCCATTTGTTGTAGAAAATGACTTGAAAATGGCCTTCATTTCAAAGAATTAAACGATTCTTACTGAATAAGAGGTTTTAGAAAATTATTTCCAGTTGTCTAGAGTTAAGGTGTTTCCAAGCATTTTGTTTAAACAATCTTTCTGTTAAAATAATGGATCACTTAATGTTTCCTACCTGCTTCAGTACAGGTTCATGTAAGGAACAAAGAGAGTTCTCCCACGAAGCCTCACCGATGTATTCCTTTAGGAGTAAGCCAGAGAAACAACATCTCAAATGACCACATCCAAAACATAACTCCGAGGTACCACAGCACTGAGGATCTATCAGTCCAGACAATTTCCTTCCCAATGGGGAGATTCCTTCTTATGTTATGAATAATGGGAGACGGAGGTCAAAAATACCCTCAAAATATTAAAATGCAGCAGCTCTGGGGTTTCATTACAAACACAAAACTCTTCCATGTGTCTCTGAAATTCTAACTCTAGTGGGACCAGGCTAAAAACTTTATGTATGCCAAATGATTTAAGAGCCTTTGTCCCATTTTAAAAAAGTATGGTCTTTGAAGACTGATCCCTTCAGCCACTGGTGGTGACTGGGGGGCATTCCCCAGTGCCCAGCTGTGCCACTGCTGGACCACTCTTAGCAACACCTACTTTTGTATCTGGAAGACCAGGTGTTAAATTTCAGTGGTCTGTGCTGCCCCAAGTGCAGAGGCATCAGTTCCGAGGAAGACAGAGCACAAACAAGGTGGTCTTGGCCTTGCATCTATTGATGCCAAAACAACCTGGTTAATTTTACAGCACTGTGATACCAGATCAAAATGATCTGGCCAACTAGTGCTCATCTTCAGAAGCAACTTGATCTTGTAAGAAACTAAGACTCATTGACTTAGTGGAAATCTAGATACCAAGGTGCCAAACATCCTTTTGAGCATGCAGTTCAGATAAGTAAGTCATCTGGCTCTTTTGAGAAAGCGTTGTCTTCCTAGAAAAGGCCTTGCTTGCAAGAAAAGTTGAATCTTTCCGAAAGGAGTGTTGTCCTCGGGAGTGTATTCTGTGCTGCAGTCTGACAGTGCCCAAAATTGGTTTTCATGTAGTGTTGAAGACAATGTCTGCAAGAGTACAGCAGTGTTTGTATTTACTTCCCTGTATAAACCTCCTGTAACTTATCCTTTTTATTTTTTTTAATTCAAGATCATGTAAAGTGAGCAGTGCAAGAGGAAAACCACAGTCTTGTCATAATTTGTACAGACACAGAAACAGTTTATACCTTTGTATAGCAAAAAGGTCAAAACACATGGCTTTGGGGAAAACAAGCAGATGTATCTATTATAGATGACAACCTTTAGCTAAGCTGTAAACTTCATGCTTATTAAATAATTGATAGTACATCAGAGCTTCAGGAAAGCCATGCTTAATGTGCTAAGCTTAAATAAAACGGCTTGTGATAATGATATTTTGTAAAACATAATATAAAGTACAAATTGACATACAGACCAACAGGATGAAACATTCCAATTTTATTAAACAGATTATTATACCTAAAACAGCACTGAACCTCTGGAAAAGGAAAATTAACCATGTTTTCACTGTGAAATATCACTTCAAACTTGTATTTGCAACAGAAAGCTTGTTGAGGGTTTCTTATCTTTAAAAATGCAGCTAAGATGCTCTGTAGAGTGCTTATAACCACAGAATGATATAAGTAACTTTAAAGGAAATGATGAGCTGATTCTTAACTGATGCAAATCACCAGAGGTCTGTGAGAGTAAGTGGAAACCTACTCAATGGACAATTTCAATTTTAAATAAGATACAGACTGCAGATCTACCAAAATAGTTTCCACATACTTTCTTTAAATTGCAACAAGAGGAGGAAAATCCACTTTTTCACCAAGCCAGTTTCCGTAGGTGACCTTGAGAATACATACTCATCTGGCAGAAGGAAATGCAAAACCATACCTTGTTTTCCTTTCTGTCATGCCCAGGTAAATCACTGGTAAGTTTAGAAGGTTGCACTGCTGTAGAAAAACAGAGGCAGGCTGTAGCTGAACAGAGATGCCTCATCTCCAAGTGATTTGTCTGCATCTTTTATGCCAGCTAGCAGGATGAGTGGTGCAAATGCCACACTTCTGCCTTCAAAAGAGCCCTGTGTGCTGCTGAAGCAGAAGCTGGACTCCAACAAGCACTTTCTGAATCCTTTCAGGGTTAAAACTAAGAAGCCACCATGGGTATGAGGCTTATGCCAGGGTTTACCCATAGCAGTCACCACCTGGAGCAGAAGAGCTCTGCACTTGTCCTTCTCCCCTTTGTTGGCTGCTGCACATACTGCAAGCATCCTCTGGTTGCTGGAGTCATTTCAAAGACTACTCTAGTAATTAATCTGAGTGACTCAGGGACTGTGTTGTTTTTTCTTTTATTTATTTATTTTTAAATGTGGAAAATCTTAAATCAAAAGTACCACCCAAGGTGTTTATTAATAGTAAATAAAGGCTAATTTCTTAACTGCTACAATCCAACTTCCTTTTTGTTTCTAAGCCTGTCCAGCCACCATCAGAGTTAGCCTGGGACTTAAGCAGGCTCTTTGTAGTAGCTGCAAACCCCAACTTTTCCCCAAGCACACATTTTCTTTGCTCTTCAATTATTAACAATGTCTAAATCCAGACACAAAACCATTTTGTACCCATTAGAGAGGCTTTGTGCATTGAACAGGCTCCGCTCAACGTTCCTTCCCAACAATTCAAATTCCAGACCAGAAGGAGGATACCATACCACTGCAATTCCCATTTCCAAGCTGTAAAGCCACTTTCAGCACCACAGATGATTACTTAGTGCATTTCAATTAGCTCAGGAATGTTCCCAGGCCACGGTGTTGAAATGAATTGTGCGCATAACTGAAGACTCGCTCATTGACAATCACATTTTTAAGTTACCAGGCCTGTCGTGTTCTCTCTGTGGAGCAGAGATGCTTCTTCAAAAGCAGTGATATTCCTCTGGGGGCAAGGGGAAAAAAACCCAAGCCATATTTTTGCATAATCACAGCATTCAGTAGTACAAAATTCACTGCTCTGTGGGAAATGGCAAAAACAAAAAGCCTCAGTAAGTACTAAGTGCTCAGTGCTCTGACTTGTTAATGCCAGGGAGAAATTGCCTTGCACAGGTGAGAATGTGAGGCCTACTTTGCACCATTTTTCTGCTGCCATGCCTTTATTCAGGGTCTCATCACAGTTGCAGAGCATAACGTCATGGTTTGAAGGCCTCCATGAGCAATACTAAAAAGAAGCTTTCTTCTGCTGCTCAGTCCTCCTTCAGCAGAAGTCCTTCAGGAAACCCAGGTTATACATGACGTAATTTAGCCTCTGCTGGCAGTCTCAGTACTGTTTAATTAACTGCTTCAAATTTATTATGGTTTCTTGCAGATCCAGCATAAATGCTGTGTCTTGGCTACCACAAAGCTGACATTGAGAAATTCTCCAGAAAAACTGCATGTATTTATTACCACTTACATAGTGAAAATATATTGCTCCTGTCTGCTAGTATGCACAATAAAAAAGGAATAACACATTTTTCTTCTTCACTTTGCTTGAATTTAGAGGCCAATTTGTATCTACCATGTATATTGGCAAATAAGGTCAGCAAGCAGGAAGTTTATAACCCCTCTATGCCCATGTCCAACATTACATCAGAGACTGCAAGTAGAGGATGACTGCGTAAGACCTCTGTATTTGCCTAAATTTCAGTGATGAAGAGCATGGGAAAAAGAACGCTAAGCTGGGCATGAAGAAGCCATTGAACACAAACTGTAACTGATTGTGTCCCTCTTAATTTAGGGTATTGGTGGTGCAGATCTCGGGTACACTCCACTGGACGGGCGTTTGCCTTGGCTGGCTTCCTGGCTGGGGCTGGCAGCACCCTAAGCAAAGCATGTATAGAGATTTCTGCAGGTCTCAAAAGGCGATCCCCCCAGCAAGAGACGAGTCAGGTCTTCGCTAACAGCAACGGCATGCTGAGAGCAAACACAGAACACGGTGCCATCCTGGAGTGTGCTGGGCTTTGGCTATGCCCTCCTGAACTCAGCTGTATTTTCCGGATCACTGAAAGAAACTCTGGCACTGATTTTTATTTATTTAAGGTAAAGAGGGTTTGGCCTCGTTTCTCAAGCCAAGTAGGCCACAGCTCTCTCAAAATGATGGGCCTCTGGGGGGCCAGGAGTAACTGAGCTAGTCAAGAGATTAGCAGAATTTATTATTATGTAGCACTTTAAAGGTTTTCTCCAGATATAAGTGAAACATGCACTTAGTTAAGTTTTGCTTGCTCGCTCACTGGTGTCTCGAGAAAGTAATGCTTTTTTCTTTATGCCTATGCAGTCACTGCTGGATTTGTGAAAGGCAGCTGATCTTGCATTTCCTGTGTTCTACATAATAGAAAAGAAAGAATTCGAGCCTGGTGAGGAATTCTTTCTTCTGATGAGCACTGCATGTGGAGATACAGCTTCAGGCACATTCCTTCCTAACTCCATAGCATTTTAATGCAATTAAGCACAGTCACTTGTAAGGACAATCACGAAGCTATACCATCTCTGCTTAACTCTCTTTTGTCTTTCAACAAAAAAAATACCATACTTTTTAAATACTTTTACAGATTTTTTAACAAGTAACAATGTGTTTGGTTTAGAATGTTTTACCCTCTCCCTGAATTATAAAGTTCTTTAGAGCATTACCAGAAAGTTGTCTCTTAGATAGTTGCATTTCATTAAAAGTTATGATCCTGAACAAGATTAAGCAGAGTCAGCTAGTCTGTAGCAAGCCCCATGGTCTTTAATAAAAGCTTTTTATATGTAGGAGACACATTATCTCATGATGTAATTTCATCATCCTGCTATGCATATCCAAAAGATGTACCCATTCATACATTTCTATCCTACTTTCACAAGAGCTGACCTGGTTTGTAATTGTTTTGCTTCCATTTGTACCAGTTTAATGATCTTAGCTGCAAAATCCAGCTAAAAATAATAATAAAAAAAAACCGAGTTAAAAATAGAATAAGAAGTATCCAATCCTTCTTAAAACCAAAAGCATGAACTGTCTGGCCAAGCTAGATCTAGGAAACCTCTCTTGAAATGTGCTGTTTAACTGATACTTAATCAGCAACAAACTCACTGGGGCCCGCTACATAAATTACTGGATGAACAGGCAGGAAACTTCAATATTACCCCCAGATAAGCTACGCACCTTCTGGGAGGTCAGCTATGATCCCTTGGGACTCTGTTTTCCTGTAATCATGCTTTTTGGAAAGTGATTTGAAGCCTTCAGGTGAGAAATACTTGGCAAGTGTTACACATCAGTAATAAAAGTAGGCCTAATGACCACAACTTTTTCCCCTGCATGCTTCCCATGGGGCCAGAACCACCCATGGAGACTGTTCCGCAGCATTTTGCCGGTGTTTTTACCCTATGAGTTGTTGCAAGATGGGCTCCAGTTGCTGGTTTATCATTATAAGCCTGTACTGGGACTTGTGGATTTAAATACTGATGAAAATCCAGTCACTGGTGGAGATTTTCTTATTACCTGTGCTCGCCACATTGCCAAATAAGCTTTTGACTCCTGGTTGCTGTGATTACATTTTTTACAAGATACTGCAACCTGTGAGACTAGAAAAGTGTGCTAATGACCCCATGTCCTTGTTCTCTGCTTCCCTTGCTTACGCCTCTTGTTTCTTCACACTCAAGTAAGGAAAGGTATTGAGGTTAATATTCCTGTCCTTGAAACGGAATCTATCCTTGCCCCACAGGGCAATTAATGAAAACAATTTGGATACAGAGCCTTTCATCTCTAGGTCACTGGTTTATTTAGTAGGAGTCAACAATGACTCACACCATTCATTTGCCTGCTGGGTGGCAAACACAGGAAGAAATGGCTGTGCTAGCCTAGATTATAGGCTTTTACCTTGCAAAAACACTGCCACAAGTTAACACCCCTGCTGCTCTTTGAGGTGAGTTGCGGTGGCTACAAGACTTCTTGTACCACAGGTCCTCCTGCAGCCTACCTGCAGGCACACACCAAAGCTACACATGGCCTGTGCTGCTTTTCATACTACTAATTCTAGGCATATTCAGATACACCCAGCTATTATATGTCAAACACTAGCCTTCATTCAAATAACAGGGAAAGTTATGCTGTGCACTTTTACTGGGAGAACTGCAGGTCAATTACATATTTGTCTATGAAATGATTTTAAAGTCTAGAACATGTTCAATGCACAAACACAACAGATGGGTCAAATGGATGTAGGTATCATCTCTGGTTTTCCTCACTGGCAGATGCTGCCAAATAAAGAGTTCTTGGGGTATTAACATATGCTGAAGGCATCTGAGAGTAATTTCTCCCAGATTCACCTGTGTATCCTATAGGGAGGCTAACTTGCAAGGCAGACACATGTATGTTCTGTGTCATCTATTTCAGGAGCCTAAATATTGAATTACTGTGGAAGAACACGTCTCTCCCTTGCCTGTAACACAAGTAGGAGAAAGCGTCTTTGTGAATGCTTCTACTACCCCTCCAGTTACCTGCTCTGAGCTCTGAGAAAATGGTCGTTAGGGGAAGAATAACCATATACTGCATAGACAGCACCATACCCTACAACCCTGATCCTTGTTATAGGGCAGGCTGCATATCTTCAAGCCCACAGGAACTTCTTCCATTTGCAAGTAGGCTATGGGTAGGCTTTCCAACTCTGACAAGCACACTCAGCTCTTGAAAATAAAGAGAAACCTGCAGCTTTCCTTCCCATGTCTCTTCAGAGCAACTCAAAAGCCATCACCAGAGTCAAGGTTTGCTTACAGTCATGTTGAAAATTTTTGAACTCTGCTGTGTCTGAAAGAAAGGGGAGGCAGCATTAGTGCATTATCATCACTCACAGAAACAATGATTACGTCTGAACAGATACCATGGGGAACATTAGTCCAAGTAAATATCAACTACTGGATCATAAAGGTTCAGGAGAGCTCAAAGTGCTTAGTGTTCATCATCTGATTCTTAAGGGATTTGTATTTATGCCACGTTAGTAAGTGAACATCATAACCCGCGATTCATTGCCATACTGTACAGCAATATTTTATGCATCTGACTGCAATAACACTGATGTGTTGCAATTTTTAACTGGCTTGTGGAGGCAGCTACTTTTCTACTTTGGACACTCTCAGGCTGGAGCACAGGGCAGACAATGGAGCTGTGAGATTTGAGAAATCTCCTGTGATGATCTTGCAATAATCCTCATAACATAAAGTGCTGCTGTGGTGGCTTGAATACAGATGAATAAATACCTTGCCTGAACGCTTCTGTATTTAAGGCATATTTTCGAGCCACCGCACGCTTGTCCATTACACAGCAGGAGGGGCACTGAGGCAGAGCATAATCAGTCAGCACTTTCAAACTTCTTTTAAGCGCTTTTTAAAACATGCATTTATCCTGCAAACAAAAAGGGCTCTTGGAGCCTGGCAGCACTACAGATAATTTTATATTGCAGTGGACAGCTCTTCTAACAACCACCACCACCAAGATCTTCAATATTAATTTACAGATCACCTTTTAATTGTTTATGATTTCTCTGGGGGGGAATAAGTAATTCTGAGAAATGCTGTCTTTTGGTGCAGGAAGAAAATTCAAACAAAGAAACCTTAAAAGCAGCAAGTTGCTTATCACTATAAACCATTCCCAAGAAACTTGGCTATTGCTGCTGCTGTTGTGACAGTAGTGAGACTTCCTTGGGAAATGTGGAAGAACATACCCCTCTTCCTGCCCCTGCACATGCCGTTAATGGTCAAGGGCTACCATCCTGGGAGCTTGATGTTTGTTAAAGAGCGAAGAGCACAACAGTGTTTGTGGTTGTGACAGAGAAGGGGTCTCAGCCAGGCATGGTTTGCTGGAAGAGTAATACCTCTCAGGCCAGCTGACAGAGTTGGAAAAAGCCATTATTTTTGCAACACCATCATCATCCTGCAGGTGTGAGGGTAATACAACCATTTGCTTCCCTGCCCAGCCAGTTATAGACACCTGGATTAACATGCCAAATAGACTGTAAATTCACTTTCCACATGACAGTCTCCTTAATTTTTCCTGCAAATTTTGGAGATCTCTGCATTCTGTTTGATTTCAGAAAGGGACTTTGCAGGTTCACTTCCTGTGAACCCAAAGCTCTGCTTTCTCTCAGCCACTTCAATACGCAGACTAGAAATAAACACTCAAAGACATAGCACTGCTTAAAAACCTGTAATACCAACACCTGCCATTAGTCTGATGTTCTCCCTACTAAAGATACTCTGAAAATGACTCTCTGCATTGTTACAAACTGTGCTCCCAAATAAATCAAGTAAAGGCTAAACTTCCCTAGAGCAATCTTCTTTGTAATCAGATTTCATGGCTTTCTTCAGCAACTGCCTGATCTCTGTACATGAGCCTCAGTGGCAGAACTAGATTTGTAGGAGCTGAATAGAATTCAGACAAATGTGCGATGTGTTGAATCAGCTAGCTCCCCTTCCAGCTCTGAGACAGGGCACCAGAGAAGGAAAACGTCCCTAGAATCTGAGCTCTCAGACAATTAAAACCAAGTTAGATTCTTAATGTTCATTCCTTTTCTCTTCTTTCTTTCATGACTTACCACAATAGGATTCTGTTAAAAAGAAATCGAGTTCTTAGCCTGAGGTCCAGCTCCGGAAGTGGTCAGATAAAACAAAAATGCTCTATGGAGAAGCAAATTCGCCTGCTCCTCCACCTTGCTGAAGTCACTGACTTGGGGAAAAAAAAGTTGCTGCTGCTGGTAGCTCTCACATGAGTTTACTGGCTCCTTCTGCTCATGGAAAGGACTAGCCCATTCACCTGTACCTGCTCAAAGCCAGCCAAGGCTGAGGTGCAGCCCAGGAGGTGCAAGATACATGGTCCTAAAACCACTGACTTAGAGCAGCTGAGATTGAAAACTCAGTTTGACCTATAGCATTTCTTCGCCAAGGCATGCCATAATATGCCAAACAAACAGGCCAGCCACATTCAGATCCCCAGCTGTGTGGTGAGGCTTTTTCCTCTTTTACTCTTTCAGGTCTGAGAAGTCAGAGCACTCAGGAGAACAGCCACAAAAGCTGCCACCACACCACTTGTTTCACTGCTTGGTTCCTTTGGTAGTGCACTCAGAGGGCTTACGCCAATACTAAGGGAGGCTTCCCTGATCCAGAGATGTTGAGATAGAGTGCACTCAATGATCAGCACACTTGGTTTTTTTTTCTCCAAAACAAGTAACAAAAATCCCTCCTCAGCCATCCCTTGGTATCTACTGTTTTTGATGAGCATAATGACCACTTCATCATGATGATCATTTGGTGATCACCTTAAACCTCACACTTTGCTACAGCTTCAGCGTGTTGCCAGCATGCAAGCACATCTGGATCAGTGCCCGGAGTCCTCTAACAAAAGCCAGCAGCACGGCTCTCACCAGCAGGCTGGCTAACATTTGGCCATTGCACTGTGCTCTGATGTAAGGAACAGCTGCACAGACCAAAATGACTCCTTGTGCTGTCTCTGCCTCTTAGATCCTATCTGAGCACTTCATTGACAGAAACAGTTTATGCCTGACAGACCTCAGAGGATGAGCTAAATTAGCTTCACCTCCTACCTCACAACAATTCCCAGCTATGCTCTAGACACATTGCTAATGATGATATAATAGGACTCTGATTTCCATGCACCAGGTTTAACTTTTCGGAGACAGCTGTTAGAGGAGTCTTATGGTGACAGGCACAGGCAGGCTCCTTTGGGGCCTTGGAGAACAAAGACGTTCACAGGAACATTTCTGCAGTGGTGGCTTGGCAAATATGGCCATCCTTGGTTGTCAGGACACTTCATTCCACCTCTTAGCTTCATCTTTGTAACCTAGTCTGAGTAGTCTTAAACATCTATTGCACTGACATCAGCAATGCTGCATCAGGAGGTTCAGTGCAAACAGCTCTCCTTTTCTTAAGCAGTTTTTTGGCCACCCCTTTTTTCACATTGCAGGAGCTACCAGGACAGTCACAATGGCTCTCTGCGCATTGCCCAAAGGTGGCCCAACAGGTCCACCTTGCTACTCCTCATGAAAAAGAAGATTCAGATACTGCTCACAGGCATGTCTACCTCATCGTATGATCTTCAAGACTCCTACAACTAGGAACTGTTTTCTTCTCATTTTCTGCTATAAGCTAAAATCGTGCCACATCCCACACGCTCAGCCCATGGGTTATATGAATGCAAGTTACTCCTTGATCCTCTGCCTAAATAGCACATAAGAGCAGCCTACATGCAGCTGCTCCACAGCCTCTCCCATTCAACACCAATGTTGGGAGGGAAAAATGCAGCTGGGAAAAGGGAAAACTATGGCATTCCCACCAGCCTACACATCAGCGTTAGCGGACTTGTATTTAGACAGGGAGCACTCACTGCTTAAAGGACAGGAAAAGGTCTGAGGGAAGCCAAAGCACTCCATTCCATCTGCTTCCAGGTTTCCCTCTCCCTGTGCTTTTTGCTTCATGAGACTGGATAGCCTTGAACTTGTTGCAATGATCTGCACCTCTTTCTATCTGTAAAAGGCAATAATTCCCAAGTGTAAGAGTAACTGGGCTGCCTTTGTCCAAGTTAGAATAGGGGTATCAACAATGCACGTGCAATTGTGTGAACACAAGCCTTTTTTATCCCATGGAGTATTTAAAATGTTTAGGTACTTAGTGTAAAGCACACAGCTGTTAATAAAAACCTTTTTCATTAATACTTGTTTAGTATTAAGCCCTAGGATTGGCAGTGCTCTTCAATTATTTTAAGATACAAATTAATAATTAAACCCAAAGTATTTAGTCTAAATTCAGTTCTGCCCTCTCATTAAGGGCAAATCCATGACCCACAATCAGGATACAGGTTCAAAGTCAAAACATTTCCAGCAAATCTGTCCAAGTGCAGTAGAAGATATGAATCATCCCTGCAAGTAGAAAAGCGTTCTGCAGGCACAGAAAATAGCTGATGCACTCTCATGTACGCGCACCTATATTTATCTGTCTCTACAGAACTCAATCCTCACAGGCTTAGAGCACCACTCACCTAGTGACATTAAAGCTAACTATTAAAGCTCAGATTTTGGAAATAGAGACATTTATCAATTCTGATTTGATACATCCAGCTCTCTATGCCTATGCACGTAAGTACATAACACCATGCGTACGTGCGTGTATACACATACACAGACTTACTTTTGTAAGATCCTCCTCTTCAACCAGTTCACCACTGGACAATCTGTATTTTGAGGATTGAGTGTGCCACACCTCTTTTTGCACTTACCCTTTCAAACTTCCCTGTTCGGAGCAGGGCACCTGAAACAGCTTAGTTGTTCAAAACAACTCAGAACAGATTTGAAGCCTGATTTTGTGTTCTTCACAGGCACTGAGAAAGTTAAGGAGGGATGTCTCTGTCCGTGGTATGGCAGTGGAAACTCTCAAGCAGTAAAATCCATTACAAACAAGATAGGGAAGTCCCCTGGAATGGAATTTGTCTGAACTGAACAATGAAAGATGAGTGCTTATATTTTTGTGGAACACGCATACGAAAGATGCTGAATTCTTAAAATATCTTGATACTCAGTTATGAGTAAGACTATTCATCCTACACCCTAATTCTGCACACAGCAAGGGAAGAGCTAACAGCAGAAGAATTTTCTTTTGGTGGTGGGAACAACTGCATGATGATTATTCCCCACCCAGTGTGGGATTCCATTGGAGATCAAGGATGCCCTGGCAAGTGCTGGGGCATTACTACATGTTTGTGGAAGTCTCTCAGCTTTTATTAATTAGATTCCTGACAACACAGTAAAACCCTGTAGCAGAAAGCCACACTCTTCATTCCTGAATCATATGAAATCATTCACCATTTTATGTACAAGTTTTGAATTACAATCTTCAACTTCTTATCAGAAAAAAATACCCAAACACCTAAAAAGAATATTTTGGCAGAACTGCAGAGTGTACAGAAGCATACTTTCAATTATACAATATCTTACAGAACACATACTGTAACAAAAAGCAGAGCCTGTTACCTTTTCTGAGAAGGCAGTGCCCAGACAAAACTAGGTGTTTCACCTCCATTATTAGAGGAGCAGCTTTAACTGGACGAAAAAAAAACAAAACCCCATGAAAAAATTCCTGAAAACTCCAGATAGTTTAACACAAAAAGTACATTTGTAAACAACTTTAAAACAAGAGCCTTATGAAAATACTAAAGGTCACTGAAAGTCAAGCTGTTAAAACTGTTCTTAGCCCAAACCACTATAT
Source organism: Pezoporus wallicus (assembly GCF_028554395.1). Taxonomy (NCBI): domain Eukaryota; kingdom Metazoa; phylum Chordata; class Aves; order Psittaciformes; family Psittacidae; genus Pezoporus; species Pezoporus wallicus. The sequence continues at coordinate 600,767 of NW_026642717.1, read as the reverse complement.
TCTACCCTTATAGGATTTTTTTTGCTAATGATACAGAGACTTAGCCACACAGAACACTTCACTGTGAAACCTGGGCAAATAATTTTTCAACTTTTGGTAGAATTAAGAAAGGGACCATTTGGAGGCAAAAGTTCAAACTCCAAATTCCCTTTGAAAATTGGAACAAGAGCAATATAACCCAACTACCGACTGGAGCAGAGTTCAACAGTGCATGTAGCATAGCACTTATTTTACAATCTGAGACCCTTTTCAATGTAAACCCTAGCAAGTCATAAGCAACTGCTAGAAAAGACTTCTGTATTATGTACCATCAAGTTAGCATTGCTTTCATTACTCCAAGTTTGCCATAAAGTGATTCTTCATATACAATAATGATTTACCTAAAAACAGTGTCCGTGTTTTACGACAGAGCAAACTGCAAAAACTGTCCTGGGAAATGATTTTGTGTATTATCTACCATGCATGTGAAGTTGAGCATCAGTATTTATGCTGCCTTACTTCATGCTTCAGCATGTGTTAAGTAAGCTGCTGATCACTGCGTGTGTCCATTTTGGTAGAAGGACAGATGTATGTGAACAGCAATGCTCTGGATAACTTGTGCTATTCCTAATACTACAGTTATTTTCTCTGCCAATTACATTTTGCTATAAATATGTGTGCCCTTAAGTTGATCCCAATATCAATTTCAGCTAACTAATCAAATTATCTGCTAAGGTTTTAGGAATGATAACCCTTCCTTTATTTAAATAAAATGAGGGAAGGGTTTCTGACTCCCAAGGGTTTGCCAGTGATAGATTTATTTTCAAGACAGGATGACACTGTTCAGTAAACTGTTCGTCATCAGTAAACTGTTCGTGCATCCACAGATAAGCACAATAGTATTGATGTTTTTTGTCCAGCAGGTAGGAAGGGGAAGAGAAAAATAGTGTGAGGTTTTTACCCTTAATATTTTTCCAAGTTCTGCTCACTGGCTTTTGTGAGTAATTATTAATTTGTAGTAAGTCCAATTTCAGATTGCTTCTCTTGTATTTCAAGAGCTCAGCAGCTATACGGCAATTTTCTGTTTTCCTTTTGCAAGACTGTTTGTTAGTAAAACCCTGCCCACAACTGAGCATACTGAGAGCTTATGTAAGGAATAATTTCTCATTATATTTAGAAGTGCCTCATTTTTGCACCAGTTAAAGTTAATTCATAATCCAAATAACCAACCTGCAGTGTAAACAAGTAGTTATTTTCTCCCACATAATAACAGTAAATAATGACACTGATCATTACATATTCTGCTTGAGCTCATTAAAAGCAATTCTTCAGTCATGAAGACAGCAGGCATTCTGTGATGGACTTCCTCTGAACTATGTTCAAATGAGTGGAATAACTGAGATTCCTGATGGAGATCTAAGCCATTTCCCTCATTCTCTTAATAGCTTCCTCTATTTGCATACTCAACTCCATTTCATAATTTGATTTAAAATAAATTCATTTCCCCAAACCCTTCTCCTCCCTAGCTAAACAAAACTTATTTACATTTATGGTAAAACTTATTTACATTTATGGTAAGTGCTTTTCAGCAAATAAGGTTTAAGAAAAAAAAACCAAAACAACCAAAACCCAAGAAGTGGTATAAGTGAGGGAGCAAGTATTTAAAGGTTTGTATTAATTTGATTTCTGAATTTTCTTCCAAAGATGCTGTAGGGACAAAAGCTTTAAAGGTCTTAAACACACTTTCACACAATTTTGATTCTCCCTCTCTTTTATAGAAGCGAACAACTTTGCCCAGTAAATCTCCTTCCTAAATTTTGCCCAGTAACTGCATGTCATTCCCCCAAGAAAGTAAAGAAAATACAAATTTTTACTTCAAATATTTTATGAAAGCAAGATTACAAGAAATATATTAGTCAAAATGCAGGGCTTATCAAGCACTGAACCAAGGATGCTGGCATCAGTCTGCCTACCATTTTGCAGGTGGAAAAAATACACTACGTTTAAAGGTAAAAGGCATTATTAATGCATCATGAATTACTCTAGTCGGCCAGCATCACCTCTGCAGCTTGATGCATGTTTAAGTCCTGAAAATAATCGTCATATTAATAGTCTGAGATGAGACACTGGAACAAAACCATTCTTAAACAGGGAAGTTTTTGTTTTGCTCATATCGAGGTAATAACCAAAAACTAAAAACAAGATCTTAAAATTTAGCAGCCACTTTAACACTTGTTAGGCTAGCCTTCACACAAGGAGCATGCATACAGCCACTGTTCTTGCTTTAAATTGAGTGCTGTTGGTTAATTCAAGTCACTGTTCTCTCACCTTATTCGATTAACCTGTTGAACTGGATGTCCACCATAGGAAAAAGAAAATTAAACGATGGTAAGTGTAGCAGACAAATACAGATCACACCAAGAAGCTAACACTCATGAGTTGTCATAATAAGGGATAATAATAACAATAAAAAAAATACAGTCTTTTCTGTGCATATTTTTCATTTGAAAGGTCCCAGGAAATCATGATGTGCCTGGCCGTTTCTGTTGCTGATTTCTGATGACGTCTAATTGTTTTTTGCATTGCTGATAGTAAGTTGAGAGACTTTTGTTTTCATCTAACAGCTTTTTATGTTCTTGTACCAGACGGGAGGTATTTTGCTGGTCTTTTTCATCCTGGTCCAGTTCCGCTATTAGTTCTTGTCTAAAAGTAATAAAAAAGTAATTGTTATTTAGAATATATTTCTATTTGTAAGATGACTTTATGCGTTTCAAATCGGTATTTGACTATCAATCTGAACTCATGGCTGGCGGTATTTTGTGCAAAAAAATTTAAAACCTTATTCTTTACTGTAGTCTGGGGAAAAAAAAAATCTCTTCCAAATCAAATCCATATTTAAACTTTAAAATAGCTGCTTGCCATAGCCTCAGTCTCTGAAATTGTCTTTTATATAATGTCTTTCAGATGTAATTCTACAGGTCACAGTAAAACAGCTAAGGATCCACACAGAACTTCATCAATTTATTCAACTCTAAATTTGCTGAACTACATGTATATTTAAAAATTCAAAAGGCAACTTAAAAAGACAAAATTGCAGTAATTTTGGTAACTTTTTACTGAAGTGCTGTTCTATTTGGACTTGAACTTCTTAAAGCAGTGGAAAAGCAGAATCAAATAAATTATTTTTGTAACCGTCATTTCACTTAATTTATGCCATAAGTGCTCAATATGTTTTTTTAGCAACAATTTGAGAGGAACAAATACACTGATAAACTTACTATAAATTATCCTGCAAAACTGATGTAGCAGTTTGTTTTACTATTTGTTTATGAGGTGACAAGAAGGCAAGCTGCCAGCTATATTTTAGCAACAAAATAGTAGAGGAGAAAGTTCATGTTAATTAATTGTTGCCATATGGTTTGTAATTACAGTTAAAGAAAACTTAATCATTCTATAAAGACTGAACTAATAACTACTTTAACCAGCATTGAATTCATCAATCACAATACTGTTTTTTTGTTTTAACACCTATGGGCAATTATGGTCTAAGAAAAAACAGTTTGGGAGAAACATGTATGCAAACTTCCTAGAAAAAAAGATAAAGTAGGAATCTAAAGGTAACAAGTCAACAGTTCTGAAACAGAAATACATTTTAATATAATTTATTGACCTTTAGAGACAACGGAAATAAAACCAAATTGCAGATCTTCAAGCCAGCTTCAGGATCTCCTCATGAAGTCTAAAAATTCTAGTTGCACTTGAAAACTAAGGATGCTAAGCCAAAAGCAAATAGATGATAGGTCAATCTCACTGTAACTTCCCCCCCCCTATTCTGCATGCTATTTCTAATGTAGAAGAGGTTTATACACTCATTAGCTATTCCACAAACACCAACGCAAGCTCCTCATTAACAACTGCTTGCCTGCAGTGGCTCAGACACTGGTGGGTAACAAGCTGATTACTTGGTCTAGCATGGAAGTATATATGACCTCTCAGAGCTGCTCTCAGGCATCATGAAACAGAAATTATAAGAAGCACAACTGAAGTTCTGAAACAGCTATAACTTTGGCCTTAATCCAACATTACATGCAGTTACTTCACTTATAGGCAAACAAAATCTAAGAGGAAAGAGTATTTCTGGTGCACAAGGCTGAGAAGGTACATAATGGCTTTTAAGTAGTAGGTCCTACACCCCCAGTAGAAAAACATCAGATGCGTGTTAATAATATAATTGTAAATGCAATGCTTGAAGTCAGATATAACTGAGTAAAATGAGTAACTTTGACATATTACTCAAAATTCTATAATCCATCAATCAAGTGGTTATCTACAAACTAAAACTGAAATTCTTTTACTGGACAGTATTGGAAATAAAATTCCAACATTCCTTGACAGTCCAGATTCTTCATTTCAGATGATACAAATACTACTAGCATGTCAAATACACAGATGCACCACAGACTTTGAAGTAGGATTTCTCTAGAAGAGTCCTGATATTGATTAAAACTTCCAATTACCTTCTCTAAGCATCTTATTTGTACTGAACAGCTCAGTATTTCTATGAAATGTTACTTCATAAAGCCAGAAATAAGTTACAGATAACAGACTTGGTGTAAAAGAAACATACAGAAGAACAGAAAAGGTTAAACACATTTAACTTACTTCCTCTGCAACAGCAATGCGATTTCTGTCTGAACTTTCATATATTCTTGTGCCATTTTGCAGTGCTGCTCAAACACAGCCATAGATTCTTTGGAGTTCGGGCACGGTGCTAGAGGCTGAAAATAAATCAGACATGTTAAAAACTAATGAACCGACATCCTAGTATACAGTATGTTAGAATGTCTCTGCAGTGTATTTATAAAGGCTTTTCAAAACCAGTAAGCTTTTAAAAATAAGTGTTAAACCATGCCCTGCAAAATGTTACTGCAATGATGTCAAAGTTGACTTAAACCCCAAATCTATAGTTGACACAATAGTCTCTCCATCACAAAAGTCAAAGTAGTATTTAACCTCACACACAATAAATAAGGTATATCCAACAATTTAATTCAGTAACACTCAGCAAATAATGTCTTATTTTGACAGTCAAACTCAGCTTGTATTTGGTTTTAGGGATCATGTTTCCCAGGGCCTGTTTTTAATAGCTTGATCGAATCTGAGTCAACCAATCTCAGATTACATAATATATTTTTTTAGCCTTGGTCGAAAGTTAGACAGAATATAAACACAGGTAAATATGTAGCACTGTATTTTGCAGCCCAATATTCACACTTTAGAATAAACTAAAAGATAAAGAATCTAATAAAGCATGTATTTATTACCTGTAATTGATGATCTAATGTAAGATATGCCATTGGGATGGAGTTATCTGACCCATTGGTCTCTGTAACAATACCAAGAAAATGTTAATGTATTTTGAGAGCTAATTCTCTTCTTCCAGGAAAAAACCAACCCAAGAATTCTAAGTAATTTCACAATACACAGTCTGAATGTGAAAAGGCAAATGGTAACAGCAGTGCTCCAATCCCAAGGCAGATGAATCATTTTTTCTGATAAAGTTAAGAACTTCAAAAGTATGGTCTGTCACACCAAGAAGGAATAAAGATTAATGTTATCAGCCTACACTTCTAAAAGCCATGTAACAGCACACAGATTTCTTAAATACTATTTTTATACAGTTTGCAATCATGCTCTCTATTTATAAAAAAATTGTCATTTCATTCTTGTTTATGAAAGATCAGCCAGCCAGCCCATGCATCTAATGAGTTTAAAATTAGAAGCTGTGCAAATCAATTCTGCCAAAACAAAATAAGCACAACCTCCTGCTCAGTTTTGAAACCTGCTCCCAATGAAGTCTGTTAGGATCTTCCTCACAACATGCTCTAGGGCATCTTCTCTGCTCTGTAGAGATATTTGTGGGTAGCAAGGAACCCAGTAACCAATCTACCTCCTGGGCCTGGCTGCTCTCTTCTTGTATTGCAATTACTCTGTATTTCTCCAGTTCTTTCATTCCAGATTTAACATGGTTCTGAATTCTTAGAGACCCTATCTTTTGGTAGCCCACAATCTGGGGATTACAAGGTTACTGTTAAGCTTTAAGAGATATAGGAGTGAAGACACATGGAGAAACTACTGATTTTACAGCTGCATTATCGCTACTAGAGGATTACACAGAGGAGGGTAGGTGGGAAAAAAAAGGGGCTGCTTACCCATACCCCAATAGCACCTGCCACAGAGTAGTCGTGGTAGAGAAACTAAGGTGTTGCCCTCAAAGACTATGCTATCCTCAAGAGCAGCTTCAAAAGGAAACAGAAATAAGAGGGTAGAAATGGAGAAAAAGCGGTTAAGTGTACGCTTGTAAGGAAACTGGAAGGTGGTAAAAAAAAAAAGAAAATAACCCTAAAACCAGAGACTTAATCACTGCTGTATCTTAAGTGAGAACAGTCTAAAAAGTCCTTCTCTACATGAAACTATTACCATATATGGAATACTGTTACAGCAAAGGAATTAGTGTAATGCTTCAAATATATCAATACATGCAAAATACTTCAAGATGACATTCCTGAGCCTTTCACCACTGCGTCACAGAACTGTAATCCCACCTGCGATTGACCAGATTTGGCCGCATCCCGATTTTATCATTTTGCCTCATTAACTTCAAAACGTACCCTCTTCTACAGAAAACTAAAATGACTTCCTTCTTTAGAAATTCAAACGATTCTTTGTTCATGGACTGCATAAACCTAACAAGAAAAAATATACATGTGGTACATTCTATATTTACCCAAGTATAAGGTGTGTAATTTCTGTGGGTCAGAAAGCGGACCTGACTTTTAGCTCTAGTGCAGTGCTGCACATAAGGCCAAAGACTTGGGGCAAACTGTCTTCACACTGGCATACAATCAGCAACTTTCAGTTCCCAATGAACTATTGACTGGGTAAGAGCTTGTTGCCACATAAGGCAGCAACTGCCGTTAAGTGCTCACTGCCCAAAGCAACACAGGACCCATGCAACACAAAAGAGGAAATAGGGTGGGCTGTAGCAGTGGACAAGAGTTTTGGGAAATTATAAGTGATGAGGCATAGCGTGTGATCAGGTAAAGTGACAACAGACAGAAAGAAAGAAGCACAGAAGCAAAATACAAGAGTATGTTGCTCCCCCCCACTAAAACAGGGTAAGGGGAAAGTACCCATCTTACGTAATCACCTTATATTTGGTAAAATACAAGTGTGCACATATAAACACATGTGTATATATATGCTTGTGCAAAAGTCAGTCCAAATGAAAGTTTCCATTTCACAGTTGGTTACAGGAAAATAATGGAAGAGTGATCAGCCAAAGATGACGCAGATCACATGAAAGAGATTTCAAAATTTGAGGCACTATGAGGTACCAGCTTGAGTTTAAGATTGAACATGTACATTCTAGTGACAAAAATGTAATTCTTATTTGTGTTTCTAAAAAGAAAAATTTGTGGGGACCCACTGTTTTCATACAGTACAGTACTGGTTCTTTTCATAATGGAGTGCATGATGACTTTTAAAATTAAATTGTACTATGTAAATTACATGTATCCTTAATGCAATTTCATAACAAAAGAACAGTGATGCTACGGAAATATTTACAATACTTCTGCAGACACATGTTAATTCATTTAAAACCCAGTAAGATTGTTTGCATGTGTACATTCTGCATAAGCAAAATTACAACACAGATCAAAAATAGAATTAATGAAGCTGATACTCACCTACACAGCATTTCACTCCAGAAGTCAGAACAATGAAAGCTTTAACTGTGCATTCATGCTACAATTGCACAAGACTAAATACTCTAAAATCTCTTTCCTTAATTCCCTAAAACCACACTACAGTCAAAAAACTCATGCTAAACCACCTGCATTACTATCACAGTATGTACAGTACTTTAAATACAAAATGCTTGCAATTTTATGTAACTTAATATAATCTGTGCAAAAAAAGTCCTTCAAGCCAGTGTGCAAAACAAAGCAGTAATGTTTTAATTAAAGCAGAACTAAAACGGACTGCAACTTTCAGTGCTTAATTTTGTTAAATGCCTAGGCACACATCCCATGCCATAATCTAATATTTCCTATTTTTTAAATGCAAAAATTAACTAATGAACAAAGGAGTACCTGCATCATCAGGTGTCCATGGATTACGAGTTGGCTTTTCAGAGGTTGGTCCCGAGGTAGTGATCATTCTCACACTAGGACTAGATGATCTACTGCTGTTTCTGCTCTCCTGAAGTGGTAGAATAAAATGACAAAAGTTAACAGAAAATTTTTTTTTTTAAGGCTTAAAAACCCAACCAAACAAAAAAACCACCAAACAACCAACACACAAACCCTAAAAAAACAAAAAAACTGCAACCAAAACAACAAAACATTAATAACAGAAAAATAAATGTGAAGAAACCCGAACCTATAGTCCTACCAGACACTCCCTTCCACAAGCTTTTACCCTGAAAGCTCTCCAGGTAAGTTTGATGAACTTCACATGCATTGCATGGCCAATTCCATCTCCCTTTCTGCTTCATCTTTACCACAAAAAATAAATTGATATAATTTTGCTATTCAGCATAATACAAAGCAGTGCTGAACAGTATGTTTGAGATCTTTATATAAATGTGTGACATGACGTCTAGTCAATTTTACACTTCCATTCAATGAAATCTAGCAGCTTTGTAACATTACGAAGAAATAAAGTTTGTTTCGAGTGTTTAATCAATGAATGGAACTAAATGAATGCAGCTTAGCAGCTATACTAGACTTCAGTATATGAATCTACAGTTTTCTTATGGTTCTTAAGTTAATTCAGGGGTTCTGCGACTCATCTCCAGAAAACATGAAAGACAGTATTTAATCAATAAGGATCAAGAAATCAAAGCAATTAGAAAATAAGTACATTATCTCTCACAAAGCAAATCAAGAACCAAGATAAAATTATGTAAGAAGCTCCTTTATATACACAGCTTGACTCCTCCAATCCCTTCATTTACCAAAAGTGCAAAAACCTATCATGAAGACTTCATTATCCTACTGAGCTGCTTCTTCAGAATTATTAGTTACAGTTTCTTGTATTTCACATACCCCCTTCACTGACATAAAAGTAACAGAGTAAAGGACTTCAGACTACAAACCCCATTGAGTTTTACAGGGAAAAAATGAAATAAAAAGATGCTATTAAAACATACCTATTTTCAATATGGTGTATTTATAATAAAATTATTAAAGATCCTGTTTTTCAAAAGAACCACTCAAATATACATTACCTACAAACCGTGTTTCTTCATGACTCTAATTTCCAAATATCCTATCTTAATTTGACTTCTAAAAGTCAGGATTTCAGGCAACTAACAATCCAGAGTAACAAGATTTTACACACTTGAAATATCCATTATTTCAACTGCATTATGCCTGTCCTGTAATTCTTATTAATCATTCAGTGTTTTATGTCAGTAGACAGAAAAAGGGCTATAAACTATTGTGGAAATAATCCAATGGATGATATTATCAGGATAATGGCATTTTCAAAAAGCTTTTGTCTTGAAGTCTTTTTTAATATCAAGCAAGGTTTAAGTTGCTTACTGTCATTGTCCTGAGTTATGAAAGAAAAACACACTCTGCTGACGTGAAAGGTCAGAAGACAGAGCATTTAACAGCATGTAAGTCCTTTAAGCACAGATTTGTTGGGTATCTACAGCTGATAGCAAAGGGCACCTGAAAAGTACTCTAGTTACGGTAACTTCTCAATGCTATACCAGATTTCTTGCTGTACCAGATTGTTTTGATTCATCAACAGGAGAAAAACCCTCTTCCTTGATAACATTATTTAGACAAAATTACTAGAGATAGATACAAAAAAACAGTATCCGAAGCATATATAAAAAGCATTGCAAAATTCAAGGAAGTTCCCCAAAGTGAACACCTGTTAGATTACAGAGTTGAAGTATGTGTTAAGTGAGCTGCTTTAGGCCTCCTAGACACCAGCCCCTCTGACAGATAAACCAGAGCCTGTTCTTCAGCCACCCGCTTCTGCTACACTTCTACGGGTATCCTTCCACCCTTGCCTCCTCTGGGTGTCTCAATACACTCAAACAGACTTGTTTTCAGGTATTCTCAAGTAATTTTTGCCAGGCGGCCAAACCCACATGACATTGTTAGCTTCCATTTCCTCAGACTTCCAGTCTTGAAAAACTGCCACACTCCAAGGAATAATCTTGCCCCAGTTTAATTTAAACAGGCAACCCAATTTAAAGAAATCATTGTTACTAGCCCTCCTCAGCTAGGATTTTATCTCACTGTGAAAGGGGATGAAATAAAGTATATCTGTGACCAGTTCTGAAAATGATGCAGACAGAATGATTCATCTGTATAATATCAGATCCCCTAAAATATCACACTTAGGCTGTATGCATGTGGGCATGTACATTCTAAGCTTGCTTCTCAACTGTTCAATAAAGTATGTGTTTTTTTTTTAAATATATTTTTATTCCACTTCAAAGTAAACTGTAAGAGTTATGAAGGCCCAGCAACAGTTACTAAAAAAAAGCATGAAAGAGGAGATAGTTTGGTATTAACTGTAGTGCTGTGAAGGAGGATGTACCAAAACAACTAACCCAATAAAAGATTCACAGGCAAGGACATGGCTACCTTACTAGACACCTGATCATAATCTGCACTACTTGAGTAATTATGCCAAATAATCTCAGTACCTGTATAAATATCAAATCCTGTAAAGACTCTATTCAGGGTAAATAGCAGGTTTCCTGTGTTTCTTCAAGCCCCAAAAAGTTTTTATGGCTGCAGTTCAGAGTCTGCACATCTGCTTCTGTGTTACAAAGGTGTTTAGGCAGGAGCAGTAGTGCTGGACAGGTGGCACAACACAATGTTTTAAAATGCAGGTACGGGGAAATAGAAACGTGGAAGAAATAATTCACTGAAAAAAAAAAATTTGGTGGAAAAAAATGAATAGAGAAACACATGGATGGAAACAAATGGAAATGTAGCATTTGACTGGACAGCGACAGTTGCATCAGCGCTGCTCAATGTCACTTGGAGTAATGTACAGTCTAAGGCCACCAAGCACTAGAGAAGTCCGTGAAAAATCAGACTTAAACACGCTCTCAACACCAAACCACACCAAAAGCTGATCCAATGACAGAAAACCTTTGGCTTCACGTATTTTCCTATCCAAACTGTTGATGTAAAAGGCTCAGTGGAGTAGTAAAATCATCTGCAAAGCACTAGTACTGTCTGCACTTGATAACATGAGTAAGAGCAATGGTGGAAAATGCCTTCGGTGTCTCAACAGCATGAAAAAAGTGATAACCAGCCACAAAACCCCCACAAAAAAATTTCTTCTAACAGTACACAGAAATAAAATACACACACTATCAGAAAACATTCATGAAGGTCAGATTAAAACAGACCAGCAGTTAAGGAGGGAGACAAGAGTCTCGGTCTACACTTTCAGGTAAGCAATCCAAACTATGGTATATTTATTATTAGCAGTATATTATTGGCATTATTATGATGAGGTGTTTTTCTCCACCTTTAAAAAAAAAAAAAAATCCATACCAAACTGGAAAAATCTTCCTGATTAAAAAAAAATAAAAAAATTGGTTACAACAGAATCATTCCCTACCAGCACAGCAGCAATTTTCAGGAAAATCACATTTAACAAAAAGATTTCTGATCAGCTTTCGAGTGTCAATCAAATAGTTTAAAAAAAAAAAAAGTGGCACCACTGCAGTCCTTTAATGTTGAGCATGACAGGGGCTTACAAGGCTTGCGTGCGGGAGCAGAGGCACGCAGTGAGGGGAAGAAGGATGCTTGCAATGAAGGGAGGGAAGGGGAAGAGGATATTCCATTAGATGGGATAACCTATATATGGTCTGGTGTGTATAGGAAGACAGGATAAACTCACCAGAGCTACAGTACTCACATTTTTTTCTGCTCTGGTTAGTAGATTGCTTATATGGATGGCATTTCAAGACTTTTAATAAATTCAAGGCAATGCAGTTCAGAGCTACAAAACCCCATAAAATGTCATCTTAAGTATTTTGCCACAATTACATTGTGCTTGCCTTTTTCATTTTTTCCCTTTTTTTTAAATATACAAACCTATGTACATCAAAAGTAAGCACTAGTTTCAGCAGACTTTTCTATTTCTTCTCACACTAAAAAAGGGATGAAAATACATTATTTGTTTATAGAGATAGTGCAAGAATTTCTTCCCAAGAGCATTTTTCATGCCTGTTAAAATATTCTTTTCTAGATTTTATCAGAATGTTTCTAAACCTGCAAGATAGAAGCATGTAATTCCTATGCTTAGATCTCCAATATGTACACATCAGAAGCAAGAAAACAGAATGTGATGCTAGTACTTCTACAGACCCTCACCAGAACTCAGTGAGGTAAACAAAAAACCTTTTCTGCATCCCCCTAGTCACAAGAGCAATTTAGCTAGAACATCCAGACAAGCAGTAGAACAGCTTTCAAATAAAGAGTATGATAATAGTTATTAAAATCTAAAGTAAATGCTGATACTATATATTTTAAAATATTAACTATTCATTAAAATTAACAGAATGAAAAATTTAGAATAAAAAAGCTATAATTAAATGTATTCATACATCAATCAGTGCCATTTGGTATAACTGATGTACTGTCACTTTTTTTTCTTATGTCGTGCGTAATTTTAGTGCTACAATTAACTGAATAGGCTAACCTATTCGACCAAATTTTGCAGTTGCATTTCTTTCTAACAAACCTGTACCCTCTGAAGATATTAAGATGTGTTTAGGACAAATCCTTTATTTTCTGATAGCTGTACATTGCAAATTCTAATAATACCTGGGGAATTGATGAGGTTTCTGTGGCACCACACTCCACAGAAATAAAGGAGGATCAAATGTTGATCTCCTGATAACTACATGTATTTTACCCCCAAATTATCAGGTATTTTAGATTACTGCAGAAGGTTGTTTAACATGGAAACCCGATTAACCTGATGAATATTCTAAGCTCCGGTTTTCTACATCTAAATAACAGTAGGGATCTCAAAATTGCCAATTCATACTAACGATCAAATAGCCTCTGTGAATTACTGAAACAGACAACAAAGCAATTAAAACCCCACAAAATAAACATATCTGAATGAAGCATTAGCTGTACTTTTCTCATTTAAAGTTTTCTTAGTTCAACTGTTCTTAGTTTAATTTCAATTTTATGAACTGTACCACTGGGTCTGTTACCATGGCAGTTACAATACCAGATGAGAAGTTATGTTGTTATAAAATAGCCTATTGAGACAGTCTTTTTTTAAACAAAACTTTGTGACAGCATCCTGTAAACCTTACAGTATATCTCTCAATTTCTTGTGAAAGTTACAATTCAGGGTTCAGAGATTGGTAATAAAAACATTTATAATAATGATGTACATGTGTTGTATTTTATGGAAAAAGTGAGTCTCATGTATGTGTAACTGCTTCAGAAAATTGTAAGTAGCAATTACAATTGTTTCCTACATGGAGAGAGGTGAAGAGGCTTTCCTGCACAACATTTGCCCTTCACCAAATTAAGTGGTAGACAAAAACTATGTATACATAAAAAAGTAAGAGCTATACAGAAAACACTTCTCATCTAAGGCTCATTCATTAGATTATCCTCATGGAATCTCATTTAAATACAATACAAATGACATTACAGTCTGCCAAGCATCCACATCATTTCTACGAAAGCATCAAAGGTGAAGATTTCCAGACCAATCTCCCTGTACAGATTCAGTGTTGACTCTACTGAAAGATAAGAGACAAGAAAGACCTTACCTGACTGGACTCTGTTCCAGCAACACTCAGATCTTGAATGGATCTACGCCTCTGCTGTCCGTTTCCTGCTGGGAAAAAAAACAAAACAAAAACAAACCAGTGAAATCTATTCAGAACAAAATAAGAAGGGTGCGACTGTTGCAGAGGAGCTTGGAATTTGTACAAATCCACAGAGAGAAAGTGAGAGAGGGGGAGAGAGAGACAGCTGCAGAATTTTAACTCAAAACATGCTGGCCTGTCAACAAAAAGTATACCCTAATACAATAACCACTCCTACCACATGAATAGCTGCTGCACTCTACTCCACCATCTTCTGTCACATGTATTTGGTCAGGCTTAGTACTCAGGGCAGGAGCTGATGACGACATCTATTTCAAGTGCGTTACGTTATGGGGATTTCTAAAACCTAGACCGCGAAGATAACAGGCTGCCAGCTTTAACCTGTTGCTCTTTGGCATGCTTAAGGAACACAGCAATGACTTCTGGCCGTGTGCCGCTCCCCTCACAAAACTTAAGCAGCGAAAACTGTTCCTTCTGGTCTTAGCTCCCTTCTAGGTCCTATATTCATGCTCCAAGAAGTGTGAAAAGGGGACTGCTCGGCTGAATCACATCTCACCATCAACCTACTGAGCACAATGCTGTAATCTTTTCCTTTTCCACTTCCACCTGTTAGCAATTATCCACCAGTGACAGCTACATAAAACAGTTTAAATTTTCACACTGACACGCAATCAAAGGCATTTCCAGGAAACAGTCTCCTTAAAAATAAAAGGAGATTATGCAACAGAATCCCCCTTGCTACTTTGATTTGTATTACGGTGATTGTTTATAGTGCCTCTTGAGAGCAGGTCAGCTGTCCAAAAGGAAACACCAAAACTTTCTGAGTAACAGCTGACAATGCTCAAAATTCTTGCTCTTAGCTCTGCATTACATAACTTTTCTGCTGGAGGGGAGCATCCGAAACACGTACTGCAGCCGGGGCAGCCCCTCGCCCAGCGACCCTGCATGCAGCAAACAACCCACCTCTAACAGGCATCGCAATTTTAACCTTTTAGATACTTCCTATCCGGAATCACTTCCATGACTCCACAGCCTATCATGACAGGTGTTTTGATTTGCAACAGTTACTACTAAAATGTAAGCCTATTTAATAGCAATCAATACATCTAATGTCATCATACTTTAAATTTTTAAATATAGATACTCTTACATGCAGGAACACATTACTACAAACCAGCAATACAAAATTCTCAGTGTCACTTTAACAATTTGTGGCGACATTTTGTAGTCTAAAATTTAAAGAGTACTATCAGAAACAAGCATATGAGACAATCAAAAAGCATCCTAGAACAGGAATATATTTCTTTGCCCTGACTACAAATAAATCTGAATTGCAACTTCTCTGTGGTCTTGATCTTTTGCTTCTGAAATTCAGGCTAAGTATATACTTACCTAAGCAACAATGTCTATATTACATATAATACTTTGATATTAGAGATTGTTTGAATGACAAACCTACATAAAAATTTCTGAACTTGTTCATTTGCGCTGAACTTTTTCATTATCTTATCATTTAGCAAATAAGACCATACATTTAATAGAATTCTGTGCTGTTAACACTTCATCTGGCTGCCACAGCTCATCTCAATATTCAAGATATGGGTGATCCACCCATGACTGATACAAAATTATGTGCACATTTCATTCAACAACACTGTTATAAAATTAGCTCAGCTGAAATAGGCTTGCAAAAATATCTGAAATTCTCATTTCAGATTAGCAACATTTGTGAATTTAAAGAACCCAGGACATGTGTTGCTGAAATATTAGACATGGCTGCCAAAAAGTTAAAATAATCAGGGTGGGGTGCAAGAAAGAAAAGGAAACGCTTTGGGGGCGGGGGAGGGGAGGGAAGGAGGGGCCAAAATTACTGTGTTGTAATAAATGAATACCTTTAAATGAAATATCTTCATATTAGTAGCATGAGAGAAGAGCAAGCTCTACTAGGCAATGCCATTTTAATTAGTATAACTACTGCAGACATCTGGCAAATAGCTTAGACAAAGCAGAAACAGACTACGAATCAACAAATACTTATTGCTCCAGATTCAAGGCAAATTTCAATTGCAACATTATACATCGTTTTTATTTGAAATCACAGAATCCTAAAAATGATCACTGCTATTTATCTATGCTCTCCTTTCACAGTTTTGATTTTGTTTTTACCTCTATGTCTCCTTAAATTTATTTTTTTTTCTTGTTATATAAACTAATAAGAGATTTGCAAATGCACAGAAGTTACGATACGGTAGCTTGATGCACTGTGACAGGATTTCAGTGGTTTACAGGAGTTTAAGATGACAAAAAAAAGATGATCAAACAACATAAACATATTTCCTGGCCTCAAAAAAAACCCCAAGCCCAACAACCAAACACATTTCACATACTGTTATTTTCCACAATGAAATTCAAAAGGAACAGGAAACTTCTACCTTGCCTTGCCCTATGTACTCTAGACAAACCAAATTCTATGACTTCTTAAGGCTTCTGATCACTCCCCCTGCCAAATAGTCACACCAGCCAAGAACTCTTCTCCCTGCCCTTTAGCAGATGTTTGCGTCTCCCTTTACAGTTTCCTGTTGGTGCACCGTACTCTCTCTTCCTCATGCATCTACAAGGCCCAAACTTCTCTCACAGTGCAGGATGATCAGGGAACATAACAGTGCCAGAAGACATTTTAAAGTTAAAACATGGGTCTGAATTCCAGAAGAATGAAGTGATCTGTGGAGACAAAGGTGGGATTTCTGGCTTTTATTGATTTTAAAAGTAGACAGAAAATTTACAGACCTAAAGTATCTGCAATTCCTATCCACTTTCTAAAGCCACTCAAAAAACGTGTCTATTCTGAGTAATCATTTATGCAGTCTCAATGCTGTAAAAATTTTAATGCCATAGCACAGCTTCAGATGACAAAATTACAATGGCAAGTGCATGCTATATGCATGAGATGTCTGATGTTGCCAGTGAAGAAAAGGCTGTACTTGAAGGTGTTATTTGCAAGATATTGCTTAATTAGTTTGTATCAAAAAGGTGCTCTGATTATTTTTTTTATCATACTACAAATTATACTTGATTTTTTTTCTGTTTCTTTAAACATATACCTACTTAAGTCTTCTGTACTTACTAGGGTTTTTATTTTTCATATATATATATATAAAAAAATGTTGGTTCTTATTATCTGTATTATATATTTTATATACTATAAACCGAAAACCAGCCAACCAAAAGATGATACTTCACTTTGCCATCTGGTTGTAGAATATCACAACTAAAAACTCATTTGCCAAGTTCTTACACCAAAACAGAATTAGTTGATCTCTTTTTCAGTTTCTAAGTTTCGCAAGCTAGTAACATAAAATAGCATCTTGAATGAACGGAAGCTCTAAACAGGTTTAAATAAGGGTGAACAGAAAAAAGATCAAATAGATATTTAAAAAAAATCTAGTTCTGTCAACATTTTACCTTCAACTGATCAAAATTTGCATTTTATGACCTTGGTAGCCTATCAGTTCATGGATGAAAAGCAGCTGAGGCAACACATTATGAAAACCCCCAATGATAGCAGACGCAGTACTCATACTTCTAAAATAGCCCTGCCCCAAAGCAGCTGACTCATGGTAACATGCCTGTGTGGCGCCTCCCCTCTCTGGGAAGCAGCTGCTTTACCATGTGCTCAGCAGAACTTCAGGCAGCAGGAGAGATTAGGTCGGCACTTGTGCTGCTCCAAGGAGGAAGATAAGTTGTTTGCTTCACTAACAGACATACCCAAGGAAGATCAGGGGAGCTGGGTATGTGGCAGTAGTGCTAAGGAAATTAATAGGGTGGGATTGAGATGGAGGTGCTTCTCTGGGGGGTCTTGGAAGTATAACTAAAAGGGGAAAAGCATGTTAAAAAGGCCAAGGCTGAAAGCCTTGTGCTGAGAGAGTATGGAAAGGAGAGGTGAGAAACTGGCAACACTATACTGTCTCTAAAAGAATAACTGAGTAATGTACTCATTAATAACTGCTTTAAGTATACAGAAAAATATAATTTAATGGGCTGATGATCACATCCCTGCCACATAACTATTAACCTCTTTAAACCCTCTTAAACCTTGGGATTCTTATGGAAAAGCTGTTCTGACAACCAGAAAACTTTAAATATACAGCCCACACTTATCTGCAGACAATTTATATATTTTTTTTTCTTTTCTGTAGTGCCAGTACTGTCTCTTAGCTTATGTAGTTCTCTCTTCCTACTCTCTGGCTGCAAATTCATCTATAGAAAATAATTATTCATTTCCCAGGTTTCATTCTATGGGCTAAAAAAGCTATGCCTTCACATTCTTCTTTTTACTGTCCATGCCATCCTAGTAGCTCTTCTTGCTAATATTTCAGAGCACACGTTTCTTTCATATGGCTGTTCAGAACAGTATGTTGAATCTGTGATGAAATCTCAACAAGGGCCTGTAAATAGCATTAAGACTTCCTTATTTTTCCTGGAAATGAACTCTAAGATTTCAGTTTTTCACAGCTGCATTACATTAGTGACTTATACTACCTGGGATTAACCTGCATGCATCTGCTAAAGTCCCATGTTATCTTATTAAAAGAATTGTTGCTAGTGTATGACCCACATTGCATGACCCTGAATTTTACCCTATTTCTGTTTTTTCTCCCCAGTCACAACAAAATTCACTCTATGTGATACTAGAAGTCCTCCTCTTTATGAATAGTTGCTTCTGATAAAGCATTAACATTAAATTTCATTATTGCTTATGTAAGAATTAAATACTTTAAGAGCAAATTTTGAGAAAATTCATTATTATACTTGCTCCAATCCTATACCTTCTTTCATTTCTACAGGTTGCTATTTCTCTTGTATCTTTTTCCAAAAGCACCTTGGAATTCCCGTCTTGTCAAATTCAATTAAAATAATCCAGGTAAAGAATAACTAATTGACTTTCTCTGCCTAAGTAAGTAAAACCGGTACAGCTTATTTTGTGAAAACAACGTGGCATTCCATTTCACTTCCTAATTATTTTCTGAACGTTTCAAGGTTTATTGGAAGCCTCAGTGCTGTTACATGCAGCAGACTGTGCACAGACCAGAGACAATCAGCTTCTACAGTTTATTTACAAGGCTCTCAAATGCTGGCACCGCAAAACTTGATGGATCTCTTCACTTTCCTTGCTCTTAGGATCTTCTTTATGTCATGGCAGGCCA
Organism: Pezoporus wallicus; assembly: GCF_028554395.1. Lineage (NCBI taxonomy): Eukaryota > Metazoa > Chordata > Aves > Psittaciformes > Psittacidae > Pezoporus > Pezoporus wallicus. Next base: position 581,669 of record NW_026642717.1, on the reverse strand, counting down.
GGACTGTTTGAAAATTACAGTGGAAAGCTACACTGTAAATTAGTACACTAGTAAACTTTCTAACTGATTTGTTAGCCTTAATGTCAAGTAAGTTTTCTTTTCATGGGTAGTACTATTGCTCTTTGGAACCCGTTTTGTTTCTTTTTTTTACATTCTGTGTCTTTATATGTAAACTTCAATAAAGTTATTTACAAAATAAACTTGTTTTACAAAATAAACTTTTGGAAAAAAATGTATTTTGCATTCTACTTTAAAATACCAAAGAATGTCAAGATTTACAAGGAAACTTCCTCAGATTACACAAATTTAGAATAGGGTTTTCTACAGTTTTTAATGTATCGCTAGACTAGTGGTAGATAGTATTACTTGCATCTCCTGCCTCTGACAAATAATTCTGAAGCAAGTTGCATACTGCTAATGATATATCAGTTCAGGACTGATTATATTTATTTTCAAGGCTTTGAAGGAAATAAATCCACTTTAATTGTAAAAATAAAAAATAATAATAAAAAAAAGAATGCAAAACGAAAATTATATGCTGCTAACTAAATACAGACTTGGGATATATAAGAATTATTCATATATGCCCCAACTTAAATTATCAGTTATGGTGCCTCATTACACTGATTTTCTTCCTGACAGAAGCCTCTCCTAATAATTCTAGTTTGCATTAACTTAAAAAAAAACAGAAATACCTCATGCAGGCACATTTTAGCTCTAGAAAGTTGTAGTCAAATATAAGAATTACATGGATTACAACTTAATTTATTTAATCACAAGTTTCATGTGAATTTGAAGTTCTATATGTAATGTATTTAAATTGTTCTATTGGGGTGCTTAAACACAACAAAAATCAGGGCAAGATAATTACCCAGAGAGGCAATTTTCAACCTAAGTCCATTTTCACCAACTGTGGTATTGTAATAAAAGACTGCATGTATAGTTTTGCTCTGTAAGACGACTCTGAACAAGAAGATCAGAGAGGAAAAAATCATTCATCAATAGAAATAAATCTGAACTAGAAGACTGAATCCTGATAAAAGTAGGTTTATAGTGAAATATCATGCTTCTCTTCATAGAGACATTATTGAAAAAAATTACTGGAATGATTCCTAGTTCTGTCCTAGAGCAACTGGAGCAAGAAGTATTTTAGCAGTCTGATCATTATTCCGGCATCTTAACCAATTGACCCGTTCACCTGGTCTGCGATACCTGGTATGATGATCTCAGGGACATCCAGTATGTTGCCAAATGAAGCAGTTTTACGATGGCCTCGTTTAGGTTTGGAATAGGCTGAAAAAATACACATATACAATACACATGCAAAACACTAAAATAGCAATAGCAAAATTATTAAATTCCTAATATTGCATTTTTCATAAACTTGGTTAAACTATAGTTCATGCAAAAATGTCATGCAGAATAAACTGCATTGCCTTCCACTCATGCTTACACATAGTAAAGCAACTGTTAAAAAGCAAAAAATGCAGAACTAGCCATCATTACAACACTGTGTAATTAGTTATAGTTAGCAACACAAAAGTCAAACACAGAAAGCAGCATGGCAATAAGGAAGGGAAAACCAAATGTAACTATCCAGAAAGAGAACATATTAAATTATTTCAGATCACCTGCATATTCAGAATAAATTCTTGATTGCCTGAATTTATTTAACATTTTCTATTTTGTGTTGGGTACCAACTATTTTATAAACAATATTAATAGTTGGGTACTTCTGTTTCTTTAGATTACCTCATTTCAAATGAAATCTCATCTGTCTCTGCAAAAGTGCATACTCTATAATTACATTTAATAATTCCTGCCTTCCATTCTTTTGACCTATTAGTGAAGATTTTTTGTTTTGCAAACTGGGTATCACTAGCAACCTTTTAATTTTTGAATGATGTTCGAGAAACGTCATCTATTCTGTAATAAAATCTAATAACACATTTTTTATTTTGTTTTACTACTTGTATAGATTAAGATAAATAGTTCCCATTTTGAGAAAAGTCTGAATACATCTCCCAAAGTTAGAACGTTGCAGCGTATCCATCTCAAACTTAAGTACTGGTTATGTGCATTATCTGATTTACTTTTACACTTAGCTATAGATGGAACAGGAAGATTAAATAATTCTTGATCTGATTTACTCTTAACAACAGCTCAATACTCTCCCAACCACACAATTTTTTTTTTTCAGGTTCACAGCATATTATTTCTGTCACACAGTTCACAAGAATAAAAAAACCCCAACAAAGCAAAATCAAGAGTGCTGTTTCAGCTCTTTTTGAAAAAGTTATAGTCAGATGGGTGTGACCTCATTTCTAGTAGTCCACTAAGGCCTGAAGCGATTTCTTAAAACAAAAAAAAACTCAATTTAGTACACTCAGTATATAATTTTGTTTCAAGAAAAAGAAACCTTACAGTTATTAAACTAGATGAACAAACCTTAGCAGATTCTGAAATAATAATTACTATTCAGGACAATGTACTTAAGGAAGACAAACCAGGAAAATTAAAAACTCACACAAAGGAGGGCTAGTTATCTCCACTAAGGTAAAATCTTATATTGACTTTAGAGTGTCAGCGACCAAAGCGAGTCCTGACACATTTGAAAATAAAACCAGCATGTTATTATCAGGTAAGTACACAGTTGCCTTCTGTGTTAGAAAACCCTTAGATATATTCACGGTGAGATGTGCTACACAATCATCCAGTCAAAGACTGACAATACAAAAGACAAATCTCGAAATAAGGCTTTAAAATAAGAACATGAAAGTAAAAAGTGTTTTCAGGCTAAGATAAATATTATTTAATGAGTAACTTCAGTATTTAGTAAAACAAGATTCTGGAGTAATCATAATACAACGGACAAAAATAGAACAGTTGTGGTGTACAAGAAAGCTAGAATATGATGTAAATTTCCTTATTACTGCTCCTTGATTACCATAATTTTCAGATTTGTAGGAAAATACTAGAATGGCTAAATAACCCTGGACTAACCAAAGAAATTTTGTTTCTTATTCTGTGGTTATATACCATAACAAAAAAAGAAAAAAAAAGCTTCATAAAAGAAATTTATCACCTGGAGTTTGCATAGATTAACAAACAATATATTTGATGAAGAAAAGAGACAAGAAAGTGTTTGCCAAGTATACACATTTTTATTAACTTGCTCTTTTGGGAAGAATAAAGATTTTCACCATAAAAGAATGTATTTATACTTACACATCAATTCCAATTCACTCAAGGATTCGATGTTTAGACACAACAGTTTATAAATATCTGAAGCAAACCTGGCAAAACACCTGTAGCTTTTGTTTTGTTTTTAAACAAAAGATAATGACACTTTGTTAATCTGGCCACTAAAAAATTTAACTATGTTTCTTTTCCTAAAATCTGTCAAAGTGAATTTTAAAACTTATCTGGGAACACGCTGAACTTTAAACCCAACTCAATTTCAAAATATTATAGGAATAACCTTGAAGGAAATGTTATTTTTGAAATAATTTACCCTAGCAGAAATGGTATAATATGATTTCAGATACAAAGGAGAAAGTTTTGCATTTGAAATAGGACTGATATTTACAAGTCTCATAATGATTTTTTTTAAAAAGCTGAAAGTCTAATTCAGCAAAAGTAATCTCTTCCACAACCTTAAAAGTATCCAATTAAAATACGCAACCTTGTCAAGCATACAACCATGAATGAAGCTATTTTTCCCCACAATTAATAAAGGACAATAAAGACAACACGTAAAGTGAATGGTATTTACATTCTCTATGAATATGCACATTCTGCATCTTCCTTTCTCCTTTCTTTCCTTCCAATTCCTTAGTCTATCCCCCAAACATCCTTTAATTTTACCTGTGATGGAAGCTATTCTTGCTTCTATTTCAGACATGTCAGCACTCATCCTTTTGGCTTCTCCTGAAACAAGGGATGACTGTGGTCGTGCACGAACATCTGACAAGCTCTCCACACTGCTCCCACGAGATGGGGGTAAACTCAAGCGGCCAGCATCACCCTGTTTCAAAAGTTACATTTTTAAAAAGAAAAAAAACCCAAACCTGCAGAAGCCCCTCCATGACATATGCACAGTATGTAGGTTAAAATCTATTTCTAATAATGTGCTGGTTAAAAGTGACAAGATTTAACATTTATAATTCAATAAATGGTAATAATACAGCTACTAGTTGCAGGAACCAACTATCTGCAATGTTCTGAAAAGTCTAACTTTATGCAGATAAAAATAAAGTAGAATTAGGCTGATACTGTCACAAAAGAATCTTTGTATTTTTTCATCCCACTTGAAAACAAAACGTAGTATTTTCAAAATTCATGTAACTTTAATCCTTTCATATTATACTAATACTTTCATTCTAAGTTAAGGCAGTAATTTTCAAACACATATCTTTATATATTTAACGTAAGGAATCCCTTTAAAATTAAGTGGGTTTTTTATTTCATTTGAGATGATGTTAGAGACTTCCAGCTTACCTGTCTGAAATCATTCACCACTTTTCATCACTTTTCATGTTCTTTTCTTATAACTAACTGGCTCCAATTTTGTATTTTTGAAAGATGTTACAGCACTTTTGTCTGTGGTTCAAAACTGCACATTGGCTTACCGGCTGCTTAGCTGTATTTTTCATTTGTTGTGCCAATTTTGACTCCAAACGTTTAATAGTATCATTTGTAGAAGCTCCTTGGAAGTCACTTGGTTCCATGTTAGCATCACTCTTGTTACTTGTGTTTGTAGAAGTAATGTCCATGAATGAACCTAAAAATCAGTAACATGGAAAAATATCTGAGAATTTCAATTAAAAATACTAAAGTACATCTCTTCACTTGAGCATTCTCAGAAGCTTAACTCTGCTTTAAAGCATGACTTTTGAAAACTGTTAATGAAAGGCAAGCTGCAAGACTGCAACAGATCCATTAATGTAAAAAGAGTGAAAAAGAATACATGAGTAAGTACTGTAATGACATTCCAAAGTCAATCTTTAGCTTGCTCTCAAATAGTTTTGGTAGATGCTATAGTAACAACACAGCCAGCAATCTAATTCACAATTAATGACAAAGTCCCCCGTTAACCATAAAGGAGCACAGATACGTGAAAAATAACAGGCAATACATATTCACAGTTTCAAGTGGTAAATTGTATCTTGAAGTCATGTGCTGAGGGCTGGAGAACAGCTAGCAGAGTCAGTACAATGTTACAGATGAAAAGATTTTGAAATATATAGGTCACTAAGTTGCAAAATAGCCAAGGAAACTTCAACCAAAATAACAGCGATTTGTCTGGAGATGATTAAAAAAAAAAAAAGCACAACCAAGCAATGGAAAGTAAAGACACCTATGATTAAAAACAACAGAAGTGAGAAAACTGTACACTAAAAAAGTGAGATCAAATAATTTTTATTTCCTATTAGTAAAAGAATTCCTCTGAGGGCAGGACTAACCGAAAAAATCTATCCTGCAATTTGTTCCTTTCTCCTTTCTAGGGATTTCCTTGCACTTATATTTAAATTACTGCATTTCCTGCATCTGAGCATAAAACGACTGCAAGTTTAAATTGTGGAGAACATAACTGAAAGCAGGTGCAGTTTTCAAAAATGGCAAAAGATTTAAAAATGTCAGCTCCTAATCACTGCACGTGAATGAAATCATGTCAACTGCTAGCAACCTTGGGGGGGGAGCGGAATAAAAAGGGAGGACCTGGACATTCAGAGACAGCTTTTATTATAGGTGTATTCTCCAGTAATGGAGATGTAGCACTGAGGGGGCTGAGTACCATAGGTGACACCGACCTCAGGCAGGCTCACTCTGGGAAAAGTGAATGACCCACTTCTGCAGGATCAGCCCAAAACTGACTTCCACAGCCACAGCGTGTGGGTAAAAACACCGTTACTTTGTTTAATCTCGCACTGCAGCCTGGCTCCAGCTTTAACCATCATCTCCCTAATCAAAACCCCCAGCTTTTTCAATTTGCACGAAAAACGCAGTTTAGAGCGGATTTAGTCACGAGCTTGCCAGAAGAACCAAAGCACAGCATTTGAAGGGTATATCCTCCAAAGCCACCCTGCCACCAATTCCTGCCAGCTCAGGCAGCTGCCCACAATGTCCTGTTGCATCTGCGGGCTTATCATGGAATCATAGAATACTTAGGGTTGGAAAGGACCTTAAGATCATCTAGTTCCAACCCCCCTGCCGTGGGCAGGGACACCTTACGCTGAATCATATCACCCAAGGCCTCGTCCAACCTGGCCTTGAACACTGCCAGGCATGGAGCATTCACAACCTCCCTGGGCAACCTATTCCAGTGCCTCACCACCCTAACAGGAAAGAATTTCCTTCTTATATCCAATCTAAACTTCCCCTGTTTAAGTTTTAACCCGTTAGCCCTTGCCCTATCACTACAGTCCCTAATGAAGAGTCCCTCCCCAGCATCCCTATAGCCCCCCTTCAGATACTGGAAGGCTGCTAGGAGGTCTCCACACAGCCTTCTCTTCTCCAGGCTGAATAGCCCCAACTTCCTCAGCCTGTCTTCATATGGGAGGTGCTCCAGTCCCCTGATCATCCTCGTGGCCCTGCTCTGGACTTGTTCCAACAGTTCCATGTCCTTTTTATGTTGAGGACACCAGAATACAATGCACACAATACTCCAGGAACTGCACACAATACTCCAGGTGAGGTCTCACAAGAGCAGAGTAGAGGGGCAGGATCACGTCCTTTGACCTGCTGGTCACGCTCCTTTTGATGCAGCCCAGGATACGGTTGGCTTTCTGGGCTGCAAGCGCACACTGAAGCCTGCCCATGTTCATTTTCTCATCAACCAACACCCCCAAGTCCTTCTCTGCAGGGCTGCTCTGAATCTCTTCTCTGCCCAACCTGCAGTTGTGCCTGGGATTGCTCCGACCCACGTGTAGGGCCTTGAACTTGGCATGGTTAAACTTCATGAGGTTGGCATCAGCCCACCTCACAAGCGTGTCAAGGTCCCTCTGGATGGCATTCCTTCCCTCCAGCGTATCAACCGAACCACACAGTTTAGTGTCATCGGCAAACTTGCTGAGGGCGCACTCAATCCCACTGTCCATGTCAGCGACGAAGATGTTAAACAAGACTGGTCCTAACACCGATCCCTGAAGGATGCCACTCCTTACTGGTCTCCAGCCGGACATTGAGCCATTGACTACAACTCTTTGTGTGCGGCCGTCTAAGTCAGAATCCCTCCTAGATGTTTGATGTTGTGCTGTTGTGTCACTGGTTGCTCGAGATTGACCCAAGAGATGACAGTCTTGCTCAGAATGCGTGGGTAAAGCCCTTCCAGAATCTTCATTAGCGAGGACAGGCCTTCCTCATAGGAGACTGAAAACTCCTAACTTCAAACCCAGGCAGATAGACCTTGTCTAGCTTTGTAAGGTCTTCAATCCAAGAGAAGGACACTTACAAAACCTACGACAGAGGATTTTGCTGTCACCATCCTAGCTAGCTAGGCCATGGCAGATAAACCTCAGGTATAAAGGGTGGGGCCAGCTCTGCGCACGCTGTGCCTCACCTAAAAAATCCACTGCACAGGCTGGAAGGGCTTACCCTTGCTTGTCTGTATGGACAGGCGAGGGCCGAAATGGCAGGTGACACATAATACTGACACTGTAGATTATTGTTACCTTCAAAAACTTCAGGTGCCGTCCAAGCAGATCCAACCTTGCATGCAGGCAACTCTGGTTGCTCGAGATTGCCTCAGCAGATGACAGTCCTGGTCAGAAACTTCCTGATTGCCTAAGCAGCCTTTTTTCCAAACAGACTTGCCTATTCCACATGCCCTTAGTCAACATGCTTGTAGTAAACATGGGTAAAGATCTTCCCAAATCTTCGCTCGCAAAGCCAAGCCATCAATTCTCCAGTAAAGGTACACTTCATCAAACCATTTGGCTGAGAACACTAAATACGATGTGGCATGAGGTCTTAAAAAAAAACAATAGATTTTTGCCAATGCTTAAGTTTTTGGAAAGGTTACCTTTCCCAGTTTGAGCTCAGAATCAGTATGAGAATGTGCTTTATAATCCATCTGCATAATTTCATGTTGTTGTTCTTTTATTTATACAAGCGTACCTGTACTAGTGGCAGAGTTGCTTTGGCCTTCATCTGAATACTGGCAAGGATACTGCAGAGGTTCATCAGCTCCTGGAAAGTACTGTGAAAAACCAGCAATGATTTGATAAAAAAAAAGTAATTCAGAATTGTTTTGAAATTATTTAAATAGCAACTCATAAAATTTGTAAATATAAATTACATCTTAATCTATTTAGAAGAGAAAGAAATTTACTTATTTTTAGTAATGCATTTAAATACATCTATGACTCTTTTTATTAATTTCCCAAAATCTATGATTTAGTATACTTCTCCCATAAACAGGGGAATGATTTCCCTTTTTTATTGTAGTAATTTGATAATCTCTTATCAAAAAGATAGGAGAAAGAAAAGATGCAAGCCCACTTTTTGAGTGCGATAAAAGGCATGCCCTTTATAATTCAACTTTCAAACTTCATAGATTAAAAAATTACTAAAATACTAAAATTTTTATACCCGCATCAAGTGTGTCATTATTTTAACAATTTCCTCCATGGATGGTCGTTGTGAGGGATCCTTGGACCAGCAGCGGGTCATTAGACTCTCAATTGGTTTAGGTAAGTTTTTGATCAGGGGTGGCCGAGTACCTGTAAGTTAAATTAGAAAAAACAATTTGTTAAACTATAAGATGACTGACAGTGACTGATCTCTCTCTGGTATTTTGATAAATAAATATAGAAAACAAAACAGTTAATTGTGCTCTGAAAGAATTGGCCGGTACTTGATTTTCTCTCTTACAAACAAAAAACTGACACAAGTTCTTCTGTATTTCATACAAGTTACAATTACAACAAATAATAAGAAAATTAAATTTTCCTTCAGTAATGTTTTGAATAAATTCATGACCTGACAAAATACAACATATTACCATGGCTAATGAATAAGTTATCATTTTCTAAAGAATAAAGCTTTAGACCAAACTAGGAATCAAGTAGCAACTTCTTTCCTAATGCCCTACAGGAAAAAAAAAAAAAAAAAAAAAGAAGGTGTGTATTTTTAAGGGCTGATTTTGTTCTTAAGAACTTCCTGAAAAATTATTAAGCACTGAAGTACCAATTTCAGGTGACTTTTTCACAGCCTATACACATTTTTGGTTTTGTTATACAATGCTTAATGTAAAATACTATTCAGCTGTGTTTTGGTTCAAGTTTCTACTCTTTTTACTATTTCAACAATGAGTACAATTGCAATGAGTAGATACCCAGTTGTGTTCAATACATGAGTTATAGTGACATTTTGCATAGAAAGCAGCGAGTATTTAAAAGTGTATTAACCACAACAAGTAATACAGAAAGAAAAAAAAAAAGTTGTGGGAGGGGTAAAAAAAGAGAGATAAGTTTTTAAAACAAAAATACAGACAGACAGGTGATTTGTCTTCCCCTAAAGGATACTCCCACACCTTACCAAAGCTTTCCAATTTATGACTACTAACTACATTTATGCTTCCTTGCACAGGTAATGCTTTTATGCAATGCGCTCATCAGTCTTAAACTCAATGACTCAGTAAAATGGAGAATCGGTTTCTTCGTTCAGAAGTGCCATTTGCAAACATCTATCTTTGTTTATTATTACAACTGTAATGCTCATCCAACCTATCACTGTCTGCCTAAACTCGTGTGATCCCTTACCAACCTGACCTTTATTTCCTGTAACTCCGCTAAAGTGATAACCAACAGTGGCGGACATATTGGATGTGTCTGGTTATGATGACTGCAGCTGACTCAAAGTGGATTCAGGGAAGACTGGTAACACCACAAGAGCCAAGGGCTAATTTAAGCAATGCACCCACCAACCACAGTGTTCGTCAAGGTGCAACTGAAGTTCCAAGTCTGGAAGAAACCAACATCTGTAGTCAGTATGCAAATATCACTATGAGTCAACTATCTTACTCCATAAGTAGTGGACAGTCCATGGCTCACTGAGCTCTCTTGCATGGCAGAGGGCTGTGTGCCAGGATCTCCCCTTGAGTAGGGATGTCTCTCAAGGTTACTCCTTGAGGTTGAGAGAATCCTTATGTCAGATACTTGAAGAGATGAATTGGGAATAAGTGTGTTGAAACTTTTTAAATCTTAGCTAAGCAATATAAAGGATTGATTGTGCACATATAATCTTTTAGACATAAACCATTGACCAAGTCTGGATTCAGCCACACCTAAACTCCCCTCTGAGAAGCAGTTTAGAACACAAAGAGGTCCTTTCTGAACCTCATGACTCAATGGAATGTCTCCTTGACAATTCTGTCTGACCCTGTCCCTCTATGCGGTAAGTAATCGAGTGTACTTTGCAAATGAATCTTGTTAAACCACTGCTGTATTTAATAGCAAACTTTGTTAAATAAACTGGTTATATCAATAAACACAATGCTATTTTTCTCTTACATGTGAAGTGCATCATTACATCTGCAACAACTGCTCCTTTCTCTTTTTCATCAAACAGGATGCATGTGCTCACATTATGCTTTTATCCTTTAGTACTGAAGCAATGACACTTAGGCAGAGTGCAGGCCTTCACTACTTATTTGTTCATTACATCTTCCAAACAAGTCTGTGCTTTCTTTGATGTTGATTTCACAAATGGCAGAAACTCTTTGCAGACATTCACTGAACTACACTATCATTACTTTTCTGAAAACTGCTTTGCCATGGTACCTAAAGCCACACTATTAAGAAAGTTACACCAATAGCATGAAGATAACTATGGCCTATTATTCTGACCCACATTGTATCACTGCTTTCTTTTGTCCATTTTAGTCCAACAATTGTCTCCTGTTTATATTCTAAGCTTCTGAGAATGTGTTCTGTATAGTACCTAGCACAGTAGAGTCCTACTCCATGATTGCAGGTACCTAGATAAAAACCTAAAACAATTCAAACAGCAGGACAAAGATAAAAGCAGATGAAAAACAAAGTAACATTTTCAGTGCCTAGTGGCCCTGCAGGAGTTTGACGTTTTCTAGCATTTCTAAAGACAGGTCAAGTTACTTAAACTCCCACATTTACTGCAGATGCCCAATTAGAAAAACAAAAGGAAAAAAAGACAAGACAACTTGGCTACTAAAATATTCACCCAGACAGGGGAGTTGTGGGGGTATTTTTTAGCATATGATTCAGATCACTTTTAAAATGCAGCATCATAAAAAAAAACAAACAACATGGCTTGTTTTGCTTGTTTGGTCATACACTAGTTACAGGAGCAGGAAACGCAAGCATTGTAGCAGGCAAATAACATAAACCCCACACTGACACAAAAATGGTGGTATCTAACCATTAAGTCATTATCAGAAAAATGCATATTTTAAGCATAAAATACCTAGTAATTTAAAGCTAGACAGTTAAGAGTGTTTAGCAAATGTATGGGTCAAATACACAGGTTCAAATGCAATTAAGTATTTTCAACTCACCATTGTGAACTGCCCACATTATGCGGAAAGCTGGACCACCAATCTCATCAAAAGGTTTCCTACGGGTTATTACCTCCCAGAGAATAATACCCCAACTGAAAACGTCACATTTTTCACTGTAATTGCTACCTGGAAGAAAGCCATTGATATAATTTGTCTTTTTTATATAACACATTAAAAAGAAGAACAGTTTGAGCTGATAAATAGCTCTGTATATGCTTCCTTTCACTTGTCATTTGTTTTGCTGAGAAAAAAAAAAGTTTTTTAAAGACGGCTGATTCATGCTAACTTAAATCTGAAATCATTTAACCACAGGATCATTAAGAATGCTTATCTCTGGAAACTTGGAAATCAATCCTCTTCACTTGGAGTCATCCTGACATGATAAAATGTGTCAGTTTTCTTATAACATTTATTAAGTTTCAAAGTTCTCTTCAAAGATAATTGACTATGCTTGCTTCCTCTAAATATTCTTCAACTCACTTCTTCCATGTTAGTTGCAATATCCAGCCAATAACATCTCTGTCATATCCACTGCTCTTTATTACAAGTCTTTAGCAGAACTAGTAAGTTAACATATGTACAAACTGGCAGACTCCTCAATTCCTCATCATCTTATTTCCTTCCTGTTTATTACTCTTACTCTTTTTGTCATGTCATTACTAAAAGTTCTTCAAGAAAAAGTACAATATTTCTAAGACTCCCACTGAAAATGCAGAAGACATGTAGGTATATAGAATAATGAATAAAAATGTTCAGACACTGCAAAGCAAGAATGTATGCTCTGTAACCATAACTTATGCACATACTAAAAAGAAACGTGAATGACATGATAATAAATGTGTGAATGATAACAGATGTGTGCATGTGATAGAGATCTGTTCATCTGTCTTCAGAGGAGGATCAAATTGGCATCAAGTGGCCAGGAGATTTTTTTGTTAATACATAATCAGAAAGCATAAAGACAATTTAATAAATAGCAGAATTAAAGAAGCCTAATTTCATGTGGACATGCACCATACAACATTCAGTTGCAAAAGCCTGCACTCTACCTGTAAGCCATCTTCCTCTGCCTCCATACCTCTGACAAACTGTGCAAAGAAAGCAGCATGTTCTCAGGCCAGTTCTTGCAGACCAGCCAGTTTGCAAAGGCAGATAGAAAAGATGGGCTGCAGCATAAATCACAAATTCTAAGGCACTAACGTCTACTTCTCCCAGCTAGTGTTTTTACAAAATCGTTTAAGAACTTGGCATCTCCAAAACTCCTTACACCTTTATCAAACTAGATAAACATGTGAAATGCTATTCTCCTATTTAAACAATGAAATTTATTTTGCTGATGAGAAGCCTTGAATTAATTCTGAAAACTGAGTCCAAAGGAAGTGAAGGAGTATTCTGTATTGTTTCATTATGTAACAGACCATGGTAGGATAGACACAATGACACAGCCAATCCTCAATTTATCTTATTATCCCAAAGTAATTTTTAAATATTTTTTTCTAAACAGAATACCCAGATTGGACACTTGCTCTCTTTCACTTTATCCCAATCTAAATATTATTTTAATGTAGATAGTTTGATCTGCACAAGTCTTTAGGTGCCCTAATATTTAATATGGGGGGGGGGGGAGGTGGTGGTGATTGGGCCTCGAGGGGTAGGTGGAGGGGAACAAATCTTAATATTAGGGCAACGACTTCAATGAACCCTTTACCACCTACAAATGATACTTGTTGTGCCTTTATTGTTCTTACCTAAAAATGTCAGTACTAGAACAGTACTGAAACATTACCATTTATTCCATTGTTGAATTCTGATGCAGTAGCACAAGCAAACAAATTTTAACAATTTTGATATTTGGCGTGATTACTGTAGTAGTTTAATGACTGCTTCAAGAGTAATTTGATATGCTACCTCACAGAAGCTACTAGATTCCCTTCTTTCTTGTTCTTGTGTAAAGATTTGTGTCACTATCAGTAAAAACTTTCAGATAAAAGTACATAAAACCAGCTGTAAACTGAAGGCTTTTGCTCTGTCCAACAATAAATTTGCAATACAAGAATTCATTGTTCTGCCTTACTGAATACAAAAAGTGGTGTTCCGGAGAAAACACCTCCTACAACTGTGTATGGACATACATAACTCGCTGCTCCTCTCCAGAATAAGGACAGTAAAAGAGGCCACTTAGATCCAGAATCTGGGAAACCATTTCTGCGCAGAGGCACTTGCCAAATATTATATCAAAGCCAGGATACCTGCTTCCTAAAGCAGGAAGATGACTTCTCCAGGCCACTCTGCTAATTGCAGTGGTAATTTAAGGTACTGACTGGCTAAAAGGTGTTTAATTTGCAATCTAATATTGACTAGATTTTTTTCTCTGATAATCATGCAGCAATTACACCTATTAATTATGAAGTGTCATCAGCCTTCCCCAGCTACACTCCAAAAAATAACTTATTTTCCCACTTAACTAAATTAACTGTTAACATCAAGTTCCTCAGTATGCAGGAAAAAGGAAGCACATCAAATCTCTAGATTACACCAAAAGAAGATGAAGATGGAGTTACAAGAAAGTAGAAGACTGAAAATGAAGTCAATTATGTTCAATTCAGAGACACTAACAGGAAAATTCTAATGATAAAAGCTGATCAGAATAGGGAGTTAAGGTAATGACAGTATATTTAAAATGTCAGAGTTTGTGCTATTTCTGAGATTCTTAAGTAATTTCAATCATGGGGAAATGGCCCTCTGGCTATGTTTTACTTACTTATAAAACAAGAGCAGCTGTCTAAAGGTGTTCCTTATGTAAATCTCAGCAATAACACAAATAAAAGTTCCACATGTTATTGTAATTAACTAATACTAACATGATAAGAGTCAATTCAGTGCTGCTCTTCTAAACTCTGCATCATGATTTGGCAATACACAATCATACTGATTTGTAAATAAGTTCTGCCAAGACTCTTTCAGCTGTTACCTCAAACTTTAATATAAACTGACAGAAAGAATAGAAGATTACATGATGAATTTATTTTCTGCACCAAATTAATTTACAGTTGCATTCCTAGAAAGGATACCTAATATTGACACTGTGGATTATTGTTACCTTCAAAAACTTCAGGTGCCATCCAAGCAGCACTTCCCTTATTGTTGGTCATGTGTGTTTGAATATCACAGGCTGTACCAAAGTCACAGATTTTTAGAACTGTCCCCCCAGCTACCAAGAGCAAACTGTCAAAGAAAAATAATAAATAAAAATTTTTAATCATAGCATTAAATAATCTGGTAGTAAACCAAATTTCTTTACCCCAACGATTATATTCTAATACAACTGAATATCTATGGCTTTGCTTTTCAGTGCTTAGCTTCACAATTTGAGAAATAAGTAGGGTCACTTGTGCCTAATATGAACAGATTTTTAAAATAATCAAATATGTTGTAATTTATTAATATTTCTACATGCTAGATTTTTCAATAAGTATCTTTAGACACAATAAATCACTAAGCATAAATTGACAAAATTAGTCTTTCTGATGCCAGAGGTTGCAAAACGACAAGAGCTGTTAACAATTTTACCAAAAGAAGTGCAATCAAGGCTCTCATTAACATCAGTTAACGTAGCTATTTATTTAAATGAAAGCACTTGAAGTTACATATTAACAGCTCTCTAAATCAAAACTGGGAATACAAGAAAGAATTAAAGGGTGGCTTCACATTGTAATTTTAACTGGTAATATCTGCAGGCTACCACCAAATGGGAATGACCCTGCTGATCCCCAAATCTGTTTCCGCCTAATCAGTGGAGCCAGATCTGAAGCTGTAAAATCAATCAGATCAACAAACTGCCTGGGCACAAAACTATTTATTTTTCGTTTGGTAGAAAATGATGGGAGATTCTGGCAGGGGTAGTGGAACAGGCTGACAGAGAGGACTGAAAAAGATGTCATGTGGGGAAACAACTCTAATATATCCAATTAAATATAATGTCAAAACCAAGAAACCAAACAACTGCCCCCACCTAACATTGAACACCACAGCCACTGTAAATTTTGGGCATTTCAAATGCCTCTGATTAGAAGCCCTACCCCTACCAAAATCTTCTTCCATGATGCAGGGCAGAAGCAGGATGTTTTTCCTGCTTAACAGAAAATAACAGTACAGTTCATTTCCTGTAGTGTGCACCATCACTCTGTAACTGAAGTTTCAAATGCACAGTTTTCATTTAGAATACAGAATCATAGAATGGTTACGGTTGGAAAAGACCTTAAGATTAACTAGTTCTAATCCCCCTGCCATGGGCAGGAATACCTCCCACTAGCCCAGGTTGCTCCAAAGCCCCTGGAGCCTTGGAGGCCTTGAACACTGCCAGGTATGGGACATCTACCACTTCTCTGAGCAACCTGTTGATGAGTGCCTCATCACTCCCATATACATATAGTACATCCAAAAAAGAGAGTATCAACTGAAGGTATTTCTTTCAAATGCAATGAAATTATTCTAAATTATCTTAAATTCCAATTGTAAGAAAATATGAAATATGAGACATAAACCTACTTTGGTGGTTTCAGGTCTCTGTGAATTAGAGCCTTTGGTTTCATACTGTGGAGATAAGCCACTCCTTGGGAACACTGTAAACACCAACTCATGGCATGTGCAGCAGTATAATGAGGCAGAGGTTCAGCACCATGCAGCACTGCAAAACAAAGGCACAAACTAAAAAGAACTTTATTGCATATTACAACAGATACAATGGAGTTAACAACATACCAGTCAGAAAGTTCTACAGGATCTAAGTAATTATGAATGTCTCAATACTGAAGCTGAAAATATCCTTCTGCAGACTGTTGAAATACTATATCAAAAATATTTTCCATTTTTTAGTATGTTATTCATATTATTTATGTTAAAATTCAGTATGAAAGGAGTTGCTTGTTCTCAGCTATCCCTGGTAAAGTCAGTATTAAGCAAATGCTCAGGGCTTTACAAATTAAGGAGGAATCTTTCAGATGTTCCACTGGAAAACCTTAAATGAGTTGCATAAAATATAACAAACTAGTATCAAGAAACAAATCAGTGGACTCCAATCTCCTTAAAATTATTTTAAGAATTTTAAAGAACCGCAGAATGGTTCGGGTTGGAAGGGACCTCTGGAGGTAAACCAAGCAGGATCAAGCAGGCCACCTACAGCTGGTTGCCCAGGACTGTGTCCAGGTGGCATTTGAGTATTTCCAAGGATGGAGACATATGTATGAAGTAACATATATTTTAGATCATGCTTGCCCTAATACTAGCAGAAGTCACTACGTTGAAGCGATACTCACCATTGTATAGAGAGCCTCCTTCAGCATACTCCATAACAAGACACACCTTGGAGAGGGGGACAAAAAAACCAGGAATGTTTTAAATGTAGGGGCAGAAAACAGCTTTTGCAAACTGAAAGGAAAAGTTCTTTAGGGGGAACTGCAAAATCTCTGTATCTAAGCTAATGGAAAATTTATCTATGCGATAAAGAGTCAGTTTGAATGGTACATATTTACACATAAGAAACAGAAATCAGTTTTATACTTAGTACCCACTGTAAGTTAAGAAAGAATGACCTCCCTCTCCTCAGGCTTGAAAAGCAAATGCTGCCTTCAAATGGCAATTCATTAGCCTATACTTTAGTGGCTTACAATAGACTTTAAACACTATGTCAAAAGAATACCACCAGTACTAATTAAAAAGGGATGCAGCATTACTTTAACCAATTAAATCACCCATACTAGAATAGCTACGGATACATCTGGCCTGTCACATCCTTGCTTTTCTGCTTTGAGAATTTGTGGGACTGCTTGCAGCTGTGACAGAAAGAAAGCAAATCCTGAAAATTATATATGTAAGAATAGGAACAAGTACAAGCTATGAATCATGTGTTGCTAATGTATTTTCATATTGCTGATTTGCAATTAATAAGACTGCAGATATGAATGACACTACGTATTTAATACATCAGATGCCATTCTGACAAACTGAAGTAAAATTGGTACTTAAAAATAGCTGTGGGGTTTTCTTGAAAGAATTTACTTCTTATAGCAGGGGAAAGAAAAAATAAAACCCTGAAAATATCAACCAATCTACGTATCTGGATATTTCCTTCTGATGGCTAAAACATACTATATATATATATATACACAATATACAGTTTTTTGTATATAAAATACACATCTTGTACAGTGGTGCTTGCATATGTTGAACTAGTCACCTTTGCCATACTGACAAAGATATAACTTACTGGGTTTAGACAGGCTCCATATAACTTGACAATATTGGGATGGTTTACTCGTGACAGTTGTCGAAGCTGCAATACAAATCACACTTCATTTCAAACTATGGAAAAAAATAAGCCTAATGCTTTATTTTCATATTTGTAATTCAAACATCACAACAGCAATTACAGTTTTATACATATGCATAACCCTAGATGGTGATTTTAGGTATTACTATTTGCATTTTAATTTGTGTAATTAGGGTTGTGTCTAACTGGAACTGTATTTGAAAAGAAATTCTGAAGAAATTAAATTTAAAGAAAGTATTTTTTTCATGGTGTAGTAAAATCACTCAAGTCATAAGCACTGTGCAACTATGACCTCTACGAGTTCTGTGCTCTTCCTGGAGCCTCCAATTTTGGAATCCTGACTGCCTGACTACATAAAAAATCTGAATCATATTGTCCTAATTCACAATATAGAATACTGTTCTAGAAAAAAAAAAAACAAACCCAAAAAACCCCACACCAAACAAACCACCCCACCAAACCCAAACCCCTGGAAAATAAGCCAGACAATTTGTTACTAATGTGACATAGTTCCAAGAACCTACTACTGCTTGTACTAATTGACAATCTGACTATTTTCCACTGAATTTTTCTTTACCAGTAGGTAATAGACAGGAAAAAAAAAAATCAGAAGGAATTTTTTTTCCCCCCTTTATACAGACTTCTGAGGTAGCTTATGCTGTTTGTTGTCTAGGGAGATAATGCTATTTTTTTCTGTATACTTCATAAGTTCTAAAAAATGGAATGGAGTATTTCAACTGATGCTTGCCCTGTGTACAGGATCCTGAATGCCAGTAACTACTGAAGCATTTCTGGGATTACCTTCTCAGATCTCTAACAAAAATGGTAATAGACTGATTAGATCTACTCAGTATCAAATTAGACTCAGATTAGTAACATTAAAAACTTTCCATGGTAATGAACAACATATAAATATTTACACAAAGGCTTATTACAAATATGCTTCCTTTAACCCTTCAGTGCGTCACACTCTTACTTCCAAAATTGAGATTTTTTTAAAACGTATTTTGTATATATTGAACATCCTAGACCCTCGCTGACTAAATACCAAGCAGTATGTCATAATATATCTCATTTAAATTACATGTCTAACTTTTGATTTCATAAAACGTTGCATATCTTGGAAAGTTTATCAGTATATCTGAACTACTCAAGTTCTTTCTGAAGAAGTAGACATTGAATTAAAAAAGTGATTGCCCTTAAGTGAGTTACATGCATTCATGAACTTGCACGTAAGTAAAAAGAATTATTAGAATTGTTGACAAAACAAAGAAACAGCTTTAGGTATGGCCTGGAAGTGTTAACCACTGAGATTTTGGTGAGTATTTCAGCTGCACCCTGAATTGGAACATAACTTAGGAACCAGTGTTTCCCCAGCAGTGTGCACTCCTCTCTCCTCTCTTGCTTTCCAGTTTTTATGGGAAGCAAACTAAAGCAGCTGCAATGTGCTCCGACAGCTGTCCTGTTCTGTAAGACAAGGGGTTCAGGCTTCTACTGGGTACCACAGGCTGCGTTTATCTTGTAATACAGACAAGATAAATGTCTGTAGGTGGGTGTGCTGAATGCTCCCATGAATTTAAGAAAATACCAAACCTTGTATTTTCCAGCAAACTTACTGTACCTCTACAATGAAGGCTTTTCTTTCAGATTCACTTTCTATTTGCTTAATGGCTACATCTTTAGCTCGCCATTTTGCCTTGCAGACCACACCAAAGGCTCCTCTTCCAACAACCTAGAACAAAACATGAAACACTTGAGTTATAACTCGAAATGGTTTCATTAGCTACACAGGACTTCAGGGACGGAAAAGAATTTAACTTGGAAACAGCACTTAGGTAAGCTTCCTCCAGAGATCATTTATAGAAGAATTGGAAAACACACAAATATTTTATTAACATGCAGTAAGAGAATGTCAGCAAAGGATGACCTTAATTATTTCAAACAAAATTTGCTCAGGAGAAAATTAGGGGAATGATGGCAAATTTAGTTTTATAGATTTGACCAGTGAAATTACATCTATCTACTGTATTTTTTATTCTTGCTAATAATAGGAATTCAAACAATTGCACAGGACTCTCATACAGTCATGATGAGGTGCTCAATGTGATCAGTTATTCTTATAGGCTTACTAGTGAATTCACTCCTTACCAGGATGGCTTCTTAAAAGAAAAGTGATTTGCAGGCAATCAGTGAATGACCACACATTCCCAATGCTAAAACAATGCCAACTGCCTGCTGTCTGAATGCTTATCCTTTGAGGGAATAACATTTAATATTTTATTTTTAATGTCACCCAATATAGTAATAATCTGGAACATAAATTAACAGTGCTGATCCAGAGAAAGCAACTCAGTAGCTAGGAATGTACAAGCACCAGACTGTACTTGTCAAAGCTCCATGTCAAAGCAAACTGACTATCATTTATGTAAACCATGCTTGGGTTAGGTTCCCACTACATGCTTTCCTAATGAATGAATAAATAAATAAATAGCGAAGCTGATTTCCCTTGAGAATGGGATGGAAAAGTCTGCAGGTGCATAGTTCAAGACCTGCTAAACTTTCACGACGAATATGAGAAAGCCTGCAGTCAAGGGCCAAATTTGAAGACAGGTAAAAAGAAAAACTGAAAAAATAATCAAGAATTTGCATTCAGAAAGATTATAAAAGGCGAAGTATGCTCAGTATTTCTGAAGGGTTACATACAGATAGGAGAGACAATGCCCAGCAATGGCGATCAGCAGCATTTTCCCCTTCTGGTTTCCTTACTACACACAAATAACAATTTTTCTCTTCTACATTACAGCATGCACTTAGCCTTCCAGGAGTTCTTGGCTTCTCACCTTTACTCTCCACAACAGGGGTTCACAGACTGAGTCTACCACAAGATATATGCAGCAGCTCCACAGAACATGTTCCATTCTGCCTAATGTAAAAAGACACCTGAGTGTAACCTGCCCCCCATCTACAGTAGAGGGCCTTGACTCTTCACTTGTATAACACACACCAACTATTTTCTTGCAGTCCACAACTGAGGCTGGAAACACCAAGCCATACGAATGATAGTCAAGCAGCCTACAAAAATAGTACATATAAACAAATTGGAAACAATGAGTCACTGGAAGACCTAAAAGTCCCAAGTACAAATAGTCTCCCTTGGTATTTCCTCTTCTCTCTCAGACCACAGTTTGAATAAAATTGCCCAGTTTCTTGGGTTTCACAACCCCCGTGCCCCCAGCACAAAAACTGCTCATTACAACCCCTCTATCCACCTCACACAGAAAATGACCAGACCTACAGTTCAAGAAAAATTTCATCATTCTGTGTCTGTGCCGTAAGTCTGCATTTCACAGCAGTGCGATATACTGACCACATGGAAATTATCCACCATGCAAGCACACGTAACTCAGATGGCATTCTGCTCACACCTAGGAAGTACTAAGACTAGACAGTTAACATGAGAAGGATGCCACAGAGGAAGGAT
Organism: Pezoporus wallicus; assembly: GCF_028554395.1. Lineage (NCBI taxonomy): Eukaryota > Metazoa > Chordata > Aves > Psittaciformes > Psittacidae > Pezoporus > Pezoporus wallicus. The sequence goes on along the minus strand of NW_026642717.1, from coordinate 560,321 downwards.
GCCACTTTGTCGGTGGGACAAAGTGCACTGGCAGCAGCAATTCAGTTCCAAGACAGCTGCTCCCCTACAATACAAAGGAAACCAAACTGACCAAGTAACTGAAAAACTCTCCCCTCCACTTTGGGAAAAGGAGGTGTGCATATAATGATTTCTCCTAGCTAGGTACAATTGGCCTTATGGTACAAGGCTGAGTGAGACTCCTGTTAAAGATTCAATTTCTTAATGTACCTTTTCTTGTACTCTTTCATGGGTTTTGACTACAGCCCAGTTACATTTAATCCAGTGACACTGGTCTGGTAAATCAGGGGTCACAAGTTCTCCTATGAAGATAGGCTGAAAGCTGGGGTTCTTCATCCTGGAGAAGAGGAAGCTATGGGGAGACCTTATAGCAGCCTTCCAGTGCCTAAAGGGGGCCTACAAGAAATCTGGAGACAGACTTTTTACAAGGGGATGGGACAAGGGGTAACAGCTTTAAAATGACAGAGGGGGGATCTACATTAGATATTAGGAAGAAATTCTTAACTATGAGCATGGTGAGGCACTGGAATAGGTTGCTCAGAGAAGTGGTGGATGCCCCATCCCTGGAAGTATTCAAGAACAGGTTATATGGGCCTTTGAGCAACTTGATCTAGCAGGATGTGTCCATGGGGTTGGAACTAGATGAGCTTTGAGGTCCCTTCCAACCCAAACTGTTCTATGATTCTATACTCAAATTCAAAATTCAGCCCATAAGCCAATATAATTACATTCGGTTCCCCTTAAGATGTATCCGTATTTGCAAGTTTAATACCAAGGAATGGTACATGTATTTCCAGTTCATATACTAGAGGAAATGTTATTTTCCAATTTTGATTCATTTTTAAATAACATTTCTATTCAATAAAGAAACTAAGATATACGAGTATACCTCCCAATGTAATGTTTTATATCGTGCCATGAATGTCACAATACTTGGGCTCTAGTCGAAAAGTATAATAAATTGAAACAATCAGATGTACTTTATGAAGTCCTGCCGATGACTGAAAATAAAACCAATAATAATAAAAAAATAACAAACACAACAACAACAATAATAATATTATCTATGTCAGGCATCAAGAGGAAGAGCTTACCAGGCAATCTAAATCTTAATTACGTAATAGAAAGTTGCAAGAGACCATCAGATATATAAACTTTATAGTTGGCAAAAAGAGCTTGATAAATGACTATGCAGTCAAGGTATCATAACAATTTATCAGTGACTTGGTGCCTGCTTAGGCAGAGGATTGAACTTGAGAAGAGGACACGAATGCACTGAATATTTACCTAGGATACAGGGAAAACAGAAGAGCTGTTGAGTAAAGCAGCTCAGCTCTTGGACAGCATACGAAAGGAACAACCGTCAAAAGCAATGACGGATCCAATCCAAACGTGGAGTTTACCATGTGTGAAAGCCCAATCTGTTTTTCCTACTTAATCTGGAAAAAGTACCTTATTCATCATAAAAACATACCTTATAATTGACAGAATACAGCTTATGGTGGATGTCATACTTTCTTCCTTTTAAGTTTTCACTAAACCAACTCCTTGAAAATTAAAAATCTTAGAATCTGTCAGAACAATTTAAACACTATGTACACTTCAACACCATGCACTGGAACTAAGTAACTTAATAGCACAGGAGGGAGGCACTGCCTGAACTTTAGTTTCTTCAAGCTCATTCCTTCTTGTCCCCTGCTGTTGGTGCCACACCATATGTTTGGGCACTAGTGCATATTCTGAATTATATGAAGCACAGTTAATGGAATTATTGACACAACAAATCAATAAACAGCAGTTGATCTGTAGCACTGTGTATGTTTGGAAAATGATCTAAAAATAGACACAATGTTTTGGTAAACGATTTTGGCCCTCTAAATATCTTCTAGGAGAAAAAAGAATAATACAGGGCAGATGACACGGTTAGAAATAGAACACCAGTGCTTCTACATTTCCACAGAACAGAATTAAGTTACTACTTACCACTCGGTTAGCACACGAAACAGATACATTTTAAACTGGCAAAAATGCTTAAAGAGCTTTGAAGACTGAAAAGCATATACAAATTTATTCTTCTCCCTATAAAACTCATACCAATAAAAAGCTATGTTTTACTGTGCAACAAAGTGACATGGTGAAAGAAAAGCGCATGTTTTCCAGATTATGTATTTAGAGTTTTATTTAAAGAATATGAACCATACAAGAGCCCTGGAACCAACATTACCTCTGCCTCTGTATACAAATAGTATCAAATGCTGTACATAAACAAAGATACATGATACTGACTTGCAAGTATGAAGACTATACTGACTGGTAAGTATGTTGACTAGGAATGCAGGAAAGACTGCAGGTACATTAAAATCTTAGGATGTATTTTATCCTAAGGGATGTGACCAATAATATCCCCCCCTCCTCCCAACAACAAAACCACATCTGTTTATTCAGATGTACCCTGTTCCCCTACCAAATGTTGAAACTCAGGAAGAATTCGTTTCACCTTTGCATTAAGAGCACAGGTTTAGTATTCACTCAAAAATATGAAGATGCAAAGTTTACATCTCTGTTCATGAAGTTTCCATGTTAGTTAGCTCTGCATGCTGGATACCTAGTACTTTTCTGTTTTAAAAAAACCTTGCTGGATACATAAGACAGCAATAAAATATAATAGCTCCTTAGTTAGCAGATTCTTTGGAGAATTACTACGATAATTTGCAGTACCTACATGCCATATTTGTTTACAATTTTGAGAAGCAAGACAAGCAGAGTTAAAAAAACCCAACATAACACAAACCAAACAAAACCCATGCTTCTCAATAGAAAGCAGTCTCTAAATTATCTTTATTATCAATATCCCTTTGGTATACTTGCAGATGAAAGGTTTAGGCAAACTGAACTTCGTGTAAGTTAAAAAGGTAAATAGATACAAAGTTCTACAATGCTTTGCAAAACCAGAAACATGTTTTTAAATTTAGTTGCTTCTACTCTTTCCATCTACCACAGTTCAAGCAGTACCAATATAGCATACTAATATTTTCAGGTTTTAACACATCTGCCTGTATAACACATGGAAAGGATATAGATAAAAGAAGTGCCAAAAGAAGCCATGAACAACCGTTTACCTAAAAATACATGCCTACATTTTCTACCATTCATTCAACCAGCTTCAAATTCCAACTTTGGTTCCTCTGTGTATGCTATGCTTTATTAAGCAGGTTGAAACAAATCGGCCCCATGCCACAAATGACTGTGGCCAATACCCTGGCAGCACTTTTACGAAGGAGTTCGGGTCTGCCAATTCTTACAGCTATGTTCTTTGACTTGTTAGATTTTTTTTGTACATTTCTAAATGTTGCTTTCCCTTTCTGGGATTCATACAGCAATGAAAAATCCAAACCCCAAAACTGACTGTCATCCCCCCTCAATCCATAAGCAATCCCATTAACTTTAAGTAAACTAAATAACTTAGATTGAGTTTCCAAGTTTCAACTTCAAAGTTATACAAAACACCATAGGAAAAAAACCCCACATTTCTTAATGAAAAAAAAAAATGTTATTAAAAAGAAACTTATATTCTCAACAAATATACATAACTTCTGCTTGCCACAAACTAATACAGTTGGTCCATATTTAGGGCATCATCTGTTAGGGTACAGCACTTTACAGTTATTATTTAGCAACTTGGCTATCTGAATGTAGTTCTGTCTTAAGAAATCGCTCTCTCTTCAACTTCTTCAGAACATGTCATAGAGAATCAAAGTACCATCATATATTCCTAAAATTATGGGTGTTTCCAGAAATTTTTCACTTGCTCTAAACACACGATCAATCCCCCTTGCACTGATAGCTTAGTCATTCTAAGAAATGTGTGCATCTCAAGCAAAGATAACAATTTATCAAGGTCATACTTCCATTCCAGCTTTTGCGTACTGATAGCCTTTTACACATCTGTCTTTAGTTAAAAACATTAATACAACACTTGCTTTATGTTCTAGTATGAATCCGTTTGTTCTGTTACAGCAGCCCAGACAAGAGATTCCAGTTTAAGACACAAAATATTGGGTTATGAGGCACTCAGGGTGAAAGACTCCGATATGAGCTGGTACAGTCTGGAAATACTGGTCTTTGAAAAACAATCATTCTGCAGTCAGTTAGTACAATACTGCTAGAATCCACTGGGTGGGAAAAATAAGGGACACACAGAGTTTGTTCTGTTGTTTTAGTTTTTTCTTAGGAAAAGGCCTTCTACCCCTGTTTCTGATCGCAGTTACACTGTCACTCAGTTGTGATCTTAGATGCTGCATTAGACATAGAACTTCATTTTATAACCTTCTCATAAATAACACGTCTTATTTTCATCACTAGAATAGAAAAGCCTGTGAGGTTTCTTTCACATACATTCTTTATGAGTAAAATACAAGTTTATTATATAGGATGCAGACTGGTTCATTGGATAAATCTGTACATGTAGAAATAAGTGTGAAGTCTTACATTAACAGTTTAACAAGCTTATTAGCCATCTTCTAACACTTAACTGCACACTACATTTCATCCACATGAAATTCGTGTTGTGTAAACCACCAGTATAAATTCACATTCTGGCTGACATTTCAGGTATTTTTCATTGTAGAAGAATGAAGAGAATCTTCCACTGGTATAACTAAACTAAATTTAAATAGTGATTTGAATTAAATCAGAGATGTATTTAGAGTAAAATCACAGAGGATTCTGGAGTACGTTTTCACCATGTACTAGCTTTTTGCCTTCCCTCCTGGATGCCCAACTTTGCAGCTTGAAGGCTTACTTTCTGAAAAAGGCTGAGAAATTGTAGAGGTGACTGACTTCAAACAAATTCCTAACCATCAGCCCTTCCTCTCGAAAACCAAGCCTTTTGTATTTGGTGTCAGATACCCAAGAATATTGTTCAGATCTCAAATCACACCTGTGATTCTCATCTGAACTTCAAGATTGGCATTCTACAACTGGACACAAACCCCCACGACATAAAACCAATGGAGGTGGTAACAACTCCATGCTCAGCAGCAACTTCAGCAAATGCAAATCTGCTTTACTTTGTAATGCAACGGACTTAATTAGTCACTGCATCTCATTAACTTTTTAAAAATTAACTACCATAAAGGGGAGCAAAACCCAGTCGTCTCACTGTATTCCTCATTCTCTTGTCTCTGAACTGCTCTGCTCTGTAATTGCAATGTACACATGCAGATCTCAGCACAGCTAATGAAATTATTGAACTGTTTCTAAAATGCCATAAATTGCATTTCCTTAGTTGCTGGCACCTTAACTAGGGCTTCTAAAATAAATATTTAGAAAGTTTGTCTGCTCATCTTCAAGAAAAAGTTACCCTAACCCCTGCAGAATTAACTAGTGTTGTTCAACTAAGATTGCTGAAATAAATTTCAATGTATACCAGAATACCACACTCTACCAGTAGATCGTTAACTAATTTATGCTTTCAGACTGTTTAAAAGTAACCTGCAATTACATAAATATGGCAGTGGTTTTCAACCTGGTGACATCAAACAGTCATGGGCAGGGCCACAGCATACATGACCAGACACGTATCTTCTGGCCATGCAGTCCAAGGCATACACACATCATGTGATAAAGAAGTCTGTGTTTTGGTCATGTATGGGATTGTTATCAAGTTACATGACCAAGAAAAGGCTGTATGATTTTCAGGAAAAAGTGGCAGGGAGCATGTTGCCAGAACAATCAAAAGCCATAGTCTGTTCATTGCTTAGATGCGCAAGCTCCTCTGGGAAGAAAAGGCAACAGTTTTTAGCCTAGATTTAAATATGAGATTTTAAAATAGGGCTGTCAGACTGTTAACTTGATTTCAGTGATATTAAGTTTTCAGATAAATTCTGCAGTTTTATTTATGAAGTTTCTAATGATTTGTCTATTAATACCTGAAAACTTCAGAGGTGACATTCTAACAGTCAAAAATTTCCACAGTAAAGTAGGGTTTGTTGTTGTTGAACACAAGTTTTATACTGTTTCTCTCCTTCTAGTTTTGAAGATGCTCCCATTGTGTCACACTGATTTTGATTTGACTCCAACTTGTTCATAATAATTATCTCTATATTTTACTTCAACCTAAGCACTTTAAATAATGAAAAGGCAGCTTGAAGTTGGAGACATGCTTGACTGGTAGGAAATAACAATACAGTACAGTTAGTCATGTGCATGGCAGCTAAAATGAAACATGGTATATTCTTGGATTTATCCAACAGAGTTCAACCAAACTTAAATGAAAGCACACTTATAGATCTCACATTTATTAGCAAGTCCTCAGGGCTTGCAACTATTCCAGAACTTCAATATCTATTAATAAACCAGTGGCAGAGTGGGACTGCTATCTGCTGACAAGACAGCCTTGATAATACAACAGCAAAGCTACGATTATACAAGCATTCATTACAGCTCTTAACAGTGTAGGTCTGTTGACAACCCGTTTTGAAACATCTGAATTTTGCCAAGCATATCAAAACCTGACCATTTTGAGTCCTTACAGCCATTTAAAAGTCATTGAAAACTTCCAAGCCTGAAGTGAGAGCACAGAAAACCCTCAGTAACTATGTGTTTTGTTATGACTGTAAAGTTGACTATTTGTGCTGAAATTGCATTATAAGTAAGAGGCCAACACCCACAGTTGAGAAAAGCAAGGCCTAAGTATGGTCTCTAATTCACCTGTTTTATTGTAAAGTAGATCTTATTTCTTCATCTGTGCAATGACTTTTAGACTGCGTTCAGCACTGCGATATCCCCATTGCCTACAAGAATTTCTGGGAGGACAGGTACCCCGAGTATAACTTCAAATGCTACATCAGCTGTCACCAGTTTCTCATGGAGCAAACACTTCATCAGAGCTCCGCTGCTTATATCCCATGAGTTTTGTCATCTCCAACAGAATACTACTTTGAGGATAATGCAACAATCATATTAAATAAAGCACAAATTACTGTTTAGGCATTTTCTCTACATACATTTTTGTGCATACAGCCCTGTCTTTGAGGGTGCTAGACAGGTATGCAGGCCACAGACAAGCTCCAAACACTAAGCCTGAGAATGATAAATTCTAGTTACACCAATTACACACTATACAGCTCCACATTTCCTGCATGTAAAATGGCAATATAATCCTTGCTAAGAGCCTTCCCAAGGGTGTCATGAGGATTAAAGATTTGTATAGCATTTTATTAATTCAAAGTTCTATGCCTAACATGTGCTACTCTGCTCTACGAGCCATCATAGGGCATGTTTTTTTATGACAGATAAATTCACGTGAACTTTATTTTCTTCTCTGGGTAAGAAAAGCCATTTCTCTCAAAACATGTGATTTGATCACAGTAATAGACATGTGTCTATTACTAAGTGTTGCAAAACCATCAAATGCAAAAATACCTTCGGTCCCAAACACTGAAATTTTCTCACTTCAGAACAGTTGAATGCACAAAGGGAAGATTAGACTTAGAATCAAATATTGTAATGATTGCCATTTTCACAGAGAGGGGAAAAAGCAATCTTTTGGAAGACACCATCTTCTGAGAACTTTCAGTGTCTGCTGCAGTGAAAAATCAAAGTTTCCACAACGCTACTTGAACACAACAAAGTGCCCTGATGTTCCATGAAAATACTGGGGATTCTATGTTCTGCAAACTCTCCCAGGCCATGTGAGCCCAACACAGTAATGACAAACAGTGTCTAGCAAACCCTTTTAAAAACATGAGACACTGTTTGTTATACCTACAAAACCTAGACCTCAAAACTAAATTCACTTCCACATAAACTTTTTAAGAAAAAGAGGGCAATTAATAATGAGAGAGAATTATGTCAATCTATGAATAAAAGCACAAAGGCAGTTTCAGCAGTCTTGGGTGTCTGTTAGGTCCAACATCTACAAGCTGGCCTCATCAAATTCAGTGTAGATTTTTGATGTCAGCAAAATCAGGATCTGTGTGAAGCAACATCATTCCTGTAGAGAATTTAACAAGGGAGGAAGAAATTCAACAGCAGCAATTATTTTTGTGATTCTGAGAGGTAAACAACATTGTGATATATGCATACCACTGAGCCCTTGTAGTAAAGCATGTAAGCTATCCTACATCACACCCATCCTACTTTCACAGGAAATCCAGACAGATGAGAGGTACATCCAAAATTCTGCACTTCACCAATCTCATTACAGCCTCGAAGAATTTAAAACGGCAACTTTACTACGAAACTTTCCACTTAAGAAATACTTGCTTCTAGCTATGTTATATGACAACTGAATGCCACTTCCTGGGTAACATGCACAGGTCACAAATGAAAAGTTACAGATCCATGACTGCAAATATCATGAGGCTATGTTAAGAAAAAAATAATTAAAAAAAAATCTGTATGTCCTTACATCTAAGAGACCTCTAATTTAACAAATAATTAACACCGGTATGATAATTATATATACAATGGTCCAGTTATGTGGTAGCAGGAGAAAGCAGGGGCATACAGAAATAGAGACCCAGAAGAAGTATTGGAATTAACAATTCTCCCTTAAGTCAGTGTTTGACAACAGCTTTTGCCATCCATACTAAAGTAGGTGGCAAAACAGGAGGAGAAACTTCAAAACTTAAAAGTCCCGAATAAATGTACCCCACTTAAACAACCCCCATAACCCAGCACCAAGGTTAGCAAAAGTAAGCTGGCACCTCGGCTCCCAGACATAACGCCTTTGTTCTCCGATGCCAAGTGCTGTAGCATCCGGAGGAGAAGGGAACCCCCACGCAGGCACACTGAGGGGTGTCCCAGCAGTCCCACACACTCAGGAAGCCTCCGCGGCCCCTTCCGCAGCGGGCGCCGGCCCTGGGGAGGGCCACCCCAGGGGCTGAGAGGGGGAAGCCGTGGCCCCTCCTGCCCACTAAACAGGCCGCGCCCGGGGAGCAGGGGAAGGCGGCCGGGCTGTGTGGTCCTCACTCACCTCTTCCACCTCGATCTCCTTGTAGTCGATTTCTTCGAAGTTGAGGACCGGGGGGGTTTCAATCATTTCAGCGGAGGCGGCAGCGGACATCCCTCCTCTTTCACCTGGGGGAGGAGAGGCCAGGGCCGGCTGCAGGCGGAGGGCTCGGCGCCGGACAGCCGAGGGCCTGGGCCGGGGCTACGCGGGACGCGGAGGCGGCTCCTGCCCTCCGCGCGGGCGCAGGTCAGGGGGGGCTTGGCCGAGGCGCCGCCTGGGCCGCCGCTCGGGGCGAGGCCTCATCCGCGGCGGCCGCGGGCCTCAGTGGCGGCGGGCGGAGGCCCCGCCGGCGGCGGCACCGCTCCGCATCCCGCGCCCTCCCGCACCGCCGCGGAGCGCCGCGCCGGCCGCCCTAGGCCGCGGCCTCTGTGGAACCTGGGAGTCGCCTCGGCCGCGCGTCTACAGCGGGGAGAAAGGGGCGCCCCCGAGGCCGAAGCCGGCCACCTCCGCCAGCCCCGCGGCGGCAGCAGCAGCGGGCAGGGGGGCCACGGCGGGGTGGGAGTACAAGAGCCGCTCAGAGCCGTGCCGCGGCTACCGCCGCCGCCGCTGACATCAGAGCCGCTTCCTGCTACCCCGGCGGGGGAGGGAACACTGAGGAGGGGGCGGGAAGGAGAAGCGCGGCAGCAGAGGCTGCTACTGAGTCAGCCGCGACGGGGACACGGCCGGGCAGGGGCGGACACGCCCCCACCGCGCCCCGCCCCGCCGCCCGCTGCCGCCGGGGGGCGCAGCCGCCTCCCCGGCCGCGTTTCCTGTTTCTGCTCCGGTCGGCTCTCGCTGGCGTGAGGGAGCGGTGGAAGTTGCTGATGGTCGGTGCTTGATGCAGAGGCGGGCAGCGTTGCCCGACCCGGAGGCAGGAAGGACGCCGGCGTCTCTTCGCCGGGGCGGGCGGGGGGGGGGGCAAAGGCAGGCAGGCCTCCCCGAGGACGCACGGTGCCCCCACTCCTCAGGGGGCCGGCGGGGCCACGGAGCCCCGGCCGGGCCGATCCGCCGCCTCCCCCTGCGAGTTACCGGCGTGCGGGTGTGGGGTCGCACGCCTCAGTCCTGAATGTTCCGTTCTGTAATGCGTATTAAATGTGTTTCTCCAGGGGAAAAGTATACGTATGGAGGACACGCGTCTGGGAAAAAGGTTTCTCTGAAGGCAGAAGTGCAGCCGTGTGTGGCCTGCTCTTGTGCGGCTCTTTGTCGGGTGAGGTGTGTGTAGGAGGGTGGTCGGGAAGCTGAGGGAAGTTAAGCAAGTGGCACACAGCAGAGGGGTTAGGACTCGGGAATGAACTTTCACTGCTTCACTTCTTCAGTCCCCAGTTAATGGGAATCTCAGCTCATTCTTCCAGCACCTGAAGGGTAACCCATGGTGTGAAATCAGTGCTGGCGCAAGTGGATATAGCTGCTGTGTTTCAGTGAAACAGCCATGCTTTATTCTGATATGTTTAGATTCAGGTAGGGCTATATGTAAAAAGTTATTTTTTTCTAGAATGCTATTAACAGTATGTAATTTTAGTAGATCTGAAAACTTTCTCAGCTTTCTCGCCGCTAAAATGCTAGTGAAAGTCTGTACCTCCCACTGCAGTACTCTAAATGGGAGATACAGCTGGTTTACAGAGCTAACCTGAGAAAGCTGCTTAAGCAATTGAGCCGGAAAGAGAAGATCACAGAATGAATGTGGGAAGTGACCTGTTGTGATGGTTCATCTGCTATTAGAAAAGCTAAAGTGAAAGTGCCTCTATCGGAGCTACTACAATTTGACAGGCTGTTTTTTGGGGGTGTTTGCTCCCCTCTTGCCTTTTTCTGTCAGCTTCAGTGATTTGACCAGGATTTCCAGATGGCTGGCAATCTGGAAATCCCAGGCAAGCAGTAGTGGTACATGTATCAGTTGACTCTGTTGCATGCAAGACGAAACTAGTCTCCAGAACAGGTTGGGTTGGTGTAATTACATTGCCCAAACTATCTGTGCGCGTGGGGAGCAGACTTGTGTCCTGAATGTGTTGAGTTCCTGTTGCTTTTTGATTTCCTGATACGTGGTCTGGAAATATCTCTAGAGGCTTCTGTTAGGCTTGGGAAGGTTCCAGGTATCATGAAATCTGCTAATACCTGCTTCATCCAGCAATGGGATTATTCAGAGCCCCTAGTTTCCCAGAGGCTCTGTATAAGTTTGGATGTTCATACTGACCCTGGTGCTCTCGAGTCTCTGGAAGCACCTGCTTATACCCAGAGGTGTGTTGAGTTTTACTTTCATGAAAGCCACCATTAGTTCACATCTTGCTCATTCTGTGACATAGAGTCACAAAGTGCTGTGTTTGTACCTGGGCCTGATGAATTCTTAAAGGAAAGCATATCTCTTCTCTGTAAGCAGGTGCTATTGTCTCAGCTGCTGAGTGTGCAATGTACTGATTTTTGAAAGATTAAGAGTATGGATTTCTGAGGTATGGAGAAACTGTGTATCAGACCAAAATCACACTTTTCTCAGGTAAATTTATAGAGCTTTATGAATTGCTTCAGTTTTTGAAGCACTTTTAATATTCAAGGAAGCCAACACATAAAGTCAACTGAAGCCGAGGAAGAGGAGTGAATGAAAACAAAAAGAGGACGTGAAATTCTATCACTGCTGGTCTTGATACCTAGTTGCAATCTTGAGCATGGTTTCAGGCAGAATTCTGAACTTAAAACTTCTTTTCTTTTTCCTTTTTTTGACACATTACATATTGGGAAAGGTGAACTGCATCAGTGCTTTTTAGGAAGGTGGTCGGGTGGGTGGTGGTAGTTTAGGTGGCAGTTGGTGATCTCTAGTAAAAGTAACTTGAGTATTTAGCTTTTTATTATGTTGCAAAGACCTTTCCTGGGAATATACATCAGACAAGTGACAGTTGTATTATTTTATATTTTAGTAGTGAGATTTTTCTGTTGCCTTTATCTTTTTTTGTTCATGAGAATTAAGAGCGCAGAGGAGAGCATTCCAATTATAGTTGCTTGTAAGGTTCATTTCCTTTCAGAAATTAATATAGAAATATGTATCTCAAAAAAATGAGCTCTCTTTGTGAAGGCAGAGTCATCACTATCAAAATGTCACCTTTATGAAGATGAGGTGGGATTTTAAGGATGTGGAAATTTTGATATTAATTCTTTTTGGTTTTTTTTTGACTGACACAGACTGGGTATAACTTATACATCTCCAATATAGAATTTTTTAAACATCTATTAAACACATTTGAAGGGTGAAGGAAAAGCTGCTTCTGCCACAGACTGTGTTCAGTTTGGAGGAAAGCTGCTTTTGTGTTTAGGAGAAAACCCTGGGAAGCCCATGTTCTGGATTTCGGTCACCTGTCTCTTAGTGGAAAGAGGTTACACTGCCAGGAAGGTGACTACTTACAGACTATTGGAAGTCTCAGGATGCCATGGTCAGAGCACATGCAAATGCTGAAACCTGAGATAACTGCTGGGGAGTTGTTTGTAGCTCCTGTCATAGGGCAGGTTTACGGGCTATATTTTTTCAGAAGATGAGGCCATAGGTGTTATGCAAAATATAAAGTAAGTCTACATGGCGAGATTGAAAAACCTGAGGCTAAGCCCTAGCATCAGTATATCTTTGCTAAAATTTATCCAACATATACAGAATGTTACAGCTTAGAATTTGGGTACATTTTCACTAGTACTGACAAAGGTACAGATACATTATCCTGGCTACTCTCTATCCAGCTCCCTTGAAATCATTCTGTGTAACAGTTGTAGAAGTTTTTTAGAAGAGCAAACCAGCATTATTTTTCTCTAACTTAATTTAGAAAAAAAAAAATTCAGGTTGTGTTGTATTTTCAGTATATGCAATTTTTTTTTTTTTTTTTCTCTTGGTTTAAATATCTCACTTGAAGCAATGGAAGACTAATACTAGAAAACAGTGGTAGAAGATGTTGGATGGTCTCAGCAACTGGCATACTTACAAGAAAGGTTCCCTTCCAGTTCTCAGCGTAGGAACAGTTCAGGTTTCTGACAAGACTATTTTTTTCTTGTTAAATATTGTCTTATAAATATGAGGTTATGTCATTTCAGTTCATGGGAACCCTGTGTGATTGAAGTCCTTGACACCAACAGTAGAACTGATGGCGAGCCATCAGCCACATCTCACCTTTGTGTTGGAAAGTGTCTGAATGCACAGTGTTCATAGGAAACCTGCAGAAATTAAAATGAGAGGAATTTGTCTGGGTGATTGAATGACAAGAACTGGTGGGTGAACTGTCTTGTGCCCTGCCTTGTGAGTGTGAGGCCAATGCAGGTCTCTGCTAACCAGTAGTATGGAGCACACCATAAAACACGTGCTGTACAAATTCAGGTCCCAGCCAGGATTGACCACAGAGAAGCCCACTTCTTGTTCCAGTGCAGATACAATGAAAGTATCTCATGAGGACAAATCACCATGGTGATACTGAAAGATTGCTGTTCAGCGTGGCACAGTTGTTGTCTAATCCACTCTTCTCATGTAGCTCCTTTGGGTCTTGTGTTACAATTTCCCAAGAGCAAGTTGCAACATTTTGTGTTTCAGATTTCACTATGAATCTCAAATGATTTCACCAGTTCTGTCTTCCATTAGTGGTCTGCATACTCTTGCAAAGCAGCACAAGGGTGCCTTATGCCAAATACACTGAGATAGCAGCCCCAGCATGCTTCATGTTTTCTTATTTATTTCTTGCCTTTCTGGGAAAGCTTCTCCATGCTATGTAAAGTCTTCTAAAAGCCTATGAATTCTTTCAATTAGGTGTGCCTTATCATTTGTAATAAAATGCCCATGTTAAAAAACATCCTTGCAAAATAAATATATGAGCTGCTTTGATAAATAGCACACACAGCCTTATACAAGGAACTGTACTCAGTTTGCTAAAAGGAAAAAATAATTCTCTTGTATGAGTGTTACAGGAACTCAAATGGTTGCAATTATTTCTGAACCTTACTTTGAGAGATATAACATGCTGCAGATGAGGAGGTAGAGTTTTCCAGCAGCCTGAACCACCAAGATTGCTAGGAAAGAGGAGAAGGCAGCCACTGTGCAGTAAGGACAAAGTAAACGTGAGAGATGATCTAGATGCAGTCCTGAAACCAAACTAACGTGTTTCCTCTATTGCAGCTATCAGCAGCTGGGGTTGGCTGACTAGGTGACTAGTGGGAAAAGATACTAAAAAATTTAGCACAGAGAAAAGGAGACAGATGGCAGTAGAGTGGCTAATTTTCAACTGGGAGATCTGAGACATGGTAAATGAAGTTTCTGTTACAAGATGTGTTAGAGAAAGGCAGAAATATTACCAGGTAACTATAAAGTAGCAAATGTGTCTTAGAAAGGTGCAAAAACTGATCCAAGCATCTTAAGTATGTGTTGGTCTGCTCTCAGTAGTCTCTAAAATGAAATGCCTAGGACAAAGTAATGAATGGCATGGAGGTAAATGGAATGAAATGGCACATCTTTTTAATCAAAAGTAGATTATCTCAGATTAACAAAAGATCATTTTTGATAAATTCTGTGATATTTTTAGGCAAAGGGAATGGATATAACTATCTTGATTGTATTTGATATATTGCCCTGTGGGAAATTATTAATTAAGCTGGACATGATAAGAATCATTAAAAGACCTGAAAGTGGGTAAAGAGAGTAGGGGAGTAGTCAGGAGACTATAGGGACCATCAAAAGGGAAGTATTGAAATAAAGGTACTAATAGATTCCTGTCAAGATTGAATTTTGAGAGCAACCTTGCTAATCTTAATAATTTCATTAACGATGTTGATAAGAGAATTACGAAAGTGACAGTGATTTTTGGTGACACGAGTTTAGACAGCATAATTAATAGAAAGGAGGATAAGAATATCAAATGGGAGAAATTAGATGACTCCGAGGACAAGAGAAATAAAATGGCTAGTATTTAAAATATTAGAGTGCAAGTTCATGAATTCATTTGAGAACTCATAAGATCTTGCTATCCTATAACAGACTTCTTGGGAAGAGATGAATAAGAATACAACTTGCATGTTTTGACTGGTTTTAGGAGGACTATGAGTCTTGTAGATAATGCACCTGAAAAAAGTGCAAGGTTATATACCCTGAATGATGTATCCAGTGAAGCAATACAAGGTTATGCAGACCTCATTTGAAAGACTCTACAGCAGTGGTTATTTTTTTCCCAAGAAAAATGAGTTGAGACCTCACTAGTTGCACAGAAAAGTGAGAAAGATGGTCAGGATAAGACAGGGCTTACCACAGAAGGGAAAATTAAACACCTTGGCATGCTTAATCCTGCAAAACAAAGAGAGGATATATGTTGCCTCTTTTTAAAGAGATTGAGAAGTTAAAGATACTGAGTGAACAGTACTGATGGAAAAGTGATGTTCAAGCAAAAGGAAACTTCTTTTGGCACAAGAATCCTGTTGAGGCATGCTGATTGGAAACCTGAAAAATGTCTCTTGCCATCAGGGCAAAAGTTGTTTCACTGGATGGTGCCTGATCAGTGAAATCATTTATCTGTCGTAACTGTCTGCGAGAGCTGAGCACTGTAATTGTTGCCTAAGGAGGTCTCTTCCAATTGTATGTTGGCCAAACAAGTGCTATTAAAAGTGTAAGTAATACAATGAATTCTTACGGTCTTTCTTTAGCTGGGTATACAATGAAATGAACTGGTAGGTTCTCAAGATGAATTAAAAATTATACTGATCGAAGTACGTGAGTAAGGCCTTTTTCTGAAGTAGGAGGTGAAATTTGGAGGGAGGATTTTTACTTTTTTATTTCTTGGAGAAGGGATATCAGTACTTTTTATCTTTTAAAGCTTCACACTCATGAGTGTCTTGGGTTCAGCAGTAGCAGTCATTTTTCTCCTTCCTAGTAGCTGGTGCAGTGCTGTGTTTCTGACTTTCAGCCTGGCAACAGCGCTGATAACACCAATGATTTTAGTTGTTGCTCAGTAATGTTTACTCTGACCAAGGGATTTCTGAGCCTCATGCTCTGCCAGGGAGGAGGGGAAGCCGGGAGGAAGCAGAGACAGGACACCTGACCCAAAGTAACCAAAGAGTTATTCCATACCACAGCATGTCATGCCCACTATATAAACTGAGGGCAGTTACCTGGAAGGGCTAGATCACTGCTCAGTTGGGCTGAGTATTGGTTAGCAGGTGGTGAGCAGTTGTATTCTCTTCCCTTGTTATTTCCTTTATCATTATTATTATTGGTGGTAGCAGCAGTGGTTTATGTTATACCTTAGTTACTGGACTGTTCTTATCGGGGGGGGGGGGGGGGGGGGGGGGGGGGCAGTGAGTGGCTGCGTGGTTCTGAGTTGCCAGCTGGGCTTAAACCACAACAATGAGTCAGAGTGAGGACAGGTATTACTTTTAAGCAGTATTAGAAAAGGGGGATGACAGCCTTGTATGTTTTATGCAAGATACCCAAAAGGGCGGAGTATACAAAGCACTGGAAGCAATGGCTTTGAAGCAGAGGGGAAAGCTGTTCATGACTTCCGTCTTGTAATGATGATAAAGACTAATGTAGCCTGAATGCATGTACACTAAGGCTTCTGTGGATGAAGAGCTTGTCTTAAAATTTTTTACATTTTGGAAGATCTATTATTCTGTTCAAATGAGAAACAGAAATAGATGCTCTGTGTGCTTAGTTTCTGGTTCATACCAGCTAGAGCTGACAGAAATGAGAAACTTGTAGAGCTGTAAGTCAAGTGGATAACATGCCCTGTGAGGAAGGTCTGAAGCAGTTAGCTCTTTTCTCCCTGGGGAAGAGAATGCTCAGGAGAGGATCGTATGACACTATTCGAGTACTTAAAGGGTGGTCTCAAAGAGAATGGAGTCTCTCTTCATGAAGAGAAGAAAAGGGGCAATGGGTACAAGTGCTGGAAGAGGTTTCATTTTGATTCAGTAGATTTTTTACAGTGAGAACAGTCACTCACTGGAACAACCTCTACAGGGGCTTTGTGAAATCCCCATTTCTGAATGTTTTCAAGACACAGCTGGACAGGGTGCTAGATAATCTCATCTAGCCTCCCTTTCCCACACAGGGTTGGACCACATGATCTTTTGAGGTCCCTTCCAGCGTTGGCTGTTCTGTCTTTCTAGGAAATGTGCTAGCGGGCTAGAAACATCTCTGCAGAAAGCAGCCTGATTCTTGTGTGGTTCTCAGTAGTGCCAGTGCAGAACACAGACCACCAGCTGCAGCCTGGCTGGGCTCATCAGTTGTGAGTGTGTTTTTGACAAACATACAGTCTATGTATGTGTACGAAGGACACAAAGATGCCACCAAGTAGTTGTATTTCTTATTGATATCTGATTCACATGTTATATAGGAAATATGCTAAAAGTCAGTGCTTTGAAATGTGCAATAAAAATCACCAAGATCTGGCTCTTTTTAAAGAGGTACTAGTTACTGTGCTTTCCTGTATGTCGTTAGGATGGTATATGTTTCTGGAAGGTATCCTAAAAAATGGTAAGTCCAAATCATCTGTAATCAAGATAACATGTTCTCACCAGTGGAAAATAAATCAAATATGATCATAGAAGAAGAAAGTAAGGTGTTTATGTCCTTGTATCTCTTGTTTGGTAATGAAAAGCAGACATCATTGTCTTCTGATTTACTGTGGGCACAAGGCATATGGTGCTCCCAGTTAAATGAGATCGGATAGGAGCAAAAGTCACAGTAAAACTGGAAGTGACAAAGCAGCAGAATTTTTCCCATCCCTCCTTAGAAACTTCCAGTCAGGTGGTACTTGTCCACTGTCAGTAACTGAGTGTTTCATAAAGCCAGTCATTCTTCAGGCCATTTCTGTAGCCATTATTTCAACAGCCAGATCAATGTAATAGAAGTGTTCAGCCAATTAACTTGCTAAGACCTAATTTTTGGTATAACTTCAACAAGTTCTAGTATCTAAACATATAATTCTTCAGTGAGCATAAATATATCTATCTCCTGATATCAGAGCAGTAGGTTAAATGTTAATGGCACTTGAGAGATTTTTCTTCTCAGTGAAGGTCAAGCTGCTGAATGTAAAATTATTATTCTCTTTCATACCTGGTAGTTCATAAATTTATGCCTTGCAACAAGGCTCAATTTCCTTAAAAATCATGAGAATTTTAGCCTGCAGATGCTGCCTGCTAGTGGAGAATCCAGCTCCAAAACACTGAGTATTTTACATGGGAGGTGCTCTCAGTCATTCCCCTTTTGCTTTTCCACCCCATATGATCTGCCATTTATTGAAGCAAGGGAAGGATCCCAGAGAATGTGTTGTTACTCCCTGACTCAATCGATTTTTCACATTTTTTTTTTTTTTTTTTTTACACAAAGCAGAACAAAAGAGGATGAAGAACACTCCATTCATTATGCACTAAAAATGGTATTTAATGACCTCTTTGGGAGATGAATGTCTGATGAATGTTTGAGTCCCCTCAGGCAGAGAAATAATTTGAATGATGGTCTATTGCACAGTGACTGAACTACTAGATAAGAGCTTGTAATAGTGATACTTTTCTTCATCTACTGTTGGTCATTCCAGCACAGAATTTGGTTTGATTTTCTTGCAAAAAACCCTATACCAGAACATTAAAGCTGAGCAATTAGAAAACCTGAAAATAACACAGCATGCTAAAGTTTCAGATCAGTGGCTAATTTGTCAATTTGAGAAGCTTGTACTGACTCGTGTCATGTGAAGAAGGAGAATTAGAGGTGCAGCTGTGAATCCCCTTCACCACTGCTTGGCTACATGGTGCTTTGCAGCTGTTCTCTTGCATCCAGGAAGAGTCTGCATTGAAATACAAACTGATACCACTGCCCATATCACTTTCTGCTGGAGCCAGGTAGATCAAATTCTCAAAGGCATTTAACTGTGTAATTCATTTACCTTGATGAGACTTGGAGGCCTGTGCCCTCTTGGGAATCTAAATCTGTGTCTGTTGACCCCTACTTGTGAAGAGGAAGGAATAGAAATTTTTGTAAAAAGATTAAATACATAGATGTCTATCACATTCTCTAGTGCCACAGCAGGCACTCCAAGGTAAATGTGCCAGGTGATGGCAGTAGCCATGGCTGTTGTAGAATGATATCTACTTGGGGTGTGTGACAGATCCACCCTGATGAAGACTAGGGCTGTGGAGATTGAACTTGGGAAATGTGAAGGAGGCTATGACTTCAGGTTATTGGTTTATGGAGGTGGAGAACTTGGTGAGAGGGAGGCATCGGTTTTGAAGTCTTTCTGCCAACTGAAATGTGTTTTTGGAGAAGAGAGATGTTGCCTTGCCTGTGTTGGGAAGAGAGCAGGGAAGGCGGGTCTGTACAGCATGGTCTCCTAGAAGAGCAGCTGGGTGCAGAGGCATTGCTTCCTGCATATGAACACTACCTAGCAATAAGACCACATTTGCTGCTGCTGCTGATGATTAAGGCCACCACTAATGATAGGACTTGAGCTGGCTTTTTGGTATCCTTCTGCTGAGGCTTGTGGCATCATGTGTACATTATAGTTTAAATCACATTTTCCAAATCATATGTACAATGTGCAACCTGAAGTGTATTATGAGGATGCAAAAATAGGGAGAAAGTCTATAGTCTGTTGTACATATATGATAGGATGTGACGAATTGCTATTTGGAGATGTCTCTTTGTTGACTGTAGATGGAGTCTATATGACAGACTTCGGTTAGACACCTAGGGCTTGATTCAGCTTCCCATCCGTAGCTACCTAGTGACTTTGGAGGTCCCCAGAGATTACAGAGACCTCTGCATGGGGCTGGTAAATGAGACATAGGTCATGAGCCGAAGGTCCAGGAATCTTGAGATGACACTAGATAGGTAAGTATTAGTAACTAGACTGATTGTAAAGTTTCTGGTTAAAGTGAGGTGAGAGGAACCCCACCATTGGCATCTGACCCTAAACCAGTTAAAGTCAGTGTCAGTCTTCTCTCAGCAAAATATAACTGCAGATGGATCACTCCAGAACTCTGAATGTCTAAATTCACAGCCTAGTTTTGTGTGAAGAGTAAACAATTTTGTTTCTTCTGGGTTTGATCCTGCACTGTTTCCATTAATGGAAGATTTTCCATAGTGTGAATGCAAAAAGGTTTAACTTTATTTTTATATTGGGGGAAAAAAACCCTAAAGCAACTAACCAAACAAAAATTCTCTCTCTCTCCCCCTCCCCGCCACCAATTCTCCTTCCCCTCCTTGCCTTCTCCCTCCAACTTTGTATTAAAGACTATTATATATACTTTGGCACAGTTTATCCCAATTTGACCTGACTGTTGGTCTCCAGCAAAGAATACCCCAAAACAAAATGTGAGGAAGAGCTATGTTAAGAGTGCTGCTCATTGGTAAAATGCAAAGCGAAGTCTGCCTGTTTGTTTGGTGAATGCTCAAAGCGCTCAGGAAAGAAAGAACTGGTTGTTTTATTGGTGGCATTAAATTCAGAGATGCCTGTAAGAAGTTATATTTGAAAGTGTGAAAATGACATTTAATAGAGCTCTTCAAATATGATGACTAGGCAACTGTTTCTTCTGACAGCCAGCAATTACTTAATCATACAAATTTCTTCGACTATGTGAAAGAAATGGAGAAAAGCAGGTGATAGTTCCCTTTGGGCATCTGAGGATTTGATAACCTTATTTCTTCAGATATACTCAGGAATATTACTGTCTCTAATCTCTACATCAGTTACAGAAAAGCAATAAAAAAAAGTCATCTCAGAGATCCTGGCATTAGTTTGGTTTTGTCATAGCCTTTAACTTTATGAAGCATTTTGTGGGGGTGGAATTTGACATGCCTGATGCAATTGTTCTCTTGATTCAGTGTAACTAGAGAAATAAATTTTGCAGCAAGTGGAAGTCGAGAAAGGAATGCAAACAAATGTAAAATAAGACATTTTTCTTCCAGAAAGTCTTTACATTAGACTTATGGGGGATTTTGGCTGGAATGTGGATTCTTCAAAAAACTCAGTTGACACTGGGAGAAATCATGCATCACATAATGTTGCTGGTGACCGAGTCTGTTTCATTTATCTTAGAATTTTATGTTATCTGATGGGTATTTCCTGAAATTGTGCAGTGCAATTCAATGCTGAGGCCATTTTTATTTCCCCACAAGGTGGTACTGTGGTACTGACTATAGAACTCTTGTTTTGGCTGTAGTTGATTTATTTCTGTAACCCTTCTGCAGATATTTTAAGGACAGATCTTTGTCTGTGAATACGACAGTTTTGTTGTTAGAATCAAATTTCTTTGTGGAAGGGTCTTAAGACTTTTTTGGTGTGCTTTCTTCACTTTTTGTCTCATTAAAAATAGATTTTATTGCAAGTTGAGATTGTCAGAAAAACTCCATTTTTGCTGTTTGGGCTTTTTCATCTTTTACTGCATTTAAAAAAAAAAATGTAATCAGTCTATTTGAGACTCCCTTGTTTTTCGAACTAAAACAATAGCTCTTGTAAGTTTATTCAGAAATTCGTCTCTTTTCCCCCCACCCTTTAGTTACATGTAAGTAAAGAGGACCTGCAATTAATTACAGAAATTAAAATAAATTAAAACCATTAAATATTCAGGAGAATGCAGTTCCCCCTTGAAAACAGATCTAACCACTATCAAGCACAGAAACAAAACATAATTAATTGCTTATGTGCAGCAGTACATGGGGTTCTTCCAGTTGCTTGTGGAGGTCTGTAATATCTATCATGAACTGCTCCATCTGTTCGTGCACCCACCATTGCATTTGAGAACATGCATTATTTCTGTGGTCGTGGCTATACTAATACACTACTGTAGTTCATAGCTGATATTAGAAGATGTAATAAGGGTAGAGGTCTGAGCACTAGTCTGGGGATCTATACACTGTTAAATGGTCAGCATGGTCCTTGATAGGGCTTTGGCACAGGACACCGAATTCTCCCCCAGACAGGGTTTATCAGGGTTTGACCCTAGCTTGTGCTTTACAGGGAAGAGAGTTAATCTATACTGGTATGTGCTGTGCAGTGATTATTGGTCTCAA
Source organism: Pezoporus wallicus (assembly GCF_028554395.1). Taxonomy (NCBI): domain Eukaryota; kingdom Metazoa; phylum Chordata; class Aves; order Psittaciformes; family Psittacidae; genus Pezoporus; species Pezoporus wallicus. The sequence goes on along the minus strand of NW_026642717.1, from coordinate 538,305 downwards.
GACTAGAGGACAGGCTCTGGTCCATTTTATCGACTGTTACCAATGCAGCCATTAGGACCTACTGAGTCATGCTTGTACCTCTTTTACTGAGGCAGATTGAATGCCTTGAATCCACAAGCAGTTCTAGCAAGCCTTGTTTTCTGATGCCCACAGCCTGCTCTTCCAGGTCGCTAGGTCAGAGGCGAGAGCTGGTCCTGCTGTGGTGAAAACAGGATAGAAGAAACTCCTCTTTTGAGGAATATGTGACTTCCCAACATGGATGTCAGGATGTGGGAGGCACGGGAAGAGCAGAGAGGGGCTAAAAGAAGAGCTGAAAGGCCACTAGTTCCCTGGCAAAATATATCAGTGGGGTCTGCTGTCAATATTATGGTCATATTATTCTGCTAGAGGCATAGGACAGGAGGAGCTACACAAGAGAGCTACACAAGACACTTCTACTCAGGCATTCTGTACGCTCCACAAATAGGAACCTTTTCTCTAGGCATCAGATGCCTAACAAGTAATTTCTCTATGATTATATCTTCTCAAAGCATAAAGCTATAGTCTATTAGATGTCTGTACACCCTACCTGGAAAATGACCTAATAGGATTTTCAGCTTTTGGCTCTGCTTTTGGCCAATCTCCACCTATTATTGTTGATAAAGGCTTCTTTCTTTGTATTATTTTCCCCCATTACAAAGACGTCCCCTGAATCCTGTGACTTTCCTACAAATGTGCATGCTTAAAATAACACTTTCAGTGGGTTCTTTTAGATTTCAACTTTTTCTTGATGGAGCTAATTAAGAACATTAATTCTAAATGAGAGAAAAATATATCCAATGCCCTGTGAAGGTGTTCTGGACCTGGGAACAATGTCTCAGATGTATTTGAATGAGATCTGATAAAGAAGAATAAGCATTGTATGTGTCCTAGGTGGGCTTTTAAGACTGCAGGATGGGAGAAACAGGCTAGAAGGAATCTTGTTGAAGTGCTTTGCTGGTAGTACTTAGATAGGATTGCTGGGATATTTAGTAACATGGGTATGGTTCTTGTTTCCAGGATTTAGAGTTCATAAAAAACAGGTGAAAAGAGATTAAGTGCTTCTCTGACATCATTTTTTCATGTCAGAATTTGCTATTGGTGCCACAAGTCATCTTTGCAGGGGAAAAGTGAGCTACGTAGCTAGGAAGGGAGGTGTGCTTATGCCCTGTAAACTGAGAATCTTGTTTCCCATGGCACTGAATCGCAGTAACAGGATTTCTTTGTTATAAAAATGCACTTCAGAAATTGAATTGAAGCCATACAACACAATTTTAAAAATCGTACTTGTGAAAGTAGAAGAATATCACACAAAGAGTAGCAGACACTATAAATATTTGCCCTGTGGCTGCCAGCTTTGGTTTCTGTTCCTAAATGCTCCTTCTCTGAAGCCTGAGAAAACTGTTACACCGGACTCACCTCTACACAGGCCAGACCTAGCTTACATTCACTCTGAAACATCTGCAAACTCTGATGTAAAACAAACAGAAACCCCAGTGTTTTATGAGCCATTTTGGGCTTTAAGGAATCTCTACTAAAGCACAGCTTTGGTATTACAGAAAGAAAATTAAGGGTCACCAATTTGAGATTGTCACTAAAGGGGACAGCAGGATCAAGATTATAAGAAACCTTTTAAGAATGCACTTAAGAGGTAACAGATCCAAAAAATGACCTTTTTAAAGTCTCTTATTCTCCTGTAATTTCTTTCTCAGTTGTTTTTGCCTGGTATGTCTACATGGTGCTCTGGGGTGAAGTAGCTGATCCTCAAAGTTTATGAGTCCATGTATTTTCCTCTTCCACTGCTTTTATCATTTTTTGAAAGAATTCAGACATATATTCTAGTCACCCACAGAAGAATGGATTCTGGTTTATCTAATAAATGATATAAATTGCTGGTCTGTTCTATCTGGAAATGAAAAAGACCTCAGATAAAAGCCTTTCTTTATTAAAGAGCCAAAGACATTTTAGCTCTCATTTGGCCTTGATGCCCTACTCATTCCTCCTCTCTTTATCTAGTGGTGCTTTGCTGATACAGTTATTATCCTTTTCAGCTACTCTAAACATATATTATTAATTCTGCAACTGGCTTTCTACCTCCAGCTTTTTAAATAGTAAGCTCACTAAAATCCTGTAAGTCTGTATACCCTAGGAACACCTTCCATGTTTTTTAGCTGAGTATATGCATACTCCAGTTCCCTCTGAATGGCCCATTTGGGTCATCTTCTTGCTCTGTTTGTTCCCTTTCTCCTTTCTGTGCTTCACTATCTGCACCCCTTCTTCTCTTGTATCAGGAAAACTTCTTTGTCCTCATTTTCTGATGTTTTTTTCTATTTAACTGGAAGAAAAAAAAACAGGGAAGTAGGTGTTAAGATGTGGAATTGAATCCTACCTGTGAGGTTGGTTCAAGACCTAGGTTGAAATATTTCAGTGAATGTCCATTTTGACATTACAGCCTGCTTCGTGCATCGTATAAAGTGGTTGGCCTAGACTATCGTAATGATCATATTGATCATGGATCATAATCCATGGATTCTTCTTCAAGGCGTCACTTAAATAACCCACCACTTCAAACCATTACTTCTTTCTCCTTTCATTAGTAATCCCCTCACATGCTCATTGCTGCAGTGTTGTTTCATCTTGTGTTTGTTTGTCCTAACTAATTTAGATATTAAGTCCTTGGTGACTGACAGTGTGTCTATCTATGCAAAGCACATTTAAATAAATATATTTAATAATAATTAATAATAAATATGCCATCTGAAAGCTGTGGATCTGAGCTAGCAAGGACAACACTGACATTGATGCGTTTGGTTTCAGGAGCAGTGCTTGCTCTTCTCCTGCCATTTCTCTTTGGGAAGCGCTGTTAATAGCTGCCGCCATATGAAGGGTGTCAGGTCCCCTCTCACAGTTCTCCCCATCAGAGGTCCTCTCTGCCTTGACCCTCATTGTACACCAATTGGAAATTCAGCCTTCAAAGCTAACATTCTCCTAAAGGTGCTTAAAACCATGGAATCTGTTTTGGGGGAGAGGATCCTGCAAATCCCTGACATCTCACAGAAGTCATTATTCACAACTAGAAACAGTCCCTTACAGGCAGTAAAATTTGTACATCCTTATTCATCCTTCTGTGTGTTGCAAATTAATTTTTTCTCTCCTCTTTCCCTTATCCCCCCCCCCCCTCCCTCCCCCGTTTAACTCCATCCCTCCCCAGTTTCCTATGTGCAAATGCTTGCAAAGCAAGTAAGCGCTTTTGTGAAACAGGCTTCTGTAAACTCTCAGTAAGAATCATTGAAGCTGGCGGGAGAGAATTCATGTGGTGTGCATTAACAATTGTCTAAGATAGAACACTATTTAATCTGTTATTCCTGGTGGGCACTACCTTGTAGAAAAATAACATTATTACAGATATAATCTTTCAGTTAGTAATAAACCTCAGGAGTGGTCTGGCAGAGAACGGGGAGAAGCGTGTCCTTCCTGAGCAGAGGTAAACTGGGCAAAATCTGCCCTTCATGTGTCTGCCTGAAGAAGTATAACTTCTGATAGAAGCAAGTTAGTCATGGTATATATTGCCTTTTTGTTTCGTTAAGGGAAGAAGGGATTACTTTGCATATACTTTCTCTGGTCAGTCACATAGCTAGAACTGCAATAAAAGTCAGGAAAAGAATAGCTAAATAATATGTAGCAAATGCAGAAAAAATATTATATTTTCCATTATTATTAATCCATCTGAACATGACAATTTTTATCAGAGATGGCAGTCTAGAATGTGTTCACTGTAGCAGCAGTTTTCTTGCCATCAAAATCTTAAAGTATTTATTGCCACAAGTAACATTTATTGCTTGGGCTTTGTTCTTTTGTTTCATCCCTGGGGAGGCGGGGTCAGTGCTCATGAGCTTTAGCTTTTGTAGAATGTTTAATTTTTCACATAGACCCCTTGGTGGAAGCAGTGGGGTGCTCTGTGGGATTCAGGGGCTGCAGACTAGACCACAAGGCAGTTCTTTCTCAGGCAAATAACTTTTCTTCTCACCCTGTAAGGCTTCATTTCAACAGAACTTTCTGAGGTCCAGGGAGTCCTGGACCTTAGAAACACTGCGATCTTGAGCTTAATTCAATATTTTGCGGAGTCAGTGGAGAAAGTAATGTAATTTGTTCACTGTAATCAGTTAGTAAGTGTCTCTGAAGGTCTGATTGCTTCATGTTCAAATAAAACACACTGTTACAATCCAGATGGGAGTTAATAATGGCATAAATAACTAAGATGGACTTGCTTAGGATGGAGTCTTTTAACCAGCCAGAGATAAAAGAAAGCACTATCATGGATACAGCTCCTTGGGAGCTTGGTCTGAATGAGAAATCCAAACCTAAACTAAATACTGTGGGCATGCACTGTCAAAGAAAGGGTATTGCACAGTGACTGCAAACTTTCTGAAGCATGCAGCACATCCTCCAACATAACCTTTGTGTCTCTCAAGTTCCAGGTTGTCCAGTCATTTTTCAAAGACAAGCTACTTTTGGCTCATGTGGTGATGCTGGTATATTCATCCTCCCCATCTCCCCAGCTTCTTCCACAATAGCAAAGGTGTGGCCACCCATGGCATCTTTTATACTTTATGGTATATATATATGCATATACCATACAGTATATGGTATATATATAAAGTGTATATATATATATATACATGTTTATACTTTATGGCATGGCTTCTTACTGGTTTGGGGATGCAGTCAGTGCATTCAGCTATCACTCGTGCAGCTGTGATTTGAACAGAGTAGGGATAAAAAAGGCTATGCAGTGCCGTGTGTTGTGGATGGATTATTGTCATTTCAGTTCATGTAGTCTGACTCCACCATTTCATGGCTACACGTAGATACTGACAAGGCCTTGAGAGACAATTATTTCTTGCAGAGCTCAGTTTTTAAGAAGTCTATTGACGGACAAGCAGTAGTCCCATTGATACTTGTTTGGTGCTTCTAACCCTGAAATAAGCAGCTATTTTAGCCTATTCCTCATGATGACTTTCTTTTCTAGGCAGGACAGCAATACCTGTCAAACCCTTTAACAGGTTACATTTTCAGCTTACCCCTGATGAGATCTTATAGGATCTCATTCTCCCTATATTGAAGATCCTATAGCTGTATGTGAAGCAGGGAAATACTACATTACAGTCTTCTAATTTTTGTTTCTTTTGACAGCTGAATACCAAGTCATTGTGAATGAGACTCATCTGCCCAAATGCAGCTGTCTGTAGCTGAACTAATCACCTTCCTTCATTAATTAATGAAGAAAACTAGGCTCATCTGAGATGAAATTTGTTTTATACCAAAGTAGATACCTCAAACACGCAAGAGGTGTTGAGACCTGGAAGTTTCACAATTAGTGATCTAAATTAGTTCAGGCCAGGGGACAAGCTGCTTAGGCTTAGGGGACAACAGGTGATTATTTATAGGTTTACTTATTGAGAGGAATCTTGGTAATCAATATTGCCTTGCTTTGCAGTACTTCATAGGAATTTTCATTTCTGTCTTTTTTTTTTTTTGTCTTTGGGAGCGATGAGGTAGGATTCCTTTCTTTCCAATTCAAATGTGACTTCCATGATATTTTTGAAGGGCAGTTCTACCCAGGGATCCATTAGAATGAATGAGGTGAAACTGAAAGATGTGTGCAACTCAAACAAACAAATGCAATGAGCTCAAGACAGGACGACCCGGATGCTGTTTTAAAAGCAATACAGGAGGTCAAATTAAATGATTTGGCACTCCCTTCTAGCTTTAAAATCCATTAAAAAAACTGAACAAGTTCAATGAAAATGTAATAGTGGTTTACAGAAATTGCTCTAAAACCACTAAGAATTAAACAATAGTTATTAATAGCCTTTTAATGATGTTTTCACTATATATTTCTAGAGCTACAAATCCTATAAAGAGGGATATATTTCTCTTTAAATTGATGATGTGTTGGGGAAATAAGTCCTCACTTGAACAATCAGCCCTGGTATAGCAAAAAAGCTTGTTTCTTAATGTGGATGTGTCATATGCATTTGCAAGTAGGAAGAACAGTAATTTCGAAATGGGAGTGGGATCTCATTTTACCGTGAATTTTCAAAGCATCACTCTGTGTGTCATTTAGACAACCCTTGGCTATGACAGCTGTGTACAAATGCATGAGCCAGTGTGTGTGGGCAGCGTGAGTCATTCAATTTTCCTACTATATAATAATAAAAAAACAAATGGCGGTGAAGCCAGCATTTAGGTCTAGAGAAGGAAGCTGTGATAATGCCATGAATCCTTGCACTCAGGGATCAACAGTGGTGGCATACAAAGCAGACACAATGACAGGCAGATTCTTGCTTAGTGGATGTTGATCTGAGCCACAGACACATTTATCCAATCTTATTTATCTTGCACCTCATGTACCCTGACTAATACCTCTAAGAAAATGAGTGGTGCTTTAAAACATGGTAACTCAAGCCTTTAGGAATCAAACACATTTGAAAACAAATTAATTCATCCTGGTTAATATCACAGATTTCTGGACTTCCTTCCTCTTATTCCCCTCAGTTATATCTGCCTTACATTTTAATGTAATATATTGTACTGTAGAGGCAGTAGTTTCAATTCATGCTAGTGGAAAAGAATAGAAACCCAGACTGCTGCAATACCATGTGCCTTCTGGGGATCCCTGTAGCCAAATGTGTCTGGAGAGCTTCCTTCATAGGATGTAGCTGCTGCATTGTCCCCAGTAAGAGACATGATTAAATGTCCTGTAATATAGTTATATGCCTACTCTGCACACATAAACAAGTTTGTCATGACAGAAAAAAATACTTTTTATTGCTTTTATTAGTTTTATTACACAAAGACTGGACTAAGAATTGTTCTTACAAATTTTATTTGTGGCAAGACATGGGTATTTAAAGAAGATCAAGTGTGGAAAGAGAAGATGATTTCAATAATTTTTAATAATCAGACCATCACATTCAGGTTTACAGTCTGGTTGGAGATAATGTGATAGTTCAAATTAAGAGAACTGAGAATGATGACTGTCAGAAAGGGAGTATTAAATAGACAGAGAAAGAGTCAAGCTTCTAATTCCATTATAGTATTTACAGATAAAAAGCAGTCAATTCATTGGCACATAAACCACTGACATGTTGACTCTAGAGAAACTTGGTGAGGCCATTCACATGAGTAGAATATTAATTCTGATGGCAGAAATTCTGTATGTAATATTGACTCAGGAAACAGCTTCTGAACTGCTCAAAGCTCAGAAAAAAATGTGGGTCTCTCTCAAGTGCTTTCAGGGTGAAACATTATTTTTGCGTGTGTATAACATACTGAACTATGGCGACTCCAAATGCTAGCAAAATGTGCATCTCAGTGATGTGCTGATGCTTAGTGATGCAAAGAGAAATGCGGAAGTGCAGGTAATAATACCCTTGCATAATTTTTTCCTTCATATAAAAGTGATCAATATATGAAACAGAAGTGTGGTATGCCATAGCAATGCCCACAGTTCCTCCCCAACCATGCTAGGCTTGGAATCCTATAAATATTCCTGTGATACTTTGATGCAAAATGGAGCACAAATTATGGGAGGGCTGAAGACTGTTTACTGCTGCTGGAGCATTAAGATACAAATTAATAAAGAAAGCAGCACCAACAAAACGCTGCTGGTCACAGTTTATGGTGTAAAATTAAAGTAGACAGCCCAAAGGAGCTAGTGACAATAAGCAAATAACATTTACAGATATGCTGGAGGAAAAAGAAGAAAAGCAAAAGCAAGAGAAGCAGTCAGTCTCTCAGTCTCTTGATAGATGACAAGGGTAATAAAAAACAGAGGGATGAGGCTTTGCACAATTCTCTTAACTTTTTGTCCTTGTTCTCAGTCATGCATCCTAAGCTGGAAATGGGATCCTCTCATGTCTAATGGGAAGGGACATATAGAATAATACAGTATAAAAGAAGATCAGACATATTCCAGTGCCTTCACTGCTGCTTGTGTGTGCTTATCACCATATGGGGTACACAATTTCTTCAACCCTGTAGCAAAGCTAGATGTCTGTCAAGACTCACAGCACTGCAGGCAAATCCTGCCTTTCCTGCTAGGTCCTGTCCTCTCCATCTTCCCACAGCACCTCCATCCTGGTATAGATGAACCCATCACAGCCCTGTGTGGGTGCCCCAGGACCAGATGGGTCTCACCTTCTCTCTGCCTCAGCTCTAGTTCCTCAGCAAAGGGTTTCTCCTAACCATGTGCCCCCGCACTGCTGATTATCTAAAACTCTTCTGTATCTGCTAGAGTTGTGCATCACACGAAAAGGACATGACACACTTGGGTGACTTCCCAGTTTTTGGCTTCCCAGATTCCCTCCTCTTGTAGGTGAGACTTTTTCAGGGGAGCAAACTACCACACCAATGTTCCAGTCCTTGAATTTCCCTGCTGTGGTCTCTCTGGGTGCCTTGACATCAGCCACCCAGTCCAGCATGCTCTTCCAGGACTCGTGTCACAGCACTGCTACAAAGCCTCCTTCATCAGTCTGCCTTCAACCTCTCTTTCCAGCAGCTCCCCTTTACAGCTTTTCCAGGACTCACATATTTTCAGTGCCATCCTACTCTCTTCCCTTCTTCCCCTTCCCCTTCATTTTCCCAGCAGCAGCAGCAGTCCCCATCTGACTGCTGAGTTCAGTTGCTAACAGAAATCACTGGCATAACATACAATTACATGGTTATGGATTATGGGGCTCTATTTAGTAATCAAATCTTTGCTTTGCTCCAAGTTGCAGAATACAAGTAAACTTAAAGTTTTACCTTCCATGGAAGTTTTATGGCTGAGGCAGGGAGCCACATCTGTGTGAAAAGGAAACTGGAAAGATTTATGGAAGGAAGGTTATGAGAGCTTGATAAATAGGGAAATTATCACATAGAGGATCCCTGTGCTTCTCTGACTGCCTTCCTCAGAGCCGGAGTAGCGCTGGCCTCCAGGGCTGTTCAAAAGGGGCCTGCAAACCCACAGCACTGCAGGAGTGTGACAAATGCAGCCAGAAATGTGCTGGCAGCTGAGATCTCCCTGGGCCTGTAAGCTGCTTCTAGTGAGAGATGAGTGGGATGGAATGGGAAAATGGAATAACATGGAGGTAACTTCAGATGAAGAAGGTGCTTGGGGTGGCTGCACACAGAACCCTGGCACTGTGTGCAGATGGAGCCCAGGAGGGCCACCTCAAGAAAAGGGGTTGGCCAGTGGGGAGGCTTATGGGCTGCCTGAGGGAGGGCTGGCTCCCCTGGACCATCAGGACAGAGAATGCTGATGTCCCAGTGTCCTGGGTTCAGCAGTAGCAGTTATTTTTCCTCCTGCCTAGTAGCTGGTGCAGTGCTGCGTTTCTGACTTTCAGCCTGGCAACAGCGCTGATAACACCGATGATTTTAGTTGTTGCTCAGTAATGTTTACTCTGACCAAGGGCTTTGTGAGTCTCATGCTCTGCCAGGGAGGAGGGGAAGCCGGGAGGAAGCAGAAACAGGACACCTGACCTGAACTAGCCAAAGAGGTATTCCATACCACAGCACGTCATGCTCGCTATAGAATCTGGGGGCAGTTACCTGGAAGGGTGAGATCACTGCTTGGATCGGGCTGGGTATTGGTTGGTGGGTGGTGAGCGGTTGTATTCTCTTCTCTTGTTATTTCCTTTATCATTATTATTATTGGTGGCAGCAGCAGTGATTTGTGTTATACCTTAGCTACTGGACTGTTCTTATCTCAACCCGTGGGAGTTACATTCTTTCGATTCTCCTCCCCATCCCTCTGGGAGCAGCGGGGAAGAAGGGGGAGTGAGCGAGCGGCTGCGTGGCTGAGTTGCCGACTGGACTTGAACCAGGACACCCAGTGAACCTGAACTGCTTTCTGCGGGGACAGCCCCCAGGTGTCTTTGGAAGTGAAGAAGCGTGGAGCTGCCTGCAGTCTCACCAGCCTCAGTGGACATGTGAGAAAAGGAGTCTTCCACACTAGCTTGCTGCATACGCCGTTTATCCATTTCTAGCTGGTAGGAGCCTAACCTGGCTACGCTGCTTTTGCTAACGCAGCAGATTTATTCAGAGCAGATTGCCAGCATGTGGCCTGGGTTAGCCTTAGGAGCCTGCTCAGAGACAGAAATTTAGGAGAGCAGTGAGTGACCCTGGAAGCTGGCTATTAACGCCTGCATGGGCTGACATTCTGTGGCCTCCATCACCTTCCCTCAGCACAAAACTCGGAATAATCAGCAAGTAAAACGTGTAACATGCTGAAGTAGTTTAACTAATGCAAAGTGATTTTCTACCCCTGATGCAATTATGAGCTATTGCTAGTTCTTCATTTAAATAAATACATTAATATTTTTTCCCCACTAGCATCCAATACCTACAATTGCTTGTATGAAAGCTTTGTTTTAATCATGCATTCATGTTCCTTGATTATGTGTTCAGAACTTATATCACATATGCATTGCTTCTGTCTATATAGTAAAAAAAAGAGAAATAATTGCAGTGAAATGCAGTGAAGTATTTCATAAAGTGAAATTCCCACAACAATGTTGCTGAGCAGGACTAAGAGCACACATTTAACCTGAAATCCATTCCAGAAGAAAAACATGTCATATATATTATGCAGTATGATAATGCTAATACCTCTCTTAGCTTTGGATCTCGTGATTTTTGTGTGTTTAACATTTTCAGACTTTGTGTTGTAATAACAATCTTTTCCATCAATTTGCCATCTAGTTGCAAAAGCAAAGCACTGCTTTTGTTTTGTTTGTTTACAGCATTCCTGCTTTACCAGAGGTGTGTTAAATTATTAACAGGTTATGTCCATGTTCATGGAAAAAGCTAAATTGAATCCAGGACGATGTGGGTTTATTAAAAGACTGGCTAACAGGTTCGCTTTGCCCACAGAACTCTGCACTGTGGTCTGAAATATTCCTTTTCCAATTAAAGCTATTTATTTATTTTGGTTTCCAGCAGTCACCGTGAATTTTTGTCAGTGGTATTTTTTCCACAGAAATGCTCTGTATTTTTGCAGGACTGAAACTGCATGTTTAATTGGTTATTTTAACACCTTTAGTGCAATATCTCCGTGCTTTAATAGGGCTATAATTTTTAAATGTAGGTCTGTTATTTTCTATGGCATGAACATTGGCAGACTTCTCAAGTGTCTTTCTTCTCACTGGTGTCTCTGATTTCACATTAAAATCCCTCTTTGTCCCTCCTTAGTCCCTGCTGATGACCCTTATTAACCAGAAGGAATTCTAGAGCTGAAAAGCTTATCAGGTTAGAAAGAGGCAGGTTACAAAAATGTGATTTTGTCAGAACTTAAAGTAGCCATTAGGGTAAAGAAAGAAAAGCCTATGGTGTTGCACTGGGCTGCATAAAGTATAATCAGCTATAAGCTGATTTTTTTCTAAGCATTTTTTTTCTGCTGTGGTGGAATGAAGCATTAGAAACATTTAAGTTTTATTCCACTAAAGGGTATCAACTCTGTGCAATATCTTGCTTACCTAGCACTTGAGTGAGCCTTCAAGTCAGCAGGTCAGGTCTCATAGATGGTAAGAAGAAGGTCATCTACCTGCTTTCCAGATGTGTTTGGGGGAAACTCTGTTGAACTCTTGCCCTTTTTCTGTCCTATCTAGTAGAAAAGGATTTGAAGGATTGAGGGAGAAATAGCTGTATAACTGGCTCATGCTGAATGCCTGAGACCAAACCTTGCACTGCTGTCGGCTGGTGTCATGCCATGGTTGGCGAGGGGAACTCTCCTCATTGATTTTGGCTGCGACCTGGCTTTTTGAGTTATGCCTCTTTAGATAACAGAGTTTCACTGACTGAATTAGAACATCTTATGTAGCTTTCAGAGCTTTCTATAAGTAAATTCAGCAAAACTGGGCTGATTGTGGTAAGAAAAATCATAGTATTATATCCTAAAATACAGTGTGACTGAAAAAAGGCTAGGATTCATAATATGCTTAGCTACTGAATGGGGAATTTGGTGGGAAGTGCTAAGGACAGAGAACAAACACAGTGTTTTTGTGTCTAGCGAAGAAATACCAGGTATTCCACATTGTTCAGTGATGGGGAGATACTTACCAAAGTAATAATAATTCAGGCTAGAATATCTTCAGAAAGGATACTGAAACCCAGGGAAATGTCACTGCCCTTATCACAAACCTTTCACCAAAATTTAAGAAATATAGTTTCAAGTCTATAAACATACCATAAATTTAGACATATAAGAAGCTTGATGTATTTTGATTCTCCAGGAGGAGATTAAGAGGTGAACTGCTTATCATTTACACTTATGTAAGTAAGATATTTGTGGAGATAGGTCTTTAATGCAGTGGAAAGCCATAATGGGATCCATTGGTCAGAAAATATGATGGACAAATGTGTGGTTTTACTATTGAGGGTGATTAATCCACAAACAAGTTTAACTTGGAATATGATGGCTTTTCAATAGCCTGATGTCTTTGAATCGATACTGGATATTTTTCTCAGAGGTGGGCTGTAGTTCACTGAGGCATTATAGACTTGTTGCAAGAGCCAGTTGTTAAAGCTCTGTGGGGAAAAGACAGATCACACATATTGTATATCATAAGATATCATAATCTACCCTTCTGATCTATGAATCAATTATGTTATCTTGACCAGCTCTAAATTTTGATTCCTTTTTATCTGACCTGGGTTTGGGTACAAGAAGCTTTATGCACAAGTCTATGATAAAATCAGGGAGAGGGTCAGCAACATTTCTTGTGAAAATTTATAAACTACTAATTTTTCTGCTTTTCCAACATCAACTGTAAAGGAAATGGACCTTGAAACCCTCAGTAGTTCCTTCCTGCCATCCTGACCAAGATCAGCTGGTACATGATAACTCTTGGCTGGGTTCAGGGTTCACTGTCACAGCTACGTAGAGATGCAAAGAAGACAGTTTTGCTCAGCATGGACCCCAGTGAGAGTCGTTCAGGCTAAGCAGAGTATACAAGAGGATTTGTATTTCTTCTCTATTTAACATCTCATTCCTTTTAAAGTGTGTCCTCTTTCAAACAATACTGTAAGGGAGGGGAGTGGAAATAGAAAAGATCAGTATTAGGAGGGTTTTTAATTTGTATCCACTTAAACCAAGAACGTAAGTGAGGATTAAGCTATCTGAACAAATAGAAAGCTTTTTCTCCAGAAGTTGAGACATGAATCAAAGGAAAGTGAAAATACCTCCTTTACAAAAGTATGTTATTATGTTGCTGGTGCTATTGAAAACACTTGTTTTATTCAAAAGCCTTGTTATAAAACCTTCATGGGAGTGAAGAGATGGCTGGGAAGCAATCCCCATAAGCCATAATTGGAGGATCATAAATCTAACATATTTTTCTGCTCCTGGAATCTGTACAATTTCTTTCTCTCATCAAGGATTAAAATAATGACAAAATTACAATCATGTTGTCAGAGCATGGTCCATACTTTAATTCAAAGTTTGTGGGCTAATCCTGACAGTGGTATAACTACAGTGAAGTTTACTGAAGTTACTCCACAGAGGGATTAGATGCTGTTTGTGTCCTCATGCTTCTGCTTTCGTCTCTGATAAGATGTCTTTATGTACTCAGTAAGATTTTTTTGACTGTGGGTGAAATATTGACTATAATATTGGTTTTAACACTTTGAGCTGCATCTTGATTTTTATTTTGTTTTAGTAATATCTTTGCCAATTGGCAGCAAACTGTGGTGAGTATGTTTAGCTTCTGTTTAGGCTGCAAATGTGTAATGAATGTATACTCCCCAAGTAAGCAGAAGCTGAACTCTAGTAATTATGATTAAAACGGTTTGGAAATAAATTGTGTTAATTTAAAGTTTAATGAAATTCCAAAATTCGGATTTTACACTAAAAATTATGCTTGCAGGATCTTGAACCAGCCCCCACCTCTGATGAATTTGTTCACATCACAGTGCTGTTGTTTGTGTGGAAATCTCAGCTTCATTTTGCTGTGTAATACAATTAATGGCATGAAAACACTACGGTCTTGAACTGTGCACTTCACCTTTACAAATGGTTAATACATGCTTTTTGATATGCAAATAAGGAGGAAAATGGAGGAAAAAAAAAAAAAGAGTGTGGGGGTATTTCTAGTTCTAAAGGCTTTGACATATTACCAGTGAGGAGAAGCAATATGTTCTTACACCCCAAGCGCAGTAATATCTCCTGTGTCATCGCGTTACAGAGGGATTACACATATTTAGGTATCCTTTAGGGAATTTAAGAAGAAATGCGAGACATATGTCATACTGCTCTTACCCTTAAGATATAGAGGCACCTAGAGAAACCAGACTGATAGCTGTGTGCATTTATAGAAGTCTTCTTATGCTTGGTGAGCTGTGCATAGTGCAACACCGAGTGAGTTTCCTGGAAAATGTAACACCCCTGAACTGTTCCATTTGCAGCACAGAGTGTGCACCTTCCCAGTATAGTCTGCAGGAAGTGAAGCAGCCTTTCTGGGACAGGCTGGCAAGTGTTTGCGTAGCTGTAGGTGCAGGTGCACAGTGACCCACCAGAATGGGAACAGGGAGATGAACGAATGGTGTATGGCCACCATTATGGCCATTTATATGTTACCTTTGTCCATAGGCCAAAACTGTAGGGTGTCACAGCAGTTTTTTTTTTTTTGAGCAGTGTTAGAGCACACCACCCAAGCAAGAAGAGGAGTGTTACCTGAGCATGGAGGGATAACAGGGAATGGTCCCTTCATCTTTTGCAGACATTGGATTTTTCCCAACATCTTGGAAATCCAGTCATTAGTGGATAGAGAGTGAGATTTCCAGCTGTTTGAGACTGTATATATTCATGTTTGTATAAATAGCCTTTAGTTTTAACCTAAGCAGGACCTAGTTCAATATCTGTAACACCTGTGGCAATTAAAGTAGTTATTTAGTGTTTGATTATATAAAGCTCACCTCAATGAACAGCAAAACTCTCATGGGTGTCTGCAGGATCAGGTTATTGCCTCCTGTTCTTTGGCTACCCCCTGTCAAATGGTGGCTCTTCTTTGCTTGCAAGGCAAGCTTCCAGGCTCTAATGGTTGCCAGCCAAGGAGTGTTGTTTACCTTTCCTGCCCTTGTATCCTATTTGTCTCAAGCTCTTGACAGTGCTGTCTGTCGGTGTGGCTGTTCTGTTTACTTTCTTCTATATTTCCCTTTGAAAAGAAGAGAAGGAATATAAGTCATCAAAGCCATGATTATGAAAATATGAAACCCTATATCTAATAAATTGTATGTAGAACAAAAATAAATTCAATGCAGTAAGCAAATGAGTGAAGTTTTGTGTCACTGGGGAAGTGTTCTTTAAAAGCTGTGACAGAGATGAGTAATATTTATTTTAGTTGTTCTCATGTTTCATAGTTTCTCAGACTGCAATGCCAAAAAGGCCTATTAGTATCATCTAATCTGGATCTCTCCTGCATAAATAGAATTTCACCCCCTAATTTCTGTGTCAAGACTGATATTTCTTTCTCTAAAGATGTATTCTTTTAGCAGCTTTGTGCTTGTTAATAGTTATTGATTTAAGCGTTCTCCTTCCAGCTCTTAAAAATACTTTGTTTAGAGGGGGAAAAAGTACACTTTGTTTCTTGTCTGAACAAAATAATCTTCTTTACTCAGCGTGGCATTTCTCTCCTTTCTCTATAAGGAGAAACTTCTACATAGCAGCTCAGGACATTTCAGGAAATATTCTCAATTGTCAGTGGAAAAACCCTATTGATTTCAGGTAACAATTGGAGAAAACAAAACAAAACAACAACAGAAGAAAACAAAAGAAGATGTGAATACCTGACATATGATTAGCAGAGTCAGCAGCTTCACTCACTTCTCTAATTATTTATAGATCAAAGGACAGGTTGATAGCAATCACTCCTTCCAAAATAATTATACTGTCCATGTTAGCTTTGCTTATCCTTCCAAAACAGTTTGAAGAGCTGACTCCCTGAAGTATTTATTCCTTAGTCAAAAAGACAGGAAAAAACAGCGATGGTGGTATGGCATGAGTTTTCTGAAGTGCGTTTAAGGAACCAACAAGGAGAACTGGAAGTGTTAGTCAGCTCCCAGAGCTGCAGTACCACTGGTGTTAGGGAGACTTGGTGAAATGAGTCCTATTATTGGAGTGCTGGAATGGAGGACTATGGGCTGATCAGGAGGGATAGCCAGGGCAGGTGAGGAGGCTGTATTGCACTGTAAGCAAGAAGTTTGATTGCACAGCCCTTAGAGTTAGTAATGCTGTAGTAAAAGGCCTCTGGGTAAGGATTTGGGGGATGGAGAACAAAGGGGATGTGGTAGTGGGTATCCACTACTGATCACCCAACCAGGATGTAAGCAGATGAATTATTCTGTAGGCAATTAGGAGATATTTCTGGATTGGTAGTCCTTGCCCTTATGGGAGACTTTAACTTAACAGAAATAACTGGAGATATCATGATGATGTAACAAACATGTCTTGGAAACTCTTGACGTTTGTAAGAGAGAACTTCTTGTCACAGGTACTTAATGGGCCAGCTAGGAAAGAATGCCTTCCAAGGCTTGTTATCTGTGGATAGAGGACTCATGGGGAATGCGAGTAGGTGGCTGTCTTGGCCACAGTGATCGTGAAAAGGTTGATTTTATAATTTTCAGTGTAATGAGAAAAAAGCACAGCAGAGTTGTTACCCTGGACTTTAGGAGAGCAAATTGTAAGCTATTCAGGGAGCTATTTATCAGAGTTCCTTGGGAATCTGCTTTTAGGGGCTTAGCAGTCCATGAGTGTTAATTAGTCTTTAAGAAACCCCTTTTTAGAAGCGCAGGAGCAGGCAATTCCACTGTGTTGTAAGTCAAGCAAGCAGGGCAGAATACCAACTTGGCTGAACAGGGAACTGCTCGTGGAGCTCAAGAGGAAAAAGAAAAGCATTGTGACCTTTAGAAATGAGGTCAGGTTTCCCAGGAAGAGTACAGAGCTGTGGTTCATTTATGCAGGGAGAAGACATGCAATGGCAAAGCTCAATTAGAGTTGAAACGTCCCAGTGTTGTTTCAGTTAAGGGCTCTTTAAGGTATGTTAATAGCAAGAGAATGTGTAAAGAATATGCTAGACTGATCGACTGTTGAAGATGGTCATCTGACTAATAGCGATGAAGAATTGTGGAGGCATTCAATGTGATTTTTGCCTCAGTCTGTTATAATACCGATAAAACTTTGGCCTGACTGGTTCTTTAAGTCAGAGGATCACAAGTATGGGAATATTTGGACACTGAAATTGTAAGGGACCTGCTATATCAGCTGAATGTACTCAAGTCCAGGAGGCCTAATGGGATTCATTGCAGAGTACTGAAGGAACTAGCTAATGGCAGGACTGCTGTTGATAATCCATCAAAGGTCTTGGGAGTCTGGGGACGTTCCTGCTGACTGAAAGCTAACCAGTGTTATTCCAATCTACAAATGGGTGTAGATTTGTATCTAGTGATAGGACGCATGGGAACAGTTCAAAGCTGCACCAGGGGAGGTTTAAACTGAACATTAGGAAGCATTTCTTTGCTGAGGGGGTACAGGCTTCCTAGAGTGGTGGTCAACCCCAAGCTTATCAGTGGTTAAGAGACATTTGGGCAATGCTCTTAACAACATGCTTTGACTTGGTCAGCTCTCAATTGGTTAGGCGATTAGAATATTTCAGTTGGAAGACACCTACTACAATGATCATCTAGTCCATTTTGTTCTATTTGAATAAAGGTGGCTAAGGGAGGAGGCTATAGAGGACCTACTGATAGAGGTAGAGAAAAGAAGGGGGAAGGACTATCCCATGCGTACCATGTACACACAAAGTGTGTGATGCTCCACTTCAAATGACTTGTTAGGGGGTTTTAAAAATGCTACAGTGACAATGTTCCTGGAACACTGCATGTGCCCGCAAGTTATTAAACACTTTGCATACACTGATAGTGGCAGGAACGGAAGTTGGGAAACATCCTTCTTAACAAAGACCCAGGACTTGTAGGACCAAGCTAGTATGCTTTAGCAGTCTGAATAGTTCAGGTCTGAGTTCTACATTGATGATTATTTGAGCTGCTGGTTCCTGTACCCTTGCAGGCAAGAAGATGGAAGAGACAAGGAGGTTCACAGCTCTAGTAAAATAGTCTGAAAGAGAATATAAGGAATGGAAAGAAATAGAAAATGTACATTGTGACTACTAGAGGCTTTTATAGTAATATACGTGTTCATACAGTTCTTTGTATTTCAACTCTCAAGTGGCATAATGTTTCAAACTAACCCTCTCTAGGGTTAGGGCAAAAAAAAACAACCCACAAACCAAAGGAACAGAGAAGTAAACAGTGCATGTGGACATCTGTACTGCTTATGTTGATCTTTGTTTTTACTTCTTCAGTTACAAATGGGAAGAGAAAAGAGCACAAGGAATGGCAGCTGGCAAAAGGCATACTGTTTTCCATTTTTCATTGCTCATTTCGCATCTTTTGGGAAGGGTGCAACAGGGTTGGCAGGGCATGGTAAGCAGGAGTACTGTACAGCAAAGGAACCCTTGTGTCAGCAGTGCATTTGTAATTGAATATTGGTACATGTGCTATCATATCATGAGGTGAATGCTGTCCTGCAGATTTGTACCTGCCAAACAACATGAGAGAAAATGGTTGCTGGTAAATACATCTTAAATTTCAATAAATAAATTTGCAAATATTTATTACATTTAGAATTTGATACAGATCATGTAAAGAATTTGATACAAATGATAGTTCCATTATGAAGATGAGATTTTATTTTTCTGGAAGCGCCCAGTTAAGTCATAAACTCCAAACTTCCAGTGTAAATGGGTTATGAAGGACAGCAGAGCTTTAAGGATTTAATTTGTTTTCATTTTGTGGCCATCTGTTGTTATTTCTAAGATGTGCTTCTTAGCTTTCACCTTTGATCTTTGCAGTTCCCAGGTTTTTAAACATTTATAGTTCATGATTACATGTTTTAGTGGTGTCAGTGAAAGGACATTATCACTTTCAGTGACTTAGTGGGAGCTTATTATTAGTTTACTATCTTGAGAATTGCAAATAAATAAGCCAGTAAGTAAAAATTATGGAGGGATGGTTGTGTCTTCAAACTTGGAGGTTGTGACTAAGTCTGTGTTTCAAAGTTGATTATAATGTGCTCCCTTACAGGAAAGTTCACTAAAACCAAAGCAAGATGCCTAATAAATCACACATGAAATGTCTTTGTGGAGGTAATTCATTGTGCAAGCTTTGAGGATACTCAAAACAAGGCTGGACTGGAGTGTACCAGCAGTATTTTATCTCTTTATAGACTCAACCTTATTTTTTTTTTTTTTTTCAGTTTGAACTCAAAATTATTTTCTTGAGTAGTACCACATCTATGCATGTAAACTAATGCAGAATGTGTCACTCCTGCAGTACTGACTGGGACACAAATAATTGGTGGGATAGCAGTTAGCACTCAATCTTCTTCTCTCTGTCACTCCCCACAATTCATTTTAAAGTAGTCATATTCCTGAAATGAAAAACATACTCTTCAGGAAATGACAAAGCAAAAGAAAGAGTATTTATCTATCACACTTTCATTGTTCTTTCTTAATCCTAGTCTTCACTAGATCGTATTTCAATATTTCTTTATCACTGGTTTATATTCTCATTCACCTCACTGTGCAAAATGCTTCAATTGCTCCTTTTTTGCCAAATAAGCTTTCTTTCAACCAAGCCTATCCCAAGCCACACCTGCCCAAAAAATGTTCAACCTGGATGAAAGTATGCTGAGAATATCTCCCCTTCTTCTGTAACCTCTGCCTGGGTCAAAACAAGTCTTAAGTCACTGCATGATGCTTTTAGGACTCTGCCCTTTACATCACTTCTCTCCAGCTCCCGACACAAGGAGGCAGGGAGTGGGTTTGGAAATCAGAGCCACGCTGGGAGGGATTCTTCCGGTTAGCTGTACACAGCTGCAGCCCAGGTGTCTATGCCTGCCTTAGATGTGTAAGCTGCCTTTGCAGGCAGCAGGAAGGAGCATGCACATAGAAGGTGCTGTTTATTTCATCTTAAAATAAACGGAAAATAAATTGGATGAGTCATGTCTGAAGGGGCCAGTCCTTAAAAGGAGGTTGGGGTGACTGGCTTGGATGTGCACAGCTGCTGTAGGTGTGACTGCTCCTATGGCTGCTGGTGTATAAACACAAACCTCTGCAGCTCACATCCTCCATCACTCAGAGCAGAGTAGAAGCAGAAGGCACCATTTTGCTGCTATATCTTTGGTGTACCCTGTTTTTAACCACTGTGTGCAGTTCTGGGACAATGTCAAGACAGACATAGAGGAGTTAAAGGAGATGCAGAGAAGGACGAGTAGAATAAGTAATAGTGTGTGACAGCTTCCTAATGAGGAGGGGTTAACAGATGTGGGATTCTTCAGGTGGAAAGGAGAAGGCTGAGGATGTAGGGGTTTTCATATTGCATCTCTGTGGGCTCGTAAGGAATTCAAGCAATCAGGGTCTGTTTGTATGACAGTTTGGGGCGTAATCTGCAGAAATGAGCTGTGCTTGTGAGGACTCGATCATCCCAAGAAACAAAAACCTTAATCCCAGGTGACTGGGGTTTCCAAAGTCACCAAGGAGCTAGAGAAGGTAAAGGCAGAAATGCTGCTATTCACCAAGCCCTGTGCTGTTGCATCGAGAGGGCAGTACCAGAGGCAGGAATGTATCTTCTGACACAACTACAGCAAAAGCTGTGGGTGCTGGGGGTACACAAAAATAGCCTGTAGAAAGCAGCCTGGCTTGTGGTTCCTTAGTAGTGTCTCTCTTCTCAAGTCAGAGGCATGATACTGGGTTAGATGAATTACTGGTGAGACCCAGTGGGGTATATCATAACATTTCCCACCACTGACTGTGTAAGAATTGAAGAGTAGCTGTGTTCCTAATTTCTATTTCTTGACAATTAATATTGTCTGGCATCAGTCCCAGGCTGGGTGCTATGGAAGCAGCTACATCTGGTGTTTGTCTGACTTTCTGGACCACAGGGGTCCACCAAGAGCTCTGTCTTTACTAGTGAGGTTTTGTTCGTCAGCCTAAATGACCTGGGAGAGAGCAAGTTCTCTCCCTTGTAATGAAATCAATGAGAATTACGGGTGCTGAGTGTATTCCAGCAGGTGTTCGGCCTCCCGCAAGGTCAGGCACTTGGTTAATAGACTGGAGTTGTATAAAATGGTGTATTCTATTAGCAGCCAGGGCAAAAATCAAAAGGTAGAAAAGGACATTGGGCCGAGCTGTCAATTACATATCGGAACAAGAAGAGAGAAACTCACTGTAGCACTTAGAGCAGAAGGATTTAGACAAAAGAGAAAAAAAGGGGCTAATGTTTATTGCTATCAGATTTATTCTGCCTTTCAGAATACCAAGTATATTTAGTAATGAAAAATATCTGCAGCTTCAAATGTATTAAAGAAACAGCAGTGCATAGCCACATTGCTCAGGGACACTGAATCCTAACTTGCTTCCAAGTTTGAACATATTCAGGCTTAGGTTAGCCTTACATATTTAGGTAAAGTTAACATGATTTTGGGTGCTTACCTGCACAAAATAAGCACGCTCCAAAAGTCTGGTCAACTCAGGTCAAAACAAAAATCCATAAAGCTTTTGAAATGACAACTTCATGGAGCTGGTAACCTCCATTTGACCATTCACCACACCAGTGATATTTGCTAAACTTAATTTAGGGCATCTATACAAGCCTGTGTCTCACAGTAGCATAATTAAATTCATAGAAGCTTGTCATACTTTTAACTTTGCAGCTGGATGTAGCATTCAATAAATAATACCAATCTCATACCACAAATTGACTCTAATGCAAACAGATACAAAAATCAAGCCTGTTCAGAAGAGGTTATTAACCACATAATGGAAACAATAACTGACCTAGAATTGCTCAGCTAATCAGCACATGTTATTATCCCATTGCCTTTTCCTCCAAGTTCTAAGAGACCAAATTAGAAGTTAAGTTACCAAGTTCAGTTTAATTCTTCTTCAACAAAAGCTTCGGCTCTGAAGGACTGCAAAGTCCTATACCATGTCTTGCATTCCAAGAGAGGTTGTGCATCCCATGTAGGTATCAGGACCTCAATGCAGTTGGTAGTGCACTGAAGTGCTCAGCATCTGACAGCAACGGTGGAATGCTGCCAGCAATATTGTTCTCCTAGAATCAATTATATGAGAAATTCTAGCAATTAGTAACGCAAACCCTGTGATATTGCTATCATTGATTTGGTGAGATATTAACATTGGTAAATCTGTAGTTCCTTCATTAAAAGTGGCTCTGAAGTGCGTCTACCTCTTCATCAGGACTGCAGCGGTAGGTTCTGGGTTGCTCTGCTCCTCCTGCACCCAGGGGAATGTTTTCCACCTGTCTCAAACCCTCTGGGCCAAGAAGGATCTCCCTCAGATCTCCTTCATTTTAACTCTTCACAGTACTCCTTGCGTTGTTCTTGGGAAATGTAGCTTTATAGTTTCTCAAGAACAGGCAAGTATTCCTTTCTCATATTTGATTACTGAGCCTGTGAAGACTTCAGGGCATGCAATATCCATTGCCCTAGCACAGTGTTTTTTTTTTCACTTGTGCTGAGGCTGCTGGGTGCTTCTGCAATAGGAAAAAGATGATATTTTTCCAGTTTTCTAATCATCTGATATTGCATTCTGGTATCAAAACTCCCCTGAAGTAATTGTTCATCCTTCTGATCCCTAATTGCATTTATCAACTCAGTATGAAACCTATTGCTACCTGGAGCTTTGTCTTCCTTTATCCAAATATTTCCTCACAACTATTTTCATAATCTGCAAAAGCACCTACAAAATATATCCTCACAGGAGGAACTGTTAGTATTCTTCTTAAGAAATACAGAGAAAAAAAGTCATTGAGTTGTTATGTTACATTCAAAATTGCTGTTAATATGAAGGAATATTACTTTTCAGCATACAAATCCCATGCAGCACTATAGGTTGTGAGATAAAAATTGTTTGTATATTATTAAGTTCATGCTGTTTTGAACTACAGAATCATTTTGGTAATATTTTTCTTGGAAAATCAATTATATATAAAATTGTGTAGCAATTTAGCAACATAAACCCAGGTAATAATATAATTAAAAAGAAAATATTTGCTTGCTGCACGGGGTATTTTGTATGCATCTTAATTATGTACCTTTGCTTGCTGACTTGTATCATGTTTATGACCTTTGGGTAGGTTTAGCATCAGGCGGATAAGAAAATAGTAAAACCTGATACCATAGAGACTTTAGTTGTAATTTGAAAAATTTTTGGTATCTAGATTTTTGCTGCCATTGGCACTGTGAGTTAGGAAAATGGATAAAAAAATATATTCCTCAGCATGTAAGTCTTACATGGTAGTGTGAGGGATCAGACCCTAGGCATCCAACTGACCACGTTTTAAGTATTTTAAGCCAGACCAGCCTAAATGGTGTAAATAGTTTGACTCTAGCAGTCATATTCTTCATAATGTTTCTCTGCTGTAAGTCAGCTCTGAATTTGATCCCTTGTTTTATTGTTCATTTTAATAAAAAGGACTTTGGCAGATATTCTTCCCAGCTGTTGACATTAACAGTGAGAGATTCCATTTTTCTTCTTTTATCAGGAGTAATTTCTTTGGTTTCTATATCGGAAAGATCCTCTTTACACATCTTTTCACTTGGGCAAGCTGTTTTATTAGGAGCTGAAGATGATGGAATCACCACAGTCATTTTCAGCATCGCTGAAGTGAATGAGACAAGACTTGACCAACTTACCAGCTGAGGATCTCAGGCAGATATATCAATATTGGTCAAAGTATTTACAGACTTTTGGAGTCTTCAATTAGCTGTTGCATGTTGAGGATTCAGTTCAGTGAAGACAAACAGGCTGTATTCCCTTCAAAAGCTGGATGAGATTTACTGCAGTACTTACTTGAGGATTTGTTCTGTGTTGCAAAACAAATCAAGCACACTGTGATTATAGCTCCCAATTAATTACTTTCTGCATTGTTTCTTTACCAACCCTAACAAGTTTTTTCTCCAGGACTTTTAAATTAAGTCTAAAATCCCTCAGGGATACATGTCTTCACTACTCAGAGAGCTTGGGCACTTTCATTTTAAGAAATTAATTTTACCTGGTTTTAGGTGGGGGTGTCCACTGCTGAGTATATGTCTAGTTTCCTGTTGTCATTGCCATCTAACCGAGACTGTCAGTGGAGTTTATTCATCTGAAAAAATGCAGGCCAAACAACTTGGTTTCTGTACTCCCTATATAAACTCAGATCTCATTTATGCTGTGTAGACCTAAATATGAGATGAATGCCACTTCTGGTGCCTAAAATGTAGTTGAAAGTCAGATACCCAGGTTAGGTAGACTTGATCTTTAAACTTTCTCTTCATATGAGGTAGCCTGTGGTTCAGGGATATATGATGAATGCCTCATGTTGCAAAGATATGTCTCAGGTATTGGTGGACTTTGCTGATGTTGTCACATGGCCTTTTACTCATTTTGAACTACTGCATTTTTAAATTCTGCAAGGTTAGTGCATTATGGTTTCCTTTCCTCCCTAGGACCAGCAGGGCCTGCTTGATATATTGATGTTCCTGTTTTCTTCACTACATTCCTCCAGTCTTACATCCGTACATATATCTCCAAAAAACAAAAAAGGCTTGCTTTATGCTTTATAGTCCCATCCTTTGGGGGAAGAGAGGGAAGGGAGAAGACTTTTTTGTGACCTTCCAGAAGCAACACAATCTCCACGAGAACCTGTTTTTTTGTCACTGAATTCAACTTAAGGTCTCTGTGTTGTTAGAGGCCAATATCCATTATTCATTATTCTTTATTTATACACAGCTGAGGTCAGCGTCAAATGCTGTAGCTGGACAACTGCCAGGGCTGGCAAGTCCTTGTTTTCTGTGGAGAGTCCCACGTATGGTCGTTATTTATCAAAATGGCAACTGGCTTTTTCTGCAAGTAATGTAGGATTTTGTAGATGCTCAAAGGGAAAGTTCCCCACCTAGTAATGAGGAACCCATTTTATCCAGACCATCCCCCTGGCTGTTCTCTGACAATCATCGTATCGTGTAACAAAACTGCTGTTAACATCTGACAACAAAAAAATCAAGTGAGAAGATGAATGCTTCTTTTAAAGTAAGTAGGGATTTGAAAACTCTCCCCGACCCTTCCCCAGCTCCACCCGAAGTCCTGGTGGGAAATGCCTTCCTGTCTTTTGACAAAATCTTAGCCTGCATCACACCAACAGAAAAAAGCCCAAACAAGGTTCTTTGG
Source organism: Pezoporus wallicus (assembly GCF_028554395.1). NCBI lineage: Eukaryota > Metazoa > Chordata > Aves > Psittaciformes > Psittacidae > Pezoporus > Pezoporus wallicus. The sequence goes on along the minus strand of NW_026642717.1, from coordinate 512,962 downwards.
TGGAGGTGGATACACCAGAAAAGCGGGAGGTCGTCTGATCTATATGCCGTTGTCATCTCTGTGCAGTGGGTTGTTTTACCATCCAGTTCAAGGTATTTAGGGGTTCCTTGCCAGCAGGGATCTCTGTTTGTGGAACAGAGGCTGGTGGTGCGGTCCTGTGTGAAAGCTGCACTGAATTGACCTCTTCTTTTTGCCTAATGCCTTTTTTTCAGGCTGTGCTTTTTTTCACTGGTACCTTCTTTTATTTATACATACCTGTAGCACTCTGGTCTGAGGTGTTTCGTTGGGATCTAACCTGAGAAATTTCTGCCAGTTTGTTCAAACTCTTGCCAGCAGTCTCTTCCTAAAAGGTGTTGATTTAAGCTGTAGTCTGGCATATTTTTCTTTACGCTTTAATATTTGAAAGGGCAAAATAGAGCCTAGACCTCCTATGTGCTTTTACTGTTATAGGTATTGCAAGATACCTCCTTCTTTCCCTACCAGTCTTAATCTTACTTTGATCTGTTTTTTTTTTTCCCTTCACTAAGTATAGTGTATCAACCTTAATACCCACCTCCAGCAGTACTATTTTTAAAGTGGTTGTTATTGGATTTTCTTCCTTTTTCTACAGTGCATACTTTTCTACCTTCTTCTATGCGTCTTACTCCTTTTTGAAAGTCACATAACTGCTGGGTTGGTTTTGTTTTTCACTTTGGACCTTTTGAGTCAGTGTTTAGGTGGCTTTAAGATCCAAAATGGATCTTGAATTGAGTTGGAAGGAAAGGAGACTGGAAGGAAAATAACTCACTATTGCAACTTTTTGGGTTGGTCAGCTTGCTTCCTGATGGTTACCTACAGTACAAAATCTCTGTACTTACTCATGTGGCCCTTTCTAGTACATGATAAGAATAGATTAGAATTGGTTAACCAATTGCATATGCTTAACAAAAAAAGAATGACCCTGCCATTATATAAAAAAGAGAGGTACTAAATTTTGCAAACAATAGTTCTTCCTCTTTAAATCTCTACTTTGATTCCACAGTGTGCTGGTTTTGGTTGGGGAGAGTTAATTTTCTTTGTAGTAGCTGGTAAGGGGCTATGTTTTGGATTTGTGCTGGAAATAGTATTGATAACACAGGGATGGTTTGTTTATTGCTAAGCAGTGCTTACACAGTGGTCAAAGCTGTTTCTGCCTCTCATCCCACCCCACCAGTGAGTAGCCTGAGAATGCACGAGAAGCTGGGAGGTGACACAGCCAGGACAGCTGACTCCAACTGACCAAAGGGATATTCCATATCATATGGCATGCAAAGCTGGGTGAAGAAGAAGGAAGGAAAGTGATGGTGTTAGTCTTCCCAAGTAAGTGTTATGCATGATGGGGCCCTGCTTTCTTGGAGATGGCAGAACACCTTCCTGCCCATGGAAAGTAGTGGACAAATTCCTTGTTTTGCCTTGCTTGTGTGCATGGCTTTTGCTTTACCTATTGAACTGTCTTTATCTCAACCATGAATTTTCTCACTTGTACTCTTCTGATACTCTCCTCCATCCCGCTGCAGGGAGAGTGAGTGAGTGGCTGTGTGGGGCTTAGCTGCCTGCTGGGGTTAAACCATGACATACACTTTACTAGAAAAAAAAGCAAGGAACTGACTTTTGTTTAAGATAAACAAGTACACAAAAATATTCTTTATCTCTTTGTATTCACAGTCAAAAATTCATATTTGCAGATAATAGAAAAGCTCCACACAACAACCTGTGACAGCATAAACTTGGTTTTTGGCCAGTAGAAAAGTAATTTATTTTTCTGACCCAGAGGGAAGAAGAAAGACTTAATGCAACAAAGACAGATACCAGGACATCATTTAAAATTCCAGGACATAATTTTAGACCCTGGTGAATCGTTCTTCAGATGTCACTGAATAAGAAGAGTATGATGATAACCTGTTTCTCTGACCTAAACTAGAATGCCAGCAACGGCAAATTTGCCTGTGTGCCCCCATTTTCTGTCTGCATGAGCGAATAGGCGTTGAACGTGTTTCAAGCAATTCTCTTGTATCAGGCAGTTGGGCAGCCCAGTGTGAAATCACAAAATTAGGTAAATATGATAGATTGATGCTGAAGACATTTAGGGTGAATGCGGTCTAGTTTATACATGAGGCAGCCAGGTAAATTAATAAGGGAAATTGACAATCATTTACACATGCCAGCATCAGCAGGCGTCTCAGCAAAAGTGCCGGTGAAAGGTCACAGCTCATCTGCCGCTGAGACAACCAGCAGCCTGGCTAAAAATTATTCATTTTCAGACATTGTTTAGGTACTTTGTGTGCCGTGGAGGCAGAGGAGCTTCTTTTTCTTCTTTTTTTTAATTTTTTTTTTTAGCAGGCAGAAGCAATAAATCAGCTAGTTTAAGAAGACCCAGCTAGCCCAACGCAGATTGATTTCATGGGGAAGTCAATGGGCTAATAGAATTACAACTACCTGTCAAAATAGGGAAAACATATCTGTGACAGTGACAAAGGGCAAATCAATTGAAGAAGTGTTGGGGGCTCCTTTTTCTTTTTTTTTTTTTTTTTTTTGTTTTGACGTAGATGCAAACTACATGTGTGTCTGGCAAAGACGTGAAAAACAGCAATAGGTTTATCTCTTTATGGGAGTCACTAGTCCTGCAATACTGAATTCTGTGGACACTTTATTTCTAGTGCAATCATGAGGCTATTCCTGCGAGACAAGCCTGAAGAGCCAAATCCAGAGCTATTTGAGCAGTTTCTCATGCATTATGAAAGCTATTTAAATAGGTTTTATTAACAGCTGTAATAATTTGCTCCAGGTGAAAAACCTTGGCTCATTTTGTTTACCACAAACTAGGTTTGTTTCAATTACACACAGGAGCCTGCCAGTTTCAGGTGGTTTCTAGTGTTTGTACAGCTCAAGCAGAAAATCAGTTACAACAGTATTGTTGGCTCAGAAATTATGTTATAATTTGTGATAATTAGATAAAAATTGAGTTACTATAGAAAGTTGCCATTGTGCTGCAACACTATGCTGCTGCCTGCATAGCACGTACATAACCTATACCCTTAGTATGTTACGTATCCGCATTAGAGTTCAGAGAAGTTAAATGTAGTTAAAAATGTAACTAAAATACGTAAATTCTTATTGACACCACAGTTTGTGGTGGCCCTGCAAACGTCATGAGTACTGAAGTTGTGAGATACTCAGCATTTCATGCCAGCGCAGGCTTCTGCTCTGCTGATACGGCTCCAAAATAATAAAGAAATACTACAGGAAAGTAAGTAGGGTGATATTCCCTATTCTTCTCTCACGGCAGGCCTTTCTCAGTTTAAAGCTGCCTCTGACTTTCTATAGGGAAGACCACATACCTTTATGAATTTTGTATACATGTGTGAATGGCGACTTTGAACAAAAATGTAATCAAAATAAATTATTGGGAATCTTTCTCTTCTCACATTAATTTGGTATATAAACCAAAGAGACATAAGTCCTTTCTTAACATGTACCAGTTGGGACAATCATTGGGTGACAGAAAACTGTACTGCCAAATTCAAAAAATCAAAAATTCTCCACAATTTACTCATTTATTCAAACATATATGTGTACACGAATATACATATACACATGTGAATGCCACATTTATGGAGATATCCTGCCTTGTTAAATATCCTGAGGAGCAGTTGAGGTGATCTATTTTGCAGTGCCTCCTGTGTACAGGCCCAAATTATGCTGATTTGAAGTATCGCATATAACTAAATTGGAGAAACTTCCTCAAAGTCAATTGAATTTATATTTAAATAGATGACAAAACTTCCATTGACTCCCAGTAAGAACAGGATTTCATACAGTGTAATTAAACCAGACTGTAAGAAGATTCAGGGTCAAAATTCTCAGACCCGAATGCTTTGCTTTTCTTTCATTTCTTTGCTTGCTTTGTTTACATGAAATCAGTGCCCAGATGTGCTCTTTATCATGCGGCAACTGCTGTCGACTTTGTTGGGTCCTTCAGGCTTACATGAGTATGGCAACAGTGTCTCTGGAGGCAGAACTGTGTTTCAAATTCTTTGGAGCAAGGAATAAACTATAACATTAATCTTTTTGTAGAGCATTCTATGCATTTTTAGCACTGTGATTTTTAATAGATAGTAATAATAGCAATTTTGAAGTACCCTGCAGATTCTAGTAAAGGACTTTCCTTCAGAAACACTATCCCCTGCTGCTCGTTTGCAAATCTTCTAATTCACTGCCACATGGAGTGTCCTATATGTGTAACATTTTTTTTTCTTAAAACAGATAAAACTATATATTTTACTAACAAATGTTCCCCAACAGCATGTTACCATTTCTTCTGTGTGAGACTACAGCTACTTGAAATCTTTTCAAATAATGGTAGTGGATAGTTTAAAGATCATGAATAAGTCATTTATTTAAATTAAGCGTTTAGATTAGCCACCTGTATTTCAAAGTTTATAGATCTGTACCAAACCAGTATATTTTTCCTGAATACTGTTTTCATTTTGTGGGTTATTTAGTGCGTCACAATATCCCTCAGTCACATCATCCTTAAGTTATATATATCTGTAAGAAGTGTCTTCCCACCCCTGGCATGATGTGGCTGTGGATCTTTGTGCTGCATAGACTTCAGAAGCCCAGCGGGGAATGGCTGGGCTGGAGGTTGACAGCTCCTAAGGCAGGGAAAACAACAGGGAAGCTATTGCTGAAGCTCTCAGAACAAACGGTATGGAGTTAGATCCAAGCACTGAGTGATGACAGAGTAAGTGTCTCTCTACATAGACCACAGCTCTTTCTGGAGCCTTACTCACATCAAAAGTAGCGTGAAAACTCCAGGAAAGAGGGCAGATGTTCTTGTTATTTTCAAACCGATATATAAAACCCTGGGTAGCCAAAAAAGGTTTAACAACAGCTATGTAATAAAACTTGGCTATGTAATGAAACTTGGGAAATAGCAAGTGGCTAGGGCTTTGTCATCATGGCTTCAGAGTCATCTGGTTTATGCAGCCTGATTTGAATTGTGTATGCCACTTTAACTTTGATCTGTATTTTGTAAAGTAGGGCTTAAAACTCAAAGCCTTAGGTGGGAGAGTTGCCATGAACTTTTAATGTCTCACAAGTAAAAAAGCTTGAGGGAAGGTTTGTTTCTCCAGAAATGTCAGAAAACCCATTTATATGGGTTATATGCATGGTGGAATGGGTTATAGAGACAGCGAATTGGAACATCAAGCATCTTGCCACCACAGGTCTGTGCCTTAAAAACTTGGCATCTTTGTGCCAGGTTGTACCAGGAAGACAAAGCTACTGGGGACAGAATGTGTAAGCAGCGCTTTCTGCTCAGCACTGAATCACTCTTATGGTTGTGTTTGGCCCACTTTTGTAAACTGTGTTTCAATATGTATTATGGACCCTTCACTAACAAAGGTATTCACTTTTCTTAAATAGAATTTCAGTGAAATATATCTTGAGAGGATATATGACCCTTTTAAGGCAGGAGCAACTATTAGTTACTATAGAAGCCTAGAAAATATTCGTTCATTGCTCTCTTAAGCATGCAGCCTGAATGCCTTGCAAACGCAGCGTCGTCATTATAAATTAAGCAGAAACAAAGTGCCTGACTGTCTTCTATCATTCCAGTTTGATACACAAAATCTTGTTAACTCCAGGGCTTTTCTGTAGCATCACATCAGTGTAACACAGTGGAAAATCAGATTGGAGGGGTTGGTTTATTAGCACTTTTGGCAGGAGATCGTGCTTCTACCCGTTTTGAGAATTGTGCTTACTAGATACTCTTTTAAAAGGGCTAATGTTTAATGTTGTGCTTTAACATACATAGTGTATACTGAAAACATTCTCAGGGTAAAAGAACCCAAACTGGCTTTTAAAAGACGTAATTGGAGCCCGTTCTTGCACCATTCAAGCCACTGAGCAATTAAAAGAGCTTCTGACTCTCTGAGGTACTCAACACTTACAGTGCAGTGCTACTGGAACTGCAGATTTCCACTACATTTTAAAGGAACTGAAGAGCTCTGTGTCTATTCAGGCATTTAACAAGTGATCTAAAATGACCCTAAGCACTAAATAATGAAAAGTATAGCTAAAGGGTTTTAGCCATCTTGTATGCTCATTCAGTTTTTTAGTAATTTCATTGCAATTTTCAGATGAAAAGAATATAAAGAAGGTAAAAGAACATGAGGAAAACATTAATTAGCTACTAAATTGTTCAATTTTAGTGCTTCTTACTATAAAAAAAAGCCTTATTCCACTGAAATAAAATTTAAAACAAGCAAAAAAGTATCAAAATTGAGCAAAAATAAAGAGCTCCCTCCAAAAAAAGCTCAAGCCCGAAACAAGGCAAAGTCATTCTAATTGATATAGTTTAAGCCCTACCCACACCCGGAGAATTTATCTTCTACAAAGCTTTCACCCTAATTCATTAGTTCCTTCACAGAGTTATAAACTGCGTTAAATCTCCTGTGTAGAAATCAGCACTGTTATGGAGTTCTCAAGCAGATGTGATACAAGAGAGCCTTTTGATTTTATTTTTTTTTTTAACTCAGAGAGTAATGACACTGCAATATCATGTGGTGAAGGAGAAATAATTTGATAAACATTGTCTTTCCATTAGATTAGAGCAATTAATCTGATTCTAATTTAGCTGAAACATTACCATACTGGAATCCCTAGAGCCCGATGAATAATCTCTAAACACATTGACACACTCAGCAGACAAACATGATCTCCACTCATACTGTTATTCCATATGGTCTCCTCCCATTCTGATGGAGGGCACCCTGCTGTTTCAATCAAATAAATGTCAATTATCTGAGATAGATTTTTTAGTTCACAAGCACAGGCTTACAATTCGGCAACAGTGGCTGTGGAACAATTGTCTGCAGTTCTCCCCTGATTGTCACTGCCTCCTTTATCAGCTGCAGACCTTGCCGGATTGTTGTCAAACTTTGTGGTATCATGCACAGTTTCAAAGGCTCTCTCTTGAAATTTGTAGGCACAGAAAATCATTTGCACCTGGAGAGAAAACAACAAAACATAGAAGAAATGGCAAAGTCTTTGCTATGTAGATTTCTTTACCTTATTAGTTGGGATAGTCTTTATTGCCTTTTCTATTTGTTGTTCTAGCAGGGTGCCAAAACTCTATGTGACGAAAGGTTGCTTAGATGATTTAATAGGATCTTACTCTTCTAAGGCAATGGCTCCCAAGCCTTTTGCTTCAATGGGTTAGGAGCACACTCACCACTTATTACAGGCTACACTGCACTTCTAATTGAAAACACTATAAAGGAAGACAGGCTGAAAACTGAAAGCCCTTGCAAACCACGCTTCTGACCACTGCTACAAGGTTCAAAGCTTATCCAAAATACCCCTTTGGCATGGTAATTAGACAGCTTAATGTATTTGCCTAATGTAAGCCTTGTGGCTACTGTGGTGTCTAACACTGAGGGAGGGATGTGCAATTGAGGTTACTTATTGCCTAATAACACCTGTAGAGAGAAGCAGTCAGAGCACCCAATGGAGATCCCACTCAGTGGTGGTCAGCACTTTGGAGGCTGAACTCGTATCATGTACGACCCCTATTATTTAGGGTAACAGTTTTCTTCTCTGGATGTTCCATGTATTTGCCATTAGGCAAATACAACCAATGAGAAGGAAAGATAGATAAGGAAGATTTTGTTAAACTGTGCACTCCTCAGCTTTCAATTATTTGGATGCTCAAAGTAATGCAGCATTAGAGAGGATGTCTGTATATCTGTGTTGAAAACATCACTCGGAGATCTGACATGGAGAAAGTTTTACAAACTGAAAATTTTGCAACATTTTAATGGTACTTGGCATTCCTCTTGACCTAAATGACATGGCCATTGCGAGGAAAAAAGTTTGTTGAATTTGACCTGCGATCTGTGTGGGAAACTCTTCCTTTGATAATGTGTCTGTGGGCCAGTGCAGCATTCCTCTGGCTGAGAAAACCTTTGGCATGAAGAAGTTCTTTTAGGTCCAGTAGACTGAGATAGTTAAGTACAGTGGGAATGGTTTCTCAACAGCTTTAAGTTGTGCCTGTGAAGCTGGCTGTATTGGGTTTTGTGGCAAAGTTTTGGGGGGGTAGGGGAGGTAGCTACAGGGGTGACTTCTGTGAGAAGCTGCTAGAAGCTTCCTCTGTGTCCAACAGAGCCAATGCCAGCCAGCTCTAAGATGGATTCACTGCTGGCAAAGGCCAAGCCCATCAGCCGCCGTAGTAGCACCTCTGAGATAACATAGTTAAGAAGGGGAAAAAGTTGCTGTGCAGGAGCAATTGCAGCCAGAGAGAGGAGTGAGACTATGAGAGAAACAGCTCTGCAGACACCAAGGTCAGTGCAGAAGGAAGGGAGGAGATGCTTCAGGCACTGGAGCAGAGTTTTCCCTGCAGTGGACCATGGTGCAGACAGGCTGTGCCTCTGCAGCGCATGGAGGTTCATGGAGGAGCAAATCTCCACCTGCAGCCCAGGGAGGACCCCATGCTGGAGCAAGGGGATGGCCAAAGGAGGCTGTGACTCCATGGGAGCCTGTGCTGGAGTAGGCTCCTGGCAGGACCTGTGGTGCTATGGAGAAAGGAGCCCATGATGGAGCACGTTTGCTGCAGGACTTGTGATCCTGTGGGGGATCCATGCTGGAACAGTCTGTTCCTGAAGGGTAGCATCCTGTGGAAGGGACCCACAGTGGAGCAGTCTGTTTCTGAAGGATGGTCACCCCGCGGAAGCTTTGGTGGACACCTGATGTCTTGCCAGGGTCAGACCACCACACTGGCCTGTTTTGAGCCACTCACATGTAGTTTACCTGCTCTTTCCAGCTCTCTTCCCACTTGCCCTCCTCACTATGTTATCTTTAGCATCTATTACATAGACTTGAGATGCTGTAACACCTTACAGCTTAGAAAAAGCCTTATTTTTTCAAGATACTGGCTACCTTCCCCTCACTAACATCGAATGGACTCTCAGATAATTCAATAGCTCAGGAACAAATTCATTCATCCCTTTCTATCAGATATTCCTCTTCCCTGGCACAAGCAGCTGGAAACAGAGAGAATCGGTCAATAAAGTGGGGTGATTTGTGTGCAGCAGTTATCCATACATTTCAACAGAAGATAGGGCTTTCAAACACAGCCATATGGTTATCAGTTTCTAATCTAGAATTTTAGCCTAGCTGTAATTGTATGTTATAGAAATAAAAAGTGTCTTCTACTTTGGATTTGGACATTCTGTCACCATTAATGTGCCAATAAAGGCTTTGCTTGAGGACATTGTGGAACAACACACTTCTGTTAATGTTGCTCAATAAAACTATTAATACGATCAATTTGATTTGAAATGTCTTGTCTTGTAAAGTATCAGATCATTAACTTTAACAATGTCAGAGAGTTCTGACTATCATATTCAACTAAATTAATGTCCAAGGAATAGCTAAGAGCTCATTTTGCATAATGGAAAGTATTAATGTGCCATAGTGGAAACTATTAATGTGCTACTGGATGTAAATAAACTGAGCAACCTTCAGATGCTTCAGGAAGGATGTAGGCTTGTACATACAATAAAAAATAGGCAATGAGAAACAAGAAGCAGGGAAGGAAACAATAATGATTCTTGAACTGAAGATATGCGATAAAGAGAAATGGCACTGAACACCTGAAATTCTCTTGTAATTACAGGGATATATTGATTCTCAGTGTCTCAGAATAAGGCATGTTATATGTTTGTGGTGTCAAATCATACAACAAGGGGCAACAGCCAGAGATGGCATTAAGGTTTGTCATCAGGAAAATGTTTTTGCTGTAAGTGCAGTGCTGGAGCAGGTTACTTAGAAACACTGTGTAATCTTTAATGTTGGATATTTCCCCACAGTTGGACAAAGCTGATCTAGTGCTTGTGGAGGACCTGCTTCAAGTGGCATGCTGGACAAGGTGACATCTGGAGGTCTCTACCAACCAACACTGTTACTACTGTATAAGTCTGTGAATCAGACTTCAGTGTGTATTCGGAGAATGACAGGATGAGTAGATTTGTTAACTAGAGTATTTGAATTTGGCCTGGCATAGCTTTGCAGAAGCTCATAGGTAACTTAAGCTATATCACTCACTGGAACACCAGAAGTCTGTAGCAGTTACCTGGGGAGTCTATCTCTTTGCATCTAAGATTTGTTAGCAAGGAGAGGGGTAAAACCAAGGCAGAGAAAATAGAGGGAGAGTCTTAGGAGCCTTGGGGAGCCTGACTTACCAAGAGGAAGGGCAGGGGCAGCAGTTGCTTCTTGAATGAGTCTTCCCATTCTCCCACACAAGAAGGAGCTGCTGCCCTGCACATTTCCAGCTGTAGTGACAGTGACGGCTTATTTTCACCCTGGAAGCCTGCTGCCTGAGGCAGCTGCCTACATCATCTCACCTTGATGACTAGCTCCATTCAAGACTTGCAAACTTGCTCCAGGGAACAGAGCAGCTGTATTCAAACTATTGAGCAGACATCTTCACTTCCACCTCAATACTGAAGGCTTGCCTGTTCCTCCCTGTGGGGTGGCTCAGTGGCACAGGTTAGGAGCAGAGACAGGTGTCAGCATGGCCGTAGTCAGACATCTAATTTTTCACAGCTTTACTGAGATGCTGGGAGATAAAGCCACAAGCTGGCCTCTGAAATGTCACACATATGGAAGAGCAACTAGATGCGACCCACAGAGGCATAGCTGAGCAGGTGTCTGCTTGAATAGCAGCTGCCTGGGTAATGGCTTTTCTTCAATGCCTTTGTCAGTTTTCTCATCCAAAGTCAATGGGATCGTGGCATTGGAATTATGAAGTACATTTTTTCACCTTTGATTTTAAAATTTAAACTTTCACAATTGATACCTTTTTCTTTTAAAATACTTTTTTTTTTTTTCCAGAGTTTAACTTTTGTTCATGGTGTTTTGGTTAACATCACAATTTCGATTGTTTTTCTTAGAAATCACTGGCTCTTTTGTTATTGAGTTCCTTCCTTATAATGTTAGTGATGCAAAAGAAACTTTCTGTGTTGTGGGACTGAAGAAGCAGGCCCCATTCACAACACAACAGTCTGTTAGCAAATGGTAAATATGACCTATGGATGTAAGAGTCGAAATGGATTTTTTTTAACCCTGATCTATTTTCAAGATGTAACAAAATTGCTAGGTAGCCTGTGTGTATCCAAAGTCTGAAATACACTGGGAGCTGAATACTGTCGACAATACCACAGAAGCCTGATTTTAGCTCCATTGCAACACAGCGGAGTTCTGCTTTCATGGTGCATTAATTCAACACCTGCAGGTGCTCTCTTTCCTTGCTGAAATTACAGGCTGTCTAGCGGGTAGTTAAAGCTTTGGACTGCAGTGTGGAGTAAAGTCATGCAGTCTTTATTGATCCACACAGGGCCAGATCCTAATAGCATGAGGTAAGTTACTGATGCTCCCTCATGTTGCCTAAAATGGAGACAAAGGATGAAACAGAGCTGAGATGTTTTACTGACATGTCCAGTTTTTTGAGTTCTTCACCTTTAGCCAGTCACCTTCAAAATAGTAGTTTTTTTAAGTTCAAAATCATGGTGCTGGAAAATGATCAGTATTCAAATCTGTTTATTTACGTATCAGTTGAAAGTATAATTTAAAAACAGCCCCAGCCTCTCAAAAAAGATTTTGAAGCACAGGACCACATGAATCAGAGAAAAGCCAAACCAAAAGCATTGCTTTTGTTGTGTGCATTAATACATTAAATTAGAATCATTAGAGAAGCTAAATTTAAAGTAGGCAGTTGACAGCATTATTTGGCTGTTGGACTATTGAACCACTTTGGCTGCTGTGCTGGTAGGAGGGGCTGGAAGAAAGAGAGAGTCTAGAGGGGAGGCCATGAATAAAAAAGACATTTATTTCAGTATCTTGGGTGAATATTTAACAGTCATAATGAGACTGCTGTGGGGCATGTTAATATGCTCCAATAGGCAATGTGTTATTGTCGTTTCCTTGTTTTAGCTAACATGGCAGTTACGTGATAAGGTCTGCCCTGCAGAGTAGAAAACAGGGATGTTTCTGAACTCAGTGAAGAGCGAGAGCTGCTGCCTCAAAGCGAGGAGGGAACCCACTCTCTTACGCCTGGACCAGCAGTGCTGCAGGGTTCCTGAAGTGCCTCATACGTGACATGCACTGAGTTATGTCTCTTGGCTGGTTTCTCACCTTCAGGCAGACAGTATCTCACCAGAGCTTTGAATTGAGAGCTGCTGCACCACCGGCAGCACGTGCTTGGTGGTATCTGGTCTCAGTGGTGGAAGACTGTGCTGAATTCCTGCTGGTGTTCACACTGAGCCAGTTACCTAGAAGTCTTGATATGATTCAGTTTATCAATGGAGGTATGCATATAGCTGCATGTATTGTTCCACTGAGTGGTGAACAACTTGCATAGAATTAATGGCAACTAGTTGTATGTTGTAGATTTGGGACATAAAAAATCAGACTGTAAGGCACTGAAGAGGGTTGTACCACATGGCTCGCTGCCTTTCTGTCTTGTCCATGATGGCCACCAAAAGGAGATGTCTAGGAAAGAGTATAAAACCAGGGTGCGTGATACATGACACTTCCTTGGGTACTCTTCCCGCTTCCAGTCATTTGAGGCTCAGAGACTTCCTGACCTGGAGACGTTTCTTTTAATTTATAGCCTGAAAGTATTTCTGCTCTGTGAACTTGCTCTGCCGCTCCTTGAATCCATGTAAGCTTTTTGCATCTGTATCATCCTGTGGCATGGAGTTCATCAAATGCACGCGCTTTTCTAAGGTCACAGCCTCATAAGTCAGCCTGACTCCTCATGTCCACAGTGTTCAGTCCCCCATTGCCATCACAGCAGGATTGTGCTTCAAAGCCAGCTCTTCTTCAGTACCCTCTCTCTCTCTCTGTACCTGTTAATACATGTTAATACTGATTAATGCACTCGCCACATATGGTGTAGGCACTTATCTTATTCCCTTATATCTGGGATGCACATTAATCAACAGTGCAGCATGGTATAGTATGTCATGTCTCATTGCTTAAACATTTTCCTACTCCCTTATGTTGTTTTTAAATTGAAGAAAACTAAGTACTCAGACAGAAGTAATAGATCAGTATAACTGGATTTGCCTTAATACACCCCAAATGAATTTGCCCAGAAGAGTTTCGCAGAAAATCTTTTCTGGCATACAAAATCTTTTTGGGGAGTTATATCACTGAGGATTACTTTCTGCAAATGCAGTAAAACCCCAAAATGCCCTTTGTTCTGTTCCCGTGTCTCCCACAAGATATTCTTTCTCTCCCTCCCCTTTCCCATTAAAAAAAAAAAAAAAAAAATTAGGTTACTGGCTTCAGAAAGACAGCATTCCCACTTTCCAAACTTTTAGTGTCCCAAACAGTGTCCTGTTAATAGGTTATGGGCTAAGTACAACTATGCTATAGCTTAGTTCAGTTGAGCTCAGTGATGGTGGCAGTCAGTTTCCCTGATGTAAGTCACCAGAAATCAGGTGCCTTATCTGAGTGGCTGGTTCTGTAGTAAACACAGGGATGGGTGCCTCCTAAGAGAGATTTATTTTGCCCTGTGGTAGGTGTTTAAAATCAGTCTCTAGAGATGTCTTTTCTGCTCTATTGATTAGAGTTTATTGATTCATTGTAAAATAGATTAGACTACATATTTCCTCTGGGAAAAGTTAGACCCTGGGACCTGCAGCTTAGAGGACAAAGCAGTATGATGGAGAATTATTTTAGATGTATTTGGTTTAACAGGCTTCAAATATATAAAAATTCATATTCAGTAGACATAAAAAAATGGAAAACCCCCAAGTTTTCATAGAAGTATAATGCACAGAACACAAGCCAAAAGGGCTTATGGGCCAAACAGCAGGTCCTTCCACTGTGAAGAGTTACAGGTGTGAATTGCTCTTCTATAGCCATATGACTAATTTCAATATCTAACTGATCACTGAATAAATATTGTTACTGGTCTTACTGTAAAGTGAAGTGTTACTCACCAAGAGCGCAAGTGAAGGAAACTATATTGATTTGGTGTGTCAGTGACAATAATGAAAGATCAAAAGAGTTAAAGACGATCACAAGAGGTTCTGTACTGTGTGCTGTACTGTCTGATCTGTCTCTAAGGTACATAAAGTTTCTTTTCTGAAGTACATAAGGAGTTTCTGAGATTATGGACACAACTATGTCTTTTGTTACTTAAGAAATTTCTGAGCTCATACACAGCCTAGTAATTACATGCTATATTTTAACATGATTACACAAAATGACCAGGTTATTGTTGCTCATGCAGTCCTTACCATACCATTTTATCACTTCTGAGTGCAAGTTCCATGGTCCATTAATATAGTTTTTGATTTTCCTTTTTTTTTTTTTTTTTCTATTCTGTCAAATAAGCCTGTAGCTTCCTTGGTGTTTTTATCTTCTAGATGTGTGAAGGCCATTATCAATATGTCTTTCAGACTACTGGTACTATATGAATATCAGTTAGAAACTATGATGTTCTTACATTGACTGCAAATCAGTTACTGTGAAATAATGGATCAGTCAGACCTTCTGAGCATTGCAAATGTAGCTTGTGATGTGAAGAGTAAGTCCAGAATAACTTTGATGCAGGAAGTATTTTGATGCATAATTGAGAGCTTTTTCATGGAATGATACTTTCCAGAGTATTTATGCAGTGCCTCACATCTTTAAGCAACCGTGTAAAGAATGAATTATCCTCCTCATCAGTGTCACTACATCCTATTGAATAAGTCCTCAGGGCACTATAAAGAAGGTTATCCTGCAGCCTTCAATAACAAATGGAAGAAGGATTTCCTCACTGACTTTTATAAAGTTTTCAGTAGTGTCTTGATTTGATTCTGCCTTTGTGACAGTGGTGTAGTGTTTGTGTGACTACTTCAGATGTTCAAAGGCAAGCAAGTTTGTTCACAAGTCCTCCCACAAGAGGACTTTAGGAGCTTGCTGGGTAGTTTGGTAACTTCTCAGCAATCCACTGCTTTCCAGGGTACATCTGAAACTGTACTTGCTTTGAAACCTGTGTCAGGACTGTCCATAGGAATGCCTATGGGATGAAAACAGGCCAACCTGTTCTTGCTTTAACCAAAAATTACTCAGGTTAAGGGCAGCTTGTATAGCTTTCAGCCACCTCAGAGTATTACGCAGCATCATTTTGTGTATGGTTACCCATACCTACTTAGACACCCTGTGTCTCTAGATAAATATACAACCCTCATCAATGTATGATGTGAATAACTCCAAATGTTAAACTATTACCTAGTACTCCCCATGAGGTAAGAAACTAATGGAAGTTTCTTATAAGGCAAGAAACTGAGGCTCAGAGGCAAGACAGTTGAAGATACTGTTAAAGATACTTCTGATATGCATAGAATGGGGGGTCTCTGAATGCTAGTAAACTCTTAGCATAAAAGATGCTAATAATTTCACTTGAAGGAACCTGTTGAATGATGTCAGGGAATGACCCCTCCTTACTAGATATCTGGGATCAACTTTATTATCTTTTTCTTGCCTTCAGTTTAAATCAATTAGAAGGAAGGGAGGGAAACTTGTTCAGTAAAAAAATATGCTAACTATAAATCCATTATTATTCTTATCTTACTTTTTTCCTTTGGTCTGAAGATGCCTTCTTCACTTACTAGTGAAAGAGCCATCTTCTATGAGCACCTTTTGGCTTCAGGGCAGCGGGTGATACAGGAGGTGAATGCAGTTTCACGAATGAATAAAGAGCTCAAGGCACAAGTCACATGGACCCTCCAGGTGCCTAAATCACTTTGGAAATGGGACAATGGGGTATGAGAGTCAACAGAAATAGGTGAAGCTTTGCTGTCTCAGGGCTCTTTCACAGTTTGCCACTTCTGTGACAGTGATTAGTGAATTTCATGTTAAACAACTCTTAACTACCTTACTTTTCAGACCTGCATATTTAAATAAGCTATAGTTGCCACAGGAGCATTTCAGTGGTGATCTTGACCATGACCAAAGCAGCTGTAGCAAGAAGGGTTATTATCTACCTCTGAAAATAACACCATTGGCTCCTAAACTGGCTTCTAGTTACTTTGCAGGTCAATCCTTCTGAAAAAGCCTTGTATTTGAGTCTTGTGTATTTATTTAAAGTCTTGAAATTTGACATTTAAGAGTGTAGGGGCAGATAGGCAATGCCTCCTCTGTTCACAGAGAATGGAAGTTCAGAATGCATGGTGTAGAGAAGCATACTAGCAGGGTAAGACACAAATCAGATCTGTCCCACTTGGAAAAATGTTTGACATGAGCTAATGAGCGGTGCTGACACTTTGAGATCGTCAATTTATGTGCAATAAGGAGCTGCATTTAATGTGATAATGACAGGCTAATTCGGGCCAAATGTGCTCTCCATTTTGAGCACATCTGGTATGGCAGAGTAGCACCCAGAGAACCAGCCTGCACAACAGATCCTATGTATATGTATGGGAACTCCTGTTCCCTTCAGTGGAAGTCCTCTTATGCATGTTATATGACAGGGCAAGGTTTTGATGTCAGAAATGGGTGCTGGACGGTTCTACCTCTTAACCACCCTCTCTTATCCCTCTCTGGGTTCCAGCTGAGCTGTACCCAGTCAGGAAGATCTCTCCACCCTTTTTCTTTCTTTTAACCTCTGTGTCCAGTAAAGTAATCTTCCTTATGCCTGATGTTATATGGGAAAAAAAGGACTTGTCTTTCATACCCCTTCAGTAACTAAATACAGAGGAGTGAAATTCAGAATTTCTAGAAGACCAAGTAATTCCTGAATCATACTTACAAATACTTTTTACGTGTCATGATTTCCTTACTTATTCCTATGGTTCACTCACTCACTGGTGATGAAGCTTCTTGTTACACTGGATATAAATTGTGGTTTGGCTTTTTAAGGTCATGCATGCTGGTGGTTTATGTGAAAGCATTTCCCTGGTCCTAAGCAGTGACTTTGAGGTGCCTTTGACCCCTGTCCAGCAGCATACTTTGAGCAATGCTTTGCTGTTCCTGTCACTGGGACACGGTACTTGTTCTGTTTCTCTTTATTTGTATGCTCCTCATGGTGAGACGTTTTGTTTCCCACCCCTGGGAAATAAAAGTACCTGGAAGAGAAACTCAAAACTCAACCAAAGGAGAAAATGGAAAGAAACGCTCAATGATATCAATCAAAGAAGACATGCATAAGCTGAAGGAGAGGTGAGTTGTAGATTTCCACATTCAGAGGGTACTGCTTACCTTGTACCTTTCTAACTTGTTAGTGCAGCTGCTGATTCAAGCAGTATTTCTGGCAATTCTCATTAAGGCTCTCCTGCCCAATGTCAGTGTGCTGCCCATATCCTACAACACAAAGACTAAACCCACTTTTGCGCTGCATACGCTAAAAATGTGGCTGAAATGCTACCTACTCATAAGAGATGAAAGGAATCAAGAAAATAGCCTGTGTGGGAACTAGTCTGATATGAACTCCTTCTATGACCTTTATAGCATGAAAATCTGATACTTCTGAGAGGAATAACACAAAATGTTTCATAAACATTTCTTAGGCATTAATATAAAAGGAAAAACTTTACAAGGGCTCCAAACATCAGCTAATCTCATTACCTTTTATTACTTCTAAAGGGGGTTTTTATAGAAGGCTTTTGCTTCTTAATTGATAATACTTTTTTAAGAGAAAACAAAACAAAACATGAACAAAAACACTAGATCTAGAAATGTTCTGATTTACTGCAACAGCAAAGACCTCCTGTGCTTTAGCGAGACCTGTGTTTTGCTCCATGTTTTTATGCTCCATGCTTTCGTCATGCTTTGTCTCTCTGTGTTTAAATTAAATCCCATAGCTAGTGTTGGGTCGATTTCTGGTAGAGCACAAGTGGCATAAAGCCAGTTTTTCTTGGTTGAGAAAATACGTTCCCTCTGTGATAGTGTCTTTTAAAAAAAGACGCTATCAGTAAAGTAATCAGTGAAGTAAGAAACAGCAAGGTAGGTCCAATAGTCACACCAGAGGGTCTATTCATGTATAAGAAAACTGCCTGCTTCTCATAACACCACCATAATAGACCACGGATATTTTTTGTTTTTAATTTTATGACAGCATGGGCTCTGTTCTGTATGTACACTATAACACTCCTTGCACAGACAAAGTGGAAATGACATCTATCCAAACACACTGGCTCAATGAGCTTTGGTTTTGATGACCTTATGCCTTTTTGGTCTTCTGGTTTAACTATAGTACTTTTATTTTTGGCTTTGAAGCAGTTAAATGTAGTCTGAAAGACTTTTCTTCTTTCCTGCTTTTTTTCTTTTTCTTCCTTTTTTTTTTTTTTTTTCCTTCTCATTGTGTAAAAGTTACTGACTATGTCAAGGACAAACACATAGGTTATGGACTTTTTTTTCTTTCCTATTACTATTTTTATTACAAAGCAGCCCTGAAGACCTTTTAATTCTCTTGATTGTTTAAAGAGGTTTCCTGAAAACATGACATTTCAGATGTGGAGATAGGTATAATTGAGTGCAAAATTCTGTTTGCCAGGACTTTACTGCAGTAAGATCTTAAGGAATTCAACAAAATGGAAAGGGTCAGTAAGGGTTTAGTGGAATTTGATAGGAGGCCCCATACAAATATTCAGATGAAACTATAGCAAATTATTCTGTGCTGAATATTATGCCCTGATGAAAATAAAATACCTAAGTTTAATCTTTCATTCAGAGTAAAGATTTGTAGTATAATGACCTAATTTAGCTAAAAAAAAGTGAAAAATAAGTAAGTCTGACAGCTGAGAACAGAAGGGGGATTAATCTCAGAAGTTGCTAGTCTTTGTTTCCCATCCTTTCATTACTGTGCAGAGCTAAAAAAGAACTAGCTGCCCTGACACAGCTCTGACTGCATTGCTTAGAAAAAGGGAGAGGCTTGGTGGAGAGAGATTTTCCATTGTTTACAGACAGATGTACTGACAAGAAAACAGACAGAAATGAAGCCGTTTGGTGCACCTCTCAGCCTGCCTGGGGCTTAGGGCAGGAGCAGGCTAACAGTGCCTACCTTCATCACCTGCACAGCAAGGGTAGCTGCAGGTAGGTGCAGCAGGGTGGGATGTCTCACAAGGTGCAGTAAGCCCACTGAGTTCATAATTATCTCACTTTCCAGTCCTATACTTGACCTTCAGTGTGCTCAACAAGAGGAGAAGGAAGCAGGTGATGCTGTGGTGTACATTAGAGTTCTGTCTGCTCTTCTGATCTCTTTGTCAGTGCCTCTTCTTGGCATATGACATGATGCCAGCTCTCATTCCATTTGTGAACATTTGTGAACATTCACAGCTCCACTATGCACTACTAATGCTGGTGGTTGCTGCCAGGCAGGCTGCTCTGCAGCTACTCAGTCCAGCTGACCAGAATGGCACTTGAAAGTACCACAATATACCTTGTACTTCTTACACCAGGTGTTTGAATTAATGCTCCAGTTACCACATTCGCAGTAATCACCACATTGAAGTATCAAGGGACAGAAAAGCGAGAAAGAAAACTTTCAATGCAGAAACAAAAGAAAGACTGAGGAGAAAACTGGATTCACTATTAAAAGATTTATAATAACATAAGCTGCCAAAAACGAGGTTGAGATGGTTAACATGTTTAGTGGCTTTCCTCACTAAAGTGGTCAGCTGTGCACATAAATTTAACACAGCTAACCTCAGATGAAACTTATAAGAAAGGAGATAGGCCATTTAATATTTAACTCCTGGATATTTTGAGGTAGAAAGGAGGTTTCATATCTCAGAAAATTCACTGTAATGTGAAGCCCGGCAGAAGCAACCTTACATGTATTAATGGTTATCTTTGATAATTCCTGGAAGGTGCACAGTCTTCCAGAAAACTGGAAAAGAGAAACCATGGTGTCTGCCTTTGAAAAAAGGTGATATAAGGAACTAAAAATCATAGAGTTGTCTGCTTAGCATCGATTTCTGGAATAATATTGGAACAAATATTCAAAATATTTTTAAACACCTGGAAGACACTAAGGAAATGAGTTAACAGCAATTATGGACTTGCCTAGAACAAATTAAGTCAGTCATCTTATTTTATTATGGAAATATATATGTATATATATACATAAAGAAAAACCCCTGCCCTTATACATAGGGAAGAAAGAGGCAATGACCTACTGCTTTCTCCTGATAAATTCTGATATTATTTTTCATGACATTTTTTAAACTAGCTAAGAAAGCACTCTATAGATTAATTATCATAAGACTAGTGTGACGCTGTTTGGAAAACTGTATTTAGAAAGTAGTTATCAAAACATTACTATCACTTTTCAGTATGTTCATGAACTTTCAGATGGTACCAACATTTAAGGAGCATACTGGAGAACAGGATTAGGCTTCAGAAAGAGTCTGACAAGTTAAATATGCAGTCTAAGCCAGCACAATTCAGATTAACAAGAATTTCAAGATATTAGGTTTGGACAGGAATAATCTTCTTACATCAACACAGAGAGATTGGAGGTTGGAGAATTGAGTATTGGAGAATAAGAAGTTAGGCTGGATCTCCTGTCACAGTTCATTGCATACTGAACAGGATTAAAAAATATAATTTTCTTGTGAGTTAATAGGATAGTTACACAGGAATATTACCTGTAGGGTATGTGAAATCCTCTCCCACTCTAGTAAGTTTTGGTAAAGGCTTGTTTGGAATATTATGCCCAGTTTTGGGTACTAACTTTTGAGAAATACTTGGCTCAACTGGAGAGATTGATGGAAGCAGTAACTGTAGGAGTAGACAATGTGATTTGTGAAGTAAGGTTTAAGAAATTGGGATAAGTAAAAAAAGGAGAATATAATTGGGAAACATAAATTGCACATCCTAAAGAACGGGGGAATGGGAAACTGTTCCCTTCATATTCTACTGATAGAACAAGAAACAACAGGCTTTAATTGGAGCAATGAGGATTTGTGTTGTAAGTTAGGAATAATGTAATGAGAGCAAGCTGTGAAGGGTTGTAGGACCTCTAACTGAAGAACTCCTCCATCAGGTATGGCTTGGGTATAGTCCCAATCCAATCCAGAAGAAGAACTGAGGTCACTCTAGTCTAATTTTCTGTAACTTTTTGCTTAGTCTATTTTTGTTTTCCTTTCAAGATGATGTTCATCCTCAAGAGTGACTGTGAAGTGAACCACATGCTAGTTAGCAGTAAAAGATTAAACGGACTTGATATGCATTTAGGTGCTCAAATATGAGCTTGTGATTCCCTTGCACAAGCTCAAAATGGGCTTTTTGCATCCTGTGTGAGCTTGTGGTGCTGGACAGACCTAGCAGGTAGATTTCAAAATAATTCTGCCCTCCTTTCAAATGCTTAACATGTCTGACGAGTTTTATTGTAGAAGTGAGTCAGAAGTCAGCCATACTCTTAAAAAGTGTTTTAGAAAACCGCAGGCTTTGGTTCATCTTGAGACATGCAGTTGCTTTAAACCAGGCTCTGCAGCAAAATGGTGCATGAAATCTGTTGCCGTTTTGGTCTTGCCTTTGCTTACTGTAGTTCAGCTTCTAAAAGAAAACTTCAACTGTCCTCACTGTAACCTTCTTACTCTTACAGTTGTAGGCTGTACTGTGCATTGGCACCCAATCTATGATCCAAAAGGTTTTCTTGTTAAATAGGTTTTCCTGTTAAATTTCAGGGTTGTAAGGTCAGGTTCCAAACGCTTGGGAGTTTTTCTGTTTCATCAGAAGACTCTGAGCTCTGTTATTAAGGTTGTTGATTTTGGCTTGTAATTGCAATCAAAGCTGAATAATTAAAAAAAGGAGCAGTGGTTCAAAATTATTACCAGTTGTAATTACAAACCAAAATCAACAATCCTACAGCCTACTGGCACCGTCTGGTTTTTTCTGCTCACTGCAACTATACTTCCCCATTTCCTCTTCTCACTCAGCACTGGACACCTTCCACTTGCTGCTTAACCCCCTTGCAGGGTATCGGACCTGGGATCTTACAAGGGGCTGTTGTTATCAGGATGTGTCCTGTTACAGGCATTCTGCACACATGTATGGGGTTTGTCATATTTTCACCCAAGAACCTGTCATATGAAAAATGCCTCTTTTTTTGAAGGAAACATCAGGTAACCAACAGAATTGATTAAAAAACCCTTCTATTTCTGTTTGTTAAACTAGCAGTTGGAAAACTGATTCTGAGTTAACAGTTCTAATTTCCGTTACTGTGTATCTAACACCTTGAAAAGAATTCATATTTCTCATTTAATAACTTGAATATATTCTTTCTGCCTATGTGAAGATTTGAAAGCATGTCCAGAGGTAAAGAACCCCTAAAATAACCTAGATTATGTGGAAGGAGACAAGGAAACATTAACATACAGAAACCAGAAGAGACTGAAGAAAATCTTTTTCATGCTGTCAAGTATTATGCAAGTTTACAATATCATCTAATGTGACTTTTCATCATGGGCTACAGAGGTAAAACATTCATAGCGTAAGACATTACAAATAAATAAGCCCAAAGTATAAATACAGAAGAAGCAAAAAGGAAGATAGTTTTTAATATTATTATTCACACTGGTCAGGGACCAGAATATGACCTCCTTCATCTCCCCAAGTATCCCATTCCTAGGCCTGTACCTAGTTTTTTAGGTTCAATTTTCTGCTTTCTGGAAAAAAAAAAGTCAATTAGGAATTGTAGTTGTTAGTGGTTTTTCACTAACTCTGGTGATGTAAGAGAGTAAGATATATACTTTTTATCATGCTTAAATCCTCGCAGAAATATTCAGGAGAATAAAGTGACTGGAGAACCACTTAGATTTTCTGACATTCAGCTCCATGAATTTCAATACTACTTTATGAAGAAGCTGCTCTGAAGTCAAGACTTCCCTCTCAGGAGAAAAGTGTATAACAAACAACAGGCTTTGTTGTTCAGTATAATCTATGGAGATATAAGACCTTACTTGTAACCTCTTCAGTTTGAAAGTGAAGCAGCAGATTGCCAGACCCAAGATGCAAGGCTGCAGGTGGTACAGAAAATTACTTTTTTAAGATGAAAATGAACTCCAGAACTGAAATGCTGATGGGGTGAAAGGAACATCATCTCCTGTAGTGCATAGAGTTTGGGTGTCACCTTTTATAATCTTTCATGAAATATCGAAGTTTAGTACCTCATGTCAAGAAGTGACTGAACACCAGGCAGGGTATCAACATGTTTAAACAGACTAGACAAATTGGTGTCTATTTAGTGAACACAACTGTGTGTATCTTAGCTGTGCGACCTTCCTGTTGTGAAAAAAAAACCAACAACCAAACATTCTTATTTGCTTTCCCTTTTATGGTAAATTAGGAATTTTAACTTTATTCTTAAAATCCCATATTAAAGAATTGGCCTAATAATTTTAATAGCATGGTAGAGATTAACTTACTTGATATGTTCTGTGGTACTTTGTTGGTAGAGGTTAACTTATTCAATATGATCTGTGGTACTTTGTATTCAAACATTTGCATAGGGGAGTATTTTCTTTAGTGTTTGCTTTTGTGGGAAGAAGTCAGGAAGGGTGCATTGTGCTTGTGGGAACACTGTTCTTTTCTGCGTGCATACTTTATATTTGATGTGATCAGGAAGAAACAGCAATAATGAGGTTAGATTTGATAATTTCATATAAATGATGAACAGGAGCTCACATACTTTCAGAATAAAACTGATTGAAATTCATTCTAGGTGGTTCCCATTAATCTTAATTGAAATTCTGTATTTTACTTTAATAGGTTGATAAATTTTAGGAAGCTGTGTTATTGTTCTTATATACTTGGTTAATTTTTAATTCACAAAATTTTTCCTGACTTCTGTATCTGGAAAGAAATGCCAACATTTCTATTTTCTATACGGGTGTTTATATGCTAAGCAGTATCTCTTTGATTCAAAGCAGCCAGAGAAAATGCAGAAAGTTCTGTTTAAAGGCAAAATTCTGTACCTGGAATAAATTTGGTAGAAGGCTTCTTTTTCTAGTTCCGCTTCTAAAACAAAAATAAATCTTTCGGTTCACAAGGAACAGGGTACTGGTAAAACAAACTGACCATATGGCACAAGCATTGCTTCAGAAAGCTGTGTTTGCTTTTTTAACTTCCAGAAGGAAGAGCTGGCATTTGTAATGCAGTGCCTGGGGGGGCAAAAATCTCAACCTTTCACTGACTTCGAGGAGACTTGAGTGTTTTCACACCTTGCAGGATTAAATCCTTTGTAAACTTGCTTATGATTAATATATGCTATGAATATCTATTAAATGTTACAGTAGGTTGATAACATCCAGCCATATCACTCATTTATTAATAGAAACTGTTCAGTCACAGTCTGAACAAAGGGGGGTGAGAGAGCAACTCAACTGCAGTTAGATTGATGATACTTCTAAAAATTGTCCAAGCATGTGTGCAAGAGCCTGTCAAAAGAAGAGTTTAATAAATGAGAAAGTGAAGGACAGGTAACTTTCCCAATATATAAAAGTTGTGCACATGCATGTGCATGCTTCATTTATTCCCTGCTCCCTTGCAGGTAAACAATACAGAAAGAGAGTCTGTATGCCATTTTGAGCTACATTGTCTGGAAAAGAAATTTGCTAAGTCAGTTATTACTGGGGTTACAGCAGCATGCTGCATACTATTGCTGAAGAGCGCATTCGCATCAGCAAATTTCCACCAAACTCAGTGGAGCGGTTCTTGCCTGTTGCTCCAAGAATCTGCTCCAGTCTTATGGACAGTGTTGGCATAGCAGGATTTTCCCCCTGGGAGGACAGGTGACTTCTGCAGGTGGGATGGGGAAGGTAGGGTGAGGAAGCAGGAGAATCCACGGACCCGAGACTGGGGAGCAATTGATGCTATATAGTTGCCTACTCCAGGCAGCTCCATCCTTCCTCTGCAGCATCAGCCCCTGTTTTCGTAGGAAATTTGCTCTTTTCAGAGGTCTATTGTCCAAAATAATTGCTGATTTTGCCTTTGTTGGAAACTGTCCCTACACCAGAGTTGGTGAAATACCATGTTACTATAAAACTCAGAGACAACAGAAAATGTAAGATAACAAGATATTTTTCTGTCTATTGATAGTGGGGAAAGTTTCCTACCTTGAGGTGCTTGTGGCAAATATTTGGTAACTTGATGAGGAATAAATTTTGAAAAACAATATGAGACTGAAAGCTGCATTTAAGCACTTGCCTTATGTGGAACAAGCACCGTCATCTTAATTTTAGGATTTGATTGTGTAATTCTCTGACAACAAAGCATAAAGCACATGGAAATGGCACCCAAGCAGAAAAGTGCTGTTGGCTGAGCAGTTCTTAGTGCCTGATCACTCCATAAAGAGGGTCTTTTCTGTGCAGTCAACTGCTCCAATTGCTCTCTCATAGCTACAGAAATTATTCCATTCATGATTACAATAAAGGGCTTGACACAGTCCACATTTCGAATAAACTGCTACAATATCTCTTTATCAGCTAGTTTTATTCATTGTTTACCTCGTTTCACAATGTGATTCATATGTAAGCATCTGATAGGTTACTGAGTAAGGATGTGGGAGTACAACATCCTCTGTATTCCGTGTTGTCATTTTGACATTATTAGTACTTATGTGACTGTAGCTCTGGCATCTTTTCTTAGTAAGTGGGTTATGTGTTGTCTATGATAAAATGCTTTATTGCTAGATCTTGGGGTTCCAGGATTTTGTTGGAATAGAATTGCAAAGACTGAGTGCTTTGATCTCTGTTCTTGAAGGTGTGATTGATATCTGGTATGTGATTCGGTATGATGTGATACATGGTTGACAGAAAAGGCTACCCTCCAGATGTTTGTGATGGCCTATATTCTGGAGTATGTACACTAAGAAAGCATCCCGGAAGCTGGCTGGCTAAACTTGGTATTTGCTGCCCTTTGAAAGGGGAAGGATGCTGGCAGGGCCATAAAGGCACTCAAATGCTCCTATTGCCATCATCACTCATGCATCCCCTGCCTATAGACAAAGAGCCCCATTTCAGCACAGCTCCCCAGTCCTGACTGTTTACTTGTGCTTTGGCTTCTGGATGGAACTTTCTGGAGACATGCAAGACCTATGCTCCATTCAGGTCCCCATTCCAGCCTCCCAAAAGGCCTTCCTGCATGAACCCCAGCTCTGACTTGTTCACCTTGTCCAATAGTCATCAGCTGATTGATAGCTCTTACAGTCACGAGGGTCCCTCTTCTCAGGCATGATGGGTCAGCAGTCTGGTAGAAAAGGACACTCCCTTTTTGGCTTCCATGGCCTCCTCTTCCCTCAGGAACAGCCCAACTCCCCTCGAGGTGGTATTTCCTGTCTCAGTTGACTCAGGCAGCTGGCCACTGTATAATGACCTCTTTGAATGGCCTGCCCCAGGTCTTATTGGCAGGAGCAGGAGCCTTTGATGATTTGATAAATCCAAAATAGATGAGGGTCATGTCACGGTCATTGTCAGGTTGGCGAGGAACTACTGCTTCATCTAATGGCATGTGGTGCCTTCTATGGCAAGGTGGATTTGTCCAGGCATGTGATGTATTTAAAGAGTGTGAGTCATCAACATCTGAAGGGACTTTAGTGCCCTCATGTTGTGTGCTTGGCATTGGCATTAAATATAAGTGAAGACAGTATGCTGAGCCATATTGGAAACACACCACTGTGCCCATAGAAGCACTGGAATATCTCAGCAATCACTTCTCATAGCTCAGTTTGTTCCTCTGAGAGTGAGGAATAATAACTTATTATCAAGTTCTGTGCAATATGAATAATGTGCAGTTCTTGCCTGTTCCCTGCATAATTTCTCCTGAAATTGTACTGTGATTTTTGCTTCACACTTTAATGCATGGTAAATTAAATTTATTTCTGAGGAAGGAAAAACAACCTCAAATCAAACCCTCAAACAAACTGAATGAATTGTTTAATAATTTACCTTGGTGGAAAATGTCCATCGATGGGAAAAAATTAACCCATCAGGGAAAATAGTATCAGCAAGTAAAGAACAGTAATCAGTGTGAAATAATTACCACAGTGCCTGAGTTCTTAGTCAAAATCCAAAAGGCTGCATCAAGTCCCAGCCTCCTCCTGGCAGGATAGAGGTCACAGTGTATCACTTTCTGTCATCTTGGCATAAACTGCATTATATGAGTTAAGAAATTTAATGAGAAGGAAAAAAAAAAGGCTGAAGTCAAAGTTTGGGTTATGTGCCTTTTGTAAAGAAAGTATCCTATTTAGAAAAATTACTCCTATTCATGAAGATTTAAGACAACACTACATAGATTTTTAGTGTAGGTTACATAGAAGGCTGCACAATATAGTTTCTTCTCCTAAGCTGAACAAACTTTGCATTCATCAGTATGGGTTTCTTGGCACACAAATGGTATTCAGGAGAGCACAAGGGAGAGGAAAGGAGAGCCAGAATAGAGGTGAAGAATGAGGCACTTGGCACTGACACAAATGATACCAAAAATGCTGATTTAGGGAGGAAAAATGTAAATAATTTTTAATATTTTTTAAAGAAGGGTGCCCAAGTTAAAGCTGCCTTGAAGGCATATGACCCAGCCTGACATGCTTTGACAGCAGAATGTGAAGGGTGTGTATGCAGAGATGAAATGTCCTTTGATGAAGTGTGCTTACAAACGGACTTTCTGACAGTGACAGCAGTGCCAGAACCTTTGAAGGTCCAGTTATTTTTTCTGTCTGGACAAAGAGAATCAGGTACAATTTATTAACTATGAAGCAAAGTGGATCTTGTTTTCCATACATGAGTGTATTTTATCCCCTCATTTCTTCAAAATCAGGGAGGTAAACCTTGCACTAACTCTGAGCAGGTAACTGCTTCAAATCCTTGTTTATCCCTGTGACACGAGCAGATACCAAACCACCACTTTAAAATCACTATACCCAGTTTGGGAATGGACCAGCAAATAGCTACCACTTCAAAAATACTGAATTGACCATGAAGTGACATCTCTGCTGGGAAGTTACTGATCACAGAGGCTGTTTGTACCTTATAGCATATACATGGCCACATCACAGAGAGCTTCATCTGCTCGTATGCCTCCTCTGACTCTCCCCACCATGGATTTCCCCTGTGTGTGCAGGAGAAGCTCTCATTTCTGTGCCATGACACAAGTCCGTGCTTCTTGGAAGATGCAAGTGGGTACTTATTAATTTAGGTACATATTGTGGTCACCTAGCTATATCTTTCTGGTCTCCCTTCTCTTACAGTAGGGAGCAATACATCTGTTTACAGCAGAGCCCTTTATATGTTTTTTGGTCCTTTGCAGTCCTGTGGGATACATCACTGTATAAATGTGTATGGATTTCTGTACACGTGGGATGTAGCGTATAGCAGAGGGGTTATTTTTGACTCTCGCTTCTGCTTGACTCCCACAGCAGAGCAACACCTGCACAGCACCACCGTTTCCATCTTCTAAGGCAGATGTGAGGAGAGCAAGGACCCTGTGGTGCTGTGCTGTAAGTGCAAGGGATGCCTGTGCTGTATGGACAGCAAGGACTGTCCCTCTGGCTGAACTGTGCTCTGAGTTTTTGCCTTTGTCAAAACTGCATTTTTAAATGCAGTATTTTTCAGTGTTAAATGCTGTGAGGGATTGCTGGACCTAATCATGACCTGTTCTGGGCATGAACTGGGACGCAAACTAGTAGGATTATAGTCCCAATTTAAACTTGAACTAAGCCTGGATTGAAAACATGCTGGTTCAGCTCCCTTCTGCAGGCTGTATTAACTTCTGAAATCAGTGTCCTGCTACACATACTCAAACCTCCAAAGGCTGAAAAGCAGCTGCTGGTGTTGGATAGGTCGATTATATTCTGCAGCAGCAGTTCCAGCCTGAAGAGCTTTGATGTCTCCCAGTGCTCTTTTATGCAGATTGAAAGCTTCATGGACTATCATCACCATCCACAGCCATGGGAGCAGGAGAATTAGAAATGGACTCTTTACAGAGGCTACCTGGGCCCTGCTGGGAGAACAGGGTGATTTCAAGGTGGAGAAGAGAGACTCGATAGCTCAAGAGTGCTGTGGATTGCTGTGGATTGCTGTAGAGGTGAAGGCTGGGAATTGCAGTAGTTGTCCTGAAAGGCAGGACTTCCCTTTGATTTCATCTTACAAGAATAGAGGCGCTCTCTTCACTAATGCAGAAAATTCAACACTGCCAAGTTCACCTGTGAGCAAAGAGCTCCCAAGAGAGGCTTAAGCCTGCTACTTGCAGATGCACTGTTTTGCTTTTTTGGATCTGCCCACTGCAGCTTCTTTATGTGCTGTGTTCTGGGTAAAACTGACCCCTGAGGAGGTAGCCTGAAGTCCATGCATAACTTACCTCTTTATTTAACCTTGTGCTGACCAGTTATGCAGGAATAAATTGAATCCCTCCTAACTTCTGTTTTCCAACATGTGTTTTTTAAAAATCCAAATGAGCTGAGACCTTTTCTTTTTTTTTTTTTTGCATAAATCTTAATAACATTTCATAGCTTCTATATTCTTGGCTCAGAATGTGTTTTCTTTCTGAAGGCTTTTCTTACTTTGAATAATGAAGGAACTGCATGCTCCAAGCAGAGAAATACAGCAAGACTTCTTTTTTTCTTGCTTAGTCATTAAAAACTGGTCTCAAAAAAAAAAGGTTAATATCTTGTGACCTGGTTATTTCAACAAGGAAGCTTACTAGTACCATTTGCTTATTCTTAGACAGAAACAATTTCTTTATTTATTGGTATCCTACAAAAGGGAAATTTGTAGAACCTGCATGGAGATTTAGGGAGATGTTCATTGCCTCATTGCCAATTTAATATTACCATTTAATGCACACAGTATGTGGGCTTCTCTTCAATATTTTGCAATGGATGCAGTGTAAGAATCAAAATATATCACTTTCACAAGCAATTTAGCACAGCATAAGGGAGGAAATGTAGCTGTACTGTCTTAGTACTTATTTTCTAATAAAATTCTAATAGATTTTGGGTTAATGACACAGAAGATGGCATTTATGTCCTAAATCTTTTTTTCTATATCTGCAGCAGCACAATGAAGCAGGAAGTTACAAGACCAGATGATAAGATATGCACTCCTTGCTTGTGTACGATAAAGTACCCTTATGAAAAGCTGGCTTATCTTTGACTCTTAACTAACGTCTCACTGTGGGATAGTGCCTGTCAGGCCAAAGTCAGTAAAGCTAGTTAGGCTTTCCTTCACTAGAGATTGATTTGATCCTTGAAAGAAGGTCTGCTTTAACCCCCCAACAAGGATTATCAGACTTTTTAAAGAGAAAAACAGGGAAACCAACAGTCATTTTTTTCTGTGGTTAATAAAGGAAGAAGATTAAAAAGACTCCCCTGTTGATAAGATCTAACCATTTATGTTCCTGTGTGATGAAAGGTGAATACCTATTTAAGATTTATTTAGTATTTTGTCATCTATAATTAATCTAAAGGGCACAACAATTTGTCTTAACATTCTGTAATGCAATGAAGCTCATTTTAACAAATAACTGTATAAATAACACATTTACTAAGCCACTTGGTTGACTGATCTTGTGCTTGAGCTGTAAAGCATTTATAATTGATAACAGAGTGAAGCTGAAATAGCAGGATGATTCTTTCTGTATAGAATAATAAAAAATAAAAGAGTGTAAGGCATCTGTAGCTGTATGAGCGTGTTTCTGTAAAACTTCATATGCATCTATGCAGGGTCTTGTTACATGCTTCTCAAAGTAACTGTGACTATTATCACTGATTGCTTTGGACATGACAATGGACAAAATCTAGTTTGAAGCACAGTCTCTTCAAGTTCTTTACAACTTAAATGAAGCAAGCATCAGAGTATTTCTCTGAAATGTCATAATACTCTCTGATTTCCAGAGGTAGAAAGAGGAATCCTTGTTTTCTTATCTCTTGGTTCATTTTTTTACTCCTAGCCAACTGCTACTTGGTACAATGGACAATGATTTCTGTACAACAAAAGTAAAAGAATATTGTGGATGGACTGTGCAGACAATTCAGGAAAGTTATACCTTAGTGCTGTCACTTTCAGTTCTCAGTTGCTGTGTTTCAGTTCAATGTACGTGATCCTTGATCAGGCTTTTCTTCAGTTTTGTGAGTCGCTCAGCTCATTTTTGGACAACTGAGAAACAACAAATCAACAAGAACATGAAAATACAACATAAAAATATGCCCAGTGGGAGGATTAGTCAAGCATTTCACACAGTCATTCCAAATATCTCTATTCTGAGCTGTGTCTACCTATGAAATAAGTGTGAGAGTAGAAGATCTGAATTTTAGTTTCTGGTGCAGAGAATATGCTTTCTTCAGCAGTTCAGTTTGGCTGCACTGGAGTCTAGAAGGAAGAAGCACAGCCACTAGGCTATGATGTATAACTTTCCTGTTCCAGGGGAAGCCCTGGAGGACATGGAAAAGGCACTGTTCATGTCAGTGAGTCTGCTTGAGTAAGACAGGTCAGCATGTTTTTACTTAGCTTGATCTCTCTGAAGAAAATCTAGTGCTGTTACTTAAGTTGGCTTTGGGTGAGTCCTAAATATTTTTTAAGTGTGCAATATCAAAATAATTCAGCTGACCTGAGAGGATGGTATTTCTGCAGTATTATCTGAACTCTTTTAGTACTTCTTCCTGAAGATGAAAGGGTTTACATTCGTGCCTATTTCTCTCAGCTGACTATAGGAAGTCCAGACAAGTAGCTCAGATGTAGACATCTAGTTGCTGAGGCTTAATGTTAGGTGTCTACATTAGAGACTCTACCTAGCAAGTTCATTTTGTTGTGACTCATACTGAATTTGAACTCATTTAGCATTTCATTTCCAATAAAAGCATTTTCAGAGATAAAATACATGAAGAGGATCTGGAGATATGGTGCTGGAGCAGAGGGAGTGGGGGGCTTTTATGGTAGGACTCTAGAGGATCCTTTAGAGGTCTTCTGCTCTGCTCCTCTGCATGCTTTCTTAGATGATGTTTATGCATTTGTTAGAAAAAACAGGTTGGGTGCATAAACCAGGACCTTTTCATTCACCTTGTCTAAAAATCTTTGTTCTCTAATGCCAGCCACAGTTCTTTGCATGCATCTGTGCAATATGTTTTAAAAGGAAATCAGTCAGTGGCCAGCTGAATAAGTACTAAGATTTTGTCATATGTTGAAAGCTCTTCAGATGTTTAAAGGAAATAACCAGAATTCAGAGCGTATATTAAATTATCAACTATCTAATAAGAGTGCTACTTCCCAGCTGGGATCCTTCTGGTACATTCATTCATCTTCAACTGGTGTAATTAAAGACGAAAGGTGTAACACCGACCATCCTTCTCTAGAGATCTCATCAGTTTAATTCTGGAACTATCATTGGAAAGGGGATATCATATAAATTGTTCAGACTTAATTGGACACCTGCTGGAGGTCAAGCAAAACAACCAAGGTCTACTGAGATAGGGATTGCTTTCAGTAATTCAGTAATTTGGTAGGAGGGAATTTGGCAATGCAATGCAATGAAATCTTTGTCTCATAGCTGTTAAAACCAGATTTGGCTAGCAAAGAAAACACTAGGAAAGGAGTGGAAAACAAGAGCAAAAAGTAATGTGCTTAAAATCTCACCCTGAGAACTGCTAACTTCATGCATGCAACTTGTGAATCAAAACCTGCAGTTTAAGGGTTGCATAAAATAGCTTCTTAAGGGTGCAACGAGGGTATGCAAAACTATTTCTGGTGTTATACAACTTCCTAATAACTTTCTACTCAGAAAAAAGTGCTGTAGCTGATAAGTGAAAAAGAGTATTTGTTTTCCCCCAGTTGTGTCCTTAAATCACATCAGTGCATTTTGATGTAGTAAAAAAATGAGCATGACTCCCTTTAAAAACAATTTTTCATCTGGTGCTGTCAAAAATAATTTCTCATTGTGATGATGTTACCAAACCCACTTAATCTGTTTATAGCTGTTATTTAAATTGCTGTTTCCATAAATGTATATGACTGCCCTGAAGGTAGCTATATTTGTTACAGAAGGTGTCTCAGGAATCTTGGAGCAATCTTCCAATCTAATTAAGAGTGCTATACTTACAGCTTAAAGGGCTGTGTTGCTAATACTAAAGGTTCAAAAATCATTAGTCAGGGCCCATAATTTGAGTCAGGCCCCTAAATGTGAATATTTGCTTTTAAAAGAGTATACTATGTCTTAGACTAGGTTTTAATTTTTGAACTCCCACTGCCCTTTGCCATGGTTTGTGTGTTTGTGTGCATGTGTGTGAATATTCATGCCTGTAAGTTACTCTGTTTCTATCACAAATGCCACCTTTTTATCATATGTTTAAGATAAGGCAGTGATAGTCCCTATTTTCATTCCTGTCTACCCTCTTACCTTTTTGCCCCTGCAAGAACTGTTACTCCATGGGTCCTCCTGTACTACCTCCTGTTATTCACTCCTTGAGAAGGGGACAAATTGCGGTGTGTGTTTTTCCCAAGCCTGGAAGGGAAACAGGTGGGAAAAAGAAACAGAGGAAATCTTCCACATGGGGGAAAAGGATGAATATCTTTTGCTTCCATTCTCTTTTTGCCTCTTTGTCTCCTTGCTGCTTAGGTGAGAAGTTTATCTCCCTGGCTTTCCTTTTTCCCCGAGTTGGGGAAGTACATGATGAATACAAAAAATTCTGAATTGGGACCACACAGTCTCTGGATTTATCTAGAGATTAAGCCAGAACCTTCCTTGTCCTGAATAAAGGACACAGCTAAGATTTGGTGATAACTGTTTGAGCCTATGTGCTGCAGCAAACAGCACTTACTGTGCAGTGTTTTGCTTCTGTCAATATTGTATTTAAGTTTGGTATGTACAAAAGGTGCTCAGCTACCACACCGATTGGTACAATATACTTCTGTCTTCCAAACAAAACAGAATGGAGGGATCTGTGCCTGGGTGGACTAATACAGAAGTTAATCTCTGCTTTTCTTACCAGTTTATCTGAACCCTGGAATAATTTATTCCAGCTATCCTTGGAATTTCAATTAGTGAATTACCATAGAGCATCACCATGTCTTGCAAGGCAATTTGAAAGTTTTGCCTCAGAAATGGCTGCATTACAACTTCATATAGGAGCTGCTGTCTGTGGATGGAAATGTTTTTTATTTGCCTCCTCATAGCCATGTCACATAAAGCAATCATGTAAAGTAAAGAAATCATCCAACATTCCTGCCCCACCCTGCAGCAGGCAGCTGCCTCACCACAAAATGTTCTTTGCTGTGACACTTCAGAGGGGTATTGTACTAACTGAGGTAGACTTTTTGAAAAGGATTAGAAGCTTTCAAATATTCTTTTACACCCCTGTAAATGTTTCCTCATTCTTCAATCTTTCCCTCATCCTCTGAATTGCATGGCATCATTGCATATGCTCTTCTACTTGCAACTCTCCTTCAATAATTTATCTTTTTGGATCAGCTGGGTGCTTTTCTCCCTTTGTTTAATGTTGATAACTTTTGACATTATCTAGTAATGACTAATGGGAAATGCCAAGTTTGACAAAACATTTTCTCATTCTAACATGTATACCTGTTACTTGATTTTCTCTCCCCAGTTTTGACTTTACTGAGTGATGCGGTTTGTATATCGTCCATCCTTGTTGACTGGGCCAATCACAGAGACCACATATCCCCATTCTTACCCGTTGTATGCACATTGTCTACATTGCACTTTAGCAGTGAGGTTCTCAAGTAGCCTTTTGTAACTATGAAGGACTATATTTTTAAGCTGGAGTGTTTGGATGTCATTCCGTAGGACTCTTGCTGTTCTTTTGCATAGTCTTTTGGAATAATGTAAAACTAATACCAGGATGGGGATTCTTTCAGTGTTACCTAATTACAGGCAAGTCATCTCTTTTTTGTCATCTAAGCTTTGTCTGTGGTGATAGACAGAGAAAGAGGTACCACAGAGCCTGGGTCATTTTGTCCTAAAGGAGGAGTCTAAGATAAGTAAGAAAAATTGTCCTCTGCAGGTACTCATAGTCCTTCCCTTGCATATGGGGCAGCCATGATGTCTAGTTCTCATAACCTAAATTTAAAAGGCATGTCAAGCTTATGCTTTCACTATTTCCTTTTCCTACACCAAGTACTGAATGTAATGGAGCACCAAGTATGGTTCCTCTGCTCCCAGTTGAGCTCCTCCTGTCTCACCAGTGGCATATACCAGGTATCAGGTCTCTGAGATATGCTTAGGGTGCTTTATTGACTGAGTGCTCTGGAGGCTAGATCTTTTACCTGGATCTATTGCTACTTATGTTTTGTTCTTTGCTCAGGATGCAGGTGTTGAGTAAAATGTCTTCACTGAAGGGGCAAAGCACCACTCTTGTTTCATAAGCCTCCTGTAGAACAGCATAGGGATACTACAATATTCCACCAAGTTCCTCCAACTATAATGCTTCAAAACATAAATGATATTCTGCTACAATCTGGTTTTGGTTATTTTTTTTTTTTTTTCTTGATAAACTCAGACAAACCCTGAGAACTACATATTAGCATATTAACACTTCTTGCACAAATGTATTTTTAAGCCTTGACAGTGCATGAGTTGTGATTAAACCTATTCTGTTAAAATTCCTCAGTTCCAGAAATTTTCCTTATACTGACAGTTTAAGGAGATGAATTTGTCTTTGAGAGGACACAGTTCTTCCCTCCAGACTTCACTCATTCTCCTAGACCTCCCCTACTTCTTTATTTTTAGGCATTTCAGCATTGCAACGTATAGCATCAGCTCAGTTCAGCAAAGTTATTGAGTTATTGTACTGGTTAATATAGTGAAATTTATACAAGCTTAATCACATTTATTATCCCTGACAGCAATGCAGATGTTCTGAATGCTAAGTGATTTTTTTTTTTATAAAGAATATAATTAATTTTTCAGACCCTGACCAAAAATGCTTAGTGGTCAGTTCTGCCACTGAAATGTATTTAATAATATGTAAATCTGGCATTTTGAGAAGTAATTAAAAATAAAGTTGCTGTAATTTTAAATTCAGCTAATATCTGTATTGCTCCCATCTAAAGTGGTACTAAGCTAAGTGCTTGAACTAATCGATTTTTAAAAGGGTTTGGTTAGTGATCTCAAGGGAAATAAGAGAGGTTGTATGAAAACATATTAATTACAGAGCCTTCTTTTTTAATGATGCATGCCCTTTTTAGTAACAACTTCTTCAACTTAAATCATTCAACAAACCTTTCTAGTTTTGTCTCATCTATCTTGATTGTTCACTATATTTATTACAGAATGAAAATAAGATTTTAGATTTTAATCATTAGCTATAAAGGATTCCAAGTAGCTCAATGAAATAATTTCTTTGTAAAAAGTATACAACTTGAGGAAAATTTTTGCTGACTAGGATATAGGTCTTTCTTAAAGATTAATATTACTTTCCCTTTCAGTATGTCATATTTTGCTCTCAAGTGTATAGAAAGCCTATTCATGAAAAAGTTTTTGCTCTTCTAATAATATTTTAATTAGTTTTAGAATATGCTTGTTGCAGTCTTGTTTGAAGTGAATCAATATTTTAGGATTTGATATGAAAAAAAAAGCCATTGAGCTCAGTGAAGAAATAAATGCTATGCCTGTCTTCCAGATTGGAGTGAAATACGGATTATCTGGTGCAGAGAGGATGGGTTTTACCTGCAGAATGCAGAGCAAGTCTGGAAGTGTTTCTAGGTAATGGGAGCAAATATGTTTCTCATGGGCAGGTCCTTCGCTGCAGGAAGGTTGCAGTCAAGGTGAGACATGACAGAAGCTACTCTGCAGATAAAAGGATGGGATGTCAGGATTTAGCATGGGGATAGCACGGGTGGATAGCAATGGGCACAGTCTGCTTATGTAAGCGCGACATGATGCACAGGGAGCTGGAACACTGAGGTGGAGCTGCCTGCACATTTCTCCTCCAGTGAGCACTAAAGGGCACTGAGTATCTAAAAGCTTTAGTTTACTGGAACACAGCTTTGAAGACAATAGTTTTAAAACTGAGATAATTCAACTCTGCTGCATAAGAACAAAAATGAAAAGCTTTGAAAACAACTATTTCTCTTAAACGTTCCCCCTTGATGGACAGGTCTTTTCCCCCAGCTCTGCTCTCAGTTTTAGTCTCTTCTGAGGTTACAGCAAATACTCTATAAAAAGTCTGGCCTTTGGTCTGACCTCTGGTTGTGTGTCTGCCCTGCTTCTCAGGGTCTCTGTTTTCCCCACCCAGGGATCTAGAAGGTCAGTGTGCTTGGAAGCAGACCACCACTCCCTACAGAGAATTTTCTTTGACCTCACACAAATCAAATGGACAGCCCTGCCCTCTAGCTTCTTAATAGAAAAAGCATGAAATACAACAGTCAGTGAGCTGTGGACCAACAGATAAAATAGAATCATAGAATCTTTTAGGTTGGAAAAGACCCTTAAGACCATTGAGTCCAACAGTAAACCTAACACTGTCAAGTCCACCACTAAACCATGTCCCTCAGTGCCACATTTACACATCTTTTAATTTCTTCCAGGGGTGGTGACTCCACTGTCCCAATGCTTGACAACCTTTTTGGTAAAGAAATTTTTCATGAGATCTAATAAAAAACCCCATGGTGCAATTTGGGGCCATTTCCTCTTGTCCTATCACTTGTTACTTGGGAGAAGAGACCAACATCCCACCTTGCTACAACCTGCTTTCAGGTAGTTGTAGAAAGCAATAAGGTCTTCCCTCAGCCTCCTTTCCTCCAGGGTAAACAACAGTTCCCTCAGAGGCTCCTCCTAAAAGTTGTACTCTAGACTACTCACCAGCTTCTTTACTCTTCTCTGGACACACTCCAGAACTTCAACATCTTTCTTAAAGTGAGGGGCCCAAACCAGAACACAGTATTTGAGGTGCAGCCTCACATATAGAGACCACCTTTCCTGTTCTGTGTAAGAGATTCTTCAGTAAGGATCAAAGGATATGTTTTGGTAGCACTCTTTCTTCATACTAACTCACTAAAGTAGGATTGCCTGACTTTTTTTTGTGTGTGGGACAAATTTCAAAGAGGATGTTAATTTATTATTATCTCCACTGCTAGATGTGATCCTGTGCTGTCTTTGTGGCAAAAGAAACCACTACTTACACGGATCAGACAATATTAGTCAGGCATTTCAAGTATTTTTAATGATCTTTGCAGCTAAGAAAGAGAATCTTGTGTCATGGGATTGGTCAAATTCTTCACAGACCATCAGAGAATGCAGCAGAAAATTATTAAGTGAATATTTATATCTGACTAACCTGTTTGAGAGAGAGATGTGAGAATCATGAGTATCCCAGTTGATGATCAGGCAATAGAGTTTTGTTTATGTTATATCAAGATATCAAAATTGAGGTGTTTGCTGGAGCTTAGCAAGCTGGACAGTGGAGTACCTGGAACATATCTGAAGATGCCCATGTCATCATTCCCACTTTTAATGTTGGGATGTGGATGACAAGAAATGTGTGTTTCAGGAGATGGTTGTGCTAATTTGTCAGCACAGGAGATCCTTTGCCTCATCTTCCCATTGCACTCTGGCTGTATGATCCTGCATGTTTTCTTTTGCTGCCTCTGAAGCCAGTCTGACCCGTTGATGAGACATTTTGGCTTATTCAACAAGCAGAAAATTATCTCCCTTTTTTGCTTGCTGAGTGAGCTGAATTGACTCATCAAACTGTTGGAGCTATCACAAAGGAAGTGGTAAGTACACACAGCTGGGAGGGAGAAAAAGGGGAAAGCTGAACCATATTTTTAGTGGTAGGAAGCTGTTAGACCACCTCAGCACTCTTGTAAAAACTCGTTCTTGTTGAATAACTCCTATGTCATATTTAATCTGCCTCTGGTCGGGTGAAACCTGTATATGTTGGCTGCTAAGGCTGGTGGTTCTGCAGAAGCATTTGCCAGAAGAAAGGTTGTTTGATTTAACTGGGTCCCTTGGCGGAGATGTCATTAGCAATGAATATTGATGGATTGGAGCTAATTACTAAGTCTTGGTGCATAACCTTTTAGTTCTTATATGTATTTTTATAAATGTAAAACTGGCTATAATTTGTTGACTCTTGCAAAAGATTTTGCCATTTGCACTTCAAAAACATTCATGGAACTCCAGAAGTTTTTGTTAAAACGACAGATGTATCCACTTACTATATCTGTTAGTCACATGAACATGATGGGAATGCCTCTGAATATGCAATGCTAAATGATGTGAAGCTTACTGAAGAGAATGCTTGCTGGAAAAATATAAAGCCACAGAGAAGTGAGCTTATTGGAGAGGTTTATTTTTGTTACTATAGGCGAATGTTAGTGGTTGTGTCAGGATTTTCAAGTTTTACAGTGTTCAGCAGCCATCATAAAAACAAATAAAAAATTGCATCAGATTTTCTGAATAAACCAGCTCCTGTCTTGGCATTAAATAAAAGGAAAGATTTTTGAAACCATATTCAATACCCTCACATATGGTTCTTCTGGGCAGTTTTCAGGCATGGCCAGTGCTAAGATTTCAAGCTCTTCAGAAAATTTGGCTTAAGCTCTCCATGCCATGCTGGACAGCATCCACACAGAAGCAGGGCAGAATTAACTACTTGTTTACCACAATAGAAAAAGAATGATATATCCAGATTTAGGCTGGAATGGATCAAAACAGTAAAAAAAAGAGGACTCGGGTGACCTTCAGTGAAACGTTTCATTTCCCTGTAAGGAGCTCAAAGAATGACAAAGTAATAAAGATCAAATCGTGGATCAAAGATGGGTATTTTAAGAAGGTTTTTTAAGTTCAGTCTCAAGAAGACATTCACAGAAAACTAGTTTTTTTTTTTTCTAGATGGACTTTGCCTGAGCAGCTGGGGTACTTAGGTCCTGATTTGTGAAAAGACTAGGGGGGTTTTAAACTGTAAAGCAGCAGAAGTTGACAACTCTCAGAAACTTGCATAGTCTTTATACAAGATTTTCATTACTACAATAACATATTACAAGTTTCTTATATCGATAAATGGATATTGGGAAGTGGGAAAACAAAAAAAAGGAAAAGGAGCTATTAATAGGTAGGCACTGGGTTGAGGCTGGTTGCAAAGCAATATGTGAAATAACAATACAAGGAGTTTGGGCCAAAAAATGGAGGCATTAGAACTGCTAAGGTACAGGATGAAATTGAATATCACAGAGGAAAGAATGCTGGCCATTGTTAGAACAGTGAAAGATATGAAAGACTTAAACGATTAGAAAGTCAGAATCAAATACCTTCACTCAGTATTTAGTATAAATGCCAAATGAGAAAAACCCATGAAAACCAAAAACCAAAAATGGTGGATAAAACAATCTCAGAGTCAAAATTATTTTGTAGAAAGATGATAAAAACCATAATATTGGCAATGAACCATCATGGCTGGATTTGGTGATACATGCGGATTTGGTATTGAATTTACCAAATGTATGTATTTAACTAAATATTAACTTCCTGAGGATACATTAGAGAACAAAAGCTTTTGTTCTCTGATCCATCTAGAATGTCCATCACCACCTTATTTCTAAGAGTGATCTTCCTAATTTTATTCCCAAACAGCCACTGAACTAGCAAATGTTGATGCCATTTTAAGTTTTATTTTACATGAAGGGAAGATGATCGAGAGAAGAGTATAATAGATTACTTTGAATTGAAAGGCCCTTCTGCCTTTCATTGTGAATGAAAGCACAGGCAAAGGAAAGTCTGCATTGTTCTCAGTGTGACCAGGAGAAAAGCTCTTTCAGTGAATGGGATTTGGTTAGGGAGAGCAGACACAGAGTTCTCTGTGGAGGAAACTCAGAAATAAGTGGAACATAGAAAATGAGTTTAGAATTTCAGTCCCATGAAAAGGAGGAAAATATGTTGGAAACTCATCTGTGTTAATATTCACTGTAAGGGATATACCCTAGGAATGTCAAATGGCCATAGGGAACCATGGACTTATGGTGCCATGACTTCTGGAAGTCAGCTGGTCCAATCTGATCTCAAAGCATGATCAGCTAGAAGAGGTTGCTTAGGACTTAGTAAAGTCAAATTTTGAGTATCTACAGGGACAGAGATCCCATAACACATCTGGCCAGCCCTCCCAGCAATAGCATTCTCTTCCTTAGCCTTCTCTTCTTAAAGCTAAACAAGACCTGTTCTGTATTTTCTCGTGCATTATGTGATCCAGATGACTTAAAAGAAATAGCCTGCAGAGAAAGAGATCTTGGAGCTCAGAAAACATATGGATAAAACCCAAATTTTCGAATATCAGTCTGAAGTAAACTTGTAAAGAATATTGGAAAGATAGTTGGAGGTTAATTTAAGCATGTCTGGAGATGAGAAAGAAAAATAGAATCAAAGCTCACCAGGCACAATGAGGACATTAATATTCCCAAAATCTAATGCTATGCCCCAAAAGTCAGTTTAATATTCTGCTTTGGGCTTTTTTTTTTAAGATAACCTAGCATGAATACAGAGCTGGATAAGTAAGGGGAGCTGGATGCAGAATAGACTTTTTCATTTCCAAAGTGAAAGAAGCAGACAATTTCAAGGCAAAAGATAATTGTTATTGCAGAATTGTGAAACGATCAACCCCCAGCAACACAGATCCGGTATAAAATTTTTCAGTGGTTTTCTTGATTTTGAAATGGTTCTATAGTGGGTATAAGATTTGTTTATGAGGAAAAGTAACCAAAGAAACCTACATCAGTTAGCTGAATATTTTATAAAATTCTGAATATGTTTTGAAAGAAAGAATAAATAAGGATATCAAAACAAATAGGAAACTGGATAAAATGTCACAACATTTTGTAAGAATTGAAATCTACAAGCCTATGCACCCACCTTCTGTAGTATAATGACTTATTTTGTAGGCAATACAAGGAAAACCAGGAAAATAGTAAAAGAAGGAAATACAGTATACCTAACTAATCAGAATGCCAATAAAATAGTATACTAATTTCCTGTTAGTTAAACCCGATAGTGAAGACGGTAAGCACCCCACCCTCTCCCTCCTCACCAAATCTGTCAGGAGAGGAACTGGCTAAAAAGGGAAATAGCCATAGTTATAATGTAGGTT
Organism: Pezoporus wallicus; assembly: GCF_028554395.1. Classification (NCBI taxonomy): domain Eukaryota; kingdom Metazoa; phylum Chordata; class Aves; order Psittaciformes; family Psittacidae; genus Pezoporus; species Pezoporus wallicus. The sequence continues at coordinate 470,862 of NW_026642717.1, read as the reverse complement.
ACTGTCCTGATTTTGGCTGAGGTTTACTGTTAGACTTCCTCTGGAGAAACTATTGAAATGTATCTATATCTCCAACAATCTTTTCATTAATGACTGTATAAAAACTCAATATTTAGAACACAAATAAATTTTGCTGAATTTGTTTGGTATAAACTGGGGAGGCATCATTAATGAAGAAGTGGGTCATAATATGACAGTGGCAAGACTAGATGACCATGAGACCTGTGATCACAGAAATGGGGTGGAATTTAAAATTCAAAGTACAAGGGTCTCATATAAAGGTTTTCTGCTATGGCTTGGGATCTCACTATTAGAACAGACATAAGAAGAGAGCTTTTTGCTTGATCAAAGAGTAATACAAGTAGCATAAATGATGCAAGGTTACGGTAAGAAAATTCAATTCTAGGGTGTGTTTACTGAAGAAGTGCTAGCAAAGGGAGAGAAGAGTAGGTGTAACTAGGGGAGGAACATCTTCACTATTGGTGTACAACCCTAGTGACCTATGTTTGAGAAAGATAGCTGAAGCCAGAAGAGCTGCAGAGAAACACAAGGAATATGACTGGGGGAGTGGGGAGCAAACAAAACTACCCTGTCTTTTTTAGCCAAGCAATTTGAAATCTGAGAAAGTATTTAGCATAGGCCTGTATCGCTTGAGCATGTAGTCTTCTGAGACTGCTAAGAATGAGACTCTTCCAGTCAGATATTCTTACATCTGCTAGTTTAGGTTTCTTTACTACTCACCATGGAATTTCTCTTAAAATTCAGCAGTTATTCAGATGGTAGGCATGGGGAATTAAAAGTATTTAAGTAAAATAACATATATCTAGATGCTTTCATCATGTCTTGAACTGCCATTAGATGCGTTTAAGGGGAAAAAGCTGTGGAAAATGTGCATAGTGAAATCCTGGCTCCAGTGAAGACAATGGTGAAACTGAATGGTTTTGTTTTCCCCCTGCAGTATACCTTTTTTGAAAAAAAGTAGCTCAGAGAGAAGTACTTCATTTTTACAGTCATCTGATCTCTCAATTGTTCACATTCTTTGTTTAAATTTAGAAGTGTTAACATAATTGATTTTTAAAGAATAAAAAACTGGGATTATAGAAGACTAATATTGTGGAATGAGGGAACCAGGACAAGTCCTGTTTTTTTAATCTGAATAATTGCAGGAATTAAAAAAAACCCACAAGTTCTTCAGCACTTTCTTTAGAATGAAAAGTTCTTACATTATGCGAAAGAGGAGGGCTGTAATTTTGCTATGTCTTTCACTGTCACTCAATAAATTTCAAAGATTATTGGAAGCAGGTTCACACAAGACTCTGCTATTTGTCTTTCGAAATACAAATGAACTCTTAGGACAGTTCATCTAAATCACTTTGAAACACCCAGCAGCCTGGTACTGTAATGCAAACAGAACAATTTTATAAATCAGTCAGGAGAGCCCATTCTTTAAAAGATATGCTGCATTACTGGAGGCAAAAAGCTCTCTGTTTCGTTATATAACAATGACAATAATTCAATTTAAGTGTATAATGACCCAAGTCAGCAGTCCAGAGCAACAAAAATTTAATAGGAACCTTATCTAGTTTGCTGACATGTTCTTCTCTAGAAGCTGTTATAGGCTTTTGAGAAAAAAAAACAATTGGCTCTAATCTTTAGTATAGCTAAGCAGCAGAGGGCAAATAGGCATTTTAGCACAACTTTTTCTTTTTTTAAACAGCATTTAATATATTCACATACTGCCAAGCATGGAGCTGTATGGTGAATATTTCTGAAATTTGTTCATTAGAACAGGCTGTCTTGAAGTAGAGAAGTGTATCTACACTCCCATGATGCCCTTTGGAACGGATCGTATGTCACTGTGTTGCGAAGGCAGAAGACTTCAGCGTAGGTCTCCTTTGGGAAGAGCATGGTTTCTATCTCCTGACGTAAATGAAAGCCATGATAAAATGGATGGGCTCCAGAGAACCATTATAAAGAAAATCACTCTATTAAATACAAAACCAAATGTAATTTCATCCCTATTTCTTTCACTGGTTTTTCATATACTGTGTTTAAAGAGTGCAGACTAATGTCTATATTGAATAGGTTGTAACGGCTACTTAATTTATGATATGGAATAATATTATTGGGGTAGTAGTGCTGAGACAAGGACAGCAACAGATGAATAAACTGTTCAAAGAAAACTATGTTTGCATCTCAGAATGGGTGTTCAAAATTCATTCATTGTATTCTTTAAATGCCTTTTTTACTTTTGCATTTTACAAGGTTATTAGTTATAAATTCATGGTTTATGATTCTGGTAGAGCTGTGATGTTTTAACAGTATATATTGGTGCTCCATTAAAGAAAGGTAGAAACTACTGTTTGCCTAAAATACAAGATTTTACATGGAAGGCAGTTCCTGAGTCACTAAGTCCAGTCACCTGCCATCAGAGATCAGTGATTTTTAGGTCAAAAGGCTTTACAGCAGATGAGCCTCACACATCTCCTTGCACTCGGGCCCACAAAAATCTTCCACAGTGAAAGCCAACAGCAAAGGAGAAGGCATTCTTAGAAGAGAAATGGGAAAGAAGAGTCCATGTCGTAAAAGGAACTGTGATGAAGGAGGCATTCGAGGGATATTAATGAGAAAGACTGGAAAATCTAGAGCTAAGAAATGGAGAGGGAAGTGTTTGGATATGCTCATGAAGGCCCAACCTCAACTAAGTCAACACCATGCTTGCCATGGGGTAATGTCACAAATCTGAAGTGAGGTTTATTTTACCTCATATGTTTGTGATGTGAGCCATTATGCCTGAGCTAGCCAGCCTAATCTCACTTTATCCTAATGGAGAAAAATAAACAAATTTAAGACAAGACTAGTATCCTACACATACTTTGGGATGGGGTGTGTTGGGCCATAAAAGTGCTCGATTCCCTCCATTGAGTTATTTTTGGTTTAGTTTTAGTTTTCATTCTGTGCATGAGAAATAGATTCTGCTGGTATGGACAGTTTCTGTCAGAAATGTTATTACAAGACGCATCATCTGTGTCCAGCTAGTGTAGTCATGGAGCTGTCATCCCATGCATAATGATATGGTTGTGTGTGATAAGTGCTTTCAGTGCTCTCCTGTGATGGCTCTGTTCACCTCCTCCCTTTCTCTCAGCTAGCAGAAAGAGTTCAAAAGGTTTGTGTGCATGCAGTCATCAGTGAAGGGAGCAGAAAACCAGGAACTTTGTGAAAAATCATCCTGTGGAAGGAGGATTTTTGGAGTCTCATTCCATTATATTCTGTTTTTCTTTTCAGTGGCTGTTGACAACTTCCAATTTAGTAGTGCCAATATTTTCTAGTGTTCCTTTTCTACAGAGATTGTGGGACCTTCTTTTTATTTTATTTTTTAACTGCCAACTAGTCATCTGACACCTTGTGAAATGGGACCTGAGGACTAATCAAGCTGAAAGAGTGTGTCATGAAAAAACACCGTTTGATGAGATAACTGTCCTGCTCTAGCAGCTTCCAGCAGACAAAGGAGGCAGTTCTACACTTGTATTCCCTGCTCCATCCCCTCTCAGTTTTCAATTGGTTCAGCACATTGAATGGCCAAAGCTTTAGCAAAAGAATGGGGAGGAAAAAAGAAAGAGAAAAAAAAGACCAGAGAGGAACAGTATATAGAGAAGTAGGACTGCTGAAATTGAGGAGGCAGGACTGTGTGTGGGGAGGGAATATGCCTGCAGAAAGGAGGAGGTGGAAACTTTCCGTCCAGCAGCAACATGGTGCTCCCTGTCTTGCTTGAGGGTAAATGTGATGATCGTAGCCAGGCATGTGAAGAAATTGAAAAGAAGCTGCAGTGACCTAAGAATTACAATGTTTACTGAGAAGCAGGTCCAGGCAGGTGGGTTTCACTGCTTTGATTGATGGCTTGGCTTCGCGAATGAAGATTTGGGAAGGGCTTTACCCATGCTTACTACAAGCGCGATGAGGACTAAAAGGGTAATGTGGGATAGGCAAATCCGGTTGGAAAAAAGGCTGTTTGGTCATTCAGGATGTTTCCAAACGAGACTGTCATCTCCTGGGTCAATCTCGAGCCCCCAGTATCCTGAACCGTCTGCATGCAGGTGGTTCTGCAGCTTCCAGTGCACTGTATCACCTGCTGTTTCGTCCCTCGCCTGTCTCTACAGGGCTTTGCAAGTGTGAGTAAATCCTTTGGGCCTGCACAGTGGATTTTTTAGGTGAGGTACAGCGTGAGCAGAACTGGCCCCACCCTTTACACCTGAGGTTTATCTGCCAGGGCCTAGCAAGCTTGGACGGTGACAGCAAAGTCCTCAGGTTGTAGGTTTGGTTAGAGTATCCTTCTTTTAGATGGAAGACATAACACAGCTAGATGAGCTCCATCTGCCTGGGTTTGAAGTTAGAGTTTTCCTTCTCCTAGGATTGTTGCCCGAAGGCTAGTGAGCAGGATTACTGTTGCAGCAACACATCATCAGTAGGGTAAAACTAATCTGTTTCACTGCATACAGTCCTGACATAGGTCTAAACCCACCCTGCTGATGCTGGAGACAGGGGGATTACAGAACTTTAGGAGGAGCTGCTCAGGTGGGTTTGTGGTTTTAGTTGTGTGAGCAGGAGGATGTTTAGAGGCTAAATCTAATGTTATGAATTGTGTTTAACAAAAGAGGTAAATTTTGAAGGAAAGAAAGGTTTTAGAGGTTACTTTCATGTTCTTATGAAACCAGTCCCACTGAATTTCCTTTGGCTGTTTTTCTGATTCCCCAGTTGTGACCCTTAGAGATTAGCAAAATGCCCTAAAATATAGTGGTGAGCTAGTACCAGACCTTTGAGTTAGCCTTAGGTCTTTCTGTGGTTAGAAAGGAAACTTGCTCTAGATGCACTAAAATGCTGATGGAGAAGTTGCTACTCTTTGTCCACTTCCCCAACGTGACTTTTATTCCAATTAAAATGTCTTTGGATTTTCAGAAAGGTTTAATACTTGTTAGTTGTTTTTCTTTTTCCTTACAAAAAGTAGCAGAGTCCAGCACCCCTGCAGAGAAGGTGAGCATGTGTTTGATAAAGACCTATTAGCTATTAGGTGGTGAAGTGTGAACTTGTCTCACTAAGGAAACCAACAGAGTCAACATCTCATTTTCCTCCCTGTACCAATCATTGTAAAACAAAATGATTTTTGAAGTCTTGGGAAAGAAAAATTCCCATTAGAGTAAGTCTTACTGACTTTATCATTGCTGACCTCATGAGTGGCTGTTGATTAACTTTTTACCAACCAATAGGAACGTTCCTAGTTCCTTTAAAAGAAAGTGGGTTTAAGAAACTGTCTGTCACAGAGCAAAACCATAGGCTCAAAGGATTCGATATTGTTTATTTCTCTCAGAACTCACTCATTATGTTTCCTATTCTTTTTGGATTTCAGAGGCTTATTTTGAAAAATGGACAGTTGAACACTGATCCGTGCTAAAGCAAACACAGAGTACATCTGGTGGATTGTACATCTGTCCTCAGACAATAGTGGGCAATTGGACATTCTCCAAGGTGGTATTATGTCATAGGCAGTGGATTGTCTTGTGTCTTATGAAAGGTTTCAGGCTCTCTCATTTTTGTAGAAATGTCTTCATTTAGAGATGTTTCATTTTTTAAATTTCCTCTTAGCATCCTTCAGGAAGTTTTATCTGTGTTATTGTACCAACACAGACTGTAAAAAGAAAACATGGCATAATGCCAGAATCCTGTAGTTGATTCAAATAGCTGATTGTGGGGCTCCTCCTGTGCAGAACCATTTGAAGGCTCAGGGCCCAAGTTTGCAATATTTATAAAGACAGAGATTCGAGAAGGCTAAATGATTATATAATGATGATTAAACACCAAAGCCTTTTTCTAATAAAGAAGTGAGGTATGACCTAATTACTACTGTTTGCTGGTAAAGATCGATCCATTTATCATTTCACTCTCTGTAATGGTTAAAATATTTTCCCCCAATTTTTAATAAAGTGGAACTTTTAAAGTATTTTCAAACTTTCAAGTTTAAGGAAAAAAACACATCACTTACTGGGACTCAAGTAGTCTCGGTTAAATTATGATGACCTGAGAACTTATTCTGCCACAAGTGCCTTCTTGCTTTTAGCTGACCTCAGTAGCAAAATGACAAAAGTTTAAGACCAAGCCTTAAGTTTGTCAAAGTTCACTCTTTTTCACTGAGAATTAAGTTAACAATTGTGGCTGGAATGCAACAAAGGTATTCACATTATGGACTAGGATTGTTCAGTTGACAGGGTAACCAATAAATTCATTGAAATTTGGTCATGCTTCATCAAGTGCCAGAGTTTCAGTGTTCTTCTCTGGCATCCTTGGAAGAGCAAGGGAAAGTTGCATTCAACTCCTTAGGATGTTCCATGATCAATGATTTAAATGTGGAGATACATCTGCTTTCCCCAGTAGCCATTGGTGGTCATTTTGGGTGTTGGCAATAGGAGCGCAATAGCATTGTGGTGATGTGGGTAGTGGTAGAATTATATGACACACTCTCATTTTTGTTTAAGAACAGGACATTTGTTTTAAAATATGATACAGGTTAGATAGTAAGGTGTTTGACAGCCTTTTCAGAATTCAGAGTTTCCTTTCTTGGGCCAACTGTCTCATGCTTCTAGTGTTTGTGATTCATGTAGAGTGTGATTCGTGTTGTTTGGATAAGGATAAATTTGGCTCATGTGGGGGTGCTCATGTTATCATGGAAGTGTTAGTGGCTATTTCAGATCAATGGTGATGCTATTGAGGTGCTTTTGGCTGTATTACTCCCATGTCAAACCCAAGAATGGGGTGGCCTTTTCTGTTGAGGTGGCTGTGTTATTCATAAAGAGGTAGCAGATTACCGCAGGACTATTGTCTTTGTTTCTGCTGAAACATGGTAGGTTTGCCTGTGTCACCTCTGCACTGGTATAGCTGAAAGAAAGTAAAAAAATTACTTGGAGATGACCTCCGAGGCAATTCAGAGGAAAATCTGGCTCCTGCATACTGCCTGTAAGTGTTATTTCTGGGGTCAGTCCCAGGCTGAAGAGGTTTCCTCTGTTACTTTGAGGTCTGCACAGTAGCGATTTACCTCTTGTGGATTCCTCTGCCGCAGAGTAAGAGTTGCCCTGAAACAAAAAGTGAATATCAGCTGACAAGCTGACAAGGAGCTTTTTGCCATAAGCCTGAATCAGCCTCAGGCTGCTAAAGAAAAGGAAGTGAAGAATCTTTATTATAAAACCCAGGTGAGGCGCTGCATATGAAAAGGCGAAAGTTTCAAGTGTTTGAAACTTGTAATGCCCAGTGCTTTCCAGAATAAGGACAACTCTATAGTTACAGTCCTCACTTGAAGTTCAAACTCTTTCAGTAGACCAGTTTTTATTTATCCAAGCAGTTATGGGGGAAAAGGATTGTAAACAAAAAGATCAGATGATTCACCTGAAGAATTTGCTCTCAAGTTGGCAAGCAGCACCACATGAAAGGTGCTTATTGCAATTCCACCGCAGACTCAGAACATCAATGAGACAAACATTGAAGCTAATTTCCACTGCTCCCATGGAGCTGTAGTGTCTGATCATGTCTGTTGAACTGACCTTTGGAAAAATGTAACAGGGCAAATGACAAACTGCAATTGCCGGCTTTGATATTTCCCAGTGAAAGGGAAAATTCTGATAAAAACTTTATTAAGACACGCTTACCTCTTTTCATAGCCTTTGATAGTGTCAATAAAAAATGCTTACTGCTGTCACTGCTGCTGAAGGCATATATAAAAAATAATTTTACAGTCTTTACAGTCTTTTCTTCAGTATTGCTCCTTTTTATTTTGAATTTGATTGAATTCAAACAAGGATGAATATACGGACTTGTGCATACCAAAAGTATATTGCTTTGTGTAGTTACTGTTCCTAGAAGACCTGAGTTTTTGCTAAAAATTGTAGTGAATATGTTACCTTCATTTTTCTGCAATGAGAAATGAAATGAACTAATAAAATGCAAAAGCTTACAGAGAAAAACTGTAGGAATTATTCTACTCATTGAAGAGTTGTTTCCCTTGCTAGGCCTGGTATTGTTAGAGCAGGAAAAGGAAGTCTGTAGGCTTGTGGTCTCCTTCTCAGCTGGTAGTCTGGTAGGTATATGTCCTTTCTTACAAGGAAGCCAGGAGGTTTCTCTGTCTTGCCTCTTCTTTTCTGCTCTGCTACTTCTACTCCTTTTGTCTTTACCCCTCCTGATGCTGGAGTAGATCAGGTGGTGCTCTTGATACTCAGAGTTTTAGAAGATGTTCCGTTTAACTTTAGACTCAAGTCTTTCAACTTAAACTTTAAATAAAAGATGCTCATTGTTACGTTTTTGGTCCTCTGGAGAGCTGAAATTCATTGCTCCATAAAACTGTATAACTGCATCAATAAGGTGCTTCCTACTCCTCTCCTTATGCTATAGATTTTATGATTTTTCAGAACTCTCAAATGATGCTGTAAATAGTCTGGTGGGAGAGTTGGGGATGTAAGGGAATGTCTCTGTCATAGGTTGACCACTCAAGGAGGGAAAAAAAGGTGTAATTGCTAAACACTTCCATTATATACCTCCCAAAGTATAGAGGTGGTGACCACACTGGGAATGCAAGCCAGACCAGTTGCATGATCATGAGTCTATTGTATTACAAGTCATTACCACGAAGTATGATGAAACAAGAACCTTAGCCCAGGCCCCCCAGCTGATAAACACTAAACCAGCATATACTGGCTGTAAGTAAGGTATAACATGCTGAAACTGTGAGATCAAGAGCAACAACTTTGAGAGCCAATAAATCAGCACTGTGACAAGTGACTATTAATCCGAAACAATGAATTCTTATCACAAATACGATTAGAAACAGTCCAGTCAGATCTGTCGTTATCTCAACTCTTCGTGCCCCACGTTGGGTGCCAAAAAGTACTGTCGTGGTTTAAGCCTAGACAGTAACTCAGAACCATGCAGCCCCTCGCTCACACTCCAACTTTTTCCTCCGCATGCACCCAGAGGGATGGGGAGGAAAATTGAAAGAGTATAACTCCCACGGGTTGAGATAAGAACAGTCCAGTAACTAAGGTATAACACAAACCACTGCTGCTACCACCAATAATAATAATAAGGGAAATAACAAGGGAAGAGAATACAACTGCTCACCACCTGCCGACCGAAACCCAGCCCAACTGAGCAGTGATCTAGCCCTTCTGGGAAACTGCCCCCAGCTTATATACTGGGCATGACGTGCTGTGGTATGGAATACCTCTTTGATTAGTTTGGCCCAGGTGCCCTGTCTCTGCTTCTTCCCGGCTTCCCCTCCTCCCTGGCAGAGCATGAGACTCAGAAAGTCCTTGGTCAGAGTAAACATTATACTTAGCAACAACTAAAAACATTGGTGTTATCAGTGCTGTTGCCAGGCTGAAAGTCAAAAACACAGCACTGCACCAGCTACTAAGAAGGAGAAAAATGACTGCTACTGCTGAACCCAGGACAGTGGGTTCAATTGGACCCCACATACTCATAGTGCTTCAGGGGGCATCCCTGTCCCTTCTGTATTTGAATCTGTGTTTTATTGAAGTGGGTGAACTGTTCCCACAGAAGACAAAAGAAAGAACGAGGAAAATAGCAGTAAGTTCTGGTATTGCAACAGATCAGTTGGGCTACTGAGGGAGAGGTCTGTTTCATTCATCACCTGCAAGATAATGATGCGAAGACTATTTCTATTAAATTGTAGTGTCTGTTCGTTAAAGTGATTATTTCTAGTGTTTCACCCGCTGTAGCTACAATTCCTCACCACTGATGTGACGACAGACTTTCAGAGGCCTCCCACAGACTTTCTCCTTGCAAACATATTATTCTTTCCCCTTTTCATTTAGGCCAAACACAACAGAAAAAAACATGATTTTGTAGGTCTCTGTGCCTGTCAGACACATGCACAAGGGGACAGTGAGGCTCTATCTTTTGGAGCAATGAAAAAGAAAGAAATTATATTGCATGTATTTGCAATATAATTGATTTTCATACATTTTAAATGTATAGTCCGTAAACAGCTGACTTAGCATGTTATAGAATATTAACTATTTTCCGTCAACCCCATCCTCCAATTCTGATTATATTTTGCACGTAGAATTGAGTGTTCAGTTAGGCGCAAAGCTATGAAAGCAAATTTTCCTGTTTCTAATTGCACTACTTGCTTCAGTTCCCCTTGTAATAGTATTTAGAATGACTTGAACATGTAGTTTGTCTTTCATGTTTAACATAAACTACCTGAAAATTTAGCTCCATGTATGTATATACACATATATATACATGAGTATTTTGCTGAGCCTTGCAGTGATCAGACGCTTGATTCTAAAATGTCAGTAAGGACAAAAGAAGTAATTATAAAATTTATATTTTGTTATTTTATGTTTTTTACGTTGTTATGAGAACAAAATATTTTAGATCACTTTTTTCTTTTCTTTCAAAAGCCAAAGAAGTCTAACACTCAGAAGAAGTCAAAGAGCAGTAATGCATTTAAGTATCTCTTGTACAGGGTCTAGGAGTAACCACTTCTTATCACACTCAGTTTTCACATTGTACAAACACCTCAATTATTCTAGCAGAAAAACAGTGCTATTATTTTACTGTTATGACCCTCAGTTTCTGGATAAACCCTGATGGCTACTGTAAAACTGCCCAAAAGGGGGTATACTGACTGCCTGTACATGAGTAAATTTTCCTGTGGATCTGAGGGATGCTTGTTTCTGTGCCCACTTCACAAAAACGGTTGTAGGGAGACCAGCTGAAGCTGCTGGCAGTGGCGTGGAGCCATGGGATGCTGCCACAGCCCCTGTTTCTGGCTCCCTGCTCAATTCCCTGGGTGAGATGTGGGTGCCTCAGCTGCATCATGTTGCAGAGATGTGAGTTTACAGCTGCTTGTTGTGGCCAAGGCAGTGTGGGGCAGGCAGAGCATTCCTATGAATCTGGCCAATGCCTTTTTTATAGGGTGAAATCCTATCCTTGTGAAATCAATGGGATATTTGCCATCACAGGGCCAGGGTTTCTCCCAGAAGTTCCTCATTGTAATCTGAGATAGGCAGGCAGGCATCGCTGGGAGTGTAGAAAAAAATATCCTCTACTTGCTCTATTTTGTTCCTGCTAGGCCCCATTTTTCACTGTCTTGTATATGAAGTTTAATTTTTCACTGTGCCTGAGGCCTGGCAGCCTGGGAATTAGTTGGGACTACCTGCTGTCTTTATCTTCCCCCAGGCACCAGTTAAAATTGCAGGAGGGAGCCTTTGCTCGGGCTGCTCCAGAAGGCTGTGGAATAGTGGGGGTGAACCATAACTGACACTTCACCTCCTGTTTTTCCTCCCCCAAATCCTTTCCTCTCCCCTTAGCTGTTTATTTTCAGGGTGAGGGTGATACAGGAGGTCTCTTTCCTCCCTCGTTCCCCTGGCGATGGTGCTTCTCTCCCCCTTGGTGCGAATGAGATGACTGCAGGGGAGATGAGCAATAAAGGAAAAAGGGCAGGGTTTTCAAGATCATCTGTTGTTTGTCAGATTCGAACTGAGCCCATAATAGTTGTCTGACAATTTGCAAGTTGGGTTTACAAACCTGCCTTTGTAAAAGGCTGAGTTATGAATGCACTGTGCAGTTTATAGAACATGCCAGCAAATCTTAACTACAAACTCTTGATTTATACATCATCCTTTTAAACAGTGGTTTTTTCGTTTGGTTTTTACTAAAGTATTGTAGTACATGGTAAGTTGGAGAAAAAGTTCATATCCTAAACAGGATTAACAAATCTTAAATCAGATCTGTAAATCCTACAACAGATTTACAAATCATACCAATAAATCTTAAATAAAACCTCATCTTTATCTTTTCCTTTTTTTTTTTTAATTTCCTTCTTTTGGCTTACAAATCCTGATTTTGCAGCTGGTTGGTAAGGAAGTGATTTATAAAGCAAGAATTTAAAGCTCAACTGTCAGCATGATCAAGTCTGAGAGGTCTGGCTCTCACATCTTATCTGAGTGCTTTGATTTACAAGCTGTAGTCAGGCTCTCTCTATCACAGATTTTCTCCTGAAACTTGAAGTTGTTTATTATGAGATCTACAAAAGGTTAAACTCTCTGTATGCCATAGTTTGACTAGCCTGGCACTGTTATGGAAAAGGTGATACCTAATCAGATTGCAGCTGGCGAAAGTGCCCTGCATAACATTTGGTTGTCAGAGAAAAACAAAGAGCAGCTGAGCAATAAATTCTTCAAATGTTAACGAGCGGAGATCCCTGGCTCTTTATGCTTGTGTGCACCTGTAAGGCACCATGCACGCCTTCAAAACTACAATAACAGAGGTACAGGTCCTCATGCTGCTTTAGTTGTTTAAGTCCCATTAGAGGTAAGATTAAACATAGGTTACATGCTTTACTGAATACGGGAGGACTTAGGCACATGCTTCAGCTTGTATTTTAGTACACTGCTGAACAGGATTGTAGCTGATTCTTCTTCAGATTTGAGATCAGATTTTCTTTCTAACTCATGTCAATACCTGGCTTTGAACTTCATACAAATAAAAATGACAGACAGTTAAAACTGCATCATTACAGAATGCATTCTGGAGACTGAAATAAATGTAATAAGCTGTCTCATTCAAAGGGAAAAAAAGTAACCCCAAACACCAAAAATCGAAAGCAGCTCTGTGACAAAAGAATATTCAGGTTACATATTATTTATCTGAATTTGTTTCTACTTGACAGATTAGCTCCCAGTAATCAGATAAGCAATTTAAAAATAACTTTCTGTACTATAGAAGGATCGCTTTGACTATTTTTTGGTTATCGATAGTCATGCTTTTCTTTATCTCATCTAATACATTTTCCTTCTACCTGCTCTTCTCCTCTTTACTGATTTAATACCAAGAATCTTTGCATATGAAAGAACTTGGAAAATAATGTGAGAAGCCTGCTTCTCCACTACTATTTGGATTCACTTGCTGACGTGCATACAACATCTTGTAGCTCAGAGGTTACTTTCATTATTGTTTGAGCTCCTTTAGAGGTTCTGGGCTCTTGCAGCCAGGAGAAACAGTGGCAACCAAGTTATAACTCCAGATGTAAGTTAATACTCTGGTCTTTTTAATAAAGTTAATCAGTATTTGCCTAAACTCAAATGCAAACGCTTTGTTGTGCTGTAGGGATTCAAAAATATGTTTAAGACGATACATTAGGTGTTGGAAAATAACTGAGCCTGTACAAGTAAAATTGGAAGCTGATTTAATAGTATAAAAGAAGATTATTTTAGATTTCTGAATTACCTGCCTAATGTGATTGTTTTGCCTAGATTTGAAGCAGTTATTGCTTCCTGTTAAAACTTAATTGAGACCAGCAATCTTACACACATATATCAAGTAAACATCTGCCTGCCAAACCTAAATGATACTAGCTGCAGCTGTCAGAAAGTGTTTAATTGGGGCCAAATATCGTTGGGTTATTACTTGATTAGTCTCATATTCCTTCCAAGACACAAAATGGACTGGGGGATATAGCCAGTCAATACTGCTCTGTACTCTGGCGTTGTTACTCCTAGTGTTGCTTAGGACTTTAATGCTAAGTTCAAGACAAACCTGACATGTTGCAGCAGAATCCATGCAAAACCAGAAAGTCCATCATAATTTTCTAGTAAAATCACTGAGAATCCTTAAGAAGTGGGCAGGACGCTTCTGGTGCAGCAAAGCATCTAACATTTAATGTGATAAATGTTTTGATTTCACAGACAGCTACCTGGATTTGAAGAGATGAGATTCGATGTGCTGGTGCCTACTGATTACACAGTGATTATTTAAATCCTTGTTTATTGTTGGGAGCTGTTTACTGAACACAGCAGTCCATCAAGAAAAGACTTCCCAATCTGAACAAATAAATTGTGTAATCCTAATAGCAAACAAAGTGTTTCAAAAATAATGAGAAACTTCAAGGAGGGGGTGGGGGCTGGAGCGTGGATGAGTAGCTTTGTCGGTGCATGCATCCCTCTCTAATTTCAGAGACCAAGCAACTTCCCGGCAGGGCAGCAAGTTGAACTGATAACAAGATAGTATGTAAAAATAAACATTTAAACACAATTATGATAGTAGCATGGTTTTAATAATGTATGGGGCTGTTCCAGAATAAGCATGTATCTGTTACTGCTTAGGAAAACCGTATTTTACTTTACTTGTGCTGGTTTTACCCGAGCATACCAAAACTACCTCAGGAAGAGCTCTGGGATTTGAAAAGCCATATGACCTATGATAAAAATGAAAACAAGAATTCAAAAATTTGCTTTGTGGCTTCTGTGGCTTAACAAATCAGAAAAAATCTCACATATAAAATAGCATGAATATATTTACCCTTCTGCCTTGGAGTAATGGGCACTGAAATCTGCTCAGACAAAGCTTATGTAGATCTGGGAAATTGTGAAGTAGAAGAAGAGATCTCTGTTTTTATTATTGCAGTTGGCATACATACTTACCAAAAAGGATGTTTGGATTTTCTCAACTACAGATCAAAATTTTCTAGACTGCCTTGAAAATCCTTCCCTAGATAAACTGAAGACCCTGGGGATTCTGTGAGTAAGGGCATAGTAAAGAATTTAAAGTGAAAGGTCTTTTCTTCATAGCTCCACACTGAGCTGGAGCAAGGCTCAAGCATCCCAGGGACCTTATGTGAAGTGTAGTGTATCACATCCAGAAGTGGAAGTTTAGGCCACATTATGGAACTCAAGGATGGACTTCTTATGGTCTGAGTATAAAGTGTCACTTGAATGGCCCAAAATTTGTTTTCACAATTGTATGCTGGGATTAATCCCAATTTTTACCAGAGTAAATGTGTACAAATCCAATCCCGTGATATAAGTAGTAGGGCTTATCAAAACATGTCTAGTTTTCTTGGAAAATTCTTTTTCCTTTAAAACCATGAAAATCCTTGAGTGAAAACAATAACAAAATATTTACTTCAAGTTGCTCCAATGTCTCAGTTTATCTAACCAAACCAAGAGGTTTCATCCTGGAGCAATTTAATGTTAAAAAGAGTAGTTTAAGTTTATTTATTTATTTATTTTTAGCTGCAGATTACTAGATCACCACTGTGATTTTCTCATCATTTGAAGTGCAAATAACTCATACCTTATTATCCTCAATGGGTCAGCCTTCTCTGCCTGTGCTGCAGCACAGATTACTTCAGGGACTTGTTGCGGTACAAAATGGGAACCATTGTTGGAAAGCAGCTCAGAGGAAGTGGGTTGCTTTTGGAAAATGCGTTGAGGGTGTTTGGCTCCCAAAATATAGTGCTTATGAAGCATTGTGACAGCTTACAAGAATCAGATTGAATATTGAAGTGAAGCATTGCTTACAAGACTGCTGAGACGTTTTGCTTCAGCTGAATGACATATGTTTGTATATTTCCCTGCAAAAATCTTCAACCTTTGGATAATACTTTTTTTTTTCTCTTTGCTTTCATGTGTTTGAGGGCTTTTTCGCCCAAAAGAAGTCAAAATTATATGTATAAATATGCCGCTACTATTGGAAAACTTCTTTTTGAGAACCTTCCCGTGTGTACAACTGTTTTTTCATGAAAAAAAAAAAAAATTTTGGTCTATTTTTTCCACCATCCTAATGCACAGTTTTGCAGCGGTATTCACACACAGGCATGTGCAGATATAAACAGCCCTACTTGGCTGATGTACTCAAAGAGGTTCCAAGTATTAAAGATAAGCCATTACATTTTACACTGAGTTATAAAATACCAACAACCGTTTCTCAGCATAATAAAAAGAGATGAGTAAATGTGTTTTGTATTTAACTTTTTTGGTGTTCAGCTTGCTCTGGACAGGAAACACTTGAATAACAAGCTGTTGCTGTCTGTTCTCAGCTCTTCCCAAGCCTACCTCCACACTCCCACTAAGAAAGAAGTGAAGGGAAAGAAGAAAGCTCTCTTTCTGGGTAGCTGGAAGGTGGAAGGACTCCATAGTGAGACAAGAGAATAGCAACCCTCCATACTATCTTCTTTGTGTGAGAAGAACAAAGACTGTTTTCTGGCCCTTTGCCTTGCCTCCCCCTCTTTCTCTGGGTGGTGGAAATCATCCAGCTCTCATGTCCCAGCAGTCCCTGGCAGCAGGGAGGAACAGCTCTGACTTTTCTCTGTGTTAAGTCCCCTGTGAATTAGTCTCAGATTCAACAGTGATTCTCTGTTTCTCAGAAAAAATGCATGTTATTGGTGTGAGTTTGCAAATGTGCTGATTTACAGAGTTTAAAATTATTGCTAACCTTTTATGGGAAGCCTGCAGAAGAAAGAAAGGTAACCTTTTTGAACTGATACAGCTTTTAACAGCTCCCTAGATGAGTCCTAATATTAGAGGAGAAACAAAGAAGAGAAAGACTACTGTTGGGATAAACCTATTCTTTTGTCTTTGAATTGCGGGTCAGGCTTTGCTTTTTAACAATGAAAAAGAAGTCAGGGCAGGTATTGACTTCACAATGATGCAGATCAGGTTTGTGTACCCATGCAGACATAAATGAGAATTCAAAGCCAGACACCATCTCACAGAGGGAAGAAATGGAAAATTAAACCTCTTATTATTGCATTGGAAATTATAGGATTATATCTATCACCCATAGCACACAACAAATGTTGTAGCTGGCTTTGCGGAGTGGATTTGCAAGGCTTTGAAAACTAAAAATTTAGAAATATTAGTTAAAGAATGAAATAGAAATTGCAAGCAGCTTTTTATCTTTGTGATATATATATATAACTTACAGCTTTCTTAAACGGAGAAGAATTATCTTGTCAGTGTTATATGCTTTTTAAGTTAGATTTCATTGTGGACTGAAGCAGCAGCTTAATGAGGACCATATTCTTAAACATCTTGCATCCATTCAATCAGTAGCTCAAATCACTGCTTCCCGTAGGTGTATTTGACCTGACCCTATTCTTACTGGCTTCACTTGCAGCAGGGATTTAACTCATAGTGTTTAGTATCAATTCTTAATACTTACCTCTACAGTCAGTTTATTTAATATTGATTAATTAATATTAATCTATTTCAATGGGATAATGTTTAAAACTGAGAAAGTTCTGTTTTTTTTTTCCTGCTGTTGTCATAAGTTGTCTTGAAAAAGCAGAAGAATATATTGGAAAGAAAAAAAAACAATAGAGGCATTTATAGTTTAGCAGTGAGCAGCATACAAGCTGTCAAATGTTTTTCTTTGACTTTTTGACACAATAAAAAAAGACTTAAAGATTTTTTCCACTGGAACTTAAAAATATCCTGGAGTTAATGTGTGTATCTGAGGAAGAGAAGAACTTGATCTAAATGGTTATTTTTACCATTTTGGATTCTTATTCATTGCAAATCTAAGTGCTTCCAAACATGATGAGCCATGGAGTGTAGGTAGGGCGGGTGTGTTCAGGTTTCTCAGGCATCCATGATCAGTGAATGGAAGGAATTGTTAAACTGTATTAAAAAAGAACAAAAGCCCCAGTGAAGTATTCCCTTACTTAGAAGCAACTTTTTGTTTCGATCTCCTTATTCAATTACATCATGGGATAATATGCAGGAGACATTAAACCAGAATCACTTTAATCAAATAAAGAAACTGAAAAGAACCTCTACTCTCAGTATCATTTTATTGAGACTAATTTTGTTATTGTCTACAGTGTCCATATCAAAGAATCTGGATTGATTTAATCATTTCAGGCAATGTTACAGAGAGTGCCCTCAGTATGTGTCTATCATCATATCTTTATGGAGATCAGTGCCCTCATACTTATTTACATCAGCCCAGGATTTACCTGGTAACTTCAGACCCTAGCCTTCTCGATAAATGTCTGGATGAACTCTGACTGATTCACTGTTCAATAATCATGAAAGGGAACACTATTATTTGAAAAGGTGTGTTATGTACTTTTTCCCATGTAAGAAGCTGCCTGCTTCTTCCCGGTGAGAGGTGGCAAGAGACTCTGTCATTGCCCTTGCCCTCTATGGTGATGTTGGTGCCTCTTGCTTGCTAGCACAAGGCTGGACCTGTTTCTGTGCTTGGGGAACACGGAGGTCTGCCAAGAGCTTATGACTTCCAAGGGTAACTGATTACTAGGAATGCAATGAGGTAGTAAATGCTTCCTGGTTTTCCCCCTCCTCTAGTACACCCATACTTGTGGTCAACCACAAGCTGGACCGAGTACAATGTTTGAATCAAGCCAGACGCAATAACCCTTAAATACGCCTGTGAAAAGGTGAGAGGGAAAGAGGGACATGGTTGCTCTGGTTTGGCAGTGCTGTCTTGGTGTTTCCACAAAAAAGTGTTGCCTTTTTAAAAAATATGAACGGATTGATTTAAGACATTGTTGTAATTAGGTCTTTGGTGATCCTAATTAGGGACTCATCTACTAATACAGAATAGTGTTTGAGAACATATGCTTAGGGTCTGAATGCCAGAATGTAGGGGCTTGATTTGTGTAGCTGTGTCAACAAGCTGTGTGAGAGGATTTTCATCTGCAACATGTCTTCTTGGTAAGCCATGTGTTCAGTGACAAAGACAAGGAAGGTGGCATGAGCAGGGATATCTTACTCTTGCTGTTCAATCTTCCTTTGCTCAAAAGACTTCCGTTGCCACATCAGGGGAGAAATGATAGCATACACCCATTAAGCCACTGTGACAGTCAACAGCAAAGGTGAGATTGAACTGAGCATTATCTGACTAGAATATCATCAGAAGAGATAGCCAAGAGCCTTCACGTGCCAATTGTGTGTCCAAGTGTCTGGCTGATGTTTGCAAATGGCAAATACATCCCCTGAAATACACATAAGTTCTGCAGGAGTTTTCAAAGGGGAACAGGTCATGAATGACTTAACTATCACTAATAGTGCTCTGTAATTATTACCTTGTTAGGATGTGTTCCTTTAAAACCACCCCCTGGGAGAAGCAACTTAGTCAAGGGCACATCTTGGACAGATCTCCCCCTACAGATCTCTCTGTGGGATTACCCTTGTGTTTAGCCTTGCTGTTAAAATAATCAATTACGTTCATCTTTTAATTAATGAACTAGTATCCTTTTCATGGAACATGTTCATGCCATAATTACTGCAATCGTGTTACCAGTGGAGCACTTGAGGAATGAACGTGTATAGAGTGCTGCTGAGCTTGAATTGTGTGCTGTGGGGAGGCAAGGATAATGTTTCCTCTACTATTGAGTGGAAGGGGATTTTTTTATGAGAAAACACTGAAGAATCTGATCAAAATACCATTAAGGAGACAATATCTTTTCCTCTTGTTTATTGTGTATTAATCGTACCTTTCTCTTTTATAATCAGAATTTATATGGAGTTTTGTTTAAGCATTTGTCTGATCTGCAGCAGAAAGTCTGTTCTGTACAGTAGGGAAAGCTTCAATGTGCTGTATGTGGAGAAAGAAAAAACATCTCGCATCCTTCCACTTTTTTATAATATACTGTCAAACACTTTTGTGTATAAGGTTTCAAAATTCCATGGTATCTTGAAAATCTTTAATAAAAAGTAAACCATCAATATTAAACATGTCTGAATAGAGGCTTTATGGGGAATGAACTAGATGGACAGTTTGATCGCTTGGAAAGTGATACTTCCATTTGAAATTAGTTTACCTGATAATATTTTAGACTTCTTATCAATTAAATTCTATATTGAAAATTGGAGGAAAAAAGGATGTACCTAAAACTTTATTAAAGCCAAGTAGACATGCCACAGTAAGCTACTGGGGTGGTTCTTAAACTGGTGTAAATTGATCTGGCTCCACTGACATAAGGAAAGACCTAACTCTTTTAAGTTCAGCCTTCCAGTGAATCTAAACATGACTCATAAATACATACATGTACATATGCAATTTCTTGTATTTGTTCCTAGAGCTAGCTACAGAAATGGCTCCTCTATGTTCCTCCTGAAACCTGGGAATAATGTACAGATTTATTTCAGTGAATCAGAACATACAGCAATGAAAAGTAGTTGGGAAGATCATGTAAGGGGCTCTTTAAATGACTAGACTCTTCCTACACATCTGTCAAAATGTGAAATAAAAAATAAACTGTAAAGGATTTGTTTTGTGTTTTTTTTTTTTTGTTTCGGTTTTGTTTTGCTTTGCCACTTTTTCTCCATTCAGTTTCTTTATTACCTTTTGAACACCTTAGACCAAGTTTAAAATTTGCATTTCAGTTGGTTATACAGCTGGTATTCATTTCCATAGCACCTTTTTGTTACTGATCATTTGGTGGGGGAACGTTGCTGTATGCTTAACGAATTAATGCTCTGTTATGTAGATGGTGACAGAAAATATCTGCTTTATATAATTACAGTTTTAGACCAAACAAGAAGAAAATTACATTAACAGTTTATGCATATGATAATCAAAGCAAGTTATATTCTAGAACAGAGGCAGCATGTAATAATTTTCTAGAAATTAAAGTAAGTATTTCTTGCTCTGGCTTCCTCATGTGTTTGAGTTCCAAGTTTCAGCCTGAAGCAGATTTCAATGGTTGCGTTATGAAACTCTCAAAGTGACTGTGATGAAGACACTGACAAACTGAGCAGTATTGGTATTACCCAGTTATATTGCAAAAGTTACACACAAGAACTCATAGGAATCATTATGCAGTGGTTATATGTCAGGTGTCAAATGATGGGATTTAAAAGAAGATCTTGTATGTGCACCTTATTCCAGAATTTTCTTCTCCAATGTTTCTTTTACATGTCAGTAAAATCTCTCACTTGTCTTGTTGTGAGAGTATGAATATTGAAATAATGGACTTGTATTTCAGGAAGTTTCTTGATGGAAATTCTTACGCTTTGGAGTGGCTAGCTGCACCAGTGCTTTGAACTCTGTGCTTCAGCACCAGCTCACACAGAGATGGCACTTTAGAAACCTCTGCTGGCTTGTGCTCTTCCTCTTCCCCCTGGATCTATCAGGAAAAAACTTTCTCATGAAGAGGCATGTGAACACTCTGTATGGAGTTGTGATATATTACAGTTGCATAGTAAATTAAATTTATGATAGCTACCTTTGACCTCCCCCTATATGCTTTACTTATTAATCACATCTCTTACGGGATTACTTCTGCTGAACAGCTTCCAAGGTTCCACGTTTTTAAACTAGTCTGTCAGAGGTATGCATGAATATACGATGCTACTGAAGGAAGAAGGAGACATGAGTCAGAGGCCTCAACAAGCAGAAATGTTTCAGTGGTATGGAAAACTGAACAAGAATAGAGGAAGAGGAGGAAAGTTACTGCTCTACACAACATTACATTAATGTCAGCTCATTTCAATGGTGCTTCCTCTTACTGACTACTACGGTGGGGTGTGCTCATACACAGACAAGTATCTAATCAAGACTAGGATATGATGGCCAAATCGCTACTGCATTTTGACCCAGTTCTGGATTCAAATCTTAGATGATGTCAGTGAGGTCAAGCTCCGCGCTACCCTCTCCCATGTTGCTATACCGACACTCACCCTCAACACAGAAGTTGTGGAAAGGGGTCCATATAAATTCACTCACAGTGTCAGCTCTAGGAAACTGTGCTCCTTCCTTTCATGTGCCAGTGAAGATAAAAATACTATCCCACCACCATCCATTAAATGTGTTCTCTATATATAGAGAATATATTAGAATGATACTACGGATATTGAATTTATCTTCATGAAATGGGGATGGTCTCATCAGTCATGAGTGTCACAACTAAGCAAAGACACAAGTGAATAATGAAGCCACCCTTATCGAGTACAGATGAATTCAATTTCCTCTGCACTATAATGTCATATTTGATTCAGTGAACTATAACATCTACTTTTTATATTTTAAGTTGCCCATGGGTTCTATCTTTTTCTCATTCTCTCTCTCTAAAATTGTTTTTGCAATGCATTTTTCTGCTTTTATGTATCCTGCATGTCTTTTTCCTCTGTCTGACATAACAACTGAGTTTAATCATAAATGGCATACACAGAATGAGAACACTTACCATGTCAGGTGCCTAAATTCCCTGCTCCTCCAAGCTTTCTGGAGGACCTATCCCTGGGAGCTATGCTGACAACACTTCATGCACAGGAGTGCAGGCCATGTATAAATGTGCTTGTTTTGGGATATCTGTAAGGCTATATTCTCTTGTGATTTTTGAAAAAGGTTTTATGAGTCTTTCCGTTCTGATGGACAGAGTAATATGAATGAACTAACTGTAGGAGTGGCCTTGGTGTTGAACATCCATAACTATTGTGAGCACAGGCTGCGAAGAATAAACCGAATGTGTACTAGCAGTAGGCTGTGTGCAGAAAAGTCCGTGTAAAAACAGAGCAGGGAGCAAACATTCCTATGGCCTTCCTTTTGCCAGGATAGTTCTTGGTATGATTACAGCTACTCAGAAAGGGTGCTCCTTTCCACACTACCTGTCCTCTACCCTTTCCCCTAGAAAATGCCTTTACTGTGTGCTGCCTATCAGATGCTGCCTATTGGATGCCTGCTCTTTCAGGATACTTTGGATGCCCTGGGAACAAATGCCACCTGCACAGCACTTCCATCACCAGGCATTAGGCAGTGCAAGAAGCGCACAAAGACGAAGCATATTTAAATCCATTTCATTTCCACTGTTGAAGCTGTGTTAACCTTCTGGCTGCAGACAATACCAGAGTTGTTTTCAGTCAATTTAACCCTTAGCATAATCCTACAAAGCAGATACAAAAGTCTATCTGCTTAGGCAAAAGAATGTGTCACTTAAGCTACCAAGGGCAGAGTGTGGTGCTGACCCTGGGACGAGCTCCTCCTGGCTGGCACAACACTCAGCATAGTGGAGGCATGGCCTCTGGCTCAAATCCCCAGAGCTTGCTGTAGTTTTTCTTCTTTGCAATACAAAGAATAAACACAAATGTGTTGCGTGAGCAATGCAGCTGCTTCATCGACTCTGAGCACGGTGCTGTTTCATACCAAGACTGTATATTCTGTATTGCTTAATACAGAAAAGGGCACAATAGCTCAATTTCAAGCTAATTATAGTGGTAGAAGATTCTGTGGGAATGCCTCTCCAGGTTTTACCAATAAACTCCTTAGAGAAACAAGGAGACGTATTCACATTATATTTACCTAATAGATGAGATTCAGGCTATTAGATGAGATATGAAGTAAATTAAATTCCATGGCAGGTGAACACCCTGAGGGTACTGTAGTTTATAACACTATATTAATATTCTGTAAGACCACTGCATGAGCTTAGCACAGCTAAGTTCAAAATTAGCTTTACAGCCCACCTGCAGAATTTTTTCTGGTTGCTTTCATAGTCAGTACTGCAATCATAGATAATTTAACATAAATATTAAGTAAATAATTGGCTCAGAATATTTCAAGGTTAGGGACATAAATCTCATTCCCATTACATGAATGTAAACCATAAAAATACAAGGTGGTACTTAGCCTGGCAATTTTAGTTTCCAATGAGCCATATTCCCTTCCATTTTTGAAAAATAGAAAAGACCTAAAGAAATTCTACAGAATGCAGTTACAGAAGGTGCAGAAGAATTATCATGGAAAGGAGATACTAATTCAGACTTCTATGTAAAAAATACTCAGGCTGATATGATGATTGTAATGAACACTACTAAGGTTTTAGAGTGCATTTGTATAGATTTAGTGATATGAATACAGACTGAAGTTGTTTTGCTATGCTTTTCTGAAAGAATAACTTCTGAAGCTGGGCACTGGCTGAGGTAACAAGAAAGAGACTGTGGGTGTGCCTCATTATGACAGCTATAGTTACAAGATGCTTTCTAATTAGCCGCTAGAAGCTTACAACTTGCAGGTTAGCCAGAAGTAATCATCAAAATAACTAGACGATCTCTTAGGCAGAAAAACGCATTTACATTTTGAAGGCAGTAAGCTCTTTTTCTAATGCAGCTCTATAGTGCCAGAGCTTAGGAGCAAAATCAAGAGCAACTGCTTTCAGATGTCAGACTTTTGGCTGTTTCCAAAAAAATCTTAGCAGTTCATGACAGTGATACTTGGGAAAAAGTCAGCAAGGTACCATGTCTATTGTGTGCATTTTCCCAACAGCAGAAGACTTTTATTATTTTTAGATTCTTGTTTGATACTTTTGGTCTTAATTTCTTGTACGTTAAGGGTCCAAGAAAGCTTGTGTTTTAGTCATAACTTCAGACACTAAATTAACCATCCATTGCTTTCCAGATCCTTCTCAAAACATTTGCTCTCTGATATTATTGCCAAATTACAAGAGGTGGCTGAGGAAGGAAAGCTGCAGGTGTCCCTCATAGACCAGGTGATGCCTGTTAATACAAAATTGATCTGAAGAAGTAATTTTATCAGCACTTGTCACAGGGAAACTTGTAATTACAGAATCTGATTTCAGAGTTCAGCTGTTGGCTTTTTCCTGTTGCTTCCTTACTATATGTAGGAATTGCTTTAGGTTTAGTAAGATTTTTGTGTGTTCTTTTATTTAGGCCGTTGAATATTGAATCTCAACAACCTGTCTCCTTTAAATGATTCCATTAGAAGATATCTGTTGAGGATGCCTTCTGGCTATTCCCCTACTGCACTGGGGAAATCTGCAGATATAAACCTGGGATAACAAGATCTCTTCTTGGCCTTTCTTTTCAAAGGCAAGTATGCTGAGGCATTGGCTTTGGCGTGGAAGGGTGTACTATGAATCTTCTAGCCATGGTAACAAAATTCACCACAGATAGTTGTTAAGATGGCAACTGAATATTCAGTAACTTATGCAACTAGAAAATGTTGCTTAAAAGTAATTGAAATGGATTGAAAAGGAGACAAAATCCATTGAAATCTGACAAGAAATGTGGGACTTTTTAGGCAGAAAGGTTTCCACTGTCTTTTCTCATATGTCTAATGGACGTTCTTCTTCCTTTATGCCCAGAAGTGAGGATATGTCGGTGTGAACTTTTAATTATTAAGTTATGTATTTATTTAGACATTTCGTTCTCAAAATTGAAGTATGCTTGTATGAGTAAAGTGCTAAAAATGTTCGCATATGTTCACAGATGAAGGTGCGAACCAAAATCAAACTTGGAGCAGGAAAACAGGATTGAAAGTTAAGGCAGAAGGATGCAAAAAGAAGGCAGGAATTATCTCGCTTATCCTGATAATTTTCACCTCAGATTTATCCAGGTACTAAGATGTGTCTTGATTACATTTCCTGTGTCTGCTAATGTTCCTGACCTTGCACTTTGATACTACAAAGGCTCATACCTACTATGAAACTTTCATGACTGAATAATTTCAGTAGTGAAAAGTCTGCTGTATTAAAGTGCATAGAAGTTAAATAGCTAAAGTCTAAGGCAGACATATGAGGTAATATATAGTGTAACTTTTTATATTCTTTATTCTTCTTACTATACCCTAGAGATAGTGGGAGACAATGGAGACAATGTGTAATGAATGCCAGAAAATGTGTGTAAGAGCATTGTATGGTGAATAAATTAAAGCCTTTAGTCATAACGCCAATAACAGGAGAATCAAAAAATTAAGAAGTATAAGCAAGGGAGACAAAACATCTAGCAGAACAAACGGACATAATAATTTTCAAAAGTGTCAGCTCAAATAAACTAAGGTAAACAATCGGAGTCTCAATGCATGCTTGGACTAGGGAAGCTTTGTCACTGAGTACTGTAAAATTGAAAGGAGTCATAAACTGTCGGAGAACAGAACAGGAGTATATGTCTGACCATTTATAATCATTTAATCAAACATGGAACCCATAGCTGGGGTCTAGTAGCTTTGGAGACTACTTTGTCTGTGTATTCATAGATCATTCATAATGCAGTGAGCCATAAAATGCTCTCTCACTTTCTTGCTTCAGCAGTTTCAATGCCTTCCTCTGGGACAAATTTCTCTAATAACAAGAGGTAATTCAATTTTGCTCTTGCTCAGTCCTAAGCAAACAGTTCTGGTTGTTGTGACTTACCAGCTATGTGGAGGTTAAGCAGGGAAGACAGCGTAACTGTTGGAAGCTACGGGGTACCCTGTCAGACTATAAATTGAGTGTTGTATAATCTATCATGGATATTGATGCTTTAAAAACCTGAAAGTATTGCTGTGTTTTGTGGCACTGTGGAAACCGGTGCCTGTCCCATTGCACCTTCATTTATAAGAGTGCAGTTAGGTGAGCCTGCGACATGGAGAGACCTGGCTTCTGCTGTGGGAGATAGAGGCAGTCACTATTCATGTGGTAGGATGGTGTGAATATTTCTGGTGGTGGCAGTGAGGAAGGAAGTTTTGATGCTGGCAGTAGGATCAGAAGTGGAAGTGATGTACTCTTCTGCTGTTCATGGTAGGGATCGTGGAAGGAAAGGGCTCTAGGAGGGGCAACACTTTCCTGCAGCAGTCAGAGTGCCTTCCTCTCCCTCCTGCCATGTCAGTGATTATAAGTTTACCTCTAATTGTGTGCTTTTCTGTTTTGGGGATCTATAGAACAGGTAAGCTGAATAATACTCTTCATTCTAACAGGTGTATTTCTACCACAGGTATAAGGCACTGGCCAGTAGTTGTGCAATTCAGGGAATAATTTAGCTGTTTGAGTATTCACACGTTGTTCTAGCTTGGATTTATACCTCTCTTTAAATTTACAACTCGGGAAATAAATTCAATTTGTAGAACTGTTGTGTTTGTGAAGAATACCTCAAAATGGTTTCTTTATCCATTTCTTTAAGATCTTGTCTTAGAAATGTTTTAGAAAATACACTTGTATTTGTTTTACTAACAATGAACACTTAACTGACTTGTATTTATGTTGCTACAGAGAGAATGCAAGTAGTTATAGCAGGGGCATGAAAATTGATTTAGAAATTGAATAAACTGATTGTGTAAGAACCAAACATTGATTTATTTGGATTAGTTTAAAAATTAAGCAACAAAACCCTCAACAGACAGTTTTTTCTTTAAAATGTTTCTTGGGCCTTCCTTTGAAGCAGCTGACCCCTTTAGAAAGATGATGCCAGACAAGACACTAGTGAGATTTGTCTTGTCAAAGCAAGTATTTTCTTCCTGTAGCTATTTTTCTTTCTAACCTATTAGTTGGAGGCTCATCTGCAGACCACATGATACCAAAGCTGTGGTCTTACCTTGTACTGACTGCTGTTTCCCTTCCTGTAAGGGTTTGACAGAAAGCATCCTTACTGTTCCTGAGAATTTCCTGGTTGAAGAGGTTCTGAATGCTTCTCTATTTTAACTTATTTATTTAATTCCAAAGTAGCTGGATACACCTAACATGTTCTTATATTTTCCCTTTTTCTGCTCTAGATGGCAATGTAACACTTTTTCATCCACTGAGCATCATGCTTCTGTAAAATACGTATAAACTTAGGAAGCTAGCAATAGATTTATCTTATTATGTGTATACAGTACTAGCTGTAATGGCTCCCCTGCCATTCAGCTGTGACCCTAGCCCCATCACTTGTATTCACCCTCCTTCCTTGTCCTTCTGTCCTTACCTCACAGGCTTCATCTCCCGCTCTTGCCATTCTTACGCTACCAGCTTAATTTTTTTACCTGCATCAGGTAAGGATAACTGTGCATGAGACAGCCTTTTCTGTTTTCTTCACCCCTTTTGTGACATTGGCCCAAATGTTGGCTTTCACACTCTCATATTTCTACTGTTCCTTCATGTACCAATTACTGATTTCATACCTATTCTGTCTGAATAGATTTTCCTACTTTGCCTGTGAAGTAAAATGTGCTATACTGCCGATTCATGTTACTGAAATATGGAACAGGCTAATAACATATATTTTCAGCTATTTAAAGGTAGATATTTAAAACTAATATCTACCTATTACTCAACCTGAAAAATGGCCAACGGTGGCTACTGAGGGAAAGAATATTAGAAAAATGATGTACAAATTCCCTTCAAGTGGCACTCAAGACTTGAAAGATTTCTTGAGCCAAAGGTTGTTGGTTTGTTCTATAATTGAATCATAGAACATTCATAAACAGCTCTTAATTTTCGGATGCTTTAAATCTGCTTTTAAATTAAATATTGTGTCCCTAGTTATGTGTTATAAGACATGAATAATTTTTATCCTTTTTTTTGGGTGGATGAGGTAAAGCAAACTTTACACTGTGTAACAGAGTTATGCAATGATGCTGTCTGTTTTGTTCATTTTTCCTTACGTATTGGTCCCTAGTGGTCCATTTTATTATTTAATCTGCTGAGCATGAAGATGATGTTTTTTGGGGTCAGTACAAGATCTCTTTGTAAGGGGTAATAGCTAATTTGGAACGCATTGTTGTGTCTACACTGTGTGGTTATTTCCCTCTCCTGTTCTTTGCTTTGTATTTATTGACAGTAGATTTCATTTGGTGTGTAATTAACTGTTCACTTAGAAACACGATATCTCCTGCGGCTCTTCACAGTCAACGTGCACGTGAGTAATTTTAAATAATCAGAAAACTTGGTTACCTCATTCACGACTACGTTGAGGAACATAAGCTTTAGCAGAGTAGAAGACCATCACTGGTAATCTCATTGAAATGTGAAAACTCACCATTTATGCGCATTGTCAATTTTATATCCCTTAACTAATAATTAACCTTTGATATCCTTTAAAGTACCTTCAATTTATCCCAGGACACCTTAGTTTGAGAGTCACAGCTGGTGAACCTGTAAAGGGAGTGGTAGGGGAGTTATCCTCTTGATTACACTTTTCCCTATGCTTTTTAAGTCTTTCAGAGGACTCCAATGCATTTCTGGGGCATGACATCCATGGAAATCATGCTGACTTGCATGAGACGAACAAGAAAGCAAATTAATTTTTTTTTCCCAGTAAACTTAAATGCAGAGAAGTATGTTCAAAGAGGCGGTACTAATAACACAGGCAGAAAAAAACAGCAGTGACAAAGCCTAACAGGAAAAAGCCATCTTTGCGAAACGGTGAGGTCACTGTTGATGTCTGACACATGCATACCCACACCAAACCTGTGAGTTAGATTGGATGTCGAAGCATTACTGTTATGGAGCATAATGGGGATGTAGGGGGGAATTCAAAAAAGCCAAGGCTGAGAATAGGAAGTACCTGGCATAAGATATCAGGAGTAATAAGAAATCATTCCAAGTATAAAGAATTGGTAAGAGCAATACCAATGAAACAGGTTTCTCTCTCTCCTGTGCAGTAAAACAGGGGCTTGTAATGTCCTTTTTGCATCAGTCTTTGTAGAAAAGACTGCTTGGAGGAGTTTACTAGTTGGGTACTTGTAGAGTGGGAAAGACTAAGTTAGAAAGTCCTTAGGAAGGTCAGATGTCTTAAGGTGGATGGGATCGTCATTCTGGGACATTTAATAAACTTGAAAATACTAGCTCTTACGTTTAAAATATGGAGGATAACCGTAATACTGGTTATCACAACAAGGAAGCACTGAAAAAACATAGAAAAGGTTTGTATATATAAAAGGGAAAAAGAGGCCTTCATTTAAGTTCCAGGATAATTCTGGAATAACTTAAGACACAACTTGTGATACACTCACCTTGAAGATAAAAAGATATTTAACAACTGAAAGGACTTACCAGCGAAAAAAAGGTCAAGGACATCCGGTGTCTTTGTGTGATAAGATGGCAATCCACATGGATAGAAGAGAAGCAGGAAATACATCTCTTCTTTAGATAAACATGGTCTTCATGAAAGTTCAGAAGGGAGGAAGTGAAATTGGTTGGTAGCCAAATCTAGACAGTAATTCTTTGTGGTTATTGTCTAAATAGAAGCACACAGTGCTAGCCAGATATTTTTTGGGTCAGAACTTATTCAGTTTAGCAATGTTCTGAACTTTGCATTGACACGAAACTGGGAGGCAGTGCAAACCCTCTGAAGGACCAAGCTGGAATTCAAAATTATCTCAGTGAACTGATGAAATGGTTTCTAATAAAAACCTGTAAATCGATAGGGATATTCAGTTAGGCAGTGATAATCACCTACACAAATACTGGATGGGAAACAACTGATTAAGCAACAGTCCTTCAGGAAAGAGTCTGCGAGTATAGTGATAACAACCTGAACATGAGTCAACAATGTCTTGCTGTTACACAAGGACAAACTTCATAGTGAGAAGCACAAGCAAAAGGAAGTTTGCAAGTCATGTGACTTCTTTTTGCTTGATGCAGTCTTGGTAAGGACATACTGAAGAACTGTGAATGGTGTAGAGAATCTCATTTCATGATGATATATATGAGATTATGACAACAGACTTGGAAGATATGAAAGCCTTGCAAAAGAGTAAGGGAATAATCTGTTCTCTGTATTCAAGGTGTCAGTGATAGACATGAACTGCAGCAAGAAAGGTTAAGGTTAGGTATAAATTTCTAAGAGCAAGGAAACTGCTCTTAGAATTGAACAATGGGCTTTCCTAATGCCACAGAAGCTGTATCATTGGAGGCGACTTTCCCACTACATCTGTCAAGGATGATGTAACACCTTACAGCTGACCCAGATTTGAGGCAAGGGATGGACTGAGAGCATTCCCAGTTTGTTCACTGTTAGCTCTTGCTTTACCTCATTCCCTATCTCCTCTCTTTTCAAGCTGCTTGCCATCTGATTCAAGGTGTCTTCCTGTTCCAAGTTTAATTTTTTCAGTTTTACAATGGAGAGCTAACAAGACCAACGTCAGAGTTGGTCAGACCTCACAATTCTTTTACTTTTCCAGATCATTAATTAATTTATTAACCAACATTGATCCCGGCATTGATTTTTGAGGTACCTGTGCTGGCAATTTCCCCCCCTTCTGAGAATAAATAAATTATTTGTTCCAACCTGTTGTTTCCTGTCTTTCAAACCATTTTTAATGCCTGAAATGTCTTCCCTCTTATCTTGTGCCTCCTTAATTGTTCTTCAGAACTGCTCCTGAAGGACCTTATTTAAAGTGTATGGTTGGATTTGGTTTTATTTTGGATGCATACTGCAATATGTCTACTGAAGGACTGTTTTCTTGCTATGTCCTTTAAATCTCTGTTTCATGAATTATAAAAATTACTTTGATTCTGCCCCAATATGTTACTGTTATTCATGTGCCCACCTGTTCCAGTTTCTAATGTATTTTATGCTAATTAGCTGGCAAATGAATTTTCTGGTATGTTAATCAGACTCATTGGTCTGTAATTCCCAGAATTGCCTCTGTAGCCCGTTACAAAGCTTGGTCTGATATTTATCTTTTCTCAATCTGCTGGAAAGTAATAGAGCTTGCAATAAGCAGGAGAAGTACTTTAGTGATTGTGCAGTTTCACAACTGAATTTCTTTAGAGCTCTTTGCAGATACAACCTGGCACTGGGTGATGTATTGTTCATATTTTTTTGGATATGCTTAAAAATTTCCATTGCTACTTAACCTTGCTCCTTAATCAAATTCTCCATAAAACAGTGGCTCCATAATGTATTGTGTACAGTTTGTGGCTCAGGTGTATCTGTGGTGATTGTTTTGAATCGCATATACCGTCCCACTAATTTTTATTGCTCTAGAAATGCAAAGCAAGTGTGAGCTTAGCTATGGACCTAAGCTAGTTTTCTGACTGCTTCATGTCAAGGGGGTGGAAAAGAAGCCAGACCATATTGGTTAATATGTCTTACCTGTGAAGGCTGGCTGATCAAAAGGAGGACAAACATTATGGGATTAGAGCAAATCTGTGATTTTTTTTTTCATTCCTCTGCCAAAGGGGGGAATGTCATGGAGCTTCAATGCTCTGGTATACTAGCAGATAATGAGCCATTTTTAAACCGTGACAATAGCTTCCTTAAAAAATGTGAACTCTCAATATCCCATGTCAAGTCTTATCCTTTTCAGTTTCTCCCTTTTCTTTAGTTTTTTTTTTTTTTAAAAATCATATCTGCATTGCTAGATGTTGTACCAACCTTCAAAGTAATTTTTCAGCAGATTTATGCTGATATATTATTAAAGATAAATATTTCAAGTGATGCAAGGGTCCCTCAACTTCTTTTGAACTGTATTTTTAATATCTAGGAAACTTGATGTTTCAAATCATCTCTGATCTTAATGCCCTAGGGTTTGCAAAACATCCCCAGTATTAATGAATGTAATCTGAGGAAACCATTTTTCAGAGGGAGCTGGGAAAGGGACCATGAAAAACGTATTACATAGACTGGAGCAAAATGGCTAACCTTCTGATTATAAATCTGAAATATTAAAATAATGAATTCACAGAACCCTTATTAGACATCAAAGCTTGTGTCTTATTGGGGTATGCTTTTAATTTATATACCATCTTTCAGGCCAAAAGCAAACCTGATAAATTGAACAGCAAATTCCTAACCTGATTGAAAAAACCTGACTCTGGATCATTGTTGTCAATAAAAAGGAGTCTGTGCAAACTGAACTTTGCTCAAGTGAATGTCTGTGGTATAATTTAATGGCACATTTTCAAACCTTACAATTTTTAAATACAGAGTTAAACTTTAAAGCAGCAACTTAGTAGCCGTTATGCTCATTGCTCTTTTATCTTATTTCAGTTTTCTTTGTTTAAATAGTCTGCAGCAGAGGCAGCTGTAGGAAGAGAGAATTTAAGTGCTTTCAGTTGCCAAAAGCAGCCAGCATTAAAGCTAATAAACTTGATAGTTTTTCTCCCCCCACCCCCTTTTTCCATAAGAATGAGGAATGCACTGAAATGAATATGCAGGCAGCTCATAGTCTATATATTAACCAAACCCAAGTCTCAGTTTAGGAATGTGTAAGTACTCTTCATTATATAACCTTCGGTTTTCAAAAAAAAGTTAAGATTTTGTTTTATTTTACCTGGAATTAAGATTCCAGACATGACAGATAAATATTGTAGATGAAGCACCTTAAACATTAGTAGTGAGTGCACAGGATGAGAGAAAGCAAGTGATTATGGTGCTAATGTGAGATCTGGGAGACCTGCTTTCAATTCCCTCATCCGCCACAGACTGCCTTTCTGACCTGAAGCAAATTTGTCTCTCAGGCTTAAATTTACAAATGTGTTTAGGCACATAACTGCCTGTGTTTAAACAAATGCATTGCTGATGAAATGAAAGGTAAGTTATTGATCAATGCATTTTGTTCCCTAGGCTTCTATGTTTGCCCTACAAAATTGAGGGTGATGTTGCTTCATTAGCTTAGAGTTGTGCTGGGAGCCTGAATGGTTTACTAAGCTCTTGGATGCTGATGGTCCATCTGTAAGAAGCATCAGAATATCTCATATGATTGTGGCCCAGTATGAATTCATGTTGAGTTCCTTTCTGATGTATTCAGTTCTGATCAACCCACCTCAAAAAGCCTATAGCAAACCTGAAGAGTAACAATGGAAATGATCAAAAGTATGTAATTGTTTCTGATATGGAAAGGTTGAACAGAATGGGGATGTGATAGCAGTTAATGGAATTGGGATTTAGGGAACTACTGAAAGTTTCTCATCATATAAGTGCTGTAGATGTAGTTTTTTATTGAACATAAAATTAAATTGTGGAACCCTTATCCAAGGGGTTTGTGGGTGACAGAACTTAGATGGTTTTAAAATAGGTAATAGAGAATTTTTTGGATGAAAAGTCCATCTTAGATTATAAGCCTAGAGTTCAAGAAATTCTGTAGGCTCAGGATGCCAGAGGCTGTGGGGAACTGCTGCCTCCTCTTAATTCTCATATTTTGGCCATATTTGGTACTGACCAAATCAGAGAGCATTCTAAGACAGATAGACTTTTTGTCTTGCCTGACACTAGCATTTTTATGGTTTTTGCTTTCTAAACGGAATCGAATACATACAAATATATTCTTCTCTGCAAATTGTTGTGTTTCATTAATTCAATGATAGCAGTCGAAGTAGCAGTCATTTTTCTCCTTCTTAATAGCTGGTGCAGTGCTGTGTTTTTGACTTTTGGCCTGGGAACAGCACTGGTAACATCAATATTTTTAGTTGTTGCTAAGTATAATGTTTACTCTGACCAAGGACTTTGTGAGCCTCATGCTCTGCCAGGGAGGAGGGGAAGCCGGGAGGAAGCAGAGACAGGACACCTGACCCAAACGAACCAAAGAGGTATTCCATACCACAGCACATCATGCCCAGGATGTAGAAAGGGGGCAGTTACCTGGAAGGGCTAGTTGATTGTTTGGATTGGGCTGAGTATCGGTTGGCGGGTGGTGAGCGGTTTTATTCTCTTCCCTTGTTATTTCCCTTATCATTATTATTATTGGTGGTAGCAGTAGTGATTTGTGTTATACCTTAGTTACTGGACTGTCCCTATTTCAACCCGTGGGAGTTGCATTCTTTCAATTCTCCTCCCCTTCCCTCCAGGAGAAAGGGGGAGAAAGGGGGAGGGAGTGAGAGAGCAAGCTGCGTGGCTGGGCTTAAACCATGACACAGAGCTATATGGTATCACAGTCACATCAGAGTAAGGAGTCAGTTACTCCTTTTGGAGGTAGTAGTAAAGGGAGGAATGATTTAATCTACCCTTCAGTGGTTTGAGTGTTTTGCTCCAGAGGCAGATAGTGGACTTTTGAGGAAAGGCGGGTCACAATCTGAATGTAGATTCTCCTATGGGAATTAGCAGTCGTATGGGCATTTTCTGCTTTTTCATATATTTTATTTTTTTTTTTTCCCCTCTCCTCTCCAGCAATCTTCCTTACAGGAGCCCTGTTGGTAGCAAGGCATTCTTCTAGGTGAACTGAAAGACATGCATCTCTCTCTGTGTGAGGTTTATTAACACTACTTACCATGTGGCAATAGGGCATACCCAGCAGCAAAACTTTCCTCCAGCAGGTCTGGAATACAGCTTCCAGGCTTGCCGTAGCCCCCGACAGTCCTTGGAGTGAGGAACTGACATGAAACAGTTTATTTGCAAAACACAGAGCTGTATTCCTAGCAATGAACTGAAGAACAAACAGACTTTACACAAATGTGACACTTGTTCTTTTCAAATTACTGCTGTTGTATTTTTACTACAGATGAAAACTAAACAAGATGCTCTGTCTTGTCTCTCCCAGCTTATTTAGAGACTCAGCTCAGTTTGGTTGCATGTAGATCAATTTGTTTCAAGAGATCAGCATTTCCTTTTTAACCTTTTGAACTGTAATTCCCCATAGGATCCTGATGTTTTCATCAATTATATATTTTCATTTTGTACTGGTAATCGATAGCACTTTAGAACACTAATGTCGTACCATATCTTTGTCTTGGGCTAGTAAGTGAATAATAACTAAATAATGCATTTCAAACAAGAGAGCAAACGAATATTCTCCCTCCAGCGCACAAAGAAACATGTAAAAAGAAATCACTGAACAATAGGACATTGATTTTTGCAGCTCCAAACTTTCCAGCTGCAGGCAGAAAAGACCAGAATAGAGTTCTACTGCATTATCTTATTCCTGAAGTTGCACTTGGGTATGAAACTTCAAAATGCCTCTGATTTTCCCAGCTTTACTATTTGATAAAGGTTTGGTGCAGACCAAGGTAATGCTTAGAATTTACAGTTACAGGACTATTTGGAAAGCAAAATAAATGCTTGCAGTCCCAGTATTGTTGGCAGGGTCTTTTCAAACACTATGCATTTTCAGCAGACAAAGCTTTCAAAGAATTGATGTCTGGAAAACAAGGCTACATCTGTACTAGCAGACCTGAGAGGGTCGGGGAATAGCCTCAGACTCTGGTTTGCAATCATACATGCTAACACAGGTTTTGTCAGAATTTTGGCTAGTGCTAAGGAGCACTCTCCTAAACCGTGCTGGAGTGTATGTAGATTGGGAGTTAACGCTCCCAGCAAACAGCTTTAACATCAAACCCCTATTTTGGGTATGAGAACTTGGCTGTGCAAATCAGAACCATTCTGTGTCAGCTAACCTCAAAGCTGAAGAGCAGTCTATCTCTCGTTTCATTTGCTAATGTAGACATAATTAGTGGGCACTAGCTGTATTTGGTAATCTTGTTACCAGCAGCAGAAAGAGAATCTCTTAGCTAAAGTGTTGGTCTGGGACTTGAGGTCACTCTGTCCCTCTGTGCTTCTTGTTTCACTTATAAAATAGAGGTAACGGAGCTGTCTTACTTCAAGTACTGTGATGAAATGTGGAAAGATGTTATAGAGGGATTGTAACCTATTTAATACAGCAAATATCTCTTACTAGAAGTGTCTATAAAACTGGCCAGTTAGTCTGACAGAGAAAAGTTTCCTTTCTCTCTTCTCCCCACCTCCCCTGTTTAGCTCAAACATGGAGGCTTCTGGAGGTCCCAGAACCTGGCTGGGTTATTTTTGTTTTCTGTGAATTCAGCCCACCAGTGTACTAGAAAGGATTGAACTCCTGCTTGGAGTCTGTCAAAATATGTTTTGAGCCTGAAAAGTTTAGAAGATGACAGGCATATGGTGTTTTCTAAGTAAAGTTTGTGTCACTGAAAAATTTGGGACCAGCTCTCAGTGTCTAGGTGATACAGTGCTGCACCATAATCATAATAATAAACAAAACTAATTATAATAACAATAACAACAATAACAACAGAAGCAAATAGTGAAAAAACTGTTACAATGGTCTTCTTTTATGTATCTAAGTATTTTCCACCCCGATTCAGGATAGTGCTGAAACTTATCCTTAATGTTAAGCACACTTAAGCACCTTTCTCAAGTAAAGATGGACATAATCTGCTTTTGGCTACAGGAGCGCATGATGCTAGATAACTCTTATATCTAGAATAAGATCCAAAACACAGCAAATATTCACTTGGACAAGTTTCTCTCCCAGAATCAATATTTTGCCTGGTGGTAGCACTGCTGGAATTTCCCCTCCTCAAATTTAATGTACTGCTCTTTATCAGTCTTAGTTTTTGTCCTCCTATTTGTTTTCTCAAGAGGCAAGCTCCAAGGTTTCCCTTCAGAGAAACTGAACTGCGTTTGCTATCATGATGACTGAGTTGTTGGGACTATATATGCTGAGTATGAATGTTATTGCAGAGCACTTTTGCCACTTATTGCAATGCCCTGATTTCACTTATTGCAGTGTTCCTGATGCCAGCCAAATTACAGTCTCTTGCAACAGTGGAACGAGCAAAGAACCCTCACCTGGGATATACTCACATATATTATATCATGTATCCAAGATCCTTTGTCTTTATTCCTTGTCATAGGGCAAGAGGTCTCCAGCTTTACCTGGATATGCTTTGTCTGCTGACTTTGCAGCATTTAATTATTTTTTTTACATTTCACATTATGTTTTATTTTTTGCAAACTGACCTAATTCTAAAAATACAAATGAAGAAATTCCTATGTCTTAAAGTATATTAAAAGGTAACAGTTCAGATACTTCACCCTATACCCTGTTTCCCCAAATCTGTCCTTTATTTATCCAGAAGGTTAAACATAATTTTAAAAACAGGTCAGCAGCAAATGTCTGAAGCTCTAGGAATAAAGAATGCTTTCTCTGATTCTATGATGTGTTAAAATGTCTAAGATTTAGACAAACCTGTCTTTTTTATGCTCAAACAGTTAGAACATGGAGTAGCATGTTGATTTGTCTAGAAATCCTTTCTTTTCCAGCTTCCTGCATATAACTCTAGTCTCTGTCAGTGTAAAGGACGTAATTTTGTAACAAGTCTTTCTCAACACTGCTCCTTAGCTTAAGACAGTCCTTGGCTGTTGGAGGGCTTTCTGCCCCAAAAGATTTATCTGTTCCTCCTGTCACCTCAGACCTGCATGCTAGCACAGGTGGGAATTGAAGATATTTTCCAGCAAGGATTTCTGTAGAAAACCCATTAAGACTTCTGTGCAGATGGGGCTAGAGAGGGAACCTGTTGAAATGGATATGCTTCTTTTAATCTTGACTACAATACAATTAGACTTTTCTATTGATCTTTGATCTGAACTATAAAATGTCCCTTAAGCCATGGGAATTCAATGTATCTATTGAGTTATCTATCTATCTATCTAGCAACAGTAGAGCCAATTTTTAGAAATATGCATTCACTTACTGTATCCTTTTAATTATATAATTCATGTATCTGACATACATCTTTGGTTTTCAGAAGTCTGGAGAAAATTTCATCATCACAGATATAGATAGATATAAATATATATATATAGTGGAGTTACCTTTTTGGTCAAGAGTTAAATTTTATCCTCAACGCCTACATGCTCTCAATTCATCCTACTGATGTTACTGAGAATCTGTAATTTCAGTAGGAGTTTGTTAGGTCCTAAAGAAAGTTGGCATCAGCTACAAAAAAACATCAAAGGACCATTTCTACTGAGAAATTAAATCAGAATATCCCTCTTCAAGCATTAGGAAAGGCATTGTGGAAAGCCTTTCATGAAACCAGCTAAAATTACGTAATTAAATACCTAACATCTCAAGTGATAGAAGTTTGTACAGTTCATATTATTTTAATTCTTTTATTTATTCTCTCTACAAAAGAGAATTCAGCAAAGGTGATGCACCCATGCAATTCTAAGTGAACAGCATCTTTTGTGTGGATTATAACATAATTTTTTTCCAGTAATGAAACTTCCATCAGTTACAAGGTTAGAATAAGTAGAATCTTCTGAAATTTCTTTTCCCATTTAATTTTGAAGTTCTGAGAATACTGAAAAAGAACTTGAGTCCCCAGGCTTCTCCAGGGCCCAGATTTCCTGGTCATTCTGTCCCGGATTCAGCTAGTATAAGGTTAATTTTCTTCCTAGTAGCCGGTGCAGTGTTGTGTTTTTGACTTTAGTCTAAGAACAATGCTGGTAACACATGGATGTTTTAGTTCTTGCTAAGCAGCACTTACCCTGATCAAGGACTTTCCAGTCTCGTGCCATTGAGGAGGTGCACAAGAAGGTGGGAGGGAGCAGAGACAGGACACCTGAACCAAACCAGCTAAAGGCGTATTCCCTACCACAGCAAGTCATGGCCAGTATATAAACTTGGGGGGGGTTACCTGTAAAAGGACTGATGGTGAAACCACTCTCTGGGGCCATGGGTGGGCTGTGAGGAGACCAAGGATAAGTACTATGCATTAAAAAAGAAGTCAGCATGCTCCAGCAGCAGCTTGGTGTGGGAAGCATAGGTGGTAACTCATAGTCTGCAGTTTGCAGTCCATGCCAGAGGTCTTTGCCTGGACTGGACTTCAGGTTTTCCAGATGATGATCAACAGGCACAGCTGACTGAATTTTTGTTGATTTATTTATTTATTGTAATAATAAGGCAGTTCAATTTTTGAACCTTGTTTAAGCATATATTTCCTTCTAAATTAATGGATGGTGGGTGTAAATGGCAAATAGGAAGTAAGACTTTTTCCTTGATGTCTTTCAGATTTTTTTTTTTTTTTGCAAACAGGAACTGATTTTTCTTATATTTATGAGAAAAAAGTTATTGTTTAACAGGCGCCAAAGTACAATAACAGCAGCACAAACACTGTATAGCATTCTAGATGCTGAAAAGCAGAGTGCTGTTTTGAGAACCAAGTTGTCCCCTATTGGTGTTTGATTTATTACTTACATCCGTTTGCGGAATGAACCCTCAGGAGGGTGAAATTTAATTATCCAGTTATTTGTTCTTAGTGGAAGAAAAAAGAAAAGACAAAAAGTCCCACAAGAAGCAGCACAAGGTCTTACCAAACCATCTCAAAAAGTTTCTTTCTTCATCTTCAGTGAACTACATTAATACAATGGCATTCGTAGAATCATTCAGTAGAGGCATATGAACTTTTTGAGAAAAAAATATAGTTAAGTAGCTGACTTGATATTTCGGTGTGTGTCCCTGCCTATTGTTGGTT
The DNA here is from genome assembly GCF_028554395.1 of Pezoporus wallicus. NCBI lineage: Eukaryota > Metazoa > Chordata > Aves > Psittaciformes > Psittacidae > Pezoporus > Pezoporus wallicus. The sequence goes on along the minus strand of NW_026642717.1, from coordinate 431,132 downwards.
TTGAACGGAAGAGGAGAAAACAAAACGGAGAAACAGAATATGGTCTAGGAAGGGAGCAGAGCAGAAAAATGGTAGAAGATTGCAATGTCTCAGCATTAATTGCTTGGGATCAGCTATGTCAGCAGTAATGTGAAATATTTTGTATTGCGTTATTGCTTCTGTTAGAAAAAAGATCTGTTTTTCAAAGAAGTGAGAGCACCATCTGTGGCAGTAATGTGGAAATGAAACTTGTGAGAAGACATCATGTTTCCATCTGTTCTCAGAGATTCTGAAACAATGGCCAAATCTGGCGTGCAAACCTGTGAAATGTGGTTTACAATGTTTTATGGCCTCTACATCTAAACTTATGCATGCAAGGCCAAAACAACTGTCTGTCAAGTGCAACCACCTTTGTGAACGGATGCGTCTGCACTGGAGGGCACACACAACATCAAAGGTCTGCTGCGCCAGCTGACTTTCATGTTGGTCATGTACAAGATCCTATATATGCTGAAGCAGAGAGCACCTAAATTCTTTGTCAAGCTCTTCCATTTCCAAATGTTGGCTTCAGGGTGTATTTGGCAATAGAATAAAATGTGATAATGCGAGTTTATCATCTTAAGGTACCTTTATCTTTTTTTGTATCTGTAAGTTGTCTTGAGGCACTTGTATCCTTTTTTCCTGACAAGTCATTGTCTCCAAACTGACTAACTGGGTAAGTTAACATCAACCTTTGCAGTTATTTTGTATTCTCAGGGTGCTCTTCTCCTTGTGTGATGTTGGTTTTCAGAGATGCTCAGGTGGGTGTATCTTTTGTAGGGACCAAGGTTAGCTAAAGAGCATCAGAGAACAGCTGTTAAACTGAGAGGTCACTTATCCCTGACGTTCGTTAGTCTGTAAGTTGATCTTTCTTTTGGTGTTGGTGGCAAGGCACTGCTTGTTAAAAAAAATAAAATAAATCAGTATTCTTTTTTTTTTTTTCCTCTTGAAAATGCACTCAGAAGTTTAACAGACCCCAAGTCCAATGGATCTGGCCAAGTCTGCCATTACCTGCAGCCTGACTGAACTTCTGCCAAGTTCAATGAGACTTTGGAGCAGGTTCCTATACAGACACTTTCTGGAACATGTAATCTTTAAAAAGCCCCTTATTTTCTTCATAACCTTTGCTGATAAATCGTACTGTAATGGGGCATTCCTTTAAATTAGTGTCTGTGAGCCACTTAGTGAGAGATCCTCCTTGGAGTCATAGGTTTATCATCTTAGAGTGCACTGACACCCAGCCCAGTAGCTGAGAGGGGAATGGTATGAGTTCCAGTACAGTAGTTCTGCACCAGAAGGAGATTTCTCTTGTGAAAGGGAAATCCTCAAGAGAGAGAAGGAGAAAAGGATTTGAATCCTAAATCACCCGTGAAACCTTGGGAGACCTTAATGAGAATCTGGCTGTGTCCTCCACGACAGAGTCAGCCTTACAGGAGCTAGCCCAGCCGGCACTGGCTAGCACACTTTGACAGGATCAGAACAGATCTTCTCTGGTTTGCTGAAGTGGGGATGTGACATCAAATTTAATTTTTATCTCATGAAAAAATATATATCTCAGATTTTCACCTAAAAATGCACTGACAATAAGCAGGTTTTATTGGAAGGCATGTAAGTTTTATTTAGGAAATCCAAAGAGAAGATTTAAAAAAATGTTTCTTCAAATGAATGAGAAGAAAAATGAACAGTAATATTGTGGTCTTTTAAAGGCAATAGAGAAAAAGAAAGAAAGGCTGAAACACTATGCAGTGCTTATGCCATTTCTTTTCCTTTTTCAGGATATAAGAAAAAAAGTCCCCCAAAACCCGTGTAAAGGAATATTAAAAATCAAGGAAATACTTACATGAAATAACCTTCCAAACTAATGGGAATGGATCTCTTGTGATTTTGAATATATCCCAGTACTGTGCTAAGGCATGCAAAGGATGAAGGAAACAAGTTACAAATGGAGAGAGTGTCAAATACTTAAATCAAGACAGAATAATTCATTTTAAGAGATAATTTATACCAAGTTGTCTGAGGCTTTGGAGATCAGCTTTTGGCATGTGTTTGTCTACAGCTTGCACGGCGGACCACAACATAGTATATACATGATTCATGGGCTGGAGACTTTCTGCACATGCAAAGTCCAAGGGGGAGTTGGCCCATCTACAGAACAATTTTTAACATTCCTTAGCACCTTATGGCTTGGGCTTCTTTTCAGTGTTTTCAAACTCTAACTTCTCAATAGCTGAACAAGATATAACAGGATAAATTACTCACTGCATGTAAGCAAATTCAGAAGAGATTAACTTATGAAAGCAGTAGTATCTCTTTCACGCTTAAACTCCAGCTATAAAGCTAATAAAGATGACAGTAGCAGTATCAATGAGAATGTTACTATTAAATGACTGCAGCTACTCCTTTATTTACTTCCAAAACTGTGATTTGCAAGTACTGACTGCTGTCCCTCTACCCTGTAAGAGAGAAAAAAAAAAGAAGAAGAGAGAACCAGAAAATGCAAACAGGATTCTGGCCAAGCTGAGCAGAGAGATGCAAGCAATGTCATGACTTTTCCCTGCCACCACAGGTACAGGGAAACACTCGAAAGCTGTTTTTATAATGATTACTTTTTAAATAATATTTAAAAACATTTTAAATAATTTAAATAGTTCATATAGCTCTGCAGAAAGACTTTGATAAATTTTCTGATAAGTGATATTAAAGATTATTAAAGATGGAAAATTAACAGTATCCCCTTATAACAGTAAAAGAAGAGGCTGAACTTTAAAAAGTTTGCTGACATTAAAATCGGCAGCATTTAAGATATCCAATAAAGCTTATGATGATAATTCTCCATCCACTGCAGCTCTTTCTTTTTTAATCCATTTTTGCTTTCCGTTTGCCCTTGAATGATGCTAAAATTTACTGGAGGGTCAAAAAGTCACAGGGGCCCACATGAGACATAAAGCAAGACAAATGAAGATAGGAGTTCTAGGCAAAATCAACACATTTCTAAAGGCTACTTCATACAGTGCAAAACACACTGATGTTGTTTATAAGAAGGGAAGATGGAAGTTTGCTTTACGCATATTAAAGGTGCTTTTTATACTCTTACAGGGAGAAACTTATTTGCAAGCTTTGCATTCCAGTACCTGTGACCAAATGCCAAGAGTTTTCTGATCTACTGAGTTCAAAATCTAGGATTTCAGGTCTGCTTGCCAGCTCACATTTTCCATTTGGCAGCAGCACTCTGTCCGGCCCTGCCAGTAGTTGGCCCCTGAGATGCCTCCTTACAAGGCTTGGGATTTAATTTAAACTTCTGTTTTTTCAAACATTATTGCCCCATAAAGATAAAAGTCCAAAATTTCAAGATAAACCCAGGCTAAACAGAACCCATTTTTTTTCTGCTGAAATGTCTCCAGGTCAGTGCCCGCTTTGAGGAAACCTTGGAAATAATACCCGACTTAACCAAGGGAGCCTATTTGCTCCATGCAGCGATGCCTCTTTGTGCATATACATTTGTCAGGGGAATCCTGTTTCTTTACTTGGGCAATGCAGGATTTTTATTTTTTTTTTCAATTTTCTAACTGTGCATGCCTAATTCCCCTTACTGTTAATGAGAGTTTAATGTTCCCTTTGAAATGAAGGAAAAAACCCTCCATGCAACTGATAAAACAGAGCTGAAAGAGGCAGGGTGACAACACTTGAGAGGGGGGAAACAGCTGTCTGGCTGTGAGTTTAATGTTTTTCTGCCACAGGAATCAAACCAAAGAAGATTGGTGAGGATTTTTTCATTTTTTAATCTTTTTCTTTTTTGAAAATAATGCTTGAAAGGGAGAGTCAACAGGAATGGGGTGGTAAAAGAACTGAGCAATTTAAGTAATTTCAGTGTGTGAGCCATGGATTGATTCCTTAAAATATATGAAACTCTTCAACAAAGGGTAGTGGAAAAAATGGTTGGCATAAATTGTACTGACATTTCTTCGGAGCTCATCCCTTTGCTGTGTTCTGTTCTCATTTTGATGGTGACCTTTCAGACCAGATCTGGGTAATTTAAATCAGAAGAATGTTTTTCCTCATTGTGCCACCCTCTAGTAGTCCATTCATTCAAACTTTAAGGAAATTTTGTGGCAACAAATCAACGTGACATACTTATTCTAGCAACCCCCCTTGTCCACCCTTAGAGAAGATCCATGACTTAGCATATGAAGTGGATTACCTTTCACCCCAATTAATGTTTTTATAATGAGCACCAAAGGAAGTAATAATGTTTTGCCACTTATTATTGAGTGTTGCTGGGGCAATCTCTGAAGCTGAAGACTTAGGTCATTGACAGCACTGACATGATGGCAGTCATGCTGCTGAGGTTTAAGACCTGCTACAGTGATGAATAAATGTGTCAATTTAATTTCCAGTACTATCAGTCTGAAGCTTTGAGTAGCAGAATGAGTGAGATACAAATGTCCAGGGGTTTTGGCAGAGGTTAGTCTTGAAATTCTATTTCTGAGCTTATTCAAATATTATTTAAAAGAGAAACAATGAGGCAATAACATGAGAAATTATAATTATGTTTTGTCTGGGAACTGGAATGACATGAGTTTTTAAGTACAGCGATAAATATTTGTTATTATTTGATAAGACATGATATTGTATAATAAATTACATTTTGCAGCTAGTCAGTAGGTTGCATTGCACAACCTTCTAGCTGGCAGAGTTCAGTGGTCTCAGTTTTAAGTATGAGTAGCATTTGAGATGTTATTGAACAGCCAAATCCTACCCACCCTTTTGTTATCTTTTAAGGTAATGCTTAGACATTAAAAATATCTGACAAAGAAGCAAAAGCAGTTGAAAATCACTTGACAGAAATAATATTTCTAAGTTGTTCCTTTAACTTCTTATATAAGGAGAATTAGGCTGTTTGTTGAAAGCTATATTTTCACAAGAAGAATAAGTGTCTTGCATAGAATTTCAGGAAGGAGCCACACTGATTTACAAATAAATCTTGTTCACTTGAGGTACAGTGACTAATAACACCGGATGGCTATTTCTATGAAGAATTCCCTTCTTGCAGTCTATAGTTGCAGTCTGTTCTTTTTCTGTTTTCTGTTTTGGTTTTCTGTTTGTTTTGTTTTTTTTTTTTCTTATTGCAATTATGAAAAGTTGTTTATACCAGCAGCCAGTTCCAACCCACCTCAGGATAGCTTTCTTTCTATGTAAAGAAAGGCAAAGAGAAGATTGGCAAATGAATGTGCATGTGTGTTATGACATTTCTTCCATTATCTCAGGTATTAATATGTCATTAATACTGTTCATTAATTTCTGAACCCCTTCTTTATATTAAGGAAGTAATTTATCCCTTATCTTCCTTTGGAAAAGTTTCATTAGCCTCTTTTGCTCATGATGGTTGGGAAAATATGTGTCCAATGTCCTCTCATAGAGAAAAACAATTTATTAGCTGACAAAAAGGTGGTTTTGGGAGGGGAAAGTCTTCCTTCCAGTCCCTATGTTATGGAGGGCAGCTGCTCAGTTTGTGCCTAATTGCCAACTTGGAAGTTCCTGCCTGGCATTCTGGATCCTGATGAGCATAGCAGAGCTCCCTCTGGTTTGAGGGAGATGAGGACCACGGCAGAAAGCCTCTCCTGTGGTAAATGGAGCAGGTTGGGGCCACAATGACCTTCAAATGGTTGGTGGATCTGTGCTATGTCAGGATGGAGACTATGGGCCTTTATGTGTCTCATCCTACTGGGTAAGACTGGGATACAAAATTTAGTCTTCAGGTTTCAGTTTCCTTCCCTATAAAAAGTAACAATTACTTTGCCTCTCAGTATTTCTATGCACTTCTAATTATTTGACTTCAGAAACATTTTGTATCGATAACCTTAGACCAAAAGATTATGTAAATGTGAAATACAGTGTTGTTACAAAATGTCTCATCTTGAAGAGGTTCTTTCAAGGTTGACAGTTGTAGAATTTCAATACCCATTAAAAAAATTACTTTTTTATTTAGACTAATGCATTGCCATAACACATAAGCAATCACAAGGTGAAGAGTTGTTTTTTCCATGGCTGCATTCCAAGATGTGACATGCCAGCTCTTTACTCTGTGTCTATGTGTCTGTGTCTGTTTTTGTGGCAGGTAGGCTTTGGAGTACACTGAGTGTTGGTCATTTTTGTGCTCAGACATCTGGAAACTCATACACTGAGGTTTGCAGCTGAGTGCATCAGCGGGCTGGAAGGGAGGGTGGCAGGATGGCATCACACTGCTGTGCTTTCCTGCAATCAAAACCTGGAGAAACCAAGTGAGGCTGATTTTTGGAAGCGCTAGTTTTGAAATCGTCATTTTAAAACCTGATGGCTCACAGATACACATTGCATCTGAAGTGTTGTGGGCAAATTTCTGTACCTTTCTGCTCTGCATAATAAGCTACTCAGGCTCAGTTCTCTGAGCTTGGTTGCCTGTCTTTTTTACACATCTCTGAAATTCATCCAGCTTCACAAACCTGCTTGGTTGTCTGCCTTTTTTTACACATCTCTGAAATTCATCCAGCTTCACAAACCTGCTTCCTATCTGTGTTCATATCAGAAAAGATGCCAGAACAGCTAGGGGAAGAATTAACTATTTATTTATTCATTACAAATATTCCTTTGACCTGGTGAAATGTGGTGAGCTGGAAAAGCCTTTTTTTTTGTCACTCATGTTACCTCTTATCCTCCACAGGAGTCACTGAGGATTTAAAGGTCATTTGAAAAGCAGCCTTTTGCTCTTTGACAGCCTTTTCAATATTAGCCTCCAGTTCTGTTTTACAAAGTCATCATTATTAACTGCATTGTGGCTGCTGCTATTTTCCTGGGATTGCGAGGAAACTTGAGATACTAATTGCAATGAGTTAATTTGGCAATACTGTGCAAACTTCCTTAAGGCGTTAGTTAAGAATATACTTTCCTTTACACAAAGAGTGTTTGAAAGAGAGAACAAACTGCAAATGCAGCAGAAGGTATGCTTTTGTATTCCCATACTTAAGAGTAGATGGTATAATTAGCTTACAATGGCAGTTGAATATATTTCTCAGAATGAGAAGATACAGAATTAAAAAGTAGCTTTAGCTTAATGATAATTAGTGATAATGATGATAATAATAACAGTACTTAGACCTTTAATGCAGAGATTTGCATCTTGAAAGTGCTATGCAAAACATTGATTTAATTACTGTCACCTCTTCAGGGAAGGTAGGTATTATTGCCCTGGCTTAATAGATAGGGTAATAGAGATATAAGGATATGAAATGACTTGCCAAAGGCTCTGCAAGAACCTGCACAGGGATTCAAACTTTCCAGGTCCCTTTACCGTATGCTCCCTTATACCAGCCTAATTATGCACATTTTGGGCTGCTCTGTGCTTTTGGAACTCTAGCCAAAGTCCTTTGAAATTAGAACTGTGTGTAATGCACTTGAAGGTTGTATTTTTTAATCAGAAGGTGATTGGAAAAAATACTTGAATGTGATTTTCTCCTCTCAGTAAGCCTGGAGCATATAGTTGAAGTCTGCATTTCTGTACAGAGTAATTCAGGAAACAAAGGAGATTTGGAGAGTTGGGTGGCCTGAAATTATTCCTCAAATTCCAAATTCATTATTCTTTTTTCTCTGACAAGCAAACTGCTTTTTTTTTTTTTTGCTTTTTTTGCAGTTTATATCTGGTAAATATATTTTGCCTGGTTCTTACTAAAATCACTAAAATGAATCACTAAAATCCTTCTGCCTCAATTATTTCTCCTTGTGAAAGGACTGAAATCAGTCCTGTGATTTGAGTAAAATGGTGTGATGTTAACATAAACAGTTTTCTGACCATAGCCACAATTGAAGGTGATGATGAGATATTGTAAGATGAATTATATTCCATAAGTATAAAGTGAAAACATCAGCTTCTAGGTGTAACTATTTCCTTGTGTGAAAGACATTAAAAGTAGACTAGACGAATGAATTTTGTTTTGACTGTTTTTGCTATGTTCTTAGCACAGATCTTATAGGCTTCTTGGCTCTGGTTAATTAAGTCTGAGACATAGTTCACTTTTTTATAAGAAATGTAGTTCCGTATCTGTAGAGCATAAGGCAATAATAAATGTCAGCATCTGTGTTTGTGGGATTTAGAAGGAGCTTTTGATAATTGTTTTCTCTGCTTCCTTCCTTCTATCACCTTTGCTTACTAGAGGATCAGTGCACACAAACTTACAGGCATTTAAAACCTGGATGTGCTGAGCACCTCTCTGTGAACAGGGTGAAATACCCCTCTATTCTGTGAGCCTTTCTGGACACAGCTGGTGTTGCATTTGTGTGTTTTTGGTACCTACAGGGTGCGTAGGCATTTGCTGGTACTGTGAAGGGACATGACATCCGTAGGTAACAACTTCATGTAGCGTTATTGATTTTTGCATTGTACCAGCAGTCATTTCTGGGGGTGTAAATCCCTCGTGGAGCCTCTTATGATAGTCTGACCTAAAGCTTCAGAAGTTTTTTGTAGATGAACTTCAGGAACGTTTTCCCTGTTTCCCGAACAAGATAGTTCAATTCATTCAGCTAAGCAAAACATCAAACATTTTTATATTTTTATCCAACAGACTTTAACCAGGGTTTTCATTGAAGGTTTTTGCTTTTTTTAAAACTTTTTGATTTTTTTTTTTCATATTGTCATAACTGAACATAGCAGCAGAAATGAGGAACATTGAAAAAACAACAGAGAAACTTTCTGAAAGACTACCTTTGTATTTGCTTTCCACAGGCATTTTACATTGAAACCGAAATGTTTTTCTAATGGTCACAGTTTTCCAGTCAGGATAAGATTGAAGAAACTGTTTCTGTAAAGGGGAAATAGGCCATAAGACAAAGAGGGTCACACAGCTCAAGTTTTGAGAGATTTTTTTGTTTGTTTGCTTGCTTGTTTGTTTTTTACCAAATTGCTTTGAATGGATGATATGGGCTAGAACTGTTCCTGTGAATTATTTAGCAAATCATTTCCAGAAAGTTACACAATCTAACAGAAATGTTCATTCTTTCATCTAATTGGTAAGAATTATTCACTGCTCTAATTGCTAAAACTAAGTGTCTTTTTTGGAGGTAGAGTATAAATGAAATACTGAATTTGGTTCATCCTGACAATCTATATTAGAATATCAGAAATGAGCTGTTGTCTTCGTATAGTTTAACTGGCCCTGGGCTTTGAGTAGTACTAAATAAGAGGTGAAACCCACTGGAGTGGAATAAGAAATATGCACCTGAAAATGAGATTGTGCTGTAATATATGTTGATCACACAAGGTGGCAGAATGAGCTTAGGGCTGTCCAGGAAATAAGAGGGAGTGAAGCGTCATTTCTTTCAGTCAACAGTGTACACATGCTTGCCCTGTGAATATGCCAAGTTGCTTCTGAACATGTAGAGGGATGGAGGAGAGCATTATAATACAATGTTTTTTGATAATTATCCAAGATCTTCAATTTCCTTTGGAAATTTAATGGAAACTGTTAAAAGGTTGTGGCTAACTTTAGAAATTAATAATCATACAATGCTGAATCTGCTCATATCTTCAGTTTTATTGAAAGCACAGTTTACTTTCTGTCAATACATTGATTCTCTAAGTGGGGCTGAACTCTTCAGATGAAGGACAGCTACAAGAACAGGCATGCAAGTGAGCATTTTGCTTTTCATTATTGATTTATGGCTAAATCCACTTCTATTGTATGTGAACAAAACTCTATTTACTTTCCTGGGGTTGCATTTACTTATTGAAGACCTGAGCATACCAGGTAGATATATGTGGCTGAACTGAGGGCAACCCAAAGAGCAGAAATTGAAGTCCAAGGCAAAAAGAAGGGATTACTTTGCAGCAATTTCCATGTTACTACTCTGGCCAATGAGTTGGGGAATAGTAGCAGTATTTCTTTCTGCTACCAGATGCTCAGCTTGACCTCTGAGCCTGTGCTTATAATACTCACTTTCAGGGGCATGGTTGAGCTACATCACAAAGGAGTTTTTGGATGCAGGTTGCAAGTGTGCTCTTGTATGTCCTTGCTTAACTTGCCCCTTTGGAGCTATGGGACAGCCAAACAGTGCAACAGAATGATGGAAAATATCAGCTATGGTGAGGGACTCCTTCCAGTCTTATAAGCTTCTGATGTAATTTGCACCAGTAACACGTAAGAGCAGGTTGTGTGTTGAGCCCAATCAATGGTTGCTTGAAGAAAAAGAAGATATGTCACTGTTGGAGGTATTTTAGAAGAAGCTGATAAGACACCTTGCACTTGAATTTACTCCTGTGTGTAACTGAATTAACTGACTGGTATAGTCTTATAAATAAGGGCTTAAGAACTAGGATCTCTTCATTGCTCCTTATGCAATACATTTTTGGAAGCTCATTAGAAACTATTAGAACTTATTCACCCTTGCAACCTTTTCAGCAAATGTTCAGCTGTTTGTTTTTTCCTTTACTGCCTTAAGATATTTGGCTAAGCATTAAAACAAGACTGGAACAGGTCAGGAAAGAATTTATTTCCCAGAAAAATAAATTAAGTAGTAAAATAAATATCAATTAATTAAAATAGCTAGCTGTAATTTATTAATGGGAACTGGAAAACAAAAATTAACTGAAAATTTGAAATCTAGAGCTATAGCAAACACTGGAATTGCATCCTTTCTCTTTGAATGGCCAGAAGGTTACAAAATGATAAAAAGGGAAAAAAAGAACCAAGAGAAAAGGCAAAGAATAAAATAACATTAAGAGGTTTGGAAAATGTGTTTTGCATCAGCTGCATTTGCCTTTGGCTCTTCAGTCATTCAGGGAAGCTGCAGTCCATGGGACTCACAAAGCTTCCTGCATGAACTATGTGTTTTTAGCCCACACCTGAGTGCTGGGCTTCAGGCCTGAGAGCACCTCCTGTTATTGTGTCCAGCTTACCCCATAGTTATGTTCTGTCTTTCAGCTATTAGCTGCTGTCTCTCAGCTGAGCCTCAGCACTATGTGACATTTCCTCCACTGACCCACTGCACAGCCAGGGATGTTATTTTTAATTGCCGGTGGTTTTAACTAACCTACTCTAATGTACACTGCACAGGCCTGAGTCACTCACACATACTTCTCAGCCTAGAACAGGTAACTGAGTGGAGATAGCTCCTTAAAATACCTCTCTGCTGTGACTGCCTGCGAGTCCTCCCTCTTCTTTTCAGTACAAAGCCAGGCACTAACAGCCTAAACCACTGCAGGGGATGCTTTGAGTTAAACTGCTATCCTTGTGCTGAAATGGGCAAAAATGCTCACTTATACTTGCTCCTCACCACCTCTCAACCGCTAATTACTGCCTTTCAGTCTGATTTGCCTGGTGGCAGTCTGCTGCTGTGGATGGGGCATGCCTAGGAAACTGAAGCTCCCTGGGATATCCAAGCCAGGGGCTGTGGGGTGGCGAAGAGTAACAGTAGGGATGGCTGGTGAGCTGGGGCACACTTGTGGGCTCAGAGAAGCCTTCTGGCTGCTCTCTCTCACATATACCAAACCCCATGTAAATGGCTTAATTCACACAGTCCAGTCAGAGAGCTGCAGTGCAGTGTGAGAGTGAGGACTAAAACAGGACTGAATACCCTGAATATACACAAGTTATAGGCATCAATCTTTATATTACAAGTAACTATTTCATGTCTGAAGAGGCATTAGAGACTGTCTACATCGTGAGAGAGTAACTTGGCAATGAGGCAGCTGTGGCTGGGCCAAAGCAGAAACGCAGAGCTCTCCAATGAGCAGATGATACGAGGCAGCTTCCTTTGTTACTTTCCAAAATCACTGCACAAAGTTATGTCCACAAATTGGTTAAATAAGAACAAGCGATTGCATTTCAGTCAATATCTTAACAGTCTCAGTAGTCTCAGCCAGTGCCCCTGAAAAGCAGAAAGCAAGCAGAGGCAAAGCAGGACCGAGAGAGCTGGCACTGACAGCGCTGTGGTGGGTCAAAATAGCAATGGCAGAAAAACAGATCCTCCTACAGACTCCATCCTGTTATATGCAAGTGTTGTTCATGCCTGCAAAACACACATGAAAGCTGAGCACTGTCTCTGGACACATATGCACATATGCACCTACAGATACATATATGCTACAGAAGTCATGTGTGGTTAAACAAGCTGGTTGCGATAGCGCTGTGGGGTTCATGTGGTCACTGAAGGCACTATCATTTGAGAGTGCTGTTGGAAATCTCGCAGGGCAAATGCATATGGATGACCCCAGTGTCTGTAAAAACATGCTGTGGCACTGCTGTGTTAAGCTGGAGTCTACAGACAGTCTCTGACAGCCTTTGTAAAGTGATATGAAGCAAAACACCTGCGAGAGTGAGGAAATCATTCTGTGTTGATTAATGCCAGTGTTGTTGGTATTGATGGTTTAGCTGCCTGTGCGAAACAAATGTGAGCAATCGGTCCATCTTGAAATAACTTCTACAACTGAATGAAGGATGTTGTTACCTAATCTATTTTACACTAATTGCTCCATGACACAAATTCAGGCCCTGATCCAATTTGAGTTGACACCGAGGAGACACACTACATTTACTGCAGTGGTGTTTGGATCAAGGCTTCATTTTAAGGGGAGCAAACAGCATGCTAAATTAGCATTCATCTGAGTTGCCACTATCCGTTTCTTGAGAAGCAGGCAGGTTTGATATTTTCTGTGTAGCCAAATGAGTCTTAGCCCTTTTAGGCTGGATTGCAAGCCAAAAAACCAACCTGAGCATATAAAAGTTTTTGCAAGAGCCGGTGCCCTGTAGGCTGCTGCCTGTGGCAGACTGTCTTAGTTGGGTATCTGACATGGGGCTCTCACTGCTGTGTTACCACACAGAGTCATTTTCCACCCAACAAACACTTAGTGCTTATAAGGCATTTTTCAGAAATCGCACTGGGGCTATACCTGGGGCTTTAGCTATTTAAACATCTTAAAAAATCTGTCCCTTGAGAGGATTTAACTTGGCAGGATTTAGGCTGCTAAGGCTCACATCATCAAAGGGACCAAAGAGTCAATCCATCTCTTTTCACGCTTAAGGACATAATAGTATCATGCCCCCTCCCATGAGGGGGTACTGCAGAGAAATTTCCAAGCTCTCAGCACCCAAGCTAGCTAGCTTTGGAAGCAGATGGAGTATAATTATAGCAGTGTTGAGCTGCACCTGAACTAATTAGCTCTGCTGAGAAACAGGGATTGAATTTAATAATGCATGTTCTGCCATACCAAAAAGGCTAGGCTGCCTTTGAGACCTGTGCAAGTGTCTCTGCATGGTGCTGTGATGAACTCTGTGGATGTACTCTGAAAGTCAGCTCAGAGCTTTTTTTCCCACCATAATCCACTACACAATGTAGATATCACCTTGTCCCAGCATTCAGGTACCATTGGCATAATTACTCCTTAGCTGTCATTTACCTCCTGACTATTAGTTTAGCATGTTAAGTTCTGCATATGCTCAAGATTTTGCTGCCCAAACTCACCTAAATATTGAGATCCGCCTCAAGGACTGCCTAAAGCCTTGAAGCCTTCAAAATGGGACTGTTTTCATGATGGGCCTGATGTTACTGGCATGGTCAAAACGTGCTCAAAGTAAATGTAAGAAAAATGTAGAAGACCCATGCTCAGATCCCTGCTCTGGAGTAGTGATACCTATCAGGCATGCATTTGTATTCCCATTTTAGATATGTTTCCCAATTCATCTGGCCTCAGTCCTCTACATAGCAAATTATTTCTAGAGAGGAGTAACTCTTGTGTTGGTGACTGATATATTTTTCCCACTTCACAGAAAGCTGAGTGTTGAGATGCTGATTTGCGGTGCTGGTTTGAACTCCAGCTCTGGCTGAGATTTGGGCAGAAGAAGTGGTTTGACCCTGTCTCCCAGGCCCTCAGGGGGTGACTTAACTCCATAGCTGTCACTCCTCCTTGCCTACCCACTATTACCCTTTAAAAATGGAAAACTGTAGTTTTGTATTATGCAAATGACCGAGATTATTTAGGAGCTTAATGGTACTGAACAGAGGATGCTGGACATGTATAAGCACTGTCCCTTTTTTGCTGAAATATATTTCTTGCTAGTTTGGTCCATGTCCTGCTCAGCAGTTTTCTGTTGATACCGCAATTAGGTGCCAATCCATGAAGATTTTGCACGAGTACTGTAAGACGTAGGATCAGCACTATAAGAAAGGAGTCACATTGCTTAATTCTGTAAAGCCTAATTACTACCTAGGAAGTGCAAATGGAAATTGGACCCTTGAATTACTTAAAGTCTTTGAAAATTTACGTCATGGTTCATAACATTTGATGATTTTTTACTGTATTTCCTTTAGACAAATTTAATGATTCTGTGTGCTGCAGACAACAAATTACAACTAGTGGATCAAATATGCACAAAAATCTAGATATAAGTCTTTTAATTGGCTCTTTGATTTTAAAAACCACAGCTTTCAACATTTTGAGACAAAGGAGTTTTTCAGTAGCTAGTAGTGATGGAACTTATCGGGTCCTCGGTTGCAGAGGTCAGGAGTTCTCTCATCAGAAATTCAAAATACCTCTGATTTTGTTGCAGAATCATTTCTTTTCCTGCCATTCTGCTGATAGTGTCTAAAATAAAATGCTTTAACTGGAAAAAAATCTGATTTACAAAATTTGTAATTGCTTGAGCAGGAAACATGGAAATCCATATTTCCCCTACTTTTCCTCTATTTGCTCCACAACAAATTTGACTCAATCTGTTTCAGCAGATACTAGTGGTAAGTGGATGATTGGAGGCATTAGAAGCAATATTGTGTTCATAATAAGGGGAAAGAGAGAGATGTGAAGAGAGAAAGGAAAATCCTGAGTCTGAGATCTTACTTCATGCTTCTCCTGGCATGGTGCAGAGACAGGCTGCCTCTCATAGAGGGGAATAACTTGGAGTGCAACCTCTCCCCAGACAAGTAAATGAATACTTAACCTGCACGTTTAAAGCTATAGTATATTCTAAAACAATTATATTTCCTTTGGATGAAAAGGCTGAATTGACATTCAGCTTCTTTTGTCATCTGTATGCATGAGTTTGGAGCAATTAGAATGAATATGTTGCAGGTGCAGTATCTCAGGAAGTTGCAAGAAGCTGTGCTGTGTTTCTGTAGCATAGAGGAGTGCCGGAGCTATAACTCTTGGAAGAGCTGAAAACTGGAGAGATGTGAGCATCTGAAGTGTGATTTTATAATCATAATAAGCAGAGATAGCCGTCTGTATAATAGGCATGAAATTAATGCCGCATTTTCTCAGATTGTACTGCTACTCATTTAATTTAACTGAAGACTGCACACTATTTAATTTTAGGTTGTGGATTACCTTTCTCATGTGCCCAGTTTATCTTTCTAACTGTAGATAGAATATTTTGGATGGTAACAGTAGCAGTATTGTGTTAGCTTTGATCTTATCTCCAGACAACATCCTATTCCAGGAAAACACATTTCTGTGTCTTCTCTAAGAATAGCTACTTCAGAATTCATCAGCCCTGAATTCTGTTTGGTATAATTTTGTCATATCTAATTGTTCATGTTAAACTGATACAGTATCAGAGCAGACTCTGAGATGCAGTGTCATTTTTAAGTGCAAGTTTCTCATAAATTCAGGTGAGCGTGGTAAGATGAACCCTTCCTAAAGCCAAACCTCAAAGTGGCATAAATGTTGACTTTTTTCTTTTCCTTTTTTTTTTTTATTTTATTTTTCAGTAGAGTGATAGTAATCCACATCTGCTGAGGATCTGACCCTTAGAGTTACCTGACCTGATAATAATTACTGCTGATGCTCCGTTTATATGAGTAGAACAGAGGGACCTAAAAAAAACTGGTGCTTATTTATATGTGATATGATGCCTTTTTATTCTACCACAGAGGCTTAAAGGAGCCACTGTGGTAACAGGATTCATACCCACCATTTTACCAATGTGAAATCACTGACTTGATGAATGATACTGGCATGGAACATTTCCTTCTTTGCAGATATGAAGGGAAAAATTAATCCTGGGAACTTTAATGCAAGCCCCAGTGACTTTAACCAAAACCATTTGTGCATTGAAGAATTTCTGATAACCACTATCACACACATGGAATGGCACATGGAATGTCCACTTTAACTTCTGGGAAGTGGGAAAGGAGGATGAAATGCAAGTACCAGATCAAAAAAACAGCCTGTGCAAAAAAAAAAAAAAAAAAAAGTTTTCCGATTGTCAGCATGGTGAGCAATCTGCACAGTGTTTCCATAAATATGACACCACCAGTGACTACCCCTTATGTTTAGCTGCAGCAACACACACATACACTTCACTGGCGTGGGAGGAGGTAAGAGGGCTTACTCTGAAATGGAAATAGCAGGAGGAGGATAGCACATGAAACAAACTCCTGGAGCAGGCAAGACTTTTGACAGTATAAAGATTATTTGTTCTGCAGATAGCAATCCCAAAAACATGGCTGCTTTGTGGGACGCCATATGAGAAAACGCTATGTATAAAAATTTGGTGTTGTACTGCAGCATGCCTGGATGTTTTCAGTGTGCTAGGTTTTGATGCAGAACAGGACAATCTCAACTCCCCTGTGAAGTTTTAATGCTAACAGAAGAACTACTTTTTTTTTTATATATATAATTTTATTCTGAGAAAACCCCTTTTTCTGTACTGGTTATGAAGTAAGAAAATGTGTGGGCTCCGTGGCACTACCCTTCTCCTCTGTCTCTGGGTTCTCTGTGTGTGTCTGTAGGTAAAGTGGCAATACCTGCCCTAGATTTCAAGTGTAGCAGGAGGCCTTTTGAGCAAACTATCATTTAGAAAAGAGCTAGAGATTGCATAGTCCCCTGTGGCTCTGCGAAAATTTAATGGAGTTGGAGACTAATCCCCCCACCACTGCTCCAAGCAGCATGGAGAGCAAATTCCCTTACCTCCAAGGAAGAAGTCAAATGTTCTCAGAGGGGAACCTCAGCCAATTTTTCTCTTTCCCTCCTTCTCAGGTAGAGTTTTCTATGGGAATGACTGAGGATTGACCTATGGAAATTAGAATTTGAGAAGACCTATTATAAAATTGATTTTATTTCTTTGTCATGGTGTAAGTTGCTCCCTATAGCACGTTCTCTAATGATTTATCCAGGAGTTTCAAACGTTGTAAGTACCAGTGGTTCTGCATTTCCCTGGCCTGTCTCACTGACGGATGGCGCAGAGATGGGGATTACAAGATACAACAGAGATGAAAAGAGTGATAGCCAAATAAGATAAAGATGAAATCTGTTTTTCGTTGCTTTTTTTTTTTTTACTGTAGGAGTAAACTGATTAAGAGGATGAGGAGTGAGACCAGCAGTATTTGTTGTGTGTATTCTGTGTGATATAGTAGTTTAGATCTAGTCTACGTTTAAAGACAACGATACTTGCCTCAGACCCAAACCCAAACTCTTTTAGATTATCTCCCTTTAAATATACTGAAACATTTCCCCACTCTTTTCTTGTAGTATGTTTCCACAATATCTGGGAGAAGAGCTTCTTATTCCTTCTCTCTTCCCCTCTGGTCTTTTATTAACACCTGCCTCCATACAGCCCCCTGCCCACGCATGCTTCTTGGGAAGCAGATGTGATGAAAAGTGCTGAAGCAAAATGAGATATGATATTCTTGAAGAATCTCTGATCTGCTGAGCAATGTCTTGAGAGGTTTACAACTCCAAAAGTTTTACCATAAATAAATAAAACCTTTCAACACCTTAGCTCCTGGGAAACAAAATCCAAAACATTCTGAGTTTTGCTTATCACTTATTGCCAGGATTGCTGGTGAGTTTGCTGTCTGTTCAGTCCCATTGTGCTGTCCACCTGCCTCTTGCATTGTGTCTCAAGCAGCCACAGCAATATCCTTTCTTTTCTGCTACTTGTCCGTCCAATATAGCAATGCAAGGGTATTGTAATGCTTGAGGATAATAACCTGGTGCCTTTTCTGCCTTCTACATATGAGATGTGGTATTTGTTACTTTTTTGTCTATTTGGTATTGACTCTGAAAATTCTTACATAGACAGCAAATGTGGTTGTGAATTCAATCTCCAGGTTTCTCTTTTCAGGGAACACCTCTTTTTCTTCACTGCTTTTGCTTCACTTGTTAAAATTAAATATTTATTACATTTTAAAGAAGAATGAACTTTCAGTACAAGATAATAAAGGATTTATCTGATCATAAAACATGTAAATCTTTCCAGAAGCTTCAGGAGGATTTTAATATTAATGCAGATCGAATATGGAAATATATGCAACTTGTGAATAGTTTTATGGAAACAGGAAGAGCTGTGGAGTCAGTGTAGGAATAATCCTTATTAGGATAAGTCTCTGATATTGATAAGACAGAAACACAGTATCTCAACTTTTTCTCTTCCTTGAATCTCTTCACTCTTTTGTGAAAGGACAGGAAAGAATGAGAAGTCTGTTTTTAAAAATAAACTGCTGAATAAATCATAAGAGAAGAAACTATAGAGAAAAAGTTTCTAGTGACAGGGAAAGAAAATCAGTTGTGTAACAGGTCTTCTCAATTTCTAATTTTCAGAGGGTCAATCATCAGTACCCCTGTAGAAAAATAATAGATTAATTATAGATAATTAATATTTTACTATTTTTAATATTTTAATAAGCATGGATATCCTTCCTCCTGTGGTGCCCTCAGGGTAACTCTTCCTTAGTATGAATTTCAATACCATGAGGGACTAGTATTTTGTCTTCCTAACTTAATACAACATTCTAACTAAAATTAAAGCTTAAAGTACTTAAGTTTTTAAATCTCCCATTTACACTTTTAAAAATGTCATTGAAATTATGTAATGTACATACTCAACAGCAAGGAAAGAAAGAAAATGGTAAATTTGGAGAAAAAAGAGAGGAGAAAATCAAAAGGTAAGATACAGGTGAATTTTTAACAGAAAAATTCTTAGGTATCTTGTCTAATTTTTAGAAATTTCTTCAAGACTGGATCATGATATAGGTAGTAAAATTTCATAGCTCCCGTTATAACCATAAAGGAGATCATGAAACAGAGGGATGTTGGGGTTCCTGCTTCATGCTTAAATGGGATATTCCACTTTGGCATTGTCCAGTCATCACTTTTATCACAGTGACATCCCAGTTTGTTTTGGCTAACTTTCACACATGCTCATAGATTCTACCAATCAATTTAACAAATCCGGACGTGATTGGAGAGATTTGTGATTGAAAAATTCCCAACAAGAACAAGGACTTAATAAAATATGATAGAATTTTCAGAAGGTCTTCAAGGACCTAAGTCATTTGCTGCTTGAAGTCCCATACCAGAAATATGCTGAGTACAGAGTATTACAGACGAAGGGTCACCCTACACAGCGTCTACTTTTCTATGTCTCTTCTTTGCAGATGGCTTCTCTCAGCAGGAAATCCTCAAAGATCCACAGCTGTGTTTAGAAGTGTGGGGTAGGTATGCAGCCCAGAGATCCAAAGACCACCTTATTCTTATAACACTTTCTTATACAATTACCACAGTCTTAACAGCACCATTTTAAAAGGGATTTCAAATTTGCCCAGCATGATGATTTTGCACTTGAAACTCATTTGTGCTGTGCCCTAAAATAATTTCTGAAAGAGCTCTGCTCCCATTTATCACTTAACATGCAGGTTTCTTTCAGTTACTGTCTTCTAGGACATGCTCCCAGCTAAGTAGTGAAAAACCTCTGCAGGATGTTTTCTTCACTAGAGAGCCATTTTGATGTTAAGGGAATATTTTCCTTTTTGTTTTAAAATGTTTCATTCAATAAACAATGTACAGATTTTCCTGAGATGTGCTTCGAGCAGCTTCGAAAATGAAGAACAGAACCTTCACATCTCTGAAATTAATGTGGAAGTTCAGTGAAATTTGGATTAGACTCTGATGATAAAGCAATCTGAAACAGAAACATCATTAAAAGATACCGGTAATGGAATTGTGAGTTTGTTTGTCTGAAAAACAGTTTGCAATGTAATAAGTAATGAATTATTGTTAAGAAGTGTATCTGTCTCTGAAGAGATACATTTTTATGTTTTGTTGAATGCATTGTACGTCTGTACTGATGAAATTATTAAAAGAAGTGCCTTTGAGATAAAAGGACATACTATAAAGACAACCAAGTGAATAGAGGGCTAGGGGGCTTTTATGCTAATTAAATGATGGACACACAGTGAAGAGACAAATTGTTAATATATGCTAAACACAGAAAATCTAGAAAACCATCTGATACATTCTGTCTGAGAGAAAACATTTCTGTTTAATTAAGGGCTGTAATATTGCCTGCATGCTTGCAGGCAGAGATAAGGTAGCTAATCTAGCTTTTCCTGAGGTGCACTCTGTCTTCTTAGTGCTTAAATTTCAACCTTAAGATTTCCTTAATGTTGCTGTTTGTATGGGATTGTTTCTCAGTTTCTGGCACGTAACTGATTCCCCAAGAGATAGATGCACTTCCAAATAATGACTGCATGTCAGGAAGATAGTTTTTCATACCTGGCCTTAATGCAAGCCTTTATTTTACAGACAGGTTTCTCAGAGACTCATGCTGTCTTATTTTTAATGGATAAAAAAAAATAGGGGTGAGTGGAAAATGCTGTCATGCAAACATTCCAGATGAGACTGGGACAACATCTCATTTGAATAACCACCCTATGGATCTGTCAAGCTGAGCTGAGACATGCATCAGCAACCCTGACTCAAAATCGAGCCCTTGGATGGAGGGTGGAGCGCAGGAGTGCCCACAGCCTGTGTGTGCCTTGGCTCCCCTTGCTTAGTGCCTCTGCTCAAGAGAGCGCTGGCATGAGCAGAGCACAGTCTTGCAGAGGAGCTTAATTGCGCCTTTGCTGTACTACACAGAAACATATGGCTCAAAGCCTACAGGAAAATATCAGAAGTGGAATTTTGCAGCAGTAACACAAAGCTTATTCTGCACGAAATAAAATCAATATTTGAGCACCTTCCCAGGGTTTCAAAGCCATACGTTTTTCGATTTCACTTAGTTTGGGTATTTGCTTCCATTCCCTCCCCAGTCTAGAGTTAGTTTTAGGGAGAAGCTGCATTTTCCAGAGTTGTGTTTCTGGACTGCAGTATATGGATTTTGCTCCTAATCATTGCCCATATAAAACACTAGGGAGATGGATATCTGCCCAATGGAAATTCAAGTGCTACAAATTCAAGGAAAACCTGGCATGATACGTAGCTCCCTTACAAAGCTCTCACAATTATTTTTTTTCAGTTGAGTAGGTCTCAGCAGGACCAAAACAGCCTCCCTAGAGCTTTGCAGTGGTAAACGTGTACTGGCAGTGACAACTGTTCTGAGATGTGAATTGTAAAGTTGGTGCAAATAGAACTGAGATTCATTTTTTCACTTTTATTTTGAATGTCCAAATCTCAGAAAGCACCAATGTCTTCTGGGTTCTTGGTACACAGCCACTTGCAGATAGTGAGTGAACCTCCAGGTGGGTCCTATGGAGGGGTTCATGGAGCTGCACCCAGTGGTGGGCAGTCTTCACCAATGCTGCTGAACCCATCTGACTCTCTTTGTGCTCGATCTATAGATGTTTTCCCAAACAGATTAACACTGATTAGCAACAAATTATCAAGCGTAAATTGAGTTTCTTGGCTTCTAGCCACTGGATGCATACAAAGAATAGATAGCAGCAGGAGGAGGAAAATGAGTATCCACAGATGAGTAAAATGCTTGGATGTATTCGCTGTTGCAGGTTATTGCCAGCTCAGGATAAGTGTGGTCATTACCAGTTAAATACAACACCTCTGTCCTTACAGATTTGCTGTATTATTGTTGGATTACAGTAAGCACATTGTTTTGTAGAAACAGGACCTCTTAAATTATTTCTTTTCTGCTTATCTGCGATTTTTTAATATACCCAGCAACACAGTATTTGAGCATTTCTGTCATGCAGAAGCAATCTGCTCTTTAGATGGGGCTGCTTTCTCTAAAACACTGATTTTGATGATGCTGAAAACACGAGGTGATGGAAAGCTCAGGTCCCATCTTGAATAGGGCTGGTTAGCTTTGAGAGAAGGTAAAAGATGTGTTGAGCATTTAATAACTATTTGAAGGACAAGTAAGCAGTTGGACTACTTTCCTTAAAGAGAAACATTACTAGAAAAGGAGCAGCTTCAGAAAGGGGTGAAAAAGAGGGAAATTGGTCCACCTGATGATGAAAAAGAGAGTGAGCAGTAAAATGGATAGCCTATTAGTCCGTGGCCTCTGCTTTATAAAGTGGGAGACTCTTGCTTTATTTCACTGAGGGTAGGATGAGGTTGTGAGGCTTCTCTCAAGCAAAAGGAACATGCAGTCTGCTCAATCCTTCTGCCAGTTTGTTTTACTTATTCTAAGCAGTCTGATGGTAGGTGCAGTATCCCTACAGTTAACGGTGTGTTATCACTTTAATTACCTTTAACTACTAGGCATGCTGTGATAGCAGGCATTGAGAGATTCAAATGTACAGTAGATCCGGTGAAAACTGTTTATCTATAGTGGACTTAAATGCTTGGGTTTTGCATGTTACAGCCGTCTGTTACTAGTACTCATATTCTTGGCTATATGTGCAAATAGAGCAGTCTTATGATTGACATCTGAAAATGGAAATAATGTGAAAATACAGATAATGTCCTACATTTGCTTACCAAAAGGAGACTTTGATATTTTAAAAAGAAAAAATCTAAACAAATATTTTTAACTTTTGTCATGAAAGCAGACAAAGAAAAATAATAAGATGCCAATCATGTTTTCTTATGCGGGGAACAGAAATGCAGATATTTATACCTCATTTCTGTATCTGTGTGTCTACAAATAAAAAGTGCTTGCATGCTGATGGGATAAAGAAGGAGGAAAAGGTTACAGAATAATTAATGTTAAAGGATTTTGCTTTTCCTGTTGTCTATTGAAAGCAGACGTTGTTATAGAAATTTGACTGAATAACTCGACACAAACCCAGATTTCAAAATATTTTTTTTCTAATAGACTAGTGTATATCCTTTATATAATATATTCCTTTATGGCCCCCAATTATTTAATAACTTCTTATTATCTTCCAATTTTTCCACTCAGTATTTTCTTTCCTTTCTTTATAAATCCTTGTTATCTAACACACACTCACCTCTGTTTCTCCTTTTTATGCAATCATTTTCCATGGCTGCTTCCTT
This sequence comes from Pezoporus wallicus, assembly GCF_028554395.1. NCBI lineage: Eukaryota > Metazoa > Chordata > Aves > Psittaciformes > Psittacidae > Pezoporus > Pezoporus wallicus. The sequence goes on along the minus strand of NW_026642717.1, from coordinate 407,923 downwards.
TTCCACTTTCCAGATCTTTTGTTTTTGTTTTTGTTTCTTTGAAGCTGCTCAGAAGCATGTGTCACGAGTATTAACTCACGTCTTAAAACCTCAGCCTCCCTAAGCCTAGTTCTTAAAAGCAATGGTCTAATGAGGAAAAGATGCCTGACTTCAGCTTTTATTTATTTCTAGGCTCATTGTGAATCCTAAGCCATGTGGTGCACCTGGGTATGCTGGCTTTACTGGAAGATTCATTGACAGTTACTGTAGTGGTATGATGTTTCCAGACAAATACAATATATTGCAGGTGTGTAGCACTGTTTTCACAGTGGTTTCTTGAAGAGTTACGAAGAGCATCCATGTTGTGGTGATACACCAGGATTCAGACATCACTGAAGTATTCAGACATCAATGGTTAGCCCTCGCTTGCCTTTAAGTGAATCCATTCCAAGCAATCTGTCATCTCTCTGTTTCCAGCAGTATTAAATACACAGACTTGCACCGATCTCTTGGCACAAGGCAATGTCTGTACTTGGAGCAGTGTGTTCACAGAAGATTTTTTTTTCACCCTTCAGCCTTGTGTGGATCTTTAACGATCTTCTATATGTTGCTTCTCTCTCTGCTCTTTTAAGAGAGTCAGTAGGCACAAACTGTACTGAGTAAATTACACCATAATCACAGTGAAAGTGTGAGTTTGATTCCAGCTTGTCTGGTGGGACTGCTGCTAAAAGTCAGCATCTGAAGAAGCAGCTCATTTGAATTCTAGGTGTACACGTGAGTTAATACGGATGTATTCAGAGACTGAAGGCTGATGTATCAAAGACACCGTTCAACACCACCTCAGGAGTGTTCCCAATAGTGTGACTATTTTTTCCTTTCACTGCTGTCAAATCTATCAATGTCTGATGCCATTCTTTCTCAAAGAAAGAGCCTATTAATATGTATAAAGCAAAAAAACCCCACAACCAACCAAAGAGTACATCCCTATGCATTAAGATTTACTCATGGCAATGATGTCTGAGCTCATTAAATTTATATACTCTCCCCCCTTTCCTTTCTTTCTATTCCACCCTACAGAAAGTGGCACCAGATCTATCAATTTTTACAAAGCTGTATGTATGTGTGAGTGTGCATACCTCTGTACATACACTTATATGTGTGTGTATATATAAATTTTTTATATATACCTCAGTACTAATGAGTGAATAATTTTACCCACTTGTGCTATCTTGCTGCTAGAGCATTTCCTAAGAAAACTAATGACTGCTTACCTGGAGCTAGACTGCGCTATTAGGCTGGCATATAACCACATTGCCCCAGGAAGTATACAAGGAAGGAATTGGACCTGAGAGCGGCATAGTTTATCTTGCCTCTCTCTCCTTGTTTGTGAAAGAAAGAGCTAATTTACACTCCTCCTTTTTCATGCGCCTTTTCCCAGTGCAGCTTAATTTTCTTACACAGTGAGCCAGCGAGCAAGAGAAGGAACCAAATGACTCTCACTTCTCACAATCCCTCTTGTCCCAGTAATCTCTCTGTCCTGAGCTTGGATAGTCCTGTCCTGCTGGGCAAGCCCTGGGGATCCCCTGTGCCAGTCTCTGCGAGAGAAGAGACAGTCTGATAAATACTCTCTGTATGTGAAGACAGCCATAATGTTTAATGCTGCATGACACCTTTCATGAAATGTTTGCCTGTGTTTCCCCAGATTCCCCCTAAAAGTGCCAGCTGTCAGCCCCTGACCTCCACTGCTCTGTGTGGGGTGGGAGGGGGCTGCATGACCTGTATGCCGTGCCATTTGGCTGCCCCTCCAAGAGTTCAGTACACTGCAGTTGGTGAAGGATCCTGCGCCTGTGGGATGTGCTTCAGTGTTTTTCCCACCCAGAGCAGGAGGATGTTATGCCATGAGATGGGGCTTGTACAGATTCTGGTGGAAACCATCACTTGCTTTAGTCAGTGAATGAAGAATGCAGGTGAGGAGGTCCCATGTAGGGTGAGATTTTGCTGGAAATGAAGAGAGAACTTCAAGGCATCTTCCCATGAGAGCGGCTGTGACAGCAGGTGACAGCCTCAGTTTGATGCAGCCTGCGACTGCCCCCTTCAGCAGGGCTGGCCAGTTTCTGAGGGGCTTGATCAGATGAAGTGAGATGGTGGTCAAAAGTCAGAGGAGAGATGATTTCTTAATTCTACATAGTTCTCCACACTCCTCTTCCTCTAGGGGTATTTATAATACAACTAAAATCCCTTTAATCCCCTTCCAGTCCCACACTGGGTCCTGGAACTTTCAAATAAATAAATCTTTGCAAGAACTTTAAATTCCAAGCTTTAGATTCAGGGATAAAACTGTCTTCTGCATTGTGACAGGATAGGATGGAGAAAGAAAGACCAGAGATTCTAGACTCTTATTTCATGGATTAAGTTCAGAGTTATTGACTCATCTGATCAAAAAAGATCTGCTGTTGCAGTAATCACAGCAGTACCTAGAGGCTACAGTCAGAATTGGAAGGATGTGGCTTTGATGTTTCCTAAAATAAATACAAATATTCTTTGCTCTTTTAAGCTGAATCATCAGAAGAGCAGCTAACTCCTCTGTTAGCCAAAAGCCCCCAGTACTGCTTTGGTCACTTTTTTTTTCTGCCGTGCCTTAAATCACAATTTAAACATTATCTCCACCTGTTCTCTTAGTGATCCACTGGAAATTGGAGGGCAGAGGGCAGAAAGGAAATAGGACCCATGGCTTTAAAAATAAGACCTTGGTACCTGTTGAGTGGGCTTCAGCCCACTCTTGGTTGCACTCTCAACACTTGGATTTGCAGTTGCTCACAGTGGAATCAGCAGCCCTGCCTGACAGAGAACCAGTCAGAGTGGACTGCCATGTCCCTACACATCTCCCCATCACCTCAGGACAGCCACACTTGTCTGATGTCTTTGTGCTGGTGACTCCTCAGCTATCTTACCAAGTCCTGTTGTCTTTCCTGGGTTCAAGTGATATGTTTCAAGTCAGCAGACGACTGTCATCAATAATAACTTTATTTATCATGGTCAAAATAGGTTTGTTTTCTTCAAGGAAACACTGTGTATGTGTTTCTGTTCGTGTGACTAACAGCAGAATTAACTTCTACCGTGCTCCACATCTGTACAGTTGCACAGCCACTGAAGCTCCTGTAAGCTGGGTAATTTACAACCCCTGTGTAGCTCTTGCTTGTCCTATTCAGCAGGAATCCAAAACCCAACCATTTTCCTAATGGGAAAAGGTGCAATTAATTGATAAAAAGGGATTAGTTAATATTCTCCACACATGGATGCCAAACATCAGAATAATAGAATAATCAGAATAATAGAATAATCAGAAACATCAGCTCTCTTGTGGCTGGCATCCCATCATTTTGTGGTTTAGCTAAAAAAGAAAATTGGCAGGACAGGACAACCACAGCGTACATCATGGGATTGCTGTGCAGATCTGGGGCAGTTGTTATATCTGCTGCAGGTAAATATTTTCTCTGAGGAATGAGGGTTTTTTTTTTTTAATAAATGAAAGAGTCAGGAGTAAAATTTTGCTTTCTGTGGTTTGGGAAACTTTCTTCCCTTATTTCAAAGACTTAAGTGGCGTGGGGAAATTCCCTAGCAGCCATAGGCCCTGGGAATTAAATTTTCTCCATCTGTTCCCTATTCCCTAAGCAACATAGCACAAATCCTACTACCATCTATTTCTCTAAGCAGCCTTCTGTGGAAAGAGGAAGGCTTGATTAGTGCATGTGCATATGGTTTCCTGTCTACATTTGGAAAGTCATTCTCAAAGAGAAACTTTGGCTTGATATTAATTACCATCCTTGAGCTGTATGCACCACTGTAACATTTCCATTGCAGGAGGCAATACCTGTGTGAAAGAAGGACTGAGATATTCTTACAGAAACTAAATAAATTCATTTGCTATACAGCTCTCAAAACAATCCTTCTCTTAATAAATGGCTGACCTGAGTTCAGGATTGTGGCTCTTGTGCATCACCAGTGCTCTGCCAGTTATCTAGAATAGTTTTCTGGCAGGTGCAGCCTTATTAGCAAGACCTTCTTTTCTCAAACCTTTTCAATGCTATTCATAAAGCAGTAGTATGTAACTTCATATTTCTTGATCTTAACTGTGAGTTGCTGCTGACTTTTCTAACTGAAATTCTCTGGAATGTTTTATTCGGCAATTTTTTTTTTTAATTAGGAATATATTTGTTTTCCAGAAAATGCCATTATAAAGTGAGCTTCTCTGATTTTTCAGCTTTCTGGTGGGTAATTAAAACAGACCCTTCAGTTTTCTCTCTGTTTTCTGCACCGATTCTATGATTCTATGAAGCTGCCATGAACTTAAAGCAGTCTTTCATCCCAGGCTGTTTTGTCTATGTCTAAATACTAATGTTTCATTTCCTTTCACGAAAGACCACTTTTTCTGGAGCAAAGGTCTTTCTGTTACACTGAGTTTCAACAGAGCTGGCCTTGCTTGTGCCTGAATATGAATCATTTTGTATCTGTCTTAGACCATTTGGTACAGCTGTGGGTTAATTTTAAGACCAGGTACTTTACAAAAAGCTTTGCAGGGTATGGCTTCATCCTATGTTCCTTATTCACTAGACTGCTCTTTTTCATTCACCTTTGAAATGCTTATAATATGGTCCATGTGTGGACTATGACCATGTTTTATGGATCAAGTGAGTTGGCAAATTAAGCTGCCTGGCTATGGAATTCAGTTCCTTGAAGTGCAGCGCTGAGTCTTTCGTTCCAGTGCAGAAAGGGGAAATTTGTAACAGACTTCAGTAGATTTGAGATGTTGTAGGACAGTTACTTTTTATCAGTGGTGCCTTAATAATGAAGAGTTTCAAAAAGAGAACTTCAAAATCACCATCTGGACACAGGCTGTCCTAGCATTTAGTTGATGGCCTTGTTGGGTTTTTTTGAGGACATGCCTGAACAATAGAAAATTAACTTAATGATCAAACCATAAGAAGTTGAGGGTCTGAAGCTGTTTGTACAATAGCTTCTAAAGGGTCTAATGAATTTTAGATTAGTAAATATTATCATTTATTCTAATTCTGAGCAAGGATGAGATTTTCAAATGATGCAAAGTAGTTATAAAAAATTTTCATCTGCAGTTGTCTGTTCACCAATATAAATTTAAAATATTTTATTAGAGTGGCTTTGATTTTAAAAGTTCAATTAAAACACTGCAGTATGCTAAGAAATGAAACATAGATATGATTGTTTTCAGGTAAATTCTGTGCTAAAAACAAATAAAATGCCAGTGACTCTGATACACTACCTTTGCCTATGAGCTGCTTAGCAGAAGTATAATGGGGAGTCTGCAAACAAGTTTCTGTAGGATGGGTATTCAAATCAGAGAATGTGGAAATTTCTCTGTCTTTTTTCCATCTGTTACTGCTTTTAGTGACAATATAGCAACGTTTTCCTGAGCAAAAAGCAACATATGCATGATCATCATCATTAGTAGCAGAAATGTAGCGTCTTTGATCATAGAATTGTAGAATGGTTTGAATTGAAAGGGACCTTAAAGATCACCTAGTTCCAACCCCCTGTCATGGGAATCTCTAAGAGCTGAAGTGATGCTCACTGTGCTAAATGCTACACAAATGCAGCGCCTGTGTAAATGTAGCTCTAGAAAGAGCCTTCTAACTTGCTCCAAACAAATTGAGGACACTGGCAATGGTAAAATGGCTACACCATCATCAGCTAAGCTCTCGTTTTCTGCAAAGTGAACACTGCTTTTGCCATGAGAAGATCCAGAGTGACCTGCAGTTCTGTAGATGTGTGACTCAGCTGTCCAGCCTTACAGTGCTTGATGTGCTACACTGGACCTCACCCAGGCTGTTGGTTGCAGTTTTACAGGCTTTAAAGTCATCAACAGAAATATTTTCTTTCCTCATGATACTAAGCTTTTTCTCAATTGTCTGGCCTCTTTCCCTTGAAATTTGCAATGAGTTTTTAAAAGAAGAAGATGGCAATATAAAAATTACTTGGAGGGATTGTTCTAGTAATAGCTGGTAATATATTTTAATGATTCTTTTCATTTACTGAATAACATTTCAGGTAAAAGCTCATTCCACACACACGTAGTTCTGCTATTAATGCCACAGCTGTGTTACAGCAACTTGTCATAAAAAGAAATTATTTTTATGAAGGTAGGTTCATAAGAGAAGTTTATTTTTCATTTTCAGTTTGTTAAATTATAGCTGTTTCTGGATCTGATGGCTACAAGATGGGAATCTTTTACTTGGTACAGTTTTACATAACTACATTATTTATGAAAATAAGCATATGTCCTTATAATATGTCAGGGAATAGTCTGCATAATCCCCAGCTTCTTGCATAAATCAAAACATGGTTCATTTCTTTTTCACAGGTTCTGTTAGTGTAAGAATGTAAGCAAGCTGCTTCTTCAAAATATAGCCTCTGAAGCCAGAGACGAACTTGACCTCTTCTGTAACGTTTCTTTGCTCAGGAAGACTGATCCACATACACTGATGCCGAAGGAAGGTGCTCAGGGCCTAGGGCCTGGGATGCTGAATATGACATTTTTTCAAGGTGGAACAGCAACACAGGAGGATATTTTTATAGGTAAAGATACTTGTCTGATTCGCCTGCCACTGCTCAATGACATACATTTATGTATACTATTTAAAGCTGCATTAAACGCATAAATGTGTGTAGTCTGTAACACACAGCTCAATAGATATTAAAAGATCCCAGTCTGTGGTAATCATTTAACTTGCTCTTTAAGACATTTGCAACTGCTTCACATTTTCTATGCTTTTTTAGTGTGTGAGATGAAAGCTGGATCCTGGTGATTGCTCAGAGAGCTATCCCTTCCCTTTCCTTCCCTTCCTGCCTTTTTTTTTTTTTTAAGAAAAAGGACTGGTTATTTTTGTTATTATTTTATACCAACACCAAGTTGAAAACATTTGTAGTTATTTAAGTCTTAAGGAGGATCTGCTTTTTACCTTAGGGTAAGACAGTAAATTCTTCCATGTGTTGACTGCATCAGTTATCCCTACAAGCTTTTCACATGCCTGAGGGGTATTTAGTCAGATGGACTCTCTCTGTTGTAGAGAAATCTCAAGCAAAGGTCAGCCAAACCAGCAGCACTTATTCAAGAACAATGTAATGGGTGTGTACGTGTGAACAGTGGGTCAGTGGCATGGTGCTGAGGAAAGAAAGTGAGGGTATCCCTTTCCTTTTCAGCTCCTGCAGGAGAGTATCCCTGGTTTCAGAACAGAAGAGCTTTGCTTGCTCCCACATCTGCACACCATACAGCAGTGAGAAAGAGGTCTTTCCCCAAACCTGATTTGAGGTTTTCGTTCTCCAGACCTTTTAAAGCATCGTATTTGCTAATTTCTAAGGAAACAATGGGGCAGATCGTGCAATGAGGGATGAGGTGTCTGGTGGGTTCACTCAAATGCTATTGTGCAGAACGAGAGTTTGCCATCCAGTGGGGCTCTACAGACTGACAACCCTTCAGGTTGCATCTGCATTTCACTCCTCTCTTGACATTCATTTTCTTCCTGAATGAGGCATCAGATTTATCTGGCAGATGGACATGAGCAGTCCTCTAACCAACTGCGTCTGATATGTACAGTCACAAGCTGGGAGCAGACTGCAAAGGTGGACATATAAGCCTGTTTTTTTTAGGGAAGGAGGGCATTTGACATGAGGGAAAATTGTGCAAGTCACATTGAACAAATGAAAGCTACTTCTCCCTAAGGCCACTGAGTGCTATGAAAGCTCTTGTTAACCACAAAGCTCAGTATTCAAATGTCAGTCCCCTTACAACTAATTCACCCTAAGAGGGTTATATATGTGAATAGCATCACTGGGATCAAAGGAGTTATTTACCTGCATGCAGTGTCATGTATACACATTTGCAGAATCAGGCCCTCTAGGCACACAGCAGGTTTCATTGCCCTGCATGTTGCTAAGTCACAATCTGATGTGAATTAAGGAAAATGAAGAGGAGCATATGGTTACATGGCAAGAGTGCTGCAGAATGTTTTAAAGTGTTAAAGGTTTAAATCACACCAAGGCTATAAAAATCAACTTTGTTTATGGAGAGGTACAGAGACCTATTGTACTTAATATCGATCAATCCATTGAACACCTGATTCAAAATGTTCAATTGAAAGCTGGGGAAAAGTGCTAAATTGAACAATCTAAATAACCTATGAACCTGACCGTCATAAATCAATGGCAATGTTACACATAGTTAACCCTAACCAGTTAGCAAGTTGTTTCAATTATTAGCTGGGTTACCTGGTTAGGAGTTGGTTTACCCTTTCAGAATTGTATTAATATGGAAAATCTTTTTTGCTGGATGTTCCTCAGTGAACAGAGCACCAGACTTGCTTAAGCCTTTCTTAAGCTTTCCTCCACTGCTTCTGTGCCAGGTAAATCTTGCTTGAATACCAGTATGGAAAAAGAACATTTGAAATTAAGAAACAGGCTTACAAACAGACACATTTTCAACTTCCGGGGACTTAAAAGGTGTTGCTACAAAAGACATATGATCCACTTTTCAAAGGTGTTTTGTTCTGCATAGAGGGTTAGTCACATCTGCATGGGCCTCGCCAGACACTGAATCTTTCTGATGCCAGTGCAGTTTTGCTGCTTTTGTCCACAAGCTCCTTGCAGACTTGGAAGGACCATAGTTTGTTGGCCCATCTTGTCTTATACGTGCCTAGCTACATTTGCCTTTCTTTACTTCCTAAAGACAGTAAAAATTCTGAGTTTTCCAGGTGTCCTGGGTTCAGCAGTAGCAGTCATGTTTCTTCTTCTTGGTAGCTGGTGCAGTGCAGTGTTTTGACTTTCAGCTCGGGAACAGAGCTGATAACAAGGATGTTTTGGTTTGGCCAAGGACTTTGTGAGCCTCATGCTCTGCCAGGGAGGAGGGGAAGCTGGGAGGAAGCAGAGACAGGACACCTGACCCAAACTGACCAAAGAGGTATTCCATACCACAGCACGTCATGCCCAGGATGTAACTGGGAGTTAGCCGGAAGGGCTGGGATACTGCAGGGTTGGAGGAGGTATCGGTCGGTGCTTGGTCGGGCTGAGGGGGGCAAGTTATGTCAGCTGGTGCTGAGGTGTTGTATTCTGTTCCCTTGTTATTTATCATTATTATCATTGGTGGTAGCAGTAGTGATTTGTGTTATACCTTAGTTACTAAACTGTTCTTATCTCAACCCGTGGGAGTTGCATTCTTTTGATTCTCCTCTCCGTCCCTCCGAGAGCAGGGGGAGGGCAAGAAAGGGGGGGAAGTGAGCGAACGAATTACCTGACTGGGTTTAAACCACAACAGTTCTTTTGGCGCCCAACATGGGGCACGAAGGGTTGAGATAACGACAGATTTGACTGGATTAATAGTCACTCGTCACAATGCTGATTTATTGGCTCTCAGAGTTGTTCTTGTTGATCTCACAGCTTCAGAATGTTGTAACTTACGTAGAGCCGGTATTTGCTGTGTTAGTGTTTATCAAGTGTGGGGCCTGGGCTAAGGTTCTTGTCTCACTGTGCTTTATGGCAATGGCTTGTAATACGGGCGGGCTCCAGCAGCAGGGCGGGACGGACGTGGCCGTGGACTTGTACCTGGCCGTCCGGCTGCTCTTCACCGTCCTGGCCCTCACCCTACTCTCCATCTTCGTGAGGCTGCGGGGAGCTGAGGGGGAGCAGCCCCGCGAGCCGGCGGCTGCTGAAGCGGCCCGGGAGAGCGGCCCCGGGGACCAAGCGGCGGCGGAAGCGGGGCCGGAGGCCGCGAGGGGACGGCTGCCGGTGGAGGAGGTCGGGGCGGTCGAGGAGCGGAAGGAGGCGGCTGCAGAGCAGCGGGAGAAGGCGGCGGAGGAGCCGAGGCCCGCGGCCGAGCCGAGCCCCGCGGAGGAGCCCAGCTCCGCGACGGCCGAGAGCATTCCCCGGAAGCCGCCTGCCGAGCCCCAGGAGGATGCAGGAGACCACGCAGCACTTCCCAGCAAGGCAGAGGAGGAAGAGCTGGACTCAGGAAAAGAGAAGCTGGTGGTGGGAGAGCCGGCAAGCACAGCAGCTACACCAGCCCCAGTGACAAGCACAGCAGCATCGTTTGAGAGTTCTGAAGGTTTTGAATGGCCTTTGGGTATCCTTGGGGCCTGCCTGCTGATTGTGATGGGGATCAGCATGTTGGCATACACACAGACTGTGTGCTACCCACAACCATTTTGTCTGATCTCAAAAGTTAAGCAGAGTCAGGTTTGGGTCTTGTCTGGGGTTAGATGACGATATAGGGGGACCAAGAGGTTTTCTCCAAGGCTGGGCAGTCATGAGTGGCAGGGTGTGTGGGATAGTGTGGGCAAGTATCTAGTCCACTGGGCCCCTCCAGTGCTTTGGAAGCATTGGAGATGGAAGGCAGCTGTATGGAGTCCCCAGCAACAAGCTGCAGAAACTGCTTAAGGGGACAGTGAATTATTTTAAGCCTGGTGGGCCTATGGCACTTCAGGCCATCAGAGCAGAGATGCAACACAGAGATGGACCCATGATCAAGGGGTGGACATAGCAATGGACACTATTGCCCAGGTTATTCACGAGTGTGAACACTGCACACAGTCTCTCCTGCTCTGAAAGACTGTTACAAGAGATGGAGCCTGGCATCATGGACCAGATGGACGCAGCAGCTTTATAGCTACTGGTCCATGCACTTAGATAAGAGTGATGGTATATTGAAAATGTGGGATCTGAGCATGACGTGAATGGTATGGAATAAGGGGTGGATAATGTCCTGGGTTCAGCAGTAGCAGTCATGTTTCTTCTTCTTGGTAGCTGGTGCAGTGCAGTGTTTTGACTTTCAGCTCGGGAACAGAGCTGATAACAAGGATGTTTTGGTTTGGCCAAGGACTTTGTGAGCCTCATGCTCTGCCAGGGAGGAGGGGAAGCTGGGAGGAAGCAGAGACAGGACACCTGACCCAAACTGACCAAAGAGGTATTCCATACCACAGCACGTCATGCCCAGGATGTAACTGGGAGTTAGCCGGAAGGGCTGGGATACTGCAGGGTTGGAGGAGGTATCGGTCGGTGCTTGGTCGGGCTGAGGGGGGCAGGTTATGTCAGCTGGTGCTGAGGTGTTGTATTCTGTTCCCGTGTTATTTCCTTTATCATTATTATCATTGGTGGTAGCAGTAGTGATTTGTGTTATACCTTAGTTACTAAACTGTTCTTATCTCAACCCGTGGGAGTTGCATTCTTTTTGATTCTCCTCTCCGTCCCTCCGAGAGCAGGGGGAGGGCAAGAAAGGGGGGGAAGTGAGCGAACGAATTACCTGACTGGGTTTAAACCACAACACCAGGAAGACTTATGGGAAAGTTTCGTGTCTGTTAAAACATTCTGTTTAGCATTAATTGTGTTACACACCTTTAATGTTTTGCTAAATTAGTCCTCCATTAGCTTTTGCATTATTTTATCCTCTCAGCTTAGGCTGAAAGTGTTGTAATTGCCTGGGTTAGACATATAACTTAAAAAACAAAATATATATATATTGGTATGATGTTGGCTGTTTCTTGCTGCCCACTGGGAGTTCCCCAGTGTTCTCAGCCTTACCAAAAAGGAATATTCATGGTTTTGAAATTTCTTCATCCAGTTTTTGTAAGGCTCTTGGTTGTAAATTATGTAGGCCTGCTGATTTGTTATTTAACATTCCCCTGATTTACTGCTGGAATGAACAACATTGTATTGTCTTCTTATGACAGAAGTGATTTTGTCTGTTTTTTATTTCAAACAGAGATCAAGTTTATTTACAGAACATGCAGATTTTTTGCATATATTATTGACTACACTACTACACTTCTGTGCATTCAAGAACAAAAATCTTTCTTGTTATCCTTAACTTCGATGAAAAAGCTCACTTCTTGCTTCCATCCTCATCAGTTTTCTGAAGTTCTTATCTTCTGTCTAATACTCATGATTTCTAATAAAGACCTTTTTTTTCTTCACAATTATTTTGATTTATGTAGCTGTTTTCACTTTCATGCAAGTCAACATTCAGGCTAGCCGAGCTTTCATTCTTTTTTAAAAACCTCTGGTAAAATGTTTTCAAACACTTTCCAGTTATTATCCACATTTCCTGTCTAATTTCTTTCTCCCAACTGATTTAGCTCATAATTGTTTTCAGCTTTGCAAAATTGGCTCTTCCAATCCATCAAGTGTACATATTACTGGTCTGGACTTAATTCTGATTATATATAACACACAGAAGCAAATCATGATCACTTTTATCTGTGCTACTGCTGATTTCTTTAGTCTAGTTCTACGATATTTTATTTTAATCTGTAAGGATAAAATAATGCAATACAGCATTCCAAAAGTGTTGGATGCAGCACTTTTTAAGGAGTTCTTCATTTATGTCATATTCCAAGGATACATTAATTTGGTGGCATGAAAACTCCAAACCACGCTATTCAGACTGAAGTGCTGACATTGCATAGTTTATTTTTCTACTTGCTTTATGGATGCTTACTTAAGGAGATAGTTTTCCTCTTCTTTTTGGTAATTACTTGCAGAAGGCAGTAACAACAGAAAAAAACCCCATACCTCTTTGCACTTCTTTTGTAACACACCATTCTACAGATTAAGAATTGCTTACGTATTTGAGTCTATTCCCAGTTTTGTCCTATTTCCTTTATTTTGATGATGTAACAGAATTCAGAAAGTACAAAACTGTTTTATCACAGAATCCTTCCCAAGGAAGATGGATGGCTTGGAAATAGAATATGTTTAACAGCTCCACCCCAACTGACATTTTAAGAAGGCATGGTGCCTGTCTTAGCTTTTTATAGTTTCTTGGTGCTGTTCTCAGTAGATTGCCAGATGGTAAAGTGGATTAGAGAGCCAGGCTTCAGTACAAAACAAACCCTAGAAAACATAAAATGGGCTGCTGAGTGGGAGACACCGTTAATTTCAGTGTGTCTAGGTTTTGGCTCTGTATTGTAATTGTTAATGGTCAAAGTTAGAAATAACAGTCAATTTTGTGCCCTGAGCTAGGGAAGATGATCTCATTTTGCGTATATTCTTCATCATGATTTTTTCCTGCTGGGGATGTTTTAGAGCATTTTGCAGCTACCTAATTTATGATTCTATTCCTCTTTGGTTTGTTGATGTTAAACACTTAAAATACACTTGTGGATTTTTTAATTTGAAACTCTTCTTTTTGTGTGGCTATGATTCCATGTTTTGAATTAGATCAATGTTCAACAGAATTAGCCAGCTTACATTGTCAAAAATGAACTGAATTTCTCATTTAAACCTGATTTTCAGAAAACAACCTTTTTGCTTTTGGACTATCACTATAATTAATAACAATAAAATGATATTTTTCTATGGCCTCTAAATGCTCAAGCAAATGCATCTCTTGGAAAACAAAGATTTGTGAAATGACTTTTTTCATGAAAAATGTAGACTCTCTAGTGCCAAAAGTTTCATGAATACATTTCAGTCTTTGCCACATTTTATTTCTGTTGCTTTCAAAAAGCTGAATATAAACCGTTCTGATCCTTCCAAAATAACAAGTTTCTATTTATCTGTTTGAAGGAAACTCTTCTCCCTGAAAATTTTTTGTATTATCTCTACTACCAGAAGACTAGTGTGCTTAACATGCAAATGTGATTAACTGAAGAAATGGTAATGTGAAACGTCCTTTCACAAGTGTCTATCAAAATGAGAACTGGGAAGATCAGTTTTGCTACTCATGGTGGCAATGTTGTTGTGTCAGTGGACATGGAGTGACAGATGGGTGATAGTCATAGAAATTAGGCAGAAAGAGTCAGAGGGGTGAGGCAGACACATGTAACTTTTCTTTAACTGGGCCTGAAAAGCTTTGGTGACCCTTGCTGTACCCACTGATGCTGTACTCCAAAGGGAGGATGAGAATTTAACACACAGTGCCTTTCTGACACCAAAGGACTGCAATAAGTTTTAAAAGTTCAGGTGGTATCAATATTAAGTGCTTCATTCTGAGGGGCTTTTCTCTGGGCTTAAAAATGTTACCAGGCTGAAACTGATTAAGCAAAGAACTGTATTTTTTCATTGCAATATGGTGGTGTTTAAACCATGGTTTTAGATGTGAGATTTCCTCTAATGATGCAAAACACCATGTTAAATAGAGACGACAGAAACTGCCAGCGGATCAGAAAAGCTTTTCTGTAGGACAGCTTTCTGAACACAGCCCTCTCCAGCTTTCACATTCTTGCAGCAGAGAAAAACCCACTGTTCAAATTTAGTAGAGCAGCCAAAATGAATTTCTGAGGATTATTTCTAGTTCAAAATTATCATGATCATTTTGCCATGAAAGTTTATGAATCCCCTTGTACAAGTCCAACCTTTGGAAAGCAGGTGTTTTGCAGAAATAAAGGTCTGGATTAAAGGTAGACCACACTGAGAATAACAACACCCTACTGGGAGGTTGCCACAAGCTCACTCCACAAGCTTCACTCAACCATCCCCTTGTAAGAGATGGGTGTTTATGCTGGTCACATACCAAGCCAAAACTTATTCATACTCAGAAAAAGTGCTAATGCAGTGTAGGAAGAGATTAACAAGCCATAGTGGGTCTGGCTCAGAAGGAGTTAATTTTCCCCATTTCTCTCATAGTGCTGTGCTTTCTGTTGGTAACACACCTACGCTTTGGCTACTGCTGAACAGTGCTCCCACAGCATCAAGACTGTATCTCCAACATCCCTCCCTCACCAGTAGGATGGGGCAAGGCAAGACCTTGGAATGCGACATAGCCAGGACATCTGACTCAAACTGATCAAAGGGATATTCCGTAATCTATGATGACTGTTCAGTAATAAAAGCTAAGAGAAAGGAGGAGGAGGGGGGACATTAGTTTATTGTGACGTTTGTCTTCTTTCCAGGAAGTGGTTCGACATCATCTGCTGATGGGAAGTAGAGAATAAATCTTGTTTTCCTTTACTTCCGTGCCTGGCCTTTGCTTTTGCTTTATTAAATTGCTTTTATTTTGTTCCACGAGGTTTTTTTCATCTTATTTTATTCCTTCCCCCCCCCCATCCCATTCTGTCCTGCTGAGGATGGAAATAATAGAATGGCTTGGTGGCACCTGACATCCAACGAAGGTCAACCCAACCCACCACACCAGGTCTGCCTGAAATATGCTAAAACACAGTCATTGTGCTACTTGTCTGGGTCAGTGCTACTAAAGGCTTCACCAAATCACCTTCCAAAGGCTAACCCTGCTTACTGCTATCTGTCATCTAATTTATTTTTCACTAGTAAAAAATCCTACTTCACTCACCATTGGATTTAGAACAAGAAGCTGTAGAGAGAGCACCATAAAACCAGAGAATAATTTGTCTTGAAAAAGTGAAGGATATTCCTTAAATAAACATCTGACTTATGTAAAAGTCGGTCTTGCTATGGGATTTAATTAACAAACAAGTCATGTCTGTGTTCCTTACTGGTGGCTGCAGTAATCTTGCTTGGTCCAAAGAGCTGAACATAAATAAGATTGTCACAAAGTGTATGGTGTGAAGGAGAATTTGGCATTTGGGAAAACAGATTTAAAGCAAGCCCAGAGGTATTACTGTGAAGTTTTCCCTTTTCAAATGCTGTCACAGTTGGCAGAAAGGAATCAAGAGACTTATTTACAATTTAAATGTAAGCTTGGTCGTAGAGGACATTTTTTGCAGGGAGATGTGGGTCAAATATGTCCACTGGGTTACAATGTTGAGACCACCTAGGCTTTTGCTAAGGCTAATGTTTACATAAAAAGTTAGAAACAAGCTTCTCTCTAATTAGAAAGACAATATCTAACTAGATGTTAACTTGTTATATACCCTGTAGTCTAAAAGTTAATAGCTTTGACCTCCTTCAGTTTAATCTTAATCTCTTTGACAGAGCAAGTGAACTTTGGGTTATGCTTTACCGAATCACCCCCTTTGTTTTCTTCCCCCCTTATGTTTCTAGCAGTGAGTATGTCACATATTGCAGACCCAAATGAAAGCCTTTTTTTTTCAATCAGTCATATCACTAAGTATATAAGCAGAAAAACCCTTGTGATTGACACTGCTTCAACAAAAGCAGATTCAGTTTGCAGACGATAAGAGGCAAAGTCATACAAGCAGTGTTTACAAAGCAGTGAAGGAGAGAAAAAAAATTAATGATAAAAGGACTAATCTTATTGTTTTACTAGATGAGAGAACGGCTCTTTGTGTTTGCTCTAGCAGAAGCCCACAGATTGCCTCCCACCTCCCTTGTACACTTTTGGCAGCAAAATAATTTCCAGACTGTGTACCAAATGCTGGCTGGTAGATAAAAAAAAGGCTCTGGAAGGCCTTGGAAGCCTCAGAAAGCAGAGGAGTGCCCACACACGATAGCACAGGCATGTGCTACCTACAACATGCTATATAATTGAATATTATCTCTGTTATGAAGGGGTGATGAGGTATAAGAACAAGGGAAAAAAGTGCCTTTTGAAGAAAAGAAACAAAGCTATGCAAAACCATATTGAACTGGCCAATCTTGTGTGTTTTCTGCAGTATGGCAATTTCACTGCTATGAGGAGAGTTCTTACATCTGAGGGAGACCAGACCCAGGTCAAATCTAACCAAAAAGAACTCCAGTTTTCACCCCATGCTCCTGCTGCTGGAGTGCTTTCATGGCCCCACAGCCAGCACAGGGCACTGCAGTACCATATCCATTTCCTGGTGCCAAATGCCATAGAGGGATGACTGGGGCAGATTCATAGAGTGGTGGAGTAGTTTATGTTGGAAGGGACCTCTGGAGGTCACATGGTCTGCCCCTGCTCAAAGAAAAGCCAACTTCAGAGTCACATCCAGGCTGCACAGAGATAATTACTACCAGAAGGCATCAGGGTGACTCACTGGGGCTTTTTCAGGAAAGAAAATCTGTTTTAACCTTGTGTGATGGCCACTATTGACTGCATAGGAGGCAGGACAGAGAATTAAAATCCAGGACTATCTCAACAGGAGAAGGACAGCATAACCTTGTTTTCCAGCTCCTCTGCTGTTCATTAGTTTCATGGCTTTATTCCTATCTCTTTCTAGCAGGGCCAGGCAGCTTCGTCCTTTCAGCAGCTGAAGTCACACTGTCTTGCCACCGTTCACCAAAGGCTGCTGAATGAGTGTTGCCAATTTCTTTCTTTTCAAGATGAAGCTTGCCAGCTCAGGTATCTCCTTCAGCAAGCATGAATATCTAGCTGTAAAATAATCAGTGGTCATAGTCTTTATTGAGATATGATAGGTTGCACATAGAGTAGGCAAAGTGATGGAGGGCAAGAACAGGCTGTTTTAAAGATCCTCCCCTAAACATCTCTATGGAGTATGCTCAGTGTATTTATCTAATCTAACTGTCCCCCCTGGCAATATGAGAAGCAGCGCTAGCACTGAGGGAATAACACAAACCTCAGGTTTCATTGAAACATTTCATTTCATACCATTCTGCCCCGCTAAAAAGCCATTTCCCGTTTTAAAGTACATTACTTGAGTTAAAGATAGAAACTCTGCTGGGAGTTAAAAATTGACTTACCAAGCGATGAAACTCAGGCAATTTTAATCTTATCCAGAACAATTGCAGCTAATGGCAAATAATATAGTGCTTTTCATAGTAAGAAAGCGCAATAAAGGCATTCTGCCATGTATTTCTGAAGCCTGTTCAAGTCACTGCTGTTTAGCAAGTTACCAAGCATCAGCAGAGTCACAGGAACTGTATCTACATATGCTTTTAGCGTATGGAAAATTTGAATATACTTTGCTTAGTGTAAGCTTCTTTCACTATGTGCTAAGATAAGCCAACATTTTAAATATAGATATATTTGTTGCTAGTAAGTGCTTGCCTATGGATACATTTAACATCCCCAGCACAGTTCAGAAGACATAAAGTGATTTGTTAATTTGTGGTAATATGATCAGGTGGCTGAGCTCAACCTCACATTTGTGCTGCTTCACACTCGTGACTTATTTTTGCAAACTTCCATGAATTAATACATAAGGACCCTGGCAGACTAGCCCTCAATGATTTTTCCATGGAAACATCTGCATTGAAGAATAAAGCTGAGAAACATTTTACATTGTCAATTCCTAACAGTTACAGCGCTCCTCTGGTACACTAGTTACAGTAATTTGGGGTTTTGAACAAAAATGAGTAACTGTAACACAGGCACACACACAATCGCTATCAGGGAAATCAATCAAAGTGTAATAAACTTTCATTAAAAAAAGACATTGCTTTCTGGCAATTCATAAAACAAGTCCCCAGATCTGTACAGACAGCACAAAATAAACATAAAATGATTCTTTAAGGGCATAATGAAGGGTTCTGTCAACAACAATAAGAAAACAAAGCGTGGATGTATGTTAGAGAAAGAAATTGCACATTTTCTGTTGTTCAGAAAGCCTCCGGCATTTCTTTTGGGAATAAAAAATAAAATACGAGTACAAGAGGCAAGAGATGACTTCCCCATCTGAGCAGTGTCTTTTTAGTCTCTGCTTCCAATTCTATAAAGTTTAAGTTCATCATTGCTCTGAGGGGTACTGTGTGAAGGTTTTTCTGCAACTTGGCCATATACATAAGTTCAGCAGAGTCCACCATACTCCTAGTGGATTAGTTCTGAAAGATAGCGACCTCCTTGGTGTTTAAGCAATGTATTTCCAGCTAATCCTTTTCCAAAAATTATATTTTTTAATTCCATGAAATATTGCTGTTATAATGTGTGTTATTAAAATGAATGTTATTTATTTTGTTTTCTTTTTGAGTCCTTTTTAAGTATAAAGTTACCAAAGCCATACATCGTATTTGGGTCAAAAGATGATCAGTTGAAATGCGATGTTTATTTAATGATTATCCGTGGAAAATGAGTACGAGGGCAGAAGGGTGAATTGCAGGTCACTTAATCAGAATTTGAGCCTGATATTAATTGGACATTTGGATTTTGCTCCTTGCAAGATTGTGGCTTTTGAACTAAAAGGACCTAAAATGAATTGGAGTCTATTATTTTATCCTATAATGTATTGATTTTAGAGCAGGCCCAAACCACAGGGGAAGAAAACCTCCATCATAAAAGAAAAATGAACGATACCTGAATGTTTTCTGAAAAACTGAATGGAAAAACAAAACTTAGAGCCCAGCACTACAAAGTCCTTGGTTCATCTTACATCTGGACCTCACTAAACTCTGTGCTGCTGAAACAAAAGTTGGAAAAGCCCTACCTGAACATCACATCAATGCCTTTCAGATACATGGTATTTTCTTACATTCTTTCTCTCTCTTGTCCTCCTTTCCTTCTTCCTTCTTTTCTTCCTGTTTCTTCCTTTTGACCTTCTTTTCCTGTCTTCCATTCTTCTGAATACCTTAATTCCCTTCTTTGTCAAGATTCAAGCAAGAGAGCAATTAAAAGGTATTTCCAATACAAAAAAATCTGAGAACTTGTCTCAGTTGCTTACTCAACATTTTCTTCTGATCTGTTCTTCCTGTAACATCTCTCTGGGTGACTGCAGGCAATTTGTCTTCCTTCATTGTTTGTTTTAAAGCTCTTGAGAATTTCCCCTTAGTAGCTACATAAGAGTTTCATTAAGACCCAAATGTTTTCAAATCATTTGTCCACATCCTCACATCCAAGTACTCATCATTTACGTGTGATGGTTCCCTCTACACCACACAGATGATATCTGAAAATGTAACCTTCCTACTTCAACAGTTACTGTAAAGCCACAACACAAGTACTCTGCAGTTTATTGAGAAGACCCAGTTTTCTTGTGTGTAACAAATGAATAAGAGCATTGCACAGCAGTACAATTGTGGTCTGCAATTTCAAATCAGTCTGAAAGCATTAAGTGCCAAGTAACTGCTAAATATGTAAACATTAGTGTGATTGATCTCTAACAAAACTTGAAATGTAAGAGCTAATGTACATAAACACACACCTGTCTGTCTGCAGATTTGTATTGCAACTCAGTTCTTAATGACCCTGGCTTTGTTTCAATAGGAAATTCTGTATTTCTTGTGAAACCTTGACTATGGTAACTTTTGAATAGCTAATTGGGCCATTCTCCTCCATTTCTTTTTAATGTTATACCCCCTGCTCTTTTTAATGTTATGTTATTATTATTGGTATTATTATAAGGGAAAGATTAGTAGTATTGCTATTAAACTCAATATGAACATATAAAGAGGCTGCCCTTCCCCCAAGGACAGACACAGAGACTTTAAAAAAAAAAAAAAAGATAAATTCATGTAATCTTTTAAATCTGAATGCTGTTTGAAATTCATCAGAGCCAAGAGGTACTCAGTACATTGAAAGTCAAGGTGCCTAAATATGGAATTAATAGCTCAGTATGAGGCAACTCTTTTGAACACCTGAAGGTTATAAGTAATAAGGACAGGGATTTAGAATGTAAATTGTTATGCTGCTGCTGTAATAAGCAAACTTTATTATTATGTTTTCTAGGTGACTGCAATCTTTATAGAGACTAAATGTATCCAGGATTTATTATTGTTGTATTTATAATATTAAACATTGATAGAACATGAATTAAGATAAGTCACATGGAATAGTAGATAGGGCTGCATGTGAGACAGTTTGGAAGTTGATGAATCAGAGCTCCTGCACTAGACCTTGCAGACACCATCTGTGGACTGTGGATCCAAATTTGCCTTTGCTCTTTAGAAGAATGGGATGTCAGATCTCCAGCTGTTTACTCTAAGCTGCATGGGTACTCCTCTCCTCAAAGATATGGCCAGTGACAGAAGAGTCCAAGAAGACTTATAGCCAAATACTGCAGGATCCTATGCATTGCTACCCACATGAATTCTCCTGCTCCTGATTTGTTTGGGTGGCATATGGTTCTCTTGCACCTAAACCTTGGACAAGTCCCCAGTCCTTCTCCAGCCCATCACCATATTGCTTGGATGTGGGGAAGGTGAATTGACCTCTACTCATGAGACACTGATAGACAGAGCTTTACAAATTGTGAGTTCCTGCTAGACTCTAAGGGGCAACTGATTTTCTTTTCTCTGTTTGCATATTCCTTTGGTGCCAAAATGGGCTTTGGTGTCAGCAGTGCAAGTTTGTTCAGAAAGCTTCTACCTTATCAGTACTGAGTTTTGACACTCTCGTCATACTGTTTGGATACTGCAGATTCAACAATGTGCTTCACAAAGCAGAACAAGCCCCTTCAAAGGATTGCATTGAGAGCTGAGGGGTGACATGCCAAACACAGACAGCAGAGCTCTGGTGACATAATATTCTTTCTTTGTGGCTGAGGACAGTTGGGTAGGTTACTTAAACTTCAGAGATGTCTGGGAAAACCAGGTACTAATTTTTCACTGTGACATCTTGACAGCAACAAATTCTTGCTATTATTACAAATTGATATTCAGTCCACCTTCTCAGAGGTGACTTAAGACAACAACAGAGTCATATGCTGATAAATGAACATGGGAGCCATGGAAAAGGGGTTTAAATCTCTCTTGGGATGTGCTGCATCATGTGAAAAGGTGAGAAAAGCATATTCCGTCTGTGAGGTGAGGAAAGAAACATGGCACTGAGCTGCTACTGTGTGCCTGTGTGTGTGAGAAATATATTAAAGCCCTGTCAAGCAAGGGACCTGTTGTGTGTGATGTTTTGTTTCCCTGCCTAAAATGTCTGTAAGCCTAGCCCCGAGTTGAGAAATTCCAATCTATGTGACAGTGTTTGAAGCTACAATGAGGATGTGAGAAAATCACACCCAAGATTTTATTTTTAGTTTTTATTAATTATGTTCATAGCTGTAATTTTATTAATTATAATACCTATAAATGTACAGAAACACATATATGATGCATTTCATTGTTTCATCTCAATCATTTCTGTTCCCCTTGAGCCTACTCATTCTTTGTAAAGTATGTAAAACATTGATAAATGGTCAACTCTTTCCTAAATTATAGCATTACTTCCATGTAAATTAGGATACAGTTCACTAGAAGGTCCTGTAAAATAAGTTAAATAAGCACCCCATCTAGTTTAGAAATGGTGTCAGGGTAGCAAAAAATAATTAGCCAATTCAATTATAATTTTGAAAGGTTGAACCCTCATAATATAAGAAATTGATAAGAACTCACTGAAGTGAATGGAAAGACATGCATATTTGTGGACTTCCCCAAAAACAAATGATACAAAATTTCACTGAAAATGCATTATATCCTCATTTAGCAAGAATGTGTTTAGAAAATTGTTGATCAAGATCACAGTTGTTTGTATATAAATGTTAAGTGATGAGCAAAGAAGTGTATATGCACATTTATGTATTTGTGTTCTTGTTCCTTGTTGTAGGTTTTTTAGATTAGATCTTGTAAGCTATAAAAGAGAGGAACTTCTCAGGGGCTGCTGCATTTTCTTATCTTCATACATATGATGGAGCTGTAAGCAGAGCTTTGATGTTGTTCCTTACACACATGTTCACAGCTTTATTTGCTACAGCACACGGAGAAAACAAATTATGTCAGGAATACGTTCTGCATAGGAGAGAGAAACCTAGAAGCACATCTGCCTTACAGAACAATGAGCTGCTCTCCTGCTCACTTGTGGCAAAGCCGTTATTGAGCTCTGAAACAGCTGTAGCTCTCAGGTTCTTAAAGCCAAGGTCTGAATCAAAAGAAATATCAAAATTCCCTCAGACAGTGCTTCAGTGTGGATATCAGGTGGTCAGTCTAAAATCCTTTGAAGAGCCCTCCCACATTCCAGGGTAGCAGTGCAGCCTAATAACAGTGACAGAGATGAAAGGTTGGGGAGGTTTGATCCAGCAGCTGGAAAACAAGTTGTACTCTGTGAGGCTTTGAGAGTTCAATCTCTTCAGTTTATCTGAAAGAAGACTGAGAGGTGGCTTGATTATTATGTCTAGGTACTTACACATGGAAAAGAGTTCCAAAGCAGCGGCTTTCCAAGCTTGTTGACAAAGAACTGCTCAAGATCTATGGCAAAAATTTACACAAATTGAGCCTTGAAATAAGTCATAGCTCTCTAGCAGAGAGCATAATTGAACAAAGTCACAGTCTCCTAAAAGGGTTGAAGGGGCACAAGACAGCAGCGACTCAACATGGGTTTAGATTTTTAAAATAAAATTCAAAATCCTTCTAGGAGATATAATTTAATCCACTCTCTGGGAGAAATTCTGTGTCCAGAAGGTACAGGGGCTCAGGTGGAATCATTGTGGTAGTCCTTTCTGACCTTAATGCTTGTAAATATATGTATCCCTTGTTCATGTCATCTTTTGTGGACCAGGGAAAAGATAATGAGTTATGCACAGCCCTTAGAGTGCCCATAAGACCTGGAACCCTGTGCTAAGATAATCACTGCAACCAAAGCTTATCAAGACTTCAAGGGATCAGTGAAGAGAAAAGATTTCTATCATGTACTGGGCAGATGTATTCACAGGGCTCATGTCTTGATTTGACTTTATTTCTTTTTCACCTTGTTCAGAAACATCAGAGGTTGCTGCACCTGGAGACAGGGCAACAGATGGGTAGGCTGAAGAGGCTGGATTCTATTTTCCACTTATTTACACAACAGATCTCCAGATTTGTATTTTCTAAGTTAAACCAGCAAACACCTTGGGTTTTATTGGTTGCATTTCTGGAGTTAGTTTGAAATACTTTGAATATAACTTTTAATCAGTTTCCTCTCCAAAAGTGCTTGGTTACTGGAAGCTTTTTATTTTTTCCTTTTCAAACTAGTTAATGAGCCCTTCCACTCAGAAAACCCATGAAATATCCTATACTTATAAGAATAGGTTACTGAAGCGGAGAAGATGTGGAGGTGATGCCACCAAATCAGTCTGTGAAAAAAAGACCAAACAACCCTCTGAAACAAAAAGTGACATGGATCTTTGAGAAACAAATAATTATCAGAAATGGAAATCAAATCTTACTTTAGCTGTGTGGTAGTTTCATTCTGGAAGAGGAAATCTGCAAGTATGGTTGCTTTGGGAAATGCTACTTTATCTGTACCTAGTTTACAGTGAGAGACCAGGGCTACAGCTTATTCAGCTGAAAGGAGTCAAGGGACCCCAAAGGGAATCATGCTTTGAAGCAAATCAAAGCAAATAAGCAAAGTGACACACAACTGAAATCACTGAACCAAAATCCACAAGTTAAGGAAATGGAAGACTCCAGTGCTGTTTCACTCAGTGTGCAAATCCAAAATGCATGCAAGTGGAAATTCAGGGTCAGTGGCTGCCAAAAAGAAATAAATTATGTCCAAAAAAAAAAAAAAAAGTAATTTCTCTGCCTAGAATTCAGCACTTCTCTAACACTTTAATAAGCAGCGAGCTGCTGCTCAGCTCTGGCTTGCTATGAGCTGCTATTTATAAGTCCAATTCCTGCATTAAGATTTCAGGATCTCCCAGATTCCCATCACAATTTCCTTTCCCATCAAGCAGAATGCGCTCCAGTCTGTAAGGAAAAAGGTGATACATTTGTCATTTAACAAACTTTTATCTACTTTGCCTCTTAAGTATGCAAAGTCACACACTCAGGTAAGGTCACTAACCCCTTCTTCTCTTTCTGAAAGCCACCCTAAGATGAGACTCAGTCGTCATCATGCACCTCTGGGAAATCAAACATTAATGATGTTAGGCAGCAGCAGTTGACTCTGTAGTAGTTGATAGTGTCTTATTTATTATGTATGAGACTTTTAAAGAGAAATCACAAGCATTAAGTGCACACATTTTATTTAATTTCATTGAGATTTGGGCAGCAAAGTCTTTCAGGTTCCTTTAAGAATTTCAGCCTATAATGATAACCAAAGATATTGTTGGAAGAGGACACTTAATAGCCAGTTTCTGTCTTAAAGACCCAGATTTATTACAGGAATGTAGCTGCAGACTGCCACATATAGCAGACTAATACTTCTCTTCAATTCTTTTCTTAATCACTGCAGACTAAGAATTAAGTGGTAAAATTGGAAAAAAAAAATGACACACATTTGGAGTGCCGTAGCATGTGTGCCTGTGTGCGTATTTTGCAGAAAGCCATATGCACTTTCCCAGCCAGTATAGAAAAGGATGACCTGGCCTGTTTGTTGATTGTGTGTTGAAAATTTAAGTTTCTTTTAAAAAAAAATTAGGTCAAAATAAAGGGAAAGGAAGACCCAGGATTCCTGTGATCCTGGAACTCTTGGAGGATTTATTTCTGCCAATTCACAAAGACTGAAGCCCCTTATCATGGGCATAAGAGTGGGTTATGGACTCTTAAGGAGACCAACTAAGCAAGGCTGCCTGGTAACTTCCCCAAAAAGCATTCCTAAATCCTTTTTAGTCAACTCTGTGGGCTTTTGAGGTCCATGAAATGTTTGATTTGGCTCCATCTGCAAAGAGTTCAGCCCAAGAACCCGGCACAGGATCTAGTGAGCTAGCTTAGTACTACCTGCCTTCTTGCAAAGTAAACACCCAAAAGAAAAAAGAAACACACGTATATGCGCACACACACACTCTTCTCAAATGCTAGTTGTCGAAGTTTATCTAGTATTATAAAAGCAGAAATTAAAATTAAGTTGTTCAAGGGAATCTTCTGAGTCATTCTCCAGTAACATTGAAAGTTCAACTAAACAGGAGGCAGCCTGTAGTGAAATAACTTAGAAAGGAAAACACCCGTGGGAGGCATTGCATCTCAGGGGCTTACTGTCCTTCATAAAAAATGGCTAAGTTAGGGTAACACGTGTTTTCAGTGTGAGGAGTGAGGAGAAGAAGGGTTAGAATTAATTTGACATAGGCCCAAAAGTCTTGGCAACATTATTTTGTTTCAGAATAAATTTGTAAAAAGCCAGCGTCTCATGCCAATATCAGGAGAATCAACGTTGCTGACAAACATAAAAAAAATTAAGGAAAGGCTTGAGTGATAAAGTGAGAGTCACTAATTTCAACTCCCTAAGCACTCATATTAAATAAATACTAATCTAACGCTTCTATTTCATTTAAACATTTATTACAGTTTTCAAAGATATTTTGAAAATGCCATAATGAATCAAGTTATTTGGCTTCAAGAACTCTGAGAGTGTTTAAACCATAGAGTTTTTGAACTTTTTTTCCTAAGGATGGTCATTGTTCAATCCCCAAAAGGGGAAATTCTCTCATAAGGAAAATCAAGCTAGAAGGAATAGGTTTTAAAGTATTAGACTGTTAGATCTGTTTCTCATGAATTAATTTTTTTTATAAATATCTATGACAAATGTGTAGCTAACACACATAAACATATCCACTACTTAAATGCTCTAATTTTTTTGTAACATGATATTGAAATCTCTTTTTCCACTGAGAAGAATAACTGCAATTAGTTGCTATCTGACTGGAACTACACAAAATATAAAAATAAATGTTTTCATTTCATTAGCAGTCATGTTCACACATCGCCTAGGACACAGCTACATTTATTCAATAGAGTTAGTGTTGACCACACAGCACAGAGCAGAGATACAGGCCCAAACGCACAGGTAGGTCAAATCTCTTATATGTGTGACTTGGACTGTCCTGCTTTTAGCTTTCTGACCTCTCTGAGCTTCAGTGCCTCTGCAACATACATCATGATCTACTGCACCATGAAGAAATATGCAAAGGCAGGGATCAGCAATCTCTTGCTGAGAGACCAAAGGCTTGGTGGAAGCAGATGTCAAATGGCAGCCTGCAAGACTGGGTACTGAGAGCTGCTTCATCTTGAGTCAAATGTAAACATTATCTAGCTCTTGGCTCTTGAAGTGTTTTACACTCAGACACAGGAACCTCTTTTTTACCTACTGTGTCTCTTCTAGTCTTGCCACAGAGTGCTCAGTCGTTCCCACATCAAGAGGTGGATGCTGCAAAGGCAGAAGTGTGCCATCACATGGGAGCTCTCTGCTGACCCTTTGTGCTTCTAGCCAACACCATGACTTGCTTCACATGTACCATGAGAGCACATTTTGTATCAGGGGCTGTACTCTGCATTGATGTTTACCCTCTGTTTGCAACCAAAGAATAGTCATGTAGTTTCCTGCTGCTGCTGACACTAGTGATGTTGATGTGCAATCAATCTGGGATCATACTGTGAACCTGGAAGGTGTCCTATGGCTAGGATACTTCAATTTTCCTGTCTGCAAATGGTGGTTTTGGAAAGGTAGACTAGCACTCTATGGGAAGCTTTAAAAGCTGCTTTTAGTCTGGAAATATAAAGCTTCCAGCTAAAATTGGCAGCATCTGCTGGTAGCCAGCACAGCCAGCAACAAAGTATGGGCACACGATCACAAGTGTGCTCCCAGCGCATGTTGAAGGGGCCACTGTTCTGGGTGTGATGGCATAACCTTTCCATGCCTGCACCAATCTGACCAGCAGTGTTGGTAATGATTGCTACTGATGCATGCTAATGGTAAGACTGCTTAAGGATCCAAGTGCCACCAAAGATAGGAATTTTAGACTTTGGCAGTTTGTGCCTGGATTTTTATTTCATGAGGGAAACTGAAGTGTAAGCTGATAATTTTCAGTGTTGCTGGCTAGAGGAAAAAAATCCAGAGTAAAATGGGAAACATACAAATGGATGTATCTGCATCCAAAGCCATCAGGTGTTTGATTGATGCTCTTTAATGACTGTCATACTTTACTTAACACCTGATCTGGAAGGAGAAAGGTAAAAAAATCTGTTAAATCATCTTTTTTTGTCTGATTTATCAGTGTGCACGTAGTAGTCCAATAAAAAAAAAAAAATTAGGACACCTTATTTTCCCTGGATGCAAATAAATCAATTAAAATAATGTAGAAAATATTTTATACTGATGTTGAACCCAAATGCCACTAAATTCAGAAAGAAATCATTTATTTTCAATGGGTTTTGCTTTGAAGCTGTAAAGAATCTGAGAGGTGAGCATATATTTTAGTCTAATTTACACCTTATCACCTTATTATGCTTTGTTTTATTCCTGAGGGTACCATTATGTATAAAGACCCTAACTTTTACCTCTTATAAATCAGTTTTGGACTTAACTCAGAACTGTAATGGTCTCAAATTATGTGTGTCATGTTAAATGTCAGAACTCGATTATAGTACAACCTTTGGAAACTGGTACGAATGGGATGGTCGTGTCTAGTGCCTGGATTATTTATGTTAGTAATAATGTAAAAGAGAAGAAAACTCACAGAATTTGAGCTGAAAAAACAAGTTTGGAAAAACATCACAAGCCATTTCATGTTTAACCTACACTCAGAATCTATTCTCAATATCCTGCTTGAAAAAAGTTTTCTAATTTTTCAAGGTTTTGGAACTTTTGTAACTAAGTTGTTACACCGTATAGCAAGTTGCAATAAGTTCTACTGTTTCTTCTTAGTGGTGTTCAGTTAATTGCATTTGTCTTGTATCAGAGACCTAAAGACCACCAAATAAAGGACACACTGTGCAGAGCCCTATATTTGTATGTGGATTGGTTCTCTGCTCTGAAAGAACTTTAGTTCAGTGAAGACAACTGACACATTAAGAGAAGGTAGGAAAGATTCACAGGAACACGCACATATACGTGTTCATCCTTTTCTTCTTGCCATAAATACATGCAAATATTATTACTTTTTATATCTTCATTTCTCATAGATGTTACTCTTAGCCAAAAGGTCCATCCACATATCTGTTATTTCTCCAAAGAATGAGATACTTCATAGTTTTATGCAGTCATCTCTTTGTGTGTTTATAGGATTTGAGATAATAAGAAGGCTTCCATTTATTGTTAGCATGTTATTTCATTTTGTTTACATGCATTTGAGCACGAGATTTGTGGCTTAATTCAGTAAAGCCCTTTGAAACATATTCTCAGCTAGACTCTATTCTTGTTTAATCCTAAAGCTTTAGCATTCTCAACTGTTGCAACATTGTGTCATCACCATTTTTATCAAAAAATGAGTCAAAGTAGTAACAGAGATAACTCTGCATTCTGACAATAAATGCAGATGATAACAAGTATGCTAAATTAAGCAGTCACTGTTAGACATAGAGGAGTCTAGGGACATGGTTTGGAGTATCACTCTCAGCAGGTGACACCTGCTAGGCAGACAGGTCTTCCTATTGAGTTCTGATTTACCAGATGTACAGGCTAAAGCTTCATGTTCCCATAGCTCACATTTCATCATAATGTCATCAACCAGGCACTACAAAGCCATGCCAATCTTGCAACTGTAGACAAATTCTTATTGAGACATGAGTTTGAGTTAATTCTGGGGAAATGCCACTTTTGAGCTTGTTTGTGCAAAAGGGTAGAAAATGTTCCCAGGCTTTTTTTGCTCTGTGTTTTGCTCTGCAGCTCAAACTTGATTTCATGAGTCTTACGTTCAATGGTCACTTACTCCCTAATACCTTGGGAGCAGGCAGAACGTTGTAAGTGAAATTGAATTGAATAAAACACAGAAGGGTAAGGCTGTCAGGAGCAATTGCTTAAAGCTAGAAGAATAGACTAGTTAAAATAAGATCTTGAAGCTAGAACATAAGGTAGCTATTTAATTTTTTGGCTTGCAGTATCCAACTTGTCATTACTCTTTTAGGAAAAGTCTAAGAAAATTGTTGAGTACATGAAAGTAGTAAAAGTAATTTTATTTGATAGAAGAGGTTGGCATTGGTAAACAGATACATTCATTCAATGCATCATTAGCCCCAGAAAAGAATTATTGGATTCTGTCCAAAACAGACAAAAATTCTACTAGAAAGGGAACTGGCAACAGCCAGATGAATTAGACCTATTGTTTAAAAAAATGGGAACTTGTCAATTGTGATAAATTATCATTTGAGATATTGGTGAGCCTGCTAGGAGGCATTTGCATACAGAATCACTCTAGCCATAAGAAGTATCGCTAGAACTGAATCTCTGTGCCACAGGTCATGCTCATAGAGGTGGTGAGATACTCCCTTCCCTGAGATGCCTCCAACAGAAATTGAAGAGACTGCGAAAGCAAGTAAAACCAGTGTCATGTCCAGGTTTAGAGGGAGGTCTTGCCTGTTCTCCAACAGGAGGGCTGTTTTCCAGGAAACAGCATGGGAAGTGAGTCTGCTGATTATCTGCAGATACTTAAAATGGACAGAAATTGCACTTTACCACAAAGCTTGGATGAAAAAACATGGACCCTTGGTATTCTGTCAGCACTGTGGAATAATGGTGCAGAGGGTAAAAAAGGAAAGTGGGGGACACAAAAGGAAGAGAGATGGAAACAATTCTTGAGAAGTTATGAGCCGGCATAGAACCAGCTGATTGAAACAGTAACAAATTCAAACTAATTTTCAAAAGAAGCAGCAGAAGAGAGGATCAGCTTTTGATAGAGCACAGCAGGGAAAACGTTTAAGTCATCTGCAATCGATAATTTTGCCAAAAGGCTAAGCTACTTCTGTGATAAAGAGTTGGCTTTGATGTCGAAAGGAGCAAGTGCCTGTGGGAGGTCAAAGTTTGAAATGAGATTACTCACAAGGATCAGAAAAATAATCAAACCTGCCCACTTCTGTGGCAGTGACATATCAGTACAAAGGACTCAAGTTCTAAATAGCCACAGTTAGAAATGAAAAAGGATAAACTGCAAAATCCTGATGAGAGGACAAAAGGGAAGAATGGTTTCTGAGGGCAACTCGTTTCCGACTGACTTGAAAGAACTAAGCTCACTGGCCTGTTAAATGGCTTTTGCCATTCAGTTGAGAGGGAACTGGAAGCAGGGACACTCAGACTCAGATACTAGAGTATGGATCTTGCAGGGTTAACAACTCTTGCAATTTTAAGTGTGGAGCACATGAAGCCCAAGTAAGCACCCATGGTCCTGTGCAATGAATGGAGAAAGTGGACACAGTGTGTGAGAGAAAGCCAAAGCTAGCCAGAATTAAATGTTCAGAACGTAGAAATGTGTCAGCAGTCTGTTTAATTTCCTAGTGGGAAAGCAGCACTGGTGTTCACACACATGCACATGCTTGACCTCATCCCTGGAGCTGTGGCCTCCTTTCCTGACCAAGCATGAGCCCATGCACATCGGGTTGATTGCAGAAGGGTGCAGAGGAGGTGCTGAATGTACCACAGCACCAGAACAGGTTTGCCTCATGCTAAAACTGATACCCCTTGGCATCCCATGAAAAGCAAGACAAAATGGTCTGGATGAGTCTGGCTGAGCAAGGAGAGTACCCTCGTCAGCATACTCAGATGATACCTGCAAAACAAAGTTCAGGATAAGAGCTTCATGATCATCTTTGTCAGTCCAGAAAGGCCTGTTTGTGACTTGACAGCTGCCATGGAGCCTGAGAACTTCAATAAAAGGTGTATTTCCTCCACCTTTATGTATCTCTTTTCCCTTTTGTAGCCATGTCTGTTTGTTTGTTCAAAGGCAGGGAAAGCAACTATCATTCATAGCTCATACCTGAACAACAGAACCAATTCTTTTAATCCCAGCAAAGATAGATTACTTGGCAGAATCAAAGAGTGTATCCAAAATCTCTGAAAGTTTCTGAAAGAAGGGTTTTGATTATTCTTTTTCCTTCTTGCAGAAACTCTATTTCAGTTTCAGAAGACTTTATTTTGATTCTTTTCCTTTTGCGTATCTCAGACAATAAATGTCCTGACTTTGGCACTGATTTCTCACTTTGTTTGTCATGGCAATCCTTAGTGTAAAGACCCTGAACCTTGTTTCACTGTTTGATATTTTTCAGTAATGCAAACACCTTTTACAGACTGGGATTAATTATTCTATCAAAATTAATACAACAGTTTTATTAACAGTTTTATGTAACAACTAATCAACAACATTAATTGAACTCAGGTTGTAGTATTGCTGTCCCTTGTTTCAGCAGACCTGACTAATGCAACAATATACATCTCTCTACCATATTTTTATGTATCTATAAGAAATACAACTAAGAAAATATTGTTTTTCATTTTAAAAATTAAGATAATTTCAGGTGATTGCTTTGAATGGCACTTCTGCATTCTGAAATTTTACTGAAATATATATGCCTTGCAATATATATTTGCCACATGCTTCTACAAGGAAAGGCTCTTCTACTGTTCCTGTCTTCTGAAAAACATTAGGCCAGTAAACCTGGCTAGCAAATAAGTTACGAACTCAGCAGCTACAGCCATGCCATTTTCTGTCCTGTCACTAAATGTTTGAGGAGTTCCATGGGCAGCAAGTCAAGGTTGTGCACTCCTGACTGGTCCTGTTGTAGCCTGTCCCCATTCTCCTTGTGTCTTCTGGAGAAGCGCAGCCATTCCCCTGCCTTTGATGACTTGTGCTCTCAGCCAGTGAACAATTTGTTCTCTAAAAGATTATGCAGTTTGTATGGGAATGACTTCCCAAAAATTATCTCATAGTATAATTTTGCCCCAGTTTCATAAGTCCTTCCATAACCTTTCTTGATGCCTTCAGTAAATATCTTCAGCATTTCAATCTTCCTCACTGGTAGTTTACAGCACCTTGATGCTTTGTGCTTGGCACTCCTGCAGATATCTATTTAAAAGTACAGTTTTAGCACAGGGATTTAGCCATCTGATTCCTATTAACAGTAATGGGAACTGCATGGCTAAGTCAATTACCATGTACTGTGTTAAACACCACTTAGTACCTTCCCTCTGTTTTCCTTTCCTTTTAAGACGCATTCTGGCCTTTTTAAAATTAATATTCTCATCTGGATATTTGAGCTGGGTATGGGTCACTAAAAATCTTGCTTATATTAATGTGTATTTGTTGGTGTGTGCACTGGTGGAAGTCAGACACCTCTCTTAGTATTGCATGGTTTCAGCAATAGACTGGGCTTTTAATTTTGATGCTGCTTCAGATTCACTCACAAAGAAACAGAAGAACAGTATAAGTTGGAGCAAGGGTACCACCACAGGACTCTTACATGAGGGCTCTCACTGAGTTTACTATGGCACTTCTCAAATTCAAGCACCCAAATAAGAATACAAATGACCCTGAGCAAAACTCTTGTATAGGTGACAAACGTTTCCTTTCTGTCTGCTGCTGTTTCCCCCACTGACAAGTGCAAACGAAGGTGGCACTGAGTGAATTCAAGAGGATAAAGCCAAGTTTCTCAGTGAAAGGAATATCTGGCAAAAGAAATAGACCTTTGGAAAGATCAATACCACAGCACTAATCAAGCTTGTGTGTGGTCTTGAGATCCCAACACATGCATTTTCACTTGGGGAAATGGTATTTCTTGGCAAAAGTGTTTTTGTCTCTTTGGCTCACAAAGAGACTTTGTCCTTTTTGTTTAGATAAGGACCTACTTAGTATGACCTGCATTTTCATCTTGCCACTGTAAAAAGAGAACAGAATTTCTGTCAGAATGGTTAAAGGAGGCAAAGAAAAAATATGTCAAAACTTCTGCTTTATTTTAATTTCAAGAATGAGAGATTTTTCTTTCTTTGCAAACAATTTTAAACAAAATAAAAAATGGGCAAAGAACTAAAGACGTTATCAGCTTTGTCAGAAATTATTTAATTTCATTAGCTCTGGTTCAAAGCTTCCCAGACGTAGGAAAAATTGTATGAGGGTAAGATAACCTAATTAAAATGAAGAGCTGGAAGTAGACTTCTAGGTGGATGAAGAAAGACAGGGTAAACTCTCCTTTTGCCTCACTGTAGTAGCTGATACCTTCCTCAGCAAAAGCAGTGGCAATAAGAGAAGAGGTCTGTATGGATTAAACAGTATTGTCTTTCTGGATGGTACACTGTTTGAGTAGCTTGCCCTTGGATTTTATGAGCAAAGCAGGTACCCTTTTACCTCTGCTTTTTGACACATTCAGTTGTTTATGCCTAAATGTGGTCAGAATCAGTTCACCACCAGGAAGAATATCTAACAGCATAGTTATTCACCTCCTTCAGATACGTTTGTCTACCATTTGCTTATCCA
This sequence comes from Pezoporus wallicus, assembly GCF_028554395.1. NCBI lineage: Eukaryota > Metazoa > Chordata > Aves > Psittaciformes > Psittacidae > Pezoporus > Pezoporus wallicus. The sequence continues at coordinate 374,066 of NW_026642717.1, read as the reverse complement.
TCCACCAGGAAATGTAGAAATACCATAAAGCAACTGATCTCTTGCTGAGATTGATATTTTGTGGTTAGCTTAAAAGTAGCATCTAACAATATAGAAATTTCTCTGTCTGGTTTTACTGAACCAGTAATAAAGTGAACTTTGCTATTGAAATCTCCGTTATTAATTCATATTAAAACTGCTCTCCCAAGTACCTTTGATGGTCATTTTTCTAGTGACCTGAAATCACTCATTTCATGACAAAATGGTGTAGTTGGCAGGATCTTAAATCAGATTTTGCAAGACTCACAAAAAAAGATGCACGTATTAAAGGTTGTAAAGGCCCCAACAATAATTACATTTAAAACAATTTTAGTTTTAATGATAATTTCACATAGGAGAATTTTTTTATTCAGGAAAAACTTGGTTAAGGAGCTCCCATAACCATTGATTTTGCTTCTCAGCAAATCCTATAATACTGTGAAGTTGAGATATTGAAAGGATGCATTGAGAAAAAGTATGCTGCTCCTCTGAAATCAATACCGACACAGTCTTGGTAAAACTAGTATAGAATGTGTCTGTCATGAGTTAAGGAATAGTTGTATAGTTAATGCCTGTCAAACAAACCTTTAATATAGCATAATTGGCTTCTGTAAAACAGTAGTTTTAACAGTATTTCTATGAACAAGTCTGACTAGTTCTAATCTGCCATAAAACTAATATGGTAGCTAAAAAGGGTTTAATCAAGAGATGAAAATAACCCCAAAGAAAACAGTAGAAAACAAGGAATTCTTCCAACAATAGAAGATGTAAATGCTATCTGGACATTTGGTATATACTGCATTAATGTAGGGTGCAATCCCTCATCAGCCTGGCTCATACAATTGAGGCATAAGCTACAGTTCCTAGAAAGGAATGCGTACTAAGGAGGCATGATTTCATGTTTTATATGAAATGAAACACGCAAATTATATCAAACAAGTATTCATTTAAATTTCTTAACAGAAAAATAATACATGAAAAAATGAACTTTTCCCTGGAAAAAAGTAGATTCTATGGGAGACAATTTTTTTTTCTAGTAGTCATCTGAAAGGAAAGCTAATGAACTTTATCTCTAAATGTTCATGGTCATACATTTAAAAACAGAGTGTAGATCAGTATTCCAGAATGAGAGACAATATCCAGGAATGCAGGGACACTGGAAAGTGTCCAGAGGCCAAGAATATAAGCAGCTGCATCTTTGCTTTCAGTGTGATAGATTGACATAAGTCTTGGCTGTACAAGGACAGGAATATCAGTTAAGAATAGTAAGTGATTTTATCTTTTGTATGCTCCTAATGATGCCATTACTGAAAAAAGATAAAACATGACCATTCCTGCTGCTGCAGTTTAAAAAGCATTCTGAAAAAGAAGCATTCAAAAAAAGTTAGATGAAAGATCCTGGGTTTGGAAAAGATATTTTGTACTGAGAAACTTAAGAACATTAATGTACTTGTTTTGTTGAAGAGAAGGTTAAGGGATGGTTTGATCATGGCCTGTGAGTACCTACCTCAGGCTACTTCTCATAGCCAGTTCTTTAATCCATCAGTAAAAACCGTAAGGTGGCTGGAAGCTAAGGCAAGACAAATTTAGATTTGAAACACAAAACTAAATCTTAACACTGAAGGTAGCTAAACGTAGGTATAACTTACTTAGGAATGTGGTAGATTCTCCAACTCTGTGGACACTCTATTTTAGGACTGAATATCCCTTTGCAACGTATGACAGAGTTCAAACACAAATTAATGAGAGATTTCTGTGGTTATGTTCTGCTGAAAGTAAAACAAAATAATCTTTTGAAGGTGGCTTTTCAACTTAAGATTTATGAATTTTTCCCAAGAGTGTAAAAATACAAACGGAATGTAACCACTTCTAATGCTTATCTGAGACCACCAAAAACATGGAACTTCAGATCTGAAATGCAAACAGCATATTTTAAAAGGAGTGATGATTCACCTGTTCATAACTGTGGAAATGCTATCTCCTTCTCTCCCTATCAAAAAGAGAGAAAAATGAGAAGAGCATTCATATTATTAGTCTTTAAAATCTGGCTCAAGCAGTGGGTCATTAAAGATCCACATAAGTATATGTTTGGGAATTCAGGTATATGTGCCAGCCCTATGCAAATGGGGATAAAAATCCTTGTACTGCAGCAGATTGCTCGGCAATTTGCTTTCAGCATGGCTTCTGCAGAAAACTCTTTCGGAAATCCTAATACCTGAATCACACCAGCTTTTTTTTTTTTTCCAGGCACCGGTTCTCTTGGTGGTAATGTATTTTCTACTGCATCTCTGTATCTTCAACAGTCAGGCCAGATGCTCCTTTTCACTGGAACTAATATAAGGATGTTGAGCTCTTTGACAGTACTGCGTACCAGTGCTTGACATTGCCAAAGGATCAATGACATTATCTGTTTTATCATCACACCCATTCTATGCCTAATGTTTTTAAAAGGTTACCTGACCCATGACTTTTTCTGGACCAGTGCAAGTCAGCTGTGAACTACAAAGCTATGAACAACTTCATTTTCCTTTGGCAGTTTTCAGATCTCGCAGTGGGTTTTCTTTTCCTAGGGGAACCATGTTTTAAAGAACCCGGAGAAGTCTGGTAGCTTTGAAATGAAACCAAACAAGCTTGTGAATCTCTCTATGAAGGAGCTGGATTTTGAGGGGGTAAGAAAATGACACAGGTGGTATATCTTAGGACCCAGTCATTGATACTGTTAGTGGTCATAATTTTGAATGGGAGTGGAAGAGTCAAACTGCAATTTACCTGTGGTTGTGAACCAGATTTTATTAATCATTGGAATGTTTTTTTTTTTTTTTGACAATCACTTCCAATTTGCCATTGTTTTCTAGAAGTAGTAATGCGACTCTCTCCCATAAAACACAATGTTATAGATTGGCATTTAGTTTAATCAGTGCCACGATCACTTGGTCTTGGCAAAAGGTAGGGTAAAAAGGCAGTTAGTCCTGAAGGTAGGATTCTTCAGTTCAAATTTTATGAAGTTTGGCAAAACTGGGATGAATAAAGAAAGAAGAAGTGAAGAAAAGCTGGTAAGGGAGATGACAGAATGGTAAAGCCAATTTGTAATTGTTTTTTTATGGATGAAATTAAGAGAAAATATCATGGAAGTAGAAAGAGTGTTTTGTATGAGCAGAGCTTGTGTTTGGGTGACAGCTGAGAGATAAATACATTGTAGAACTTGGCATGGATACACAGATGCCTGAGCAGCTTCAGGAATCACTTCTTTTCCAGTATTCATCACAGTGGAACTGTTTGAGAGGTATAAATAAATGTGACTCATAAATTTAACTATGTTATGCTAACAAGTTGCGATAAACTAAATAAAATAAGGAAAATCTGTTAAACACAGAGTGCAGTAGTATTACACAAGAAATGAAATACAGCTCATGTCCCCACCTGGAGGAGCACTTGTGGCTTATCTTCAGAGGTTATTTCAGAATAAGTTGGCACATGTGACCCATGATGGCTTAAAGCAGGCATTTGCTAAACAGGTATAAATCACTGCAAAACTGAGTAGTATAGCTGTATTTTTGAAGTTAACAACTAAGACACATTTCCATTGTATTTTCCCTTGCTTCCCTTCTCTCCATGTCTGTGTTTTAGTTTCTGTGTTTTCTAGAGGAGGCAGGATCTGAAGCATTGACCAGGGTTGTGGGAAAGTTCAGCTGCAAGTTTGAACTGTGTCCAGCTATACAAACTTGTGTACGTTGTTTAATTTCTCTTTGCCTCTATTCTCACATAGCCCCTGTCTTTATATATTTTCTTCTTACAAGTCATTGGACAAGATGCACAAACTGCAGCTGGAGACCAAAACTTAGGAATATCACAATCTTGTTGCTGGGCGATGGGAGAACTGTGATGCATAAATAGGCTAATTTATGTGGGCCTGGTCCAGTGACGAGAAGAGGTTAAGACCTCTGGTTATGTTCTTCTTGGATGGTTACAACACAGCTTATGAAGCACGTCACGAGCTATTTTAAATCACAGAAATGGTCACTTAAAGAAGATTAAAATTATAGCTCAGTATGATGGTCATCCACATGTGGTGCTCTTCACCGAAGCTCAGCCATATCTTGGAGGGTTGCTGGAGGAGGCCAACTAAGATGGTCTGCTCCCACCCACCTTACCCTGCCCATTCCTGCCAGCCAAAGAGCCTGCCTTCCAAAGGGTGTGGACCAGTTCTATCTCTTGCTTCCCTAAAGCTTGGTAATTGAAGGCCTTTCCCTGTTAATTGCGCTGACCTGCTCTGTTGTGCTTTTCATTGAACTTGAGGCTAAGATGTCCTCAGTCTAACAGCGTGTGCTGAATTGCATGTGGGAAACTGCTTAGGCAATTGTCCAGGGAACTTTTAGAGTTTGCTTTTTTGTTGTTGTTGTTGTTTTTTTTTTGGGGGGGGGTGGTTATGTCTAGACATTAGCCCTTGAACACAATTCAGGTACTTGCTGTAACTGTTCCTCCTATAGAACTCTACTGTTGGAGAGATTATTTCTTGGAATTTCCACTCCCTGACCTTTGAGGAGATGCCCTTCATTTACTGGGGCTTTACAGATGGTCAGGTGTTTTAGCCTTTAACCTTACCTCAAATCAACATTTTAAATGTGCAGCAATTTAAAAAGTTTTGCTCCAGCTCTGCAACCCTTACTCATTAAAGAATTATATTAAGATCTGCTTTGAACAGGCCAGTAAGTTTTGCTTCAGTCCTGAAAGTCCTGCATCTGCACAACTTTCAGAAAGAAAGATAAACCTAAAAAGTCACAACTGGTTCTAGTGAGAATTTGGCTTGAACAACAACTGTGGACTTTGGCCCAGGACAAAAAAAATCACCCTTGAATATTTTGCAAATCACAGGAAAATGCTTTGTTGTTGAAAACCTTTTTTCAGGGGCTTTTGTTTTAAATAACACTGAAGCATAATCATCAGAGACATTCATATTTTATTGATTTGACAGGGCATATGATTTTGTTTTTTCCTTTTGTTGCAATAAGCATTTACTTAAACCCTTACTGTACTGATATTTATTATTATTGTTTTTCCTGTTTATTATTATTTTGCCTATTAATGCTGCTTCCACTTGGAATAGTTTCTAAGAAAATTGTTTTCATAATGCCAAAAAGCCCATGCCAGTCAGAGGATGGAGAGTAGAAATATCACTAGTCATCTTCCAACCACCTTCTCTTAGTAATTTGTAATGATAAGGGATTGAAAATAAAATTAAAATTCTTTTGTAATTTCATTATCCTGGAAGTGATTTTATAGCCTGCTGAGAATTAAACATTGAAGTACAGCACAGTGTACAAAATAATTCCTGTTTTAATACATTTTTATGGCCCTCTGAGGAGCAGAAGCACAGCTCAGCTCAGCATTAGCCTGTGTATTACTCAGCTTTCCAGGTCTTTAATTCAAAATGAAAATTAAACAATATTCTTTTTACCAGAGTAGTTCATCCAGAACTAGCTAAGAAAATCATTTTTCATTTTGAAAGGCTCTTATTCAAACCCTTTCAAGGTGGATTTTTTAATTGTCTAAGCCCAAAATTGAAAACCCAGAATCCTCTGTGATAAAAGATGTGGAGCACCTATGCACTAATTGCATTGCCTGCTTAAAACCTGAAATAAAATTCACCTGGTATCCAACCCTAATGAATTTTTCAAGAGGTTCTGCTAGACCTCTAGGTATCTGTGTAAATAAAACATTACTATTTAGGATTATTTATTATTTAACCATTAAATCCTAATGAATAGCAGAAATAGTGTGTTTGGCTAACCGAGTTTCTGACCTCTGCAGCAAATGTAAGATCAGACAGCAATGGACTTGATGCTGAGATCACTACAGATGGCAAGAAAGCAGTTAGAAAGTGGTCATTCAGTTGGTACATGAGAAGCAGAGAACTGCCTAACTTCTTTCACAGGATTTTCTCATAGAGGCTGCCGTGAATCCAGCCCAGAAATAAAGGGATCCCTCCCTAGTTAATCCCTGAGCTTGATTATGACTTTCTTCTTAGCAGCTCACTCCCCACATCCCTCTAACCCCTTCACAATAGCACAGCAGAGGTCCCTGTGTACACGATGGCTTTGCCTCTGATTTCTCCAGCATTAGGACCTTCAGAACCCCTGGGACACTGTGCTGTCTTCTCTGCCCTTGCTTCACAGCCTGTGGCAACAACAGGACCAAGGTTTAGGAACCGGCTCGAATATGATGCATCCTAGCAGAGGCACCTGTGTAACAGTTGCCGGCTAATACTGCTGGTCTGCATTTTTGGATTGAGGTAACCATGCAAAAAGCCATAACTAATATCCTGTCCCCTTAGTATATGCTGAATACAGCATAAAATTTTACTTCTTTGCTGAACATTAAGTCCTTCTTCGTTCTATGATTTTTCCCTCCTCTGTTTTTGTTTGTTTGCTTATTTTGGATATTCATTTGAATTCATTTGAAATGAATGCAGACACCATTATTTTGAACCAAATGAAGATATTCCATGATCCATAATCTTTGCATTCTCTTCTGAATCCAGCATTTTCAGTGTCGGCCCCAGCAACAGTATCTGCTGCCTTTGAAGTCTTTGAAGTCTCCATAGCTCAGGTTGAAGGCATTTAAAAGGGAGAAAGTGTCAGGTTGGGGAAGGCAAGGGGATGAGGAAGGATTTTTTTCTCTACCTACAGCTGCTCTTTACACTGTGAATGGTAGAACACTCGAAAAAATAAAGCAACCCATTGATTTTCCCTTCAAAAGAAGTTTCAGCCTAAACCAGGGGTATTTGAAAACTTTCTTAGGTAACAGATAAAGTGTGACCTGATGAGGCTGGAACCACAAGTGTCCGTTTTAAGGGTGAAAAAGAAAGGGAATAGGTTTTCTGAAATTTATCTTATTTTCAGTGTTTTAAAATATCCTGGATAGGAATCATTGTGACTATATATTCTGGGGAAAAAATTTGGGAAGAGATGCACTATTAAGACAGATTGTAACTTTCACACCACTGTACTGCAAATTTGTTTTGCTATTCAGTTCCTCAGGTTGGGGTGGGGCAACGAGTGGGATCTATCTGGTATTCAGCTGATGCCATATAGTGCAGCCAAAAGGTAGCCATGGGGCAAGAGAGAGATATGCAGGCAAACGCACATTGTCTCTGGACATGTGTGCTCTGAGATCAGGCACGGCGTACATATAACATGAAGCTTCAGTTAATAAACCCGACCAAGAGGATTATCTTCTCAGATGTGACACTGTGCTAATGTGGTCACACTGCTTCTGGACCCTTGAGACATACTTTAGGAAATGTGCATAACATACTAAGTTCCTGAACAGCTCCCAAACTGTTCATGCAAAAGACTTGACAGTTGTTAAAAAAAATGTTTGGTGCAATATTCCTGAAATAAATTCTGAGAATGGAGACCTAGTGATTTATTAAAAAATAGTGGCTTGACAGCTTGATTTAGAGGAGGACTAGGAAGATTTTTAATATTGTCACTGTCTCATTCAAAGCTGGAAACCTGACATTTTTGTAAGAGTGAAATGAAAATCCAGAGGGGAGAAACACCAGATTGGGTCCATCAAATTGTTTCACTTAGCTAAGTTCAAGATATTTTTTTTTGTGATTTTTCTCATTTTGGAAACATATTTTTCTGTTAATTTAGTTATCCCCTAAAAGGCATTTTGACCAGGAAAAGAGACCTTCATGATTTTGAAAATGTCAAAATAGAGTTTAGTGAAAATTGCAAACCTTTTAAAAATGATAATGAGAAAGGGTCATTTCTGAGGAATTATGTCAGGAAAGACCAGCTTTACTAATGCTTTCTAATAATTTCTTTGTCACTGGAAAAATCGCAATGTGCTGTAGGCAGAGTAAAGCTGAAAGAAAGCTTCCAGCTAAAATGGAGAGTGGAACAAGGTTCCCAAGTCAGTAAGGAGCATGCCTTAAAATTAGTGTAGTCTGTGTCACTCATTACCATGAGTAATTGCATTCATCAGGTAAAAGATACTATGATTCGAAGAAATTGACTGTTAGCTACATTCTCAGACAGAAAAGGCTTTGGTTATTAAGGGCAAAAATAGGAAAAGGATAACTATCTTTGCTATCAACAATCATGACAAAAGCAATTCAGAAAATTTACCTGACAAGTACATCAGAGTTTAATATGCTCAATCATATTTCTTTTCAGTGTTAGTGAGATATAGCAGGAGGTAGAGAAATCCGTATACATATTATCTCCAGTGCCATGTTATATTAATAGGAACGGATGAAAGCATAACAAAAAAGAATTTCTCTCTACGCTGTATTACAGTATGTGGTAACATATGCTGTATCACTGAGTGTGTGTTATTCCTTTGGATGAAAATACAGCAATGAATAATAAAAATTATGCTATGTCTGTGCAATGCAACTTTATTTTAGCAAGGTTAAGAGTGCTGAACTTCATGTTTATGAAATGGAATATCTTCAGTTTTAAAACCAGAAATACAATGAAACATAGCAAATGTTCCCTAACACCCCGGTTAGGAAACCACACTCTTCTCTTTACTGATGAAGATTAATCCTATATTCCGTATTGGCCAGTGTTTTTTTTGCATGATGGTTGAATGCTGGAAATAATGGACCTTTTATTACTTCATTTGGGAAACTTTTGCAGTTAAATACATCTTTGACAGTCACTCCATTTGGAAGCCTGTTGTGTAAATTTATTTCCTTAATCTTATGCAATCCCTCCCATCTTTAATCCCTTAAATAACTAAGTAATTTATTTCACCACTTAAGGTTTTTCCTCTTGCCCGTATGCTTTATATATGCTATCTTTATGCTTTCTTTTCTATCACAGCTTTTAGCAACTCGAATCTTTTGCCAGCTAATTCCTTTCTAAGTATAACTTTCTCATTTTAATGCTATGATGATGATGATACAGATCAAACCCTGTTTCTGAGGCATGGTGAGAGAACAGAGGAGGGCCTCACAGACTCACGGGTGAATTCTGCCCTTTTCAGTTTTCCATAGAGGCACACTCAGCTTCCAGTATTTATAATTTCTACATTTGAAATTTGTTTTTGTCTACCTGACTTTGAAAAAAACTTGTCTATTGGCTGTGAGCAGCCTGAATAGATTTTAACTTGGTATCCCGTATCTGCAATATGTGTTCTACTTTCCAACTGATTGATTAAAATTTATGCATGTTGTGGGAGGGAACACCAGGAATTGCAAAATGGTAACATAAATATTTTCAGTGGGCACATATAATCACCAGTAAATAGCAGATATTGGCTTCCCTTGAAAAGTCTTGTTAAGAAATCTCTGCAGCTAATGTGACAGAAAGCAATGTTTCAGGTACTGTTTTTGTATGATATAATATTTGCATTAGCATCTTACCAATACAACATTTTTCTTTGTTTTCTTTCAGGGTTGCTTTTTAAAATAATGGATCATTCATTATACTCTTAAACAAAAACTAGCCTTTTGGCCAAATGAAACATGTTCAGCCTTTGCTCAGTCTGTCAGTTGCAAAAGGAATTACTGTCATGTAGAAAAATAATAATTACTTTCCTTCCTGCTTACATGATATTAAGAGGAATAAAATTTGGCAGGCCTGTTGGGCAAACTGAATTTTTCTTGTTCCTAAAGTCTTTTACTTTTTACATTCTGCATACTGCTATAGTCTGAACGGAGTTTTTTGATATCCACATTTATATTTGTCATGCCATTTAATACAGCTTTTGAGCGTTATGAAATGAAAGATTTTTCAGACATAGGACATGCTAGCATTGATTTGTGGGTCTGCTTGTTGAGAGCCAGTTTAAAGTTATGACCTCTTAATGCTGGGCTTGTATCTCCTTAGTGTGCAAATTTAGCCTTGCAGATGGGAGAAGTACAGTCATGCCAGAGACACCGTATGTGCATCTCTTTTGATCACTGGGATCTGCGTGACTGTTCAGGAGTTACACAAGCAACGGAGGTTTTCAGGTCTGCAACACCTAAGGTGACCAGAATGAAACCATCTTTCTTCAAACATCTTTTAACATTAAAATGAACAAACAATTATTCGTTATCGTATAAAATTAATGTGTGGCTCCAGTGGTGCTCCAAACGGAAGCAAGATTTTTTTAGAATAAAGCCCTTACTCCCAGGCAGTGCCCTGGAGGAGTCAACTATTGATGTCATTCTAACTTATGAAATCCACCAACATTTTCAATCTGAGTTTTGATCTAATTGTTGTAAAAACGTCCTATACACTAAAAGCTACTGATGACCTTCAAAAGTAGCTAACAAAGGCTTGTTCTCTGCTTTAGCAGATTCAGTATTTCAACTACTTTTCAAAAAGGTACATTGGATTCTTCATATGATTGTGGTTGATGAAGTGACTCTGAGGGATAGCTCTACTCTCATTTGTCCACTTGTTAATACAATATTTTTCTTCAATAGCTAGACATTTTTTTAAAAACCCCAACCCTTATACATTTTCAGATTCCCTAGGGGTTTCTATTGCAACTTATGACCTTTTGTCCTCTTACCTTCCAGTTTTGAGTGTTTTTTCTCTTATACCTATTTTTATTGTACTGTAGGGATTGATTGTGATTATCTTAAAACTATTACAGTTCTTACCAACTGTTTGTGAAATCGCTTTTCTAAGACTTTAGCCTTAAGTTGAAAGATTTAATATTTATTTAATTGTATAAACTTTTTCCTCCTGTCGGTATTGCTGGTAATACAATTGCTTCCATGATACACATTTGGAAAGCTAGGAGCCTTTGTTCTCATTCTATCTCTGTAGCTATAATAAATGTCACCAAGTAGTAGCTCATCTTTGTAGAAATATCTCTGAATTTAGATAATACTGGATCAAGGTCTTCTGAACTGAATTAAGAGAAGTTATAGTAAGGATTAAGTTGGTCCACTATTTGCAGTCTAAATTTGTTCTAGGAATTTCTGGTCCTACGTATTGTTTTTAACCAGGATGGCTATTGACTATGACCTCCTCTCTTCCAGATTTGCAGCGAATGGGAGATATGGTTAGCAGAGGATTTTATCTTGGTTTTCCTTCTCTACAATACTATCCTATCTTCTCATTGCAGTTTGATGTGGTGGGATGGGGAGCAGCACAACAAAATGTGGCACCCTCTTTGTGTAATGGCTTTAATCTAATACATCATATGGGGCTCCATGGTAAAATTTAAAAAAAAAAGAAGGAAAGCAGGGATAGACTGTAGAAGTACAGTAAAGGAGGAAATATGGTTTAGATCAGATCAGAAATAGATGAAGAGTCATCATTCGCTACAGGGTACATTTCAAAGTTGTACTATAAAGATGTTAAGGAAACCATGCTCATGAGTTCATGATAGATGAGGAACAGCATGGTCTCTACAGACTGGCGCTATGAAATCTGAGGCTTGGCACAGCCACAGAGGAAGCAGGAGGGCTGGAGGCATGTGTAGGAGCAAGTCTGGAGAAGCAGTAGATTGATTCAAGTTGTCAGAGTTCCCATCACAGCCCCTTCTTTAACACATGCTGAGCCTGCTGCAGGTTGACTGATAGGCACAGCACTCCTTTCCACATCTTATCAGACCTGGAGTTAATGCTGGGAAGAAGGGTAGCTGGCACAGTGAATGTACAGGCTTACTGCACACAAAATTATCCCACTGCTTAGCAATTTTCAGCTATCGGCAGCCCAGACTTGTTTTTGATGTGAGGAATTCCAGCTGCATTTTGAGAGATGACAAGACTTTTCAGAAGAGGAAAGCCAGGATTCTCACAGTAGGCTGGCTAGAAATGAAAATGCCTGCCTCCCATCTGGTGTCCCCTGTCACAGATTTGATCTGCTGCCTGGAGAGAGACCAGAGTTCTCCACAGAATGAGGAAGGCCAGCGGAAGAGGCACTAGTGATTTTGTCTGGGGGAAGCTTTGCTTTCTCCAGTTTGGAAGATACATGGTTGGTCTGATACTCCTATCAGGTGTTCCTCTTCATTCAGCACCAGGGCATGCAATCCTCCAGCTAGATGTTTATGGGGAGAATCACAGTACTCCAGGGTCCAAACTGCCAGTGAGGGAGAGACAATGTCAAGTAAAGAGGATGAGGCTCAGGACAGAAACGGAAGGTGGCTAGTTGATGGCAACAGTTAAAAATTAAGGAGATAATACCATGTTCCAACCAGACAATGTCAGGAGCTTACTGGGGACAGGAACATGCTGAGGAAAGAAGTAAATATTGCAATTATAACTTGAGAGGCAGTAAATATTTTCAACACAGCTTAAAGGACTGGTTTTATTTTCTGGTGCGATCAGCAGATCTCTATGTTCTTTCCAGCCATGCACATCCCAGCTCTGCTGTTCTAGAAACTTTTTTTCGCTGTTGCTATTTACACTATAGAAAGAAGTAAACACTTTGGTTGATCTGCAATCAGATGTTCCCTTTCCACAGCTCGGCATAGAGATGGTGATGAATGCAGCTCTGAGGCTGATGGCAGATAAAAGGGCTTATCAGAAGGGGTATACCAAAGTGACAGAAGGCATCCTCCTTGTTTCTTTGTAGGATGTTTCCCAGTGCTGAATAAAGTTTAAATCTGGTGTAAATCAGACTGTGCTCAATCAAAGAGTTTAAGTCACTTACAGATTTTGAGAATTGAGTATGGGTTTATGGTTTAATTTTCTTGTATGTAAAAAATTCTAATATCTATAGTCCCCCAAGCTTCATTGTACCATCAGATAATCATACAGGAACTTTTCTTGTTACAATTATGATTGTGGTTATTGCTATATTTATTCCTTTGTGTCTACTTATTGTGTAAGGACTTCAGGCACAGTGCTGTCAACTGATGGATTTCTTTGGTTACACAAGATGTGGCTGGTTTATGGGTTTCAAGCCAAGTGCTCTGTGTGCTGAAAAGTTGCAGAAAGAGGTGAAATGTTATTTTGAGATGGAGTAAGAGCAGGACTTCCTGGGCACAGAGTCTGCTGGGTTTGTGCAATTAGGAATTCCTGTAGAAGGAAAACGCCTGCTGTTAATGGCTTTTATTGAGTTAAGCTTGCTTGGCTTTCTGTTCCCGCTTTGTAGGTAAACAAAACAAATGCAATTGCAGGGCTGATCTGTGCTACTGATTTCTCAACCAAATGAAAACAAATTGGGAAACCACAACCCTGACCACTTCCACCAGCCCAACCATGTGCATTATTATGACAATTTTTTTTTAACTCTAAAACCTAAATGTTTCCCTGAGCAGTGAGCCTCATGTGTGCTGAGAAGTGACAGCAATTGAGCTGAAAAAAACACCTGTCCTCGCAGGTACTCTGCCTCTGAGCACAGACTGGCACCCCCAGACATCTCAAGCACCTTTACGTTCCATTTTCAGCAGGGTACACCCAGCTTTGAATTCAGTGTTTGAGTGAAATCAACCTTCTGCAAAACCTCTTCAAAACAGCCAGGGCTTTCCAGCCTGTCACAGACGTGATCATTCTTTGCTGAACCTTGAATGGATTGAAAACCTTCCACCCCTTTCTCAGCCCTGCAGCACACAGTTGCATTGCTGTCATCCCATCTTTTTCCCCAACCCTGTAGCAACATAAGCTAACTGGGGACTTTTTCATTACAGATTCCTATTTGTTTCTGAAACAGATGAATATGATTTAAAATTCTATCCCACCCACAATGTGAAACTAATAGATCTGCTTAATTATGGGAAAACTATATGTATGGATATTAAAGAAAAAACCCTGAGAAAATGTTTTTAAATCTGATTGCTAATGAGATCTAATGATACCAAACAGAGAGTGCTGCTCAAAGAATTTCAGCATGATAAGTATTTTAAAGTTCTTCCAAAAGAAACACTGAAATAAGTTACAGTGGCACTTAGAAAGACACCCTTGAGTGAGAGTAATAGGCACCAGGGAGTATTACTTCAGAAAGTGGGCACAATTACACGTATTACATATATATTTCCTTGCAAACATATTCTGTCCTTTCTTCTCAAACAGTCAAAATTCCAAACTGGTTTCTTTCTGAGTTATAACTAAGCAGGAGTAAGCTTCATGTTACAGTTAATGTCTGCTTTCTGCAATACATGAAAAAGACATGTAAGGCTGAAAAAAATGCTGGTACCTCCTGTTGCCTAAAACTCTTGACAGATGAGAATAAAATGTAGTGAATGATGATAGTTAAATTTAGTGATGAAGCATTTTAAAGGTCTGAGAAATGCTTCAAGCAGTTTTATATGATTGAGATCCTCATAGTCCCATGAGATCCCTGGAGCCAGACATTTAACAAGGCTTCTAGAAGGATATTTCCAGGCAATGGTTAATGCTCACAGAAAAAGAGGGAAGATCAAACCACATGTTTCAGCAGAGCTGCTTCAAAGCTTCACAGTGGTACAAATAAAATCCAAATATTGTTGCTAAAGGAGAGCAGACTAGACCGTGTTGGAGTAACACTTTTCCCACTGTGGGAAGCAAAGGCAGAGGAGGGCCTGAAGATCTGCAATACTAGACCTCAGCCCTTTGCCTTTCAGAAAGCAGTAGCAGACCTAGGTTTGCACAGCAGTATCCCAGAAGCAATGCTCAGAGGTTAGGGAAGCCTGTTGCTGCTCATAGCCTCACCTTCCTGGAGCAATGGTAAGGTCAATCAGCAGCGGGTTCATTTTGCTGCCACTTGCAAACTATTTTTTTCTGCAAATGGCTATATAGTTTGGCTACGGAGAGAAGCACAAGGGGGAAGTAGAGTGATTTGTAGCAAATAGATCTCATTTCATTTTAGAGAAACACCAGGAATCAGTCATTGCTGTCTTTCTCTGGTGGCAGGTTTCTATTTTGCTTTTGGCAAAGGCCCACGATTCATTTAGTTAAGTGTTTGTGTATTCTCTATTACTTTGGAGAAACAAAATGTGAATAAATCTTTGATGCTTGCATTTCTTAGTGTGACTTTCATTTATGTATATAGATAAGTATTTTAATAGTGGAAGGGTTATCGGGGCTAGTGTTATGCTTGATGAAAACTCCAGCAGTACTTATATTCCTGCTTATATCCAGAAGTACTCCTTCGTTGCCTTATTACCATCTGACATCATACTTAAGTCAGATTTTAGAGCCAGAGAAGACCTCAAAATCTGCATATGTGAAGGATTAATGTAATGTAAAATCTAAATGAATAGGAAACAAAAATGATTACTACGATACAGTGAGCATCAAAATAGTCTGAAGCAAAGATCACTGAAGGAAAGATTCTCAGTTACCTTGACAGACTTTGAATAGGATCATGTTTTATATTGAAAACTCTGAAGCGATTATTTCCTTTGTGTGCTTTTCTACTTTCTTTCTCATTACTGTATTTTTTATCCAGTAGGGATTATAGCTTTCATGGATAAATTCTTGAATACTCTATTCTTAAAATATCAGTGGCATTTGAAAGTACAAGTTAATATTAAAAAAAAAAATTCCTAGAAAAGTACATTTTAAAAACTCGCTGCACTCTAATCTTCCTCAAAGAAAATGAAAAGGCCAGTTTTTTGGTTGGCAGTAATAGCCTTTACCTAATACCCTTACCTCGCTGAGCTGACACAGTTTCTTATGGGAATTTAAAGTTCAGGTGCATCAGACACTAGCTTTTTATACAAGCTGTGACTTTTTTAGACCACTCATTGCATCTCAGGATGTCCTTGAGGTGCGAATAAGTTTTTACTCTTGATTTTATTTCAGGGTGACAAAACATGACTGAGATTTTCCATGGGATGTGAATCCCACTTTTTGATGGATGAATCCTTTTCATAGAGAGGGTGTGGAATCTGAGACACTTTGGGCTTTGATCCCTGATCCTACAAAATATTGAAATCATACTATACTTTCACACACCAGAAGACACACCAAAAAAACATCTCCCCTGTAAAACAGGGAATTTCCTGTTTCTTAAGTAAGCGGAAACTAAAAGTAACAATATTTTATAAGAATGGATAAAAACCAACAAAAAGTCTCACAAAAAACTCATGTGAAATAATCAGATCAATAAACTGAAGTATGTAAAGTACAACACATATTACAAATATAAAAATCCACACAGTCCTAGAAACAATAGCATTCTCCTGGGCGCTTTATAAAAATGCACACTTTCTACCTATTAGATAGTTAATGCTTAGTATGTTTGTATACAATAGCTTTGACAATAGTCAAGGTAATACAAAAGAAAAAAAAACCCCAAACTTTCATCTGTTCTGCTTTGTCACCTTACATATCCTTCAAAGCATCTTTATATATAGGTAGCCTGTTTGTGGTTTTAGAATTGCAGATATAGTCCACCTTTATTTCCTATCCTCAGCCTTGGAACACCAGTGAGGCAGGCTTGCTTACATTTCTATTTATCACTACACAGAAATAATACTTTTATCAGTTTTCTAACCTAAAAGCATGAGCTTTCAATTTTATGTAAGCTATCAAAACAATCTCCTGTATCATGTTGTTCCCTCTAATATATTGTTACAGTATTTTGTATCTCTTATAGCTTGTATGAGTATTTCGTAGAATAACACATAAGCTTTTTCTCTCAATGTTTTCTTCTTAAAAGAAAAGGCATACAGCTAATAGTGGCTTGCCATATATCCTTCCAGTTCACTAGAGAGATTTGCTGTGTCTTCCCTTTTTTCTTTTCTGGCCATGCCTACACTGAAAACAAAAGAAGAATAGCCCTCCCTAACAGCTAAAGCGTATGTGAAATATATTAGAGAAAAGTTAATTCAAATCCTTTATGTAAGCAAAAAACATGGACCTTCTGTCTTACAGACTGAAACATTGGGATTCCTATCTGCTCTATTCAGCAGTGCTACCAGCTCTGTTTTTTGATCCCCTCTTTATTCTGCAGTGCTTAGTCCAAGCAGGGCTCAGATCTCAATTTGGCTTCCTGTAACAAGGATGGCAACAGCAACAGATAACAAAAAAGGTCAGTGTTTTCAGTATTGCTGGAGTAATTTTCCCTGGTTACTGAAAGTAGTTATGGAAGCTAGTCTTCCTTTTTCACTCAAGGTGCAGATCATTAGACTTTTCTACTAAAACACAAGTAGGAGACAGAAAATTAATAACTAAATAAAAGGTTTACTACCTGAAATATCATCATAGCTGTTGTACTTAGACTGATTTTACAAATACTCTAATAATGCAAAATAAAAAATAAAGCCAAGGTAAAAATTATTCTAAGTGTCCTATGACACACAAATGAAAACTGCAAAATTGCTCATGCTTATTTGTGGAAAGAAATAGGCATTCCTAGAGTTTAATTTATGACATTGCTAAGTAAGTAAACACCTAAATTATGTCAGATGAATTGTGTATCATAACTGCAGTTTCTTTTCACAGAAAAGTAATATAGTAAGTAAATAGCTTACATGTAGACCCCTATGTGGTATACTAAATTTACACACATATCTCATTCAACCTAGTGAATCAAGAGGGGTACATAGTGTAATATATTGCGCATTGCATTGCACCACACCTTGAATGATATATAATGACCATCTGCCATTGGTGTAGGATGGAAAAACTGAGTAACCAAACAAAATAATAAATCATTTGAAAAGAAATAAAAAGAAGTAAATGTCTGAGGTCCACTTGGTATTCCATTTTTAAAATTGTAATTTTCATTTCACTTTCAGTGAAGACAAATTCTGAAATAATGAAACAGCCTGAAAAACAGAAATACCGTATTTTTACTGGTTCTACTAGTAACAGTCATAGAGTAACAGAGTTGATACCATTATCACAGGATAAGAACCTCTATTCAACAAAGTCCTTCTGTATGGAGTTAAGTACAGGCTTAAATTTCTCTTGGCTTTTTTCCTTGGTCTAGGGCCTATATGAATTATATTTTTAAAGT
Source organism: Pezoporus wallicus (assembly GCF_028554395.1). NCBI lineage: Eukaryota > Metazoa > Chordata > Aves > Psittaciformes > Psittacidae > Pezoporus > Pezoporus wallicus. Next base: position 356,202 of record NW_026642717.1, on the reverse strand, counting down.
AGTATGCCATGTGCACAGATATTGACACAAAAGATTAAAATCAAGAGATCCAGAAGTATTTTTACATTTGTGTTTTTTTTTGAGGTTACTTGCAATATATTCAAAGTGAGTTAGAGTGGTAGAAAAATATATGCTTAAAGCAAATACACAAAGAAAATAAAATCAGATTATCAGTATCATTCTAAACATTAATGTACTTAAAGAAGATATTTTACCACCTGAAAATAAGGCACTGGTTTGAACTAATTTTTTCTGAAACCAGTCATTGTTGATTATATTAGAAGAACTTGAGAGTGAAGAGTAAGATTGCATAGTCTCACCCTCCATTTAAAGTCTCTGAACTGACTTTACATATAATAGGATGAAGGGGAGAAGAAATTTGAATTTGAAATTTGCTTATTTTCTGCTTAAGAGATGGCATGTGCATAAATATCTCCCTCTCTTTACGTTGTGCATTTTTTTCTCTCAAAAGAGTAGAATTTTTCTCTCAAAAGAGTAGAATTTCCACTTCTGGGCTTGATGGCCCTTAATCAGTTTCTGTCAGGTGACAGATTCAGGTTCTTAAGTTGTATGAAAGTGTCTGACATAAATGCTTGTTGCTTCCATAGTTACATTCTTTTAAAAAAGTGTCTGTCACAAGAGAACTTCAGGCATCAGAACTGCTTTTTCCCTTCTTCTTCACTGATATTCTGTACTACTGCATTGATGTCTCATTATACCTGTACAAGGAAGGCTATTATACTTCATACATTTAGATGCTGATCTAAATGAAAGTACATTATCTAAGTAGTTGAATCAAGAAGCATACAACTAAAGCTCATTTCAGTCTGATCTGTATTTCTTGGTGCTTTAGCAGGTTAACAGCCTCCTGTGAAATTACTTTATTCAAGGGGTTTTCACCATAATTTGGTCATAATGTGGTCTGGACCAAATGGTAATAAGAACTTGGAGAAAATCTGCAGTTCATTTTCATTTTATGTCTCAGGAGGAAAATGGGTCTTTTCTAAACAATACAGAAATTACTTTCAGAAACAATATGCATATTATCAAGGGTAAGTCTAATAGGGAATTTATCTAACAGGCAGAGGGAGTATTTAAAATACTATAACACATGCATATTGTGATATTGAATATCATTCTATTAATATTAAATGGTCAGTTAGTTAGTCTCTGCATGTTTACAGCAGCACTGCCGGAAATAACACACAAATTACGTTCTTTTTTGAGTGCATGCATTGATTTCATGCTCTCAGAGGATGCCAGTGGCGCTGTAATACTATTCTGTCTATGCCAACATATGTTATTATCATTGTGGAAGTTTATATTGGAGATCATTTTGTCATTAATCTAGGCTTCTGGAAAACTTCAGAACAGGAAAAAAATGTCATGGTAGAAATCAAACAAATACATCATCTAAAATGAACAAAAGTGGAATTCAAGTATGCGTGCTGTATTTCCATTCTACACGCTGTTTTCTGGTTCTGATATTAACATTTGTACGTGATGTAGGCTGAAAACATTTAATTGTCTTTTGAAGGAAATAATGTTTTACACAATTTTGAGGTATTTTTTTCTCTTGTGGTTAAAAACTTCATAGAAATAATATAACCTGTAACAGCTTCAATGTTGCAAGTAGGTTAAAAATAAGAATGTCCATTGCAATGCTTTCTCATGTATGTGAAGTGCATCCTTTTCTCCATGAAGGTTCAGGAAATTTATCAAACCTGATATATCGTTAAAAATAAGCCAGATGTTTTACCTTTTCAGAAAGCAATAAAGGAGTTTATTCTCTCTGGTTACCCACTTTATTTCCAGTCTTCTTAGCTATTTAACTCTGTTATATTAAGGAAACATGGATTATTGTTAATTGACTGATGGCTTGGATTTGCAAGCGAAGATTTGGGAAGTAATAGTCTTTTGGAAAATAATATAGCTCCTACTTCAACATGGCAAAGAAAGAGAACAGAGATCCTTACTCTCACATAGGCCTGAGCTGCTAGACCATAGAGAAATGTGAAAGATGGTGGAAGAGAGGCAAGTATATGAGCAACTTAACCAGCAGATCTGAAGAGGCCATAACTTCTGATAGGGCTATATTTCATGGCTTTCTGAGAAACAGCTTTCTTTGTGCATGATGTAGTACGCATGTGCTGGCCCTAGGGAAGTCCTGTCTGCTAGATGGAGACTTCAGACCAAAAACTGTTGATTTGACACTTACATCTGTTCCTGCGTTGAAGGTAGTCTTATGTGTGACAATTTCAACATCCAATTTTTTTGAACTATGGACGGCAGTTTATGGTCTTCTTTTAATTATGTGACTTTATCTAGCTAGTGAGTCCAGAGACAGCAAGAAGAGAATAACAGTGCTGGGTGTTACTGTACCATTATAGAAACAGGAGAGGGATCTGACCTGGGAATTTAGCTTTTCTTACTCTCTGAAGTATGTATTTTGTTAGAGGTACCTGAACTTGCTCTGAACAAACTGGTGTGGCTCTCTAGCATAGCTCAAGCATTAGCTCAGGTCTGGGAAGCATTGAAACCATGTTATCTCAGCATGCCACCCATGGGAGAGCATGTCTGGCTTTGTTGCTTCCAGTTTTGGAGCATGCTTGGTTGCTGTGAGTTGGGAATCTCTGTGCCACAGATGTTCACATGCCCTGAAAAGCAAATCCAGCTTATTATACTGCATACATTAAATCTGACACAGAGTTGCTGCCCTTATGGCCATCCTAGTCGAAACTGTAAGAAATTGAAATTTACTTATTTCACATTGTCAGTCTTTCTTACTTGCCAGACTTGCTGGTCTCCTCTTTTACCTGTAGCATAATTCTCATGTCTGTGCTGCAGAACTGTGTTCAACATTCTGAACTCTTTCTCCGCTCAAGATATCTGCCTTTGACTTTTAGCCTAGGTGCTTGTTCACGTTGCTGTGCAGGCAAGAACTTTCAAGACATAAGCTTTAGTTTTCTGCTTTTCCAGCTATCATTTTCAATCTTACAGGCTGAAAGTGTTCACGCATTTGGTACAGCCAAAGTTCTTTCCATTTTTTTTTCTTTTGTTTGTCTCCCTACCTCTCTGTCCAGGCTTGTCTCCTCCGCACTGTTCCTTTTCTTCCTACTTCCATCTGTCTTCTTTTCACTGGTCTGTTCCTAATTTTATTTTATTTTCTACAGATCTAGAGTTTAAAAAAATCACCTCTGACTCATTCCCCTCAAAATGTATTCAAAGAAATATCTTCATTCTTCATATTTCTTCAAGATCCCTACAAGTGGGTTTTGTTTCTGAGGTTTTAGATAGATATTTCACTTCCATGACAGATATTTCAGGGTTCATATCACTGCATCAGAAATATAGCCAGTCCAGACTCATAAATCAGTATTACTAAGGTGTATCTGAAGAACTGAAACACTTTTATTGCAAACATCAGTGATAATATGGGCCTCAGAATTGCCCTGGAATATGGATGAGTACAAACCATTTAGGAACAAATATTCTGGCTGATAACTGACAGCCAGCCAAAAGCAGCCCCTGATAAAGATAAATAACCTGTACTCAGGGAAATTTTTTGCATCATTAAACATGGTGAGCATATTAGCTAGCAGGGGGTGGAGCTGAGTCCCTAAAGAGATAAATCTAAATTATATGCGCTGCAGTGATCATAACAGTAATGCACCATCTTGGCTAACTAGCTGACATCAACGGGGAAGGGAATTTCAGATTTAAATGAACCAAGCTAAAGAGCTCTGCTGTACGCATACAGATTAATTGGAGAACATTCATGAACTTTTTTGCTTTTTTCTGTGGTCTGTTTTCATTGGTGCCAAAGTACAAGGAGTTTAGACTTTTCTTGTCAATCTCTGCATAATTTTTTATTTTTACTTTCTTATGTGGTTTGATTAATTACTCCTTTATTTGCCTTCCATTAATCACCTTATACCACAGTTGTATCAACTCTTGCCAAAGTCTTTTAGATGGATAGAAGAAGTTTAGTGGCTCTTTTCCGTAAACAGGAAAGAACACTTTCAGTGATTACACACTTAATATTTCAGAGAGGGAGAACTCTGAAATCAAAGCTAAGAAAACATTTAGCTACACAGGCACATCTGAACAATCAGATTAATCTCTGCTAGAAGAACATAAATTGGATGAATATTTTCCTTAGAATGAATGAAGTATATTTTTATAAGCATATCAAGTGTATTTTCTTAGGATGAGGTGTGTCTTAGTAAAAGATAATTGCCTGCTTTAAAATACTTGTTATTTTTGTTTGCCAATAAAAGTTTGGGTTCAAACTGCTAAAAGGTTCATGGAGTAAAAAGATGAATACCATTGGCTGAAACTGACTTAGTGCAACTTGCAGCTCAGTGTTATTAATTGAGTCCATTTATTTCCTGTTGACATGACTAGTAAGAAAATAACTGGATGTAATGAACACATTTTTCAGTCAAAATAATTATGCATTCTCATGAATAAGTCCTTCTCTGGTATGTTATTGTCCTGCTAGTAAATCAATCTGTTCAAGAGGCTCATAGATAAATCAGTGGTTTTCCCTCTTGTATATAAAGATCCATTTGCAAATGTCTAAACATATTTGATAATGTGGCCTGAAAGAAGCATCAGAGTACAGAAATGTGGCCTGCAAAGGACAGCGCTTTTGACCCATTCCTCTCCAGGGGTCTACTCCAGGGCAGTGATTGCAGCTAAACAATTCCCATGTGTGTTCCTGGGCATCAGACCTGCAGTACCTAACCATTTGTCAGATTGCCATGGCTGTTCCTCCCCACGTGGAAACAGCAGTGGAAGTCAGGAATTGCTTACTTTGATAGTGGCAAAGAATTTTTTAGCTGGCTCCCTGTGAGGCTTGTGTTTCAACTAGGAGGGCTGCATCTGACTGTGGCCTGGATACATGCTTTAAATGGACTGCTGCAGAACAAGGAACTTCGAAAGCTTTACCAATGGCCAAAAGGGGCTTGTCCCTTAGAGGAGCAAATAAAAAATGGCAACTAGCATTTTACAATGCTGTTGCTGTTCCCTGTGGATATACAAGTTCTTAGAGTGGCTGCATTGTAGTTCATGGTATTTAGTAAAGAACTGTATCAAGAGAGATGATTGAGTACACTTGCTAAACAAGTCCCCATAAGGTAAAACCCAGAAAAATTACAACCTGACTGTGTGCTGAAGCTGCTTATCTGATTTTCAGTACTGGGCATTTAGCAAAGTGGATGCAGGGCAGGAAAACTCTTGACTGCACAAAAAACCTCCAGCCTTAAGTCCTGATTCTGCAGAGCACCTCAGCATGTACCATGGCCCTTTTGGTTCTACTTAAAGCTGAGTGCATATGTTTTGATATCTTGGGGCTATACTGAGGAAGTAGGCAGCAGGAACATTCTGAGGAGCTTACCAGAGCACTTGTATGCAGAAGAGTAGCAAGGAAATGATAAAGAATAACTCCTACCTTGACTCTATTCAGATGTAAATAAAATGTAAGCCTAGGGATGATGGTATTGTTCCAGGTCTTCCTGTCAGTGCTGCTGGGTATGACACCAAGCTTCTGGGTGCAAAATGTACTTTTCACGGAGAAGCTGCGAAATAGAGATTTCATGTCCAACTTTTCTGTCAGGATGCATTTTGACTGGGTTCAGTAAATCAACTGGTTTTGATGCTGAATGGAAAAATCCAAAGTGAAAGACCTTCTTCAGGCAGTCTTGACAGAAAATTAAAAAAAAAAAAAACAAACCAAACCAAACCAAACCAAAAAAAAAAAGAAAAAAAGCAGGCAAAAATAATGTTTTCATAGAGTTCTTCTGTCACAATTTGGCTGAAAATGAATGATCACTTCTGTATCTCTTATATCGTTATGGATGATCCAGTCTCATCTCTAAAAACAGTGACTATTGCCACCACTCTTGAGACAGCTCTGGATTTAGACCAAGAAATGTTTGCAGGTTCTCTAAGTACTCTGCTGTATTGCAGGCATTAATCTATTTTAAAAAGTGGCAACATTTTAATTTCATATTTTTATCTCCAAAAAGGGTGCTACAATTGGACTTCGTTAATGCTTCTGAGCTGTAAAAATGTTTTCCCAGTTCGATCCTTCCCATTATCCTTTGCTCTTAGAGGAACTGATTCAGTGAGGTGCATCAGCTGGGGTGTAACTAGTCTAAATGCTTGAATGGGCCTTGATTTCTGTCCTTTTACTGATGTGTTTAAAGCTACAGACTTGTATACTTGTATACAAACTTAATATACTTGTATAGTATATTAAATTGAAGGCTTTTTGTCTTCCAGCTACATTCATTTGCTCTTTTTGGTCTTTATCTTTGCTTCTTTTCTGTGTTTTTTTTCTGTCTTCATGTTCTTGTTTTGCTCAGGCTTTCCGTTCCAAGTTGTCTCTTCCTCATTTCTTCTCTTTCATTTTAACTTCATATAGAGATTCCTAATGGAGTAAAACAACTGAGTAAGATAGAGCAGTAAAGTAAAATCAACTTTAAATTTGAAGGCTGAGCAATTTCTCTCAGATCCTGATTGAATATTTTCATGAGACTCAGAAATTTTTTCTCTGTACAGAGAAAGTCAAAAATCCCTTGATGTGAATAGAAATTTTTCTACTGACTTCACTGGGCTCCTGTGTAGGGAGTACTCTGATATTCCTTCTGTTTCAGGAAAAGTCTAGGAATTTTACTGCCTAGGGGAAAAAAAAACAAATCAAACAAAAAACAAGACAGTGCAAAATATTGTATTCCTTGTATTTTCTACGCCTCTAATTTTGCAACAGCCATGATCATGTAAGATTCAGGGAGGAAAGATTAGTCTTACCATCCATTTACTGAAGGCAAAAAATGCTTTGATATGTTTCTCTCAAGCTGTGAGTTATAAAGCTTTGTGAAAACAGAGCAGAAAAAAACCCAACACCCTTGTGATAAAATTCTGAGTAAGCAGTTCCATGCGGACTGTCATTTTCTTGCCTAATTGCAAATGCCTTCTAACACCTTTCCATCACTTTATTCGGCATTTTTAATAACCAAGAGTAAATGTGAGTAAATCACATTGACCTTTAAGGTCCATATATAGATCAAAATAAACACACACAGATTAAACATGTTGTTGCTTTTACTGCAATGATATGCAAACAATTATATACCAGGTCAGTCTAGGGCACCATTGATATTGCTTGCCAACCAATTTATTTGTGAAACCTTTGACCCCCTTTAATGTGGTCCTTCAAAGAGGTAGGCTTAAGAGGCTCTTAGGTATGGCTGATGGAAAATTGGCATGTCTTTTTCTTTCCTAACTAGTAAAAGATTTTGAATTTATTTTATTATTTATTCTAACTTAAATGAAAGGTAAAGGTAAAATGATGTCAATTTACCATCTCTTTCTGAGATATTTAAAAACATATAGATTTGGGTTCTGAGGAAATGTTGAAATACACTAAAAAGTGTAATAGACTTTTATAATTTTCATCCACTTTTCCATTGGCCACAGAAGAACATGTCTGTCTGCTCTTCCAGGCTATGCTTTAGTATATTGTCTTTCTTAAAAATGTTGTCTCTTTAGCTAAAAGAGTATTTTGGCATGAGATGAAGTTTTGTTGTGGGTTTTGTTGTTTTTTTTTTAAGACATTAACATATGTTTATTGCTGTCATTATTGTAACAGTATGACCGAACAGTTTGGGTTGGAAGGGACTTTTAAGGTCAGAAACTTACGTTTAAATCGCCAATACATGATTCAGAGAGGGACGATCAACTTCAGATCTGAATACAAACCAGACAGCGTAAATCATGGCAAAACATGAATCTACCAGGGTTTAAAACCTATTATATCTTCAATGCACTCTGTCCTCAGTAGATTTATAAAAGAAGTACACACAATACTGGATTAAAAAAAATGCACTCACTATGACTCAAAAAATGAAATTAAGTCTTCTAATGTCAAGTGTTTCTAATAATTTCTAAATTTAATTAGTGAGCAGCATACTTGATATGAACATATCTTTGAATACGATTGCATTATCAAAAAATGATGAAAACTAAGAACAACACACTGTTCACCTTCTTGCAGAAGGTATAAAGTACAAAGTTATATGCCTTGTTTAATTTTTCAAGTTACCATGAACCCATATCTTTTCTTTGTATGTAACCATTTTTGGTTCTAGATCTTGACCTTTGTGCATTGATAATATAAAACCAAAACCACAAGCAAATCCACGTTTACATTTGTCTGCTCTCCTCTAATAGCTCATTATGTAATTGACTGAGATTTTACGACACCCTGAGCAAGACTTTTCCTGAGACAAGCATGGATCATCCTATTTTTTTTTTGTTGTTGTTTTTTTTGATACATGTTTTCCCTTAGGAGCTAATTCATCATTGTAGTTCATGATGTAATTGTTGTAGGTGGGTGCTGATCCCTTTTAAATGCTGGCAATATGAGCCAAACCTCTGAAAGGTTCACGGAAGCAGGCTGGAGTGTGTGACATGATAAAGGGGGAGCAAAAAGTGCTTTCAGTCAGGAAAAGGAAGCCATGATATTGCATTGCCAGCCACAGATTAGTAACTGGCAGCTACTAGGAAATTCTGGCAACTACTAGTAAATTCAGCAGGCTCTGAAGGCTTCACAGAAGCTTCATGACACAACATTAAAGAGACTGCATTTTTTCTGGCTAGGAGAGGAGTTCATTAGTCCAAGCAGCTCTTTCTAGCCTGTCTAAATGGCACTAGCATCCTAGTTTTGCATCTATTAAGCTGAAATGGCTGTTTGTTATTAGTGTGCTGCTCTCCAGACATTTAAAACATTGATGTGTAGACTAAGGAAATAATAAAGGTAGTGGGTTGCCCTGAAGGAATTTTTGACCATGGAGCTTATAGCAGTTCCTTCTGTCTGCACCAGTTTGTGGCTGGTGCCACTGTCATCTGGAGCTGCTTAGCTGACATATTGTGAGTAAGGGCAAGCCCAAGGGCTTGAACATTTTTTCTTGACATGTTCACAAGCAGGCATTGATATGTGTGTGTGTGTGTGTGTGTGTGTACATGTGTGCATACACACGCATGCTCATTAAGTCCTACGGTTTTCTCCAGATATATCACAGTGCACCTAAGGTAAGACAGTGATGTGCCTGGCCTGTGAAGAGTGGAGTAGCTCAGCACCTGTGGGATAGACTTTCTAGAGTCTCTACAGGGAACACAAAACTTTGACAAGATGACAGATGTCACATAATGTTTGATTTAGATTATGCAGCGTTTTCTAATTATTGCCTTGGACATCGAAAGCTAATGGTGAGGTAGTGGATGGAGATCTTTTCTGCAGCAGAGGCAGGATTTGTCTCACTTTACTGGTCTTAGAAGCTTAGCATCTAGTCAAAACTTATTTCACCAGCTCTCATTGGGAGTCCAGGTTGAGGAAGAGGCAACCATAGAAAACTCTTCATCCCGGTTGTTTTAAACTGTACTCTGGGTGTAAGATGAATCATGTTTTGGTGTCCTTCTTTCCATGGACTACAGAGGCAGTGGAAAAGGCTACCTTTCAAACAGATATCTGTCTGAAAGCTAGAAGTATGTGATATGTAGCATACCTCAAAGACTGAGTTATTATATGACTCTTTGATATTAACAGATTTGTTTCTGTGAGCTAGATACCACTTGTAGCAATGAGCATTTACATTGCCTTTTGTCACATACCTATCATAGGATATGGATCATGGATGTGTTTCCCAGATCTCATTCATAGCTCATACCATAAGTATTCCTCACAGCTCTAGGCTTCTGTCTACATGTCAGATTAAATTGGGGTGAAGAGGCAATTAGTGTCATGAGATTGAGTTCAGAATTTTATGCCATAGTGAGCTCCAGTGTGGATACAATTGTGGAAAACAGGCTAAGTGTTTTGAGTGGTATTATTACCTAATTACACTTCCCTAATTACATTTTAATTAGGATGAGTAGCCAAGGGTTCAGTATTCCCAATAAGAAGAGGCTTCTGTCCGAAGGAGTTGACAGGTCTTTGGAAGGTATTGCACAGGAAAAATAGTGATTTCAGTCTGCTCTAGTTTTTATTACTCTTTCCTGTCATTTTCTGTATTGATAAAGAATTACTTGCTTTTAAGGGTACTTTAAATTCTGCAAGTATGTATTGCATTTTCACCTCATTCTTATTTTCACAAAATTATTTTGCTGTGGGAATGTGTTCATAGACTAACATTTCATAAAATCTTTACAATGATTAGCACAAAAATGAAACATGGACTGTGCTACCTCTGCATATATTCCAAAGAATATTGTAGCAAAGTCTATGACTTTGACCTATTCAATGTTTTCAATTTGGTGTGCTAGCTGTTTCCAATCTCCTCCATTTCTAATTTTGGTACTTTGTGAGGAGGATGTAAAATAGTCAGTCCATCAATAAATGTAATAATGAGAAGGTCAAAAATGTTGATGTTAGTGAAAGGGAAAATAGCCTTGTTTGAAACCTGACCACCTCCAAGTGTGCTTGTACTCTGAAAAGTGATATTGTGAAGGTTTATGCTTACTGTATTTCTACTTCTTTCTAAGATTTATTCAGTTTATTTTTTAAGAAGCTGTCTTTTATTCTGATTGAGCTGTAAATGTTTCTCATGTTAGACTGTTAAATACTAACATCATTAAGAATAAAAGTTCTGCATTCTGAAGCTATGACTCTATCTACTGTAACTGAGACTAGTAGCCTTTTTATGATATTTGAATGTTTTGCTAGCCACTATTTAATATATACTCATTCAAAGATTCCCTTGTGACTGCTTACATGCTAGGATTTTAGGATGCTGGGAAAGGACTCTTCATTAGGGACTGTAGTGGCAGGACAAAGGTAACGGGTTCAGACTTAAACAGGGGAAGTTTAGATTGGATATAAGGAAGAAATTCTTTACTGTGAGGGTGGTGAGGCACTGGAATGGGTTACCCGAGGAAGCTGTGAATGCTCCATCCCTGGCGGTGTTCAAGCCCAGGTCAGGGAGAGCGTTGAGAGATGTGGCTTATTGTGAGGTGCCCCTGCCCTTCGCAATGGGTTTGGAACTAGATGATCTTCAGGTCCTTTCCAATCCTAACCATTCTATGATTCTATCATTCTATGTGTGTGTACTGAATATTTCAGAATTGTCCCTTGGTTAACAATATTTTAATCATATGCAAGTCAGGATGAATTATTTCTAACTTTCTCTATATGCCTCAGATTGCAGTTTCATGGGAATAAAATATAATAACTCATTCAGATAAGCAGAAATGATGACTCAAAAGACACAAAGTTTACACATCTGTTGGATAAAACACTTCCATGTTTATACAATAATGTTCCTTAGAGGAAATGTGCTTTAATCACTCATGTTTTTTATTTCTCTGCCTGATGTTCCCAGAAGCAAGTTCTTCTGGGCATCACATGAAAGCACTGAGAGATCCTAGTCAGTGATGCTGCAGCAGCATTCCCAGCCATACTTCGCTTTCTTTTGCTCAGACAGTGAACAAATCAAACTGTGATGTCTAAATTCTCACGAGAAAAAGTGTAGTGAGAGCCAAATGTGAGTCCAATAAGAGACTAAATGAAAGCTACAAATGTAAACATAATCTGGTTACCACCCTACAACTGTGACTTCACAGACTTTCCTGAATACTCTGTTTTGGACCGTTCTGTCACCATGCATATGTACTTAATCCAGGATCATGATATTACAATAAAAAAAAAAACAACAAACCAAAAAAGTTGTATGGGATTCTGTTAAAGAGGTGTTGATAAGGCATTCTAACAAAACATAGTACAAAGTGTGAATCAGTCAATTATATTGAATTGATTGCATAAACCTAAATACTAAAAGCTTCAGAAAGAATTAAAAAAAAATATCCATTTTACAGAGGGACAGAAAGAAGAATCATGTTGTTCTCCAGAAAACTGTGTTGAAGGATCTTTAACATATTTAATATCAAGGGATTATGATGATAAAAGCCCTTTGAACATTTGCTCACTTTAGTTTGTTTCATCTTGTTCAGCTGCTCTCTCAATGTTAAGCATTAAACATATATTTTGAAAGGATTAGTGCCAGAACATGTTTGTGATGATGTAAAGGCCATAACCTTTTCAGTACTTCTTCATAAGATGTTTGCCTTTAATTATTTCCATCTTCAGTTTTTGACATTTTAGTTTTTGGTTTTAGGAGGAGTAATTTCTGGAAATGCATTCTAATATTTACCCCTATATCATTGTCCTGTCATTGAAACAGATGATGGCATCTTGACAGAATTTTGCCACTTCTTTTTTTGATAATCTTACTTTATAGCAGAATCTCAATGTATTACTCAAGACAAGGAAGTTTAAGGTGAATATGGGAAAGATACTTTAATATTGACCACTACTCATTTACATCCCAAAGAATGTAGTGAAAGTTATCATGCAAAAATTTGCATGCCAGATAAACACAATATTTTCTTGTATAACTGCTTGGGTTTTATAGTCTTTTTATTCCACATCTGCAAATTGTTTTGTTTGTTTTCATGGCTACTGTTTGTGCATCTTCACATAGGCTATTCAGAGGTGGCTTTTTTCACTTCATTTGGCACATACATTCACTTCTGTGTTTCTGTTAAAATGTATATAAGAAGCCTTCTTTCTGCACATACAGAGTTTTCTTCTTCAAAATTCAAGGTTGTCTTGACTAGCTGCTTCATTTCCTAAGAGTCCTCCTAGCCAAATATTATTGACACTTTATTCTTACTCAAAACCTCTCCTAGCACAGTTTTGTTGGATTTAATTATATCACAACAGCTTTACCTTTTTTGGCTGAACTGTTGTTCCTTTCAGACGCAAACCAAACCAGATGTGATACTCGCATCAGGCAAGAGTTGAGTGCAGGAATTTAGGATCTTAGTTAGATGCAGGGCCTTTTGCGCAATGGTTTCTAATGTGGGTCAAGAAGCAGGACATGCAGAAGGGCAGTTACTTAAACAGGAGGAGGAGCGAAGCAAAGAAACTGCTGTGCTCACTGATTGCTCCTTAAAAAAAAAAAAAAAAAATTAAGAGTTAAGTCTGGCTTTTTTCTTATTAAAAACAGTTTTCTCCTTCATCTCACAAAGAAAAGGACAGAGGAAAAAGAAAACTCATTCATAGAAAAAACATCCTCCAAGCATCTCAAAAATTACCAGCTGTTAACCTTTAATGTCAAAATGCTACTCTAGTGTGGTGACTCCAGTGGCTTAGGCCATTACTTATGAGACAGAGTTGCATAAAATGCTCTAGATGTCTTACATATTTTGATATCACATTCTGTTATTCCATTACTTGTTATTTTATATTTTTCTGTGCCCTGAATGCTGGCTAATTACCAGATAGGCCTCATGCCCATAAAAATAATTTGGCTTTAAATTAGAAAAGGCATAAAATTCTAGTCCCGCCCATGACAGCTGTATTCCTGATGCTTTCTCCAAATTAACTCTCTAACCTGTGTTCCTTACGGAAAGTTTTATGGAGTCTGTTCCAAGGGATAATTCTAAATCTCCACTAAACGAGAGGACTTGTTAAATGTGCATGTGGAAAAGGACAGGTTGTAGGGAAACTGCAGAGTGGAAATCCCAGGACTCATTGCAATATAAGATATTTCTGGGAAAAAATCCATGGATTCTAATCTTGATATTACTTTTTTTTTTTTTTTTGATGAGAACATAGCTCCAGCTTGGAGCCTTCAAACTGAGGGGAAGGCTCCCCTCAGACCTTTCAAGGAGCAAGGGGAAACACCACATCCAGGAGCCTCAGTTCTGAGCTGCTTCTGCCCAGTTCATGCCCACTTCTGCCTGGGCATGTTCTCCTCCTGGCTGCAAGGTTGTCTTTGCAACTAGCTTATACTCTGTGCTATTTCCAAAAGAGATGTTAACAGTCATATTAAAACATGGAGTCATACTGTTATATTTAGTACTGAGAAATCATGAAGACAGTACTGGCGTAATATCCATTTGTGATCTAAGACAAGATTTACATGTATGCAATTTGAACAAAGTGCAGCCTACACAGAATTTAATGGGAAGATGTGTTCCTGAGGCAATAAGTTTATAAAAAGTTTATCTAGAAGTTTAAGAAAAGAATGGCTGACTGAGACCACTGTTAAGTGACAGTCTTAAGAAGCAGGAGCTGTATAATTTGATTTTTGGGTAGAAAATTTCTAAGATGGCAAGATAAAGGAACTAAACTAGATGAGGACTAGAAAATATAATTGAAAGGAGAGAAATGCAAGACACTGACACAAGTTTTGGGAAATACACTGTTGAATGAAGAATGTGAAGACTGAAATCTTGTTTGTTAAGCATTTCTATAGAAAGAACAATATGGGGGAGGGAAAGAAGTTTGTTTGAAATCTTTAGTTCAACTTCAGCTAATAGTCACAAATAGTCCATTTCATCTCCTTTAAGGCCATGTAAATTAGCTACAACAGAACTGTTTGCAGTAGAACAAATTGTTGAAGATCAGTGGAAAAATCTTTGCATTATTTACTGCCCATATGGAAAACAGAAATCAAACCTGAGCTTTCTGATCATGAACATTCTCTTTAGAGCTCACAAATAAAGACTTGTTTTTTATTAAATAATAAATATCTTTATTAAATAAATATTACAAATAAACACATCACACAGGGACGGGTCAGTGTACTAACGGCAAATGGGTTTTAGCCTGTACATACATGACTGCTTTTGAAAAAACAAATGTTTTTGATGAGAAGCTTTTCTTTGATTGTCTGGATTAGGCCAAATGAGATGCATGTTCTTCATCCAGGGCAGTTATATAACATTTAGTTACCAGAGGAGATGATAGACAAATCTAAGTTATTTATATATTTTACCTGTGTAAGCGTTGCTCTGTTAAGTTCACGTAATGGCATCAGACACAAGAAACTTGTGAAATATATAACTTTCCCCAGAAATTGCAACACAGTGGGAAATTTTATTGCTGATTGTTAGGAGTCACATATCCAAAGAAACTTTTGACCCACTTCAGAACTATATGTAGAAAATTCCAGTAAAAGCCAACACATAAGACTGCATCAGTAAAAGATATTTTACCAGATATTGCTGAAAAAAAATAACAGTATAATTCTTTTTTAATGCGGAACTATATGTTCTTATTTTTATTTTTTATTTTTTGTTACAATAGATATGTCTTTGTTATAAAGGTCCAAGAATTATAACATTGGAATAGTTAAATACACAAAAATCAGGAACATTAATCACAGTAATATAGAAGAGGCAAACTTCTTTTTCAGTACAAGAATAATGCTTTGCTCTCATGGCAGTCTTTCATTATGATTTTGATTATCATAGAACTGACTTCACTCAAAGCTGGCAGTAACTCCAGTACTTGCAATTCGTGCTGAAATAAACATTGCATTCATCCTCTCTGAAATGAACCTAACCCAAAGTCAACAACAGTTATGCTTCTGTATTTACCGAGTTGAGGGTCAGTTGATATTGCCAATATACCCTTTATTTTTAAAGGTCTTAACTTGGATTTCGCTTTTTGTTGTGTTTATTTTAGGCTTTCTATACTTAAAATATTAACTGCATGAAAACCACATGTGTATGCAAAATTAAACACGCATGCCAAAGAAAAATTGTGATCCAACTTTAAAATACATGTTTTTTCAGTGCCTGGAAAGAAAAAAAATGCAACCTCCCACAAGGAATAACCCAAAATAGGCTTGATCTGAAGATAGCAGTCTGTGGTCCCAGAGCTGATTTCTGGGAACCAGGTATTTTTGACAGAACTTCAGGAAAGTAATAGCGATTGGAGGTTTAAAATTGAAATGAATGTCTGTTCTTGTAAGCATGCCCACATACACAAACTCAGATAAACAGATGATATCAGTCTGAGTTACAAGTATGCCAAAGCCAGAGCATCCAAAGTTAGGTATTTTCATTCACAGCACTGAAAGCACTGGAGTTATCTAAGTAATAACCTCCAGTCATATACCATAATCTCCACTCATTCCCCACACACCAGATCATTCCTTAACTCGTGCCCAAGTGTATCAGCACAACAATACTGCAGTTGAAGCTGGTGCACAACTAGCAATCCAAATATTATAAGGCAATATCTTATTGCTAAGATTTGAAGTATAGTGCACTGGATGTCATTTGAATGTAAGAATTGCCTCGCCACTCTGGCTGGGGAGCCAATACAGAATTGCTGAATATAAGGAATGCCAGAGGAGACTTAAACAAATCAAACCCCTCCTGGTCCATCCTGGTAAGGTATGTCTAAATTAGCATTGGATACAATTCTATACCATGACCATCAACTTGGACCAATCTTTTCTAAGGTAATAACGCAACCTTTATTTTGAATTCATTTAATCCAGCTGATATGGTTAGAGAGAAGCTTTCCATACCGTTTTAAAGGACAGATGGTATGTGTAATCAGTCTGAGTTGTAAAAACATTACCTATGAGTTAATAATTACAAAAGATGGGTGTACATCACTATATCAATGCTACAGTCTTCTGAATTCATACCTATACTGTCTTAGGACAAGCTATTAAAATCATTTTAGGAATATGGTAATATGATTTTTTGGTAATATGATTTTTGTAGGCTAATCTGACCCATAAGATTTTTTAAAAAACTTTCCTTGGTATTATTTTTGTCTGGAAAACACACCACATTTATGTGTTGTCATTAATGTAATCTACTCATATTATTAAAGCAGGACTTGCCACATTTCCTTCTTTTGCAAGTATTACATTAGTTTAATAACAGCAATGTTATTAATAATAATAATTGTTGTAATAATAATCAGCAATACTGTCCTCACCAACACTGTTTAAAAGAAATGTCACCCATCAAGGATTTTTAAACATAGAGATGCTCAGTCCTACTTATCTGGTAAAAGCCTTGGCTTGATAAAAGCTGTGACAGTCATTCCCCCTTTACTTGGTCCTACCCAGAAGAGGAACCCAGAGGCATATTTGTGTAGAGGCAGGGGGCAAGCAGGCCACCTGCCCCTGGAGCAGGTTGATACAGGCTTGGAGAGCTGGGCTTGGAGAGGTGTAGAGGGCTATATGCAATGAGCTACCTTTTAAGTGAACTCCCCAGAAGACTATGAGCTGGCTAGACAACTAGTCTTTTTGACTTGCTGTGCAAGTCTGACCTATCACTAAGATTTTATTGCTTGCTGAAAGGAGCAAAATAGTGAGAACTTTGCCTGGCATGGAAATTTGGAAGGTCCTGTCCATGTTCACTCCGATGGAACTGCAGGGGTTGAGCAGCGAGATCCAGGAACAGTGTTCACAGGGCTCATTGCTCCCGTGACTTCAGAGGAGTGGTGACAACTCTTCCTGGCTGAAGTGTCACATGAGAGACCTTAGAGAAACAAACAAATTGCAGGGCCGGGGCCTATTTGCTGCAATTCTAGCTGATCAAGTCCTCAGCCTGAGTGAGCAGGTGTTAGCTAATCTCAGAATTTGCTGCAGCAGCGTGAATTTCCCATTGACAATGCTGGGTTGGAGCTCTGTAATGAAGATGAAGCGTACCTACTGAATCACTGTCATTTTGATTGTCATGCTGTTGGCGGTTGTATATGTGGGGCTACGCCACGGGTTATTTTCAAGTCTAAAGCCTGAATTATTGTCTCAGTCAGAACAACACGAATATTTTCTAATCCCTTAATTTGGTGCTGGAAGGAAACTGGGGTTCATGTTGCCCCCTGTGGTTCTTTTTTTCTCTGTATTAGATGAAGGAAATGAAGCAAAGCCAATTCCAGTGAAGCTCCTAGCTTTAGAATGAAAAATACTGGAGGTCCAGCAACCTAAGTAGGAATGTGTCAGCTGAAAAAAAACAAACCCAACAAACCCTCCCATAAAATAAAAGAATAATGTTTAGAAAGATACAGACAGGAAATTACCTCTGAGAAATGTATAACACTAAGTGACTCCTTTTTTAAATGTATGATGCCAATTTAGTGTTTAAAGCTGCTCAATGGCTGGAATACAAACTTCTTGTGAATTATATTAGGCATTTAGAGTTAATTAGTGGTTAGTAGAAAACCCTCCTAATGAAACAATGTATTAATTGTTCAGGGCCACTCAAAGCAACCACACATAAAATATTTAGATGTCTGGCGATGTTCAGATTCTTGATAACCAATTTTTAATAAAGTCTATTCAGTGTTTAGAGTTGATAGGCAGCTAGGAAAATAACTTGTGCTCAGCAGCAGAAATGCAGGGCTAATAAAATACAGAGCTGCTCAGTGGCTGCAGCAAGGGTTTTAAAGCTACACTAAAATTAGGGAGACTAAATTAAGCAATAAGAGTGGAGGCACTGGTAGTTCCATAGGATTAATGGCTGGCTGGGATGAGTTGATGGCCTGTGGCTATATTTCAGGTCATTAACCCCAGCTGGTCATTAGTCCATAGGAAATGCCCAGCACTGAGGTCATTATTACTATTGTAAGCAGTTAAAAAAACAAATAAAACCAAACAGCTAAATAAACCAAACAGTCCTTACACAGCCTTATATACATTATCGTATATAGATGTATGTAGCGTCTACAAATTTTAAGGAGAGATGTACATATTCAAATTAACATAAATTTTCTCTAGAACAACTGCCATGCTGTAGAGTCAGGGAGATTATTGGGAAATCTACTTCCATTTCCAGTCAGTACGTGAATCAAACAAAATTTTAATGCTCCGCACCTCCTAGTTGATGATATTTGCTATCCTTAAAGGCAAGAAGAAACACCTCAGCTGGGACACTCAATGTGGCCTCATTTTGGTTAAGTGGAAGTCATGTTTGGGAACACTCCCAATGCCTTGTGTCCTTCACATAATGGTTTACTTTCTCTTTCCTTTTTATCAATAGCAGAGTGGCAGCACTGCGCACTGTTATACTTTGCATTTTTATAGAAACGTGTACCCAAAAGGATACTTATGAACTTCTCAAAGACTCTACAAAGATTGCTGGACTTGCTGCTGAAATAGTTTCCCTTGGGATAATAGCAATCCTTTCTGGGATAGCAATATTACACAGTAGTGTTTTAACAGGAGGAAGTGAAGATAAAAGTTAATTAAAACAACAGAGAAAATTTAGGCAGGTAGAACATCTGCTTCATTTTGGCCAGGGTTAACTTCCCCAAATCATTCTACAACTCATTCCAGCCATGAACACATCTACCCTGTCTTTTAGCATTTTCTTTAATTTTCTCTGTTTAATCATTTAGGAATCATGGCATTTAACTGCCATGCTACACATTCCAGAACTGAAAAACATACTTGCAGCCTGCTTCTAATATATACAGAAGAATTCTACATTTCAGAACTAGTGTATAGCTTTGCAAAACACCCAGAGACACTGCAATTGTTTAAATGCTATTAATTATGCTCCAGATTATATATTAGATTTTCCCCTTTCTATTAATTTAGGTACCTAAAGCAGAAATCAGAGAAGTACTTGCATAAGTAGCTTATACCAGTAAAGCAAGATAGAAAAGGAAATAACAGATATCCCTTTCACAAGAGAAGGAAATCTGTTGTGGATTGGTTTCACTGTGATTGAGAGCATCTGTTTCGGATTGCCCAAGACAGCCTGCAAAACAAGGAATGGAAGGGCTTTTTCTAGCCCTCACAATTGGATATCCAAATGGTATCAGATTATGCCTTTGAGAAACTTCTTCTTGTATCTCAAAGTGATCAGAGGATTAACCTTTCTTCTTTTGTTTTTTTTTTTTAGTTCTCAGGGTGATCAAAGTGGATTCACACCTTCCAACCTTGTTGCCTAGGTTGTTATAATGACTCTTTATTCTTCAGGATAAAATATCAAAGTAAGAAGTATGAGAAACTGAATATGAATTTATGTGTTGGGTTTTCTTGCTGTTACTACATAAGGGACATAAATGAAATTTTTTTTATGTCATTTGCACACAACAGAGGCATGTGAGTATCAGCACAATTCATCAATTGACCACATCACTGTAGAGACAGGAAAAAGGACTCGTTATGGACATGAGAAAAAATCTCATTCTATGAGGTCAAAAATAATCTTGCTCACATCCCAGTAGAATTGTGACTTTCTTTGAAATGCTGTCCTTCAAATTTAGCTCATAAATTCAATCTGCACTAGAATTTGCATTTCCTGGTTCATTTTCTTGGTTTTTTTTGTTCTCTACCTGAGTTCTTATTAAAAGGAAATAAATTAACTAATACATTAAAAAGAGATGATGAAAAGCAGGACAGCTTAGAGCCAATTTTTTTTACATTCAATCATATGCTGCTAGCTTCTTCAATTTTTAACCTTGGACAAATCTGGCATCATTTCCTGTGTCTGTTGGGTCAGTCAGAGTGTGGAGTTAAATCATAGACAGAAGTAGGGTAATGTACTCAAAATTTTGTTATGGGCAAAATGAATTCATGTATTATATGAAAATTCAGAATTTATGATTAGGACGATTAAAATCCTATCATAGCAATCAGAGATTTATTATTAGTTCAGATCTAATTATTGTAAAAAGAAAAAGAAAAAGGAATTAAAAACACTACCATACATGAAAAGTCTCAATAGTAATGACATAGCTAAAATTACTATACACAGTGTCATGGAGAACTGAGGGTGAGGCGGCCTCAAGGCCTGAACCATACCACTTATTGACATAAAATTTAAACTTATTTACCAAGTGGGATAGGTGTAGCAGATGGCTACTCCAGGGTTTCTGTTTTACCATATACACACTCTGCAAACACATTCACACCAACCAAGGCCCCTGAACCTCTGGTCCAGTCTCAACCTGCGCTATGGGTTTGAGGAAGCAAAATGCTCACTCCAGCTTGTCACTATGTCTTAGCCTTGGCAGGCAGCCTGGCTTCTACACATAATGGTGTCACCTTGGGCTCAGCTTTCTGCACAGCGCTCGGCATCTGCAAATATGTTCCCTCCAAGGCACTACTTTCTTAAATATTTATTGCTTTCTAGGGTAAATAGTCAGCATGAGCTGTGAATAGCTTTGTTGATCATGTAGTTGCAGGCCAGTCTCACTTTCTGTCTGTTTAAAACTCAATTAGTGGTCATTACCTTGGTTGCTATGAATTTGTAGCCTCTGCCCCAAGCATGTTACAAGGATGTATATTTAACAATTCGTCTGTGATAATTAGCTGTACCCCTTTATTTTTCCACTGCCTAACAGAACGATTTAAAAAGTTAGATCTCTGCAGAAACAGTCCAAATATGTTATCAGGTTCTTCCAGGCAGTCCTTGTCCTATGACAACACATACTTTTCCATATCCCAGTGTTATTCACTCCCTTCTGTCACGTCTCTGCTGTCCACCTGGGGTGTGTATATCAGGGTACAAGCCATTAGCATCTTGAATTCTTTCCTAGGATAACCATGGTGTTGATATTAATGGCTTCTTTCTCTTCTCTCTCCTCTCCTCTCCTCTCCTCTCCTCTCCTCTCCTCTCCTCTCCTCTCCTCTCCTCTCCTCTCCTCTCCTCTCCTCTCCTCTCCTCTCCTCTCCTCTCCTCTCCTCTCCTCTCCTCTCCTCTCCTCTCCTCTCCTCTCCTCTCCTCTCTTCTCCTCCCTTTCTTTGGATTAACTAGTGTCTGGATTATATATTTTCTAACATGTTGTTATATCTTGCTTTTCACAGAATCACAGAATCCTAAGGGTTGGAAGGGACCTCAAAAGATCATCTAGTCCAACCCTCCTGCAAGAGCAGGGTAACCTAGAGTACATCACACAGGAACTTGTCCAGGCAGGCCTTGAATATCTCCAATGTAGGAGACTCCACAACCCCCTTGGGCAACCTGTTCCAGTGCTCTGTCACTCTCACAGTAAAGAAATTTTTCCTGATGTTCACACAGAACCTCCTATGCTCCAGTTTACACCCATTGCCCCTTGTCCTATCACTGGACATCACTGGAAAAAACCTAGCTCCATCATCCTGACACTCACCTTTTACATATTTGTAAACATTGATGAGGTCACCCCTCAGTCTCCTCTTCTCCAAGCTAAAGAGTCTCAGCTCCCTCAGCCTCTCCTCATAAGGGAGATGTTCCACTCCCTTAATCATCTTTGTAGCTCTGCGCTGGACTCTTTCAAGCAATTCCCTGTCTTTCTTGAACTGAGGGGCCCAGAACTGGACACAATATTCCAGATGCGGCCTCACCAAGGCAGAGTAGAGGGGGAGGAGAACCTCTCTTGACCTACTAACCACACCCTTTCTAATTCACCCTGGGATGCCATTGGCCTTCTTGGCCACAAGAGCACATTGCTGGCTCATGGTCATCCTATCCACCAGGACCCCCAGGTCCCTTTCCCCTTCACTACTGTCCAGCAGGTCAGCCCCCAACCTGTACTGGTACATGGGGTTGTTCTTCCCCACATGCAAGACTCTACACTTGCCCTTGTTGAATTTCATCAAGTTCCTCTCCGCCCAACTCTCCAGCCTGTCCAGGTCTCGCTGGATGGCAACACAGCCCTCTGGTGTGTCAGCCACTCCTCCCAGTTTAGTATCATCAGCAAACTTGCTGAGGGAACATTCAGTTCCTTCATCCAGGTCGTTGATGAAAATATTAAACAGCACTGGTCCCAGCACCAACCCCTGAGGGACTCCACTAGTCACAGACCTCCAGCTAGATTCTGCCCCATTGACCACAACTCTCTGCCTTCTTCCTTCCAACCAGTTCTTGATCCACCTCACTACCTGATCATCAAGCCCACACTTCCTTAGTTTATCTATGAGGATGCTGTGGGAGACAGTATCAAATGCCTTACTGAAATCAAGAAAAACCACATCGACCGCGCTACTATCATCCATCCACCTAGTTACTTGCTCATAGAAGGCTATAAGGTTGGTCAAACATGACTTCCCCTTGGTAAAGCCATGTTGGCTGCTCTTAATGACCCCCTCATCCTTGATATGCCTAGAGATGGTGTCAAGAATAAGTTGTTCCATCACCTTTCCAGGGATGGAGGTAAGGCTGACCGGTCTATCATTACCCGGGTCCTCCTTCTTGCCCTTCTTATAGACTGGCGTGACATTTGCCATCCTCCAATCCTCAGGCACCTCACCTGTTTCCCATGACTTACCAAAGATGATGGAGAGTGGCTCAGCAATGACCTCCGCCAGCTCCCTCAGCACCCGCGGGTGTATTCCATCCGGACCAATTGATTTATAGATGTCCAGATTACTTAACTGATACTTAACTCAATCCTCATCCACCAAAGCAAACTCTCCTTTATCCTGACTCCTTCTGCGGCTATAGGAATCTGGGTCCCCCGGGGAGAGTCTGCAGGAGTAAAGAGGCAAAGAAGGCATTCAGCACCTCTGCCTTCTTTATATCCTCTGTTTCCAGGGCACCCACCTCATTCAGCAGTGGGCCTATACTGCTTCTTGTGTTAGTTTTATTTGCTATGTATTTGAAGAAGCCCTTTCTATTGTCCTTGACCCGACTTGCCAGATTAAGTTCCAAAGAGGCCTTAGCTGTCCTAATTTCTTCCTTACATCCTCTAACAGCTGTCCTGTATTCCTCCCAAGTGGCCAGCCCTTCCTTCCATAATCCATAGATTCTCTTTTTCCGTGCGAGTTTGCCCAGCAGTTCCTTGTTTAACCATGCTGGTCTCCTGGCTCCCCTACTTGACTTCCTGCTCATTGGGACACTCTGATCCTGAGCTTTGAAGAAGTGGTCCTTGAATGCTGACCAACTATCTTGAGCCCCTTTACCACCTAGTACCCTTTGCCATGATACTTCCCTTAGCAATTGATTGAAGAGGCCAAAGTTTGCCCTTCGGAAATCCAGAAATGTGGCCTTGCTAGGTATTCTATTCCTCCCACACAAGATCCTAAACTCCACCATCTCATGGTCACTGCAGCCCAGGCTGCCATTGACCATCACTACTTCAACCAGACCCTCCTTGTTGGTGAGTACCAGATCCAGCAGTGCACCTCTCCTAGTTGATTCGTCCACCATTTGCATTAAGAAGTTATCATCAATGCACTGGAGGAACCTCCTAGACTGTGAATGACTGTCTGTGTAAGTCTTCCAGCAAATATCGGGGTAGTTAAAAACCCCCATAAGGACCAAGGTATGTAGTCGTGAGGCTGCTTTCAATTGCCTGTAGAAAGCCTCATCAGCTCCTTCGTCCTGATCAGGAGGTCTATAATAGACCCCCACAACTGTGCCACCCATACCAGCCTGTCCCTTAATTCACGCCCACAGACTTTCCACTTGGTCCTCATCTGCCCCTGGACAGAACTCAATACATTCTAGTCTCTCTCTCACATAAGGAGCAACTCCACCACCTCACTTTGCTGACCTATCTTTCCTAAAAAGGACATAGCCATCCATGACCACATTCCAGTCATGTGAGCTGTCCCACCATGTCTCTGTAATTGCCACCAGGTCATAACCTTTAGACCGCACACAGACTTCTAACTCCTCCTGTTTATTCCCCATGCTGCATGCATTGGTGTACAGGCATTTCAGGGAGCGAGCTGAGCACACTAGTGGCACCCTTGGAAGGCAGGAGGCCTTCTGGTCTTCATTCATACTAGAACATTGCCCCACTAGTTCAAACCCAGCTACAACCCCTTCGCACTTCAAATCTAACCTAGAGCTCTGTGAGTGAGCTCTACTAACTCTTGCCCAGGTATCCTTTTTTCCCTGCAGGACAGGGTTTAAACAACTACCCTTTCTCTCAAATGAAACAATAGATTGAGAGTTCTCCCTAGTCTGCTATTCTTCAAGCCCTAGCATGTTTCTCTTGGGCTTGTCCCCAACAGGCCCAGTTATCTCCCCTTCCCCCTTCCTACCTAGTTTAAAGCCCTGTCAATGAGCCCTGCTAACTCCTGCCTCAGAAACCTTCTCCCCCTCTGGGACTGATGTATCCCACCTGCCACCAGCAAACCAGGTGTCTCATATAGCAGCCTATGATTGAAAAACCCAAACCCCTGCCTTTAGCACCAGTCCCGTAGCCATACATTAATCTGCAGTCTCTTCCTATTTATCTCTTCACCTTTGCTTGTAACAGCTATGGAGGCAAACACCACTTGCGCTCCAAACCCTCTAACCAGCTGCCCCAGGGCCCTGAAGTCTCTCTTCATTGCCCTTGCCCTGCTTGTAATAATTTCATCACTGCCAACCTGAAAAACCAGCAGCGGATAGTAGTCAGAGGGCTGCACCAGATCAGAGAGTTTCCTTCCTCCGGGAGTAGGGGGAGGGAAAGAAGTGGGGGAGTGAGTGAACGAGTTACCTGACTGGGTTTGAACCATGACACATCTCCAATCCGAGCCCCAGGCAGGCAGCAGACTTCCCTGTGGGATGGATCAGGTTGGCAAATGGGCCCTTCTGTTCCCCTCAGAAGGGAGTCACCCGCCGCAATTACTCTTCTTTTCTTCTTCGTTGAGGAAGTTCTAAGGCATGGGGGTGAGTGACAAGCCCTAGGTGACTCACTAGATGGATCTACCCCTTCATCTCCATTTACCTGGCCCTGTAGCTCCAAGACCTCATACCTGTTACTCAAGGGCAACTGGGAGGAAGGAAGGGATTGTGAGGGTTCTCGCTTACCTCTCTGAGGAGGGAACTCCCTCCATACTTCCTTGTCCCTTAAGTTTACTCCTTCTATCTGAAGGGTAATAATAATAATAATTTCTTGGTCAACAGCTCGATATTGCATCTAAATTTATGGTGCATTCTCTGTATGTTGATTTTTTTATTCTTTTATACTCCTAAATGCCATTTTGCCCAGCTCCACATGTGTTTCTTTAACTGCCTGGTGGTGAGCTATTTACACTCTTAGGGTTTCTAGTGCTAGCCAGTTTTTCATCTCTTACAGTCAAGTGCCTACTCCTCTATCTCACATCTTGTTCCCCCCTTCTCATGACATCTGCTATTGCAACAGGCTTGTTTTCCTCTACCGTACATAGGTATATTAGAGTCATAAATACATAATTCACCACATCAAAACTACTTTGTAAATGCTGGTCATTAGACAAATTTCTCTAAGAATTAATATGTGCTTTATTAAAACAGAATTCCCGGTAGATGAAGAAAGGCTCAGACAAATCACACCTGAAAAACCTTGACCTTGAGGCCTTGCAAACTCAGTGAAAAACCTGTGGCTCATTATTAGCAATGGCAATGTCAGCACAGTATTATCGACCTACAAAGCTGCTCTGTGAGGACTTTCTACCTGCAGAAAAGGCCTACTTCCTGCAGATCTGTGGAAGATAAGAAAGAAAGCAAGGTAAATGCACCTTTCCCTCTCTTTTACATTTACAGAAAACTGTCTATAAATTGTGCTTATGCCAAAACCTTTCCAAAGCTTTGAGCTGTTGACCTTTTGCATCTTGCAGCTGCAAAGCTGAATAATTTTGTCCTAAATTGCACACAAGATTGCAATGACACAAAACATTAACTGCTTATGAACCAATTTCATTACTTTTAATAACATTATATCTGTGTTTGTCTGCTCAATGTAATGATGACTTAGTGAAGGAGAATTAATTTCACATATTATCCACATAAGCAATAATGAGAGAAATCAGTTTCTTCTAGAGTCACAGAGAGAAGAATTTGGGTTTGGGCCAATTAATTTCAGGTTGATCACTCACTTTCTGGCTATTGGTGGGACCTTAGGTCTTGATGAAAGATGCAAAATCATGTAAATCCATGAATGAAAATACCTATGGCTGAAGCAAGTCTTCAGGATGTTAGAATAAGGACGAAAAAGCGGTATTTTGAAATTAACTACACAGAAGACTGTTTTTTTTAATGTTGGTTTTCTTAATCTTATACTCTGGTAGGGCTTTGAATAGCTAT
Organism: Pezoporus wallicus; assembly: GCF_028554395.1. Taxonomy (NCBI): domain Eukaryota; kingdom Metazoa; phylum Chordata; class Aves; order Psittaciformes; family Psittacidae; genus Pezoporus; species Pezoporus wallicus. Next base: position 329,391 of record NW_026642717.1, on the reverse strand, counting down.
GAACACACACGTACCTAGCAAACCATGGGGTATTAATATTGGTTGACTGAGAGAAAAGATTGTATAATGCAGCCTATAATTGCTGGGATATTCTGGTCTTATGCATGACAAGAAAAGCAATACACTGGCAGGTATGTAGTAAAGATAATATCAGACTCTTGAGTAAAGGGGCTTCATGTTGTATGTACTCAGACTAAAATGATTAGCAGAATTGAGTGCTTAATGGGAATGAAGCCTGTTTCACCACATCTGTGTTCAAGCGGAACAGATGCAGTGGGCACTGACTGGTTAGCTGAACTAAGTATGGCATACTATAATCATGCTTGCTTCTCATGGAACCAAATCTGTCTGAACACCCAACAATTTAAATACAGGTGTTGCTAGTACCTTAATGAATCAACATATATAATTAGCTCCTTTAAATAAATAAATAAATTACTTAAAAATGACTTCAGGATCAGTGAGCCCTGAAAAATCAGATGAAGGGGACAATCTATTAATTAAATTGAATTGACAGGAAGAATTTATGGGAGAAAAAAACCAACATGGTTGTGATATTTCCATTTTAAAATATCTACAAATCAAACTCCAGGTGTGTCCTGGGTTCAGCAGTAGCAGTCATGTTTCTCCTTCATGGTAGCTGGTGCAGTGCTGTATTTTGAATTCCAGCCTGGGAACAGTGCTGGTGAAGCCGATGTTTTCGGTTGTTGCTAAGTGATGTTTACCCTGACCAAGGACTTTGTGAGGCTCATGCTCTGCCAGGGAGGAGGGGAAGCCATGAGGAAGCAGAGACAGGGCACCTGACCCAGGCTAGCCAGGGAGGTGTTCCGTACCACAGCACGTCATGCCCGGGGGGGGGGGGGGGGTAACTGGGAGTTACCCGGAAGGACAGGAGCTTCCGGGTGGGACTCGTTTCTTGGCTGGTGGTATCGTATTCTCTTCCCTCGTTATTTTCTCTTATCATTGTTGTCGGTGGTGGTAGCGGTGGTGATTTGTGTTGTACATTGGTTGCTGGACTGTTCTTGTTTCAACCCATGGGAGTTGCACCCTTTTGATCCTCCTCCCCATTCCTCCAGGAGCAGGGAAGGGGACAGCCCCGGGGGGGGGGAGGCCTCAATTGCTCTCAGCCCGGCACCACTCACTGGGAGTGAGTGAACAAGTTGCCTGACTGGGTTTAAACCACGACAAGGTGATACAGCACTACTGATCTGTAATAAAATAAATTACTGAAGGATCCAGGACTCATCTTGAAACTTCTTAGTGTCACTGGCTCTACTAAAGGAGAACTTTGGACAAAGGTCATGGGGATGCTTCTATGGAAAAAACAGGAAAGGCATAGAGAACTATACCTGCAGCTGCATAATAAGCTTGTGGGCTCAATTCTGCTTCAATCTAAAGGAACAGGGGCTAGACAGCTGACTTAAGTAGGTGCAAGGTCAAGCTGCAAATCATCTGTGTGGTTCACTTCTCAGTTCAGGGTAAACCCAGAATCTGCCTGAGAGTATTTTTTTCCTCTAAGCAAAAGGACAACTTGCAACCTAAATGCTGAATATTGCCAAGGGGCTGCTGTAGGCTCCAGGAGCTGGCAAAAGCAGGAGTGGAGGAGTGAACTTGTGGAAGAATGAGCAGATTTGTTAAAGCTGTATGAAGCTGTTACTGTTTATTAAATTCAATTTGTCAAAGGTGTAGTATAAATTGCTCTATCAGTTGCTTGTAAATGGCATCATTCTGTATGGGAAAGGGTAAAGAAAGGGCAAAGCAATGTATTTAACTTCCAATAAGCATCTAAAATATGTCATCCTAGAAAGCTGGGACTGACACATTCACAAATACAGAAATGCAAGCTCTGTGCCTTCTGTGACCTTCTCCTTCTTCTTCTTCCTCCCTCCTCACATTTCTGGGACAAATACGAGGTCTGGCCAGACAGGCCTGTGAATCCTTGGCAACATTTACTGGTAAGAAAGAGCTGAAATTGCTATACCAAGTCATCATATCAAACTACTGTGAGCAGCATTGTCAATGGTAAATTGCTATGTCGTAGGACAGCAGGTAGCAGAGGAAGCTCCTAGCAGGAAGAAATGGATCAGAGATACAGTAGCTTACACCCCACCAGAAAGGATTATAAATGAAGCCACAAAGGAACATGAACAATTTCCTGAAATTAGGACAGAGATTTTAGCAGCAAGGAAAAAGGCTTTTTTCAGTGAAATCTCCCCTCCAATGCTAAACGTGTCGGGTGAGAGCCTAAGTTGTGCCTCTAGGAGATGCAGTACAGACCTCAAAGCCAGGAGTCAAGAGAGAGAATAATTACTTTTACATTACCTCTGTATCTTCATAACTCTGGGCTCCTGCTGCTGAGCTGGCCTGAATTTCTGCAGCTCTGTGCTGCAGCCATACATCCAGCACATCCATCCTATTCCAGTCTGGTTCTGTCCCTTTCTTGCCCCCCACTCAACAAGAGCTTGGAAAACTGGTTATACAAATGTGTTATCTACAAGTAAATTCATCTTGACACAGATATATGCTGTGAAAATTCTCATTCTAAATGTTTAGATCTAAGCAAAACAATAAAACAATAAACAAATCAAAAGTCTAAAAGTCACAAAAGACTGAACAGTATTTTAAGTTGTTTTGGGTTTTTTGGTGGCTTTTCTTTTTTTTTTTGACAAGACTGTATTCTGAAGTCCTCATGTAACTATTCCTAGATTAAAAAAAATGAACAAAACTTGGGTAGATGGTATATCTGTTTGCTTGACAAGCTATACCCACGTCAATCACGGTAGGTAGCAAAACCCTAGATCTGAGATGTTTTTTTTAGGAAAGCTTCAAACCTGTATTGTAGTTTGTCTTATGACTGTCTCAGATAAATGTAATGCTATTATTTTTGCAAATTGGTAGTAGAGTGATACCTCTCTGTGTATAGGTATTTTTTTAATTAGAAAAAAACACAAAACCCAACAAAAAACCACCACAAAATCTCCTGGCATTAAGGAAACATTTTTCTGCCTTACAACCTTATTCAGAAATTAACATTTTATGTGTAGACATCATTTTTCACATTTTCCAAGTGTCTCGACTCCCATCCCTGCTGTCCTGTTTAATCAATAGAGCTACAAAACCAGCTATCTCTCACTTCATGGTTATCTTTCATTGTACAGTACATAATGCTGCTAGTCCCGCTGATAACAAAGAGCGCACAGAGGGAATGTGGCATGGCATGTTTGTTATCTTCCACTCAACTAAACATACCTCTCTTTCTCTCTTGGCTCTTATCTATGCAAAAATGCCGAAAACAAGTTACTCCTAGTGTTAACACTACACATACCCGTTGGGACTGAGATTTTTTGCCTATCTAAAGGCTGTGGTTTGCCTGCACTGCAAAGCCTGTCAATTTGATACATCCCCTCGTCAACCTTTAAGAAGGCAGTGCAAAGCGGTACCATCAGCCGCCAGCCCTTACACAGATGGCGGAAATACTCTGGATACACTGAGAGTGTAAGGCAGGGAGGTTGACCCAAAAGCTGTTCATGTTTGACCTCAGACCTGCAAAAAAAGAAAGTAATCTAGTTCTATTCTTTTTCATTTCCTACAAAACATGAAAGCTGATAAGCTTTGGTCTCTCTCAGGGCAATAAGAAAACAGTTAAATTGAGCCTTCAGTTTGGTTAGAGAACAATCAAGTAGTTTCCCTTCTCGCAGGTCTGCCACTCACAAAGGGTGAAAGCACCTTGCTCAGAGAAAGAGACCATTTTCATGTTTCCGCTGACGTAAAACACCCTGATGGATGTGGATCCAGTCACTCAGATCTTGAGAATTTTAACCAAGACATATTTTGCTGGTGCCTCCAACATATGAGGGAGAATCTGATGCTCTGCAGTTAAACAGAATGATGACCATGTATTCAGATAAAATTTGAGAGATGCTAGCAATTTTTCCTTTTGCTCTTATTGCTGTGTGCTGGTTGATACTTGAAAAAAAAGCTTAAACAAATGATTAGTGTTCTCCACAGTATCTTCCTGTTTGCTTTATTTTGACAGAAAAGACTAGAATGTGACAAAATCTTTGTTAATTGAGACTGGTTTGAAGGAAAACACCCTGTGCATCTGTATATCTATATACCATACCCATCTTTAGAAGTGTGCATGGAAATCATGTTACGTGTTTTGCAGCATGACTTTTATAGGAAGCACGAAATCTTTGTAAATATGTAAACAGAATTATAGTTTTGCTTCAGATTATTTGATGTCACTCAAATCATCTCCAAAGCAGTTATGCTTGTGTTGGAATCACTTCAAAATTTGTAATTTCCATCAGTATTCTGAACTTTCAGATAAGAGATGATCCTACAGTGTGGTTTATGTCTTGCTTGATAGCATGACCTTTGGCAATGTGTCTTAACAATGGAATTCAAAGCTTTGCATAGTATTTATGATGTGTTCATAACCCTATTACTTCAAGCTCTAGGCAAACACTACATATCTTTATTCCAATTTTTAAATAAATTTAGTTCAAGTGTGTTGATATAATGCTTGAGTCTGCTTTCTGCAAATATTCACGAAATGAGCAGGACTAGTGTGAAAAACTTGAGATAAGCAAATTTACTGTCTAATAATCAAATATATTTTTGAAGCTGGTGTTGGATTTTGTGCTGGATTCTACATTTTGGAGGTCCTTTATGTACTCTGCTGATTAGCTAAAAAAAAATAAAAATAAAATACAATCCAAAACCAACATAATATTACTTGATACACTTAGGCAGCCAACACAAATATCTGAACACTCATAGTGAACTGAGCATCTGTGAAGTAAACTAACTCTCAAAAATGTTTTTTTTTCATATGATTACCCTTGGTAAAACTACCCACTGCAGTTTTAATTTGATTTTTAATTAATTTAACATTAATTATTTTTTATTGTGATTTAAACCTTATTCTACAGGAGTAGATAAATTAGCTATCAAAAAATTAAATGTTATAATACAGGTAACTTAAGTGTCAGTCACTTATAATTGTCATTTTTCCAAGAGGAAACCTCTGTGTATAGTTGAATGTGACAGTGTCAAACGTAAGTCATTAAGTTCAAAATTTTCTCTACTGTATTTGCCTGACGGGAAGAAGTGTGTGTGTGTATCTCTATGTTTGTGAATAAGTAAGCAAAGATATGTATATTTTAAAATTATTGTGAAATTAAAGACTCATTATCAAATTCATTTATAAAGTGTGCAAATTCTCTTAAAACTAGAATTTTACCAAAAATTATAAGAAAACATTTGGCAGTGCATTTATCAAAGTCCCTTTTGAAAGTATGCACTTAGATAGTATAAAGCCTGAATAATTTCATTAATATGTGTTCCATTCATCTCTTTCTCAATCATTTACACATAAGAATATTTTTATAAACTAAACCAAAAAAAGAAAAAAAAGTAAAGTAAAAAAGTGGATATGTATAAATATCTTGGAGACAGATTTTAGCTGATGAAAATAGTTTCAGTTCCCTAATCTCTAAATGAAAGCAAAGTATATTAGCCAAATGATGTAATTCTGGACTTGAATACTATATGTATTAGCTATGGTGAATCCTAGTGTTTATTACAGAGATCATCCCAAATGAGTACCAACAAAACCTTTATATCACATATGAATTTAAGCTATGTTACAAGGTTAACATTAAAAAGTATTTCAGAAATGGTTCAGGAGGTTTTATGTTTTTTTTTTTTTTTTTAATTGATGCTGTTATTGCAGTTCCTTCTATATTAAAGCCAAATTAACTTGCTATTATGAGACAACTACACAGGCCTCAGAATGTACTGATACGTTCTGAACCTCTAAATGATTTTAAGCAACTTGTTTATAAATCACTGTGTTCCACCCTTGAGGTCTACTGTATGCCAGTATATCCAAGCTAGAAACATTTGCTAGTTCATATAGAAAAAGCTTCTTACAAGCTCTGCTCCCCTGGAAGAAACATGCTTCCGCCTTCTTGAGGATAAGGAGAACCTCAAACCTCTCCCTGCTGCAGAAGTATCGCCCATCTTTCTCTTATCATAATGTAATTTGGAGAGGGATTTGTACATTTTGTGGTGAACAAAAAATATCCTTTAGTTTTGTTTCAGTTTCCTTGGGTTTTATTCTTTTTTTTTTTTTTTTTTGTGGAAAAACTTTAAAAAATAACAGATGCTTCAGAGCTGCTCAGGGGTTAAGAGAGCTAGAAAGAATCCTGACAGAGATAGATTAGTAGGCAGAATGCAGGTGAGGCAGTCAAAGGTGCATGATAAATGTAATTTGTCACATGGATCTGCAATTTACCACATAAATGTCAACTCCACCTTCGTGCAAGTTTCTCACCTAATGTGGTAAACCCTTCTCTTGTATTTTCATAACAAATGTGACTAGTTAATACTGCATCTCATGACTAAGTAATTATAGTATTTTTCCCTTGATTAGTGACCAGAAGAAAGCAAAGACAATCTTAGGAGCTTTAAATTAGGGAGAGATTAATTGAACTGGAAGAAAGACTTGACTTGGATTTTTACTTTCCATGGAAGTGTTTTAAACATAAAGAGTGGACCCATAAATGGACTTGTGATGTATTATGGTGTGTGGCACTGCAATGTGGGCAAGTTATGAGGCCCCTTAAGGGAATGAATCCAGATAATGCTGATAAAACTTGTGAAAGTGTGCGTCATGGGTGCCAGAGGAGGCTTTCTGCTGTGACCTTTGGTGAAAACCTATGATGTCAAATTGCACATGGTGCCTCTGTGGTTGATCTGGTAGGCTTTAGGTACCTGAAAAATGCCATACATTCTGTGATACTTTGGGGGAAGTTAGTACCAGTCATGGCATCACCACCTCCAGCTGTTTTTAAAAACTAAAACATGTTGAAGAAAACAGTAAAAATATAATCCCTTAAGTACGTATTACTTAAAGGTAAGACAAAAGATGTATAAAATACTGGTTAGCTATGTACTAAATGTTAGATGGACAAGGCTACCTTGCTGCAACTTGGAGTTAAATATCTAAAGGTAGGCAGTATCAACTCTTCATTTATAATCTCAGCAATTACTGCTAGCCTTGACTTGTGGCACATGGAGCTCAATCAGTACATGGGCTAATTGAGTCTTGCTGAAAGTGCCTTACTTAGAATCACAGAATCATGGAATGGTTTGTCATGGAAGGGACTTTTAAAGGTCATCTAATCCAATCCCTCAGCTTGCCCAGTGCACTCCCTAAATAACAGCCTACCTGCTGTTTGAGAAACCAGGCACTTGAAAATTAGGCACCTGAAAAATCTGTCCTGGACTGTCTGATTAGTTCTGAAAATAAATAAAGGAGAAAGCATCACCACTGGAGACTAAGCAGGAGGCAGATGGACCTCAGGTGTCCTCTTCTTTGGGTCATGCCTGAAAAAGTAGGTCCAAAGCATATCTATCTCTCTCGTCTTCACCTTCTTATCACTCCTGCTCTCTACATTGTGGCAGTACAGAGTTGCTGGTAACTTAAAGTGTTTTGAATTTTCCTCTACTGTCTGAGGAGATATTGAAGAAACAAGTCTTCCATGTCTGAAACTGACACCATGGAAGAGCAAGAAGGTAAGGTGAAAATAAAGAAAGTGCAAGGAGGCAAGAGACTCTTACAAAGAGAAATGGAGGAAAAAGAGAAGGTTGTGATGACAAAGCACAAATGAGAAGAAGAGTGCCCAGGTATGGAATTATTAAAAACAAAACAAACAAACAAAAAAACCCCACAAAAATAAAAAATAAAAAAAAACAAAACAGAACTGAAAGTCACATTAGAATAATAATACCAATGTAGTTTAGCTTTGGGGTTAACATTTGTAAAATTCACACTTTGGGGAAAATGTGTTTTCAAAGGTAACATAATTATTTCACAACCTCGAGAACTATTGTGTTTTCTGTACTGGCAATACATACCTGTGGTTCATGACAGTACAGATAGTACTTTTGTTTATATTTATATGCAAATAGTGTTATTTATAATAGTACTTAATACTAATATTGCCATCTCAGTTCAAGCTTATTGTCTAATTTTCCTCCAGTTTCACTTTTTGCATTAAAAGGATGTTAATGCATTTCACCATGAACTGTGGCATATTAATAATGTCATGCTCCCATAGCAATACCTATCTATGGATTTCAAAAGACTTTGCAAACTGTGAAGCAGATGCATTCCTCAATCTGTTATAAATCATAAGCCATGGAATACAACAAAAAAAAAATCCCTTTCAGGGATTTGCTTGTATCAAGAAACAAATTAGTAAAAGAATAAGCTAGGTTTGTACTTAGAGCTATCTTTTTTTGGCTGCTGTTGGTATTGTTCAATGAAGATCATGTAGTGGAAATATTTTCTTTGTTGAATCCATGATTGCAGAATGGAAGAAACAATCCAAACACTTAGACATACCTCAATCACACTTTTCCCAGCATGGTTTTGTTATTCTGGAGCTAAGCAGAGGGAAAAAAGTGTATTCAATGAATGGAAAAGAGCCACACAGGGAAGACTGACTTCTTTACTGTGAATGGTCAACAGTCATAAACAGACATTAGCCTGCACAGACCACCACTGCTACCAAAGGACATCCTTGAAGTCATGAAATAACTGGTGACAGAGGCGGTAGCAAACTGGGCTTCAAGAGACATTAAAGTGTTTTATAGAAAGATGAATGCTTCAAAGGAGGGAAATTCTTTTCCAAAATTTCTTTTTGCCTGGTACCTGGGTCACTGTGGTAGGAATGCTATACATAAATTCCAAACCCTTCAGTCTGAGAAGGGACAAAGAGCTGAAATCTGCCACCTCTCCTCAAGGGCATCCTGCCAGCCTTTTGGGTGAAAAGAAATGACCACCTCTGACTGAGACAGATATGAAATAATTTGGTGACTATTTCTGAGAGAGGGTCCATGTGATACTGGCACAAGAACACAGACACAGCTACTTTCTGGCAAAGCATTTCCAATATTTTTAGGATAAGGCTCTTGCCTGCAGACGCTGACATCTTAGAAACGTTTTTGGGGCAGTGGCTGGAGCAGAGGTGCTGCCCAAATGAGCATTTTCCTCATGGAGCCTGATCTGAAGGAAGCTATGGTTTTCAGAGGTGCTGTGAGACCACCTCTCAGCTCACTGTTTATAAGAGCTCTCACAGGAAGATGCCTTTTTTCTGCATTTTATAGGGACTTAGTCATAAGTCTCTAGATAAGCACTAGTATCAAAACCAGGCACATTTGGCAATACACAACACACAAACCCAGAGCTACTCCAGTGATGTGGAGTACATCAATGTAGAAAATTGAGTCAGTAATAGATTTTAGGTACATCCAGATTTGGATGGCAGCCAAGTGAGGGTTTTAAGGATGACATTTTGGAGTATAAAGGTCTAAACTCCTTTTTCCTATAAATCCGACTCCCAACTGGTTGTCTCCTCTGACCCGAACTGTATCAAATTGCCCAGCCTCACAGCTTAGGCTTCTGATGGCAAAGTACCAATGGCTGTTGTAATGCACTAATTCTTTTGTACACCTAGCCCTAGATGCCTAATCTTCAGCAGTAATTTTTAACAATCTTGGCTCAAGATCTGAAGGATACATTAGCCTTTTCTGACATACAGGTGCTTTAAGTCTAATTTCTCTGAATATTACCATCAAAGCTTCATTTTATATTGTTTCTCCTTGCTGTTTAAACAGTCATCCTGGGCCACTCAATGTTTAGTTTTATCGGTGATAAGAATTAATGGGGAAGATGAATATGAAGAGAAGGATTTTCTTTGGGGTGGCTAGTAAGATTTACCTGTTAGTAAAGCTAACAAAAAGGTTTGAAAGAAAATTCTACTTGAAGGGTCTTAGAATCAGATTTTGAGAGAGTTTTATGTGTTTTCAGTTTATATATGTGAATCTATACAACTAGGCTTGTGCACGCCTTACTTTGACAAGTTATTGCTTTCCTGGTATTTTTCATTAAGCTTGATGCCAAAAGCTCCTGAGTTGCAGATTAGTGGAGGCTGGGAGAGTAACCTAAGCAAGCATCTTTATGTGCTTGCCCTCATCTTACACTTTTTATGAAGCACTTAGGGAATTGGGTACTCCTGGAGACAGAATACTAAATTAGCCTGACCTTGTCTCTGACCAGGTACAGCTGTTCTCACGCTCCTTAAAAATGCTGACATTTAGCATTTGAAAGTCATTTTTATATAAGGCAGTATTACACTATTTCCTTGTATAAATGTTAGATCAATATTAAAGTCATTCCATGCATGATGTAATGGAAATGCATGGAATGACTTTGCATGGAAATTGCAGAATGTTACATAGAAAAGCCTGCAGCCTCCAGGTGGTACTGGAAAATCAGGGGAAGCTACCTATATTTTCACATGGACAGTTCACAACACCATACCTTTTAAAAGACTCGTGCCTTAGGAATAAGTCTTCAAGTAATTTGGTGTGGCCTACTAGAAAACCAGAATCAGAACGAATGTAAGGAGAAGGAGGGAAGCAGATTGAAGAGACTGCATGAGAGCAGTCCTCTTGCACTTCCCACATACTACTGACTTGTTTTTATCTCCATGATGACCACTTGCTGTTGGATAAAAATATGGCAAAACCCTAATATTTTGAGGTTCTCATTAATTTATAAAGAAACATTTAGAACATTTTTTGTAGGAGGCAGTGGCCTTAAAGTTAGATGTACGCACTGACAACATATGGTGAACTGTGACTTTGTGAACTAGCTTTGCTTCTTTCAACATGGAGTGACATATATGAAGAGAATGTGTATTTTAGGAATGGATAGAAATACCTATTTTTTATTTCACTTATTCAAACAAAATTTCAGTATGTAATGCACTATGAAAAAGGTCACCTAATTATAAGTTTTCCATTAATTCACCTGATTCCTGCCTGTACATGCACAAGCCATTCATCAAGTGGTATAGCCTATTAATATACCTCAGCTTTAACATCTGTATGCACAGGTTCAGCAATAATGTTCTGCATCTACTTTTATATTTATTGAGAATATATTTTATTATTAGATTCAAACCGACACCCAGAATAAAGCCACCCACTGACTGTTTCTTAGGTCTTTCAGACATTTATGCAGATGTTGAACTTTATATATTTGAAATAGCTGTTGACATTTTTTCCACCTATTCTTTTAATGAGAAATGGCCTTTGAAAAAATAAATAAAATGAGCACAGAAAGTCTGTAATATTTTCAAAATGTAAATAAATACAGTATCTGAAAAAGAACATTATTATATTTACTTGTATTTGGTTTGTGTAGCAAGGTGTTGTAGTCAGGGGGGCTACAGGGGTGGCTTGTATGAGAAGCTGCTAAAAGCTTCCCCTGTGTCCACTAGAGTCAATGCCAGCTGGCTCCAAGATACACCTGCCACTGGCCAATGCCAAGCCCATCAGTGGTGGTGGTAGTACCTCTGGGATCACATAGTTAAGAAGGGGAAAAAAATGGTGCAACAGCAACTGCAGCTGGAGAGAGGAGTGAGGTTATGTGACAGAATCAGCTCTGCAGAGACCAAGGTCAGTGACAGACGGGAGAAGGTCCTTCAGGTGCCAGGGCAGATTCCCCTTCAGTCCATGGTGCAGACCATAAAACTCATTTCCCCAAGCTGAGTCTGTTTTGCCTATGATGACAATTCCTAAGTGATCTCCCTGTCTTTATCTCAACACAGGAGCCTTCTGGTATCTCTCCTTTTGTTTTCTCTCCCCTGTCCAGTTGAGGAGGGGCAGTCACAGAGCACTTTGGTGGGCATCTGGTGTCCAGCCAGGATAAACCCAGTGCATCACTTTTATCTTCTTCTTTCCACTTTTTTCTCACCTCTCATTTTACTATTTCAGACTGGGCCACCACTGTATCGGTTCTGTTTGGTTTGCTCTTCATTGATCTGGGATTTTAGGAATACAGAAGTCTCATGGTGGGAAATTGACAGCCTTCAGCCTGGTGTAACTGATCTGGAGTGCAGCTTCAGAATGACAAGGGACATCAAGCTCTGCAGCAGTGGCTGTTGCTGCTTATGCAGTAACAGCATTGCCTCTCAGTTTCTATCCCTGCCTGCCAGGTGGGGCAATCTCCTTCTTAGGGTAACTCTGACAGCAGGGTGCAAGGCTTTCCGAGGCATCACTAATTTCTCTGATGTTCTTAGAGGGCTTTTATAATAAGACTTCCCTAGACAAATAAGAGATCTGAGTAAGAACTATATTCCCGTGTAACATCCATATCAAAAGCCTTAAGACTGCATGAACGTGAGAAGATCTGCAGGTTGTCAGGGACTGAAAATGCTGTTAAGCACCATCACAAATCACATCAGGATATGACTGGAGTTGGGAACCAAGAACAACAGTGGCTTTATGAGTCTCCTGGCTGATGCCTAGGGGTTGAGTTCCTGCTGGGATCGAGACACTTTTCATGAGGTGCAGTGGTCGAGAGCACTTTTGACTACAGATGGCAAGCCCACCTCAGAAAGAAGTGGGAATGCACAACATTGTGGCCTGCTCTGCCTTGCTCAGCTTTTATGAAAGCTAGGAAAAGCTTTTCTGTAACTATGTTGAAATGACAGGATTTGTATCTCCAAGTCATCTTTGCTCTATTTGTCAGAACTGGAAGATTCTGGCTTCTGGGATAGAAAAACTGTTTGAGAGGCTAGATGAACACACACTCCCTGTGCTAGTGCCTCTGCCCCATGGCCATAAACACATCTGCCTTCTCTGACTGCAGCAAGCAGGCCTCTTTCCCATGAAACAAGCTCATTGTCTCCCTTCAGGACAGAGAAACCCTATCTCTTGTGGTTGTCCTCTCTTTTCACTGCCATCTTGAAGATCTGCAAGCTAACATGGAAGGAAAGGTTGATTTTCCAAGTCCTGGGCAAGTTAAGCCTCAAAAGACCTACTAGCTCCCTGAACAAAGCTTCCATTTGATGGACACAGTGCTGCCTTAGTGCTGGAAGCTTTCTCTCCCCTGCAAAATTAATCTTTTTATTCTCCTTCACCCCACAGAAATGCAGCTTCTGTTGGAAATGTTATTTTCATGTTGCTTACAATGGACCTTGTCCACACTTCTCTGCTAGCTGTGATGGGGCACAACGACAGAGTGGAGACAAACTGAAGTTTTAAAGGTCTCAAAAGTCCTTAGATTGGCAGCCCCAAATTTGTATTTAAACATGGGGGAGATGAAAATACAGGCTACCTAAGGCAGCAGCCAAGACTTTTCATAGAAGCAAGTAGCTCCTGATTACTTAGCAAAACCAGGCACAGCATGCAAATAGTCAAGCAGCAGCAAACACAGTAGTATGAACACAAAATAATGCCACTGACAACATAACACTGAAAGCATAATTTGAATCTTCTTGCAAAGACAAGATGAGGTCTTGAAACTCTTGGAGTGCTTCTGTGGGACTTCTGTTACCAGTAAGTAGCATCATATACCATGTCATTGCTGGTGGTTCATGCATCCCTGCACATAAGTAGTAGGAGTGTCTGATCCTACGTCACTCTTTTGCTGCCAGGTTAGAGCATTTCTCCAACACTAGGTGCACACAGCCAAAAAGCTGTTCGTGCCCAAGCCTGTAACCAGCAGCTATATCACAACCTTGTGTCCAGGCCCAGACATCTCCCAAAGCTGCCTTCCTTTTCAGATCCCTTTTGCTGACTTTATACATAAACCTTGATTCAGTTCAAGGCTGAGAGGATTTATTCCTTGTTGCAAGAGAGCTAGAATGGAGCCCAAAATCACTTGCATAGACAAGTTGTGCAGCTGGGGCAGGGAGACAGCAGAGATGCTATTGACAGACTTGGCTGAACTGTTAAACCTCTGTTAACATCAGATATGTCCTTTAATTTTGGGTGGATTTGATATGAAGCCCACTTTATTATAATTTCACTGAGTAACTGGAATTTGTAAAATGGAGTCTAGCTTAGCAGTCTGTGAAAAATCGATCTGCGGTGATGAGGATTGGGTTTCTTATTCCTGTTTACTGTTAGCTGGAAATACACAAAATGTCTGATGGCACTCACTGCAATGATGGCAATTGTTTGCAGAGGCACAATAGGAGTTCAAGATTACCCATATTCGTTTCACAGCAAAAAAAGAGATTTGTTTGGGGGCCTGCAGGACATCCTTCAGGTGTTAGGTATGTCTGCCTGGAAGCTTCGTTCTTTTTCTATCTCTTTCGGTCTAATAAAAGATTTTAGATCTCCTCGAACCTTTGACTCTCATTTATCCTTAGATCATAATTACAAAAAATTATTTCTACAGAGGCAAAAATGAAGGACTTTAAAATGCCTTAAAAAAGAAAAAGGAATTCAGGAAGGGCTATTTTTAACACGTTAGGCACAGATTTTTTCCACTAGAGACAATTAATCTGTAACTTTTCCCACAAAATAAATGTCCAGAATTAACCCCCCTCCCACCAAAAATAGGAAGCTTGTAAGAGATGGAAAAAGTCACAAGACTAAATGATTGGTACTTCACATTAAATGTCTTTTTCATAAACCAGCAAGCAGCGTTATCTACTTCATGTCAGTTGTTACTACATCAAAGTACTCAAAGCAGAGTACAATTATACTGAGAAAAAGAAATACACTTTTTCTCCTTATGAAAAGAAAGTTGGCAAAAAGAGGGGGGTAAAAAAAAGAATCTCCCGTGAAGACAGATCATGATGAGATGTATGATTTTTTTTTTTGTTCTGGAGAGGGGATGAGAGAAAGAGAATAGAAGAGAGGAAACAGAAAAGGCAGCCCCAGGATAACAAGCTTTGTGCGAAGCAGAAAATCATACCCTTTGAGGGTCATTTTCTTTGAGTTGCTGCCTCAGGGAGATGGGAGGCAGAGATTAAACATTGGAGGGAAAGTCCAATGTTTGCTTGTGAAACATTGCTGTGCCCTGAAATGCTCTGGCAATAGAGAGTCATCTCGGTTTTCCCGGAGCTGTGCAGATGCCAGCCTTACAGTTTGCACAGAATTTTGGAACCGTGCCCTTTTCCTTGCACCCACCGGACCGAGATCGAAGGGGAGTCGCGCCACCGGTACGCTTCTATGCGGCCGTATGCAGCTGCTGAGCGCAGGGGCAGCTCCGTGGTGTCTGCCCGTGGGGAAAACAGCTTCTCCGAAGTGATGTGTGTGTCCAGCCGCCCTGCCCCGGGGTGGCCTGAGCCCTCGGCGCAGCCTGCCCGCCCGGAGCGGAGCGGGGCTCCAGAGGGATGACCACTGCTTCCCCGCTAGGGGGAGCCTCCGCCCCGCGCTGCTGCTCGGCTCCTTAGGTCTGCCAGAGAAGGGCTTTCGGCAGTCTACCCAAAAGGCACAGAAACCCGAAGGCATTTGAAGTACGTGGTGCAGGAAGGTCACCGGATGCTTATTTCTATTACTGTTTAATTTAGATGTTGCAATGATCCCCGTTTATTATGCTTAAGACAGACAGAGAGACCACTGCATACATAGGATGCTCCCTCATGCAGCTGATACCAGTATATTGTTTTTTAAATCAGGATGCACTTAAGTTATGGCAAGATCCTAAAATAAATAAACAAATAAATAGACAAACAAACAAGTAAACAGATAGATAGATAGATAGATAGATAGATAGATAGATGATAGAAAAAATGCACGGAGGTTGAACTATTGAGCTGCTGGGCATGAGGGGCACTGCTTCAAAGTGTACATACAGGAATTGAAGAAAAATGCTGCAGCTCTCTCGCCAGGTTAAACTGCCCCTATGTTGTATAAGTGGAACTCTGTAAGTTGTATATCCTTGATGTGGAACCGGGGGAAGAAAAAAAAAAGAAAGAAAAATGTAGACGGAAGGCAACTGCAGATGCAGGTTTAAATAATCAGGCTGGAGCTCATGCTTAAGTCGAAGTTGGTAGGTCAGACCAAGCCCTTTGGCTCACTCTGAATGGGTTAGCTGGCAGTTGCTGAAAACCCTGCCCAACAGTTTCATTTCCATGGCCTTTCTGGAAGAGGCGCTTTCTTTGCTTAGCACAAGAGTTCTTCTCCCCAGCGTGTTCTGAGTCAGGAGTGACAGGACCGGCTGGACAATGATGATTGTGTAGCATAGTAGCCTTTTAGGTTTCAACCTTTTCTTCTTCATGAGGTCAAAGATAAACCTCTTAGATGCTTTGAGAAGCCTGACCCCTGTCTCTGGAAATAACTGAAGAGTCCAGCCTGGATCAAAGAAACCTTTCCTTCAAAAACATTGTCAAAACTGAGATTTTTTAAAAAGCTTTTGGCTCTGATGAAAGCTGAATGATGAAATCTGTGTGTATTTGATGGGAAGTGTTCCAGCCAGCTCTAATAAGAAGCACTACTCAGTATTTTAATGACAACCTTCAATATCAAAACTCTATTTTGGCTCCTTT
Organism: Pezoporus wallicus; assembly: GCF_028554395.1. NCBI lineage: Eukaryota > Metazoa > Chordata > Aves > Psittaciformes > Psittacidae > Pezoporus > Pezoporus wallicus. The sequence goes on along the minus strand of NW_026642717.1, from coordinate 313,021 downwards.
ATGTTCCTATCACTGTACTACCTGGGCAATCTCCCAGTCTTTAATGTATTTTTACCTCACAGTATACCTGGAAAATGCTATTGTCCTGACTTTACAGATGAGAAATGGAAGCACAGGAAGGTGAGGCAACTTACTGAAGATAGTACAGTCAAGTTTGCAATGGAGAAAAAAAAAAAAATCACTTGTCCAAAGTTATAAGCTAGTGTTGTGAGTTGGAATGCCTGGCCCTATTTTTCTCTTATATGACCCTAATCTTCTCATTCTCAAGTTATGCAAAACTTGAGAATATGCATAACTTGACAGATCATTTGTTGCATACATCAGAACTCATGTATGCGAGAGATCATTTGTAGGTGAAGTTCATAGGATGCTCTGTTAGCATTTGGTTTGTCATGAAAAAGTTGCTTCTTACTTACATAAAACCCCCCAAAAACCAAACCTAAAAAAAAGCCTATTAGAAAAAAGCCTTTTATTGTCTTATTTCTTTCTTTCTGCTCCCTATTTCTGCTCTGTATTTCTCGGGCTTGCACACTGCAGATGCTACCTGTAAACTCCCATCTTGATTTTCTGTGAAGCTTTTAACAAGTGGGAAAGTCTCTCCAAAATGGATGAAAATGAAAGACACTGCAGACAATATTTGGTTCGCTAAAGAAAAACGTCAGGTTTTTAGAGGCAACAGAAACTATACCTAACTAGAAAAGAAGATCATATTTGTTTATGGTGCTTGAAATCCATGAATACCTAATTTGGTACATTTTCCTGAGATGCCAGACCAGTAGTCTTTTATAAATGAGGGTGCTAATATTTTCCACTAGTCCTCATGAGGTTCAAACGCAGTGACTAGATTTCAAAGGGAGAAAGATAAATGCTATTTTCTGATGAGAAACAGAGACTGTAATTCAGAAGAAATTGAGAATACAGGAAAAAAACTGCAGCAGCCAAGTGCTAATTCTCAGCTATGATTTAATTTTGAAATGAAATGTACAAATTATGATGTGGTGTAATGTATGCTCCTATATTCTTTTTTTTTTATATATATAAACTCCTCTGTAATTTTTAAGTTGAATTAATGAATTTTCCACTTTCTTATTTATTCTTATTATTTATGTGGTAGGTTTTGAAGGTGGTAAAGTGTAGGTTTTGAAGGTGGTAGAGTATTGCTTTTGGTACTCGCTGAAGTCCTCAAATATATCTGATTGGGACTGACCTGTTGTGGTTACAAAATCATGGACTGCCATCGTCTAATCTGAGCCTGATAGGATGGGATACAACCTGCAAGGCAATTTCTTACGGACAGTAGTATGGAAGGGTCCAAAAATAAGCCCAGCTGTGAGCTGTTTTATGGTCTATGGAGATCAGTGTACCCAGGTTTGAGCTGGGCTGGAGACCTCCTGAGGTCCCTTCCAGACTGAGTTTTCCCATGACCCTGTGATGATCTGCTGAAAATTCTTTGAGGACTTCCATCCTTTTTCTTCTTATCCAGGGCCCAAACTTCTGCTGGCTTTGTGGAGGCATGGAGGGTGCCAGGAGATCATGTATGTTACTTATGTAAAAAAGATATACACTGGAGTTGTCTATATACTGCTGGAAACATAGTTCATCTCTTCCCATCTCTTCCCACAGGTTCAGATAAAGTTTGAATAGTTTGAAGGAAAGGATTCTGCTGAGGGTTTTTGGAAATAGAGCTATGACTTCTGCAGAGAAGGCCTTGAGAAACAGAACACTTCTCTTTAGCTGTGGGGAGAAACCATACCTTTTACATGTTAGTACTATGCTAGTGTGAGGCTTTGAGCTTACACAAGCACATGCTAGTTTAGGCATATGAAATCATGATTCGTGTTAAATGCAGATATAAATTCTATATCTACTTTTATTACTGGAAATATTTGCCTCTTCCTTTTTCTTAAACCTTGGGAATATTTTATTTTAATTTAAGTATCTGATGGTAGTGAGGAAGCTGAAACTAATTCGTAGCCTAAGAACATCCTTCATCACTTCTCGCTTCTTGTCAGAAAAACAATTCACTGCCACTAGAAGCTTTCACAAAGAATTTCCCTGCAGGCCTAAGTTTCTACCACCTTGGAACATCGAAATGCCAAACTCACAGTCTGTAGAGGGAAGTTTCTTCCCAGAGAACATGAAAGTCATCTTGAAGTAGTTGGTTGTTTGGTGGGTTTTTGTTGTTTGTTTGTTGTTTTTATTTTTTTAAATATGTATGTATAGTATATGTATCTTTCTCCTTGCTTCTCCTTTCTGCTGCGATTGCCTCTAAAAAGGTTTTGGTGCACTTCCTTGTTCTGTGTATGGCAGCTGCAATGTGTGTATGGCTCAGCTGGGGGTAACTGTAGCTAAGTAATGTTTGAAAATATTTCTGTCAATAAAGCTTACTGTCCTTCTGCATCTTATTCATGTGTCTGCACAACTTTGGTGCATGAGATTTTATTCATGAGTATATTTGAAAGCAGGAGTATCAGGAAAACCAAGGAAATTTTTACAGAAATGTTTGTATAAAAATGTTCTCTCATGATAATCTTAGAAATGGTCTTTCTATTTTGTTGGTGTAATGTTCACTGAACATAGATGGAGATTTTGAAAATCATTTCAGTGCAGGAAAATGGGATTCTTCCTAGGTCAGCCAGTTCTGGAACAGAAATAGTCCTGTGTGATTCACAGGGGCAGTCATAATGAGTACCCCTCATAAATAATGAGTGCTCATTCACCAGTTTGTGGATAAACCCCAGGCTAAAATGTAGTCATGCATTCATTAAACAGTACAAAAATATCACAGCATATCTACAGATAATTTACTACTACGCTTTTCAGATAATGAATTTGTAAAAATTAATTTGATTAGCTTTGAATTGTGGGCTAAGTATCTATCATTAAAACTTCACTGTTTCATTTTATTGTGGGTTATTTTTTTATATTGCCATCAACATTGTCTATAATCCATTGTTTAGCCAGATCAATTATCTGCTATCATTGATCCATTACCTAACCAGCTGACTCCCATTCTCTGAACCACAGATTATTTAGCTGTGAGTTCCTCTTAAAGAAAAATCTGATCAATAAATTGCAAAGTTGAGCTATAATCCTTTAACATAAATTGTGATAGAAGCTCTATCTGCAGAAAAACTTTTTACCAAATTCTTCTTTTAGAAATACTTGTGGCTGTGCGTCAGTAGAAGTATGAAAACTCTTATCAAATGGCAGTCCAAATTCCAGAGATCTTAGGCCTAGAAACAGTCAGACCCAAATTTTTCCTTGAAATTAATTTTTAAAATTGAATGCTAAGTGTTTTTTAATGAAAAATGTCTGTTTCGGATAAAAGAAAAATATATTCATAAAATACAAGATGTTCCAAATTACAGTATTAAATCTATAGGTTAAAATTATTTTTGTGGAAAATGCGATTTTCAGATTCCTTAAAAAATTTATGTGAAAACTAGAAAAAAAAAAAGAACAGAAAAAGAAGACTGTTTTCTCTGGGAAAGGAAAAGATTTTTTTTTCCCCTCTATTAAGTTTCTTTAAGGAGTGTAGGGTTACTTCAAGTCCTCATTTTGCAGAGACTCTTGCTGCTTTTGTAGGTTCCCCTTCAATGGGAAAGTGCTGTGTTCTTCTAGAAAGCTTTTGAAAATTTCTCAAGATTTCCTGGTAGCTTTACTGTTTGGTACAAAACACTTTAGAACTGCAGCTGTGAAACAAACAATCAAAAATGTGTGGCAGGATGAGGAGGAAACTCTAGTTTCTAGTTTAAAAATGAAATAACTTCACAGTTCCCTGCCTAAATATTTTGCTAGGATGATGCAGTGCCCCTAAAGTTACATTTCACTGTTTACCTAGAGTCTCAGAAAGCATGTAAGTGTATGGCACTGTAAGGTTATCTGCCTGCTTTCTACAACCCGCTATCATTTTGTAGCTTCATAATCAAAGTTTAATGTTGCAATAATGCCAGAATGCAGTGTGACAACTACAAATGACTCCCTGACTGTGACACTTGCTGCTGAAAGGGGTGCGTTGGGAAGGACTACTAAATCCAAAAGATTTTCTGGCAGTCATCGAGGGCATGTCTTCCATGGGGAGCAACTGATTAATTCCCAGGATCTATGTGTCACTGTGCCTGTGGTATTCATGAGCGGGTTTGCAGAGGGGATTTAAAAAGCGGAGGGTGGTCCGCCGTGAGAATGCAGGCAAGGAGAAGGCCTTGCCTTCTCTCACGTAACTGTCATGGCCTTGGTCTAATGTGACATTTTGCCTTCCCATGCAAAAGCCAGGCAGCCGTGTTAATCAGAGGGACCTTGGGAACCAGCACTTCCCACGTTTTTAAGTCTCCTGGGTCTTTATCTGCTTCTGAAGCTCCACTCTTCCCTCCCTCCCAGGCAAAATGAAAGAAGACAATGTCTGGTCCTCTTGAGAGGGAGGGAAAGGGGTAGGAGAAGCATTGATAGCTCCCTGCCAAGTTGAAGAGATGGCCAGGGCCCCAGGCCTTAGTTCCCAGGCAGAAGGGGGAGTGAAACATGCTCTCACACATGACACTCTTGCAGAGGGATGGGTGAAGGATTGCTGAGAGGCCAGACCCTTCCTACAAGACAAGAGGGTCATGAACCCAACATGACTCTCACAGAAAAAGTATTAAAAACAAGCTGGGAAAAAGGCTTCCTAGCATTTGGCTTGCAGAACAGAAAATAGCATTATTGCTGGAGCAGGAGCAAGTATGAAATCCCAGAAAACACTCATAAACACAACATATTTTTATTAGAGGTTTTAGTTTCCAGTAAAGCTCCCATGACCCAGGTCTCCACTGCCATGTGACAGTCTAAATGCTGTTGAAGACAGGAGTGTCATTTGAACAGAATAGATCAAGTAGATAAATACCCACCGATACTGTCTAATGAATGTTCAACTGCATTTGATATAACGTGCAATATATTCTTCAGACTTGCTGCACATCTCACTTGAAACCAGAGGTGCCTGTGCTACATAGCATGTGTTCGGGCACAGATTTTCTGCAGAGTTCCAGTGTTGTTTCCCAACTGTGGCTGTGAATAAAATTCCACAAAACACAAAGCACCTGAGAGAACAGGGCAGTATCATGGTACCCATTTTATGGAAAACTGAGGCATAAGCTTGGGAAGGAATTTGGCCTAGATAAGGTGGAAAGTGAGAGACAGAAACATGAATAATGCTGCAGACCCCTGAGTTTTATTCTACTCCTTCTGTTAAAACAGCTTCAGATGAAAACTGCTTGACTAAAAAAGTGGTAAGTTTTAGCACCTGGATACTAAAATTAGGATGTTTTTCTGCTGCATGTTTTTTTTTTAAGGTAAAAAGAAAATATTTGATTGAAATTGAAAAAAGATTATTCGCTCAGCTGGGAGACCAGAGACCTTACACAGGCATCTCTATTTATTATGTTACTTTACATGCCACCTACCTTGTGGGTAGTTTGCTTCTCCCCTCCTACCTGGTGAATTCTATCAGGAAGGTGAAATATGGAGTCAGGGCTCAAACATGTGTACTAGGCTGCGCCAGACCTAGGCTGAATATGTTTTCATTCAACAAAGAGAATTTTTTTGAAGCAAAGGGAGGTGGGAAAGCTGCTCAGCTCCAAGCTGAATCAGGTCAGGTGTGTAGTGGTCTAGATTTAGTAGGTTAGGTAAAATCTTGGCAATTTCAGTGTCCCTGCACCCACAGTAACAAATGATTGGCAATTCCTACAGAACGAAAGAAAACAGAAACAAACTCCTGCAATGTTATTTTAGATCGTGTGGGTGTTTCCAGTGTATCTTATTGTGCTAGGTGAGTTTCTGGTGAGCCTGAGCCGGATGTCAGCTGTCTGACTTTCATTGAAGTTCTTGGTTATAATGTCAAAATTATCTCTTCTGTAGATAGGCTGAGAGGGAGAGATTACTCATAGGCACAGCACTGCACTGGGTAACGCCTGCTTTCATCACCAGCTAGGATCTCTGCACGAGAATGGGCTAGGCTGTGCCGGCTGAGTGCCACAAGCACAGCATCAGGGGGTTCTGCATCATGCTGTTACATGATGGATATGAGGTCAACAAGCAGTGGTGGGATTTCTTACATCATGCTGATTCCTGGAATCAATGACAATGACAAAACCCCTATTGACTTCAAGAGAGACAAATTCAGACCATAAGTCAGGGTCACAAAAAGGCTTGTGACAGAGCTGGAACAGAAATTTCAGATTTCTTTTATTACCATAATAAGATAATCCATCATCTTTCTTTCTCTTATGAACTGAAGCTCCTCCCCTTCCAACCATTACCCCGAAGTATTTAGGGCAGTTAGAATCATAGAATCATAGAATCGTTAGGGTTGGAAAGGACCTTAAGATCATCTAGTTCCAACCCCCTGCCGTGGGCAGGGACACCCTACGCTAAATCATATCACCCAAGGCCTTGTCCAACCTGGCCTTGAACGCTGCCAGGGATGGAGCATTCACAACCTCCCTGGGCAACCTATTCCAGTGCCTCACCACACTAACAGGAAAGAATTTCCTTCTTATATCCGACCTAAACTTCCCCTGTTTAAGTTTTAACCCGTTAGCCCTTGTCCTGTTACTACAGTCTCTAATGAAGAGTCTCTCTCCAGCATCCCTATAGGCCCCGTTCAGATACTGGAAGGCTGCTATGGTCCTTTCTTATTTATGGTCCCAATTTACCTGAGTAGTTTGAATACTTGCCGATTTCCCAGGAAAATTTTCTAATTTCAAGTGATCCACATATAAACTGCAACTACAACAAGGACTTTCTAGAGAACGGGGAAGGTAGGAGGAGATAAGGTTGTTCATTTCTGTAAAACAACAAAGTAAAATCATAGTTTTTATTGAACTTCATTTTCAGCCCTTACCTTTCTATGGCCTCTGCCTTCTTACTTCTATAAACAGGATCATTATTGCCCTAAACCCTTAAATTGTCCTTTTAAATGGAGCTGCTTTACTATCCAGCCTGCACAGCATTCTAATCAAATCCAGTTTGTAAACATCCCTGGGGCACTCGGAGGACAAATGAAATATGTTTGGAAATACATTACAACATATTATTTTCTTTAGCTGGATGGAAACTTTGGATTGTGTCCTGAGAATAACTTATTTGACAGTCTGAGAAGTCTTTTCACCACAGACAGTGATGTGTTGAGCATCAGCCTAGAGTGTACTTTGGTTGCATGAGGCTTTATTTCCTAAACGTCTTAGAATATAAAAGCAGGTTAGATTGTATGTGAAACAAATGCATTTTTCACGTGGGCATATCGGACGTGTCCACTGGTGTGAAACTGTGGTTTGATGTGATCATGCTTTTACAGGGCAGTTCTGATAGTCTGTTGACTAATGACAGGCTAAAGGGACTGGTGTCAGCCAGGGCTGTAGCTGTTTAGCTCTGAAAGTGTGAGGTTCCCATTTCAGAAGAACGATTCTGAAACTTGCAGAAAATGTTCCACCCCATGAGAGGCTGTGGGAAGAGAGCTAAATCATGAGGCTGCAAAGACAATAACCTCCTGTTTTCTCCAGTGAGCCACCATCCCTTGTGTGCACTGCAGATTTTTTTACAGATAGCAGTAAACTTACATTCTCTTAAAACATCCAAACTGCATCACGGTTGTTTAGGCACTGTACTTGGACCACATCAGGAATTTTCTTATTAAACAACTTGTCACTAGAAAAATGCTGATTCTTTGATACAAAGTGTTTTGCAAAAGAATATCAATGCTGTGAACCACTGCCAAGACACAGAAAGCCTTTAATAGAAATTCACCTGCTGGGCAGATTCCTTGTTACTTCATCTGCTGTACTGCTAAGAGAAGAAGACCCATAAAGAAAACTATTATCCCGAGTGTTCATTCTTACTGCTTTGAGATACTCTCACTGGAAGGCAGAATTAGCCGGAAGGGCACATATAGAGTAGCAAGCATATTTTTTAGCCTAACATTTTAAAATCTGACAGTGGATAACAGTTTAATATGCATTAGAGTAAACAGTTTTCAGTGACGGATAAAACACACTAGTGAAAAATGCCATCTGTAAAGTATTAGCTAAATGTATTGCTAAATTAAACTCTAATGTTTCCCAACATGTACCTAATGATATGGCACCAATGAAGACTTTCGTCCAACTCCCTGACTCTGAATGATTTCTGGAAATTTTGTTGCTATGTTTGTCCAAGTTTATTACTTTTCTGTCTTTCTCCATATGAAGATTTCCTTATTTGATTTCAATCTTGGGATGGCTAAGAGTGTGACAGTTCTCTCCAGTAAGGATATTTGTTGTTCACATGCTTCTGGGTGAGAACCTGAAGTACTATATTTATTTACTCTTCAAAAACCCTAAATATCCTGAACCTGAACATTTTGACTGTTCACAGTTGAAATTAGTGTATTGTCCCATACACATAGCTTAACCTTTAAGGCTCTGCCATGATTTGGACCTGTCAAACTGATTAAGCAATTGCTTTTAAACTTGGAATTACACTGTAAATAATTTGCTGTTTAATAAAATAAAATAAGATGTTTGTGTTTTCAAGACTGTGTTTGTCTTTTTTTCTGTTTCTACCCAAGACACATACCTGTCCTTAGTTAAGAATACGTGCTTCAGCTGTCACATAGAGTCAACTTACAGTGCCCTGGCTGCTCTGGAAAAAACAACAGTAATTCAACTAGGGACTGAGCATCCCTGAAACATGAGAGCGCAGATGTCTCCTGTTATCAGCTTATCAAGCACAGAGAAATCTATTGTCCTCACTAATTTATCCAGGTTTGTATTGCAGGAGGTGTATTTGCAGTGACAAAGTTAACCCTTTCTAAGGGTTTCTCTGCTCATTTCTAACATACCTCCACAGAAAAAAGCACAAGAATTTATATTTTCCATGTTTTTCTTTAATCAAAATTTTACAAGGGGCATTTATCAGCTAATGATGATACTGTCCCTTTTATTGTAGAAACATTCACAATGTGTTGGGACTTTAATGTACTTGAAAAAAGGTACATGGTAATAGTGAGTCTCAGGAAAGTGATAAAACCTCTGAAAGACCTATCTAGAACAATGCAAGGAAATCTCAGTGGTGGTTGTGGCTCTCTATGCACATTGCCTCTTCTTCCCTCAGTCTGTTCCTGTTCCCCTTCCCTTGCACCTTTGTTGACAGTTGCCTGACACTGCAGCAATTTCGTTTAGAGAACTAAATGGGTAGAAAACTGTTTGTGGTCTTGGCAGGTAGGGCTTCATGGCTTTCACGTCGGTGGGGTGGGCAAGTGAGAGCCAAAGCAGGTACGAGGGGCAGGGCAGGAACATGTGGCAGAAGGAGGGAATAGGTAGAAAAGATTTATCATGATTTATTTACAGATATTTGGGAAGATACACCTGGCTTGTGTTCTGCTCTTGTTGACCTCTTTCCTGTGGTCCACTTGGCACTGCGCTACCACTAATATGTGGGACAGCTACCAGGTTTTCCAGGATACTCCATGATCCCTTTTTCACCCACTGAGTCTTGATGTCTGTACATTGTTTAGCCAACAAAGTCACATAATTCCTCAGGAAAGATGATAGTGGTGCTCAGCATCAGTTCAACTAATTCATATCAACCCCGACAAGCTGCTGACTCTTGAGCTGCATCTGAGAAAGATGGTTGTCAAGAAGAGCCTACAGAACCTGTTCTTTTGGCACCAAGTTTTATTTCAGTCCCTCAACTTTGTCTATACTAGGTAACTAAACAGGACTATGGTGCAGACCCAAACACTACCACACAGTTTTCCAGACTGTAAGTTTTATTTCAGTCCCCCAACTTTGTCTATACTAGGTAACTAAACAGGATTATGGTGCAGACCCAAACAATATCACACAGTTTTCCAGACTGTTAAATTTCTTCCATGTTCTTGGTGTAGTTTTGTCCTCAGCCAGATGGTACTATCTTAGGAAATGCCTGTTTACAGCTGAAGGTCAGCATAGGCTACACACCAGCACTCCCCATGTGTGATGAGGATGAGCCTGATGTGTTTCTGAGGGCGATGAATGTAAGCTGCACCATGCAGCTGCATGGTGCAGCTGCATCATTCTAATGACTACAGAAGGGGACAAACATGGCCAGTTTTAATCACAGGTGTAACCTCTCTTTCCTGGGGACAAGAAAGCAATGTGTCCATGAAGATGTCCTGACTGGCACAGATGAAATGAGCTCACTGCTCCCGGGAAGCACCTGAGCTGTCGCACATGTGCAGGTTGATATCTCCATTGGTGTCCACTGCTGCTGGCTCTGTGGCAGGAAGGGGTTACAGCACACAGCCCTCCTCCACCTCTGTGATGAGTGATATGCCTTGCTAATAGCACTTTCTCCTGCCATCATTTTAAATGGATTTTTTTTTTTTTTTTCCTCTTTTGTATGTTTAATGTAAAGTCCAAAGATTTTTCATGGTGATGACTGACAGATGACTAAGCAGTTTAGATCTCTGTACTAGAAATCTCCAACCTTCTTCAATTGCTTAATACTATGACAAGATTATATGAACCCTTTTCTGTCTATAGGCTTATTTATGCCAATAAAATTAATACAACTGGTCTTGGAAGCCTGCTTAAATACCAAGAAGTATGACTATTTTATAGGTATATTCTATTTTTTTTTTTTAAATACTGTAATGTAATTTTCCATGTCCTTCCAAATGTTTATATTTCTGAGTTGACTTAAAAAATGGAAACACTTTTTTTTGACATTTTTGCAAAAAAATTTCCTTGGGTGTTTCTGGTAGAAAATTAATGGACATGCTTTTTTTCCCCAGTACTAATATATACTTGCTGCAACAATACTGACTTGCAATTCAATATACATTACTCCAAGTTATTCTGCATTGTTTTGCTACAAAATTCCTGTAAAGGAAAAAGCATTATTTTTAATTGGTTCATTTATCAGAGCTAGTGGAAGAAAATTTAACAAAGCACCTTGTGGACCCACATCTCAATATTACTTACTTTCCTTACCTTTGATTATGCAGTATCAAGTAAGAAAGACTTCATTGCATGCGTACAAAAACAAAACTGTGAAAGGTCCATAATGTGTATGGCAGAAAGAGGACAAAGAAGCTGTTTTTGTTCTTTAGGAATGCAGTCCATACTCTGTCATCTGTTCTCTGGATGAATATGCAAGTACATTTTTTTATTGGAGAATTCCTTTTTTTTTTCTTTTATTGGTGTTATTTATGAAGATTCAGACTGGCTAAAATCACCAGAATGGTCTAAAGGTGGTCCAAGGCCAAGTCCCATACTTCATTGTGCAGTTAATTATTGTGGCTTCCTATAAAAGTCATATTCAGTCATCAGATCCTCTCTCTAAAGGATTAGAGATGCGCCTCAAAATTCTCTTTTGATGTTGAAAAGGAAAAGAGCAATTTTATTTTTTGGTTTTGGGGTAGATTTTGTTGAAAATTGCCCGCATCAGAATTTTAGGGTTCTTGATGCCCTACAAGACCTAGGTAAGGTAACTTTTATATGTGATTTATAAGCTTGCATTGATTGGGACCCCTGCTTATTACTGAGCAAGATGGATATTTACCTTTCAAAATTCTGATTTGCGGGATGTACTCAGGTCTTTCCTCAGATGAGTAAAGCAGAGTCTGTGACAAATATGCAAGACATTTCTTGTGCAATAACACTGTAGGTGTCACAGCAGCAGCACTGTATATTTACTTGGTTAATAATTGGGTTAATATACATTTTGTCTAATCTCACATAATCCAGTTGTCTTCACCAGTCCTGTGAACTTCTCCAGTCCAGAGCATGGAGGGTTGAGTACTCTGCCTCTACTCTCACATGGTTATCATATCCTGGAAAAATATTCATTACAACCTTAAAGACTTTGGGAGATAAACATAGTAGATGATGAGGACAAGTTCTGAAAAGAACTTTCATAGAATATACATGTATGTCTAAGTATTAACTGACCATCTCATCTTTTTCGAGCCGTAACCCTATCCTAAGATAGGTCTAGCCATGTGCATCTGAAGATATCATCCAGAAGCATTCTTTTCTTGACAGAGCTAAATCATTCCATGTCCACCTTAGTCCTCACATCTAGGGAGACTCTGCCTACATGAAATTCTTGAGATGATGGTCACAGAAGAGGATGTTAAAAAAACTCCTCCAGCTAATGCTACTACTCTCTTTTAAAAACATAAAGGAGTTATTTTGTTTCTTTGCAATGAACACATAGCTAAGCCACTGTCAATAGAAATGCAAATTCAGGTTTAATTCCATCCCATTCCTTAAATGTATAATCCCACATCTCAAAGTATCTCTCAGTAAAATAAGCCTGGAGAAAGTAAATGTGTTGGCAGCCACCGTCTGTACTGTGTTGAAAAGAGGCAGAAAATATCTGAAGGCTCAATTTCGAAGAAGCATATGGGTTAAGGCACTCACCTAAAATAATCTGCTCCCTGTATTAAGCACTGCCTGTATCAGTGTTTGGATAAATTATATGAAGTGCAATTTGCATCAGCTGGACCAAAATAGAGAAAAGAACTAACTACCCAGTTCCCGGACAGGTACAGGGACTGCATGATTGTTAGACAAAGTGGGGCTAGATCCTGCCATCACCTTCTCTGACTAATGGTTCAGAAAGGATCATAATTAAAAGAATGGATCTAGACACTGGCCTGGAGGAAAGAGTTCAGAACCTTAATCTCAACAATTTCCTCCTGAAAGTTTGAGGCCTGGAATGGAAGATCATAACCTTTTCCATGTCCTTTGTTTAAGGCTGATTGTGTGTGAATGGGTCTTAGCACATTGGGTCTTTATATCCTTTACTGGTTCTCCAGTGTTGAACAGTTTTGGGGTTTTATTTCCATACAAGTGACCCAGAAAGCAGGGTTAAATTTTGACACACATTCTTGTGTGTCCATGGAACATGTATGTATTTTTTCCTCCCTCCTTTCCAGGCTGCCATAGATTTAAACATGTCACTCCACTAAGTTTCACAATGAAAGGCTGATGTGAGAGATTTCTGGAAAGGACAGAGATGTGTAAGTGCTTGTTTGTGCTTCTGCCTGCGAAAGGCACTAAGGGCACTGGCAGCTGGTACATGGTAAGTGATGGGGAAGTGAATTGCATGTAGACGTTAAAGGTAAGGTACGGAATCAACCGGATTGCTGTTTTGATGCCATTTTAGCATGATCATAAGGATGAGGGAGAAACACTTCACTTGGGGTTTGATTTTTTTTACCTGGAAGACAGAGCCACAGATTCTCTGTTTTAGAGAAAGGTAATTGTCTACTAGAAGCTGACATGAAGAAAAAGAGGGCATGCTTTGGTACATTTGAGGGTGGTTCTGGCAGTTAAATCCTCATATATTATAGCAAGTTTTCCTTGTGTACTTGGAGGCTAATACAGGCAAAATGGCCTCCAGGGATCCTCTTCTATTCCCTGTAACAAAATAATCTATCCATAAGAATCTGATTTCCCCAAGGAGATTTCATACCATTAACTTTACTGCTTTAAACATTTCCAAAAAAAGCTTCTGGTTCCAGTGTATGTCCTTTTTACATATAACAAAGTATGGACTGTGTCATATACAGGCAATTTGGTTCTCCCTTTGTCCCCATTTGGGGACCCACCAAACAAGGGTCTATTCTCTGATTCTTTCCACTTTCTCAGGCGTTCAGTGAAACACGGATATCTATTCAAGCAGGCATCAGCAAATATTTTTTTTTCTCTGTCAGGCATAGGTCAGTAATCTTTTACTTTTTTTTTTGTTTTTATTGACCTGTATTTTTTCTAGTAGTGGGAGATTTATTTTTCTCAGAAAAGTGCCTCAAATACATGTGGATATTATGCCTTAGCTGATATTTGTCAACCAATTAAATATGATATCAGCCGTGAATTGTATTCAATTGTTGCCATCTTAATGGACACCAACAGTGCTTTTAAGTAAGATTAGACTTAACATGAAGCTATGAAAACTTCAGATGTTTAGAAAATATGACCCTCTTTCTTGTAGGTTTAGTTTTTAGCTGGAGATGGCTGAATAAAGATAAAGCATCACAAAAGAGTAACTCAGCTGAATGAAGGCAGGACAGTGTTGAATAACTGTGCATTTCTATTGCTGTTGTTATTTAAAGAAATAGAAACAACACAGAAGCAGATTAGCAACCATGCTTAATAGTATTGCTTTTTTATTTGAGAGTTTTGGGACACTGATTTTACAATGTTACAGAAACCTGTAGACCGTGTACAGTAGCCTTAAGGCCAAGTGGTTATAAGTGGCAAAGTGGGTTTGATTTTACTTGTTATAATATATAGATGTAAATATGAAAAATGCCTCTCTTCGCTAATACAGTTTTCTTGAACAGGATGTGTTTTCTTAAAAAATACTTCCATGTAATATATAAGAATGTGATAAAGACTAACATCTCTCCTCTGTAAAAGGTAAGGATGATCATGTTTCCAGTACAATTTATTATTTTGCACTTTCAAAAAGGGAAAACAGGGCTTTCAAAAGGACTTGCCATTGTCCCAGTCTCACTGAAACCAGTATGATTTTTAGTGATGATGTAAAGATAAATCCTAAGTTAGGTAAATGCTGAGTAGTTTAGATTTTCTTATTTCATACCTTTTCTCTGTGTAGCAGATATATTAATTAAACATATGGATAATTCCTCTACATGTTCTGCATCCTTTCAAAAAGACAGTGAAAATGAGAAAACAAATTTTAACCCAAAAACTAGTTTTCATGCAGCCAATTAAATTAAGATCAACAGCTAAAAAGGAAGGGAAACCAGGAAATAGTGGCAATATTCTCAAAGATCACCAGGAGAATTTCCCCCAGGCTTTTCACGCGTGGTGTTTGTGGCGTGAGATCATACTTCCTTCCACAGAAGCCCAATGCATATTCTTTGAACTGTGAGGAATAGGAGCATTTGGTCCCTATTGATTATCTGTACCATGAACGCAGTCAGAAAACCTGAATGTGAAACATTTCGTCAGGTTACTTAATCTATGTAGCTCCAGACGCAGGGCTCTTCTCTTTGGTCAGGCCTGCCCTATAGAGCAGGAAGGGACAATTGTATACATAATCCCTAGGTTTTTTAATGAGAGAAACACATCTGAGAAGCTAAAAGAAAACAGTGGTGATTGCCAACATATTCACCTATCTGGATTATGGAGATGGCAGAACTAGAGTGCATGTAGATGTGTAGAGCTTTTGCGGACACTTTTGGGTTATTTTTAGTTAAATAAGTTGAAATTCTGCCTGTTTTCAATAAGAATAAGAGCTGTCCTGCTGCAAAACAGATTCTGCATTTGATTTCCTTCACTGTTTCATTTGCTAGTCTTCATTTGCGTGTGAGTTCATGTGACAGCACTGGAGCTAAGGACAAAAGAATGAGAGTATATACCCAGGAGAATGAAGACTCAGAGGAAGTCTCCCTTAAAAAAAAATAAATAAAAAATCTGGACTTGTAGAAATTATGCAGTTTCTTCTGTTTACAATGTTTACAATGTGAAGCCTGTAAGCTTTTCCCATCAGGAGGACAACTCTTGAGAAACTTCATCTAAGTGAAATGTGATTTATCAAAAAATTTTGTATTTCAAAAGAGGATTGGTCTCTAAAGAAAGCTCCTCGGGGATTCCAGAGTAGTGTCATTTAACTGGACACATCCATACCTTCCTCGTGCCTCTTAAAGTTTTCACTGATCCCAGGTAAGTCAGTTTTCCAGCCTCTTGGTAAACTTAGACACCTTGAAAATGACAGTATTTTTTATTGACTATTCCCTGCTATTCCCCTCTCCTGTGTAGACCCCAACAATGCCTTGGTGCTGATGTGACAATGAATAGACCTCTAGAAAAAAATTATCTATTCTTATTGACTGGGCCCCCCACAGCCAAAGTGCATACACCTTACATTTAATTATAGTGGAATTTCTTTTTTGCTTTAACTAGATTAATACCTTGTGATTGATTAATAGTTTTTAGCAGTAGAATAAGGTGACCATATGTCTGGTTTTCTTCTTAATCATCACTGTTGTCTCCTTTTCCATTTTTTAGTGCAGTTTTAATTCAGCTGAATTTGCTTTTTTCCTATTTGGTACCGATAGACTGCTTTCAGTGTGCTGACTGTAAAATTTCTTTTGGAAAGCTGCCTGGTTTCTCTCTAGAGCCTGATGTAAGGTCTTCAAAGTAAGATTAAGAGTTCATTTATTTATTTATAAACAGTGTCTTCAGGAAGGTGAGATGGGTCTTTTGTTTCATAGACCCAAAATTTCAAGTTCAGGTCTTCTAAAGATGCAGGTTTATGGCATCTTTTATTCAACAGAAACAGAATTTTCCCATTAGTTCTAGAAGGATCATCTGCCAGAATGCAAGAATAACCAAAGCTGCTGTCATTGATGTTTTTCATTGCTGGTCTTCTTAATTGATTACTGCTTTTGTATCTCACAAAGAAATGCAGAATAATCTGGAAAAGTGAGGATGATCTGTGGATTATCCATCATCACAAGGGTTGGAAGTGCAGTGGAAAAATACTCTGGAGCAATCATAAGAAATACTTCCTGATTAAATATTGCTGCCTACCATTCATCTACAGTCAAACTCAAGAAATGCATCTTGTGAAAGTCTTCAAATGTTTGATCTCAGTCTCATTATAGTTAATAAAAGCTTTTCCTGATACAAAATAGGACAGATGGTTGAATTTGTGTTAGTTTGAGGTAGTTCAATTCTCCAAAATGAAGCTGATGAAGGTTTTCAAGGTCATCACTAGTTATCGGGCATTTAGCTTTTCCATTTAGAAGACTTAGAATTGTCTGTCAATGTAAATAAGTGATGCCTTGATGTCTCTCTGAGGCAGGAAAAAAATATTCCTCGGGGAGAGTGCCTGAAGGATGACACATATTTGAAGGCATGACTGGGCAGAATTCAGTTGCTGGTATTTCAGCAACTGCATTTAGACATATGACAATGATCAGCAGTCAGAAATAAAATTTTAATCTCCTCACTCCTAGTTATATCTTGGTTGAAACACCAACACTTGTGTGATGTTTTTATTATCTCCTTCCTTTTTTGTAGAATACAAAGTACACAGTGTTACAAATACAGTCCAGTTTAAGAGATTAAACCAAATAATTTTAGCTTTAAGTTACCAATACATTTATTTACATTCATCTCCACTATAATGAAAAGACTGTATGGTACAGGAAAAGATTGCCATAATGGAGAGGTTTATGTGTTTTAAAGCAGCCCTGTGAATCTTTTTGAATTGCTGGAGAAAATGAAATACACAGCTAAAATATGGGCCTAATTCAGCAGGTGCAGAAATGAGTGGGTATGCTGGCAACACACTCCTGACCAGAGACCTAGTTCTGCCTAAGGAAACCATAACACTAAATTAAAAAAAAAGTTTGGAAATGCTACTGAGAATTGCAAGGAAGAAACACAGAAAATAGCATATTAAAAGTGAAGCTAGAAGCACTGCAACCTCATCGGATTTATTTGCAAATGTAAGGTGGAAAATAAATATCTACTGAGGATGGAGAGAGCATTTCAGAGCTCCAAAAATGTCTTCTCAGTGAACTGTTTTCGTATTTTTTTTTTTTTAAAGAAGATGATGACTTGTTGAAAGTATATTTAAAAAAAAAACAACCAAACAACAACAACAAAAAAACAACCCCAAACCCAAACAAATACAAATGCTATATCAGTGGAGAAGCATTTAAAAGATCAAAATATCACATTTCCTTTTGGCAGCTCTGCAAGGTGTCTGGCTCCCAATTTCCTTATCAAATCAGATCAAATTTAAACAACCAAACTCAAATGGAAAAATTTTGAAGTAGTTGAAAAGAAAAACCTTTGGATCCCAAACCCCACATTTGACTCACAAAAATACATGCAGTTTTGAGTTTTCAGACTAAATTTGACTAAAATATTTGTAACACCTTGAAGATTCTGAGAAGTGGAAAAAAAAATTATTACAATATTTTCAGTCTGGCTTAAAACAACACTATGTGGGCTATTTGTGCTGAATATATGTTACTTTAATCCTAGGTGACAAAATGAAATTGTTTGTTACATTTGTTTTATTTAGACTGTAATTTTCAAAAAAGTGATAAAGACTAGGCTATAAAACTTGAATAGAAGTATATGTTTTACACCAAGTGTTATTGAGTTTCAAAAAAGTAATGATATCTTTATTTATTGTAATTTTTGAGGGAGAATGAAAGATTTTACAATTATTTTGACCATCACACTTAAATTAAATGAGAATGCATGCATTTTCTGTAAAACAGATGGAGGTACTATAATATAGTTTCAGTTTTGTCTGTGTTAATTCATCTTTAGAAGTCTGAATCTCTACCTCATTACCTAACATGAATAAATTCATGCCACACAAGGTTCAGCTAAGAGAAACAATAAAGAAGTAAATTCACAAACTAAAGCAACAATGAAATTATCATCTGAAGAAAAAAACTTACAAGATTCACCATGTTCACCATGTCTAAAGATACAGGAATAATTGGTTATATGGATCACTGCTCCTGCTGTGATGTATCAAAAATCACTGGGTCAGTCTCATACACACAAATCCCTGGAGTGAGCGTGACTAGGAGAACAATTGCCTTCCTGAAAAAAAAAAAAACCAACAAGAAACAAAAAACCAAAATCCCTGAGAACATTTGTCTCCATCCATTGGCAGATTCCTAAATAATGTCATGTCTTCAAAACATGTGGATTAAAATTTTCATTTTAGACTACATTCAAATATAGTGATACCTTATAAAATCTCTGCACTTAACTCTAGCAACATAGGTCACAGTTATGGTAGATACTAAAAATAGAAAACATTATAAATACATAAAGAGGGTAAGAAACATTGCAAGTGGGTGGGACTGACCTTGGAGATGATTGTCCTTTCTTTTAATTTCACTGATGCCAGGAACTTCCTAATTTAGGCATGAGCCTACTGGGTGTACACGAATGTACTGGAATTAGAAGGAGAAATCCAGACTTGGTCTTCTTAACTTTGATGATAAATGATGATGATGTAAATATGAACTGGCATCCCAAGCCTGCTGGAATGTGTCTGAATTTGCATGTGGGAATATGCTGTTTTAGTTCCTAAAGAAAACTGGAGCTGCGAATGACCATTCAAGTGTTGTTCATCATCAGTGCACAATATAGACAAATATTCCTTCTTTCACCCTTCTATCTTACAGGGCGTGTTTAAAACCATTGGCTGACAGAGGACTCTTCAGTCTTCTAAAATTACAAGATTTGCATTGGGAATGCTTAAATGTAATTTGCTCTCACAAATCTCAGGTCTGTTAGAAACTCAAGTTGAAAAGATGGTTCCATGTGCCTGCAAATAGAAAAGAAAATAGCTCGGAACAGGCAAAAGAGGTTAGTTTTCACTAAAAGTGAGGGCAAAGGGCTCACTCCATTTCACAACTCTCCCATGAACTGGAAGAAACAGTTTTTGTTTGTAAGTAATGTGAGAAACGAGGCTGAGTGCTGTTTTATAATAGCCATTTAGTCAAAGCTTCAGAAGGTAGTCAAATCATTAATACTCATGATTATTTGAAAGATTAGTGACTGACTCATTAGTAAATTATGGTGCACTTGTGTGAGTTTGTGTTGGACTTTTCTTACCAGAGGAGTAGAACAGCATTATAAATAATAGCTGAGACTGATTTACATTTTTGTTACACTCTGCCTGTGTCCCAGTGGGAACCCATTCTAGTGGGTATGTAATGTAAAAATATCAATCAGCTAAACACAATTTAACAATGTTCGTTCAAGGCTCCATAAAGATCTATAGATTCAAAAGTTCATGGAAGGGTTAAGATGTAAATTACATACCTGCTGGCAATTTTAGCATAAATTAAAAAATAGTTGTAAAAGGCTTGTGATGCGGGGTGGGGGGGAGATGGTGTACAGAGGAGCCTAAAGCATTTTCTTTAGTATCTGTTTGTACTTCGTTTTATTTTGTGTAAAAGACTGAAAGTATTGGGTACCATCTCAGGGGCAGTAAAGACGGGCAGTAAAAGCCATTGTAGTATTTAAAACCTGACAATTACTTCAACAAGTAAGTTTTGTTTGTTTTTGTTTTTGTTTTTTTTTTTTGGTTGGTTGTGATAAACAAGGGAGCAATGAAAGAGGCTGAAGAGATAGAAAGTAAGAGCTAAAATGAATGATCAGTCAAGTCTGCCAAAACTTTATGCAGTCTGTTTTTCTTTTGCTGCTGATATTTATGTTCCAATTCAGAAATAAAGGGGACTCATCCCCCTCTCTCTCTCCCCACTCCCAAGCTAAAGCAGAACATACAGATTGTTATATTGCCCTGCGTTTAACAGCTGCACAGAAAACCCAAGTTGATTTTTATGATATATCATTAATTTTAATGTAGAAAACATCTATCTCTCTAGCAGTATAGTGACCCCTTATTTTCCCCATTCACTCAGGTCTGTGTCAGCTATTTCATATGAAGGTAAGGATGCATTTAAAATCCATTGCTATCATGCACAGATACCTGAGGTACTACAGGAGTCCCCTGTTCTCATAAGGTGGGCACACTAGCATGTCATATACTAATGTGGTTTTAGAGAGGATTTGCTGCTTTTTAGTTCCACAATCATATGTTTTTCGGATTTACATTCAGCTCTTGTACACACTTTCTGCAGAAGCACTACATAATTTAGTGTAGGGAAGAAAACACAAGGCTAGCTCTACATACGGTAAAAATCTAGTCTGTGTATGTTATTTTATCCCTGCCTAGAAGAGGATAGGGAGGCATAGGGGATGAGATAGGAACATGATTATGTCTTGCCATTCATTTTCTAACCATGAATATGTTCTTTCCTTATAACCCCTGTAAAAGAGCATTATCATTAGATGGTAAGTGAACAGACATCTCTAAAAATGTAACACTTTAACAAATTGTTTAGCAGTGACTGCATGCAGCCATCAGGCGACGAGGGTGACAGAATTTCAATACTGTGAATGTGAAAGTATTAAAATAATCTGAGGATTGACTGGAACAGAAAAGCCTGATTAAATTTTCGTGATAGCTTCTGAGGCAGAAAAGAAACCAGACATCTCTTCATCTATATTTATCACTGAAACCTCTGTTCATTCTTTCTGGCTACTGTAATAGGGGGATATTGTCTTCTCTTGGGAACTGAGAGGCTCAGCCTGAAAGATATTGTCCCTTCTCTGCTATGGAGTCTGAATTTCTGTTTTTAAGAGGGAATGCTCAAAGTGTTTGCAACCTTTGCCCAAACTAAAAACAAACCTACTAACTCTTACCCCCCCCCCCCCCCCACCTTTGCAGGGATTAGAAGAACCGAAATACCATAAAAGAGTCAATTTTTAACATTCTGAAGTTCAGGCCAAACAGTGTTAAGGGATATCAAGGGATGTCTAAACCTGATTCCTAGAAAAAAAAGAACTGGAAGCATTCAGATACACATGCATGTTATCTTGCTTATTTTGATTAGGACAAGATTTATGTTTCACTTGTCAATTACCCATTAAATCCCATCAAGTGTAGTTTATCAGCCATCTCAAAATTTGTCTGCTAATATCTGATGTTTTTTCCTTTCATTTTTATGTTTTCACCAATCCTTCGATGCTAGCCAAAACTTCATGAGTATAGGATGGCTGAGACATAAAATCTTACATTTCAGTTTTAAAAAGTTTTTATGGAAGGTGATGATAAAGGAAATGGGAAAACCAGTAAATTATCTAGATAACTGCTAGAATATCTGTTAGATGGAGACCAAATTTTCTAAAAAATTGTTCTGATTTTCAATAGAATGAAACTTAAATAGAAAGCTAAGCCACATAGGGTAGGACTCCATATGCTTACATTTACTGATATATACTATGGATGACTAATTTGAAGCTGACACTCTCCATCTAGTGTGTATTAGATATTTAGCCTATAATTTATAAGATTTTACTAGTCTTATGTGTAAGACTGCATCTAGTCTTAAAGTGTAAAGTTGCCCTCTACATGATAAAAAGAGCTTGTGGTGACTAGCTGAGACATAAGAGAGACAGCATTATAAACATCTTCATTTGATGAGATTAATCTTTCTTGCGATACCTATTTGACATGGACCAGTTGATCACAAACTTTAAATCTCTTAGGACTCTGTCAGCAGTTGAAAAAGTGTCATTACTACTATAGTGGATGCTAAACCCATGTCTATGTTAGCAATTTTGCTATTATGGCTATGCCAGTTAGGCAATGTCATGTGTAGTTACATTTTTATACTGACAAAGCCAACAATATAAGCAACTGTATTGACAACTTCAACTTTTATGCCACATAGTCAGCATAAAATGCTTTAGCAAAATAATACTTTTTTTGATAAGAGAGGCATCTCTGCTAGGAGGAATTTCCAATCCAGTGAGAGGTTCCCTTATAATGGGGACAAGAACTATAAGAGAGAGATAATAACGCTTTCTCTAAAGCATAGTTTATCATGGTTGTTTTGTCCTGGAGTTGACCACCTTAAAATATTTTGTCTAATGTTGTTTGATTCCTTTTTGCTGAAGAAACACACACAAAAAAAACAAGAGATATTCATAGGTGTAGGAAGCAATGTGAACGAAATACACAGGGAAGAATATCCTTTTGGAAAAAAAATTCAGGACAGTTTTCAGTTTATTAACTGCTTTTTAAAAGAAAGCATGTAAGATGGGCAATAAAATGAAATAGCTGTATGCTTCTGGGCAAAAAATCAGAAAGCTTTCTTATTTTCTTTCCTAATACTGAGCTAGCCTCATGTTTTCAAATGTTGCTGTAATTTAATTATGGTAGGATTTAATTTATGGGGTTACAGGATTTCAAATTTTTAAAATGTGGAAATCCACCAAATCCTGAATAAAATGGATAGGGCCAGCTCGGGATCTTTTCAGTCAGTATTTGCTGTCACCACAAGAAGATGTTAAATGTGCTAGGACTGTTCTCTAACACTGATACTAGTTGCACAGAGCAGTTGCATGTCCACACCTTTAAACTTTCTAACTCTACAAAACAAATTGCTGCATGAAAACTGCAACTCCTTTTGCAGTTTTATGCCTTTAGCAGTGTGTACAGTGCTTGCTTATTCAAGCCAATGCTGTTTCAGGGAGCATGTTTAAACAGCATAGGCATCTGGGCATCAGTATCCAGCATGGATCTCGTTAAACTTTACCTAGCAGTTTTCAAGTACATATTACTAAGATGAAATGGATTTCATATAAAGTGATGTTTCTGGACTTGGAGGTCTTGCAAACAGAAATAATAATGTTAACTCTTTTGTACTTGAACAGACAGCAACACTTTCACAGCTATGGAAAGCTATATGTCTGAATTATATGTCAGCTTCCTTATAGACCCAAGTGTGCAGAATTTCACGTTTTTTTTTCTTCAAAACAGTAGGTGTGAGAGAAGCAAGGGATAATTGGATGTAAATCCCAGCATGTGCTATGAAATTACACAGTAATATGACACAGCAACAAAGTTAGCTAAAAGAAAGTGTAAAAGCAATTGCAGGTGCATGGAATATGATCTGCATTCCAGCACTTTGCCAATATGGTAAAGCAATGTCATGCCTTTTGGGCACAATGACACGGAAATTTTAGCAGTTAAAATAGTCAGGATTTTCAGTTTCATGTCTCACAAACAAAGCCAAATAACTTCCATACATATGAAACAGTAGTTAATTTTTCTACTGACATAGAAGGAAGACCACAGCAAAATATCTTCTTGCCTTTTCTCTTACAACATCCCTGTGTTTTCTCTGGAAGCCTGAATGATTCTTTCTCTCTATAATTTTTGAGTTCTGGTTGATGTTATAATAGGATTTCTTTGCTTTAGTAATATCTTCTAGTGAATAAAGAGTCCAGTATTTCTGGAATAGTTTGTCTATAAGCTCCTTCTATTTTAAGGACAGTACTGGGTTAAGGGTTACATTGGGGGTTTTAGGTGGAAACAAAACAGTGGATTAAATACAGCTTGCAAAAATCAGAGGTAGTTCTGGATATCTCTGTGGATGTCTGACATTTGAGCACTGTGAAAAACCTCTGGGGCAGAAGAATGGGATATAGATACTGACATATAAACTGCATATGCCATGCTGTCACACTTAATGAGTGAAGACTCACTAAAGCACAGGGATAGTGGAAGAGGTGATGAACAAACAAGTTTCAAAATAGAAAATTAGTAAGGAGAAAAGGTGAACTGCTTGACATGACCATTCCAGGTCAAAATGGAAGATCTGAGATGGATGGAAGCAGTTGTTGGAGTGACAAGCCATAATTTAGAGAAGGATCACTGACAACCTTGAAGAATGTGCATGGGTGCTTGCTGGGAAATGAGAAGAGTGAGAAATCAAAGTCAGGGATGGTACAGACACATACATTTTTTTTTATGCTACTAAATAGAGATTGACAGAACTTCAGACTTCACTGTGTGCATCACACCTGTCAAACGTGCATGAAAATGCTAAACTACAAACAGGACAATTAATTCCTTCACGAGGGTTTGGTACAGCATGTACATTCTTGGGGATATGGGAGTGGAGCAAATAGCATTACATTCAACACCTACACACCCCAAAGCCCAAGCTAGTGCTTAAAATCTTCCCTTCCCCAAGAAATTAAGGGCAGGTGTGAATCTGCATTTGGCTCCCCTCACAGCAGTATCTATCAGAGAGAGGTCAATGACATGTGTAACTGGCCACTTTATTTCTTCATCCAACAAGGTTCTGCTCTTCCTATAAAGTCACAGCTCAGAGGGGTACAGTTGATTGGCTTTCCTTCTGTTCAGTTCTTCTTCTTTGATTTACAGCAGTCTCCCACACCCTTTCATAGGTCCTTTTCTAACTTCACTGATAAGGGATTTCTCCATGTCCAATTAGTAAGGCTAGTGTATCAGGCTGGAACTAGATAATTAGAAGAATGAAAAGAGACAGAGTGACCTTGGTTTGCAAACCTCCATGGGCAATGTATAAAACTTTAAAGATTTCAAGAAAATGTGTTAATATTATTTTATCTCTTGTTCCTCAGAAACAGGGCAATTGTTCTTCTATAACTTCAAGGCCTCTCTAAAATCAAGAAAAAGGTGATTTTTTTTATTTTTTTTTTTAACTGTCCTTTGTTAATTATCTATTTCTAGGATAAAAATGCACTCTTCAAGTTTTCAAATGAGGTCTTGACTTTACTGTATTTTATTTAAAAGTGTATCATTTGTTTTGAAAGGACAGAAGGTGTTGTCTTGCTTGTTAGCCAAAACACTATGAGTGCCACCATTCTTATAGAAAATACAGAGCAATGGAAACCACAAAAAAGCAGGAAATCCCACACTTTATTTTATCTCTCCTGCTCTCACAGCTTTTGTTTAGAAGGAGCAAGAGAGACATGTGCTATCTGGAGTGAAGAAATGTTGTAGTACAGCACAAATTTGGCTGTTACAATTTAAATAATGGGGTATTTGTGCCTTCAGCAAAGGACAAGGTTCTGATTATACAAGGCGTAAAAAAGTAATGGGGGAGGCATAACTTTTCGGCTGCAAATTCTTTTTACATAGCTGTAACCACCTAAAAGAGGGAGATGCATTTCAGATATTTATGTTTCAGTGACAGTCGTAAGAAGGATGTAGGCAGAGCTTTCCAGAGCTATCTTATCTGGGGCTCATAGCAAAGAGAGATGTTGGGGAAAGACTCTCTAGATGTGCCCTTCTCTTTGCCTGGCTGCTTGTCTCTTTTTTTTTGATTATAAATGTAGCCCAGATGGCTAGCTTAGACTAGATGCTTAATGTTTATTTAGTTGCCTAAAGTTAGAAAATATAAAATTCACCAAAAACGAGGCTGCTGTACCCCTGTGTTTGCCTACAGGCTTAAGGAGATATTTTGATTAATAAAGTGTTGGTAAATTATCTTATGGCCATGAATTTGAGCTTTTGCAGCTAATTTAAAAAAAAAAATAAGCACATTGCTAATGAAAACAATCTCTTGTTATCAGATGTGTAGGTCAACAGATGCTAAACAAGGAAGGAAAATACTTATTACTGAAAAGGGACTTTTAGATACTTTGAGTTTCCAGTAGTATTGGATTATCGACTCTCTGCTTGTGTGTCTATGTGATTCCAGGTATTATGTTGTGCTTTATTTATTTTTCTTTTCTCTGTGTATGTGTCTCTCCGCTGTGTTTGTGAGTTTTCACATATATATGTTCATGGGGTGAAGCCTGTTTAAAAATCTAAACCTAGCTATATGGGCTGAAAGCAGACAAGTGCAAACATAAACAATTGTCTTCTCAGAAAACAACAGAAAAAACAGTCTCTGAGTCTTCACTCAGGAACTGTTCATTGTATGAAGGTGCTCCCATTTCAGCTGCAGAGGAATGGAATTTATCCACTTCCAGATAAAGTACTCAACTCACAAAATTAAATACTTTTAACCTCTTAATTCCTTATAAAGGCCCTGAAAATATGTAGGGTGCTAAAATGTAATTCCAAAAATCAGCATTAAAATATTTCTGGATGTATTTGTATGTGTCCATGTGTATGTATTTAGAGGCTGCAGCCAAAAGATTTTTCAAAAAGCTTTTCTTGAAACATTTCAGCAAAAACACAGTCATCATTAAAATGGTAAGTTTCCCTGCCCAGAAATAAGGAGCATTTTCAGTCCTGTGTCTCACCTCTGGGGTTTTGTTTTCTCCATGTCTGATGTGCTTTTTCACATTTGCTTACTTCCAAGACATATTGCAACGCTTGAACAGCAGGGTTTTGTTATGGTGTGAAGGCATAGTGTGCATCCCAGATTTTTAGCACCAGGCACTACACTACACTACTTCAAGACAAAAGTAACAGCTTATTTCTTACATACAATGAAGTATCAACATTTTACTTGTAGGCCCTGTTTAAGACTCTACTTAAAACATAATGGCAGACATAAAAGTGTGCCCTTAAAACCACTGCTGCTCCTAAATCTTCCCTACAGCTTTCAAATTCCCTCCCTGTAGGTTAGCACTTTTCCTTTTACTGTTATACTCTCGCTGTGCAGTTTTTGCTGGTTTTGAAATAAACCTTCCCACTTACAATCTGTCTATTATTGGCACTCAATTAATAAACCCCTTCACAATTAAGTCATTCCAGTGTCTTGAGAATTTATTAGCTAGGAATTAACTCTTCGTTCACACATTTGCTGTCTATGTTACAGTCCCCAGAGATTATTTTCATAGATCTTGTCATTCCATAATGCTAATTGGTGCCAGTGGAAGATACTAAAATGCCAAGCTATTTTCAGTTGATCTACAGCTATTTCACTAATGTACCACAAGCAAAATAAAGCTAAGGCTCCAGCATAAATATATGTATTTGAATTTCTCACAAATGCTTCTGTTGAATTGGCAAAATGGTACACTTACTCATAAAATGCATGAACAAATTTCAGCTGGCCAATCAACATCTGTTATAGAGATAAATGTGAGCCAAAATTTCTTGTTCTAACACTTAGTATTTGGCCTAGAAAGGATGATTATTTAAACTTTTCATGGCTGGGTCCCAAATACAGTCTCACAGCCAGCTAACCCAGCTACAAGAAAAGTAAGCCAGATTCCATATCCTGCTGGAAGGATACTTGCTAGAGGCTTGGTTTCCTTTCATTGCTGTCTCTAAGTTATCTGGCATTTTTTTTAAGCCTGAATTCTCATTTGCAGTACAGTATCACTCTGAAGAGTTAATAAATGAAATAATTGTGGCTATTACAAATTCTGTTTAACTGAATATGCAAGTAGTCAGATTCTTTGCTGACATTTGGGTATAGCTCTTTGTAGAAACTATGCATATGAAAACTTAGATAATAAAAAATTCTGACAAAAAGTAGGATGTGAATGACTAAAAGGTTTTCAGGAGAGATCGATTTCAACATTCATGTTCAAAATATTAACATTTCAGAAGAAAAGCTCAAAGCTGATAAAATGTCTTTTTCTATACTTTTCCTTTTGTGACAATTTTAAAACTTTTCAATTTCATGACAAAGGCCTACATCAAAATGTTGGCATTTTCTGACGATAGAGATTCAATGTTCTGAGTTGCTCTGCTATAAACTTTTTCATTTCCTGAGCCTCTCATATTGGAACAATGGGTTAGATGCTGAGCTGCTTTTCCCTGAACAAACCAAGAAAGAAAAACATTGCCTTTAGGAGACACTGCACTGCCTGCAGTACTCTGTCCTGCAGACTTCATTAAATTACCTTTGAAGGTTACCAGTAATATCCCACCAAATATCAAGAGGTGTCACTGTTGAGCAGTAAAAGACTTCTCATTTGCTGAGTGAGTTGCCCTTGTAAGGTTTTAATTTTAGCTTTTTTTCTTGCAGCTGTACAAAATGGTCTCCAACTCAACTGCCTATTAAGGCTGAAATAACTTCACTTACTGCTGAAAGCACCCATAGAACACAAGAAACAAATTATCCTTGTTACAGTGGTCAAAGGGTAAAAACCATCTGAGGTCTTGTTTTATTCTAACTTCAACAGTAATGCTGTATTAAAAAGGGTCATTGTGCAGCTTGTACACAGAATCATAGAATGGTTTGTGTTGGAAGGAACCTTAAAGCTCATCTAGGTCCAACTCCCTTGCCACAGGCAGGGACACCTTCTAGTAGACCAGGTTGTCTGGATATATTTTCATTGAGCCAAACAAACACCTAGATCCTGACCTGCTAAGAACTCTGAAATTGTCTGTTTTAGGAAAAAGAGGATTTGAAGAAGGACAGAAAGGAAGTGGGGATTGCAGTCTAACCTTAGGGGTGCTGGAAGCCCTGGCTAGGCTGTCAGATAGATTCTCAGCATCATGACATTTTGGTGTAACTTTGCTACCACTGGCCCTTACAGGCAGATTTCATTTCTATGCCTAGAATCTTAGCTAATGCTACCCAGGCATCACGTATTTTGAGATGTCACTTCTCATTTTTAAGGATAAGGAAATTTCTCCCATATTCATTACTGTGACAACCCTTAGGTCCCACAAGATCTGTTTTTTTCTCATGTTATCATCTTAAATTTTCTACACAGAAGCACATGATGGGAGAAAGTGGAATTTGACTCATTATTCTTCCCTCATTCCCTGACTTGAAACAAGACATATCTCTGCCGTTATGTTTCCCTTAGGAGAAATTTGCCAGGGCGGGAATGCTGGGATCTCAGGGCCAAAACCATTTTCAAATGCAGATGGAATAGTCAGTGTTATAGATATTATGCAGTCTAAGTAGATGTTTCTTTGATTACTGTCATCTTGGTGCAATTCCAACGCAGTTGCTGAATGCCTGCTTGTACTTCTGTTTGTTGACTTTAGGCTTAATGTTTTTTTAAGCTTTCATGTTGCAGATAGCATCTCTTTTATCTACCATAGTGTAAATATAAAGTTTCTCATTGTTAAAGTCAAACCCATGCTCCTTTTTGAAGGGTTTCTATGAAGACTCTCTTAGCTTGCGGTTATTCTATATCAAGGAGCACATGTAAAAGCTTAAACAGGATTGAATCATTATTATTAATATATTAAAATCAGCTTCTGAGTGCTCCATCCTTACTCCCTGTAGACTGACATGGAAACAAATGAGGTATGTTTATGTGAAAGTATATTGAATCACTGATGTAAGAAAATTTTATCTTGATGGAGTATCTTCAAAGGGAAGGAAATCTTCCTTATGGGAAAAAGTAAAACATTTTTGTCTTTTAATATAGTTCTGAGGAAAGACAGAGGTCAAAATTTTTCCTTATGTGTACCAGTTATGGAGCCACAGGTCTCTCACTAAAATTGAAGTTTAGAACACAAAGTCTGTGGTGAAAATACAGTTTGCTTTGAAATGTTTGTCATCTTTTTTTCCATGGTACTTTCTATCCAACTGAAAAGCTAAATAAGCCTAGAAATGCTCAAAGCATTCAGCCACAGGTAAAGGCATATATACCTCCCTGTGAGGAAAAGCTTAGTTGTATTTATTTAACAAGGTCTGGTCAAACTATAAGGCGAATACTCTTACAGCTAAAGGGTAACTCTGTGTGAGGGAGTATTCTGACCCCTTTGTGGCTTTGTGGCCACAGATGTGGTAGGGGATTTCATGGCATACTGACCCTGGAACCTGGAAAAACACTGGCAGAGGGGGCAGGGGGGCAAACAGCCAGTGTTTCATTGCATTTCCGCCCAGTTTTATGAAGGGGGATAAAGTCAGACTATTTCAATTAAAATATTTCATTTCTGTTTTAGTTGTAACAAAATTTAGCTTCTGGTCTTTTTTGTACATGCAAGAGCAAAATGACAGGAGATTTTCAGGAACTTATTTTAGCAAATAATTTCCTGAAATAAAGAAATAGGAAATAAACTAAATAGGAAATTTTCTATTTAAGAAATAATTTCCAATTATTTATTAAAAATGTCTCTCCTCACTGGTGAGATATGCCTTTAGACCTCAGTCCTGAGAGCCTGAGGGGGCTCCCAAGACACCCCTACAGCTGGTTTCGTGCTAGAACTTTACAGTGTCTTGGATAACATGACACTTGCATAAGGTCTCCTGACTGTGTGGATGTGGTTCCAGCTCTCTGTCCTGCAAGACCTGGGAGGCTCACCGCTTCAGCCAGCTCCTCTGAGCTGATTCCCTGAGTCTGGAGTCATCTGGGTTTTCCTTGCAACAAAGAAAGAGGACTTGCTAAAAGTTAGTCTAGGTTTCCTTGAGAAACAGAGACCTTCTCACACTGCAAAACTTGTAAAGTTCAGTAGAAACAGACAAAGCTTTGATACAAGCTTATTAGAAACTCTAATTAGATCCCAGGTCCATTTCCTATCTCATTACATATATCTCTGCTTAGCCTTCAGTTTTCATGTGATCCAGGGCCCTGGGAAGCTTAAAGGGCCACATCACTGAAGTAAGATTGACTGCCTTTGGTCCATTTATATCAATAGAATAGGGTTAATGCACTGATCCTTCTTCTGCCATTGGAGTCTGCATTAATAATAAATCAAACATCATTAACATATGCTCAGGAATATTTAGGAGCATTTAAGTTTCATTTTACATGAAGTGACAGCTCCTCTGAAATCACTGCTGTAAAGGAGCCTGTTGCATCATACATGGTGAAAAATAAGAAATCAAGTTAAGTTGTTCATAAGCACATATTAAATATAGAATTCCTGAACATAGAGATCATGTTGAAATGGCCTCAGTTAAAATCAGGCTAAACTAGTGGGTATGAATTTAAGTATCTAATTTGAGTAACTCCTTTCTGAAAAATCTTTTATTGTAGTCTTCCTAATATTATGACAAAAAAGTCCTTAGGAGATCTTGCATGTGAAAACAGGATAAGAATTAAGTAGAATTAAAACAATTGACTGCATTCCAATGGATGGCTTCATGTCTGTATTTCATAGTGTTCTGGTCTCCAGATCTTCCAGGTGAAATTGGAAACTGAAGAGTATGGAGGGAAAAAAAAAACAAAACAACACGAAAATGGTCAGTGGGAGAAAATGGAATGCAAAAAAAATCCTGAAGACTTTAATCAGTTTGATTTAATAAAAAGGTGCTGGAGAAACAACTTTCTTACAATATTTTCTGATGATTTAGAGATATGAAAAAAAAAACCAAACTAAAACCAAACCCAAGACAAAAACATCAACAAGAAAAAGACCAAAACCTGAGCTCAAAAGAACATACTAGAGGAGAAGATATAATAAATATATGAAAGATGAAACCAAATACACAAAGAAAACAAGTACCTGAAAATTCTCATAGCATTGTGTAGTGGTTTAAAACCAGTCAGGCAGGTCGTTCACTCACTCCCTGCCTTCTTTCCCTCCCCCTACTCCTGGCAGGATGGAGAGGAGAATCGAAAAGAATGCAACTCCCACGGGTTGAGATAAGAACAGTTTAGTGACTAAGGTATAACACAAATCACTACTGCTACCACCAATAATAATAACGATAAAGGAAATAACAAGGGAACAGAATACAACACCTCCCCACCCGCCGACCGATAACTTGCCCCCCCAGCCCTACCAAGCACTGACCGACACCTAGTCCAGTCCCCAGTCCCAGCCCTTCCGGGTAACTCTCTGTTACCTCCTGGGCATGACGTGCTGTGGTATGGAATACTTCTTTGGTCAGTTTGGGTCAGGTGTCCTGTCTCTGCTTCCTCCTGGCTTCCCCTCTTCCCTGGCGGAGCATGAGACTCAGAAAGTCCTTGGCCAGAACAAAACATCATTGTTATCATCTCTGTTCCCAGGCAGAAAGTCAAAACACAGCGCTGCACCAGCTACTGCGAAGGAGAAACAATGACTGCTACTGCTGAGCCCAGGACACATTGATATTTAGCATTGCACCATGTTGCTGAATTAGCTATTAGATACTCCATGGCCTTATCTCAAGGATGGACTTTCCAGAAAACATGTTTCAGCCAAGCATAATTCTTAAGGGCAAAAGCAAGGGTAGCTGGGTGAAATTTAATGACCTATGCTCTACAAGATATCCAACTGGTTTTTGCTTTTTATAAATACACAAATGTGTAATATGGTGAAGCATGGATTTCACAGACATTCCATTGATTTTGATGGTCCTTCATGAATGAAGGTTACAAACAAGTTTTATACTGTAGTAACGGGACCTTGCTTTATGATTATCTATGGTGCTATAGAAAAATGACAAGGATTTAAACAAGTCCTTAGGATAGAGTGTCTCCAGCATTTAATTAATTTGATGTGGGGTAGTGCCTAAATTTACAAAGTTGTTAAGGAAGGCTCCTTTTGCTACTCTCAAAGGAGTGCAAACTTCTGAATTGCTTGTGAATGTAGATGAGGGGCATAGGGGCACCTACATGTTTTGAAAAATTTCAGCCGTAATGTTATACAACTGTTCTCTCTTATACATTATTTTAAAGGAATGTATATTGAAAGTCTTCTGGTGTAGTTCCCTTTTCTGACTCCTGGAGCCATTGGTCAAGAACTTCATACCACTGTAAGCAGTATGATGTATACTGCATAACTTGGAAAGCCAAGGAATTCAGTATCTTCACTATAGCTTGCAAGCAGGAGATCCAGTAGTTCCTGGGGGCCTCTCATTGCTCCACTGCAGGAGGGGCAGGATGTCTCTCGATGTGCAGCCACACTCAAAGTGACCTAGTGATACCGAAACTGCACAGTGCTGGCACACTTTCTTCCACTGTCTGGCACTGGACAGCTATGTTACCTGCTTAAGAAATACCATGAAGGTCAGAAACCAGCATTTGGCTACCTCTGTCATAATTGACCCCAAATTCTTTTTGGTAAGCAAAGGAACAAACATGCTTTTTAATAATGGCAGTTAATCTGGGATGCAGTAATGACATATGTATCCCTGACAGTGTCAAGATACAAGAAATTTGGCTATTGTGTTTAGTGCAGGTTGAAATTATGAGGGAAATAACTCATATATCCCCAGAAATTATACTCTTTCATCAAAATAACATACAAACATCAACCAAGCACATAATTTATTTATCTAAGACTTAAAAATAAATGATTGCTTGAATATACAACCGGTGTCTAAGCATTGGTGCTGGTATAGACATACAAAAGATTGTTCTCCCTTGAGTGAAAAAAAAAATGGATTTATGTCTGAGAATCTCTACTACAATTGCTTCATTGTGATTCCTTTTCAAAAATTCAGTAAAAGGTTTGAGTGTACTTTCTGGATTTCATTCTTTTATTTTTTCCAGTCCAGTTTATTTTTCGTTTGTTTTTCTTCTAATTAGGAGAGAGATTCTTCTCTCTTCTACTATGTCTTTGAAAGGACTAAGAAAAGGTCTATTTATTTCTATTGTAATAATCCCTTCTCTATATGGTTGTGCACAATGCCTAAAATGGTGAAAGAATATGCATGTGGTGTCTGATTATATTTATTTTGACAAGCTCTCAAGAGATGAAACATGGAAATGACCATATTCTGCTTTCTTATCTGAGAGTTTCCAATTCTAACCTTCTTCTGCATCCAGCATCAGCTGTTCGTTTCCAGTAGTAGAACTTCAGTGAGTTATATTTATTTATTTTGTAATGAACAAAAAGTTCTGTTCTTGCTTCCCTAGAGCTCATGTCTGTGGGAAAAGTAAAAGCACACAACTGCAGTTTGGGGGAGTCCCAGGCACTCTGTATGAAGAACTGAGAACCTCTTCCTGCCTGTTTGTGTTGCTTTAAACAAACACAGGGCTATGAATTAAATTCAGTTTTAGCTGAAAGTGAATTGCCCTGCAATTTAGTGTGAAGAAAGGAAAAGAGAAAATGAGTTGTTTCAAAGGGTGATCTTGGGTGTGTGTGTGTGGAATCCAAGCATGAAAGGTCCTAGTGGGTTGTATCACTTTGTACCTTGGACAGAGGCTAAGGGCCTTGCAAATTAGTGTCTCTTACATGGAGACTTAAAGTACGCCTGAATGCCTAGCATTTGCAGAAGTCTGAGAATGCATGCACTTACTGGTATTGAGTTGTTTTGACAGAACTTCTAGAGCTGTTGCATTTAAATTTCTCATTCAGCACAGTCCTTGAATGCAAGGAGGATCTCCTTGTCAATGGGCTCCCAAATACCTGCAAAAACTACTGTAGAAAACTAGCTAGAGTAACCTTAAAGATTATACTTCCTTTCAAGTCCAGCTAAAAGTTTTGACTCTATGATCTGATTTGGGCTAACCTACTTGCTAATTAGTGTGGTCTCCCTGTTTAGAACAATTATCTTAAAAAGTTTCCCAACATTAATATCATGTTTAATAGATTCTCCATTAGTCTTCACTGTACTCTACTCCTGCTTTACAACTCAATGCCAGTCCTCCAGTATGAGTGGGAAAATACGGGGTCATAATGTATTCTTTCTTTTTCTTCCTTTCTTAGAACATTCTGTATCTGAGCTTTTGCATGGATGACATTAGGTTTTTACAATAACAAACTTTCTATCTATCCATTCTTACTTTCTGCCAGAGGTTCCATCAATGTTATAAATACAGTAAGGAACAGCATGCATGCCCAACTTTCAGCTATTTCAAACCATGGTGGCTAAGATAATGGCATGTACTCTACTCTCTGCCATTTTGTCATAACAGAAAGAGCTTGCAGCAGGCTAAGAGGATTAGAAATAACTTGGAATAGCCAGTTGCAGTGACACAAGTTATTAATTTCCCTGCCTATCTAACTTTGTGATGGAAGAAGAATTCACTTCCTTCAGTCTGCTGTCTCAGTGGAGGCAGGGGATGGAGATCCATGTGGCAGGAAAGGCAGAAGGGTTATTGATGTTTTAGAAACCACAGAAGGGCCTGAGAGTGGAAGGAATTTACTGAGGAAGTAAGTCTTCTTCCTCAAAATAGGTGGCAGGATCAAGTGCCCAACTGAAGTGCATCTACACCAATGCACGCAGCATGGACAACAAAGAGAAGGAGCTAGAATCCATTGTGCAGCAGGAAAATTATGGCATAGTGGCCATCGTGGAAACATGTTGGGGTGGCTTTCACAACTGGGGTGCTGCAATGGATGGCTATAAACTCTTCAGAAGGGATAGGCAAGGAAGGAGAGTTAGTGGGGTAGCCCTGTGTGTTAGTGAGGATTTTAATTATCTAGACCTTAATGACAATGATGATAGGGTTGAGTGTTTAGGGGTAAGAATCAGGGTGAAGGCCAACAAGGCAGATATCATGGTGAGGATCTCTTATAGACCACCCAAACACAGTTAGGAGGCAGATGAAATACGGCTACTGCTGTAAAAGACAATTTAAAATGTTTTTATAAATATACCAGCAACAAAAGGAGTGCTAAAGAAACTCTCTATCCTTTATTAGATGAGGGGCAAATCACAGTGACAAAGGATGAGAAAAAGGCTGAGGTACTTAATGCCTTCTTTGCATCAGTCCTTAATTGTAAGACCAGTAGTTCTCTGGGCATCCAGCTCCCTGAGCTCAAAGACAAGGTCGAGCAGCAGAATTAAGCACCCGTAATCCAAGGGGAAATGGTCAGTGACCTGCTACAGAACTTAAACACACACAAGCCACTGGGGTCGGACGGATTCCAAGGGTACGGAGGGAGCTAACCCTAACCTAAATTATTCTGATTCTATAACTCTTTATAGATGAATTGATAATGTGCTTGATTCTTACAGAAGATGTTATATGAGCAAGGTGGAAGAACACAACTACATGTATGCAGCCTCATCTACATCAGACTACTGGGTCAGGGAATAGGGTCAGATCTGCAAAGGATTCCACCCATAAAGCAAGTAACAGTTCCTGTTCTTATGAGAGCTCATACATCTAAACAATATTTTATCAATCTATCTAACCTGCTTTTCTTGCTTATGGAGAGTTCAAGTTCTATCATCAAATTCTACTTTTTGTAAGTATAATCCTAGTGTGATTCTGGTGAAATAAATGGATACATGTTATTCTTATTGAAATCAAACTCTGAAAATCCTCTTACTGTATGACAACCAGTGACTCTGATTGACTGCATAAACTGGAGAATTCCTGTTTCCCATGACATCCCTTCTAACATTGCATTTCATCCCTGTGGATAAAACATTAGACAGGAAATCAGAATTTATCCAGAAAAAGCAACAGTCAAGTAGCACATTTGCAGTCAAATGTTTTGCATCCTTAACACTTCGTTATCATGTACAAATACATCAAGAAAACACTTTAAAAATATACCCAGTTTAGTAGAAATAGCAACATTTGATATCAACACAGAATATTGCCTTGGAGCTCTTGGAGTCATTTATCAGGAATGAGAATATTGTTTTTTTGCTACAGAGAAAACCCAAGCTGTTGAGTGAGCAAATGATCTGCCCTGGAGCACATGCAAGACAATAGTAAGACAGAAATACTGTTAGAAACTGTTTCCTGGGATATGCTGATACACCCTGCTCCCTCTTCTCATTCTGAGATGTCAACAAACTTTGTGGTTGTTTTTGTGGGAAAAAGAGGAAATAAAGCATAGTGTGTATCTTCATATGAGATAACCACAAAAATATGTGCTTACTTTTTTTTGAAACCCTACATTTGGCACTGACACAAAAGCAAACAGTCTCAGAAAACACATACTTGGAGTCCAACTCCTAAAATGACGATGTGACCTGTTCTTCCTCTGTTGGTGAATTGAATGAGACTAGCCAGATGGAAGGAAGGTCATGAATATACAGAAGAGAATCAAAAGCAGAGAAGACTGAAATTCAACAGAATTCCACTGAACCAGAAGAAAAATCACTGGGACATAGAACAGCATTTAATAGAGTGAGTAGCCGTAAAGAATAACAAATGTAGTCTGGATTCCAGGCTTGTCTGAACCGGAACCATAAATTGGTAGAGGGAAGTTCAGACTGTTTCAAGCAGAACCAGTTATGCTCTGTGAATCACTTTTTCATTATAGAAGTGCTTTCATTTTATTTACTAGTTTTGAAAAAAATCATCATCTGTTGTAGAAGCTACTATGTGATGGAGAGGGAGTGCACCTACAGTATTCATTTGTCTTGGTATCTGCTTGAAAAGTATTATCTCAGGATAACTGCATTGGTGTCACCCATTCCTGTGCTACATGAAGTGTGTGCTTCATGGATCCCTATGGCTCCTTCAGTGCAATCAGATGTGCAAAGGAACAGTTACTGATCACAAAGAATTACTGAATTTCGCTGTGCATCACCAGCTGCACAGCCAAGGCATTTTCTCTTCTTTTTTTGCAAATAGGGTATAAAATGCTAAGCTTCTTTATGTTACGAGATGGTAAAATGTCATCTTTGAAAAGAACAATATAAGAGTGGCTTTGAGTTATAGAATGACCAGAAAAAAAAAAAAGAAAAAAAAAAAAACCAAACCCACACCTACAGAAGTAATTTTTTACTTACACTGAATTCT
Source organism: Pezoporus wallicus (assembly GCF_028554395.1). Taxonomy (NCBI): domain Eukaryota; kingdom Metazoa; phylum Chordata; class Aves; order Psittaciformes; family Psittacidae; genus Pezoporus; species Pezoporus wallicus. The sequence goes on along the minus strand of NW_026642717.1, from coordinate 275,147 downwards.
CTGGGGGAAAAAAAAAATCCTTTGAGTTGCAACTTTGCAGTCTGTTTCAAGTTGAGGTGAACTGGTTCAGCTACTCAGAAGGTACAGGAGCTCCAAAATGGGTTTATAATGGAAAAGCTGGTAGATCCTTAACTTCAGCAGTGCACATAGACACTTCTAAAGGAAGGGAAAAAGTATTTGAAAGATTTTTTGGGAACATGTTTTGTTCTTTTGAAAGTGAAATAACAGTAAAGGCTTTTTTAATTCCAGCTTCCCCTGATGTCTCACTTCTAACTAGTGAATTAATTAGCCCTACCTGGTTGCTAATTAAACAGCTGGAGAAATGGCTTTGAAAGAGAAATTAGTTCCAAAAGAAACAAGGAAAACATAATAGATGAGTTGTAAAGTATTAGTGAAAGGCAGGGTAATAAAAACACAGTCCTCTCGTATATTTCTCCTTATAAGCAGGTATTATATGACCTACAAGCACAGTTGTGCTCATTATAGTGATTACAAAATGCAGAAGTTCTGAGCTAGTACACAGCAGACAAAAATTAACTTCAATACTTAGAATGATTGTAGCTTTTGCTAAAAGTTGAATGTGATTTTTAGAACCAGGTGTCAGACCTAATCAAGTGGTTGCTAGTGAATGCTTTGTCAAAAAGTCTAGGGTTTTCCCACTTAACTATATTTTTTTCAGAGATTCACTATTTGTTGTGTACTATTGTCTGACACTTCTTGTAAGCACTGAAGATCGATCACAAAGACCATCCTTTTACCACATGATGTTCATCCTGTGATGGACAGCTTGATTCTGTCTCCTGGTTTTGGCTGGGATAGAGTTAATCTTCTTCCTAGTAGTTGGTGCAGTGCTGCGTTTTAGCTTTAGTCTGAGAACAATGCTGATAACACACCAATATTTTGGTTGTTGCTCAGTAATGCTCATCCTGATCAAGGTCTTTTCAGTCTCTCATGCTCTGTCAGTGAGGAGGGAAGAAGCCAGGAAGCAGCAGAGACAGGACACCTGACCCAAACTAGCCAAAGGGATATTCCATACTACAGCACATTATGCCCAGTATATAAACTGGGGTGAGTCACCTGGAAGGGCAGATGGCTGCTAAGGTCGGGTTGGGTACCGATCAGTGGGTGATGAGCAATTTCATTGTGCATCACTTGTGGATTTTTTTTTTTTTCCTTTTCCGTTTTAGCGTTATATCCCCCTCCTTGTTAGTACCCTTATCTTTATTATTATTATTATTATTAGAAGTATATTCTACTTTAGTTGTTAAACTATTCTTATCTCAAACTGTGGGTTTTACATTCCTTTTCTTCTCCTCCCCATCCAGCCTGTTTAATTAACTCTATCCCAGCCGAAACCAGGACACATATCAGTAACATTTTTCTTTGGAAGACACTTCTATGATGTCAGACCTTTTTTCCAGTCTTTTCTGCTTTGTGCTCATAGCCCAGTAGATGAAAGGAAGGTGGAGGATGTATTTTTCTGGATTTTAGTACGGCTTTTGATACTGACCCTCACAGCATCTTTCTGGATTAGCTGTCCAGATGTGGGATGAGCAGATTCATGATGCACTGGGTGAAGAACTGGCTGAAAAGCAGGGTTCATAGGGTTGTAGTGAATGGGGTTGGTCACCTGTCATCAGTGGTGTTCCTTGGGGTTTGATTCTAGGGCCAGTCCCATTCAATTTATGTAACAACGACATGGATTCAGGAGTTGAATCCATCATGAGGAATTTTGCTGATGAAACCAAAGTGTGGGGTGCTGTTGACTCTTTTGAGGCACAAGCTGCCTTGCAGAGACATATAGACAGATTGAAGCATTAGGCAGTGACTAATAGGATGAAAGTTAACTAGGTCAAATGCTGGATTCTGCAACTAGGATGGAGTAATGCCAGGCACAAGTATAAACTGGGAGTGGAGTGGCTGGGGAGCAGTCCTGCAAGAAAGGGATCCAGGGGTGCTGGTTGGCAGCAGGCACAATAGGAGTCATCAGTGTGCCCTGCAGCCAGAAGGGAAAAACACATCCTAGGGTGCATCAAACAGTATAGCCAGCTGGTCAAACGAGGTGATTATTCCACTGTTTTCAGCATTGGTGTGGCCTCACCTTGACTACTGCATGCTGTTCTGGGTTCCACAATTTAAGAAAGGTGTGAAGGCCCTTGAATGCATCCAGAAGAATGCAACAAAGCTGGTGAAAGGGCTGGAAGGAATGCCAGGAGCAGCTGAGGACTTTGGGCTTGTCTAGTTTGGAGAACAGGAGGATGAGGGGTGACCTCATTGCTCTGTACAGTTTTCTGAAGAGGGGAAGTGGAGAGGGAGATGCTGAGCTATACTTTCTGGTATCCAGTGATGAGACACGTGGAAATGGTTCAAAGCTGAACCAGGGAAGGTATATATACTAGACATTGGGCAGTATTTCTTTGACAAGAGTGAAGCACTGGAACAGACTTCCTAGAGACGTGGTTGATGCCGCAAGCCTGTGAGTGGACAATGAACTTAATAACATGGTTTAACTTGATCAGCCTTGAACTGGTCAGGCAGCTGGGACAGATGACTATTGCAGGCTCCTTCTAACTGAAATCTATCCTTTCCTATCCTATCTTATCCTACCCTATCCTATCCTATCTTTTCTCTTATCAATAAAGTTTATAGCAAAGTCTTTTAGGGCAAAGAGAGAGTACTAGGCCATAGTCCAAAAGCATAGTCAACTTGATGAATATGATACAACTGAACTTATGTGTAAAACTTCTGTTTTCAAGGATAATTTCTGTACAGGAATTTGTGAAGCCACTTGTAGACAAAAATTCAATTATGTTAGCCCAATTCTAATTTTTACAATCTATTGTATTAAGTGCGTTTGAGGAAGACATAATATAATTTTTATTTGCTTTCAACAGTTTCGAATATCTGCCCTTTAGGTGGCTTAAACTGAAGATTATGTGCTTCTCTAGATTCATATCAAATATCTGGAAGAGTTGCTAACCAGATATGCATTTTAAACAAGCTTAGTTATGAAACATATGTGAAAGTATCTTTGTGCATGAATTACAATATTATTAGGAGGAGTCTTGTTACAGTCATATAATATAGAGTGTTGCTTTGGCTAGTTGTCAGGAATTCCTGTAGAATGCAGTTACAGCTTTCTCCTAGTGTGTCTAGTTATCAGCAAAAAACAGCTGAAAAGTTATTTTCCTGAGCCTTTTTTCTGAGTCTTTCTGAGCTGAAAAAGTTTTTATATAATGTTTAACTAGAAGGAAGATCAGATGATTTTAAATCAACCGGACTTGTGGTGCCTTTCATCGCCTCTTCAAAACTTTCCTTTGTAGCTCTGCTTATTCTGCAACTCAGTGTCTTGGCACACCGGTTACACAGATGGCTGCCACACAGCTTACTGTGGTCATAGCTATACTCAGATGCCTAAGCTGAGCTGTTGTTCCAGTAGATGTTGCAACACCTAGTAGACTTCTTGTCAAGGATTCAACAATACCAGCTTAAGTATCTTATGTTAGAATATGCAGACGTATGGTCTCACACTGCTGAAGATATGCAAGAAAGAGGATACAGGGTCAATACAGCATCAAAATTTAAAATAAACAAACAAATTTAAAAACTGTTGTACCAATATACTGTTTTTTACCCTTCATGAATATTTTAACTATTTTGCTACAAATTTAATCTTTTCCCATTTGGCTAGCATATCAATGGTGTCATACGTTAGTAACCTTTTGTTGGGAAAATCCTTTAAATCAGAAAAAAAAAAAAATCAGAAATTTTAGTATAAAAAATTTTTGACCTGTGGTTTTTAAGGTACAGATTCTTAAAGGTAAATAAGTAGGGATTAAATCTCTTAAAGATCTCAGACTGATACCTGAACTGTGGTTCAGTTTTAAAATAGTGTTCAGGGACAGACATTCATGTAGGGATTTTGCAAAGCACCTTGGCTAAGATAGTAAAAAGTGCACTTGCCTGAACATTAAAGATGGGCACATAAGACAGAGAAAATGCTCCAGGAAACATCTGTTCAATCTAATCATACACTTGCAAAGCTACAGGTAAAGGCAACTAAGTTTTTGTCAGAAAGTTAGCTTAAATGACAGAAATTCTATTACCGTGCCCATTGAGATGTACTGCTGTTTAATTAAGCATTTGGGTGCACGTATCTGGATAATGCCCCTTAGAAAAGGAGTGTTCCGGGGCTCCTTTTGCAGCTATCTGTGGGCAGTCTGAATGAAAGCTAACAGTGTTCACTTCTGTCCAAAGCTCACACACTGGTGGTGGTGCTGTTGACTGGCTTTTATGTAGCATTTAAGTGGCTGGAGCATTTTTCTAGGAGGCAGGAGACCCAATTTGCTGTTGGCCTCAGCTTAAGATGACTCTCTTAAAACAGAAAAAAGAGCCTTGGCTCCCCTGTCAGTCTGTTGTTGTAGGCTGAGCACAGCCATGACTAAATTTCATTAAAGTGTCTGAGGTGTAGTTCATAAAAGTCAGAAGTGAAAACAGATGATCATGAGGCTGGGGAAAAAATGTGAGGTCTCATTGATCTGAAAAATGAAAAGATAGTATGGATTATTATATACTCTCAGACATTAGCAATTTGGGATTATACTTTCATCTGCAGCCGTAGTGAAACTTTGACCTCCCTTCTCTCTCACATGTCGGTAACATTCACAATCTCTCCAACTGCCCCAATGCCCAAATTTGATTGGAAAGCATGAATTTTTCTGATGCTCCTGCTCACTATCATTCTTCATATTGACTGGCCGAAGCTGTAGTTCTTGGAGTTACCCGCATTTGACATCTCTGTCCAAGAAACACCAGAGCGGCAGCAGCCCTTGCTTTGTGCTGTCTACAGCTATGCTCCTACTGGTACTTTGCACTCCAGAGAATTTTCTTGCTACCCTCACATGAAACTCACTGCAATTTCACTTCTGTATATAAACTCCAATGTTATGTTTTCAACCAGTTCAACAAGATAAACTTACAAACAGGAGCAGTAGGTAACAAGTTTTTCCTATACCAAGTAAGCAATAAAATGAGCATAAGTATTACCATGCTGAATTAGACTTGGGCAGTTTCCCATTTGTTTTTTTTTCAGGGTAAAATATTTTGCAGATTGAGTCAAACACCTCTATGGTGTATGTCAGTGCTGAAAAGAACTGGCCTAGCTCTCCCCTTAAGAAGCAGAACTAAAGCATATCCAAAATTGTCCTAAATATGATGTTGTAGTGCAGAAAACACACAAAAGAGTACAAATAAAACCAGCTATACCTTTCACAAAGGAAACCAGCCAATTAAAATGATGCCATAGAACAAAAATAATTCTTTGTTCTGTGTACATTGTGGAACTATTTTAACTTTGAGCAACATTGTATTGCTTTTGCCCTACAAATAAATAGATGCATAACAGGTAACTTTATTAATTTTTACATTTGTTTTAAAAGCAGAAAACATATATAAAATGAGAAATTAGTAAACAAATAAATATTTGCTTTGAGGGCAAAAGCAATATAATACTGCTCAAAGTAAGGGTAATGTTTTTCCTGAATGATGAAATAAAAGTCCATATCTTTAAACACTATTGAGAATAGCGTAAGAAGCTGAACTGACAACACAAGACTTCTGAACACCTTTGTTTTTTCATACTACAGGAAAGTATGTTTGACAGCACTGTATGTCTTCCAACATCGCTCCATCATTTCATGACTGACATGAGGAGAAACCTGGCAAGCTTCTTTTTTCCAGCTACTGAACTAAAAATGGTCACAGCCTTTAGGCACTGTCAGTTCACATGGATTCAAATTAATGGAATAGTAGCAAAAAGGTATGAATTTATCATGACAATATATAAAATACATATTTTAATTAATTCTTCTCAATATCTTTTTTCTATATTCTTGTTTCTTTAACATAACACAGAGATGTCTCATCTCTTCTCTTAAGTAAGCAGGGAACAATTTAAAAAATGCAGACCATACTCTGACATTCTATTAGTGTTTCAAAGTTTCATTGAAATCCTCATTAAGACAGTACATGTCATTGTAAGTTGATCTACATGATAGTGTGCCATTACTGTAAGAAATCGAGACGGAAAGCTGCTCTCTTAGTTGGTGAAAACATCTTCAAAGCTCTGAATTATGATGGAAAAAGCAACACCTCATTATTGTTGAAATCCTTTCTCAAGTCACCTTCCAGATCAAGTACTGAATTCTCCAGCCATGTAACAGCTAAACAGGTGGAGAGATGCAAATGCCACAGCTGACCAGCCATTGTACTAATTTGTTTCCGATTCCTTTCCTCTCTGCTTTGTTCATCTTGTTTTGTTGCAATAAATTGGCTTTTTAGGGAGTATGCACTTTTTAGGCATCAGCTTTTATTAACAGAACTGCGCAGGCTTGGGAACCATGGACCTGATACTGCTTCTCTAAACTGCATGGGAATTCCTTGGAGGCTCTCCTAAGTAATGACTTGGCTAGATTCTGCTTAGCTAATGAATTCTTTCCAGATTACAGCCCAACACATCTATCTCAGTGGTTCCTTATTAGTTTAAGGCTGCGCATAAAAGGCCATCAGGCATACCAAGAAAGCTACAGAGGATCACAGGTTCCAAACTGTTCTGCTAGAGATTTCGTTTCAGAGCACACCCATAAAAGGTCCGAATCGCTTTCTCTGACACACGAAAGCTGTAGAGGGAGGAGGGACCCTCTTGTACCTTTGATGCATGCATTTGTCTGGCATTTGTTCCCTCTTTGTTGTAAATCACATTTGGGGACACTTGTCCTTTTGGGGGAGAGGCCACACTGTGATACATTCAGTGTTTGTGATACTAGTGCCCACTTGTTCTCTTACAAATTATTTTCTTTTTCCTTTAAAGGCTTTGTAATAAGGTAGGCAGAACATTAGACTGCAGTTAAAGATGATGCTAAACCCTTTCTTTCAACAGAAGCATTTCCATTGACTCTAATTATTAGTTCAAACACTAATGTGCATGTGTGTCTAACAATGAAAAGCAAAGCTATTAATATGCTATAGGTTTTACTACTTCTCTCTATCCTTTTTTTTTTTTTTTTAACCACTTTGAAAGCCTTCACACGCTTCACTTCAAATATATTTACGGTGGCCTCTCTGCTGACCCCAAGCAGGTTAATCTGGCAATGCATGTTATATAATGTGATTACAAAAGGTAAAACCAGGCTAATAAGGTACAGTGTGAGGAGTTCTGCAGTGGCTTTGATGTGTATCTTTCAATTTTCAGTCTTGCCTCTAAAAAGCAATAAAACCCCCTTCAGTACTCCCAATAACATTGCCATGTTATTCTAGGCTGACATGCACCGTACCTGTCTTGTTTCTCACAGGTGTGTCCCTTTGGTCTTTTCAAAGTTCTGAATACTTGAGACACTCCTACAAATTAATGTGCTGATTAAAAATCATTGATCATATCATCTTTTAGCTTTTAAATGTGCTGTCAAACAATAGAATCAGAAATATTGGGCTGCTGTGGTTATTTCATATTAATTCTTCAAGTTCAAACAAAGTGTCAAGATGACTAAGTACAAGGGATTTTCAGAACACTTTAATGTTGCCTCATTTCAAATCACTTCATAAGCCGCTTGGTAATGAGCTCAATAAATTCTACTGGAAAAAAAAAATGCTTGCTATCAAAAAAAAAAAAGGTAGTTTGCTATTTTATAATTAGCCCTCTGGACTTGTGAGAAGAAGTCTTATTTCCTGTTTGAAATCCACTTTGTTAGTGCTGTGATGTAGAGATGGCTAAATGAGTATGAAATATTATAATTAAGTACATTACAAGCTGTTTATCTTATCAGAGGTGTTTTTCTTTAAAGGACGGCTTGTTGACCACTGGTGTACTATCGCAATTTTACTCTGCTTTGCCAATTTAATAGACAGAGGCTTACCAAACACTGCAAAAGCAAAGAATGGTGAAAAGGCAGCAAGCAAACGTAACTGAAGCTTAGTAGCTCTTTTTTGATGGAGGAGGTATCTTTCTGTTTGCTCTGACCTGTTTATTCATCAGACATAGTTTCCGAATCTTCTTCTAAAGATGATGAAAAAGTAGTCCATGGAGGTTTTGGGGCTGTGGGTCTTTGCATGCCCAGCTGAGCAGTCTGCCTTTATCCTTGACAGAAGCAGAAAACCAGTTTGATCGTTGTAGGGAGCAGAAGCATCGGGCTTCCCTGTGCTCTATGCCATTATTCTAAAGGCTTCCTATTTTGATAATCTTCTGACCTCCTATATTTCTTGTATTAACTAAGCCAGGTAGGATAGATGTGAGTACGGGCACCAGCTTTTCTGTGCATAATTCCCCAGACAAGACCTATATATTCCTAGTGCTTTGCTGTATTTCCTTACAGCTGTCTGGTTTCAGTTATCTTGTTTACAATGGCAATAAAATACGGTTCCAACCACTTCAAGCTTTTGCTGAATAGCTTCTCGCCAAATTATGAGGCTCAATAGGTGCATCAGCATAGCTCTGTACTTGGGCTAATTTGTACATCTGAAAGGCAACTTTATATCTCTGCCCACTGCTGAGCTGAGCCGTTTCCTCAAGTTTATCTGATTTACAGTTGGATCTCTGGCAATACTGTCCTGAACTATTGGGACATCCTTCTCCATGTGATTGTTCATGATGTCTAATAGATTTTCGAGGCATGGCTTCCTGCTGCAGGAGCTGTGCTCCCAGTTCCCATTTAAATCACATTTATCCATATGTTCACTCATTTTACTCTTCACACAAATTTCAACAAATTTGCCAACTGAAAAACTCAGATTGGTATGAAGATTTCCACATTCATCCTTACAGTATTCTTCATTCCTCTAGTACCAAGTCAGTTTTAATTTAGCAAGCACAGTTTAGAATCCACCAATGCAGTATTTTTTCAGAACTGGAGTTAATATTGCTGGTCTAGAAGAATTGTTACTGTTTTAATACTCTCTTCTAAAACTTCTCCGATTGGCATTTAGTTTAATATAGTATCCCCCCAAAATATAGATTACTCCTCCAATGTGAAGATGAATGCTAAGAATTTATTTAGTATTTCTGCTTCAGCTTTATCTTCCTTGTTTTTTTTTTGGTGCTTGTTTTGTTTTTTGTTTTGGGGGTTTTTCATTTGTTTGTTTGTTTGGGGTTTTTGGGTTGTTTTGCACCTTGGTCACATATGTCATTTTGATGACAGGCTTTCTATTTTAAATATGTTTAAAGAAAAGATTTAGTATTATTATTTCCATGCTTTTATGAGGAGTTTCCCATTATTTTTTCTTGACTGTTGTGTGATGGTTTGACATTCAATTTGACAAATTTTATGGTATTTTTCTTCTATTTTCTTCATTTAGACACTTCTTTAAAAAAAAAAAATTGTCTTTTTAATTCTACTGTTGCTTTTCCTAATTTTTTTTTATGTCAGCTTGTTTAATCTTTTAAATATCTTTTTTTAAAAGCAGGGTATAGAGTAATTACTCTAAGCAGCAAACCCAGTGGCTTTCATCAGTCCCCACTCACATTAAGTATTCAACATTTTTATTTCCCTTTAAATACTCTTAACATGTTAACTCATTTTTATAAACCACCTTGGCTAAAGATATATATTACTGAAATGCATAAGCTTCTTTGCTTCTCATTCTTACAAAGATACTGAATTAGAGTGAACATTTATTATTATTGAAGCATGGCCCTTGATTTACACCTTCATATCGGTTCTACACGGTGCTCAGTTTAAATCTATAACTTCTTGTCTCCCTCCCTAACAATTCAGACTCCTTTAGTGACCCAAGCTTTAGCACTACAAATGCAATAAGTCAATTGAGGGAATTAGATTTGCTGTTTGGGGTTTTGATCATGAACATAATTTCAATTTATTTTATGATATAGTTGGTAAACAATTCTGTACTTGATTGTTTTAATGGACTTTTTGCCCTGATATATTCATTAGAACTGTTTGAGAATGGACCATTGTTCCTTCCAAACAAGCGTCAAGCCTCTGGTAATTGCCTGTTAAATAATGCATTATGAGAAATAAAATTTACCATACTGCATTCTGTTGATCTCAGAGTGATATAGGTTGTAGGAAAAAGCCTGTCTTGATGGCAGGTGATCCACACCTGTGCCCTTAGGCATGAGATCTGGATATATTCTTGTCTTTGCTTTTTATAATGAAAAATTCTGTAACTGCTCGTAAAATTTTTTATCCCTCTTAAGGCTCCAGCCACAGTATTTGGTGATGACTTTCTGTGTCCATAAATTTCAGCAGTTGATTCTCAAATATTTGAAATAGTTCTTTTATATTTGTTTTACTGCTTTCATATATGCTGGCCATGAATTTAATTGATTGACAGCTGTTTCTTGATATGCTTCAAGGTGAAAAAATAAGTGAGGATGAACAGGGCATATAATTCACCTGTATATCTTAGGTAGCTCTCTTTCTGTGATAGCTTTTCATAAACTAAACCACCCTGACTTTCTCAGGGTCCTGAGTGCATTGACAGGCTCAAATTGCCCTGACAAGCCTGTAAACATCCTTTCTGTAATCTTCCTTTACAAGATCTCTCCTCCTCCTCCTTTCTGCAATATCCACAAAAATATCTTCACTTCCATTCTGAAGCATGATGTAGATATCTACAAAGACCTGTACACTGACTGGATGCTGTCTGCTGGTTGCATAGTGTACCCCAACATTGTTAACAGTGAGAAGCAGATCATGTTTTTAACACTGAGCACAATGAAAATTAAGGTCATCAATGGCATGGGTTCTGGTACTCTGCCTAAACTGTAGAAACCATCCTGGCTTCCCTTTCCACCCTTCAGCAGATGTGAGTCAGCAAGCTCGGGTACAGTAATTCTCCACCACAGCATGACTACAAGGAAAGATGATTACAATTTAGTCAGGACAATTATAGCCTCTTGGTGCTCAAATGAACATGACAGATTTTTACCATCCCTATTTATACACTTCTCTCTACCTCTACCCTTATATCCATATCCATAAAGCCATAAAGCAGGATTCAGGTGCATAAACTGAGGTGTCTCATGCTGTTGGTGATACTTGCTACATCTGCATGGGTGGGAGGCTCATGAAAGAGGTGACTTGTGTCCTGGAAAAGAGGTATAACACCCTAGGTTATCTAACACAACTCTAGGGTACTATGCAACAGTAACTAAAAAAGTGAACTGACTACATGATTCTTGGTTATAAGGTCATAATTTAAGCATCTAAAATCGAATTCTCTTCAGCCTAAGTGAAACAATCTTCATGCTCTTTATAGTTGTTGGAGAAAAATAAGCATGTCCAGAAGCCAGTTTTTATCTTGCTCAGTTGATTAAATTGCTGAAGTTGGTTAACTGCTCCTCATTGAATATAGGAGTCAAGAGGGGCTAGCTTAGTCTTAAATTGCTAATCTCTGGACATATTTAGATAGATTTAGTAATCAAAACACAGGCTTCTAACATCATTTCAAATGAGCTAATGTATCTGAAACCTTTACAGAGTTGGAGGAAATTACCTACAGAGTACCCTCAAACCTTTGGGGTAGTGTCCGGAAGCTGGGTGAGGTACTCCAAGCTATGTGAGATGGCACTTGATGGCACTTCTTAGGCAACAGAATCACAGGGCGTGGAGAGGTTCAGCTCCAGATTAAGGCACAAAAGTTAGGTATTTACACACAGGGGTATGCATATGACCACAGACACCTGAACCATCTTTGTAGTCAAAGGAGAGCTGATTAGTTTGATCACTGAAACCCTCAGTGCAATTCAACTCACTCTGGAGTAGACGCCTCACAGTCCACAATACCACAGGTCTTATTGAAGGGAGAAACCAGAAGTTTACACACTGAGCTAATACAGGGAGGCATGGGAACAAATTCATCTTTGCTAGGAGAACTTCCACATTTGTAGGTGCAACTGCAACTTGGATTTGATTCCTTTGTATAGTGTAGATGATATAGAGAAAATAGATCTCATGAGAGGTTTTTGTATTTTTTGATGATGAAATTCTCCAAATATGGACATATAATTATTCAGTATCATGTATAACTAACTTTACTTAATTTATTGAAATCTCCCAAAATATATGTCCCCATTAGCCAGTTAGTTGCTGTGATGTTACAGATCAGTATGTTTACTTAGGATATATTACTGTTGTGTTTTTTTTCCCCCCAGGATGCTGATATATTCAAAATGCCTTTGTTTATGGAAGTTTTTAGATTATGAATATGAATTATCTTATGCCTATGTAGTTTTGGATTTATCCCATCTTTCTCACTTTGATTGCTGGGTTGATGACAGTTTATTTACCTAAATACTTACAGACTACCAGATTAATCTTTTCCTAATTGAAGGAAAAGTAACATAAAAAATAAGTTACTCTGCTGTTGTCTACCATGGTGCTTGTCCCAAGTTTGCCATGTGAAACCATGAAAAGCATGACCTTAAGCTATTGTATGTATACATTTTTATTTTCAATTTCTCTGTACTCTGCAAGGGATTTTAAAGCTGATTCAAGAAGTTTATGAAACTGAGGTCTACCTGTAGAGATAGTTGAATCCCACTCCTAATTGAAGTATGAGGTCCTTGAGGACTTAAATTGCAGCTAGTGGTATTTAGGACAGGTAAAAGCAGTAAAGGTATTTGATTGTACAAATATATTACCTAAGGCAAGTTGTGGAATTTCTATCATGCAAGGCTTTAACAAAAGGTTAGACAAATATTTGTGTGGAGTACTTTGGCTATAGCTTACTCTCTTTTCGACAAAGAGATGGATTAAATCAGCCCTTAAGTGTCTTTTCCAGTCTTGCTTTCTTTCAGCTCATATGAAAGAAATTGCTTATTTACTATTCCTAAATGGGAGGGCTAATTAATTTAGAAATAAGAAACAAAATATAGAAATTTTAGATCAAGAAGATCAGTAAAATGTAGCAAGTATGTGAAGTGTAACAAGCTGTAACTTTATCTTATGAGTGTGATTATACACAGAGCATAAGAACCATGATCAATGTGAATTCTGAATTTAGGAAGATGGTTTTAACGTGTTAGTACTAACCAGAGGAGAGCACGAGATTCTGTAATTAATAATAAAACTCTTTATGAAAACAAGCACATTATGAATATGACCAACAACAGTTTTCCATGAGTAATCAATACAATTCTTCTCAAAACCCATGATACTGTTAAGTATAAGACAGATTCTGCTGTCCTTACTATCACTGTTAAGAACCACATTTACTCTATGCCATAAACACTATGCACATCAAGTGACTTCTTGTTAATATGAGCCAAGACGGCTGGATATATATTGTGGAATCTTACCCTGGTTCTTTTGAAGAAACAGTTACCTCTTATTAAATCAGTCATTTACAGAAAGCTAAATCTGAATTTGTGTACCTGAAAGTTAGCAATGATTTTCTTTTGCAAGAGAGAAACAATACGTGAATTCACTCCACTATACACAGCTGAGGTAAACACTCTAAGCACCTGCCCTCTGGTAATCTCTGCTATCAAAGTAAGTTGGAAAGTTCGAGTCCCATTTTAGGCAATAATGATTATACTGAGAAAAGTAAAATTCCAGAGGAATAAGGTTTTCTTGAGAAAACTGTGGCTCTAACATTGGAAGTTTTATTCCGTGTGTCAAGAGTGAGAGTATAAATGGAGGAAAGAAAGACTGCACTATTTAATGTCACTTAATTCGCAACTACCATTCCGGTTCTAAACTATTACATAATTAATAGCATATGCATTGGCATTATTCTTCTATAGGGTCAATGCACACCAAGTTTAGTTTATTCTGTTCTGCAGATAGTAAAGCTGCTGTAATATATCCAAGCAGAATGGACATTTTTAAAGAAATCCTCAATATTATCACTGTGTCAATAAAAATGGTAAAAGAAGTATCTGAAAAGAATAGTAAACGCTTCTGAGTTACTATTGCCAAGTATGAACTCAGAAAAATAATGTGAATCTAATATGAAATACACATTCAGAGCCATATCAGCAATAATATGCAATTTAAAAAAATCAGTGTTCCTTACTCCTTCACTTACACTTTGAAAGCCTTTCCTTTGTCAATGAGTATTACTATGATTTTATTTAGGTTAAACTTCAGCTAATTCACACCATCCACGTAATTTTCCACATCTGTCAAAGACTGTAAAATGCAGAAATTTATATATATGAGATTAATAAAAAGATGAAAAAATATTATATTTTTGATATTATTAATATTTCCAGCAGAATGGCTCTCTTATTGCTTTTCCTTTATGTTTTGATAGGCCTGTCTGTCTGCCTATCTGCCTTTCACAGGTCTATCTATCCGTTCTTTGGGAAGGTGCTTTGTATGAGCATGGTAGACATAAGTTTAACAAGGTAGGTGACAAATTAGCAATCTGCAAAGCTATGCATACCAGCATGTACTGGGCTGGAAAACAGCTGCACTTTAATATCCAGGAGCAGGGGGCAAAGAGAGAGAAGAATCCCTCGCTCATTTCTGTAAGGCTCTACTGTCACTCAGGTAACTGCTTAGCTAATGGTATGAGTGGTCATTGACAGCTGTGAAAATTCAGCTAGGACTCTTCACGTTCTTGTCAAGAATGGCTCTACAAACTATAGGTTACAGTTTACTTTTCACCTCTAAAGTACCTTGCTGCAACAGGAGAAATGGAAATTCTTAGTTGAAGTAGTCTCTCTGTCCTGGGTTCAGCAGAACCAAGGTTTCTCCTTGGTAGCTGGTGCAGTGCTGTGTTTTGACTTTTGGCCTGGGAATGGTGCTGTTATTTCCTTTATCATTACTACTATTGGAGGTAGCAGTAGTGATTTGTGTTATACCTTAGTTATGAAACTGTTCTTATCTCAACCCATGGGAGTTGCATTCTTTTCGATTCTCCTCTTCGTCCCCCTGGGAGTAGGCGGAAGGAAAGAAGGGGGGGAGCGAGTGAACGAGCTGTCTGGCTGGGTTTAAACCATGACACTCTCTTAACTTGTCTATTTTCTGACTTCACTTTCAAACGCTTACCAGTTACCACAAGAAAGAAGTTTTTTCCTTATTCTTTACAGAAGCTTGATTTTATACATATTTAGAAGATTTAGGAACGTAGTAGCTCTTTTTTCTGGTGGAGTGAATATCTTTCCATTTGCTCTGAGCTGTTTATACATCAGACAAAGTCAGTTTCTGAAACCTGTTTCTGATTTTGTATAGATTTAGGAGTGACTATTCAAAACTCTGTACTTTGCCTCCATGTAAATTTAACTGAGTGGAAAAATGTTTCAATTTGTCTCCACAAAATAAACTACTATTATCTGGTATCTTCACCAATTAATTTCTTCCTTTGAACTATACAGACAATAAGAATTTTTGGCTTCCAGGTGTAAGGGCAAAGTCTTCTTTTAGCATCTATCCCTGACTCAGTGGTGAATTTCTGGAGCCCAATGCAAAGTTTTGCACTGAAAGATGAATCGCAGACAAATGGTGGATGTGAACATCTTTACCATGAGAAGTTTCATTTTACCATAGCTCATCACAACAAGCTCCTCTGAGGTGAAAATGTAGAAAAATAGATGCCTGAACAAAACCAGGGAGCAGTCATCTAATTCTTTTTGAGAGAGCTCTCGATCTTCCTATCAGCCTAATCTTCTGAGAAGAGTTCTTCCCCTAGAATAATTATAATCAATAATCTTATACGCTAGCGATATAGCTTCTGCACCATTGTTTACCTGTCTGCCTTTGGGATTGGAACCATATTGAACTTAGACTGCTGAAATTTTGTAAAATGTCATTATTTGACAGTTTAGCCATCTGCCCTCATCCAGATACTACCATTATCTTAGGCTGATCTGTCACTGAATGAATGCAAAAAGCACGGCAGTGTCTGGAACCCATTTACTGTGAAGCAGTGTACACTAGTGTTTGCTGGCTCAGCCTTTTCCTCTGAAATGTTGTGCATATTCATTGCTCTTCTGAATATTTTGTCTAAAATGCTATATCAAACTTTTTTCTTTTTTTTTAAATTCATGTGGGAGTTAGCAACTTTTGAGAAAATCTAGTTTTTCTTTAGAAATGCGTTATCCCATCTCCCTCACATGAATACCACCATTTGGATCTTTTCCCTAACTGTGAGAAAATATCAGTGGCTATTGTACAGAACATCAAGAGAAGATCTAGAGAAGATGAGTACTTTGGCAGTATTTCAGAGCTTTTCTTCTTTCTTAAACATCCTCAGTTTTCATCTAGTCATAAGAACATTAACGGCTTCTTTTTCACTAAAGAGGGATGCTAGGTCATGTCTTTCTTTGAAATATTTATGGACTGTACATTTCTTTCTTCCATATACTGAGTATACACTACAGTCCCGGGTAATTTACAGAAAAAAAGCCAAACCAAAACTGTACATAAGATTTCATTTTAAAAAAAGGAAAAAAGGAAAAAAAAAGACAAAACTTAAAAAGAAAAAAGAGGTCAACTAGGTATTTGATCAAAATTCTTGAAGAAAAAAGAATCAGATTTAAGATGTAACAGAGGCCTTTTAATAGACACAAAAAGGTAGCTGTAGAGGGGATAAAGCATGGAGGAACTTATTTATTTTCTCTGTTCAGACTCGGAGTTTCTTAATACATAGCAATATTCTGCAGTTTATATGGAGGGTCACAGAGGCTAAGAGTAAAAGGTATATTTAGGATTTAAGCCTATGTGTCAATAAGTAATTGCCTTAGAAACGTGGCTTGAGGGGAAACGGGTACAACTAATGGTATTAGGGAAAAAAAAAACAACCACCCTACTAATGTAATCATGAACATAGAGGAACGAATAAATCTCATTTTCATGTACTGCACTTAACTGGTGTTATTATTCACCAATGGGGAAGAGGTTTCAATTGTTGAAAAGGCTGATGGGATCATCTCTAAGCCTAGGTGTCATGGTTTAACCCCAGCTGGCAACTATGTACCAAAACAGCTGCTTGTTCACTACCCAATCCACCCACCACTGGTGGATTAAGGAGAACAGTTGTAAAAAGGTAAAACTCACGGGTTAAGATGAGAACAGTTTAATAACTGAAATAAAGTCAAACATAATTTTAATAAGAAAAGGTAAAAGAGATGGAAGAATAAAACCCCAGAAAGACAAGTGATGCACAGTACAATTTCTCACCACCCACTGACCAGTACTCAGCCAAACCCGAGAAGCAGTCTGTCCCTTCTAGGTGTCTCCCCCCAGTTTATATACTGGGCATGACGTGCTGTGGTATGGAATACCTCTTTGGCTAGTTTGGGTCATGTGTCCTGTCTCTGCTTCCTCCCGGCTTCCTGTGCTCCTCCTCACCTGCAGAGCATGAGACTGAAAAGTCCTTGATCAGGGAGGTGCTACTTAGCAACAACTAAGAACATTGATGTATTATCAGCATTGTTCTCAGACTAAAGCCAAAACACAGCACTACATCAGCTAGTAGGAAGAAAATTAACTCTATCCCAGCTGAAACCAGGACATGGAATTCTTAAGTAGTTCTCTGCACTGCAATGCATGACTGCCTCCCAAATATTCAGAAATAAAAATAACAGCTAAGTTGTTTTCTGCCATCTAAGATTTTAGAAGTGCTAACTTCAGTATTACAGAAGGAATTCTATGTGTCTGATCAGGTGCCACTAATGCTTGTAAAAACTATTGTAACCTCTCCTCCAGAAATCAATGAATACTGTTTATTTCCCATGAAAAAAAGAACAGAAGAGCCATCAGTAAATATAGAGAAAAATGAGGAAATGCTGGCTGGGGAAAGAGAAGGAATAAAGTACATTTTATCAGCTGCAAAATTAAGTGAGATATACAGAGAGTAAGAGTTCACATGATCAGTTTTAATCTATGGGCATTTTTTTTTTTTTAATCTTAGCAATAGAAGAAATAATAAAAATAAGGTATCTGTATTATACAAAGGAAGTTATCACTAGAGGAAGAGATACACTGAATATGGCCTTCAACTAAATAAATCATAATTACATATATTTTTTTCTGCCTCTTTAGCAAAGCATTGCACTAACATTATGGTACACTAAAAAAGGTAAGTTTTAGTCATGGACATGTTGGCTGGCAAGTTGCCCACATGGAAACAAGTGATGAACCTACCCTGTTCTATTTCTGCAGTTGTTTCTTTGAAATATAGCTGATTTTCATAATCTTCTAGCCTGTTATTTTTATTAATATTTAATAATATTGATTGCTTTCTTGTTCCCTAGTATATATTTACCTTGAGACAAATCTGAGAAGCATAAAACAAAAGGTTTCTGGTATATGGAATGAGCATAAACTGAAATAGAGTGACTCTTTGTCCTTTTCTTATCTTTTCATGTCTCCTCATACTTCCTTCTGGCACCTCATACCTTTACTATTTACATAAACATCATGATGACTGTTTTGTATGCTGCATAATGTTCACTCTAACTAGTTAGAGGCTATCTCTCAGGCTGTGGGTCTGAAGTGAAAGAAGACGAAAAGTAAAAATAGAAAAACGTGTCATCAGTCTCAAACTTGTATCACTTACCATATATTTGACACTAATACTAAAAATGACCCATATGTCTTTTTACTGAGTAGAGATGTGCTATACAAACATGTAAAATTATATGTGCTGGCTTAACTGTACGTTTGGGTGAGCTTGAAGAAAAGGAAACTGTAACTTGATAGGTAAAAAAAGGAAACAGCAACTGCCAGAGTCTACACCACACAACTGCTATTGCTGTAGATCACTACTAATTAGAACAGACCTGAAAAAACTAAATCAGCAAGAGCAAAGGTCTTCCTTAGGCACTTTCTCTTTGGCCAGCAGACCTAGTAAATAGAAGACACCTAAGGTTTCTGTAAGGTCTCTGTTGACCCTGTACTTGTCCACGGACAGCAGCTATACCTGGGGACTTTCTTCCACAGCATCCTTTGACTTCCATTGGGTAATCCTCAGCATGAAGAACTGAAGGTCTGGAGGCACTTTTGACTTAGGTTACCTGTTTTGCACTGGGTTACTTGTTTGGCTATAATGGCTTTTGGTTTAAAATACTACTTTTCCATATAGGACTCTGTCCTGGGTTCAGCAGTAGCAGTCATGTTTCTCCTTCATGGTAGCTGGTGCAGTGCTGTGTTTTGACTTCCAGCCTGGGTACAGTGCTGGTGATACTGATGGTTTTGGTTGTTGCTAAGCGATGTTTACCCTGACCAAGGACTTTGTGAGGCTCATGCTCTGCCAGGGAGGAGGGGAAGCCGGGAAGAAGCAGAGACGGGACGCCTGACCCAGGCTAGCCAAAGAGGTGTTCCATACCACAGCACGTCATGCCCAGGGGCGTAATTGGGAGTTACCCGGAAGGACACGGGCTTCTTGGTCGGACTCGTTTCTTGGCCGGTGGTATTGTATTCTCTTCCCTTGTTATTTTCTCTTGTCATTGTTGATGGTGGTGGTAGCGGTGGTGATTTGTGTTGTACACTGCTTGCTGGACTGTTCTTGTCTCAACCCATAGGAGTTGCACTCTTTTGATCCTCCTCCCCATCCTTCCGGGAGCAGGGAAGGGGAGAGCCCCGGGCGGGAGAGGGGGGGGCTCGATTGCTCTCAGCCTGGCACCACTCACTAGGAGTGAGTGAACAAGCTGTCTGGCTAGGGTTTAAACCATGACAGACTCTCACTTTTTTTACCTCTGTAGATTAAATCCTTGTTTTAAAGAACTTACTGCCTGGCTTACATAGCAGGTGTCAGAGGTGAAACAGAAAGAAAGACATGAGGAGCAGGCAGAAGTTGAGGATACTGCTGAGCTGCATTGTATGGGACAGTACTGATGTCTTTGCTTTGTTATAGAATGAATATCAGGCTCCATAAGCCTCATTGCATAAATGGGTTGTAAGATGCTTGGGAGAAAAAATGCAGCTGGAAAGCAACAGAGGAAGAGGAAAAAGAAATTTAACTGTCAAGCGGTGCAAAAATAAATGTGGTGTGTGGATAAAGTTTAATGGTAAAAGGCTCTGTTAAAAACTTTCCCTGCAGCACATTTTCCTGATGCTGACAAGCAAGAGAAGCTTGTTAATTATGAGTGCCCACGTTAGACAGAGTTTTTAAGTGATGCTCCTACTTTGTGACAAAGCATACCATTTCTAGCTGTAAAAATTTCCTTAAGCTTTAGGTCGGTAACCCTCTCTGTTGTGTTCCTATCTTTTCCCTCCCCACCTTTCATCACTCACCATCCTGTCCTTCACTGCTTCCTACTAGCATCTGCAGTGCCATCAGCGGGCTTCCCACAGTCATCTGCAGATTTATTCTTGTTCAGTTTTTTATCTTAATACTGTCGTGTTTTAAACCCAGTCAGGCAACTCTTTCACTCACACCCCCCCTTCTTTCCCTCCCTCTGCTCCTGAAGGTACGGAGAGGAGAATCGAAAAGAATGCAACTCCCATGGGTTGAGATAAGAACAGTTTAGTAACTAAGGTATAACACAAATCACTACTGCTACCACCAATAAGAACAATGATAAAGGAAATAATAAGGGAAGAGAATACATCGCCACCAGCCAACCGATAACTTGCCCCCCCGGGCCCAACTAAGCACTGACCCATACCTCATCCAACCCCGCAGTCCCAGCCCTTCCGTGTAACTCTCAGTTACACCCCGGGCATGATGTGCTGTGGTATGGAATACCTCTTTGGTCAGTTCATGTCAGGTGTCCTCTCTCTGCTTCCTCCCAGCTTCCCCTCCTCCCTGGCAGAGCATGAGGCTCACAAAGTCCTTGGCCAAACCAAAACATCATTGTTATCAGCTCTGTTCCCAAGCTGAAAGTCAAAACACTGCACTACACCAGCTACCGAGAAGGAGAAAAATGACTGCTACTGCTGAACCCAGGACAACTTACTTCATTGTATCGGCTTGGTCTGGTGGGCTTTTTTCTGTATTGTCACCTCTTTACCTAACCCCTCATACCTTGAACCCCTTTCATACCTTGTCCTAAATTAAGACTTGGTTGTCTCTGTCCTTAGGTGACCTTCAGTTCCCAGCTGTAGACATAAGGTTTACCATTGATTCTAGGCATTCCCTTGGAGCTGCAGATTTTTGAGGTCATACCTTTGCAAGTTTCCAGCTGAAGTATCCCCATCTCTAAGGCTTCAGTTTGTTTCTCTTGAACAAAACATTAGATTGGGGATCTGGGGTGAACTGAACAGATATTGGATTAATATCACAAACTGACAGTTTCTAACACTCAGGGAAAATATAGCCACAGTAGCCCAAAATCACTTTGAAATCTGATTGATAATAAAGTGGTGGCTCCATTTAATGAAGAATTCATTGTGTAATGAGGGCATAGTTTTAGAAATAACACTAAGGAGATACAGAGCTCAATGCATTAAGTCAGCTATATTTTTCCTTGTGTACAGTAGGGAATATGTGCCCTCCTATAGCATGCTGGTTTTATTAAAGAATAGTGGAAATTTTTCTTAACTTTTCCTTTAGATTATAAGGTCTCTTTGCCCAAGAAAAATAAACCTTCCTCTTGGTTATTAAGTTACAAATAAATGAGTAGGAACACACAGATAAAATTGGGTGAAAGAAATTAAAATGTGTTGTTTAAAATATAGTGCAACTTCCCATCTCTACTGCCCGTTCTTGGTACAGGAAATGGACATATTTACAAGGTGGGGGGGGAGGAGAGGATCGCTTAAAGTTATTTCCTCCCTTTCCACAATTTTCAGCTCTGATAAGGACTAGTCCACCAGCCACTAATTTATTTCATTTAAGTCAGTGCAACAGCCCTGCTGGGGGTTCATTACACAGCTAACAATGGCTGGAGTGGAATAGTTCAGAGACTTCTCTGCAAACTTTTTTTTTCCTGGCAAATTATTCTTCCCTGCATATGAAGACCAATATGAACCTGATACAGTATCTCTGTTTTTTTCAGGCAGAAGTGTTTCCCTTAAGTGTTTTCTCCTCAATTTATTCCCCCTTTTCACTACCTAAATGATGAGAAAAATAAATCTGTTGAACTGAAAAATACCCTGGGAATTGCTGGTTTGGACTACTAGATGTGGTAGGGATCTCCTGTAGCTCATAGGCTTCACAAAACAGGGATTCTTCAGACTAGTTTCTACAGTCATTCAATGCTACATCATTTAGCACAATATTCATTTTGCAAATGCTATTTTCTCAGACAAAGACATGTTTGAAAGCCAACATTTTTGGTCTCTGGTTTTTGCAGATTTTCTTGTTCTGGGAGAAAGTCATACTGCCTGACAAAGTCCTATCCATGATCTATGCCTTGGCAAATGCAATTAACCTTCTTTGTGAGTTGAAAATTGCCTTCTGCCTCTTCTTGGATTTGGCTAAAGTGTTTGAACTTGCGACAAAACAACTCCTTTCCTCCTTGTAATTTGTAAGATGGACTTTAACCCTCATCCTACTTTGGGGCAAATATATTGTGGGAAAACCAGCACATTAATTTTTTTAGTGTCATTTTCAACCAACCGCTATGGCCCACCTAACTACATTATTCTGTCCTTAGCTGGGGGGGGGGAGGGGAAGACCACAGTATATCCTGGCATTTGATAATCTGCCTACTATTCAGTACATTTCAGTTCAACTGCTGCTTCTGCTTACTTTCTGAATAAAGTCCTCTTAACCAAGTCTTGCTTGAGCACGTTGTATCTGGCCCTGGGTGCCACTTCTAAGCCCTAATGACTACTTTAAGGAGATTGATACATTAAAGGATATTCCAGGTCACTCCAGAAATGTACTAGTGAGTTAAGAAGTCTTAAAACATGCCTAGTTGGATTGGTGAATTGGTCTGAAAACATCTTATTCTGTGTCTTAAGTCAGGGCTTTTCTGATTTCAAGGGATGAAGGGTGAAAGAGAAAAAAAATATTTAACATTTCTGGAACCACTTAGGAAAAAAACATAGGCTGTGTCTTTTAATATTTGCAAAGTGAAATCATTGCACCTGACTGTACCATGTAGAGCTGGCACTTGCAGTTTATTTGGCTGCTTCTGTTTCTTGTGTCACTGTTCTCTGCTTCAGGTGCTTTTTCTGGTATATGCACAATGTTAGTGAACACCGTGGTCTTATGGTTCTGTGCTACAGCTCCGTCTTCGCTCACCTGTCAGAGGATCTTTCACTTAATGATGTACGTTTCAATGTGTGCCATGTGATTATATACTGAGAAATAGTGGAAAGGGGTGTCATAGACTTTTGGAAATGCTTTTTCAATAAAACACTGGATTTTAGTTAGAAGTTTGTGATTTTATTGTTAAAAGTTTGTGTTTGGGTTTGTTGTTCCTTTTTCCATTTTGTTGTTGTTTTCTCTTTATGCCACATTTATGTTCCTTGCTAAATTACAAAGAAAGTGGTCTCTGTAAAGGGCAAGAATTATCTGGAATACTTTTTATCAGTTCCAAAAAGGCCTGTTGGATACATAGGCATAATATTCAGAAGCATGAAAGCAAAAGCAAGTTTTACAGTTCATATATCAGTTCTTCTCTGAAAACATTAATTTATTTTCTCACAAAGCAAATAACTTATTTTTCAGTTGAAAAATTTCATTGAAAAAAAGTCATGCAGAATTTTACTAGTCAGATTCATATTTTCTTTGCAGGGCATATTACATTAACCTGCCTCCTATAGTTTCCAAATACTATGTTAAGCACTTTTAGAAATGCAGGCTTTTATTAAGGGATATCTTGGGGTGTATTTTGTGGAAATAAAAACTTGGTCCACTATAAAAATAACTGGTATTACTAAAGTAAACTGAGTATATCTGAACATGAATATGCATTTTGCCTTGTGCCCATGACTCTCAGAGAAGCCACACCCATGCATAAATTTTGATATTCAGAGATGCAGTGGGTAGTTGCTTTAAGAACAAGTAAATACCACCACAAATTAACTGGTTCTAAGTTTAAGAAAATACATATGCTATTTCATACTTTAGCAGAATTGCCCCAGATAATGGTGTACTGACCTTTATTGCCCAAAGATGTAGCTGCTTTGTGCAAGAGGTGGCCCTGCAAAAAGTTTTCTCCCTCTCCCTCTCCTTCTCTCTCCCTCTCTCTCTCCCTCTCCTTCTCTTTCTCTCTCTCCTTCACCCCTTCTCTTTCCCTTCTCTTTTTCAAAATATTCTAGGTACTCTTAAGCAGTTAAAACACATTAGGAATTATTTGCTTGTCAGTTCCATTCTGTGGCTGTTGTTTGTTTGATTTTTTTTTTTCTAAATGTCCTGTGCTATGTCTGGTACTGTTAGTCTTCTAATATTTTCCAACAGAATAATATATATTCAGAGTTTAAAAGGCAACTCAACATTGTGAAAAGTTCATTCAAAGATACATGTTTGTGTGCCACAAAGTACTGTCGTGGTTTAAGCCCACCCAGTAACTCAGAATCACGCAGCCAGTCTCTCACTCCCCCAGCACCTTCTTCCTCCCCCAGCTCCTGGAGGGATGGGGCGGAGAATCAAAAGAATGTATCTCCCACAGGTTGAGATAAGAACAGTCCAGGAACTAAGGTATAACACAAATCACTGCTGCTACCACTAGTAATAATAATGATAAGGGAAATAACGAGGGAAGAGAATACAACCGCTCACCACCCACCGACCAATACCCAGCCTGACCAGAAAAGTTATCTAACCCTTCTGGGTAGCTGCCCCCAGTTTATATAGTGGGCATGATGTGCTGTGGTATGGAATACCTCTTTGGTTAGGTTGTGTCAGGTGTCCTGTCTCTGCTTCCTTCTGGCTTCCCCTCCTCCTTGGCAGAGCATGAGACTCACAAAGTCCTTGGTCAGAGTAAACATTACTAAGCACCAACTAAAAACATTGGTGTTTTCAGCGCTGCTCCCAGGCTGAAAGTCAAAAACACAGCACTGCACCAGCTACTAAGAAGAAGGAAAATGACTGCTACTGTTGAGCCCAGCACAGTATCCACCCCTTATTCCATGCCATTCACTTCACGCTCAGATCTCACATTTTTCAATATACTATCGCTTTTGTCTATATATATACCCACAGAGAGAGAGAGATACGTCATTCCTTAGTACATGGACTAATCCCTATAAAGCTGCTGAATTCATCCAGTCCATGATGTCGGGCTCTAACTCTTGTAACAGTCTTTCAGAGCAGGCAAGACGATGTGCATCCTTCACCACCAGGTTCTGCACCTGGTCAGAGAAATCTTGCCACAGTGCAGCAGCTCGGATGGGTTTACCTCTGCGTTGCCAGTTGCTCTGCTTCCATTGCTGCAACCACCCCCACAGGGCATTTGCCACCATCCATGAGTCAGTATAAAGTACTAGCCACTTTTCTCATTCAGCAATGTCCAGGGCCAGCTGGATGGCTTTCACCTCTGCAAACTGACTCGATTCACCCTCTCCTTCAGCAGTTTCTGCAGCTTGTGTTGGGGACTCCATACAGCTGCCTTCCATCTCCGATGCTTTCCCACAGTACAGCAGGATCCATCAGTAAAGAAGGCATATTGCTTCTCACTTTCTGACAGTTTATTATATAGTGGGGCCTCTTCAGCATGCATCACCTCCTCCTCTGGTGACATTCCAAAATCTTTGCCCTCTTACTCCATGTCTTCCTCCCTGGCTCCTGCCACCTGTATTTACAATAAAAAATCAGATCAAGTTTTAACATTTATGGAGCTACAAAGCAGCTCTAGCAGCAAATTAAATCAAGCCTGTGCCTATAGTTTAAGAGCTACTGTAGATAGAAAAGCATTTTAACATTGAGACCTCTGACCTCTGCCAAATGGAAGTGAGACAAAATGCAGAAACACTGGCATACACTAAAAACTGGCTTGATTGCTGGGCAGACTTTATCAGTGTGCCAGAAAAAAAAAATCCTCTGTCCAAAAAAAAACTGGTGGCATATATGAGAGGGAATTAATAACAGGTATTTACAACCTCACTCAAAATTAAATTCTGGCCTGGGCAAGATTCTGTGGTGTATAGAGCACTTAGCTGTGAATCCATCAGAGAAACCAATCAGGCTGATTTTGAAGTGGAATGTCAAGATCTAATTTTTTGATGGTATTACACCTGCTTACCACAGTATAGCCACAAGCACACTGCGTAAACCCACTGTTTCATTGAATGAAGCCAGTATCCTGAGACCAGATGCCCATTTTCTCCATTTGGAGTAATTTTATAAATCCTGGAAACACTAGTATGAATTAATATCCACATTCAAATGTTTAGGTGCCAAAAACTAAGTATGCAACAAAAAAATAATGAATTGAAAAGCTTAGTTTGCTGATGTGTAGGTTTTCATTCAAATCATAGTTCTCTATAAGGTGCAGGAAAATATAAATGCTTAAGCTGGTTTTCACAACTTTCTGTGCACTGAAAAGTCAGGTTCAGGAGAGAATTGCCTTGGCCAGCCCAGTTTGTGAAACCTTCTGAGATTAAGAAGGGACTTCCAGTTAACATTAGACCATCTGCCTTACATCTGTCTTTCATCAGGCTGAATAGCCTGACTTCCTTTAGATATTGCTTTCTTTTCAGGTGTCTTTCATTCTTGCCCCAAGCATACTCATATGAGAGATGTGTGGAGCTATGGTCAGTTCCAGTAAAAGAAACATAGCTGCAGGCATAAACAAACTCGTGGATATGTAAGCCCTCTGGTACACTTGGTACTGCTCAGCTGAGGCAGTGCTTTTGACATATGTACCTTAAATCCTTCTTGGGCACCTACACCTTCAGGGCAGAATGAATTTCACTTGACTATTGAAATGGTTAATTGTTGTCCTGGTTCGGAAAGACTGAAGAGATAACCCTAGGATCCTTTTTTTGACCAATAAAAAGGCATAGGCAGGGGGCAATTACTCTCACTCCAGGAAAGGGATAGGACAAGCTTCGCTCTGGAGTGACTGACTGAGGTTTTGAAGATGAATTTATACACATCAAAAGCTAAGAACTACATATAGGAATTTAAGCCTCTGAAGTCAGTGGGATTTGGATACTGGTGATGAAATCTCAATCCACATCAAAATTGAAGTCTGAAGGAAAAGTGTCTATTGACATTACTGAGGCCAGGTTTTGAATCTAGGAGCCCAGTGATATACCTGTAGCACAAACAAAGGTGCAGGTACAGATCATATCAGCATAACTTTCTTGGTTTATTAGCAGCATCATGTTTGCAACAGCGTGGAACTTATTGCGGGCTACAAAATTCTCCTGAAAAACTGGGGTAAATATTAGATGTTAGCCTGCCATGAGCCCTGTATTATTTTAGCAAGGGCAGCCAACTTAAGGAAGTAGACAGCAATCCCCTTATAGACTACCCTTCCCACACATATCTAAGAGTAACAAATTTTCTAATCCTGAGAAGACAAGACAATAAATAGGCTGTCCCTATTTTGTATGAGTTTTGTGATATTTAATCTATCAGTTTATGTAAAGTGCTGCAGAATGTGTAGATACATGGGAAGAGAAGCACTGATCTTTTACAAAAGATTAGCTTTGTAAAGGATGCGAATCTATGTGCATTGATTGACACCCAGGGTCTCAGAACTCAAAGGCTGTAGTACACTTTCTGGTAGAAGGTCACAAAGAAGAGACCTTTAATGCAGTTTTAAAATTGCCTGAAGTCCAGAAACATCTTTGATTTTCCACCATTCTGAATTTGTTGTGGGCACTGCACTAATTGCTCTGATCCTCTGTGAAAGGTAACTCACATATCAGTGTCAGCATTTCTGGATCATTAGCTGACATTGACACTTCAAGCCTTAGGATATTCCTAAAATAGAGACTTTTAACATTAGCACAGTTCTTTTTTCTCTTGAGGACACTTGGATATTTACTCAATAAGTCCCTGCTGGGAAGCTCCTGTGATCTTTGCCCCTTTCCTCTCTCCAATGACAGCTTTGTCTGCAGTCTATGATTGGCATATGTCTTCCTGCCTCTCTTATTTTGGGTCTTCATTAATAATTGCACATTTACTTGAGAATGTTTCAAGCTTCTTCACTATTGGATAGATTGCTTATTGGTGTTCTGGGATGTCAAGAGTGCACTGAAACCCTCAGTTCTCTAAGGACCTAGAACTACATCTTTGCTTTGTAGGCACCTTGAACTCCAGTTTTTTAGGCTTAATTAGGGGCAGGTCGAAGCTATTCTAAGACATATTTTGGGCTGTCCTACCTGCTCAGCACTTGTCAGGTTACATTGCCATAGGAATAGGTTAAAGTTGCAGTGGCATGCAATCCTTTTGGCATGCATGCATGTCCCAAAGCATTAAGTGAACTAGGGATATCCCTGTTTGGAGTCCCAGCTGAAACTTAAGGATTCTCCAGCAGGTGAACAGAAGAAGTAAATGATCAATTTCACCTCATGTTGTCTGAAGATAATGCCCCATACAGCAGCCAGTACAATTAAAGCCTATAGTAAACTCATTAGGTAATTCAAAAAGAACTAATGAGAAAGCGCCTTGATGAAAGTTGCATTTGTAAAAATGTTTAAGTGTAAATAAATTTTTAGTGTTTCTTTTAATTAAAAAAAACCAACAAAACAAAAAACACACAAAAAAAAGACCTGTTTTCAGTTTTAACTTAATGCTTCTGGCTTTACTTGGTCCACTTTTTTAAATATTAAAAGAGGCTGTTTGTTTGTAATCTCACAGAAACTGAAGTTTTACTTATTTGCGCTACTAACCCTGAGAAAAATCAAAGTTGTATGCTGGGAAAAAGAAATACAGAGGAGAATGTCATTTGCAGATCTTCCCTTCTCTTCCATTACTTGAATCCAAAATTTAGGCACTTACTTATTGATTCTATAGGTCCTCTGGCATCATGATGACAGAGAACACTTTTCCATCATTTACATTCAAGATTGCAACATTTTCTTTCAGATATGGCATGAACAATGTATGAGGTTGTCACTCTGCAAGTAGATTACTGTAGAGTACTCTTCTGTATGGAAAGTTATTATAACAATTTGCTGCATCAGTTTGCTGTAATTCTATTGTAGCATAGCAGGAAGAGTAGAGAGGTGTGTAGCTCTCACTGTGTAGAGCTGTTTGTCCATCAAGTAGTAAGAAGATCTGATAGAGGTGTTACCAAGGGATTATTTCCAAAGTACCTGTTAAGGGAATTGTGACTAAAGATATGTAGACACAGAAATACCTGATACCTGTCAGTGTTGCTAAAAATATTCTTGCTATTGCCAGGTTGCACAATGGTTTAATTCCCTGTGAAAGTCTGGGTGACATATTTGCTATCCAAGTGAATAAAGTGACAAACACTACCACAACTAGTAATAAATGAATTTGCCTTTTGGACAGTAATCTTTCATCCTAGCTCATATGTCAATGCTTAAGGCAAACTATTTAAAACACACTTCACCTGGTATGAATCTGGCAACAATACACAAGTAAGAAAAATGAATCACAAGCTTTTCTTTTTGACATTTTTCTCTCTTGCACCCATCTAGAAGCCATTTAACAGGCCATGTAATGAGGAATAAGAACAGTTTTATAGTTTTCTAAATGATAACCAAATATAAAATAGTATGTATACTATATGGGTACATATAGTATATAAATGTATAATTTTCAGATTTTTGTGATTTTTCATATATGTGCGCATGCCTGTGTTCTGTCTAACATGCCTTTATATTTGAATATGGATACATTTGATATATTAGTTTAAAATAAATGACTGCATATATGTTTTAATAACTTCTGAAATTGATTATTTTTTTCAATTGCCTGAACTTTACAGACAAGTCAAAACTACATTTTTTTATGGTAATGTCGTTGTGTGAACTTACACATCTAAACGCCATCTGCTTAGGGTCCTGAGGTAGCAGAAACCAGTGCCTCTCCACTGGAGTCCCCAGACAGATTCTGTCAGGTAAAGTTCTGGCACGAGGAATTTAGAACTAAGAGAATTCTCTGTCCTTTGAAAAATGGAATATCATGGTAGAAATGGAGTGTCTTATTTGTTAAGTCATAATGTCAATCACTGGTAAACGGACTAGGTTACTTTCAAGAGGCTGTACACTGACCTGTTTTCTGTGAGGAACACTGGTGATCTCAATTTAGTTTGAAAAGAGAATTAACTGAGCAACAGTTACAGCAAAAAAAAAGAAATTTGGTAGCATATACCTGGCAAGGGGAGAAGTAATATCTGTTCTTTCTGTAATACTGAAGTACTTAAAGATACAATGAAAGCTTGATGAGATTTCCAAAGCCAAATTTCCAAAGCCAAAAGCAAATTTTAAAATCCCTTTGGGTTAAGAAATTATACTATCCAACCTACTGATTTTTTTGGGGTAGGTCAGATAATTACACTGAAGATCTTTGTAATCTGGGGTTTGATTTGAATGTAGTAACTTGATTCTAGCTCATTCCCAATGAGAGTAGAACCTTAGAAATTATCATTAAACAATACTTTTTGTATCTTGATACTAAGAAACACACAAAAAGTACATACAAAAATAGTATGGAAGAGGAAACAAACAAATCTCAGTATCTTCTTAGGATTATTTCCCAAAGTTCATTTTGTTAATGGTCTTTGCGGTCTTCATTTTTTTGGTCTGATTCTTCTTTATTTCTATTCTCCCTTTTACATTTTATCTTTCATCTTTCTCCTCCCCTGATTTTAATTAAGTCTCTTTTCCACTGCTTATTTGTGCAGACAGATTTTTCTCCCATATACTTGTTTCCTCAAGTGCCTATTTAGCTTTCAAAGCTCTTATTCTTCCCTACACCATTCCTGAAATAAACTCAGCCATTCCATACTAGATGATGCTGCTACTGGTCCTGAGAGGGAGAAAATAATCTATACAACGTTATGGCTCACTGTGTTATAGCATGGACAGCCAATGTTACAAGAGTATGAGGAGTCATCCATCCTCAGAAGAGAGAGAAAGAAGAAAAAGAGACCAAGAAAGACATTTTATTTTCCTAACAAGCAATCATTAAGAAATCATTTTAAGACTCTAACAATAATTTCCCAGTGGCTGGTTGTGTGAAAAGGAAAAGAAAGAAAGAAAGAATGTTTAATACAGAATACCAAGTAATTCTATATGACAATGTAAATAAAGCACTTGGGGTGCTGGGAAAGTACATGTTAAACCTCATTCAGCTATTATGCTATCTCAATCAAAAAAGTCCAGAGATTCTTATAGAAAATTACTAATTAACTTTTTCTGTTTCCGGTGTCTGTGGAAGCACAGTACAGTTGCAATATAGTCTTGATGTTCCACCAAAGCGCATGTAGAAAGCAAGGCTGTGTAAGCTCTTCCATTTATATTTCACAAACCTGGGAACAACTGCTGCTTACATGATTGCAAAGGACACTGAGTGTCTCTAGGGTATATATGGTCAGTCTAACTATTCAACGCTGCCTAACATCAAGCACCCTATCACTACTCATTGACTGCTTACAGAACGTAGGGTCCTAATTTCCTATGCTTCTTATTGTCTAAAATTGACAATGTGAATATATCCTTCTCTTTCCTTTAGTCTTCACTTGATTTTACTATGATCATGACAAAATATGAATTGATTAGAAGCACAGTCTTTGGATGATTGCACATGGCATTTCATATGCAAAATAAATTGCTTTGTGAAGTGTAACATATACTATTAAACACTTCTATTTCAGGTGTGCAACATACAAGATAGAGTATGAAGAACTGCATTTAAAAAATATTTTCCTGGTACAAAGGTATGTATCTACAGCAGCAAACAAAATTCATATACTTTCCAATACACTGTTTTATCCATCTTGTACATTACACAAATGTTAGAGGAGTTACTCAGTGGTAATTCTGTTCCTTTATATTGCTTTATTTTAAAAGAATGAAATTGGTAATGTGACAGGCTTAAGGTACTGCAGGACTGAAAAATGACAACTGTAGGACATGGTCCACTAGTTTGAAACTATCTTGAGTTAGACTATTGTCTATTAGTAGAGTACCAAAGAGCATACTGACTCAGTGAGAACTGCAATGTGTGCTCTTAGATCTTGCTTCACCGTAAATGATTATAAAGCAGATTTTCTCCAGTCCTAGTAGAATTTTAGAAACTCTTATTACAGGGAGTTCCAGCTTCATAGCACCTCCAGCTCTGATGTATTATATTTCTGAGTTCCTACAATCACTTTTGTGGAACTGTTAATAACAGAAACTGAAATAACAAAAGACCATGCAGCCATATTTATAATAATAACACTGGAAAAGCAGTCGTGAGCAGCTGCTGTTTTGTAAAAGTTCTTTTTGGTGTATTTACAATATTTTTTCTAGTTTTGCTCGTTGAATTGTCTGTAACCAACAGAGTGGAAAGTAACTTTTTGAAAGCTTAGATTCAGAAAAAGAATCTGTAAGGTTTCTAGGAAGTGCAAGAACTTGCAAACAGCATTATTAAAAATAAAAATTAAATGTTCTAGACTCCTGGAAGAGGATGAAATTCCTTTTTTTTTTTGCCAGATATTAAACTTTCTGAGAGAATATCTTTCTCATTTAGATGCTCAGCTTGTTCTTTGATTATGTATCATACCAAAATTACACAAACATATCACTGTTCCTGACTTAGAATGGAATTTGTTTCTTTTGTTAAGTCAGTATGCTTGCACCAGCAGTCTTCTTTCATACATTTCCTGCATGAAAAATGTTTGGTTCTGATCTGTTGTTTTTCAATTTCCATTCTATAATCTTTGTAAGAAAATTCTCTGGTAGAATATTTTGTGGTATTTAAAAATTTTATACTTGTCAGTTTTAATCATTTCCATCTTTACTATTTCACTAAATGAGGGGGTAGGTATTTTGTTTATTCTCATTTCTTTCCTTCTAATCAAATGGTTTGTAAACTTGCAGTCTCACAGTGTTGAAACTAAAGTTTTTCTTGTTAAAAGTTACAGGTAATTTCACTCACAGATACCTGTCTTTGCTGTCAGTAACTTTGCCACAGAACTGTGGCCAGATAGGAAAATGGCTAGTTTTCCTTATAAAGCAACAAATAGCATTTCTCAAAGTTTTTAAGGAATTTTTCTGAAGCTAGTTCATTAAATCACATATAGCAAAGAACTTTGTTACTGCCTACTTTCAAAAATACATTTTGTCCATATTGTATGAGTTGCAGATCAATAACCTTTACTGTTAAATGTAAACTGCAGTTTTATCTAATTGTCTGGGATAGAAATTTCTGGAAAGCAATTTCTCCCAGATATCTTAACACAGACAAATCTCCTTCTGTAATTACCCCTGGTGGTGTGGACTGGTGAGGAAGAAAGGCTAATCCAGTCAACTAGCTTTTCAGTTGTATAAAATAAGTGGAAATTACTTCAATTCCATGTTTCACAGTGAAAGAAGGTAGAAGAGACAATCGTCCTGAGGAATTTGGTCTCTAATAATTCTGTTCAAGATGTTGTTTTGCCTATGATCCATGATTATCACAGGCTTTTTCCATGAGCAAGAAATGATCTGAGAAAGGCTATTCAATGGGAGTAACACAATTATACAGGGGATTGTGTATTAACAAAAAGAGGTTTTGTCCTATATGTACAAATATTTCTGATTTATCAAAAACACTGATAAAAAGAGGTTTGCATGTAAGTAAAAGCATCATTTACGCCTACATTGTCTCCCTTATAATTCCACAGCAATGTAAAGGCTGTTAGTGCAAATGAGAAGTAGGCTCCAAAGAGCTTTTCATCTGAATACTGTGAAGTGATTCATATGGCATTGCTCCTACTGCCCTTAACAATGAGAAGTCAGAAGGAACTGTGGAAGACTGGCAGTTTTGTAAATCAGGACACAAGTACTGAGCACTGGGCACTTGAAAATTGAGGTGGGAGCTTAGATGACACCCTAAAGTAGCACAGGATATCAGTGATGATATGGCATTAGCAACCCTAGTTTCTACCTGCCATCACTCCTCAGCACCTCTGTACAGGATTGCCCACCTACTTAAAAAGGCATTGGGAAAATCCACCCTAATAAATCAAGAACAGACTGAAAGCATACTAGCCTCTCTGTGTTTTTTCTTAAAACATCCAAAACTTTGAAATGTTTTATTTTACACATGAGATTTAAGCACCATCACCCAGTATTTTCTTACATATTAAGCTGCCTAAAGATTGTTGCATAAAGTGTTTGATCTGAAGCTTTCCGTACCAGGAAGCTTGGAGTTTGGTAGACGAAAGGAACAAAGATAAAATGGGAAGGTTAAATAAGGAAAGAAAATGGGACACAGGTGAAGCATGGGACAAAGCCCAGGAAGAAGTTTTTATGGAGGGACAGAAGAGATTTCATCAGGATACCCAGACCCTGGGAAGTCTGTGACAATGTACTCTTTGGGTGATAACAAGTAAGCTACTTGCAGTGAGCTTTTCAGTCCTCTATCATTAGATGCTTGGTTGAGATCCATGCAAGTACCTGTAAAACCAACTTGTAACTGTCCTAAAAATCCCATGTGCTTATGCTTATTTTAGTGTTAACGCTCCAAAATCCACTAGTTTACTTGAGAAACCATAATATTAACTGTAGGAGTGCAAAGTAGACTGATGATTTAAATTTATTTCTGCCAAGTCATAGCTTGTCCTGTAGAAATGGGGGTTCTCTTACAGCTGAATGATTCTGTCATTTATTATACTGACTATTAAACCGATTGTTTGTTTTCCTTTGACATGAAAGAGGGAAGGCTAATCTATGACAGCTTCTTTTTCTATATTTGTTGGGGTGGTTGTGGAATTTGTTTTTATTTTGGTTCCTTTTGGTTTTATTTGTCTGCTTTTTTTTTCTTTATTTTCTCTGAGATTAAAGGGCTCTACAAAGCAGGAAATGAAAAACCAACAAACATTACAGTTGCATACAGTCCCTGGACACATTGGGAGAAGTGGATAAAGTGAGTGGTGTGGCTGACAAGAGGGATGGAAGGGGTGAAAAATTAATGTGCTTGAAGGACCTCTTTGTATATTTCTGTGCGAGCTTCCAGTAAGCAGTAGCAGGTGCTAGGGAAGGAGGCAACTTTCATACACAAAATCTTAAAGTATTAGTTGGCTTAAATAGTGATTATAAAGTGATCTGTATATGACAGTGGGAGAAGGTATATGTTACAGGGGGTGGAAGGTAAGAGATATTAATCAATTTTCTCTCATGTGGTATAAGTTACAGTAACTGGTTTGTGGTTAAATTGACATCATCTGGGGACACAGGCTATGTTTGGTTACGTTCGGTTTCTTTCTCCAGGCTTCCCCGAAGTTGTCTATTTCACAAATCTGAAAATAGAACTCTACCTTCATCAAGGTGTTTAGGAAAGAGATGGAGTTCTTTGAAGTCAAAAATAATAATCCTTTAATCTGTTAAAAATAAAACAAACTGAGGAAATTTGATGATCACATGCCTTCAATAATGCAGAGGTAAGAGTAGTCTGTGGTATCTCAAAAATGAGACTTTTTAGACCTCCAGATTATCAAATCAAGCAAATTTTAAACCTTGAAACATGCAAAATTGAATGTATACCTGCACGCCTTGTCCAGACAGAAGGTAACTGCTTGCCTGAAATTCAGGAGCTGGGCTGATTTTCTGAGCTTGGTTTAATGGAAGAAAGTGAGTTTCTCAAAGCACAAGCACTGCGCTTGCCCAGTAATCATGGACTGTGTGTGTGTCTTTCCATCTTCTTCCACAGGAGGTTATACACTGCATAAATAACCAAGCAGCAAAGATCCAGACCTCATTTTCCCTCATCCCATGAGGTATATTAAGCAGGGGCCTATATAACCAGTCTTTTCCACTGACACAAGGAATTTTGAATGTAAAATAGAACAGTTCTTGATGGAGAGTTTGGCAGTAATTCATAGAAGCAAGTGCACTACATGGGTGCATGGTCCACTTTCCTTGCTCAAAGAGCAGACATTTCTTGTGCTGAAGCAAGCAGGGCAGGAGTATAAACTTAAGAACTCTATGACCCAGATCAGTGCTCTAATTCTCTCTCAAGTGAGAACACTTTCCTAAGCATTATGATTCATGTCTCTTTCTTTTTTTTTTTTTTTTGAGAAATGAAGACTTATCCACCTAATACCGATATAAGGAACTTACCAGGTGGTTCTGAGGTACAGAGATTACGTTCATGGTAGAGAACCTGAGTGTGATCAGGCCAGTACTTATAATTCCCAGCTCTTTTTCATGCATTTTGTTCCCTACTTTTTTTGCAACCTCATTCAGCTGGTTTCCAAAGGCCCATTCCATGGTGGTTATGCGTGGGGTCCCTCTCGTATAGCAGTCACATCCTCAAACGATAAACCCTTGTGCACTACACTGTAGTGCATGAAATATCTCAAAGCATGTAGTCATAAATTGTCCAAGATTACAAGGAAAGTTTACAGTAAAGGGGAAAAAACATTGAACCTAGTCATTAGCCTAACACTTTTTTCTTGTTATATCAATAAAAAGTAATTTTATTAAGTTAAATGTCCTGGTAAAATGTTCAGGACCCATTAAATGTTATTTTCAAACAGCAAAATACATGTTATTATGCTACAGAAACAAAATACAATTTTGTCTTACAAAAAAGAGCTTGGTCTACTCCAGGCTCTGTATGTAATTGGTGATCTGATCTGCATCTAAGGAAGTTAATGACAACGCTTTGATTTGAAGTTGGCTGTTCAAGACCGTTCCATAAAAGCTATATTCTGCCCTGAGTGTAAATTTAAGTAAGAACAAATCTTCACTTATTTTTCTCAAACTGAAGAATTCCTGTTCTGCAGAGCAGGACTCCTTTCTCTTGTTTGGCTACCATGGTACTCTTTCCTCAGCAAAACTGCCAACTCTAAACAGAAATGAAGGATATATTACCTATTTCTTCCACTTCAAGTTATTGAAATCTCAAATGCTAACCAAGTAGGGTATAGACTGAACTTCTTACTAATAGGTGGGGGTCTGGTGGGAGCATGTGTAGCATGATTACTTGCTGCTGTATTTTACTAGCTTTTGGTTCTCTTGTGCATTTAATTTAAAGCATCTGCATTGAACTTTTGAATGTTTTGCTATGAGTGCAGTAGAGGTATATAATGTTTGTGGGTAAGGAATACATGGAAAGGTTTCTTTAGCAAGTTTTGCGAAAAAAAGGTGCAACAGAAGATGGAAGTCAGCGCTAAGGCTCTGCAGAGTTCCCCTGAAAACCTTGAACTATCCCTATGCAGAGATGCAATAGCACAAACAGGCTTTGTGGAGTTGTTTTTGAGAACACATTAAGATATTACATATGCAGTAAACATAATATATGCATGAAGTCTGGTATATAAAATAGCAAGTTCAAGTCGGTGATTAACTTCTCAGTCGTTTCATGTCTTTAAATCCATTAACAGATGCTGAACTGCATGGCAAAATATGGCTCACATAAATGTGGCTTCCACAAATAAACTGGAATGTAATCAATGCTATTCCAAAGGCTAACAGATTCACTTAACTTGGCCAGGCTTTAAAAAGCAGTTGTGGCTAGGGTTGGGTTTTTTTTCAGTAAAATTGAAACACTGAGTTATTTTATGATTCCTACTCCAATTATTTGAGGTTTGCTCTGTTCAAATTTCAGTGGGATTCTTTTGGAATTTTGTGACATCTGAATTAACACTGGAGGAGTTCATCATGATTAATGTCATTACAACAAATGCTAAAAGGATTAATAAGGATTTCCTCCTTGTTGCAAAGTGTAGAAGCCCTAGAGGCTTTGCCGTTGAAGAACACTGGGGTGGCCTCATCTTGTCAGATCTTTTGGATTAGAGAAATTAAATAAAAACATCTGTAAAATCCTACAAGATTTACAATCTTTCTGTTATAAATGACATTGCTAACTCTACTGCACTTCTGGGGCCCATTTAATTTAGCACTTTCTTCATAAAGCACTTCATAAATAATCCTCATTTATTGAATTAATTGTGATATTTCTAATAAATTATGCATTTATAAGCTTGTCACCACCTGTAAACTCTTCTCCCAGTTGCCTTGTAGAGGCAAAACTAGAACATTTTATGTGTCATTAAAGTGAAAATTCCAGTAGTCCTAATTCTCTGGTCTCGTCATGTAGCACTCTGCAGACATGTCAAGAGTGAAGTTTGCTGCCATTTGATTTGTGCTTTCCTTCCAGTTGTATCTTACAAATGAGGACCAAATATCCAAGACCCAAATCTTTCACACTTAATATTGCCTGGTTTTGACAGTGTAGCTATTTGAGATAAAGGCTACTGAATCATAAAACTCATTGAAAGAAATTGTATATGGCTAAGCTTTGTAAGTAGTTACAATACTTATTTTGGCAAGGAAACAAAGCAACATCCTCATGGTATAAGCGACTGTTTTGGAAATATACCTAAACCAGAGAGAAAAAAAAAAAAATGCTCTTAGAGTTTGATGATCTTTCTGAGAGATAATCTGTAATTCCTTTTTGAAGATAATAAAATACTAATTTGTGCATGTACATGCGGAAGAGGGAACATTAAGCTACACTTTTAAATCATTCCTATGTGGTTCAGGGGTACTCTTTTTTTGAAAAGTACAGTTGTACTCTGGCAGTCTTCTCTATATGGTTGTGAATGCAACATGGCTACAAAGGATCCTTTTAGGAGGTAATCATGATTCCTGAGTCTTTCTCTCCAATGTATAGTCATGCATAAATGATTACAAGGTGTCTCAGTCTCAGACTGAGTCTCATCCTAGCTGCCTTTGGTATCTAATCTAGCTTGCTTTTTAAACTCCCTCTGATACATGAACCAGTAAATACCTTCAGAGGACAGTAAATGTTACAGATTTTAAAATATCACTGATGACAGAGGAAATCTAGAGGGCTTTCTTAGGCTACAGATTTAGCTACCTAAAGATATGTAACTACTGACGCCTGAAATGCATCACATGAGACACACACCTGAAGTCTCATGAGACACACACAACCAGTGATCAGGCAGAATTTTCTAAGGCATTTAGTTGTCCACTCTTTTGCAACTGAACCTCATTCTTAAATTTGAAATACCTACATTGTGATGGCATTAATTCCGCTGTCTTGTAATACAAATTACATACAAAAATTATTATCATCATCAGAACTATTTTAAATGGTTCTCACATTTCAAGCCTTTGTTTATGTCCTCCTTCAGGCACTGGTACAATAAAAGAACACATTCTGCTCAAGGATATTTCCCTAGTCATGTTTTCATTCATGACTAAACTTGTTAAGGGCCTTGAAATAATACTATTCCATTTAAAAAATCTTGTATTTAATATGAATGTAAAGATCTTATGGGAGAAAATTCTTAAATTCCAATGGGAAAACATAAACATCCAACCATATGAAAACAGTATGTGTCAAAAATATGTTCATTTGAACTGCTCTGCTCTACCAGGAAAAAAAGGCTTAATTATAATTTCTGAATTAAGCTTTCCTGTGTTTAATTTCTGTATTTCTACTGGCCTAGGCCCAGCTGCTCCAAGATCTGCCTCAAGTTTTATGTTTCTAGGTTAAAGCTATAGTAAAAGACACTGGTGTCACTTTTACCATATAGAAACAGCAGCCTGTGGTATTATCATATCGATCCTAGTGTGATATTGCAGTTTGTATAGCAACTCCACACAGAACAGGTGTAAATGGTAAATCTAGTGGCCTGAGCTGTTCATTCTTCCTAGGAAACTACACTTGAGATGACACAATAAATCCCTTCACAGGCCTGGGAGCCAAGAGATGAGAATTATGACATATGAAGAACAAATACGGCCTTTACAGCATTGTAAATGCACCATAAATTATATGACTTTTACTATGAGGTTGTATAAGGCTATAAACAGTATTTTATCCTACAGGTGTGAATGATGCTTGACATTTTGTTACTTCACTATTTGTGGGTAAATAAAATAACTTGCAAGTGAATTCAGATTTTTAAGCCTTATTGCTGGATTCTGTACAGTACAGAAGCTTTTGCACATGGTGCAACTTCAAAATAAAGAAACATACAACAAACCAACCCATCTTATTCATGGACTGATCAGTGCAAGGAATGACTTAAGGTCCAGCAAGAACCGGAAGTCTGCATCAACTCATGTATGATGAGCAGTACAAGGAGAAAGGAGGATAAACTTCTACGTTTGAAACACTGGGGAAGGTTTACTCTGGGGAGCTAGTGGAAAGATTTCAGAACCAACTCACAAAAACACAGAGTGCCAGATCAATTCAGTTTTTAGGGGATAATGGGAAGTATTATTTAATTTAGTATCTTCTACAGTGGGAACATAACAATTAGAGCTGGTAGGTGGCCCTTCCTTCGAGAAGCTGAATCCTCTGGACTTTAATAGTAGGCAATATGTCTGCATAAGGATACTGTGGAAGAAGGGAATACCATGAGCAGGCAGGAATACGGTCAGTGTTAAGGAGGGTATAAAGTAAGTGTGACTCAGATGACACAAAAGATTATTCAACCCTGGTTGTGTGAGTTAGCAATAAGCATCATTTGTTTTAATGTTTGAAATCATCATTGCTGACATATGACAAGTATTAGTTTCTATTTCACGAGCAATATTCCACCACCAGCAAAGAGAAATGCCACATTAAATATTTATGTGGAGATTTATTTTCTGAAATTGCAAATATATTAGTGCAATTTTCTTGCATGCAATTTGTTTGTCCACTATCCAGGTACTGAACTCATGCAGCTCAGTGCTAAGAATCTGCATAAGTAACATAATTAATTTTTGCTTAATAAGTTAAAGGATAGTCAGTTGATGAAGCCAATATTTTTATTCAGAATTGTTTCCTCATATTGCAGAAGCAGTTCTAGCTTCATTTTTCTTAATATATATATACATATTGAATTACCTTTTCTGTTCAAATCTATGAGTTCTGCTTCTTGGAGGGAAAAGCCAGCCTGCCTGGGACAATTGTTGGATCAGCCAGTTACAGTAATGTATACAACAGTATAGTATAGTAGTGTGTTACTGGCATAAAGTTACAGTAATGTATACAACAGTATAGTATAGTAGTGTGTTACTGGCATAATAGTGATTACTATGGCACCTGTACCTGTGAATACACAGGTAGAGCCTGGAGACAAACTCACATTCAGCAACTGAAATATGAGAGGCAGTACCTTGCAGGGTATGTATGAATTAAATACATTTTTTTTTTTGTGATTGCTAAAGAAAATCTTGGTGCTATGAAGAAGCAGAGAAAGAAACAACATGGACTGAAATTTGTATTTCTAAATAAACAAACCATTTTGTTTTAGTGGATGAGCATTTTTCCAGCAAAAATGCAGTCTCTGAAAAATAATTTAATGGTGACTTGATATTTTTCCGCCCCTGAAATGGGTGCTGTGTTTTTCTCTAATCTTTAGTTTGGTGGCTCAGTCCTAATACGGAGACACCACACCAGCAGCACAAATATTAATCCTGTTCAGTGTGCAGCAATTTTGAGCAGTGAATACATTCACATCTGTGGCAAGTTTTGTTCATGGAGGTAGGTCATAAACCGTTTATTGAGCTATTAGCACTTGATCCAAGTTCAGAGTAGTTCAAGAGGATGAATTTTGCACTGGGGGACTTTAGTCTCCTAAAAAGCCATTGAGAGCACAAGCAAATGAGGAGGAAGAATAGCAGAAAAAAAGACGGTGAATGGCCATAACACTCAAGTTGGAGAGAGGAACAGGAAAGGAACTGAAGCAGAAAATTAAATGGTCTAATACTGACTTTGAATAATAGCTATGGGTCACCCTGAATCTTACTGTACTGGAAATGCACATATATTAATAACACCCAGTTGTGATAAATTTTGTTAAAGTCTAAAGCATTTTCTCCATCTCTGACTCTTTCGCTCCATTTCCTTATAGGAATATACATCCATAGGTTGGTGAGGAAGATCTAACCACTTAAAAGACCATTCCATAGTTAAATTCAGTTTTAAATATTTTTGAAAATTTGGGTATTTTCTTCTCCTTTCATTAACTCCTCCTGAAAAGCTGATCCTCCTGTGAGTCCTTCACTCATCAGAATCTAATTATTATTACCTTCCATTCAGGTCTGGCTGCCTGGGTCTGGATATCAGAGGTGGCCTCATGGGAAATCATACTTGCTGAGA
This sequence comes from Pezoporus wallicus, assembly GCF_028554395.1. Lineage (NCBI taxonomy): Eukaryota > Metazoa > Chordata > Aves > Psittaciformes > Psittacidae > Pezoporus > Pezoporus wallicus. Next base: position 233,102 of record NW_026642717.1, on the reverse strand, counting down.
TATTTGTTAGCACCGCCAGTTACCTCTCTAGTGGGAGGCCCTTTTTTTCCTTTCATTAACTCTTTTTCTCTTTTCCTGCTGACCACTCTTTCAAACCCACAATCATTGTATTCCCACAGTGAGCTGAGGCAGCAAAACACCCAAGCTGTGGGTTTTGAATTGTAAAAGGTAGAGCTGGAAGAGATCAATTAGGTTATCCTACTAGCATTGCAGATTATATCCCCACAGTCTAGTTTTCTACTGTTTGTTCAGCCTAATTTTAAAAGCCTCAAGGGATAGGGCTTCTGAACTTCCTCTAGAAGACTTTTCAACAGTTTAATATAGGTTACTGTCAACAGGATGATTTATTGTTTTCTTTTTCATCTACATATTCCTCTGCATAATGCATTTCCATGACCCTTAAGTTACATTCTTTTGAAAATATTTGAAATCAAATATCCTTCCTTCATGGTGTCTCAACTGTATAAGGGGTTTGTTGATCAGCATAAATAATAAGTATCTGCTATGGAACACATAAAATGTTCAGCCTTTTTCCAGTCTTTTACACATGTACCTGTTGAAAGGATACTAAGAAATGATCCTCCTAAGGTATTTCCTACTTAAAGAACTCTTAGCAAAGAAAATGTAAGGATAATTTAATTGAGACAATCAATCACATGTAAAAAAAATAAAAAAAAAAACCAACCCCTCCCCCCTGCCAAAGTAGACTATTTCTGGCTAAAATGACCTTTATTACAGAAAAAAGACTCACTGTATTCAGCAATTTCTTTCCTTATTTTTTCCTCACCACTTATTTTTAGCATTTGGTTTACCGTATTCCTGATCTATCCTTGACAAAGTCACCACTTATGTTTCCTTGGCTAACATATGTCTTCTTCACTCTCTTCTTTTTCCAGCATCCACTCTCACTGACAGTGATTTCCAGTCTAGAGTACCATTTGCATCAGCTTTGACACTGTGGTATTTGAGGTCTTTTGTTACAGATCAGCTACTGCTAGTAATTGCACCTTCTCCTTTCCCATATGTTGTTACTGTTCCTTAAAACTTTCTGTTCTATACCTAACAAAATCGCATAGATTCAACTATACATCTTCCTAACTCTCCTACTCCATATCTAGTTCCCTCCATGAAAACTTTATTTCATCTCTCTTGTGAACTTTTAATTCTTCTCTGCATCAGCAACCTATTTCTTTTATTTCTACTGTTCTCTAACACTGTTAGTCAGTGCTGTGTATTTTTCTCACATAATGACCTTGAACTATTTTATTCTATCTTCATTTTCACACTAGCAAAGGCCCAAGTCCCAACAGGCTTCTCTTAATTACTGCAGGTATAGTTCCTCAAGGCTCCTAGAGCTCTATTCACTTTTTTCCAAGGCTTCTACAATATCTATATAACCTTGTATTAGAGAGCATTCCTCATCTATATGTACTAATTTTTAACTTCTCATTGTGCTTCTGCAGGCCCTGACCTAAGGTCCTGCCCAAAGCCCATCATGTACTTTTAGATTTTATTAGAATTTAGTAATTGAAAGTACCATCTTCATTCTTACTCTCACCTTCTTTATTTGTCACTTTGCACAACTGGAAAATGGAAAGCTTTTATAGAACATTGGGTTCTCCTTTGTTTACTTACAGTCATACTTACATACTTACTGTCATACTTACAACTGGATTCAGTTCTCAAATACAGGCATATGTGTGATTGTGTATGCATTAGCAGCACACCAACACAACAGAAATGGTGAATAGGAGAGCCTGAAAAGAGTTTGTTAAGGATAACAGTTAGAGAGGTAGGAAAGACTCGGAAAAAATAATTTGAATTTAAGAAAAAAAATGGATGAATTGAGATAAGAAAATGCTTTGTTTTTGCAAAATGTTCAAGAAATGTAAAATATGTGCCGCAAAAAAATCAAAAAATATTATCATTGCTAATATTTTGTATGCAATTATTTTTACAATAAAAAAAGAAAGGCCTTATATACCTAATCATCAAAGGATGATTCCTTACTGCTTTACTGCTTTTGTGGGTATATCAAAAGGAAAAGCAAGCCTAAATTAGGTAAATCAAACAAACATTCCTAACTTTCATTTTTCTGCTGAAGAGTTTGAGTGAAACATGCCTAAGAGTTTTATTAAAGCAGTACACCATTTTTCTTTTCATATCAAATACTATTTTTACATTTGTCTCAAAACACTAAACCAGTCAAACCGAGCCAAAAAAATTAAAGGAAAACTTTATCAATCATTTTCATATTTTGTAGGCCCCACTGTTTGCCTTAAAAATATTTTTATTCAGAGAAAGCAATGGTTTTAATCAAAAACACTTTCAGCTCTGTCTAAACCAGATATCTGTTTATCCAGAGGAATCAGAAATTTCTTTGTACTGAATTTAATGTCATGCTAACACTGCTACAGTTTGTGTTACTTACATATTATTCGCAGAAATGTTATCTTTTAATTTTTTATTCCAATGGGACAGATAAGTAGCTGGAAAGAATGCAAATGAGAATGGCTTCAGAGACAGACATTCTTCGTCATTTGTCACTGCCAAAATCCATCAGTAATATGGTATCATGCGAGGGAACTGCTGAAAGACAAAGAATTTTACTGGAACATTTAAGTATGATATTGAAGTTAGATTTGGAGCAATGCCTCTAAAAAAAGCTAATGCTTACTTAGTTTTAAGTAAGTTACTGTGAAGCAAGGAAATGCAGACAAGGAGACACCATTTATCTTCTTTCCTCTGGCAGGGGCTCCTTCTACTAACCCACATGACTTTCAAAATTTCCAGCTTGCCTGATAAAATTACAGGCTTGTGAACATTTCACTGGGCTGAGGAGCAAGACAGTAGGAGCTCCTGTTCACTCTCTTTCCTCACCTGTGGCAGAGAGAGACTGCTGCTGACTCCCTGCTGCTCCTTCTCAGAGCAAGTGCAGGGCCTCACAAGCCAGAAAGAACCAGCAAAGGGATGGTGGAGAGGAAATAATAAGAAAGGAAGGCGTTAAATATCAGCAGTTTTACAAAGGCAGAGATGATAGCCATCCAACTGCTCACCTCCTCCTGCTTTTCAACAGCTCAGTCATGAAGTCAAAACCTAATAGAATCTTTGAACTAATTCAGTTTCTGTAATTTAACATGGCTCATTGATTTGTGCCTGTGGGATTTCTGAGTGCTAAGCAGGCTCTTGATTTCAAGAACAGGTACATTCAGATGATATGACTGAATCTACAACAGTCCCTTGTATTTTTCCTTTTGAAATCAGTGGTAAGAAGGCTAAAAAATCATGGTATCACTAGGACAGAGGATCTTCCAAAAGCTATGAAAAACCTTGTGCTTCATAGTCACTTGGTTAAGCATTAACATATACTAGAGTTGATTAAATGTTGTTTTCCTTAAATCATGAAAATGTGAACATGAGGAAGCAATTTGAAATGAAATATCCAAGGCCACACTAAGAATCCATGTCAGAATTCAGGCCAAGGCTGCGGCTCAGATCATACTAAGCTAATTAGTGCTTTTCTAAGTCTGTAAAACTGCTTGGGTTCGTTTTTGTCTTCTTAGCATGAATCTTTGTGATAAATTACCATTTTTTGAATCAGATATAAGAGATTATGATATTTTGATCCATATATACTATAAAATGTGAGGGCCGTAGAGGTGTTAAATACCTTCAAGCACAACAGAAGTCATATGAGGTATATTGTTATTATTTACAGTATTATATCCATTCTGGTTTCCTCTGGATTTCCCAGCAGGACATATGGTGAAATAAAATTATTTGATTTGCCTTTTTTTCCAATATGTTTTTGACATATTGAAATTTTAAAGACACAAGTAGCAGTCAAGCTTGCAATTTATCCCAAATGATTTGTCTTTCCCTAACAATTTTGTGCTACTGTGTGTGCCATCAGTGCTGAAGACAATAACTAGGTTCTGTAACAAGCAGAAGGGACAACTTCTCCCTGCCTTCTGTGCTAAGCTAATGCATTTTATGATAGCTGGGTAGAGTGGTGGCATTTTCAGAGATACCCTCTTAAGTTATCTTCTTTCAGCAGCACACTAAAAGCATTATGTAAATTAACAAATAACTTCAGTGCTGCTCTAAAATTTGCATTTTGAAATTAATGCTCAAATTGACGTATCTTTTTCCAGTAGCAGCTGAGAATCAATCAAGGTCAAAATGCTTTAAAACAGCAAGCGAAATAAAGCACAGAGAAAGTAACCATGTTTTTGCTGTTATCAACAGTAAGGATGCTTGGTAGACAGCCAAAAGATTCAGTTTCAGTGTCAGTATTTTTTAATTGTATAAAGCAATTTGTTGAAGACATTAAGCTTCCTTTATTCGGTTGTAATGGACAATTCATTGACTACTGGCCTTTTTGAAAAGTTGGTGTAGACCAATTAGAAAATAATCCCTTCATCTCACAAAAGGCTGAGCTGATGTAATCAGAACTGGAAGTCTGCATCATATTGACTTTATGCACAGCTGGGTGAGGAAACAGCCATATTGTGTTCAAATTTGTGAGTCTGTTGCCAAGTGCTTGGTCATAGAATCCAGAGGGTTTAATTCTTCTTCTGCAAATATTTTACTTATGGAATATCAATCCTTTAATAAACAATGGACACCCAACTGGGAAATCCTTCTAGAGGTTCTACTCCACCAAGCGCAATTCAAGTTGCGTTCCAGTTTGCTTCCTAGGACCTTTACTTTTGGTGTGTAGTAACTCTTTAGGCCTTTCTCCTTGGGACTGATCCAAGGCCTGGGAAAACCAATAAAAGTTTTTCTACTGATTTCAATGGCTATTGGACTGCACTCCATTTGATAATTTTGTAAAAGTGTTTTTCTTTGTTACATACATTTTAAAGGTTAGATCTTCTTTCCTTCTTTCTCTTTCATTTTACCTTTTTTCCATTTTTCTTTTTGCTTTTTATCATTTTCCGTTTCCTTCTTTTCCCTTCCTTTCGCTTCCCTATTTATCATTCTTTTTTACCCCTTTTCACCTTTTTGCCTCCTCTCTGATCCTTTTTCTTTTAGACTATAGACATTATCTTTCAGTTGTTAACTCAATCAGGCTTTTCTCATTTTTTTTTTCCAGCAAAAGCTCACAAGGAATCTGTTCTCACAAGGTATTAACACAGCTCAACACCAGCAGGATGAAATGAACACCACTGGGATGAAATGAACTCGGTAACTCCTGTGTCAATAGATATTTACTCTTCCAGAGCTTTTATGTAAGTCTCATGCTGGAACCTTTTCTATTGATTGCATAAGCTTCTGAACCTCTAAATTAAATGTTTCTCATGATTGATATAACTGATGTCTTCTTTTACATTTGCTCATTATTTTTAGTATGTTCATTAATAACCATTCATTATTTATATTCACTATTTGAAAGTTTCCTTTCAATGGAAGTTCCTCTCAATTTGAGACTTCTTACTTTTGAGACTTTATCTACTAGGCTTTAGCCAGCAGAGTCATGGAAACTGTTGTTCATTTTCACTTCTACTAAAATTTCATATCATATTATCATTTACTATATTTTCTGCATTTCAGCAATGATTACTATGCTAAAGTGCTGTGTTTGCAATCCTGTCAGCATTGCCTTTTTCAAGAAAAGCTTTTTTTTTTTTTTCTTTGAGAAAAATTGTCCAATTGGTCAACCATTTGTAAGTGTCCCTAGAGATACTTTGTAGAAGACTGGCAGGATTTGTATTTTTTGAGTATATTCCTATTATTTTGGAGGAGACCTAAGTGCATTGCCATCGACATGAATCATTGCTATGTTCATAATATTAAATTCTATATTTAATGGATGTTGCCAAAGCTGGAGAAAGGATGGTGCCAAAGGAAACAGTTCTTTGTGAAGGAGCTTGAAATGAGAGGCAGCTGTTCAAGATGCAGGGCAGATAGCCATGGCTGGTAGGGATGGAAAGCGCTGAGGGTTATCAGTATCAAATTGAAAAATCAATATCCTTTTACACCAGCTTCACAGGAATGACACCAAATGGTTCTTGATTTCTTAGCATCATTTAAATATCGCTCAGTTGAAATGCCACGGGAGGCACATGATAGATGCAGACGGCACGGTGCAGAGGCTGGGCTTGTGTTCAGTTACCTTGGTGACAGCAATAGAGCTATCCTTCTGTGAGGAGAGTGGAAAAGACAAAAAGAAGTGGAGAGCTGGTGAAAAGAAAGGTTGGATAAGGCTACTCAAAGCCATCTATGTGCATAGACAAAATGCAGATTTGTTTAGGGAATTACGCAGCTGGAAACAGCAAAGTTATTGCCGCCTTCTTTTATTTGCCAAATTCATACGGCATCTATTGGGGCTGATGCGAAGGCTTAAAGAATGGGGCGGGGGGTGAGGGAAGAATTAGTAGCTCTTCATCTGTGTACACGTGCACACACACACTGCCCCTTCAATGTCCCAGAAACAGCACTGTTAACCCTGTATTTCTGAGGATTTTCCTGGCTTTGTGTCCCAGTCCTGCCACTGGCAGAAGGCTCAATCAGCCTTTTCTAGGCATTGAGCATGATGAACTTGAGTTTTACTAAGACTAAGAAGTCTTTAGTGACTTCTGATGCTGTTTCCTTTAAGAGACTAAATATAGAACAGAAGACTGAATTTCAATGCAAAGTCAGAAGGAAAACTAAGATGAACTCCACAAGGGAGTTGGAACGTGGGATAAGCAAGTAGGTAAGAAGATCAATGGAAAATGGAGACAGGTTTGTCAAGAATCCTATAATGCTAATCAAGGCATATAAGCCAATTCTTTTTATGATGGTTCACTAATTATTTTTTTAAAGTACCTAGCTAACTCCTGGCATCTGATTTGCAGGAATGATGAGCACTCTGTGCAGGAATGATACCAACTAGCGGCTACGTGCAGAGCTCATAAAGTGTGAAGCAGTGTTAAGTCCTTGAAAAAAATAATTTCCTCAGTGACTTAAATTGGCCACTTCAAATTTATGGATACTGTGGACTTTAATCTCTCCAAGCCTTAGCATCTCAGCTGCAAATGGAGGATATGTTTCGAAAGGGTTCTGTGAAAATGAATGCATGATAGAGATGAGTTACACCGAAAAGCCCATGAAGAAATTAATAATTCTGTCTTCTGAGCAGTATTATAATTGTGTGCAATAAATAAGGCCTAGACCTGCACAGTGAAGAATAAGGAGAAAACAAAATACTGAACTGCTGCTCATTAAATGAGCACTGTCTTTTCTGTGCACTGAATGAAGTAGAGGTCCTCTGGGAAAAAAAGTATGTGACTATGTAATTAAAAATATATATCATTATGTTTTCACATGAGGGAGCCAGATTAAGGTAACTCAAATTCTAACGTTTTCTAATTTTAACTGCTTTTTATGCAGATTATTTTGCAGGCAGGCCTCAGAAACCAAACTCTAATCTGGTTTATGCCATCATACATTCTCCACAGGAACTTTTGATCTCTTTCACCCGTTTCACCCATTCAGGAGCATTCAGTTTGAGGTCAAATATGTAAATGTAGCTGTCTTAAAATAGTAGGTATCTACAGAGAGTAGGTGTCTAAATTTCTGATGTAGTCAGTGGAGACCTAGTCTCAGTTCAATTGCTTGCAAAATTGTCCAGTGCCATTTGGTACAAACATATATCCAACGTGGTTTCCTCCTGCCACTGCAGAAGAGTCTTTTGTAGGTTCTGTGTCCAAGTTTCCTGAGCCACATGGTGACCAAATGCATCTCAAAAGTGGTGGACTCCTGACCACAGAATCATGCTCCCAGGCAATTTAGTTGACGAAGCCCAAGGAGAGGGTTGGTGTCCCTAAATGTAAATTTATCAGATGGATTATTCTCTAGGCTAGGCTGACTGTTTTAACAGTTTCTCCATTGACTGAAATTGGGGCTGAGTAGTATAGTGTTTCCTTACATACCTAAATGTGGATATCTAAATTTAGATGTCTTTTTATGAAAGTGAATCCCGTGTTAAGCACCTGAAAAAAATGTTATGTTCTTTTAATATACCTCTCTGTGGAAAAGACAGGGTGAACTCAACCATTGTCCATTATACCTCAGTAAATCCCTTGCCAGTTAGCATGCATACATTAGCTCATCATTTGGGATACACCTAGCTCCTGATTAGCTGTAGTGCATGTTCTTTCTTCTCCAAATAGCAGAAAAAAACCATACGTAATGCACAAGGGAGAAAACGGAAAGTAGTTTGGGGAGGGGGATTAAAGAGGGAAAGGGCATAGGAAAAAATAGAAGATATTGTCTGGTTATATGAGAAGGATCTGGAAGTAATGCAATCAGGGTGTTAAATAGGATGTGGTTTGCAATAAGGAATAGGTGACATATGAAATGCTTGACACAAATCGGTTGCAAATATGGTTTCATTGATTCCTTGCTTCACAGACAATGTCTTTTACAACATGCCTTGTTATAAAATTTGAATTTGGATAGTTGTTACTTCTATAAAGAAGGACGTGAAGTCTTTATTTTTAAAGTTGTTTTCTGTTGGGTACTGCCAATTGTTCACTTTGAGTCAGTTGAGAGGTGGGTAGGAATATATTAAACAAATTACTCCGATCAAGACATGAGTTTGTGAAGAGTTCTTGTCTAAATCAACCTCTTTTGCCAGCTTTCATTCTTCAGCATTAAGACCATATAGATTATTTTGAATCCAAAGGCTTTGGGTAGATCAGGCTTCCTATAAGGTGATTCTCTCAAATTTGTAATGTGTAAGTTATTACATGTCTATGAAAACTTTAAAACTTTAAGGAAAATTAAATAGTTTGCAGCACTGTAACAAATTTATTTGGTGTTTTTGTACTTGTCCATTGTCCATAAGCAGGTTTCAGTTTCTCAGATGAAATTATTAGCTGGCTGAAGTTACCTGTAGAGTCCTTAAAATATCAGGATAAGAAACTAAAATAAAATCCACCCAGATGAAACACCCTCAGTTATGTTCATGAGGCATCTATGAGTTGTTAGGCCTTTTACATATATAGAATCTGACATTTTCTAGAAGTCTCTCCTGAAAACAGTAGTCTTCTTTGACTATCAAAGGTAGGAAGAAATACCTTTTTGATACCTGCTTCTCCTTCTCATTACATTCACAAGAAATCTGATAGTTTCATTTTAGTGTTTTTCCATTCCAATCCTCATCTTTTCTTATGTTTGTTTTAGACTGCCCACCTCCCTTCTTTTCAGTAATCCTCATTGAAGAGGGAAGGACAAGGAGAACTTGGGTAAGTTTGTCTGCTCACCAGTGTGTTTATGCCACCCATTTCCCATCTGTGTCTTTTCTATATTTCAACTGACAGTCAATTTCTTATCATGTTCTGCCTCACTTCTCCCATACACTTTATAAGATTCTCTTTTTAGGGATGTTCTTGCTTGTCACCTGTAACATCTTGTACTCCTGCTATCCATTTTCCTTCCTGACCCACCTTCCAGAGGCCTTCATGTGTATCTGATCTATTCTTTGATGGTAGAAGCTATGGAGCAGTGTTGTGATGCAGCAAATAATCAGTGGTGGAGTGGGGTTAGTGTAAACTTCCCATTGTACAGAACCAGCTGGAGCCATGTTTAGTCACCCTAATCTCCTTCTGTCACGCTAAACCAGGGCTTCAACTTATCCAGCTCCATAGTCTGGTGCAGAGTTAAAATTATGCTACCATGGATAATTCTCTTTGAGAGGAAATATAGACACTTGATTCTGGTTTTTAGTCAATTGATCCCTTTCCAGCTTACATTACACCCCTGCTTGGATTGTCAATGAATTTCTAGTAGCAGTAGCAGCAGTCATTTTACATAGCACATCCCACTGTGGGCTGTGTATGAAATTTATGTCTTTAATTTTTGTATATAAAGCCTCACTATTGTGGCTGTAGGCATTTTACAAACCTCAGAATGAATAACAAAGATACTCACAGCCCACGCCAACCACACTCCATTATAGATATGCTACAATCAGCTGGGAGTCATGGAATTTATCAACTGCTGAAGGATAATGCAGTTTATCACTTTTTAATGTACTATTTTCTGTACCGCTCATTTCCAGAACAGATAAATACAGTCAAGGACATCCTGTATTAGGAGGGAATTATGCTGAAATTTCTTTTAAGTTTAATGTTACTTAGCTAGATCCTTCGCTATAGGTTATGGTTTGTTTATGTTGTATCATGGTACAGAGGCTGGCACAGGAAGACTTAATATGAAGCATAGACAAGGAATGCTACTCTTACACCCACCATAGAAAACATGGTCAAAATATCTCTTGGTTGTTGAAAATGATACATCTCTACACAGTGTTTTGGCTTTGTTAAAATGAGCTATTATGACAGACTCTCATTTAGCTGGAATTAAACTGATAAACTCTTAGGAGAACGTTATTAACATTTGCAATCTAGAATCTTTTCAGATGCACCAGCACTGGCATTTCTAGAGAAGATGTGATGAATAGCCACTACAGTTTAATATCTAGATGTTATTTAATACATCACAGCTAGTTTATTTATATGGCTGTTGGCAATACACCAGAATTTTACAGCAGGAAGTTAGGAATGCTTTTAAATACCTTTTCTTTTTGTTTTTAAATTTTATAAATGTATGGTACAAGGGGGTACTAATGGTTTTAATTTTTGTTTATACATATTTTCCATGTTCAGACTTTGACATTTTTGTGTCCAATATACTCTATTATATATTCTGACAGCAGTATTCATGCTATTACTGCTACTATGCAGCTAACATCATACTTAATGTATGATTCCTTAATGTATGATTCCTTTTGTCATTACATACTACTCTTCCTTCTGTTTACTTGAAATGTTCTGATTTGGGCCTTGACTCAGTACCTTTATCACTTTGTACATGTAAGTACAAAGCACTGAAGCCATCAGGATTTAAAAAAAATACTGAATAGGTGTCAAGATCACTTATGAAAACCTTTTAAAATGTAGTTGGTTTTATTTTTTTATGTGTTATTAATAAAATATATAAAAAATAAATATACATTTTTCCATTTAACGTATTTCTTTCTTCTAACAGATTAAAACTTGTTTGCAATACTTACTTAAAAATATCCAAACTAATAAATGCACCAAAACTTCAGAATTAATACTATCATGAATGTAAAACATTTAAGGCAAAATCTTACAAACTAGTATATACCTGTGTTTATTTATTTTCATGTTGCCTTGCACAGTCAGGACTGACTGAAGTTATATATATCCAGACAAGTATGAATAGGATAATATTTAGATTTAGTTAAGAGTTACATAGGAAGACAAGTGAAAATAGTTTGTGATTCGCAAATAAAATACTCTGCATGAATCTATACAATCTGTGGTATTAACCGCTGTGAAGTTTCATGAAAGATTTGAAGCCAATTGAAAGGTAGCAAGTTTTGAATGTTGAATTCCCTTATGTATATTTTGATAATAATGTAGTGTCAAATAGTGTATACTTTCATTTTGCAAGGCCAAAAATATTTTTAAACAATTGAAAATAATCTGTTGATATAGTTTAGTTTAAACATACCTCGTTTCTTTTAAAAAAGAAATGTCTTTTTCTTTTAAAGGAAAATGAGAGACTACCTTTGATGAAGATCTGATGAAACATTCTTCGGCCTAAAGCAATCTTTTTGCTTTCCAGTTGTCAACTTTTTTACCGGGGGTATATGATGGAGACTCAAAACACAACTATAGCATATTTGTATGGATAGCAATGCAGTAACAAGGCTCCCATGGCTGCAAATTGTATCCTTTTAAGAGTACTTCAGGATTCGAAAAATATTTAAGTAATCACAGTTTCAGAGTTATCATCTAATAATGCCTGGGAATTGGTGACCCAAGGGACTAATTCCAAACATTACTAGAAAATGACATTGCTCATGTCAGTGTGGAAGTGTCTTGGTGAATATAAACTGTAATATAAAAGCATTTGCAAGCAATTTGGCCATCTGCTGTTTCCTGTCGATACTGTTTAAGAATAAGCTCATAGCTTCACAAAAACAAGTCAATGTGCCAACACCTGACGTAAAAGTCTTTGAGATCCCAAAAGCATATAGTATTCTCTTTTTTTTTTTTTTTTTTTTTTTACCCTCTTCCCTCTCATATCTGCACATTGTCTCATGATGATAATAGAGAAGGACTGGAGCTTAAACCTACATATGGAAGTTGCTCTTCTCAACTCCCAGCCCTCCTTGAACAAAGGATTAGAACCTTGCCCCTCTTGTAATCCTGCACTGCTAGGTACTCAGATGTGAAAGAGACAGTCCAGGGTTTTGCCAATGCAGGGGTAAAGACATAACTGAAGGACAATCAAGGTAGGTCTTATATGTTGCCAGCACTTTTGGTTTATTGCAATTGTACATGCCATTACTGTGTCTGCTTTGCATCAGTCCATTTTCATTTGGTTTTGCAAGGCTGATAGATCCAGCCACATGCATCCCTCTGGAATGGGAAAAACTTAGTGTGCACAAAAAGCTATTGCCACATTTGGCTAAAGGAAAGAAAGTCTCCTCACTAGGCCCTTCCTTTTCTGTGGTCTCTCAAGACTGCAAGATTTTTTTGTGGCTGTGAACAGCTGAAAGCAAATTAGAGAAATCTTTATTTGCACTTCTCCAGACAATTCACTGGGTAAAAATCCAGTAATAGCCTCATTTACTGGAAAAGTCTTCAGTCACACCCCTCTTCCTTTTTTTTCACACTGTCTCTAAGTGTTGCCAAAATTAAACATGAAACCAAGGAAATTTAATATACAGAAAGTACCACAAACTTTATTAGCACAATAGTTCTATATGATTGGCCCTTTTACTTCTGGTGGTTGACCTTGCTTTTCAGGTTGACTTTGGTTTCTGTCTCTCTGCATTCACAAGACTGAATTCCTATCTCACTCCATTTTTGGTTTTATTTTTATTTTGAAGCTCTTCTTGACTCAGTAGTTAACATTACAGTGTATTGATTTTCAGGGTAAAGCTCGGTGTACTTGATCACTGGCTGTGTTATTGAGTGCCTTGCATAAGAAACCCTAACCATGTGAAAATAGCACACCATGGCTTTTTTTTTTTTCCTTTTTCTACACCATATTTGGAAGCTCATTCATGGCCCATTGGGAAAAGTTACGACTATAATTAGACCTTTTTTCTAGACATTTCAGCAATAGGATGTATGAAGGTTAGTAATAGTTTCCTTTTAATTGCTCCCTGGTGATTTTACTGTAAAGCTGTTAACTTGTGCACTGGGGATCCACAACCCACAGGCTCCTTGTGCTGACATTTGCGGCAATGATTAGAATGTCATTGCTTTCCAATACTTCATTGTCATTCAGGGAGCACTTGAAATGGCTTTTACCTCATATTGCAATAGAACACACATTTGCTGGCACACACACACACAGAGAAGCTTTTCTATTTGAGTAGCATAGGTCTTTCTTTGAAACTGAATGTGTTTTGAACATTCACTTCAATATTGCCTTGCTTTTCTGCAAAGTGTCACTCTCTTGTTTCTCATGCCAATGGAAACAAAGCTAAAGTGCTCACTCTGCACATAATAGTGGACCCCAAGGGCTAAATGTCTGTCACTATGGAAAATAGTGAAAACAAAGAAGTTGCAACTATTTCTGTGCACGCAAAAACTAATGTCCACCCATGTCAATTTTCTCAGGTTTGTCAACATGAAATAGTCCATTTTCAGCTCCCATCACCTCACTTATTAGAAATCACTACTCAAAATTTTAACAGATTCTGAGACCAGTGTACTTAATATGCTGGAGGACTTGGGAAAATGTTTTAGACAAAAAGGGGATTCTAATTGAAGAACTATATTCTCTGTCACTGAACTCTGTAGTTGCTATTGAAAATTTCCCCCTTCAGTTCCTATTTTTTGTTCCTTTCTTATCTGGTGCCAAATTAAACAAAAAATGTATATGTAATTTGAAGTGTACTCGCGGGGAGTAGACTTACTGATTTCAATATTAATAATAAACAGAAAAGCTTATTCGACAGAAATGACAAAATTTAGGTATTCGTCATTCTTGCAGTTCTTTTTCTTTCAAATTCAATTGAAGCTGAAAAAAAGTGGAATTTCTATGGGATTGGTAGGGGGTTTGATGGTTTTGGTTTTTTTTTAAGAGATGCAAATAATATTGCTCTATAGTGCTTGCTTTGAATTTATTTTACTGAGAATTTTAAAATAATGCTCAAGTTAAATAAAATATCTTTCTTGGGGAACTTCAGGAATAAACCCTGCTCTCCACCTGAAATCCCCAATAGAAAAGGTGATTGCTTCACAAAATAAAACTTGAAAAAATTATTTGCAAATCTCTCGGAAGAGTACATTGGTTTAATTAGTAAATTGTTTTATCAGAATGACTTAGGCTTTTCATTCCAATGCACTACCTAGGTACAAAATATGTAAATCCAGCATGGAAAAGTCTGTGTAAAAATGCACATTTCAAGGTTATGTTCATTTTTTTGTTTTTATTTTAGTAAAACAGGGATGAGGAGGACATAGTTAATGTTCAGTGTTCTCTAAAAGGGTGAGAAGGGAAATAAACAGCACAATCATAACAAATAGGGAAGGCAAATGAGATCTCCTACCGTGCCAGTTGACTGGCATATGTGGTATTGAGTGACAGTGCAAGGGCAAAACTTGTTAAGTGCTTCTACACCAGTCTGGGATCCCAAGAATAAGAAAAAAAGTGCTTGACATCAAATGACAATACTGATTTTAAGTATCTCAGGGACCTTGTGGAACTTTGTAAGAGATACTGGTGTTAACTTTCCAGGGATAAGAGAATGAAATGTACAGGCACAGTACGTGAAGGATAATGTAAAGTATTACAGCATAAAATACTATAGGAAAATAGAAAGATACTTGCAGGTGGAAATCCCATACTCCAGCAATAAAAATGTAGTGCTGCTCCTGTACTTGAGATGATAGTGATCAGGACATATTAAATAAGATTAGAGAAGCTGCAGCTTTAGCATAGGTGGTGATAGTCAGTGATTTAAACTACCTGCATATTGACTGGATCAATGCCTAATGAGGACAAGATGCAGAGATTAAGTTACTAAAGACAATAAATTACTGCTTCCTGGAACATTCTGATTTAAACTCCCCATAAGGTGCTGTTCTGTATCTTGAGGCACAGGACCTGGTTCAAGAATAGATGGGAGAGCTGCTCTGTAGTAGTGATCACCAAGCAATTTGGTTCAACATTGTCGCAGGACAGAGTGGACTAAATTAAATTAGCAGACTAATATTGACAAGATTCCTGAGTATTGAAGACAGAGAACTACATAAAAATGAAGTAATTAACAAAAAAAAACAAAGTAACATAACAAGAGAAAGCAGTGTTCTGAAAAGGAAGATCATAGAATCATAGAATAGTTTAAGTTGTAAGGGACCTTTTAAGATCAGTTCCAGCACCCTGCCATGGGCAGGGACACATCCCACTAGACCAGGTTGCTCAAAGCCCCATCCAACCTGGCCTTGAACACTGCCAGGGATGGGGCATCCATAATGTCTCTGAGCAACCTGTTCCAGTGCCTCACCACCTTCACACTAAAGAACTTCTTCCTAATGTCTAATCTAATCTAAATCTACAGTCCTTCAATTTAAAGCCATTTCCCCTTGTATTATCCCTACATGCTCTTATAAAAAGTCCCTCTCTATGCTCTCTATGTCTACAAACAAGATATCTACAAAAAAAGATGTCTACAGTCTAGAAGCTGCTGAAAAATGTTGATAAAAGCGAAAAAAAACAGCTGTGGATATTGGAGAATCTAAGGGTTTTAGGGTACAGAAACTGACAAATGCTTTTTGCTTCCCTACAATAACATCTCCTGGTATCACTGGTAGAGAAGTAATATTCGTGGTCCAGTCTGGTGCAACAAAGCACCTCTTATTCCAGTTCCCACTTTTCGTCTGGAATGGCTGTCCCAGCAAATTAAACAGTACCAAGGCCTGGCACCTGGCTGATAGGACTTATAGTTTTTATACTGTTAAGCTACTGGCTGCTGGGACTAACCATGGGCCAGGTTCAATCTCAGTAAGCAAATCGTATGAAGCCATATTCTCTCGGGAAGTTGAAAGCATTTAGATGTGTGAATGTGAACTGTGCCATGTCAGCTGGATGAGCTGTTAAATTTCATGCAACATTACAGACACAGTTGCAGAGACTATATTTCAAGAGCAGCTAATCATATCAGGAGAGGCATGATTCTTATAGAGCCACAGCATATATATCAGAACAGATGCATCAGTATATACAACAGACAGCATGTATATCTGCCACATCATCCTGCCTCACAAAAATGTTATATAAATTGTAGCAGTTCTTGAAGGCTTGAAGCTTGAACTGCTTTAAAAGAAGAGTAATGAAAACCTGATTATTATTATATGATGAACTATGTGAGATCACTGGATACTTCATTAAATATGTTGGTCATAGTAACTTTTGTTCACTTTTCCAGTTATTCACTGAATGAAGGAGTAATGGGGAAATATATTGCTAATTAGGAAACAGAACTGTTTTCTGTGCATAATGAGTCAAGCAATCCCTTCTTAGTCACTTCAGAATCAAAAGAAAACAGAATTCCTTTCTTGCCATCTATTGCTGAATATGTCTTGCTCTGGAGAACTGCCTGCAGATTTCTCCAGGAGTGAGGTCATTTCCAGTGCCATTTTTATTAAACAAACTCCTTGATTCCACAAGGTTTCTGCACTTGAAAATATAAAAAACATCCATGAAAAAAACAAGGGAAAGTTAAATCATGCTTGAGAACTTCATGTTCTTTATCTAGCTAAGTTTTATATATTTCAGACAACCCAGTGCATCACCACAATCCATTTTCAACAATATATTAGACACATATGATTTTTTAAAAGTCTACTTAGTTTGAGGTGAAAATTTTTTTTACATTGGTGAAAGCATGCAAAGATTATTGTGACAACTAAAGTCATAATCAGGTATGTATTTAGGAATATTTGCTAGTTATAGATCAGGGTTTGACTAATTTCTCCTTACTTTTTTTTTTCAGAATGAATCCTTCTAAATTATTATGAAAAAAACAAAGCATGTCTAATACTGCTATTGTAGCTGTATCATTTTGGCAACAAGAGTTAATGCTTATTTTCTACATTACTCTGTAGTTAAAATCAAATATCAGGAAGCTGCCTCATCTATTTGAATCTGAAAGTGATGTAACTGCAAGTCATTTACAGTCCAAGTGTCTTAGAAAGGAATCCAAAGCCCAAAGTTAGGGTTTTAGACTTGCTGTGCAGTTTGAGAGAAGAGGTGTTTTAGAGTAGTGGATCAAAGATCTGCGTACTGGACTGGGGAGCTGGCCCAGGAAGCTGTCCCATGTGAAACACTGAGCATGAAGACATTTCTGCCTGCAACCCCTTATACCCTGATTATGATAGCATGACATCTCCCTCACTTCAACCAGTGCTGAGGAGCTGGTTCTTCCAAGAACAGCACATACAGCTTCTCTTCCGAAGCACTCAGAAGACTCAGAAATAAGTTTCATGTAAAAGTGGTATCCTGAGGAGGTGGAAGGGGTGGTGGTTACTTTATCTGAGAGTTTGGAGTGAATAAAAAGGAAGAAAGAGCACTAGGCTCAAATTTTTTTCTTAGGAAGATTAAAGTCCACATTTAGGGTAGTGAAGCAAGTTCATAATCAGCTCAGTCAGTAGATGCAGAAAGCTATTCAGCTTATCCTAAAACAAACAGCCATTTGATCAGCTGAATTGAGTAGGTCTTTGTGTACACACAGACCTCAATTGTCTTCTGAAAATGTCTTTGGATGTCTAGGATGTCCTTCCACGGTTGTCACATACAGGACAGCACCTGTTGCACATCTGTCTTTCTCGAGGAGCAGAGACTAGAGCAAATAGGACACTGTAGTGCAATTGCACTAGATATCAGATGTGAGAAATTGATTTGGGCTTTAGATGCCTACATCTGGTAAGTGAATGTATCCCTAGGTGTCTCTGCTTCTGTGGTGGAATGGGGACAGATAGACACCTCCAGAAGACAGTTTGACATGCATTAAAGATCATCCCATCTCAAGGTAAATTGGTCTCTGATAACATCTGTTTCTCTGTGGACAGCAAAGTCTTACATCACAAGCCAGTGTTTCTATGCTTCTTTCCAAAGTACAGATGAGATCACTAACATGGAGATAATGTTTATTTTCAAATCGTAGTTGGAAGGAAAATTGCCTTAAACAGTATGTGCAAAGCACTGACATCTTAATTAGGCACACTGATTAAGCTCCAATTCCTGAATTGAGCAAAGGCGCATGCCTGGTAATTTGACCATGATCTCATTATTTAGTTAGCCCAGTTCACACACAAATAATATCCAAGCTCAATTCCATTTTGATATTCAGAGATGAATGGTTCTGGTAGTTAGTGTCAGCACAAATGAACTCTTAATTTCCTTTTCTTTTAGAGTTATTTTAAAAAGACAACTAGACAAAAATCTCTCAGAG
The DNA here is from genome assembly GCF_028554395.1 of Pezoporus wallicus. NCBI lineage: Eukaryota > Metazoa > Chordata > Aves > Psittaciformes > Psittacidae > Pezoporus > Pezoporus wallicus. The sequence continues at coordinate 214,606 of NW_026642717.1, read as the reverse complement.
AACTGCAGTAACAGAAGCTATACTTCATGAACACCTAGGTAATATTTGTTAGGCACAGGGCAGTTGATGTGCAGTGAATCATGTAATTTAAGATTATAGCTTCTTTTTTTTTTGCTCACATTACAGCCCTGTGAGCAACACATATTTGTTCCCTGCATTCATCCCTTCCGCTCCCTGGAAGATTATTTAATAATTAGGTCCTACATATCTTTCTTTCTTTGAGATAAATATGCAGGCATGCCTCTGGAAATTCATGAAGAATTAACCTTTTCATTTCATAATAAATATGCTTTTGAAATATATTTAAATGTGAGCATGTATATTCAAAAAAGTCAGGAAAAAAGTGAAAAATGTCACATGAAATGCAAGCAAGTCCTTCTGGGACTTTTTTTTTTTAACAAAGCTTGGCTTGCATTGTTAGTTTGAAAGCTTTTGAAACACATACTTCTTATCCAGAAGACCACACAAACTCCTTCAGAATTCTTTTTATCACTTAAACATATTTGAGACCTTTAGTCTGTATAACATTATGGTGGTATAACGGAATCTACAGAAGTTTACACTAATTTGCTGCAGATATTGATTATGTCATTACTAGTATCTATGGGGATTCAAAGAGTATTGCTGTCCTACAAGGCTAGACAATACCATGGAACATTCTTGCACTTACACCAGAAGGAGCAGTTTGAATGTGTCAATACCAATAAATACTCCCTCAGGACATAAAATCATGGTGTTCATATCCAGTGATATGGTGTTCATTTCCAATGATATGGTGTTCATATCCAAAGTGTTGTGGGCTCTGGATCATACTAACTACTGAGCAGTGCCTAGTGACAGAAAGCTCCTTGCTACCAGCCAAAAGAATGCAAGTGTTCTAGCTATTTAGCTATCATAGAATCATATAGATAACTAAGTCATGATGCCTGGGACTATGCCCTGGCACTTCTTGATTTACTGCTCTCAGCAAACCTCAAATATGACATCTTTGTTTCCATTAATTCAATCATTGTTTACTCCTCACTTCTTTCCTTCCTCCTGACATGAGTGCTCATTAACACTTGGAAAAACAGGGAATTTTGATCTTCCTCTGGGGTGACAAAAGCCAGGCCAAGCAGCCGCAGTATGGACAACCTATCAGCCTGCTGCTGCAGATGCCAGTTCTGGAGTGACCACAGATGGCCATACAGACCTTGGCCTTTCTGACACGGCTGAAGGTGGCAGTAGATGCCCTGATTCTAGTTTGCTACAGAGGTGGCCACACAGCTGAATCTGGTCTGGGAAGACCAAACGCTTTCTTGCACCTTATTGAGCAGTCAGTAGGTGGCAACACCTTTCTGCAGTTACGACATTGAGCTGGTTAACAATCACAGCATGGATGGCAAAAGTATTACAGCCCATTAACAATCCCCTGGGCCCCCCTCAGCTCTTTTGCTTTCATGTTGAAGCCTCCATAGGTGTTTCCTAGCATGAACAATTCCGACGTGATAAGCTGTAACCAATGCATGAGCCTTTGGAGCCATCATAATGTATCATGCCAATACGACTGCCATGCTTAGGTACTGCATTATTAAATTTTTGATGAAAATTATTTTTTGCACAGCAGATGTTTTTCTAAATGAAATAATTCCATTGATTTAATTTTTTTTCCCAAGATCTCTAAAGGCAAAAGTGTGCATTATTGACTGATGATGTGAAAATTTTCAGTTACTCTCACCCTCAGATCCTCAATCCCACATACACTTACAAAATAAAAAAAGAAATAAATAACAAGAAAGGATAGTAATTTTTTTTTCTTTGTCAATACAACAAGGGTCTGGCCTTTTTTTTGATTGATTCCTGGTGTGTAAATTGGAAGAGAGCAAGCAATATTTTTCCTTTAAGTCTTTTAAGGTTTGTATTCACAGTTATATGAAAATATATCTGGAGCTTTTCTGCCAACTGAAAAGAATAATTCTGGAATTACATGAATCTAAAGAGAAATCACAAAATAATATTCATTATAAGATACGGGTTGCTACGATAAAATGCTACTAATACAAAACCCCATTAATCTTACTCAAATGTTCAGATTATTTTAAACTGTGGCTCTCTTCCTTAGCAGGAAAGAAATTCAGAAAAAAAAAATCTAAGAACAATAAGAACATTAGGGTGCCCTACTCTATTTGCCTTCCTTCAAAGGCTAAATAATTGCTTTGCTTCTCATGCCAAAAAGCTTCAGCTTATTTGATTATGATTGTCACCATGAGAAAATATGATCTACCACGTTTTGGGTGTATAAGAAATTAAAATGTTGTGAAATTTTCATATGGCAATTTTAGGTAAACCCACCTCAGACTTCAGGAAAAATAGGATGTGCAAAATGACTATCTAGTTCTGTTTCTATCTGATTCTGCTGTGTGGCATATATATATGCAGGCACATATGCATAGAATCATAGAATAGTTAGGGTTGAAAAGGACCTTAAGATCATCTAGTTCCAACCCCCTTGCCATGGGCAGACACCCCTCACACTAAACCATGCCCCAAAGGCTCTCTCCAACCTGGCCTTGAACACTACCAGGGATGGAGCATTCACAACTGCCATGGGCAACCCTTTCCAGTGCCTCACCACCCTGACAGGTGTCCTGGGTTCAGCAGCAGCAGTCATGTTTTTTTTTTCCTCTGTGGTAGCTGGTACAGTGCTGTGTTTTGACTTCCAGCCTGAGAACAGTGTTGGTGAAGTCGATGTTTTCAGTTGTTGCTAAGTAATGTTTACCCTGACCAAGGACTTTGTGAGGCTCATGCTCTGCCAGGGAGGAGGGGAAGCTGTGAGGAAGCAGAGACGGGGCGCCTGACCCGGGCTAGCCAGGGAGGTATTCCATACCACAGCACGTCATGGCCGGGGTGGGGGGTGACTGGGAGTTAGCCGGAAGGACACGGGCTTCCGGATGGAACTCGTTTTCTTGGCCGGTGGTATCATATTCTCTTCCCTTGTTACTTTCCCTTATCATTGTTGTAGTTGATAGTAGCGGTGGTGATTTGTGTACATTGGTTGCTGGACTGTTCTTGTCTCAACCCATGGGAGTTGCACTTTTTTTGATTCTCCTCCCCGTTCCTCCGGGAGTGGGGGAGAACCCCGGTGAGGGGGGGACACAGACCTCGATTGTTGTCAGCTCAGCACCACTCACTGGGAGTGAGTGAACAAGTTACCTGACTGGGTTTAAACCACGACAACAGGAAAGAACTTCTTCCTTATATCCAATCTAAACTTCCCCTGTTTAAATTTTAACCCGTTACCCCTTGAACTGTCACTACAGTCTCTAGTGAAGAGTTCCTCCCCAGCATCCTTGTAGGCCCCCTTCAGATACTGGAAGGCTGCTAGGAGGTCTCCACGCAGCCTTCTCTTCTCCAGGCTGAACAGCCCCAACTTCCTCAGCCTGTCTTCATACGGGAGGTGCTCCAGTCCCCTGATCATCCTCGTGGCCCTTCTCTGGACTTGTTCCAACAGTTCCATGCCCCTTTTATGTTGAGGACGCCAGAACTGCACACAATACTCCAAGGGAGGTCTCACAAGAGCAGAGTAGAGGGGCAGGATCACCTCCTTTGACCTGCTGGTCATGCTCCTGTTGATGCAGCTCACGATATGGTTGGCTTTCTGGTCTGTGAGTGCACACTGCCAGCTCATGTTCATTTTCTTATTGACCAACACCCCCAAGTCCTTCTCTGCAGGGCTGCTCTGAATCTCTTCTCTGCCCAGCCTGTAGCTGTGCCTGGGATTGCTCTGACCCTGGTGTAGGACCTTGTACTTGGCATGGTTAAACTCCATGAGGTTGGCATCAGCCCACCTCACAAGTGTGTCAAAGTTCCTCTGGATGGCATTCCTTCCCTCCAGCATATCAACCGAACCACACAGCTTGGTGTCATCGGCAAACTTGTCGATGTCACCTACAAAGATGCTAAGCAAGATGGGTCCCAACACCCATCCCTGAGGGACGCCACTCGTTACTGGTCTCCAGCCGGACATTGAGCCATTGACCACAACTCTTTCTGTGTGGCCATCCAGCCAGTTCTTTATCCACTGAGTGGTCCATCTATCAAATTGATGTTTCTCCAATTTAGAGACAAGGATGTCGTGTGGGACAGTGTCGAACACTTTACACAAGTCCAGGTAGATGACATCAACTGCTCTACCCCTGTCCATCAGTTCTGTAGGCCAATCACAGAAGGCCACCAAATTGGTCAGGCAGGATTTCCCCTTAGTGAAGCCATGCTGGCTGTCACCAAGCACCTTGTTGTTTTCCATGTGCCTTAGCATGCCTTCCAGGAGAATCTGCTCCAAGATTTTGCCAGGTGCAGGGGTGAGACTGACTGGTCTATAATTCCCTGAATCATCCAATTTCCCCTTCTTGAAAATGGGGGTTATATTTCCTTTTTTCCAGTTGCTTGGGAACTTCACCTGACTGCCATGATTTTTCAAATATGATGGACAGTGGCTTAGCAACTTCGTTTGCCAGCTCGTTCAGGATCCATGGATGGATTTCATCAGGTCCTATGGACTTGAAGACATTCAGATTCTTAAGATGGTTTTTAACCAGATCCTCTCCGAAACTGGGCCTAAGGTTTTTATTCTCACAGTCCCTGCATCTGCCTTCCAAGACTTGGGTGGTTTGGTCAGAGCCTTTGCCAGTGAAGACCAAGGCAAAGAAGTCATTCAGAACCTCAGCCTTCTCCACATCCTGTGTAGCCAGTTCTCCTGATAGCTTCCGGAGGGGACCTACATTGTCTCTAGTTTGTCTTTTATTTGCTATGTACCTATAGAATCTCTCCTGTTATCCTTAATATCCCTATCCAAGTTTAATTCTAACCGGGCCTTAGCTTTCCTAACCTGGTCCCTAGCTTCCCGGACAACATCCCTGTACTCTTCCCAGGCTGTGGGTCCTTGCTTTCACCTTTTATTAGCCTTGTTTTTCCCTCTAAGTTTCCTCAGGAGCTCATTATCCATCCAAGGAGGTCTCCTGGCCCTCCTGCTGCATTTTCTTCTATTTGGGATGCAACATTCCTGAGCCTGCAGCAGGTTGTCTTTGGATATCAACCAACAGTCTTGGGCCCCCCTGCCCTCTAGGGCTATATCCCATGGAACCTTACTAAGCAGGTTCCTGAAGATGCCAAAGTCTGTTCTTTTGAAGTCCAGGGCAGTGAGCTTGCTGCACACTCTTCTCACTGTCCTGAGGATCTCAAATTCAAGCATCTCATGATCACTGCATCCAAGGCTGCCCTGGAGCGTCACATTTCCAACGAGCCCTTCCCTGTTGGTGAGCACGAGGTCAAGCACGGCACCTCTCCTTGTTGGCTCCTCTATTACTTGCAGAAGGAAGTTGTCTTCCACACAACTGAGGATCCTCCTGGATTGCTTGTGCCGGGCTGTACCATCCTTCCAACAGATGTCAGGGTGGTTGAAGTCACCCATGAGAACAAGGGCCTGTGAGCGTGAGGCTTTTCCTATCTGTCTATGGAGTGCTTCATCCACAGGTTCTCCTTGATCAGGCGGTCTGTAACAGATCCCCACACTAATGTCTCCCATCACTGTTCTCCCCTTAACCCTGACCCACAGATTCTCTGTGAACTGCTCACCTGTCCCCAGACAGAGTTCCATACTCTCCAGCCTATCCCTAACATAAAGGGCAACTCCCCCTCCCCACCTGCCAGGCCTGTCTTTTCTAAAAAGCCTGTAACCTTCCATTCCAACACTCCAGTCATAGGAGCCATCCCACCATGCTTCTGTGATGCCTATTTTATCATACCCCCGTAGACGTGCACACATCTCTAATTCCTCTTGTTCCCCATACTGAGGGCATTTGTATAGTGGCATCTGAGCCGGGCTCCAAATGAAGCCGGCTCATTGGCTGGAGCAGCTGGAATATCTCTACATTCCTCCAAGCATTTAGTATAAGTACTGGCAACTGACTGGGTGCGTTGGGATGGAATGATGCCCCCGTCCCCCAACACATCTAGTTTAAAGCATCCTTGTCCAGTCTGGCAAGCCTCCTACCAAAACCGTTCTTCCCCTAGGCCAGCTCCACCAGCCCCCAGTAGACCTGGCCTACAAACTTGGGTCCCATGTTCAAGACATGCAAACCCCTGACTATGGCACCACCCTTCTAATGATTTATTAGCCTGACCAATCCTCCTAGCTTTTTTAAGGTCCTCCCCTTTACCCTGGGGAATTGACAAAAAGACTATCTGAGCTCCAGAGCCCCTAACCACCTCTCCTAGGGCTCTGTAGTCCTTCTTTATGTTCTCTAGGCTACTGCTGTCTATATCACTAGCACCCATATGGATCACTAGAAGTGGATAATTACATTGTGTTTCCTGGCAGTATGGGTTAACTACTACCCCTCAGATATGCAAAGGGTAACGGGGTGAAATACATGAATTTACTACTTTAGCTGACTAAACAGTTCCTTCTGTGTTTAATCTCTATGGATCCCAGCTAGGTTAAGGACACATTTAAATTCAGATATGAATTTCAGCTGCAAACAGATATGAACTGTTTTCATTTGTGCTAACAGAAATGTTCAGAATTGCAACACATAGAAGCTAAAAATGACAGTAGCTTTGTGCTTGTGGGAGTAAACCTTATCAAGAGGCAGATATCCTGCCTCAGGTATAAGATGGTAAATCCATGCAGATAGATTCCAGGCTGTATGCTGGTCTGCTACTTAGAGACCTCAGCCTCTTATTTGGGACTATGGTGTAGACAGCCATCTAAGAAAATAGATCCTGCACCAGTTCTCACCTTTGTACTTACTGTGTGATGTAGTTAATTCTGAATGTGAACATGTTAGGAAGGATGTAATTATTTTTTTAAAGTAAATACCTGAAAGAGAATTCCTCCATGCAAGTGTTCAAAGAAAAATGGTGGAAAGATTACACAGCTGAGACAACTGGGCAGATATAGTGAAATGATTTTGCAATTGCTGTTCTTATGAGGTATTTTATCTCAGTGATGTTAAGCTGTAATCTGGGATCAGAGGGTGGTTGAGATTCATAAAAAAACCCTGAACTTTCTGGCTTCCATGCACAAGCACAACAAAATCAGTTCACATTCTCCATGGCATCAGTAAACTTGTGTTCATTTGTGTTCCTACCATAGACTCTTGTCCTTGGTTTGAAAGCATAATTCCTTGATTAAAAAAGTTTGCTCCTTGGCTTCTGAAGTTCTGAAGAGCTTTAAAGCTTGTTGTACTAAATTTCACATATAAAAGAAGGCTCTGGAGTTGTGAGGAATGAGTAAGTGTACAGCTAGTCAGAACAATTATGTAGTGATGGAGGCAATATTTGCTGCTCGTTTGTATATACCTAGCTGGAGAGCCCTTATCAAAACCTACTTTATTGAATCTGAAAAGGTTAGGGGATTTTTGGGGTGTTATATCACACAGCTTCTTCATATTGCCTTAGGTAGTTTAATTCACATCCATAGAGGACAAGTAAGCTATGGAAGGAAAAGATTACAGTGCCCCTGTTAGTTCTAAACAGTGCATGTTTGATTTATTGAGCCCTCTTAGTTTTATTTGAGGTGGAAATCTCATCCAAAGGCTGCTGACTCTCTCTGTATTCCAGATATTGTCATATCAGACCAAGTTGCATTTTTTGTATCTCCCTTCTCCTATCTGTCAAGTTTATGGAAAATTAGAGCCCTCATACAGTCAAAATGTCATCCTCCACACCTTCCCAGGCAAGCCTGGCTTTTGATTATGAGTATGCAGTCATGTGTAAACCTCATCTTGGACCTCATCACAAGACTGCTTAAGGACTGCGGAATCTGCTTCATGATATCCTTATATGAGGTTTTTATTCAAAAACTTTATGTGCTACAAAACTTTTTTTTTTTCCTTTTAAACGAAATAGTGAAACACATTATGGGCGGCTTGAATACTTAGGTAAACAGCAATGTTATGTGATGAGATTTTTTGTTTATGATTTATGGGTCTGAATCCACCCTAGATTAGTTGTTATCAAGAGTTACTAATACCTGATGGTCTTTGGTATAGATTCCTAATAATCAATTACATATTTGAATATTTAGCTGTATTAGCTGACCTAAAAGCTTGCTTCTTGCTGCTCAGCTCAGAAAGATTAGTACTGAGAGGATGAAAGTAATTCTTTAAATATCTTTTACTTTCCTTAAGCATCAGCACAAGTTTATATGTGATGACAGTACATGTACAATACATGTCATGCTCCAGCTACATCCTGTGAAACGCTTGCCAAGAACTTATAGCAAACTAAGACCTGAACTAAAAGACCAAAAGTCACAACAGAAAAGCACAAAGTAAAAGAAGAGGGAAGAGATAGTACAGTGGTTTGTTTTGACATAAAACTCACCAACAACCTGAGGAACTGAATCTAGTCTCAACTCTAGAAAAAACAGCGACAAGAGAAGTGATAAAATAAAACACAGTAATGTGCAACTAATAGACTTCACTGGCACAAGTTAACATAGAAATCAAGATTGGGAGCAGCAACTGGACAAAAATTTGACATAAAAAAAAAGATTTCCAAATATTCTGGTGTATTTGGGGTTTACGAGTGATTCAAAAGGGATGGAAAGGAACTGGACATGGTTAGCTTGGAGTGGGGGGTTTCCAACAGTGGAAAGTTTTACAAAAATGACAGGATTGGGTTCTGATGAATACAGGCTTGGCTGGAGGGCTTAGAAGCCTTGGAATCTATAACCAAATCAGTATCTAAAAAATACCTATCATGATGCTGGAACTAGGCTGACATTCAGGAAAACACCGCTCTATAAATAGAATACAATTATTTCTGATTAACTTTTTACCTGGAAAACACAATTCAACAGAGAATCAAACAATGTCAATAATAAGATTGATAAGGCTTCTTGGTTTTATTGTTTTCATGTTTCCATGTCGAGTATATCAATTTTGTAACTTAAAAATTAGGGACTCTCATCACTTTAATTTTTTATTAACAGCAAAGTTATGTGTTTTGGGAGATGGAAAAGTAATGGCAAACTCTTTCAATATAAAACACCATGAAAAGCTCTGGCTGCAACTAGAAAATTGTATTTTTATCATTGGAAACTTATACCAGTATAGTGTCCCATGAGTTGAATTTACCAAGTTCTTAGGAGCACAGCCCAAGTTCTAAAGAATAAATCTTTATTTAATAGTAAAAACCCCCTGTGTTACTTAATACAGCATAACACTGCACACTAAGGAAATTGAAAACACTAACTGCATGGGGTTCTTCCATCAACACTAATGTGATAAGAATGGGTTTGGGTCTCTTCTGGCTCACTGTCCCCTTTCATCCATCTTCCCCTGCATTCCAGGTCAATCCATCTCTTATAATTTCAGAAACTTTTCTGGTTTCAGTTTTTCTGTGGTATCCATTACCATAATGTCTAAGTCCTGACCTTCCAATCTGCTCTCTTTTAAGAAATTTTTTGGAGAAAATGACCAGTTCTTTAGCCTCACGCTGTCAATTGAGTTATTTAGACCTGCTAGTCTTAAAAGATACAGAGTGCCCTTTCCAAGGCAGTAACTCAAATACTCATGACTTCATGCTTATTTCAAGAAATTTTAGTTTAAATGTAGCCTACCGAGTGTTATATGAAATAAGGGCAAAATATCCTTTTCTTTGTATTTAAATATTTCCCCCTATCATTTTATCAGAGTAATTTGACTATAGTTTCAGTGACTCTTACACAATGAGTTCAGCACACTGGCTGACTCTTAAGAACTGGCTTTTCCAGCAACATGGTGTATTTTGTAACAGTGTCTGGCACTGGAACACTTTTTTAGCATTCTGAATTTAACTGGAAGTGAGATGTACTCTTTAAATTTGGGCTAAAATTAAATACTTTGATTGAGATAATGCTAATGGACTCACATGGATAAAGATTCTTCTTTTCCCCTACAAATGATATTTCTAGAATTTTTTTTCATCTCTGTGTTAACTAATAAGAACTCATTGTATTTGTGACCTTGAATCCGGACTTGGCCTATAGTATAAGAAAGGGAGGAAAAAGAGTGAGACACAATGGAAGAGCTAAAAGAAAAGTTCTAAATTTATTTCCTGTCTACCTTAAAGAACAGTAGTCAGTTCATATGCTTCGTCTTTCAGTGCCTTGGGATTGGTTTATGTTACATATTTATAACAAAAAGAAAAAGCACACTACAAAGAGTATGCATAGCCTACAGAATTAGGAGATTAGGTCATAAGGAGGTAGACTCATCGTGACCTATACCAGAGTAATGGTGCGATTTATGTACCTTTACTTGGTGAAATAATTTGTTTGATCAGACTGTGACTGCAATAGTGATTAGAGTGGTAAAATCTCATCAGCAAGTCTAGATATACCTCCCTAAAAGAAGACTATGCTCAGAAGTTCTGAGAAGACATCAGATCATTTGAAGGTCCCTTCCAATCCAAACTGTTCTCTGATTCTCTGATTCTATTATTGTATGATTCTGTGATTATAGACACATTATAATTATTATGTTAAACCCATGAATAGATTTTTTTTATGGACCAGAAATCAGCAACAGTTGCCATAAGCCATTCCGCTGTTATTGCAGAAAAAGGATTTATTCTTTATGATGGACTTTACGGTAGATGATCTCTCATGTAAGAGTTGATCATAAACAGTAATTCCAAGAAAAAAACTTTCTTAAATTCTTTTATAGAATCATAGAATCATAGAATCGCTAGGGTTGGAAAGGACCTTAAGATCATCTAGTTCCAACCCCCCTGCCATGGGCAGGGACACCTTACGATAAATCATATCACACAAGGCCTCGTCCAGCCTGGCCTTGAACACTGCCAGGGATGGAGCATTCACAACTGCCATGGGCAACCCATTCCAGTGCCTCACCACCCTGACAGGAAAGAACTTCCTTACATTCAATCTAAACTTCCCCTGTTTAAGTTTTAACCCGTTACCCCTTGTCCTGTCACTACAGTCTCTAATGAAGAGTCCCTCCCCAGCATCCTTGTAGGCCCCCTTCAGATACTGGAAGGCTGCTAGGAGGTCTCCACGCAGCCTTCTCTTCTCCAGGCTGAACAGCCCCAACTTCCTCAGCCTGTCTTCATACGGGAGGTGCTCCAGCCCCCTGATCATCCTCGTGGCCCTTCTCTGGACTTGTTCCAACAGTTCCATGCCCCTTTTATGTTGAGGATGCCAGAACTGCACACAATACTCCAAGGGAGGTCTCACAAGAGCAGAGTAGAGGGGCAGGATCACCTCCTTCGACCTGCTGGTCATGCTCCTGTTGATGCAGCCCACGATATGGTTGGCTTTCTGGTCTGTGAGTGCACACTGCCAGCTCATGTTCATTTTCTTATTGACCAACACCCCCAAGTCCTTCTCTGCAGGGCTGCTCTGAATCTCTTCTCTGCTCAGCCTGCAGCTGTGCCTGGGATTGCTCTGACCCTGGTGTAGGACCTTGTACTTGGCATGGTTAAACCTCAGGAGGTTGGCATCAGCCCACCTCACAAGTATGTCAAGGTCCCTCTGGATGGCATTCCTTCCCTCCAGCGTATCGACCGAACCACACAGCTTGGCGTCATTGGCAAACTGGCTGAGGGCTCACTCAATCCCACTGTCCATGTCACCGACAAAGGTGTTAAACAGGACCGGTCCCAACACCCATCCCTGAGGGACGCCACTTGTTACTGGTCTCCAGCTGGACATTGAGCCATTGACCACAACTCTTTTGTGTGCGGCCATCCAGCCAGTTCTTTATCCACCGAGTGGTCCATCCATCAAATTGATGTTTCTCCAATTTAGAGACAAGGATGTCGTGTGGGACAGTGTTGAACGCTTTGCACAAGTTTACGTAGATGACATCAACTGCTCTACCCCTGTCCATCAGTTCTGTAGTCCCATCATAGAAGGCCACCCAATTGGTCAGGCAGGATTTCCCCTTAGTGAAGCCATGCTGGCTGTCACCAAGCACGTTGTTGATTTTCATGTGCCTTATCATGCCATCCAGGAGAATCTGCTCCAAGATTTTGCCAGGTGCAGGGGTGAGACTGACTGGTCTGTAATTCCCTGGGGCATCCAATTTCCCCTTCTTGAAAATGGGGGTTATATTTCCTTTTTTCCAGTCATTGGGAATTTCACCTGACTGCCATGATTTCTCAAATATGATGGCCAGCAGCTTCGCAACTTCATTCGCCAGCTCCTTCAGGACCCGCGGATGGATCTCATCAGGACCCATGGACTGGTGCACATTCAGATTTTTAAGATGGTCTGGAACCAGTTCCTCTCCTACACTGGGCTCAAGGTCTTCATTCCCACAGTCCCTGCATCTGCCTTCCAAGACTTGGGTGGTTTGGTCAGAGCCTTTGCCAGTGAAGACCGAGGCAAAGAAGTCATTCAGAACCTCAGCCTTCTCCAAATCCTGTGTAGCCAGGTCTCCCGAGAGCCTCCTGAGGGGGCCTACGTTCTCCCTAGTCTGTTTTTTATTTGCTATGTACCTATAGAATCCCTTCCTGTTATCTTTAATACCTCTAGCTAAGTTTAATTTTACTGGCAATATAAGTTAATAGAGGCTCTCTATTTGTCAGCCAAAGGAGTCTGAGCTCTCCCAAACCTTCTTTGCCATGTAGTGAGGAAGATGAAATTTAATTTTGTGTCAGTGGCTAATTAGACTAAGAAAAACAAAAGTGAGAGGGACCAGCTTGTTCCAGGAGAGGGGGAGAGGTCTTAATAACATCTGAAATCTTCCTTTCTTCATACCTCTTCTTTCCTGAAATGAGATTTACATCATCCCCAGGCAGTCATCTATTTCTGTTCCTGCATTAGAAGAAAGTCCCCTCCCAGCTGAAAGCCCATGTTTCTTTCCTGTGCTTGTTTGCCTGCTGTAGAGAGGAAAATGAGATAAGGCCAGGGAAATAGAACAGAAGCCATAAAGAGAAGTAGGGTGGTAATTAATGATAGTTTTTAAGTTGCTAGAAATGAAGGCTTCCCTACACACTTGACTGAAAGGGACATATCTATCTCAGTGTCCAATGATGCCTCAGAATGTGGAAATGTAACATCTGAATGTTTTTTTTGTTCCTACACCACTGAAATAGTAGAACATTCTTATCTTCGTCATTTCCAAAGTAGCAGGAATCTGACCTGGGAAAGTCTGAAAAAAAAAAAGGTGTAATTTGCATTTTGATAGATACGTCATTATTTGGTAGTGTGTACTTCAGGTGGCATTTCTTTGCCTAGATCTAAAAAAAAAAAATTAAATAAAAATTTAAGCTAATATGTAGTTCATTTATTTATTTGGTGTGCTTGAAAATGTATTAGCTATTATTTTGCTTCACCCACAATAAGAAAAATCAAAATTATAAAGCACAATTTATCACTCTTGAACAGATGGGCAAATTAAAGTACATCCTCACAAGGCAGTTTCTTACTAAAGTTGAGGGTTCTTTCAATATTTTTGGACTACTACAAAATAGTTTCTTCAATTTTGTAGTTGCAAACATTCTTCAGGTTTTATTAAGTTTCTTAATTTTTTCTTGAAATGGAAGAATATGGAGATATTGTCTTTGATTAAATCCTACTTACATATTACATCAGTGCAAAAAAAAAATAGTTATATATAAGATTAAGACAACTTGACATGATATAAACATAAATTAATGTCATAATCCATTAACAGAAATGTAAACAAAGACAAAAACATTATAGCAAATTATTTGTCTTCACATGCAAATCCCAACTAAAAACATTATGGCAAAACCAAAGAAAAAGGAAACGGATGTACTGCAGTGCTATTATCCAGCTTGATGTTTTGATTTCACTCATCAAAACCCCTCAATTCAAGTCATTTTATCATAAAAAAAGAATTAATTACTTATTTAGTGTTATAAAGGATTTTTTTATTCTTTTATTTTTTAAAGCTTGGGTGAGAAGTGCTTGCTTAGAAAATATTACTCATACACACAATATAATTTGTTCGTGATTTTCAAGAATTTCCTATTAGGAATTGGTCTAAAACTACCTTCAGAAATATATTATTCAAATTTCTTAGAGCCCATGGGTTTTTTAAGAGAATTCCTAACTAAAACATAATAGTGCAACTATTATTTTTCTTGTTGTATATGTAGACAGGCAGTTTGTTTATAACCCCCAAACTAAGAAAAAAGTTTGCTGTTTTGTTGTTTGAATTTTGTTGTTTTTTTTTTAAACAGCTTTTCAAGTTAATTTCAAGTAAACAATTATAGGTTGTTCTCTAAGAAGCAAAAAAATATTTCAGCAGAAGCTTGTGACTGCTGAACTGTGCATTTTAGGGAGAGGGAAAACAACATAAAAGATAAACATATGATTTGGAAGGGATTTTTTTTATTTTAAAATGTCCCTAAAGCAAATATTTTTCCCCTATTTTTCATGTAATTCTGCTTTATTTCAATAAAATCAAAATGGCTCATCTTAGACAAATCAATGGGACACAAAATTTTTTTCCAAAGACTTTTGCTTGGTTGTCTATTCGCCTTTATAGTTCTACTGAAGTAGTAACTGCAACATCAAGCATCTCATTAATACTTGCTTCAATACCAGCCACTGTTGTGCTGTGCACAAGCAGCAGCTTCTGCCCCTTGTGCCTTCCAAGATATACTGTATGAGAGAGACTCTCCTCCATCCCCTCTTGGGAACGAACCTTTCTTAAGCTATCTCCAAACTGGGTAATAGGGCAGAGACTATAATGCATTCCCAGGGAAGGAGCACACTAAAACCATTACAGGGAAATCAATTAATTAAATGACTGGATCTATGTGGTTCCAATCATGAATATCTTAGTATTTGTTTTATTTTTCTTGAGTGCTTTGTGCTTATCTATATAGTCACTGTTTGCATCTAATACTAAATTGCAACTCCATTATATCTGCAATGTTTAAGTTAGCAAATTATAGTTGTGTAACAGATTGTATGACATGGCAAATCTTGACCTTTAAATAGCAGCCAATTTAATAGTTCATTGTTTGAAAATAAATTAATGTGAATGTTGAAATATAAAAGAAATGAGATTAAGTAATTTAGTCAGAAGATGATAGTCTTTACTTTTTTTTTATTTTTTGACTGAGTTTATTTTGTTGCCATTATTTGTTAAAACCCAGGCCTTTGAAGTTGTTTATCTTATCTTAAGGAATATTAATTACTGAAAATTAGTATATGGACCTACAGTTTTTATGAAATCCTTTAATCTGGACTGAGGGAGTATATTCTATTACAGATGCATGTACATCACATTTACTGACATTAATAGGAGTTACTAGCGCTCAGTGAGTGGAGAATAGATGACATGGTTGCTGATCAAGTTACTCATCATGTCATTCAAATGCATAGCATTTCATTTAAATGTTTTCTAAAGGGAAGAGTTGAGAACACAGAAGATAAGCTAATATATTTATTCAAAGGAGTTTGGCATTTATCTAGTGCAGATTCCTTATCTGAACATACTAAATATACTATCATAGATGATATTTCAAAACAATGGAAAATCACAAGATACTCATTAATATAATCCATGTAACATGTAGATGCTGCAGCACTTCTGATTTTTATGGATAATATAGGTTTTATGTCCTAATGTGTAAGAAATTAATAATCGCAGTGGTCTGAAGAGTGATGACTTCCCTGGTAATAATGCTAAACATATTGAAGACTTGATGGATGTACCTAACCTAGTGGAGGTTAATGATGGTGCTCCCAAAAGAATTGATTTGGTAATGATAAATTGTAGATGACCTGTAAAGATAAAGTACAGATCCCAGTAAGTTTACCAGGGGTCCTCCCCAACCCCCAGAGAACTAGATCAAAGAGTGCATTGGGTGCTTTCTTGCTCCCAAAATAACAGATAGTTTTATGTGCTGTCCAGGAGCATCCATTTCTGATGCGGTTGATTAGATCCTACTCAGAGTAAACTGCAAGGACAAACATCAGTTATATCGTGGTTAAGTCTCTAATAGTGAAGATTGACTTTTAATGGCAGGGCTTAACAGAAAAAAAACCACTGAATATAAATACTGACATGGCTTTGGGGTTAGGTTGCAGTGTACTGCTGGGTTCATTAGAATAGTACTGCTCCTGGTCTAATAGCAAAGTAATAACTTCTGTAAAGGACTGTACTAAAAGGGAGAATCATGTTGACTTCCCCCAGCTGCATGATTCCATACAGCCAGACACCAGAAACCATATGGTCAAAAGAAAAAAGAGAGATCAAGCAACATAACTGCATTTATTTGGGAGCTTTCTGTAAGAAGATGATAGTAAAAACTAATATATTGCTGTCAAATTGTTCATTCTTCTGCAATGTTTTTTTATATCTAAAGTACTATTTTAAAAACCTTCGGTGGCAGTTAATATTTGTCATCACTTTGGGAAGCAAATATCAAGTAAATTGATAATTTTAAAACAATTTTTTAGAAAAGAATATCCACACCGCAAAAAGCAATAAATCTTTTAGTGCACTTTGGCAATGTTCTGCAGAAATCAAAGATCTTAGAAGCCCATAAGACTGAATGGCCCTTTTAAGCTCATACTCTCACTGTATATTGAACTAATAGGTGGATGGGGAAGTGTGAGGAAGCTTGCATTATCTGTATCCTTATTGGGATTGGTTTTAGGTTTCAGTGGCTGTCAATATAACCTTTTTGTTGAATTAAATTAGCTTAAACCCCCCATTTTTCAAAGTCTAGCTTTCCTTCATACAGTATTTGCATGAACACAGAGGTGATTTTTGCAAATTACATTTTATCAGTTAATTTTTAACACAATTAATTTTAACAAAAGGTAGGGGAACAGGTCAGAACACAGAAAGGACAATTTAAAGAATATTAAATAACTTAGATGTAGGCAAGTTGTTAGGGTCTGATAAAATTATCTAAGCCAGAACTGTCTTTGAACCATTAGTGATTATGTTCAAGAACTCTAGGAGAACAAGGAGCATCTTACAAGAATGTCCAAACAGAAATATGTGGCCCAAGGGGACAAAGAATGTGTCTTCAAGGAGAACAGGAAGTAACAATGTAACAAAAAGTGATAGCAGAGAAACATGTTTATATATCTGATTCAAAATAGTTCCTTAAGCAAAGGCACGTGGACAGTAATATGATTGGCTGAAAGGGTGCGTGATCGGTAAGGTCACTGGTTGGAGAAGCACATGGTGTGCTCTTGGAGAAGGAACATTGTTTCGTGATGGAAAAGTACCAAGGAGCTAAGCGCTGCTAATGGCTAGGCACAGTACCATAAAAGCCTGTAAGCTCGCTCAATAAACATCTTTAGTTGCACCACAACTGGAGTCTGTGCCTCATAAGCCACACAAATACGGTACTATTTTATGAAAAATTAGGCAGAAATAAAAGGAAAAATATTGAGCTGTAGACAAGCCCGCCTAACATTGGCACCCACAAATTTATGATAACACATTTTTAAACAATTATTTTATGAAAGCCCAGAGAAAGTAGACCTGATTTTGCTAAGAACAAATGATCTCAAACCCTACCCACCGCCATCATTCCTGAAGAGGGCAATGGTTTGTAACTGAAGTAGGAGAGAATCTTATTTGTAGGAGTTTATTTCAAAGCAATGCTACCCAAGATTTTTGTTTACCAACTATGTCAGCAAAGTAGGGAATATACTTCTTTGCGGATCACAAATCACAGAATCATAGAATCATAGAATAGTTAGGGTTGGAAAGGACCTTAAGATCATCTAGCTCCAGACCTCCTGCCATGGGCAGGGGCACCTCCCATTAAACCATGTCACCCAAGGCTCTGTCCATCTGTCTAAACTCAGGACACCATCCTGGCCTCGAACACTGCCAGGGATGGAGCATTCACAACTGCCATGGGCAGCCCATTCCACTGCCTCACCACCCTGACAGTAAAGAATTTCTTCCTTATATCCAATCTATACTTCCCCTGTTTAAGTTTTAACCTGTTACCCCTTGAGCTATCATTACAGTCCCTAGTAAAGAGTTCCTTCCCAACATCCTTATAGGCCCCCTTCAGATACTGGAAGGCTGCTATGAGGTCTTCACGCAGCCTTCTCTTCTCTAGGCTGAACAGCCCCACCTTTCTCAGCCTGTCCACATATGGGAGGTGCTCCAGTCCCCTGATCATCCTCGTGGCCCTTCTCTGGACTTGTTCCAACAGCTCCATGTCCCTTTTATGTTGAGGACACCAGAACTGCACACAATACTTCAAGGGAGGTTTCACATGAGCAGAGTAGAGGGGCAGGATCACCTCCTTCGACCTGCTGGTCACACTCCTTTTGATGCAGCCCAGGATAAGGTTGGCTTTCTGGTCTGTGAGTGCACACTGCCAGCTCATGTTCATTTTCTCATGGACCAACACCCCCAAGTCCTTCTCCACAGGGCTGCTCTGAATCTCTTCTCTGCCCAGCCTGTAGCTGTGCCTGGGATTGCTCCGACCCAGGTGTAGGACCTTGCACTTGTCATGGTTAAACTTCATAAGGCTGGCATCAGCCCACCTCACAAGCATGTCAAGGTCCCTCTGGATTGCATTCCTTCCCTCCAGCATATCAACCAAACCACACAGCTTGGTGTTGTCGGCAAACTGGCTGAAGGCCACTCAGTCTCACTGATAATTGCATTTGGATGAAGATTTAAGAAAGTCTTTTAATGATGGAAATTAAATTGGAGATGCTCATGATGGAAAGCATCCAAACTATATCAAAAGAAATTAACTGAAGACCACTTTGAGGTAGCTCATTTAAGAAGCATAACTATTGTAAAATTGCAAAATTACCCTGCATAAAATGTACAGTGCAAAGAACAGAGGCAGTTGATGTTATGACCTTGTTATAAAAATAAGCAAACTTCATGTAGCTATTTATTTACCAAAGCATAGCATTTAATACATATATAATACATAGGAGTTAAATTTATGAGTATAATATCAGTAAAACTGAAGCTCTTAAAAAGAAAAAAAAAGTAAAATCAGAAATGAGCAGAGACTTAGAAAATGAGAAATGACTGAAGGAAAAGATCGTGTCTTCTGTAAGAGGAGAAAGATGGCTTCAAACATTTTGAAAGTGATGATAAAAGCAGCAGTGGCCTGTTGCTGTGTGTAAGTAATCTCCCTATCACTGGGTAGAGTACTTTTTGAAAAACAGGCTAAGTGTGATTTTGATTCTACCACAGACTAAGCTGATGAAACACGTCACTTCCAGAGTTAGCCAGTCCTGTTGTGTTTTCTGTGACTTCATTTCCTCTGTGTGTGTATTACTGATAACATATTCTTGGAATACATTCTATGTTCCTTTTTTTTTTTTCAGTTCACTTACTGTTACAATTTACATACATCACATTATATTACATAAATTTTGCACTCCTCACAAACATATTGTGCCATGTATCAGCAATATTGTCTGTTTCTATGGTATATAAATAATCTGAACTGAATAATAGTTTTTTATACAAAAAGACTAAACCAGTGCCACTGGAATTGACAGGGTATTATCCATTGACTGCTGATTAGGCAAGATATAATGGCCAGAATTATTTTTATTGCCCATTTCTATATTTACCTTCACTTCAGAAATTCAGTATTTTCTTAATTCTTTCAACAAATGAAAATTAGTACAGCATAAGAGTTGGATATGTTTTTGTCAGCCTTCAGAATACCTGTTGAAGTGAAATTTGTAAGTTATTGGTCTGTATTAATTTTATAAAAATTGGAATATTTTTCGTCAGTTGTGCAGATTTTAGGAGGAAAATCATGAAGAATGCCACTGAATTGCAGACAAAAAATGCAGCTTACCGCAAGCCTTGTTGAAATGTTCCTCTGAAAATGATGCCAAAACACAGGAATGACTATCCACTCATCAAGTATTCAAATAGCGTACTTTCAGATAATTCTCATAGCTGCACATCAGAGACACTGAGTTCATTAAAGCAGGTACTTATAGGAGACAAAAAAATTGAGCTGTTAATCCCATGTATTTTCATATCTCCATATCCTGAAAAGAGTTTACACAGGTAAGTGACATTACTAATTCTGTTAGACTGCAGTGTTTGTACATGCACACACTGTAGTGATATAATAACCAGTCGTTTGTGTTATAATAACTATTTTCTCTTATTTTTTGCTAGCTCTTTTCTGTAAACAAGAAATGCAGTTATATTCAGCACTGTTAGGAGCCTTGGGACAGAGATAACTGAAAAAAATACTTTGTGGTAGAATAATTCGAGAAATTTGGACTTAGATTTTTACTCTGTATGTTAGCTTTCAAACTAATAAAGGAATAAATATTAGCTTTTGCTTTTCATTAGCACTGACATAACCCCATTGCGAATGAAGCAAATGTTACCAAATGCCACTGAATGAATGAACATGATAGACTGAACCCAGCAGGGTAAATTGTATTCATTGCCATCTGAACTTTGTTTTCCATTTAAACGAGGGTAAAATCTACTTTTCATAGATAAAAATACAATCAAACTTTGAATGTTACAAACACTGACAGTGTATAGTAAAGGTCAGGAAAGCTCAAATGGTATTTGAGGTAAATCATTCCACTCTGAAATCTCAGTACCTTGAAATTTAGGTTGCTAGGCTGAATGTAATGATTACCATAATAAATAATCCATAGTTTAACCATATTAGAAATAATGTTTTGGAAAAGTCCCCACAAGACATTACAGCTACAATAAATTTCTTATGTATGTTACTTTTATAGCTACTTTACTTTGAAAAAAAAAATAAATAAACCCACTAAATATATTCAAAAAATATATTCAGAGTGCAGGAGCATATAACATTTATTTTCAAGAATTTTGAGTAACTACCACTGAAAAGTGGAACAAAAGATACATATATTATATATAGACACATTTGCACAGGTAAACATTCTGTATTTCAGAGAAAACATTTCAGGCTATATTGTTGAAAGAATATCATTGGTGTGTATGAAGAAGATGAGACAGCCTACTCTCTACTCATCTTTGCCTATGGACCAGATGCAATTTTGATAGTCAGGATAATACATCATATTTTTATGGTAAAACAAGAAATGTTTCTCATTCATACAGAATAACAGCTAGCCATTTTTTAGGGAACAATGGGTCTTCATGGGTTACTTCACACAAAGTGATATGGAAAATTTAGCTTTATTAGCCAAAATACCTTCTGCAGTTTGGAATTCTTATGTTATCATGTGTAAAGGCACATGGGACTGTGCCTTTACAATATCCTTGACCTGTAAATAATCATCAGTCTCATGTACTTACTTTACACCTTTAAAGGCTAAGGAATAGAGAAAATTTTCAAGAAGCCAAGTGGAAATGCCTTTTGTAGCCTGTAACACTTAGAAACAAATTTATCAATAATGTTTATTCTTACATGCGAGCACAAATTTATCCTTTTTCAAATACAAATCCTCCATAGTCTCCATTTCAATTTCTTTTTAGGTTAGACCCAGCAAATTCCCCCACAAAAGGCAACTCAGAGTCACAATCCTCCAAGGATATTTTTCCAAATCAATCCGTCATAAAGCTCGAAACGATAAAAGCATTATTGAACAAATAAGACGCAGCATCTCTTTTAACAATTGCTTGGCTCCATAATGAAATTTTGCAACTTATCTCCTTTAACTCACTCTAACAAATTCATGCCTGTCAGCAGTGGAATTTTCCTTTATTTAATTTTGCTAATTTCTATTGAACAAATGGCAGAAGAAGACATGGCAGAAGGTGAATGGATAGACGATGCAATATGCAAAACCCAAAAGGCTGAGGGTAAAAACAAGTAAAATGAAATCACCAAATAGATAAATAAGTTTTGCATTAGAAGATTAAAATAATAATAACAGTAAAAGCTAGCAGCCTAACTCCAAGCCCAAAGTGAGCAGGTCATGAAAGCATTAACAGAGAGGCATATGTGATACATAAAATGTACAGTATTCAAGAGGCATCAACACCAGATGTGTTTGTTTAATAGCTCAGGCAATTAAGATGTGAAACAGACATCTTTTAGTCTCCTTAATGTTGCTTCCATCCTCATGTAGCTTTGCCTTAGTTGGTTCCCTGGAGTAAATGACAGCTGGGTTTTTCTGGGTATATTTCTTTCCTCATGGCCCAAGCAGTTTACAGGAGCATATTCCTGGTGCTCAGATCTGCCCATAATTAATCATAAGAAGTTGAAGTGCCAATCCATCTTGAGTTTTCAATAAAACTGGAGTTAACATTTTATGTATGCAAGTGGGCTTTTTCAGAGTCAGGCAGCAAAAGTTTAAAATTGAATTGTGAATAAGTATGTGTCTTTTATTTGATTCTGGCCTCCTATCTTCCTATTGGTATTGTTATTTAACTTGTAGTATACTATTATTCTGCTCAGTGACATTTTCCTAGCACTGCTGCTGATGTACTTTAATTTATACAATGCCATTTTCAATGCTTTGCCTATTGGTCTGATTTGGAGATCTCAGTTCCCTCCCTTCCCCCCACGCCCTGCCCTGGAACATGGAAATCAATGTTTCATAACCTAAGCAAATGCTCAGACTAATTCTGGGTAGTAAATGCACATAATTAATACAGCTTCAATGTACTCAAGATGAAGTAATTACATGGCTTTATATATGTACACATAGCATGAGGCTAAATTTCAGCTATGTTACTGAAGCACAATGGAGATATAAGAGATCAATCACAACTGTGGAAGTCCTTGAGATGAGGATGAGTCCATATATGACCTTGGAGTTCAAACTCTAGCAGTTTACATCTGGGAGCAAGTTACCGTAAGTGATATATCACCTATGAAGAAAGCTTTCTTTTTTTTTTCTCCTGTTAAGCCAAGAAGCACTGAAAGCACCCTACTCTGTGACGTCTTTTGCTGTTTGTAAGCAGGATGTCTCTGAGAACTTGATAATCTTTCAGTCTCCATCTTTGCCTAAACAGAGACAGAATTTAGCACTTAGTAAGAATATATTGACAGATGCTAAAGACCTCGGTGTTTCTCTGCTTGCAGAAAGATGTCCTAGTCCTCCAGGGACAGTGTAATTCTAGCTGAACAAAGAGGCATGCCTTGATTAGAGCTGAGCTAAGAGCAAACCTTCATATTTATCACTTTGTCTACACTGTTTTACAGAAATTTCTTTTCATGCTTCTTTATTCCTCCTAAGTTTAGGATTTTCCTTCAGAGTAATATTTCTAAGTCCATCTTGCCCTGTTTTATGTTCCTCTGTCCTCTGATTTTCATGGGTTGTGTATGTATTTGGACGTCTTATCCTAAAAACTGCATGTTGCAGTTGAAATGCTTACATTTTGTAAAGTAATTTATTTTTTATATAACTGACAAACTGATTGCATGGTTTTATTAACTATCTGTAATTCCACTGCATATTTAAGAAATATGATGAATTCAGCTAGTGGACTCTCTCGAGTTTTCCCTTTAATTTATAAGACTACAGGAAAGACCAGCCTTGACATCTTGTTAATCTATAAACCCCCAAGACACCTAACAGTTGCAAGACCTGCTGATAGAGAAGTTATCTAACATTATTATTGAGACAGTAATATTTATTATCATGGAAGACTTCAACAGCAACATAGATGATGTCCCCACCTGCCCACTGAAATTTTCACAAAGGTTTTCTTCACAGTCTGACCCACATAGTCATATATAGCTTCATTTACTTGAATGCCTGAATGGGACATGGAACACAGTTGCTGCTAAAGCTTCCTTTCACAGTAACAATGAAATTGTTAATCAACAGAATAATGGAGGGAAAACTTCCCCTGGTGGAAAGAGAGAGACTGTGGACCTTAATGACATGAAAAATAAGAAAGAACATGAAATTGATAACATTCAGACTAAAAACTTCTTTCTTTCACTTATTTTTCATTCAGAAGTTCCCCTCAAATGCTGATGTTAAAGAATCTGTAGATAGGAGAGCATGTATATGGCTGAGCAACTGATGTGATTTATCGAAAGTGAGGCTTCTGTGTCCATCCAGTTCTTGTAATACAGGATGGAGTTACCTGGATTATCTGAGTACCTCAGCCAGTCTCATTAATCATGATTCAGTCATCTGTTTTGACTATTTCAGACCAATATCTCCTCAATAAAAAGCAGGGCAATAAAGAACATGGAATGACACTGAATTTAAGATATTTTAAATATTACGTACACTTTAAAAATTAAAAAATGGCCTAATGCTTAACCAAAATATTAATTTCTTATTTTTTATCCTAACCTTAAATATATCACAAATATTTCCAATTGTAAACAACGTTTTATTTAATTCCAGCTTGAGGAAAAAACACAAAGTTAGAAAGAGAAATGGTTGACACTTTTTTGCATTGAATTGTTGCTCATATGTTAAGTGCCCATGAATACTGAGGCCCAGAAAAGAGGTAAATGGAAATACTGGCATGAAGCTGTTTATCGGCATTCAGAGGAGATATTTCTGGTTGCAGTACTTTGGGATGTGGACCACTATCTAGAAAATGCTCAAAATGCAGTGCACATTTCCCTATACTCAAGAATTTCTTATTGCTTTGAGAATAATTTAATATTAATATAAAGTGATGACAGAACTATTATGCCTTCAAAATAATATTTACACAAAATTAAACTTCATTTAATTTTAGAGGAAGGAATATTTTATAGATATTTGTTTGTGCATGTCTAGGCAAAGCACAATATGGGACTTAAGTTTGTTTATTTTCCCAAAAATTAAAACCAAAACATGCAAACTTGTGTTACTAGAATAAGTTTAGATTGTAGTCTGATCAGGCTACAGAAAATTTCAGCTGATAATATTGCACCTGTCAACTGCTTTTCATTTCAGGGAATTAATCAAGCTGGCTTTTCAGAGAGTTTTTGAGAATGTTCATTATTTCAGCTATTAATTTTTAAAAGCAGCAAATGTTGCAAGTCAACAGCATCCATAAAAATTGATTCATTGTGCAATTTACCTCGTGCTACTAGAAGGAAAGAGAAGGTTTTTTTTTATCTACTACTCCCCCTCTCAGTTTTCAAAAGCATCCACTGAATGTAATGTATATATATGTATAAATATATATTTAAGGAAAAATGTTTAGCCTAAAGTAAATAGAATCCTTTTTGCATTGGTTTTGCACCAATGTGGATGTGTAACATTCAGACACATGCAAGAACTGCAGAATTTAACATTAAAGAGAATGGGTAACAAAAGCAATTACATAGAGAAAGTCACAGAAGTGTAATCTGAAACTGGTGGGGTCTCACTGTAGGACTGTTAAGCACCAATATAGTTCTTTAGGCTTCAGACTTAGTGAAATATATTAAGTGCTATTCTTTTATAATCTATTTATTTGGTGTATTTCCCTGTGGTTACCATAAGGAGAATTTCTACATCATTTAGGCAAAATAAAGAAGACAGAAGCTTCTTGCTGCAGACTGCAAGTGTCCTGTTTGTGTTGGAGGGGAAAGTTGTGTTGAATTTGGTCTTATCAGACACATTAATTCACAGTGCCTGAAGTATCTTAAATAAGGTCTTTGTGTTAACTATGGTTTACAGGATGGTGCAAGACAGTCACCTGGTAGAAAAGTACATCTTGTGAGCTATTTCAGCCCCTGGTATGTAACACCTTCTGTATATCAGTGGCTAAAAGCCTGGTGCCACTGAGAATCATGGGAATTCAGTTAGGGCTAGGATTCAACCTCTGCTTCTTAAGGTGATGTAGTACAGCCTTGAATTGAGGGCTTTGTCATTTGCATGTCCATGATAATAGTGACAGTGAGAAGCCCTAATATTTCATACAAACTAGATTCACTGTAGGGACCTCTTCCCTGAACAGCAGATACAACAAGGTCCATGCTCCTGTAATACTGATCTGATTAGAAGGCATTGGTCTTGAACTGTTCATGTAAGGGTTCATAAGGGGAAAAACCCAAACACCCTCTCCTAACCATTCCAATAGATAATTCCTGAACAGATTTTCTAAGAGATTTAGGGGTAAATGCAGACTCGTACCAGAGCACAGACCTTTGAAAATGTTCATATTTACATTTGAGTTCATAAAAGAGACCTAAATCAGCTTGAAAATCTTGACCATTGGGGTAGAGGATGTTATACAGTTCATGAAAATGCCCAATATTATTAAAGAAATGCTAGATTCTCTCAATCCTTTAAGATTTTAAAACTACAGATCTGAGGATCAAAGATCTATGCTAACATGATGAGAAGGGAAGGCCATATAACATTTTTATAGTGTTTGTCTGCCTGATAATTTTGCTCAGGAAAATAGTAACTTACTTTGGCCTTTCATATCTGAAACACAGTCCAGATTATGAAATGAATAACATTGCATTTGCTCTTACTGAAGAAATCGAGTGTGGAGACCACTATTGTTTTACAAATCCTTTTAATATTACATATCTAAATATTCCACAGATAAAACAGAGGTGGGAGACCACTTATATATACCTTTAAAAATGAAAAGACAGTATGGGACGATATTTCCTGAGCAGTTTTACAGGTAAGAGCCACAAAGAAAGTAAGGTTTTTATGCACACATTTCCCACGCAATATTTTTACTTCCCATTAACTTTTTATTAATAACACAAAGTCTCTAAAAATCGGAGGGCTTAGGCTGTGTTACAAGACCTTATAGAACATTTATGTGTCTTAGCTTCGGGCTTTCATATAACCCTTGGGTGAGCATTCAATGCCACCAAAACGCACATGTAGGGGGCTTGTAGATTAAGTCGTAAGTGGCGAATCCCCTGTTGGGACATTGCTCTTATCATTATCATCTTGATCCTCAAAAATATTCAAGCTGGTAATGGTTTTACACTACCTACTGTGTAAGATTTCAGCTTCACTGTAACATTTTAATAAAGCATTATCTGTGG
Organism: Pezoporus wallicus; assembly: GCF_028554395.1. Taxonomy (NCBI): domain Eukaryota; kingdom Metazoa; phylum Chordata; class Aves; order Psittaciformes; family Psittacidae; genus Pezoporus; species Pezoporus wallicus. The sequence continues at coordinate 187,735 of NW_026642717.1, read as the reverse complement.
GGTTCAGTGGTGCTCTATTGGTAAGAGTTGCCTTTAGAGGACTTTGTGAAGCTGAGCAGTGGTGGCTGTGCAACACTAACATGCAAAATAATGAAATAAAAACAAGCCACATGATATGCGGAAATCAAATTTTACTGCAACTAATGAAGAAAAATAATAGCAAAAGAAAAAATACTGTAGAAACAGAATACAAACAAATAAAGAAATAGCAAAGAAGAAAGACAAATAACAAAAGCAAACTAAGAAATTAATAACAAATAATAGAACAATAAGAAATAATGAACAACAGCAAACTAGACTTCAGAAGTAATCAAAGTGAGAAAGCTTAAACAAGAAGCAGATTAGTGCCATGTGCTCTTGGGATCAACAACTTGAATTCCTTTCATAGTTAAAATGGGTTAGGGAATATTTTTGAAAAAGTTTTGCACATAACAATAAACACCTCACAGTTTGCTGCACTAATTGTTCATCCAAAAAGACCTCATAATTACTTACCTATGGATTAACATGCAGATTCATAAAAGGAGTGCAATATGGGGAAACACATAAGCTGCTTTGTGCTTGTCTCAACATTTGCTCAAAAATTGAATGCATGAGGAGTATTCAAGGGAATATCTCCATTAACTTCAATGGTCTTTAGATCAGGAAGAGATAAAATGTACACATGAATGAACAAATGGAAACCATGTATTTACTTTTCAGGCATGTTGGTTTCCTTCCATTTTCCTGTGAAAGCAACATCTGTTTAACATTGGTCAGAAAAAAAAAAAATGGAAGAACTTTCCATTTGCAAATAAAGTTTCTCTGAAATTGAAGTTGTTTGTAGGAGTATGAACATCCAATTGAAAATTTATTTTGGCAAAACCAAAACCCATTTTTTGACATACTTAAAACAAGGTGGTTTAATTTCTCCTTTGAAATGACTAAGCTGATATTCTACTACTGTATGTATTATTATTCCACTGTATTTTGAGATAATTCAAAATCATGTTGCAAGACTAATAAAAATGAAATATTTTGATTGATCAAAATTAATTTCCTGGTTTTCATTTCAGAATTTTCTTTCATCAATCAGTATCTCTGTCCCAAGTTGAAGTAAAGATAGATTTGAAAATTCAGTATGCTGCACAAAATACCCATTTGCTATGCATAACTACCCCTATTATCATGCAGTCTTTAGCAAAGGCATCTTTAGAGAATGAACTTCTTAGGAAAAACACCTGGAAAAAACATTATGTTTCTTCCAAGCTTCTTGACCTTGAGGATATGACAAGAGAACACAGAGAAAGGGCAATATCAGAGGGAGACACGCAGGGGAGACAGCAGCTAATGAGCAAGAGGATGTAGCTTTCCATCTGCAAATAAGTTGTACATTCTGCTATTGAAAAAGCACAAGGAGAGAAAGAGAGAGAAATATTAGCATTTGACCAATCTCTCATTAACCTAGTGGTCAGGGCATTCTTTTCAGCTGTCTCAGTTCAGTTTTGATCTGTTCGTTCTGTCTTCCCATGACATCAGGAGATCCAGAAATAGCTCTTACATGCAAGGAGAGGCATTGTATGTGAACCACTTGCCACTGGAATAGGCACTGCATTTGCATGCCACAGCCGGTGGTCTCAAAGGGGATCCATGGTTTCCTTTGTGCTCCATCAATTTCAACAAACTATCAAGTTCAGGTGGGACTAGTCACACTGGGAAATTCCTGGCCTTTACCAATTTCCACAGCTGGAGGTCCAAACTGTCTTGCACATGGCAGTAGCATAGCCACTTCTTGCCACATATTAGTATCCTTTAATTATTGATGTGAGAGAAAGGTTACCTCACAGAGAAAAAAACATCCAACTGAGATTTTAGTACACTTTTTGTTTTCTGTGTTTGAATTGGTGTCTTGTCTTCAACAGAACTTACTCTTTTAAGATATTGGATTTTAATGACATAAAAAAAACACTGAGCCAGCTGTCACCATATTACAAATGTGACTTTGAGAGCAAAACCAGTGAGAGTTTGAATCCACCTGGACTAGAGTTATTGAAGAAAAGGTGTAAGGTCTTCTTTCTACACTGCTGACTGTGGAAGTATTATCAGGTTGTAGACAGACATTTTTAAAGCAGAGAGGAAAGCTATAATATTGAAATAATCCAGTAAATTATGTTTAGATGATCCTAACCAGCCCCAAAGAGAACCCCAATTCCTCCTTGCACCCTCACAGCCACTGACAGGTTTCCTTTCTGGCTTCAAATGTGGCAAATTGTTTACAGCCCTGAATAAAACAAACCAACCAGGGAGCTAAGAGCATATTGACAGTGCAGCGGAGTACTGAATCCACCTGTGTTAGCTACAGAATAAAGAGCACCTCAGAAACTCCGTTTCTGCCTGACCTGAATAGCAAAGTCCTGGTGCTGCTCATTATTATCCAAGTATTGCTGCCTAAGGTCCAAACTCCAGTTTGCCAAGGTTCGTGCTATACTAGATGGATTTGTCAACCACAGTAATGTTGCCTTAGGTGTCTTTCATCTATGCATGAAAGCTCAAATGGCGAAGACTTAGAAGGACAAAGGTTTTTCTTTGCATTTATAGCTTAACCTCTAAGTTTTTAACACTGGACTTTTTACTTTAGATACACATAAAAAGATTTAGGTATCTTTGCCAATCTAACACTATCTGCTTCTTTCTTTTGTTTTGCAGAATTGGATGAGAGTGTGTTGAGGTCAAATTCTGGTTATGTTAACAATTTTTCTGCTGAACCAGGATACTGAAAACCCAGGACACATATAGGAGTAACTCTTACAATTTCATTGCTTTAAGTCAAAGCTGAATTCAGCAGGGATCTCATTTTATGATAACTGGTATCATGATAATATGAACTGAAGTTGAAATAAATGTTGGTGTGTAGTATTAAAAATAACAGCTCATGCTGGCTTGGAGGTCAGGAGGTTAACTTGGGAATAGATGCATTTTGCAAACGATTAAAACCTCAGAATCCTTACCTGTCTTTATAATCTATTTAATAATCTCTATTTATTAAACTTTATAATCTATTCTGACATAGCTTAGATTTTGTACTGATACAACAGTGATGATCACAGATGCGAAGACTTTATTTTTTTAAATTACTTCTTTGTATATAAGATCATATTTCTGTATAATCTGATCTCTAGCTGTTAAATTAGCTCTAGGGAAGCCGAGGTTGTTGGCAGGGGTATCATATAATCATTCTGAAACCAATGAGGAAAAGATAATTGAAATACATGTAACAGCTAGATCAGGTCCAGTCTGGTCGATACAATGTTCAATGTAACCACTGAATACTAGAAGTCCCAGTTATATAATTGCACTTTCAGTGAAGGTGCTGAGTTTAAACTGAGGTATAAGCCTCAAGCAATTCTACTGAGTTTAGTGGAGTTTCCTTGGATTCAAAGCTACAAGTGTGAGAGCCAATTTGATGCTCATGGTGTTTCTAACTGCAGGAGCAGGGCACAGAAAATTAAAACAGCTTTTGTTTCTTTTATCTTTAAAGGAAATTTCAGCAATTATAGGTAAGGCTGCAAGTATGCACTCCAATTTACCATCTCCATACGGTCTGGAGAGGTCCCACTACCCATCCACTTGCTTGGCCACTCTTTGGTGTGTGAATCTTCATGCTCTGTTAAAAGTTCATTTTGGGCCCAAGTGAATAGAAAAATAATTTATCAGAGTGATGGAATGAGAGGATGCATTCAGTGAGACTCTTAAATTCATGTAGAATGAATTGAAAAATCATGGCAGTCAGGTGAAGTTCCCAACGACTGGAAAAAGGGAAATATAATCCCCATTTTCAAGAAGGGGAAAATGAATGATCCAGGGAACTACAGACCAGTCAGTCTCACCTCTGTGCCTGGCAAAGTCTTGGCGCAGATTCTCCTGGAAGGCATGCTAAGGCACGTGTAAAACAACAAGGTGCTTGGTGACAGCCAGCATGGCTTCACTAAGGGGAAATCCTGCCTGACCAAATTGGTGGCCTTCTATGATGGGGCTACAGAACTGATGGACAGGGGTAGAGCAGTTGAGGTCATCTAACTGGACTTGTGTAAAGCATTCGACACTGTCCTGAACAACATCCTTGTCTGTAAATTGGAGAAACATCAATTTGATAGGTGGACCACTCAGTGGATAAAGAACTGGCTGGATGGCCACACAGAAAGAGTTGTGGTCAATGGCTCAATGTCCGGCTGGAGACCAGTAACAAGTGGTGTCCCTCAGGGATCGGTGTTGGGACCGATCCTGTTTAACACCTTTGTCGCTGACATGGACAGTGGGATTGAGTGCGCCCTCAGCCAGTTTGCCAATGACGCCAAGCTGTGTGGTTCGGTCGATACGCTGGAGGGAAGGAATGCCATCCAGAGGGACCTCGACACACTTGTGAGGTGGGCTGATGCCAACCTCATGAAGTTTAACCATGCCAAGTGCAAGTTCCTACACCAGGGTCAGAGCAGTCCCAGGCACAGCTGCAGGTTGGGCAGAGAAGAGATTCAGAGCAGCCCTGGACTTGGGGGTGTTGGTGGATGAGAAAATGAACATGAGCTGGCAGTGTGTGCTTGCAGCCCAGAAAGCCAACTGTATCCTGGGCTGCATCAAAAGGAGCACGACCAGCAGGTTGAAGAAGGTGATCCTGCCCCTCTACTCTGCTCTTGTGAGACCTCCCTTGGAGTATTGTGTGCAGTTCTGGTGTCCTTAACATAAAAGGACATGAAACTGTTGGAACAAGTCCAGAGAAGGCCCACGAGGATGATTAGGAGACTGGAGCACCTCCTGTATGAAAACAGGCTGAGGAAGTTGGGGCTGTTCAGCCTGGAGAAGAGAAGGCTGCATGGAGACCTCCTAGCAGCCTTCCAGTATCTGAAGGGGGCCTATAAGTATGTTGGGAAGGAACTCTTCACTAGGGACTGTAGTGACAGTTCAAGGGGTAACAGGTTAAAATTTAAACAGGGGAAGTATAGATTGGATATAAGGAAGAAGTTCTTTACTGTGAGGGTGGTGAGGCACTGGAATGGGTTGCCCATGGCAATTGTGAATGCTCCATCCCTGGCAGTGTTCAAGTCCAGGTTGGACAGAGCCTTGGGTGATATGGTTTACTGTGAGGTGTCCCTGCCCACGGTAGGGAGGTTGGAACTAGATGATCTTAAGGTCCTTTTCAACCCTAACTATTCTATGGTTCTATGATTCTAATTTAAGAGTAGGTTTGGGCTTCAAATTCTCCCCAAATCCCAGTTTTTGGTGAACATTTTTTAATTATTATTTAATTTTGAGATGATTGTCAAATGCTTGTTATTTTGCAGATATTTAACCTTTACTTTTTCATAAATTGAATCAGATCCAAGTTAAACATGGCATTTGAGAAACATTCAAAATGAGGGGAAGTAGAATCTGAAATTAATGTAATGCTTTACATTATTTTTCTTCTTTATTGTGGGTCTACTTGCGTTAGAACAAACTCTGTGTCTTATTCAATTAATGTCCTCACAACAGCCATCAGAATTGAAAAGAGTTAAAAACTCACAGGGGAACTGTAATGGTAATGTGTCCTGAGAGATATTCATTTGGCCCCAGCTGTCCATTTTATTCTAAGTGCTAAATGCTTTAATATACATAGACTATCATTTACATAGCAAGTGGTTATGTGAGATGAATTATTTATTTTGTGACAAATACCTAATACCCAATGTACTGTCAAATACAAAGAAGTTCCTTATTTGACCCTCATGTGTAAATTTGCATTATAGAATTTATTATCTTTGCACATAAGTCACATTGAAGTTATGTGCAGATATCTGTCAGTGGGACTGCAGATTATTGCAGATTTGATTTAATTGCACTATTTGCTGTTATGCCATACTTCTAGCAAGGAACCTTATTTTTAAGCTTTGTGCTATATAAGCTGCTCATATATGTAACAGATGTGCTTCTAATATAAAAAGGGTAGGTGAAATAGAAAACCAAACTCAAATTATAATAAAAATATTATGAAAGTCAGTAATTTGTATGTAAGTCATTTTGTGTACCTGAAGGAAGACATAGGGACGTAAACCTCTGAAAATCAAGACAATAAAATTCAGTCTGCTTTCCCCCAGACAATAGGTGACCTGGTCATATGCAGCCAGCTTCACGTTTACTTCTATCCCCAAAAAGTTAAAGAAGTCAGCTTGAGTGAGAAATTTATCATATCATATTTATTATTCTTACACTGCATACAACTCTGGTAATTCTCATAAAGTCTCACATTAATCTTTGATTGTGTCTCCAAAAGATCTTGATCTCAAGGTCACTATTATTTTAACCATTAGATACCCATATTACACTAATGATTATGGAATGCAACAGAGTCATGACCTATCTCAGGGCAAATACTGTACTGCTCACTTCAGTAATTTTTTTGCCAAATTTGACATTTGCTAGCATGAATTTGTATGACAGTTATCAAGATAGTCTTCTGTATTTGGTGTATTCTGAGATAAAGGAAATGCTGAGTTCAGAAGCATTACATCTTCCCTCTGAAATCTCATGGGTATGCTACAAAAGATTCTGGGGTATGACTTAATCTGCGCGCACAATATAAAGTTAAGACATTTATTTACATAATTTGGAACAATAAAATAATGTTAAAGATCTCACAGAAACAGTCCATTCCAGACTTTTTTTTTTTTTTTTTTAATGCTTAGCCTCTTGGTTTGACATTTGACATTACTTGTGAAGAGAAGGAGTAAATAAAACATTTCTGAAACTTGAAAGAGATTTTGCCTGGGATGAAGTCAGAACAGGAAGGTCAGGTCAATTTTTATTAAATCAGTCGAATTTCCCATCCTTTACTGAGATACAATTTCTGAAGCTGCTGCCTTCTAAGATGGCTCATTTTAGCAATTCTGCAGATGAGAGAGAGTTGAGAATAGCTAAGGATTTTCATTCTGTAGGCTAGAAAGTTGATACAGCCACAGACTGAATTTAGCTAGAAGGAATTTATGCCGGCTAAGTGAACTGAAAATTAGTGTTGACCCTGAAAAAGCTCTTCTGTAGTTGGCGAATTTGTTTATTTGCACTTTGGCACATCTTAGATAATGAAAGCCTTTGAAGCACAATAAGGAAATTACAGACCTGGTGTGAATGGGCACAATGCCACTGACACCAGTGGAGACATGCCCACTCACATCAGGTTTGAATTTGGCACATTTCCTTTGTCAATGACAAAACAATGTTTTCAAGAAATTTCCTGGCAGAAGGGATGTTGCATGGAAAATGCATTCATGTAATATGTTTATTTGCATAACAGATATGAGCTTCAGCAGAGTTTATTATTCATTATGCAGTCTCATTCACTTCCCAGCCAGCAGCGAGATGCACATCAGAAAGGGTAGTCAGAGACTTTTAAATTGAAGGTTTTTTTTAATCTGAATTCTAGGCCAAACCCTTCAAAAATAAAAGTTCAGCAATAGATAAATATAAGGTCCTATTCAGACAATTGTGTGGCTTTCAGTAGTGCTGTATGTTCTCTGGCTTTCCTGCTGATGCAGTCTTTGATCCTGAAACAATCCAAAAGAAATTAACAGGAGCTCAGCTTTTAATTAGATAGAGACATAAATATGGATTTAGGTTGTTAATTTTAGGCTTCTATTTTCAAAAATCTCTCCCCAGTCTATCAGAAAGGCTGATCATTCAACTGCAATCTTCTAGTAAGAAAAATTCCTGTAGGAGATGGAAGATAGTGTGTTTCTATGTGTAGAAACTTTAATTTCCTTTACTACCCTGTATGAAATTCTGATTATTGGTAGACGTTTGGTCAGATAGCACTTATGGACAGATTTCTGAGGGTCCATGAGGTCAGGGCTATATAATTTTCTTCAGGTAGCAGGAAAATTAAGTTACTCAAATGTGTAAAGGTGTAAAGAAACTTTTCCATAGTTATGAAAAAAAACCAAACAAATCCAAAACCTAGAGGAGAAGGCTGAGAAGAGAAACTGAAAGTTTTTTGGAACAGCAGAGAATTCTTCATTATCCAAGAGCTCAGAAATAGATTACCATGCAGCATCTTCTTCTTGCTTGCTTGTTTGTTTGGGGTTTTTGGGTGGGTTGTTTGTTTTTTTTTTTTGTTGATTGTTTTGTTGTTTTTGTTTTTTTTTAATATATACTGCAGTTTGAAAAATGTGGCATGATATATTACAGAGAAGGGAAGGTTCAAAGACCAAGTGAACTGAAGAGATGGATGATGAGACAAAAGGGTTACAAAGGAAGACAACAAGCTAATGAGTTTATCCCTGATGTCAGGATATCTGAAGGTTATCTTCAGCATTCCGTGCCATTGAAGACCTACAGTGGAAACATTTAGTGAGGTAGTGACTGTGCGGTGTGCAATGAGCTTCATGTCCTCTAAAACATATGCTAACAGTTAAAGCTATGTTAAAAAATGCACATCATTTTACAGTTCTGTTTGAATAAATGCAGGAACAAACATTTCTCTTTATGGTTTCAAAAGATGGAGCACAAAATTTTTTTCTAAGCCGTGTTTCAGGGCAGTTATTGAGGCCATGAATTTTATTTCCCAAAGCTGCATGTGTAGATTGTTAAACTCATGTTCTTTCATATCCATCATATTCACCAAAGATCCAGGGCTGCAAATGTAAGCTTCAGGTTATACATTACCTGTTTTTACAGGTGACCACTTTAGTACACAATGACAAATAAGAACTGTCATCATGAAACTGAGGGGAAAAGATTTTTAAACATTTTTTGTATTTCTGTAGGAAGAAAACAGCAACTACATGAACTCAAGGAACAATAGCTTCTTGTTTTTTTGTTTAGTTTTTTTTTTATGCAAACACTGTGAGAACTTCTGTGGGAGTTTTTCTGTCTATGAAAGTATAAATAGTTCAGAAATATTTTAATTATTCTGGTGCATTTTAAATGTGTCTATTTGTTTTTCTATGACGAATCTGCTGGTAACTAGACATGATATTTGTAAAATTGGCAATGTGAATATTTATGACTGAGTTTTTTCTTTTCTACTTTTTCAATCAGTAAAAAGATGTGTGTACAATCAATTGAAGGAATTAATGAATCCCTTTCCTAAATGAAACCTTATTTCTAGACCTAAAGCTTAATAATGGTTTTTCAATTGTCTTGGAGTGGTTTTGGTCCCTGGCTTTGAATACTCTATCTTGTTTAACTTAAATAAGATGTTATACAGGGATTCCAAATTCAACCAAGAGTGAACGTATTCCTTTCTGGTAAACATGGGACAATAACAAGGTGCTTGTTATATACAGTACTTTATCAATGTATTTCCCATTTTAATCAGTGTTTTCTGCTCTCTTCTTTTGCTGTAGCACTGCAGATTTTGCCTACATTTTTTCAGCTGTATTCTTAATGTCTATATCAAGATACAATAAAATAGAAAATTGGTATAGTAAGCTGAATTTTCATCCCAGTTCTTCTAAGTCTAAAATAGTAACTCAGAGATAGTCCCTCTGATGTGGTAGGATGTTGAGAGCAAACATTAGCAGTGACAGACGGGGCCTTGGAATCAGTACTGTATTATGGCTCCACCATTCCTAATTCAATACCTGTGTCATGGGACTTCATTTAGAGGAATAGATCCTTGACATTTTTGGTGCTACTGTGACTTCTTCCTAGGTTTTAACTTCATCACTCATAACTTCTCTGAAACAAGTAACCACATGTAATAACCATTGCCTATTTCTATTTCACAAGAGTTGTTTCTTATATTTATCTATGAATTTCTGTTCTATTGACCCCCTTCCTTTCAACAGACAACATTCTTCTCAGTTTGTATTCTTTATATTGAGTCTAGGATTTTCCTGATGGGAAATTGTGAAATTACTATTGTAGTATCAAATTAATTACTCAGGTCTTTGAGAAAAGTAGGAGTTTTATAGGCTAATGATTAATTGAAGGTCACATTAGACTGCTTCTCTATGTTAGCACTTTTTGTTGCACCAGAGTTGTGATGCTTAGCCGAAGATGGGGGTTTAGAGGTGACACATACACTTTTTACTGACTATGAAAAAGGGACTGGATGAATTTAAAGTTTCTTTCATGAGAAAGCATTCTTTCCCTCCTCTGGTGTCCAGTAATTCATTATGGAGCTTACTGCAAAACTTTTGGGAGTTGGGATGTTATTTAGAGGAAAATACATTGTGGAGGAGAATTATAATCTATGTTGAATCTGCCAGTTCCTGATTTGCCCGAGATGGGATCACAGTTGGAAAAAGGATGCTGCTGCTATGTGAATTGATTACATAACCTTGCTTTATAGTGCTTTAAAGCTTAGGTCAATGCTATGCAAAGATGTAGACAGATACTCTCTGATGTGAAGTGTTTAAATCAAAAGGGAAAATGAATAAATATTTAAACTGTCTGTGACATTTTTAAAGTCCTGATCATGACCTGAAAGCTAAACTAAGTTTTCTCTGCTTTGCTGGGGAGATGAATGTGCAGTATGGTCCAAATAGAAGTAAAATATTACAATGATAAAGACAAATAATTGTTTATTTCTACAGTAATTTGCATTTTTTCCAATATTTAAACTGTTATGAACCATCTACCACACCATGCCATAGTTCTGATACCTGTCCAAATGAGCAACAGATCAGAGAATACATTTTTAGAAATATGAAAGATAATATTTATACATGTGAATTCTTTTTATGTTAACTACACTAATTATAAAATTGGGAATTATACCAAATTGAAAATTGGGCTTGTAAAAATATGTAGGTACAAGCATAATGGTGTTCACACTGCCAGTTGTATCAATTAAGTTCTCTCACCTGCAAACCAATATACTAAAATTGGCATTAAAATTTTTAGAAAATAAATGTTTGGTGCAGGAAGCAGAGGGGTTGGAGAGAGATAAAGTGATCTGAGCATCAGCAAAAATGAAGTTTGTACTTTATAACATGATTGAAATCCTTTTTCTTTTACTTCTTTGAAATGTGATTCACTAAATGGTGTTACTAATTCTTACAATATGTATTATTACTATCCTTTTGGGAGGAATGCTGGATGCAGCAAAATAGTATTCATTTGGCTTCTTAGTTTTCAATTAAACGATCCAATATGAACTGCAGTAACATAGATAAGGGGATGGTTTAGATGAACCAATGCTGTTTTGATCAAAAATGTTTGCCACTCTGAACACAGTGTATAAGCCAGATGCTGTGAATAACTGTTCTCTTTTTATGGCCAGTTAAATCAGAACTTGTACCTCTGTAAAAAATTACTGTAAAGGAAATTGTAGATCTGGGAGACTTACACTAGACAATATTTTGTGAAAATGTAACACAGATATATAAAGGCACGTTTAGTTTAACACTTTTACAAAGATGAAGACAAGACATTTTATAAACAACTGAGTAGGAAGAGTACAAGGAATTTTTAACGAAATGCTTGGGAAACAAGGAATTATCTACAGTAATGAATCCATCAAGCTTAAATTATGTCTCTCTGAGGACTTATTAGTCAGAGCAAGACCTCCTTAACAACCTCAAATAAATGTGTCAGTCATAAATTCCCAGAAATGTTGAACTTACACTGTAAATGTTCCTCTTGCATGAAATGGATCTCCTTCTTCTTCTAGCTAATTCACTAACTACAATGCACTGGATGAATATATTTATTTGTAATTCTGGGGAAAAAAAAAGAACCAAAGAAAAACCAACCAAAACAAACAAACTAAAGAATCCCAGCCAAAATCAAATATTAAAATTAATATAGTGGTGCCAAAACTTAGCATGTTTACATGCTTCCTTCTTACTTGTCCTTAAAATCCACCCAAGTGTAATGCTGAGTGACAATGGAATAAACTTTAAAAAACATTCACAATCCAAAACAGTCTTGAGAGTAGAAAGGCAGCATGCTTGTACTGTATACACCAAATTTTCATTTTTGAGGCTGTGTTCTCTATGGTATATCTACAGCATGTAAATATTATGGAGCTAGACCAGAACATAACCTGTCACAACAGCAAAAGTCCATAATAGGCATGTACTTCAGGGGTTTCTAAAAGCAGCCCTTATTACTCTGTGTCTCTCACTCTCTGTCAGGACATACATCACACATCTGCATATCACCCATGTCAGTGATACGAAGCAACAGATTCATTACCAGGAGTTTCTACATCTTGTCTCAGCAGGTAGTGACCCATGCACTGTGTAACCTGAAGTGAAAGAAGGTTCTATGTGGTCTGATACAAACAAGGGAGGTCTGCTGCCTACACAACTCATATAAGGGGTTCATGTTAACCCTTTCTTTATCAAGTAACTTTACTGAGATGTGCTCTGGACCAAGTTAGCTGTCTTTTCTTGGACCTGCATTTCTCTGTGATAGTTCAGCATTAGATGGGCAATCTTTAGCTTTGTGTAACGAAGACTGAAGACCTTTTGGTGCAGTGCATGGTGAGGATTTACATATGTTAAAAAGTTATTTGACTTCAACCTGGGTACCAAAACTTAACAATGTTGTCTACACCACTGAGAGTCTTGAAGCATATGAATACATACTGGCCCTGTCTTGTCAAGTATGATCTGGACAACTACGTCTCTGTCATGTAGCAGAGGTCTCTGAAGGGTCCTGAAATGGACTTTAATTCACAGTAGTGTAGGGTAAATAAAAATTTAAAGATTTTAATTCCTAAAAAAAAAGAAAAACTGAGCTGGCCGGTGGAGAATGTGGACTTCCAAATGTTAAAAAAAAAAAAAAGTTCAGTAATTAGATCAGCTGCTTTCTGGAAATTGCCGAGGAATTGGACGTATTTCAGCAGAGTTCAGTAAACCATTGTCTAGGGCACTGGCCTTATCTTGCAGTTTAACTGCGTCTTGATTTTGATTTGCCTCTAAATCCACATTTTTTGTTTACATGTCAATGCTAAAAAAAACCCGAACAAACAGACATTTTACAACGCAACAGTTTCCACTGGAAAATCCAGACTTATTTAGGCCATCACTGGCCTTGGTTGTCTTGATTGTCTAACTTAATTGTATATTTCAAATTGTTAGTGTAGCACCTGGTATTATTTTGAATCCAGACCAAAGAGAAGTCCCATACAACTCCCAGACACAATTCAGGATTTAAATTAAACCAGGTGCTATTTCCAGCAGATACCTTGCAGTCTCTATGTTTTGCTGAATAAGATTTAATAGTATGGAGGTAGGCCAGTATGGAGGTAGGCCATTCTGTACTAGTGAATCTCAGTGCCAAAACCAGTCTGGGAATGCTTAATTTACTGGTATATAAATCATCACGGAGTCTGTCATTTTACTGTAAGATGAACTCAATTAATGAAACATCTGCAAGAATTTCAATTAATGGGGAGAATACCAGTTTATGATGCAGAGCTTACTTAAATAAGTCAAAGATTCTTGTTCAGTGTAGGACTTCAATGTAGATCCCCCATAATTGAGGCAGGATGCAGTTATTTTTTTCTTTCATAGAGCTTCTCCCTCTCTTCTTCTCTCTTTCCAATTTTTGATGAAAAAATAAAAATGATGCAAATAAAAAAAATGCAAATAAATTTGTTTAATTCAATTTTTCATAAACAGGACTTCTTTTCTAGAGAACACATGACTATAACCTCCACTTACCTGACCAGGAAAAAAAGATTATTTTTACTTACTACCTAAATTTACAATGTAGATAGCTACATCTGAGCTTTTTAGATATGTACTGGCCCTGATTCATCCAACTTATTTTAAGCATCTTCCTTAGATGAAATGAGTCATCTTCTAGAAGCTACTATTTTTCCCTCCAGTTATAGAGGTTGTTTAGATGATTAGTTCATATGTCAAAATATGCATTACAGATGTCTAAAAAGCTAAGATGAATCTCCTGACACAGGTTTATTCAGTTTTTACTATTCAGTGTAAAAATAATTGGACTGTGAAAACCTGACTGTGGAAAACCTGATTATGCTTATGTAAACTCCAGTCTGCTATATACAGGCAACTTTATGAGTTCTTTTTCTGGGAATTCATCATTTTGAAAATATGTTGTTTTGACAGTTAGAGGGACTGGACTCCTACTTTCTCTTCACAGGATAGGTTTAGTGAAGATACTGTAAGAAGGACTTTTTTTCTGGATCCATACGTGTTACTTCTAGGGATAATAAGATAGAAAATTAAAAATGTAATTTCTACATTCTTACACTACATAGTCAACAGGAATGTAATTCTGTTTTCAGTTATACTAATGGATTTTCTGATAAATATGAATGTCATATGGGACATTCGTATTTATAGACCATGACTGACTCATTTATTACCATAGCTACAGAGTGTGTAGAAGGTAACCCCTTCACATTTCTAACAAACAAAATTGGATTGGCATTGGCACTCTGCACTGAAAAGGCCTTATGCACCATTATTGATCCCAAGTGATATGCAGATAAATAGTATTGGTGCTGTTCTCACAGACAGAATATAATGAGTAAGGAGATTTCAGGGGAAGTAGTGTATGAAAAGATGTTATTTTAATAAGTATCCCAGCACAGAAGAACTATTGAGTTACTGGCCTACGATAGTATGACTTGCAGTATGACAGTATGAAGAAGGTTACATGACAATGTCTCTACCGACATCAGAGAACTTAATGTAAATACCGAAGCAACTTCTCCATAGATTACAGACTATTAAAAAACATTTTTAAAGTGCATGCTGCCAGCACTGAAGGTTTTACAAATTGCAGTGTGTTCAGCTCACATCATTCCAATCAATAGAGCATTTTTCTTATGCACTGTCAAGCTTCTATACTGTAATTACAGTCCACATTGCATTTCTAGTGCTTTTTGCATGTCTATAAAATTAGCCCTTTCCAATACTCTCTACTTGTGATTTCATAAACATTCATCATAGCTTTCTTTGCTGTTGGCTATCCCCAAGGATTTTAACACTTGTGCTGTTCAATGTGCCTGCGCAGTGGCACAGCTCAGTGGCACTGAAGTTTATTGACATTTCTTTTTGCTCTTACACAGCCCTGTTCTGTAACATTTACTTTGTCAGTTACATTCATTTAGGTATTCACAGTCAATTCTATCTCTGTGTGACTTTAATTGTATTTCACTAAATTAAAGAGGCATTATAAAGTTGTTACCCTTTGATTTTGAAGCTTTAATTTCATTTTTCTTTAATCTTTGGAGCACACTAGATTACCAGTTAGCATAATAAAAGAGCCACTGTGGAGTTTAGTAACAATACTGGATATTCTGTGAAGTGAATCAGCCAATTTAATGTTAATAGCATGACAACAGTATGTGCAGTATAAAGTAACCGAAATTCTCCTCTAAACTTCTATAATCTCTCTATACATGAATTACATAATTTTGACTATTTTTGTTTTTTGGGGGGGGTGTGTATTTGCAATCATGGTGACCTCCTTTTGAATGTTTTGTACTCTCTAAAGTTTTACAAAATTTGTAAGAAAGATCTTAATTCTTTAAATATTTTCTCCATTTCTTCATTTTCTTCATTTCTTCATTTTTAGTCACTGTTATTGGTAAGCAGAATAAGGTCAGTTGATATTTTAGCACTGTCTTGGAAAGTTCCTTTCAAAACAATGGTCTCTGCTCCCATTTTGTGCCTCAGAACTTGCTTTATTCCAGTGGTCAATACTTCCTAGATTATGTTTGTGATAGTTTTTGTGGTTTTCCTGTAGATGAATTAATCTTCTGTGTTAATTCTCCTAATTTATCTGCTTTGTCTAGGGAGTCCAGCTCTATTAGTGCATAATATGCATTCTCTAAGTATAGAGAGGAAAATTAGAAAACTACTTATTTCTTCTATCCTGGTCTGTGTGTTTCGACAGTGACGAGGCCAGCCATGTTAAGTGACAGGATTCTAAACATCTACATTTTTAATTCCTTAACCAAGACTGTATATTTGTAGTGGATTTAGCCTCCGGGGACATATGAAAATCAAAAGGAAGAGAGGTTATAGTTGTAAGTCACTTTGTAGTACTCCAAATCTTTACTGTTTTCAGTCCTTTTTACTTAAAATGCAGACGCTTATCAAGCCACATAATATATAAGTTTCAAAATATCTTGTAGGAACAGCAGACAGCTGGAAGAGATGCCAATAGCTACTCGTGTGACCTTTTAAATAACAAGAAAAGTCAATGTGTCTAGATACAAGAATTATGAATGTCAAGACATTGCAATTACTTAACGATTTCTGAAGCGGTTAAAAGAGAAGTAGGAGGGAAGGATATAAAGAAAAGGCAAAGTGTAAAAGGAAGACCAGGATAAAAGAGTGATCAGTCTACATATTCACCAAAACAGTGGTAGCCTGGCTATTTTCCCTATAAAGAATAAAAGTACATTATTACAAAAGTGTAATCTTTTCTCAGCCATGGTAAAAGATTTCTCATGGAATTGTATTGCAAAATCTTCTAAAAAGCTTTTGAACAAACACACAATAAAAGATTTTTATTTCCCCATTTTTTAATTATTCTTTATAGTTTGGTTGAATTCAGGAGCACTGGGCTGCTTAACTCCCTTATTTCTGCTCATTTTCATTTTCTGTCTACAACAGAATTTTCACAGAAGAGAGAGCTGAGGTCCCGTGGTACTACCTCCACCATCAGTGCTGCCAGCCTGCTTCCCTGGTTACTCTCAGTGAGTCACTGCCGAGGACTGATGAAATTGGCCAGTGACACTGTGACACTGGATGCAGGGTCGGCAGAGCCACCTTTCCCTCCACCAAGTTCACCCTAGATAGAAAGCACAGGGCCACAAGACAGAATGGATCCTATTTTGCATATATGAAGGTGGGGAGAGAGAAGATGTAAATAAGAACACTTATTCTAAAATATTTCTGTTAAAACATGTCAGTTGTTTCCCCTCCACTGTTAACACCAAAGCTGATCTTAAACATGCCGCATTCCAGACATCATATGCTTTCTATTTGTATTCATTGCAGCTGACACTAAAACTACTGCAAATAATTTAGGTAATTGGCAAACCACAGGGACACTTACCCTGTTCACTGGCCTATTTTAGGCTGGCTCATCATCACCATTCTAATTGATGACAGGTCTCTAGTTTTTCACTTGCCAGGTTGACAAGGAATACTAATAAAGTATTCTGGCAGTGGGAATGTTGTAACTGTTCCCAGCCTTTTGCAAGCAATGAGCAACCCCCGCCTCTGCTCCTGCTGCTAATGCAAAAGTGATGTGGTGGGGAACTTTTTAAATATAAGAACACTTTTTTCTCTACCCACTCAGCCCCTGCAATTGCCTAATTCTGGTGCAACCATAACTTTTTAAATGTACTGCTCTACCCTACAACATGTTGTTACTAAAACGTAATGCCATCAAAGTAGCTGACATACTTACTGAAATAACAAACTTTTCTCCCTTATATAAAAAACATTTCCAAAACTAAAATTGGTTTTATTTATTGTTTCTCACCACCCTGTTCCCTAGATGCTCAACATTTGTATTTATTAATTGGAGAACATACATATATGTGTTTCCCTGCTTTTTTTTCTGCACAGACATAACATACAAGCCAGTTCCTGTCCCACATTATCTGACTATCTGTCTGGAACACAGATAACAGTGTGTGCTATTGAATCCACTGTACAGCATGCAAAGGCAGAGAAGTCACAAGGCTACAACAAAGGACTCTTGGACTCACAAAGTAATTGTTCCTTTACCTGAGTATACACATTCATGGCATCCTATAGTGATAATGCAGTAAAGTTTCTCTGCATTGTGTGTAAGGCACAGGAAGTGTTAAACGTTTCAAGGTCTTAAACACCAGATCTTGAATACCGAAACACCCCACACTGACGTCTGCTGAGCAGAACTAGTGCTAGTCAATACCAAACACTAAGCACAGGTGTACAGAGCACAAATGATTGCATGCCACCCCTTGTGGCTTGAACTCGTGGCTTTCGTTAGTCTCAAAGTCTTCTCCTGAAAGAAGGCAGTCAGAGTGGCTGGTGTCATACTTCTGTGTAACACTGTAGAACTGGAAGGCCCTCACTTGTGGGTCTGTTTTGTAATTCTGTCCTTCTTGATCCTGATGGGGATCACATCACCACATCATCTTCTGTGCTAATGAATGCCTTTGTCACTGCTCAGTAAAAGAGTCAAAGGAAGTAGGTCCAAAGTCCTTTACAAAAGCTAATTTGAATGACTAATTCAAGATCAAATAACTAGCCTGACTCAAACATTGTATAAGCAGTTCTCTTTAGTTGGTGTTTTATTCACCCTCTATTCAAAGTACATAGTTTCACTACTCATCTAGGGTCATAATGTGGTATATAGCTTACGTCAACATAAGGTGTTTTGCTGATGAAATAGGCAATACTGCCCTCTGTTCGTTCTTTTCTCTTTCCTTTTCCAGTGCAAGGATTGTAATGGACATATGATTGGATTAGAGAACTGACTCATGCTCAATTGATTGGGGAAAAAATAAAAAAGCTCTAATATGGGATAATGTAGCAGACTCAGAAAATTCACTCCAAATGAAGCAAGGGAATACAAAGCTGAATAAATGTTTCTCCTGAAGGAGTACAAGACTGTTGTGGTTTAAGCCCAGCCAGTAACTCAGCATCATGCAGCCATTCACTCACCACCCTCTGCCCCATCTGTCATGGGATGGGGAGGAAAACAGAAAGAATGCAAACCCCATGGGTTGAGTCAAGATCTGCCAACTTGGCACATTAAGGGCAAAGCGACACGGTGTCTGCTAGGTTTCACTGCCAGGGCAGGGTGTGCTCTATCATGTTTTGTCCTGTTTTGTCTTACAATGACTTTTCAGACAAATTAAAGTAGAACAGTAAGAAAAGCTCTCTACTGTCTTTTCAACAATCTCTCTACTGTTCCTTGGATAGGAGACTAGTCCTCAGGCAGAAGACCTGAGTTGGAAATCTCACCATCTTCTTTTGGATTTAATATATGATATTTCTACCAGCTTGCGTTGTGGCAAGGGCTGAGTAATTTAGCTGCGGTATTGCTTTCATCCAACCATAAAGTGCAGTAATTAGTAAGCCCTGCTTGCAGGATAAAAAGATAGACACCATATTTTATTAAGCAAGAATGGGGGTTCCTGAGCAGAAATGTACTCTCCATCTGATTTAGAAAAATATAAAAATATAACTCTGCCCTTCCTCTTCTTTTGCTCCTGTGCCTGATGTTCCACAGTGCTGAATTCACTATTATGTTTCAGTACTGTAGGCCAAAGGCCACCCACGTGACAAAGAAATCCTCTAAACCTGAGCCTGTCAGCAATAATTGGTAGAGGAAAAAGAAAGGAGTAAGTGTTCATTGTACTTAGCACTTTTCTAAATCAGGCCTGAAAGGAGAAAAGTGCTAGTGAAAGGGGAGAGCATAGAAGGGAATGTTATTTTATTCATTAAAAATAAATGTCTGGAGTTTAAGCATGTCGACAGGCTAAAGCTCTGTTCTGTGAGGCACAGAGTGCCCTTGAATCCCTTTGAAGTTAGTGGTAGGCGAGGTAACTCAGTGCTCCACAGGACTGTGCCCTGAGGATCCTCTTGAAGGAAAGTCAGAAGAAAGATGCCCATGGGTTTTTGCTGAGCTCTACTTCCATCCCACTCTTTCTCTCTCCCAAATTTAGATCTCTCTAGATGTGTGTGGTTAATTCATTTGCATGTATTACATGCATACTAGAATATTTAGTGTGCAGTTTAGCACACTTTCAGTGTCTTGCAGTTCACTCGGATGAAAAGAAACAGCTCTTTTCTTAGAGGTATGCTCTTGTTATTCCATTGGAGAGAAAGGGAGGCAGTGCTTGTGCAATACAAGCTGTTTGCTGTGTACTCCAGTTTTGCCATATAATACAGAATTTGGCAGACAACTACTGGAAATAAAAGGAAGGTGGAATTATATCCCTGAGGGATTTAATGACCTAGTTATTTCTGAAAATATGAGGGTTCTGCAGAGATACTTCCTAAATTATTCTTAAACACTATGGTAAGGAAATTCAGAACTGCTTTATCAATTGCCTTAGCTTTTTAACATTATGCTGTTTTAAGTGAATAAGTTGCAAGATCTAGACTTGCCTCTAGTCCAGTGTAATCTTTTTTCCTTATGCCAAGTGTCCATTGCTTCTCACCCTTTCACTGTGAACAGATGGAAAGAGTTTTACTCTATCTTACCTACATCCTCCCATTAGGTAATGGTGCAGTAAGATGAAACAAGAGATCAGGTTGTTTACAGAAGCTGTGTAACCTCATTGGTGTACAAGTTTTGTTTTGATTAAACCCTGAAGAGTGTCAGTACTTGTAGGGAAAAAGAAAAATCCTTCCAACACCAGGATCAATCACTGTATTTCCTGTTTGAAGGTGAGATTCGACACTTGCTCTGCTGAGCAGCAGAGCCCAAAGGCTGATGTTTGTGAGGCAGTTGTATTTACAGTAGATAAATTACTTAATTTAAAGTAGATAAATAAACCAAGCTGCAGTTGGGCTTGGTCCTTTCTGTGGACTGTGTGGTGAATCCCTAACTAAGTGATGGAAACAGCTGTGTATACCACTATTGCATAAACAAATTATATATGTACGTGCGTGGTTAATCATGTACACATATGTATTATACACATGCTGTATATTTGTATTTTTATATACAATGCAGACAATAATCATATCACATACAGTTAGATTACATAAGCCATTATGTTGTATACTCAGTGAATATTTAATTTTTGATTTGGATTTTAAACAGCAGAATTAGTGATTGAGTGCCTTTGATTTCAGCAGTGATGAAAACAGGGAGAAACAATTTTTTTTTCTTATGTGAACACATCACAAGCATCTAGAGAACTGGATGAAAGGGCTTGAAGGATTCCCACGCTGCATGTGGAAATAATTGCCTAGTGTTAATCTGAGGCTTGTATACATTTCTGATTTAACCTCTTATCAAAGAGTCAGAAATCCTATAGTTCCCTTAGTACCAAAAATGAAGTCTCCTTTTAATGGAACTGATTTCTTCAATTCCTACTGAAATCAAAAGAAGTAGAGAGCACTCTTATTACAGTGAGCCGTTTGATGGTGATACAGGGGAGAAGAGCATAATGTTTTTCAGAGAGATTTCAAAGGTTAATGTGAATTTTCACAGCTCACTACTGTATGTAATATTAAAGTGACTGCATTTGGTAGACTGGTTTCCCTTCTGAATAATATATTATGTAGTTTAATTAAAAAAATCCTATAAAAATCTATTTAATAAAGTCTAGACCAACAGGCACTGAAATCAGTAGCAAAACTCCTACTGACTTTAATTAAAACAGGTGCTGTACAACCAAAATTCCTCATTGTAAACCAGGCAATCCCTCCTTTCCCAGATTCCCCACTTTCTCTGTGTTTTCCTATCAGCTGTGTGATCTAATGCTAGAGAAAAGGAAAGGTTGACCCTGATGCTAATTGAAGAAGACTTGGCTGGAGCCAGCTGGTTTGCAACATTTGTGAAAACGGTTTGAAAGTGGAATTTTGAATAAGACATCAAGATTGAACACTAAAAGCAAATCTAGTTGATCATGCGGATTCAATAAAAAATTAAAAAAGGAAGAAAACAAAAAAATCTAAAGTCTGATAAATTTAAGTGAAATAGGTCCAACATCTGAAATGGTATGAAAATGGTGATCACATTTAAAATTGTTATTAGAACAAAACATGTTTTTATGTAACACTTGTAATTTTCACTTGAAAAATTAAGTTCATCTGCAATCATCATACTCAGTTTAATATCAGCTATTCCATTCCCTAGTCATGTGGTGCTTTCCTCAACCTAAACTTCAACCCAAGCTCCTTAATGAACGGATGTGGATATTGCACTGAAGGGCAATTGTCCTTCTAAGTTAGTGAACAGTAAATATGAAATGAGAAGAAAAACGTAAATGGAATACGTGGCAAAGAAGCTGAAGGTCAGGGTTTCTTTCTGTGAGAAATAAAGCTCATTTATCTCTACTGGTAAATGGCAGGAAAAATGGAAATATAGCATGCAAACGTGTGTGTTTCTGTGGATGGATACAACTGTTCTGGTATTCTGCTTGTGACCATTTAATCTGAAATATTTTTACAAGATTAAAACTTTGGTATAGGAAGCTCAGTAATTAGCTTCCAAAGGAACAAGGAGAGAAGAGGTAAGAAACATTATTATTGACAGCTAGATGAAGAGTATAATGAACCTTTCATGTCAAATCTGCCCATGATCTGCCTGTTAGTCCCATGATCTGCACCTTTTTTATTCAGTCATGGACTGCTGCTCTTGAGATCAACCAAAGTATATTTTGGGCCTTATGCTGGATTATTTCAATTTATTTACTTATTTATTTGTGAAATTTGTATCAGAAAAAAACTCCTCTTCCCAGGGTGTGACTGCTAGAGATCCAGTGCCTTTCTGGAGCCTACTGAGCTGTCTGTCATGGAGGTGAGCTCCAAAATGTGATGCCAGAGGGACCACATGGACTCATGTACTATCCTGCCTGTCATACAAGCTAAGCTCCAGTGGCTGCTGCAGCTGTGATGGCTAAGCATTCCTGGGAGTCATATGTTGTGCTACAAAGTAGTTGCACTGGGAATCACATTTTAAAATGTTACAATATTTTGGGGGGAGTTTTGGCATGGCAAAGGCTGATACAGAAAAAAAAAAAAACAACAACCCTCATACAGAAGAACAATATGTTTTAAGGGACATGATTCAGCAATCTCATTTAACACTGCAGAGATTTGAATGTACCTAAATGTAATATTTGTCATGAATATCCATGTCCAGTTCTTGATATAGTGCCTACCTTATCATACCTGTACCTTCATCTACGACGGATATAATACTTACTTCATCCATACTATGCAGACAGAGCATTTTGTGGTTTTAGGTATAGATAGGACTATTTATCAGAAACACAATAAAACCACCAGGTATTGTATAATGGAGAACAGAAGATGTCTTCGTGTAATGCATGGGGATACAATCAGACATCTCTCATGCTAACAAAGGTCCTTGGCTAAGAGTTTATTAAGTCAATCAAAGCTCTATATTTATTTTTAACAGTCTTATCCCTTGTATGGAAATTTTAGCATTTTGAAATTGTCTGATGGAATATGATGCACTGATATTTTGATTATTGGATCCTTTTTACTCTGTCATTGTGTGCAGACTGTATTACTCCTCCAATTTTCTTTTTTTCCAGTGTAGAAGAATCACTTTCTGAAGACTTAGGCAGATATTTTTCAGCAGAGCGTACACACTTGACTGCAGAGAATTTTGCAAGTTTGAAGACTAAGTAAAAAAAAAAAAAAAATAAATTAAAAGGTCTCAAGGAATTCTTATGCAATTATTTCCAAATTCATACAAGATATTTTTTCCCATATTAATTGGCTATTTCCAGCCCAAAAGAATGACTATATTTACTCAGGACAACAGATGGAGAAACAAAAAAGGGAACCTTACTTTAGGTATCTTTCCTCCTTTTGAAGAAGCTTGCTTGGCTCAGTTGTCCTGCTAAGATAAATTGTTTGAATCATACAATTTCCATTATATCTGAAACTTACATAAGAAAAAAATTACTGTAGGAATAATCTTCTATTTGATAATACAAGACATGGTGACATGTCAACACTAAAGAAAAACACTTAGAAAAACAAGCTAGTAAATTCTGTTTTCACCAGGCAATCACTGGAGATTTTTATTAGGCAGTACTTTCTGCCAGCAAGAACGCACTTGCCAGACAGATGATTATTACAGTACAATACAAAACTATTATGTGTTTTGCTCTTAAATTGCCACAGCTTGGATAGCAATAAATAAAGATCTGGTGAAACTTTTTAATCATAGTATTTACAGCTACACGGCTAGGCTCAGCTGCCTCCTTTAAGGGAGAAAGGAGCATGTTCGCTAGGAATGGCATGCAGGTACTCACAGAATCCTTGTAGACCTCCACTATGCACTTATGGGAACTTTCCTCTTTCCTCTAGATACAGACCAAAATGACCCAGGAGTTACTGAACACCATAAGTATTGTCCTCTCCAAACTAAACTGGGAACAGTATGGATGCTGGATCTTCATCACCAATTCATTAGCTCTAGAGATCCACTGGATTGTGTGTTGCAGTAGTCATTGCACATAGAAATTGTGTTGTGAATTAAGTCTAGTTAGCTGGATTCTTTCACATGAGTTCTTCTGACTGGGTAGTTTTGCTTAGCATGTTAATGGCGGCTTAGCATGGGTAGCTGAAGTTGCTGGAGCCTTAGGCCACAAGTGGAGAAGTCTGAACTTTACCCCCTGTGTTTAGTTATGTAAATGAAAGCCTTGAGACCAATGCAAATCGGAATATAAAGGGCTGAATAAGTTAGCAAGGAGCAACAATTGGAGAAATAAATGAACTCAGTGATAGACAAGGAGACTCCCGACCAAAATTCACCATTGGACCAAGAAGCGTGTGCAAGAGTATGCAGAGTATGAAGAGTATGTAATGGTCAGGTGCATAGCGTGTAAGGGTATAAAACCCTGGGAATTTCTTTGATCTGTGTCTGTCCCTGGAGGCACTCAGCTCAAGCTGCTCCTATTCCTGTACTACTCAATTATTAGACTGTTTTTCTAAGAACTGAACCCCTGAGACTCTGTTGTGAGAAAGCTAGGGTGGAGAATTTTCTTTAATACATTGCTTACCACTATGCATATATATATGTTTCACAGAATCCTCTTCTATCCCTTTGCCTGCTGCCAAATGGCTTCAATAAAGAGATAAAGTGAAGTGAACAGACTATCATGGGAAGAACTTGGGAACCACTCGACACAATAAAATAAACGATATTTTTGCATTTAACAGCCTTGTTAAGTCTTTGACAAGTCCACTGTCCTACTGTTAAGAGGTCCCTAGAAAAGCAGCTTCCACTGAAAGAAAACATGAACAAGAGAAGACAGATGGTCATGGTGGAAACCATAAGACAGGTGGTCCTGATTCTTATCCAGTATCAGTTCTTTCACTTCATTGCTAGAAGAAGCTCATTTTACTTCAGTCATTAATGTGCCAATGATGACAGATAGGCAATAAACGGGAGCTGGACACAGCATGCTTTTGCTGTTGGAGTGAAAACAATACAGAATTTGTGAAAACACAGTAGAAGAGGGGAGAGGAGCCTACCTGCTGGAGAAGAATGATAAATAATTTCACAAGGTGTATTAACTTATGACCATCAGAGGATGATTTTCTGATAGAAAATGCAACTTGGACAGTAGCTAGGTTCTTAATGAATTTTAAGAACTTGGATGCTTCAAATTGGACTTGAAGTTACGTTCCAAAAGAGAAAAAAAATTCTAGTGCTATAAGGCATGTTACACAAGACTAAATGTTAGTAAATGAAAAGGAAAATTAACATAAAACCTAAAGGAGTTTAGATAAGAGATATAGCAGACTCTTCAGGAAGACAATGGAACTACTGCCAGGAATCCATCAGGATCCAGATCCAAACTAACTAAACATGTACTAAACATGCACTAAGCATAACCACGTACTAGACTAAATTTGTATGAAATGTGCCCAAATGTACTGAAACACTTAGGGATTCCTTACTTAGGAACTTAGGCATTCCTTACTTTTAACCCATAAAAGTTATAATAGCTTCATTATAACACGACAAGCAATATATCCAAAGAAGTTTATTCTGTAAGAGATGTGCGAATAAGAAATTATTCTATAATTTATTATTCATGAAGAACAGTAAATTATTCTAATCACATTTTATGCATTATGAATATTCTAAAAAGTGGTGCTGCAGGCAAACAAATGGCCATGGAAAGTGTGATCATTCATTCCAATCCTTTTTTTAATAAACTTTATTCAAATTAAAGAAAAAAAGTAATTACAGGAAAGCAAGTGTCTAAAGGCTGTCTTTGTGAAATGACCATTTGCTTTAAAGGGACACCAGAAACTTCTTCAGAGCACAATCACATTTCCAGCATTAAATATTTAGACCAGGTCCAGAGACTGTAAAACCTACCTTTAGAAATTTGACTATAATGCTTTGAACTCTAGTACCAATTCATGCATACTTCTGAGCTCTTCATTTTGCTTTCATTTGGAGATAGCTCTGTTTTGAGTAAATAGAAATGGCAGACTCCAGTAAATACAGTGAATGTGAAAACTTTATTTTTATTTAATAACAGTGAGAAAAGCATGCAGCAAACTCATTGCCCTGGATTTCAGGAGAGCAGACTTTGACCTCTTCAGGAACCTGCTTAGTAAAGTTCCATGGGATATAGACCTAGAGGGCAGGGGGGCCCAAGACTCTTGGTTGATATTCAAGGATAACCTGATACAAGCTCAGGAGTGTTGTGTCCCAACTAGAAGGAAGTGCAGCAGGAGGAGCAGGAGACCTCCTCGGATGGATAAAGAGCTGCTGAGGAAACTTTGAAGCAAAAAAGAGGCTTATAAAAGGTGGAAGCAATGACAGGTGGCCTGGGAAGAATACAGGGATGTTGTCTGGGAAGCTAGGGACCAGGTTAGGAAAGCTAAGGCCCAGTTAGAATTAAACTTGGATAGGGATGTGGAAGATAACAGGAAGGGATTCTATAGGCACATTGCAAATAACAGACAGACTAGGGACAGCATGGGGCCTCTCCGGAAGCTATCAGGAGAACTGGCTACACAGGATTTGGAGAAGGCTGAGGTTCTGAATGACTTCTTTGCCTCAGTCTTCACTAGCAAATGCTCTGACCACACCACCCAAGTCTTGGAAGGCAGATGCAGGGAATGTGAAAATGAAAACCTTAGGCCCACTGTAGGAGAGGATCTGATTCAAGACCATCTTAAGAACTTGAATGTGTACAAGCTCATAGGACCTGATGAAATCCATCCGTGGATCCTGAAGGAGCTGGCAAACGAAGTTACTAAGTCACTGGCCATCATATTTGAAAAATCATGGCAGTCAGGTGAAGTTCCCAACGACTGGAAGAAGGAAAATATAACCCTCTTTTTCAAGAAGAGGAAAATGGATGACCTGGGGAATTGCAGACCAGTCAGTTTCACCTCTGTGGCTGGCAAAATCTTGGAGCAGATTCTCCTGGAAGGCATGCTAAGGCACGTGAAAAAAAACCAAGGTGCTTGGTGACAGCCAGCATGGCTTCACTAAGGGGAAATCCTGCCTGACCAATTTGGTGGCCTTCTATGATAGGGTTATGGAATTGATGGACAGAGGGAGAGCGGTTGGTGTCATCTACCTGGACTTGTGCAAAGCGTTTGACACTGTCCCACAGGACATTCTTGTCTCTAAATTGGAGAGACATCAATTTGATAGGTGGACCACTCAGTGGATAAAGAACTGCCTGGATGGATGCATACAAAGTATTGTGGTCAATGGCTCAATGTCCAGCTTGGAACCACTAACGAGTGGTGTCCCTCAGGGATGGATGTTGGGACCTGTTTTGTTTAACACCTTTGTCGGTGACATGGACAGTGGGATTGAGTGCGTCCTCAGCAAGTTTGCCAATGACACCAAGCTGTGTGGTTCGGTTGATACTCTGGAGGGAAGGAATGCCATCCAGAGGGACCTTGACACGCTTGTGAGGTGGGCTGATGCCAACCTCATGAGGTTTAACCATGCCAAGTGCAAGGTCCTACACCTGGTTTGGAGCAATCCCAGGCACAGCTACAGGTTGGGCAGAGAAGAGATTCAGAGCAGCCCTGCGGAGAAGGACTTTGGGGTGTTGGTCAATGAGAAATTTAACATGAGCCAACATTTAGACATCTCTTTTGTTCCTATCGTACATCTTTTTTATTCCTATCTTCTATAACTGTATGTTCCTGAACTACCATGATGACTGGCAGTGCAAAATATTAGATATAAATGGTGATTCCTAACAGCTTTCCAAGAAATCTATCTTGCCATTTTTATGAGGTTTAGTGACATCCTGAGATTATGCATAATTTTATAATTTTTTTTCTTTTTACATGTTTAGCATTTTTTCCCTCTTACTATGTCCTTACAAACTCTGAGTTCCAATTACAATAACATACCTCAAAGAACAGCTTCTAGATGTTATTTTGCTGTGAGAACAACAGTACTGTCTGTACAGAGAGAAATGCTTAGCCTGCACTAAGCTCCATACTGTCTTGAATATGCTACTACTATACCAGACCAGCTATTATAAAAATAGCTGAGATGTGTAAGCTTGTGACTGAAGTATAGACCCAATTTTGATCTGTCAATTAACATGGATTTCATTATAATCAAAACATGATAAACCTTAGGAAGAAAAAAAGTATATCAAGACATGATTTTATGAGTAGTATTTTCATGAAGAATACAAAAATACAAGGAGAATGATTTATGTCGACAACATATACATTTGGTTCTTCAGTAAGATGATCTAGGACATCCTGGAATGAGTGTCCAATACAAGCAACATGCTCTAAGAAGGGTGCCTGCATGATGGTGTTGAGCTAGAGGGCTATTCTTTATGGAGCCAAGCTTAGGTGAGATAAATTCTATTCAATAGTTATGGAAATGGGAAGGTCAGCAGCCTCTCTTTTTCACTAGATAAATGAAAAGTTTTGGGAAGCCAGCAGGAATATGGCATAAAAAAAAAATGAAAGGCTACTATGAGACATTATTTTCTTAAAAGAATCTGGGCTGTATGTTCATTAAGGTAGCCCCTGCCTTTATGGCTACTGACTTGCTTTTGTCACATTTTTCTTAGTGCTATTTCTCTCTCATATACACACAGAGAAAAGGTAAGGGTCAGGCCATAGCTTATTCAGCCTGCAGAGAGCTTTGCTATTACCCTTTTGGCATGGTATGCCACAGCCAACTGCATTTAGCAAAGAAGAGGAGAAGAGGCTTCATGGAGATTTATTTCTTCACTCTAGTGACCAGGGAGTCCTGGAGTGGGAAATTCTGAGTCTCTTTCACTTTCAACGTAGTTTCTGACCTAAAACATGGCAGAGGGGATACAGTGATTTGGTGCAGACTGAAACTTGTTCTCTTTGGAGAAGCTTGGAGATGAAGAGGGAAACTGTGATCCACTAAGACACAGCTTCCATCTTAGGCTGATATTGGGAAAAAACAACTGCTGTGTGCACTGGGATAGGCTGAAAGCAGTGGTAATGAATACCCTTCATTATTCAGTTTATCATTTTCCCCCACCCTTCCTTTCTTACTAAGAAGTCAATTAATTTCCCATTCCAGTGAAAGACCCCTGCAGACCACATGGAAGCTGGATCATGCTGCAACACAGTTAATGTTACAGGACAGCACAGTGCTGCCACCAGAGCTAATCCCAGCAGTGGCATATCAAATCTCCCCATTTCCATTTAGCTTTCGTCAGTATCATGCATAGGCAGATACAGATTTTATCCATGGAATGTCATTTGCCTTTGAAGTCCTTTTTTATATTTTGTTTTTCTCTACATCATGCATTTAGCAATAATAGAAAATTTCTTTTCAGGAATGAATTCCATTCAGTTGCTGAGCATGTATCTTCTACACTGCTGATCAGCAGTGTGATAGGGAAATTTTAGGTTTTCTCTTCTGCATAAACCTCATCTCTTTTTCTCTGCCTTGCATGGCTGTTCATTTTTTACATGCAGCAACTTAGTTGCTGCAATTGTTCCAGAGATTGCTTTGATATTTGCTCTTTTGTTGTGTTAATAGAACCACTAGTCCTTCTTTCTTTGACCTTGCATTATTTTGTCAAGGCTTTCAAGCTCCACATTCTTCTGTACAGACAGTCCTAAGTTTTGGAAAGCTTTAATTACAGATTAGCCCTTCCTGCAGTACTGAAAATTAATGTGTTTAGGCTGGTTTATGACATTTGCCAGAGAGAAGTCTAACATTATTTGTTTTTCTTTTTTTTTTTTTTTTTTCTGGACATGTAATTGGTCATTGCTGAATTTAGTTTGCCCTTGTGTTTCAGTCACACATCTTGGAACAAGATATTCATTCAGGTATTTATTCTCTTCTGCATGTTTGGTCCTTGTACTTCTGTGTTGATTTCGTGGTTAAGCACCATTAGATGTGGCCTAGTCAGAACTTGTAGCTTTTCTTTGGTTTCCATAGCATAATAATCTGTTTTGACATATAGTTCATTTTCATTGAAGTGTTTTCTGTGAGCAACATGATTTCTGATGCTACTGAATATACCCAATATGCTTTTACCCATATATGAAGACTTAAGACTAGCATAGGAAATGTTCAAGCACTACTGTGAGCTTGGAAATGATATTTCAAAGGAGAACACAGAGTTGAGATTTTAAAATCTATGCAGTATCATTTTAGGGCTTCTGTCACATCAAAGTCACTTAAATCAATAATCACATTACCAGCAGAGTCACCCAGCACTTCTCAGCCCTTAACTACAATATCTGACTGAATTTTGAGGTGTGTTTCAGCGATGCTTTATAGCTGAATCTTGTATAGTATGATCATGTTGTGTTCCTTGAATGCTTTTCATTTAAATGTCTTCTTACTCTTGCTAATACAATTTTGGATGGGGTAAGGAAGACTCCCTGCACCATGATTTTGTCTCAGTTTAATGTTCAAGATGATAGAGGAAGACTGAATTACTAACTCAGGCTTTTACCTTCCAGACTTTCTGTTAGCATTATGTATTATACTTAGATAAGATTACAATTATTTCTGAATTTTGCTTGATTATTGATTTTGTAGCGAGTAATTTCAAAATCTAAATTTATTATACAGGAAGAATTAATAATAAAAGTAAACAGATTTGAATTTCAATGTTATTAATTTAATGCTCGTTCTTATCTTTCCTAGAAAATCTTACTCCTAGAAGTTGTATGAACTAGAATTTTAGGAAAGGAAAATAATATTTTCATATACATGTATCAATATACAAATGCATGTGTCTCAGTCAGATTTACTGTGAGTTAGGCTTCCTGCATTAACAAATGAGTCTGAAATATTCCTTCCTGGGACTGTAAAATCTCCTTCAGGCCAAATAATGTAGTATATTTATAACTTAAAATGTAACTAGCTGTTTTGTTTGGTTTTTTTTGTTTTGTTTAATAAAACTATTTATTTTGTAAGAGATTAGCAATAAACCATGCTGCACTTGTCTTTATTTCTGTCAGTATTTCTAACTGTCCTGGGTTCAGCAGTAGCAGTCATTTTTCTCCTTCTTGGTAGCTGGTGCAGTGCAGTGTTTTGACTTTCGGCCTGGGAACAGAACTGATAGCGATGTTTTGGTTTGGCCAAGGACTTTGTGAGCCTCATGCTCTGCCAGGGAGGAGGGGAAGCCAGGAGGAAGCAGAGGCAGGACACCTGACCCAAACTGACCAAAGAGGTATTCCATACCACAGCACGTCATGCCCAGGATGTAACTGGGAGTTAGCCGGAAGGGCTAGGAGACTGCAGGGTTGGAGGAGGTATCGGTCGGTGCTTGGTCGGGCTGAGGGGGGCGAGTTATCGGTCGGCTGGTGCTGAGGTGTTGTATTCTCTTCCCTTGTTATTTCCTTTATCATTATTATCATTGGTGGTAGCAGTAGTGATTTGTGTTATACCTTAGTTACTAAACTGTTCTTATCTCAACCCGTGGGAGTTGCATTCTTTTCGATTCTCCTCTCTGTCCCTCCGGGAGCAGGGGGAGGGCAAGAAAGAGGGGGAAGTGAGCGAACGAATTGCCTGACTGGGTTTAAATCACGACACTAACCTAAATATTCTTGCTTGATTTTTAAAAAATAACAAACAAAAATCACACTAATAAAGAAATGAATATGCTACCTAATGAAAAAGAAAGCGTAATGCTGTTGCAAAAGAGCATTCACTAATATTTCTATAATTTCTACTCAACACAGAAAAAATGAAGGTCTTTTTTTCTTATGGAAACATTTATTGCATTTGCTGGTCTTATGATTAAAACGATATTTTAAGGTAGATGAAATTAAGCCAACAAAATGACAACTTTTTGCCAGTAGACCTGATGATTATTAGAGAACCCATATGAATTAAATAGCAGAGCCACATTTTTTAAGTGTGAGTTATCCCTCAAGTTAAAGCGTAAGCTTCCTTGTATACCTTGAGTTATCCTCACTAAAAAATTCTTACTTTTGTATCAAGGCCTAAAATATAATGTCGCACATCAGACTTGGTCCATAACAGACATTTTCCACTATATGTCCCTTAGTATGTTTTTTCCTGTGAAAACTTTCTGATACAGTCATATTGATTAAAAAACTTGAATAGATTGAGTTGTATCAGCAAAAAAAATATTCTTGTGCATGTGAACTGTGTTTCCAAGGTAAGCTATCACAGTATCACAGTATCACAGTATGCTAGAGATTGGAAGGGACCTCGAAAGATCATCTAGTCCAATCCCCCTGCCAGAGCAGGAACACCTAGATAAGGTTACACAGGAACGTGTCCAAGTGGGTTTTGAATGTCTTCAGGGAAGGAGACTCCACATCCTCCCTGGGCAGCCTGTTCTAGGGTTCTGTCACCCTCACTGAGAAGAAGTTTCTTCTCAAGTTTAAGTGGAGCCTCTTGTGTTCCAGTTTGTACCCATTACCCCTTGTCCTATCACTGTTTGCCACTGAGTAGAGCCTGGCTCCATCCTCCTGACACTCCCCCTTTATATATTTATATACACTAATAAGGTCACCCCTCAGTCTCCTCTTCTCCAAACTAGAGAGACCCAGCTCCCTCAGTCTTTCCTCATAAGGGAGGTGCTCCACACCCTTAATCATCTTCGTTGCCCTGCGCTGGACTCTCTCCAGCAGCTCCCTGTCCTTCTTGAACTGAGGGGCCCAGAACTGGACACAATATTCCAGGTGCGGTCTCACCAGGGCAGAGTAGAGGGGAAGGAGAACCTCTCTCGACCTACTAACCACCCCCTTCTAATACACCCCAGGATGCCATTGGCCTTCTTGGCCACAAGGGCACAGTGTTGGCTCATGGTCATCCTGTCATCCACTAGGACCCCCAGGTCCCTCTCCCCTACACTGCTCTCTAACAGGTCGTTTCCCAACCTATACTGGAACCTGGGGTTGTTCCTGCCCAGATGCAGGACTCTACACTTTCCCTTGTTAGATTTCATCAAGTTATTCCCTGCCCAACTCTCCAGCCTGTCCAGGTCTCGCTGGATGGCAGCACAGCCTTCTGGCGTGTCAGCCACTCCTCCCAGCTTAGTGTCATCAGCAAACTTGCTGATAGTACACTCAATTCCCTCATCTAAATCACTGATGAATATATTAAATAATACTGGTCCCAGTACTGACCCTTGAGGCACTCCACTATTTACAGGCCTCCAACTAGACTCCGCCCCATAGACTACAACTCTCTGGCTTCTCTCCTTCAGCCAGTTCACAGTCCACCTCACTACCTGATCATCCAGACCACACTTCCTCAATTTAGCTGTGAGGATGCTGTGGGAGACTGTGTCAAATGCTTTGCTGAAAGCAAGGTAGACCACATCCACCGCTCTGTCATCATCCATCCACTGTGTTATTTCCTCATAAAAGGCTAAGAGATTGGTCAAGCATGATTTCCCCTTGGTGAAGCCATGTTGACTGCCCCTCATAACCCTCTTATCCTTGATATGCCTTAAGATGGCACCAAGGATAAGGTGTTCCATCACTTTCCCAGGGACGGAGGTGAAGCTGACCGGTCTATAGTTACCCGGGTCCTCCTTCTTGCCCTTTTTGAAGACTGGAGTGACATTTGCTTTCCTCCAGTCCTCAGGCACCTCTCCCGTTTCCCTAGCTATGTCTCTAGTATAGCAGTTTGTTACTGTAATTCTATTGGAATGACTATGATTACAATTCCTTTTGATTGCATACAGGGCCTCAGAAGAAAATAGATATGTGTTGTCTTCCTTTCATGTTCAAAAGTCAAATTTCACAGCTTATAACCATAAATCAGTGAACTATTTCTCAGTGCAGCAATGAATTAACACTTTGCCTCAACCTATTTCAGGCCCAGGCCTTAATGAGCAGATAACAGTGTAACAGAAAAACAGAAGAAAAGCCAAAATGTTAGGCCAATGTAGATTAAATTATCAGAAATCTCTTCATTCTGCCTGGGTATATCCCTCAAATTCCTCACTGAATCTTAACAATTTTCTTGATAGTACGCTATAAATATATCATTTAGGAAAAATAAATTTTTCTATTTTTAAGCCTTAGCTCTGACCTCTCTGAAGATCCTAGGAAAGTAGGGCTAGGTTTTTTTCATTATCTTTTTTAAAGTATATAAAACATTTTTTAAAGGAGTCATTTGTTGTTCCTCTAGAACACTGGTGAATATCATGAATTCTCATTGCACATTGAAAAATAGATAAGGTTAATATGAAAAAAAAACAACTGTAAGGAATGTGCATCATTATGATATGGATGAAAAATCTTTTACTATACCAGAAATTAAATATTTTAATACAGTTTTATGATCCATGTTATCTAGAAAAAAATTTGAGTGTTTTTTCAGCATTGCATTAGATATTTTCAGTTGCAAATGTGCAAATGGTTTTTTTTTGTTTGTTCAATTTATCTTAGGCCTTGGAAATTAAGCATACCTTGCAATATTGTATACATATTTTAGAGAATAATATCTTTTTTTGTCATTTGCACCTCCTGGGAATGTTTGAGCCATGTTAGTGCTAGACTTTGCAGAAAAAATATGTATATTTAAAGCATTATTTCTTTATAAATTAAACAAGCTATAAATGTTTGAACACTCTTTGATGATACATTTATAAGACATGCAAACAGTTGGTAGCATATACAGAAATAATAAGGTGTCAGAGATAAGCAATAAGTGCAATTCCTCCATAGGATTATGTGGGCCCAATTAAATGAATATTATCTGCCGTGGAATAGCTGCAGTACAGTTTCAAATGGGTTAGATTTAAAGGTACTTAGACTGGTTTATTACATCATTGGGCACTATCAGCAATATGTGTGTGAAGTATATCATGCTCAAGATTTCCTTTATGATTTCAAAGACTTTTTTTCTTGTGGTCTTTGTCTTTATATTTTTGTATTTCCTCAGTATGACGTATAGAGGTGGGGAATTAAAGGAAAAAGGGTTCAGACTTTCTCCTAGCTAGATCTTTAAAAGCAAATGCAATGTTTTTTCTAGGGTAAATGTTTAAGGTGTTTCATCACTGGAACACCTGAAACATTTCAGTCATGTTTTCATGACTGAAAATCTGCTTTCCATACGGAATTCCTGACACGCTTTTGGCAATTCTGCTGTATGGAGTAAAACCTGGACTGTAGCTGAGAAAGTCTAAATACACTCATGTATTTTTCAGCATTTGGTCAAGAATCCTGACAAATATAACTGAAAATGACATTTAAAAACCCACTGCAGGAGCCATAATGCAAGTATATATGGAAATTCAGCTTCATGCTCTACCAAAAGCTTTTCCCACCTGACCTGTTTATTCTATTCCAGTTGGATAGAAAAACGTATCTTGAATTCAACTGTGTCATTTGCACATTGCCTATCTTTCAGTTTCCAAACATTAATTCAACTTAGGAAAAAATAAAGTCTTTTATTGCCCTTGTAGCTGGGACAAAAGCACAGGAAAGGCAAATTTCCAAATTTGCCTGGCCAGTTACTTGCATAGCAGTTCATATGAGCTGTAAGAACTTTCTCCCAAAACTCTGTTGCTGTTAGTAAGAACCTTTGCACTTTTAAAATGGAATTGACACCTTTATCTATAGTTCATACAAGAGAAATAATATCGGTGGTGTTCAAATACATTCAAATTAGACTTCACACCTTCATCTCTCTTGGGACATCTATGCTGCAGCTCAAGCACCGTCTGCAGGACTGGCTGGCATAATACATCAGTGTACCAATAGAAGTAGGTTATTGGCCACTATGCACATAGCACTAGATTTTTTTACCGGCGAGAAGCATTCTTTAAAATCATAGCACTACAGAGAAGACACAGATCTTTTTCTCACTTCAGTTTACTGTTTAAAATATGAAGATGATTTAAAATCATAGTATTGGACTTAGATGCAAGAGACGATCCAAAACACTGATCTAGGTTTGAATTTCCTTGTTTAAGTGGAATACTAATGCCCTCACGGGTCAGCCCATTAGGACCCAAGCCTGGCAAAATTGATCAAAATCTGCCAATATGACACAGCTGAAGCTTGCAGTGGGAAAATGTTCAAAACATTTTTCAAGTTTGTTGTTTTTTTTTTTTTTTTATTGTTTGTGGAGCTCCCTGGCTCTCTTCTCTGTCAGAGGATAGAAAAGGGCTCTTCACAGACTGCTTGATAGGCTGTTGAAGTTTTTCAAATGTAAAAAAAAAAATGTGGGAAAGAAAACCCAGCAAGCCTTGGTGAGCTTAGCTGGAGCTTTAAAGTGATTATACCCAAAGTTCACAGGCAGACTTAGCAAAAGTTGAACTTGACTGTTATCTTGAAAAGCTTTCGAAGGCAGGGATCATCGACAGCACCACAGCTCTCATCTCTGGCAAACAATTTCAAGCAGCTTTAGGTATCAGATAGTTTAGCCTGGGGAATTTCAAGAATGAATTTTTGGGGCTGCTGTTTCTATATAAGTTTCTGATTTGGAAGCAAAGTTTACAGTTGGTATATCCAGAGAAAAAAATAGTGATTAGATACTGAAGATGCGTAAGATGGCCATTCTCTCAGTGTTGTCCTTACTCTTTAGTGGCAGAAAGAATAAATCTGGGATGATTAGATTTGATTTTTTTATTATTATTTTTTTTTATTGTCGACTGAAGCACTAGGTGGTCCCCGTGGTTTGAAACAGCACTATAGGAAACTTTCATCCCTCTGTCAGTCGTAGTATATTGCCTGCTCAGAAGACAGGTTTTATTGGTGCCTCATGGTGGTTTGATGTCTACATGAAATAAGCTCTTGGGTTCATTTCAGCTTGTTAAAAGGAAAAAACTCAGCACCACCATAGCACCTTTGTTGACAGCCTTATTATAAATGTCAAGGGCTGACTAAATATGGTACCTGAAGCTTTGTGGGTTAATGTGACTTCCAGGGACTGGCAAACAGAAAGTGTTACTATTACTGGCTAAACAAGCATTTTGGAAGTCTCCTGCATTTCGGAAAACAAGAGATGAAGTTCATTGTCTCGATTCATAGAAAGAGTGAATAATATATAAAATAGTCATGCCTGCCTACTGCAATGCTATGCACTACCACAAGCTGCCAGACCAGCATTGTGGGGAACACAGCTGTCATCAATAGCAAACTGTTATGTAGATCTGTATCATGAGAGTCAGCTGGAAGCTCATTAACTTCAGTTTAATCAAACTTAATTGTAAGTGGTAACTTCTGCTTAAGCATCTTAGAGAACAGGAATAAGATAAGAGTGACATGACAGCACTGAGGAGTATCTACAGAGTAATTAAAATGTAAACTTTCTTGTGTTTAATTTATTACATACACACAAAAAATTTGGCTGTAAAATTCAGTAATTTTAAGGGAAGAAAATGGGTCACTATCTAACACACCCATATTTTTTATTTAAGGTATTCCACACAATTGATCATTTTCCTTTCTTTATGTGTGTTCCTTTGTGGTCAGAAGCTAGTCCTAGTAGCTGTGTTGAGGCTTGGGTTTGTTAGCTGCATTCTCTGTAGATATTAACAGACATGCTCATTTTTAGAAATGGGGAAAGCTATATAAGCTCTAACAACAAAGATTCATACAAATACTTCCTCTGCCTTCTGTTGTGTGATTCTTTTCAGGATCTCATCTTTTTCAGTACTCAGAGAAAAGTCTTATTGTTTAGACTCATGTTTTGCATTATTAACCTGTCCTATCCATTAGAATCTCATCTCCAGCAAGTATGATATGTATATGGAATCTATTATAAAGAAGAATATTGAAACAGTAAGTTTTCCATGCTTATCTTAGCATTCATATAGTTTATTCATCATTAAAATCAATGCATAATCATAACTGGATATATGAGCAAGCTGTCAGGCAGTGACAAATCCAAGGAGCCAAGTAATTTACCTGAGCCTGTACATCTGGCTAAAGTATAACAGCTTATGGTGGTAATCTTTCAAACTCATCATTTTCAGTTCATTTTTCAAGTGCAGATTTAAATAGAGAAAATATCTTTGAACATCCACTACAAGGACAAAATATGAACATATATGTATACATAAAATGAAACACCTTATCAAGAGTGTTCAGAAGTTGATAGGTACATGATAATGTAGCTGCTTGCACCTGCAGTTTTCTTATCTGCATTAACATATTTGAATGTCCATACTAACATGTGACATGTGACTCAGAAGTCTTTTAGCTAACTGTGAAGAAAACATGACTCAGGAGTCTGTCCATGGCAATAAGAAACCTGAGTTTCAGTGTGTTAGATTTATTTATTTTTAGAGCAAACACAGATCCATTTCTTAGTTTTTATCCTAGGTTTGACCCATATCCTGTGGAAGTTAATCATGGCTTAATCCTGTCGCTACTGCATGCTCTGTAAAGCTGTCAGCCTCTGACCCTCTAGTGAGAGTCTTTTCACAAGGTGACAGCAAAAAGGTTCCAGATAAGAACAGAAGCAGAGTCTGAATGACTGCAGTGCTACAAAAGCAAGATTTCAGATGTTTCCCACTGATTCAGATGAGGAAGGCGTTTGGCACCTTCTTTGCAGGTTCTTAAAAGAGCAAGTGTCTGTATTTGGCGAAAATACTCCCTTGAATTACCTCTACATAAATCTTGGGCACTGGAAGCCAACTTTATTTTAGTTCTTGTTGGACAACAGCTTTCAGTGTGGAAGAATTCTGACACAGCCAGGAAGGCACCAGAATTGGGTCAGACTGAAGAGTGGGTACCTTGGAGAGTTTGACACTTTGGTATTATATAGCAAGCCACACCCAACATGATGCTTTTTTTGCTTTAGATCATGGAAAGCTCTATGAACAGCTGTATCATGCTAACTTTGAATGACCTGTTGTGGTGGGTTGACACTACCTAGGGCTGCTAAGCACCCACACAGCTGCTCACTTTCTCCCCCTTCTCACAGAGGGACAGAGGAGAGAATAGGAAGAACAAAGGCAAAAAAACTTATGGGTAAAGAAGAATACAATTTAATAAGTGTAAGAAAGAAAGAAAAAAGCCACCAAAAAAGTCCCCCATAACCAACCAAACAACGACAAAAAAATACCCCACACCGTGCAAAGGCAATTACTCACTACCTCCCACAAACAAGACTGATGCCCATACAGTCTTCAAGCAACTACTAACTTGCAAAAGAATTACCTGCACCCTTCCCACCCTTCCCCCCTCCCCCTCCCCCCCCCCTTAATTTCCATTTTCATCACTGTGCATGCTGTTTTTTAGTGAGGAATATCCCTTTGGCTAGTTCAGGGCAGCTGTCCACGGTGTGCCCACTCTCAACTTCCTGTCCAAACCTTGTCTACTCTCTGGCATGCAGAGTGAGAAAAAGCCTTGACTGCTGTGCAAGCATTTTTCTGTGAAAACCAAAACACTCATGTCTTATCAACACTGTTTTAACCACAAACCCAACGCTCAGCACCATACAGGCTGATGTGAAGAAAGTTAACTCCATCTGAGCCAGACCCAATACATGTACTACCCTAGCAGTTATACATCATCAACCTTGACAACGACAAAGATGATGAACCATTTGAAACAAGATAGCTCTGATAACATAGCAGTGGGGATGGAAACTGACAAGTAGATAACTGTGCTAAAAACATAGCAACAGAAAACATTTTATTTGGATTATATATCTATGGAAGGACTTACTCTGTGACCCATTTATTTTGGAGCCTAAAAGTAATTGATAAAAGGAGATAACCCATCTTACTAATGCCTGTAAAACCAAGTGGCCAAATGGTAAATATACGTCAAAGTTTCCACATTTGGTGGGTTTTATTTTTAAATAAGAGTTTAAATTGCATTTACTAGACACCAAAGTGCTTACCTGAAGTTAGTTTAGCCAGTTACAAGAAACACAGAATACGGAGATAGTAGTATGCCAGCTTGTCACTTGTTCTTTACTCCTGCCATAAGATGTGCAGTTATTGAAAACACCTATTTAGAGTTCCTACACCAACTCTAAGCCTTTGAATTCAACCATCATGAAACTATATGCATATTATAATTATATGTGCATAATGGAGGAAAAAGGGTGAATTGATGTTTCTGAATGATGTTAGGAAATTGATAACTGTACTTGCTCTGTTAGCTATGGGGAGCATCTGGAAGAGATGGAAACTAATGACATTTATACATAAAGATTATTTAATGAGTCAGTGCTTCAAGGCACATTATCTCCTCCAGGGTATTGAATGTCCTCTTCTCTAATTTAATGAGTTTTTCAAAAGCATGGTGAAAGTAATGTAGAAGCACTTGCTTCAGTTCCCTAGTGGGAGGGGAAAGATCTTAACACTTATGACATCATAAAGATGTTCAGCCTGATTATGAAATTAATTGTGCCTAATGACACAGTGATTAGCAAAAAAACAGAGTGATGTGATTCTTCAGAAAGTCACTACTTTCAGCCATCTGGATAGCTGAATTTTCTCTCTCCATTGTGCATTGTGGCTCATGGGTAGAAACTCTGAAGAGCTCTCCTTAGTTTTCATAAGGTTCCTACATGTCTGTTGGAGTTAGCATTAAACATCTTTATAGTATATAAATATGTTTATGTTCAGCTGGCTTTATTACTGATTTATTGTCCACAGGTTATATTTTTATGGTTAATTACATATATGGACAACCCAGGAAGCAATTTAAAAAGAAAAGTTAAATGCATTTACAAATACATGTCCATTAGAAAATCTGTGTGAGAATCATTAGATTCGTACTGAGGAACCTTCACACACTGGAGAATCACATCTTGGGGCTTGGACACCATATAAAGATAAACTGATATAGGATAAGCTGATATTCCTTTCACAAGTGATGCTGAACTTCACTATTTTCGAAAGAGTGAAGAGACAAGTATGCCTTAGCAATTGCAGTCTTCCTTAAAGTTTTTTTTGCATGCAGAAAATCTACTCAGCATAAGATTGCACACATTTCACCGATTTAGATTATAGATTATAAAGCAAGCCCAGATAGTGCCTTTGTTTAGATATTCTTTTCCAGATGAATGAAGCTGTGAAAAACAAATCTAATCTCCAGTATCCTCTGGTGTAGTTGGACTGAGATCTTTCATAGAATCATAGAATCAACTAGGTTGGAAAAGACCTTAATTATCATCAAATCCAACTATTTCCTCAGGACTGCCAAGTCCACCTCTAAACCACATCACTGAAGGCTTCATCTACATGGTTTTGGAACACTTCCAGGGATGATGATCCCACCACTTCCCTGGGCACCCTGTTCCAGTGCCTAACTGCCCTTTTGGTAAAGAATTTTTTTCCTAATACCCAGTCTAAACCATCCCCTTCACACCTTGAGGTCATTTTCTCTTGTCCTATCTTTCTTACAATATCTTCATCTTTTTGTTCTCCAGATGGCAGATACTGTAGAAAGCCGCTGTTCTGAATAGAGGCATGCTGAGAGGGTAGGACTTTCTCATGTACTCATATAATTACTTGCTTTGAATTTGCAAGCTATATGCAGCAAAAAGTTACCTGGTGCTTTTTTTTTCCCCAATACTTTTCTTCATAAACAACTAGATTTTCTAAATGAGTTTTTTTAAAGAAGTCCTACTGAGATTAAACAAATGTCCTGGGTTCAGCAGTAGCAGTCATTTTTCTCCTTCTTGGTAGCTGGGGCAGTTGCAGTGTTTTGACTTTCGGCTCAGGAGCAGAGCTGATAACAATGATGTTTTGGTTTGGCCAAGGACTTTGCGAGCCTCATGCTCTGCCAGGGAGGAGGGGAAGCCAGGAGGAAGCAGAGACAGGACACCTGACCCAAACTAGCCAAAGAGGTATTCCATACCACAGCACGTCATGCCCAGGATGTAACTGGGAGTAACCCGGAAGGGCTGGGAGACTGCAGGGTTGGAGGAGGTCAGAGCTTGGTCAGGCTGGGGGTGCGAGTTATCGGTCAGCTGGTGGTGAGATGTCGTATTCTCTTCCCTTGTTATTTCCTTTATCATTGTTGTTATTGGTGGTAGCAGTAGTGATTTGTGTTATAGCTTAGTTACTAAACTGTTCTTATCTCAACCCGTGGGAGTTGCATTCTTTTCGATTCTCCTCTCCGTCCCTCTGGGAGTAGGGGGAGGGAAAGAAGGGGAGGAGTGAGTGAACGAATTGCCTGACTGGGTTTAAACAACGACAACAAAGTTGGTCAAAAGACAAATTCAGATTTGTCAAGCCAAAGTAGTACATAAAGATGTATCACTTGGCGGAGTGAGACACCCTGGGGGCTAAGTACTGTTTTGTGATATATATGATTAAGGTTCTGCTTGGTGCTGTGCTAGCCTAAAGTGATTAAATAAGGGTTTGAAACTGATCCTCTGTTAGCTCACTTAAGTTTTGCAGCCAGCCACTTGTGTTCAGATACACACTTGTCCTTCTGCATCTAGTACAAGAAAATCATCTAGAACTAGAAAATCAGGTCTCAGTCTGAGAACAAACTTGCTGATACATAGGTTTTTTACCTCAAATGTCTTAAGTGAGGGCTTTTTAAAACAAATGCTAATTCTGCAACATAACCATCATCTTAAGGATGATTGATTGATCTTTTAGAAAGGTCACCTCAGAGTCTGCAGGTGTATTCACATTACTGAGGAGTATAAAAAGCCTATTTCTCTTTTTTCCTTGAATAACTGGAGATCCTGGGAAATTTCATAGTTAAATTTCCTCTCCTCAATCAGAGAACATTTTAAAGTGCTGGGATTTCTTGTGGAATAGAATTTCTTGTAGATGCTAGAATTCTTGTAGGCTGCTAGAAATGCTGAGTCAAGAGGATTTTTCAAGACTGGATGTAGCAATATATAGCAGCTGATCCAGTACGTCAGAAGCGAAGGATGTTCTCACAACACAGATTCTCGAACCTTTCAGTAACTGCAGTAAAAATTACATGTATTAAAAATGTTTATGAAAGATGGAAGTACTATATAGTGTATTATCCCCTTTGGAAGTAATATGCAATTATGAGGTAAGATGAAGTATGAACTGTTCCATCTGACAATCGCAATGATAGGTTCAAACAAAAAGAAAAAATATATCACTAACCTGTAAAATATATTTTTAGCTATTAAATGAAATATTTTGCCAGTAATTTTTGCTGTTTATAAGCCATATTTAAAATTTCCTCAGAAAATAGGATTTACAAGAATCCGAAGGTCTCTTTAAGACCTGAATATTTGCAGCAGTTAGTGGCTTCTTTTCCCTGTGCAGTACGTCTTGAGATTTACTAGATTTGTTCTGTTTCCTCCTCTATCAAGCAACCTTTTCTTGGCTGTTTAATCCTCTATGAGCACATTTGTTGCCTGCTAGCTTTCTCTTTTGCTTCTCTCTCAGAAAAAATTCTGTATCCTATATACATATTTGGCATATTATGTACCAAACACAGTTTTATCTCTGAACTGAGTCATAAAATCCTTGCTACAGAGACAACTTTTACTTATATGCAGCACCAGATACATGC
Organism: Pezoporus wallicus; assembly: GCF_028554395.1. Lineage (NCBI taxonomy): Eukaryota > Metazoa > Chordata > Aves > Psittaciformes > Psittacidae > Pezoporus > Pezoporus wallicus. The sequence continues at coordinate 144,188 of NW_026642717.1, read as the reverse complement.
AGCCTACATGCAGCAGATCTGTACAAAAGTCAGTCAGGTCTTTATGACTACTAATTTTTAAGCATTCAAACACACAATTAATAGACTTCAGAAACAGAGAAGCATCACCGTTTAAATGTATGAGCCTGAAAAATATCAGTGCTAATGATGACAATGATAACTTCCTGGAGTTCTGGCCATTGTTGTGCTTATTCTGCACTAAGACAGGAGGGATTTTTGTCATAAGGAAACAAATCTCCAAGGACTTAGGTTTTCTGAAGGCTCAGGAGCAAATCTCAGATCTCAACAGAGCCCAGAACTTAAACAACCTTTTTTATCCCCACTGGTGAGCCAAATATCATTTCAGTTATTATTAAGTTTACATTTCTTGTCTAAAAATAAGATTGATACTTATGTTCTCAGGCTTCTTACCTGTAGGCAGTTTATCTTACCTTGCAGGGGTAAGGTTTGCTCTAATCTTAAGTCCAAAGAGTTAAAGAGGCAAAAGTGATCATTTTTCATGTCAGGAGTGGGCTCTGCTGACTTTTGCTTTAAGAGTCTGTGAAGAATAAGTGAAAGCAAAAGAATGTATTTTTGCAGCATGTATCAATCTTCTGGTAGTCTTTGATCTCTTTAAGGGTATTCATGGTCTAAATGACTACCACACTTCTATAGAAATAGCTGAAACCTGGATTTGAAATAATTGACACCAAAGGGAAAACATATTAAAAGTAGTAATCTCTATCCACCACTTAATATTTTTCCCAGTGCCAACATTAAAGGTAAAATAATCCTGATATTTTTTCCTTTAAAACTAGTGATTTAGCCAAACTAAAGACATTATATTGTGAAAGCAGACTAGTATACACTATTCACAAGGAAGACACCTAACAAAGACTTAAAAAAAAAAATAAAAATTGTCAATAAAAAAGGTTGCCATAAGCATTTTTTCTTACTATTTACTTAGAAGATTTTTCTTTCTTAGTTCAAAGTCACAAGTGAAGATGAAAAACAACCTAACCAAAACAAAAACCTGTAGCACACATTGTGCTCAAGTAAGACTTCAGAAGTTTGCAAGTAGCATGTATTTACTTCTTATAAATTTGTCTTTTACAAAACTAGCTGAGACTTTTTGGTAGCATAATTTCTCCTTTACTAAGCTGGGTTCAACTTTTGCCTAGTACAGCCAGTAAGGAAACAAAAATGTGGAGAATCAGCCTTTACTGGTTTATGTGAGTAGATTTTATAACAGAAGAGGATACACTGGGATTTACTCTTGCAAGCTCTGCTCAATTTCATGGGCCACATCACATCGTCCATTTACAAACATAAAAAAAAAAAAAAAAAAGGCAGTGTGATGCCAAAAATTAATCAGGATATCATGGCATATAGTTCTTTGCAAGAGGTGTGGATACTAAATGAGGCAGATCTCCATAAATTCCCTGCATAAGAACTCTGTTTCTTAACAAGTTGTGGACCTGAAGGCATGTCAGAGACCCTGTGGGTTAGTGGGACTGACAGAAGCACCCATACTGGGACAGAGGGTTTCCCGGCTGTTCTGTTCTGTCAACACTGGTGGAGGACCCTCTCCTTCATGGCCTCATTCTTTTCATAACCATATCATAAAAACACTTTATAGAAAGGAATGACATGACAAAGCATTGAGATACATCAAAGGTCAGTGTTCCTTTCAAAATGAATACTGACATCATCAGTGTTCATCTCCAAAGAGAATTTCTTCATAGGTACGTCAGAGGGTACTGAGGTGCTGGGCAAATTATTTTTAGCTTTTCCCCTTTCTGTGCTCATCCATACTTACTGGAAATCATAATCATTTAGGTGGCAGAGAGCTGCCATGTAAGAATAGAAATTCAAAGACTTTTACCTAAAACTAATGACAGAGAATTGAAAATGGGATAGAATGTAATTAAATCACATCCAATTTAGAAAGTAATATGCATGCCTTTATTCACAGTTAATTCCTAAATTTCACTACTCTAAAAGAAAACTAGTAGCCCCTAATATTAGCATTTGACATAGTAGCTTGTAATACAGATGGGATCTTGCTTCCATTTTTACAGAATGTTCTTTATCTTCATTATGCCTTGGCCACTGCAGCCAAAAGCAAGAACAACCTGTTAAAGATGTTACAAAAGAGGTGGTTGGCCCAGTCCTCTTGGGAAAGGTGTTCTGGGTTAAGCCAGCTTCATCTAATCCCATTGGACTGTTTTTAAATTCACTTATGTATCATTCACTGAATTATTATTTTTTTTTATTTCAATTAAAATAAGTGTCAGGGGTAAAAAGCATACTCAGGTAGTAGTTGCCAGAATGGGGAGCACCAGAAACCATTTGCTTCTAATTGCCTTCACCATATTACAAAACATTTAAGGTTCAGAAACATATGCAGATTCACAGATAGAGACACTTTTTCAGTGATGTAAATAATGTCAAAGCTCCATTAGTAGTAAGAGATGTGATTTTGGGCTCATTGTCATTCTACTGAGATGTTAACAGCAAAGAAGAAAAAGGAATTAGTTCAAGGCAAGTTTTGAGAGATTTAAAAGAAAAAAAGGTGATTATAACTTCTCCCTTTTCAATGGGTCAGTTGTTCATTGAGACAGCCTCTGAAGGTGACATTACATTATTATACCAATTTGTCACCTAAATTAAAGCCATTTAGCCTGTTGTTTAGTGTTCAGCTGCAGAGCTGATGTGTTTTATTTTATTTTTAATGTGTTTTTTTACAGATGGGAAAAAGCAAACTCTATATGGAGGTTGAATCACATCAGAACTCTCTAAAGATGTTGCTTATGATAGAAACCGTCTCTGGCAAGAGGAACAATAATCTGAACAGATCAAAGTGCTCTCCCTTGTTACATGTATCTTACTTGCTGGTTAAAAACACAGCAGTACAGAGATATCTTTTTACACAGCCATCTTATTTTCTTTACATCTGTTCTGTTTTTCTGATAACGTGCTTTGCCTAAAGCAGCTTTAAATGCATTTTTGCATCCACAGAAGCTATTTTATCTGTCATGGCTAAGGATAGTGTCTTCTTAATTATGAAATAACCGTATTTCTATCTTATAGGTTAGTGCCTCTACTGTTTTATGTTTATACATTTTGGTTTTTATATTTAAAATGTTTGACCTATCTACCAAGAATAAGAAACAATATCAAAAGGATAGATGACCATATAGAAAATAGCTAATGGAGAAAGGCAAGAGTTTTTAAAATGCTGTAAGATGAAATCTGAACAGCTTTACTCCCAGTTTTAATGTAAACAGAAGCATGAGTTAATTTTTATCTTTTTCTTGCTTTATAATCCAGAGCTCTTATCACCATACTGTGCTAGCCAGAGACAGTATTCCTATCAGGATGATAAAATGGTGTCCTAGCTGGTCAGCTCTCCAAATCTATCAGTATTTTTTATACATTCTATATACTACATAATCTTACCCTCCTGAAAGACTATCCATTCCTGAATTTTCTTTCTGTTTCTATATCTAGCTTTTATTTTGAGCCTTGCTGACCTGCCAATAAGAAAGTAGTTCTTTCATATCTTTTTGCTCCCTTTTAGTTTCATTTTATATTGAAGTATCATTTGTCATTCCTTCTGCTTGTTTTTCCTTCAGTGTCTTCGGTCTTGATTGCTTTTCTAAATTGCACTTCAGTTTTTAAATGTCTCATTAAAACTCTATAATTCTTTTATTTCCAAAGAAGCACAATTATATGTCACAGAATAATAATGTTGCTTATTCTTACAAAAATGTTCATGTCTGCTCTTATGAAACTCAAAGGAAATAAACTCAAATCTGTGTGGGCATAGTCTTACATCTGAAGACTCTGGCTTCCAGTTAGACTCTGATATCTTACTCTCAAGCCTGTCAGCTCCATTTGGCAACATTAACCCTGTAAAAGAGTAAAGGCCAGTATTTATCAGTCTTATCAAAGCACAAACAGGCACAAACAGGCTTATCATCTTCAAGTATATGTATACAAATGCATGCAGCCTGGTGAACAAACAGAAGGAACTAGAGTTCCACACCGAGTCAGAAAGTTACAACTGAAACACAGTGGGACAACTCACATGACTTGACACCACAGTGACTGTTATAGTTTTTTTTTTCATAAAGACAGGCAGAGAAGAGGAAGACTCATGTTCTGTGTTAAGAAGAACCTTGAATGTCTAGAAATCAACTACGCAGATTGTAAAGCCCTATTGGGTGCCCCTGGGTCAAGATCAGTGGGGTCATTTCCAAGGGGGATCTTACAGTAGGCATCTGCTAGTGACCTCCAAAACAAAATGATAAAGCAAAAAAAAACAGTATTTGGGTCACCTGAGCAAGCATCAGGTCAACAGAGCCTGGCTCTTATGAGTGACTTCAAGTACCCAGCCATTTGTTGGAGAGCAATACAGCAGCTCAAGTAATTTATTAAGTTCCCAGAATGTATAGAGGATTGCTTCCTCATAGAAATGTTAGATGTGCCAACCAGGAATGATGATCTGCTGGACTTCAAACTCACAAACCAAGAAAATCTGCTTTGTAACAGCTTGGTTGTTGATAGCACTGGATACAGCAGTCACAATATTGTGGAGTTTGGGATCTGGCTGAGCATGCTGAAAGCTTGTACTAAGACAAAGGTTTTAGATTTTAGAAGAGCAAACCTAAGCTCACTCAGAGATCAGTTAGGGGGCATTCTCTGTTCAGTTGATGTGGGGCCAGCGGTGGACATTGTCTATCTAGCTTTCTTCAAGGGTTTTGATACGGCTTTCCACAGCCTCCTAGAGAAATTGATACGTTCCAGTCTTGAGAAGTGGCCTGTTTGGTGGGTAAGGGGGGAACTGGCTGACAGGCTGCACTCTGTCATTTACCACCCTGGTGGTGATAAATAGCTCCTTTTCAAACTGGTGACCTGTCACCACTGGGAGCCACAGGAATTGTTTTTGGGCCCAGTGCTGTTCAGTGTCTTCATAAGTGATCTGAATGATGGGAGCACGTGTATTCTGACCAGGTTTGCTGACAATACCAAGCTGTGAAAGTTTGAAGTGAAGTGAAAGCCACCCTGCTGGAAGAGATGGATAGGCTGGAAGAGTGGGCTAACAAGAACCTTATGAAGTTCAACAAGGACAAGTGTGAGGACTTGCCTCTGGAAAAATGTAGTACAAGTGTGCAGCACAGGCTGGGATCTACTTGCCTGGGGAGCAGCTCTGCAGAAAGGGACCTTGATGGACAACAAGCTCAGTATGAGCTAACAGCGTGCTACTGTGGCTAAAAAAACAAAACACAGCATGATGCTGATTGTGTCAAGAAGGGCATCACCAGCAGAGATGAAGATGTCATATCCTGGACTACTGTGTTAAGTTTTGGTCCCTACTATAAGAAGAAGATGTGGACAGGCTGGAGAGGGTCCAGAGAAGGACCACAAAGCTACTCAAGTGAGTGGGAAGCCTGCCATACAGGAAAAGGCTGAGAGAACTGGGCTTGTTCTACCTAAAGAAAAGAAGGCACAAGGGGAGACCTTATGTTCATAAATATGTTCCATATTTAAAGGGTGGCTCAAAGAAGATGTGGGCTCCCTTTTTACAAAGAGTCATATGGAAAAGAGAGGATTACTGGGCACAAGTTTTTGCCTGGAAGATTCTGGTTGGACACAAGATGAAAATTTTTCACAGTGAGAACAGTCATTGGAATAATCTTTCAGGGAAGTGGTGGATTCCCCAACACTGGACACTTTTAAGATTCAGTTGAATAGGGTGTTGGGCCATCTTGTCTAGACCAAGACTCGTCAAGACTTGGTGCTTTCACAAAGACAGGTGGCACCAGGTGATCCTTGACATCCCTTTCCTACCTGGTATTCTATGATTCTGTGATGACGAGTCTTTATTTATTTGTTTTTTTTTCAGTGGGCAATAGAAGGGGGTTTATATCACAGAGTGCCAGGCTAGGGGGGGGGGCTGTTACAAGCAATAGTGTTAGGCTGAGCTTTTAGTGACAGGATCATGTGCAGCATGTTTGTAGCCGGCAGTTGGTGAAGTGAGCTTGGACTAATTATGAAGGCTCATTGTTCTGCACTTTGACAGAATTATCTGGTGGCTGAGCAATCCTGAAGTGCTACACTGTGATTATGATTCAGTAAAACTGACTCTGAGGAGTATGGGGAGACCTCAGACTGAAATTCAGCTCTAACTGTTCCTTATTTATGTCTGTTCAAATACTATTTTGGAGATATTTTCTGAAATGATTCGTGACCTCAGAAAATCTTCTGGCATTTCACTGATGTGTTGTCCCTAGTCTGTTTAAAAAGTATTTCTAGTGAAGAATTATAGGAAGGTAGTGTCAACCTTGACAAAAGGACTCAGCAGGGAATCTTAGCACCCTGTCAAAGCATCTCTGCACCTTTTTTATCACAGCGCGAGAGTAAAACTCCTCTTTGTAATAACTCACTGAATTGGTGCACTTCAAGTGAAAAGAGCAGCAAAAATACTACTCATGGCAACTAGTTTCTCTCCATCCTTTGGAGTTCTTCATTCACATACAGCCCATATTTATTTTTGCAGGGAGTATTATATATTGAGAAAACAGCTTCTCAATAGAGACCTGTGCTGTTAGAGAAGGACCCAGCTCTTCCTTTCATGCTTCATTTTATTTATTTATCTATTTATTTATTTATTTATTTAGGCTGGAAAAAAGCAAAATTTTTGTACTTCTTTCACTTTTTCTCATCAGGTCCTCTCCTATGACATGTCTGTCAGAAATGTTTTCCTCAGAAATTTTCTTTTTACTTTAATTGGAGTTTAAACTGCAATATTAAATTAATTTTTTCATCTAGGTGTTTAATGCAATCACATTTTGACAGATATGACCAAACTAAAGTTTCTAAATTGTGTATCAAGGAAGGAAATTGATGGATTCAAATTTTTTCTTCTTAGTTACAATGTGAAGATCTGTAATCTCTTAGTCTTTTTCCCAAAAGCCCCTTTTAAATGGTCGATGTTTAATTACGTTCACAATAAAAAAACAAATCTATATTTAAATAACACTTTAAATCTTTATTAACCTTTCAGTAAAAAATTAATTGAATATAATTTACATATTGAAATTGTTAATAATATCAAACCCTGTATTTACATAATGTTAAGTTTGTGACATGAATTATCACAAGGCAAGTAACTCCAAACTCTAGGTGAAAGTATGTTGTTATTTGTATAAAATTTAAAACAGAACAAGCCAAAGCATGATGACAGAGTTAGAAAGAGTCTTGGAAGGTCCAGGGTTGATAATAGAAGTCTTCTGAGTACATTTTAACTTATATTTTAAAACTTGTTTAATTTTAATTAATTAATATATCCACAATTGCATACATTTGGAAGAAATACCTTCTTTAACTCCTAAAGCTTCAAGAAATATAGTGAAATTTCTATTAACTTCTTAAACATTTCTTTGACCAGATCTATAAAGTTTTGGTATATTAAAAACTAAGCACAAAAGTCGTTTACCAGCCCAAATCTTCTGTTTTACCAAAACTAAGATACTTTATGAAGAGAAAGGTGGATCCATGTAATTTTCAGAAGAAGGCAAAGAAAAGGACAGCAAACTAAGGCAGCAGAGACCCAGCTTCAGATCCTTACTTTATCTTATTTGGAGTAATTTAGGGGAAACAGTTTTATTCTAAATCAGAAAAGGTGGAATGCCCACTTGCTATTATTTACGTCAGTACCATAACAAATGGACTAAGAACTCCCAAGGGACACATTTCTTTAAAATAAAATTTAAAAGCGTCTGGTTTTGCACAATTGGAAGAAAAAAGAATATAACCTTGATGCTTATTATAGTAATTAATTATCTTTTTATTTGCAGGTGTATTCTCAATGCATCCTTCTATGTTCCATGTGAATATAACGATTGATATAGAAGTTCCTGCTCATGATACAGTTGCTCACACATGCCCACCTATATTATGTCACCTGCTTTTGCAGCTGTCGCATTTGAAGAGCACGAATGACCCCTAATTCCTGTGCAAATCCACCAGGTGTACATATGTGTTTTGAATATTGTAGGATGTCTTAAATGAGATGAGACATGGTTAAGCATCCCCCAAACGGTTTAGTACAACAGCTGAATACATCCACCACATCCACTTTTCATATTCCGCTGGTTTCAAGGGAAATATCCGGTTTAGCTAGTTTGTAGACAAAGAGTAGGGATTAAGGCTGCATTTCTGAAGAAAGTCCCTAGAACTGCTTAGTGTATAAATGGAAAAATCAGTTATGACTGATTTGCCTGACCTGGAATAGCAGAGAATTCGGTTTAGCTAAGTTAGCTTATTTAAGTATATAGTAACCATTGTATTATCTAGTGAATAAAGTTTTTAACTAAGTAAATGAAAACTATTTAGTGAAGAATGACAAAACTTTTGGATGTAAAAACCTGCTGAAGCTTCTTCCGTTGAAATGATAGTTCCTCAGATAAGCTACCAAGAAGATCAAGATGAATGCCTATATCCTTCCAAAGAATCCTGTGTATATATTCTGCTCATTCCCTCTTCCTCCCACTTCCTTGTTTTCTGTGGATTTCAGAATTAGTTTGAAGACAGGAAAATAATAGCATTGGTTACAAACATACATCGAGCTTATTTGAACACTGATAAAACCGAAGAGGCAAACTTGCACCTGAGGGATACTTCTTGAACTTGCAGTTTTCTGATTGTGATTCATTCCTCTTGTTACTGTCATTAGAAGCTACTCTGGGAAGAAAGATGAGAAACAAGCAGGGACCATGTATTATTTCACCCACAGTCTCTAGACCACACCAAAGATGGGAGAAAAGTAAAATCAAATAACTTGACTGATAGGACATCAGTAACTTTCTCCCTATTTTACTCTTCCCCCTTTTCTTCCACTTCCTTATTTGGCATACAATGGCCTGTTATGCACATGGATAACAGATCTTAAATTCATGGAACATCCAGTTTGATTATACTTTACTATAGAAGCTAGATGAGAATATAAGAACTGAATAATAATCAATCAAATGGAGACTTTTTCAAACTGAGATAACACAAAAAGGATTTATGAACTGATGTGCAGAGAGATACATTTTTTCCAAATTGCAATTTTAAAGGTAAAATATTTGAAGAATAATATATTGTCCTAGAATACATCCTCAGAAAATCTTCTGGCAAAAGAGTACTACTAAGTTTGCAAAGGCAAACTTCAATATTAAGGAAATCTGGTTGCTTTTGCAACTTTAATTAAGATCATTTAATTTCCAGTTGCTGCCATTAAAGTGCTCAATGATACTGTTTTCCATGGGGCTCCTTCTTTATCTGATGCCCAGAGTACCAAGCATTAGTCAGTGGCCTTTGCTCAGATTCTATCTGTGGAGAGATGTGGACTTGTTCTTGCAGTAGCCACCAATATGCTATCTTTGGATGTCCTAGACAGCTACAAATCCATAATTTTTCTTCCTTTGCCTCTAGGACTGTTAAAAGATCAGAAGAAAATAAAGGCCACTACACTGAATTGGGAGCCTTGAAAATTACTCCTGTCCACAGCTCTCCAACTGATTTGTTTTCTGACCCCCTTATTTTCTTTTCTTTTAGGAATGAAGAACGGGGTTCATTGAAGAATAGGGTTGATTGAAGAATGGGGTTGTAAATAAGTAACTTCAATGAAGTTAGGCTTTCTTAGCAACTATAGAGTTAAGGAAACGGCTAAGATAAGCATTGCATAAGAACTGGCCAGAACCGACCTGGTGGTTACTGACATGACAACAATCCTAAACCAAAATGTTGAAGAGGAAGATGATAGATGGAACACTCAGTGGATAAAGAACTGGCTGGATAGCTGCATGCAAAGAGTTGTGGTCAACGGCTCAATGTCCAGCTTGTAACGAGTGGTGTCCCTCAGGGATCGGTGTTGGGACCGGTCTTGTTCAACATCTTCGTCGCTGCCATGGACAGTGGGACTGAGTGTGTCCTCAAAAAGTTTGCCGATGACACCAAGCTGTGTGGTTCGGTTGATACGCTGGAGGGAAGGAATGCCATCCAGAGGGACCTCGACATGCTTGTGAGGTGGGCTGATGCCAACCTCATGAGGTTTAACCATGCCAAGTGCAAGGTCCTACACCTGGGTCGGAGCAATCCCAGGCACAGCTACAGGTTGGGCAGAGAAGAGGTTCAGAGCAGCCCTGCGGAGAAGGAGAAAATGAACATCAGCTGGCAGTGTGTGCTTGCAGTCCAGAAAACCAACTGTGTTCTGGGCTGCATCAAAAGGAGCATGACCAGCAGGTTGAAGGAGGTGATCCTGCCCCTCTGCTCTGCTCTTATGAGACCTCACTTGGAGTATTGTGTGCAGTTCTGGTGTCCTCAACATCAAAAGGACATGGAACTGTTGGAACAAGTCCAGAGGAGGGCCACGGGGATGATCAGGGGACTGGAGCACCTCCTGTGTGAAGACAGGCTGAGAAAGTTGGGGCTGTTCAGCCTGGAGAAGAGAAGGCTGCGTGGAAACCTCCTAGCAGCCTTCCAGTATCTGAACGGGGCCTATAGGGATGCTGGAGAGGGACTCTTCATTAGGGACTGTAGTGATAGGACAAGGAGCAAAATGTTAAAACTTAAACAGGGGAAGATTAGATTGGATATAAGGAAGAAGTTCTTTACTGTGAGGGTGGTGAGGCACTGGAATGGGTTGCCCAAGGAAGCTGTGAATGCTCCATCCCTGGCAGTGTTCAAGGTCAGGTTGGAGGGAGCCTTGGGTGACATGATTTAGTGTGAAGTGTCCCTGCCCATGGCCAGGGGGGTTGGAACTAGATGATCTTAAGGTCCTTTCCAACTCTAACTATTCTATGATTCTTTGATGAAGAAATAACCACCAAGGGTCCCAAAGCCCACTACCGCATTTTAGTGCACATGCAGGAGGAATTCTAAAAGTATGATGTAATGTATAAGTAACTCAATGAATATGTACATAATCTAATGAATATGTATGTTTAAGGACAATATAATCGCAGCCTGGCTGATGCTCTGACCAGACACGCTAGGAAAAGCTATCCCCATGTCTCTCTGCACGGCAATAAAGAATACCTGCTTTTCAACTTAAATTTTGTTGGTACGCTCCTGGAGATTTCTCCGAATCAGGATGTGATGATTTACAGTTTTGTTTTTTTAAAATTTTTATTTTTATATTGTGTGTGTTTGTGTGAGGGGAAGAATTGCACCTTTATAAATCTTCGGTCCATGCCTAGCCAAAATGGGAAATTATACAGAAAACTGGACTATAATAAGAAAATAAAAGTTAGATTCAAACCTCATCTTTTTAACAATCTCTATGACAAGAACAGGAAATAATTGATTTCATGCATTTTTAATATTTCTAATTTTTAATTTCTAATTTTTAATATTTCTAATTTTTGAAATCTCCAAGCTCTTATCTAAACTCTGACTAATACTGATAGGATCCTCTCTATAGGACTTGCAATCATGGAATTTTACCTTTAACAGATTATGATACTTCGGTACAAATTTCCCGCAGTATTTAACATGTGACAGTCTTGGTCAAATCACACCCTAGCTGGCTTTAAATGCAGTACAGAAACTCCTGCTAACCTCAGTTCTCAAAGCAGAGGCTGTTGCTCTGCTGTTATTAGTCATGGTAACCCTAGCTCATCATGTCCCATTTGACCTACACTTCTGTGATGGTAAAGACATGTCTTAAAACAACTCAAAAGATAGAAGGAACTCACAGTTTGCTGTCCCTTGGGGAAACGGCCAGGGGCAAAGCAGAGATGATGCTCATGAAGGTGGGGGATGTTTTTCCTCTGTTGTCTGCACTGAGGCTTCGAAGGTAGTTGCTTGGGCAACAAACTTCCTGGAAACAGGGACAGACACTGTTGCACCTACCAGGGCATAACGCGAACTGGGTATGGGGCTCACCAGATCCCCTGCGAATGAGTTTCTGCTTGTGGAAGAGTTCCTAGAGAGTCTGACCCTATAAAAAGACAAACGCCCTTCACCTGGGTGGTGTGTGGTGGTATACTTTGGACTCCAGTTTGTTCATGGACTACAAGGATTTCAACTGAAAGGGACTACAACTGGAAGAACTACAACTGAGTTTCAGCTCACTGACAGAGAAGATGTCACTGGATCCAAGGGGTGGTGAGGCTATTTCTGTTTTCTTTCCTTCTTTTCTTACTCCACTTCGGATCCTTTATGAGGATAAGAGCGTGGTGAGACTTTTGTTCCTCCTGACAGTTTCAGTGAAGTTTATAATAAAATTAACTGTTGTTTCACTTCTCAGCCTCTGGAGGGCCTGTGGTTTCTCCTGTGAACCGCACAGGGTATGATAAAGGATCACATTCCCAGGGCCTACGAGCAGAACGGAACAACTTACAGGTTGCTCATTAGGTCTTCCCACTTTAGGAACTACATCTAATTCAAAGCCTCTGAAATGCTGAGCTCAAAACCTGGACTAGTATCACGCTAAGTCTTGTATTTACCTGGGCAGTGCCACCAGACTATCTCATCAGTCTCTAACAACTTTTTCTTTTCTTTTTTCTTTTTTTCCCTAAACCAGCCAGGGGCTAACCTAATGACAAACCAGTGTTCTCTTCTACATTGGAGTCCCAAGACTTATGATCATAAGACCAATCAGACAAAGCTTTTTTGTGGCTCTTAGGGACATGGTTTAGTGGTGGACTTGCCAGTGAGGTTTGTGGTTAGACTCAATGACCTTAAAGGTCTTTTTCAACCTAAATGATTCTAAGATAAGCCTAGTTTTAAACTTAGACTGTACCCCTGGTAGGTCCTCTATCTCTAAACTGCTTTCTCAGTATGGCACCATTAAATTTAACTGCTGGAAGTCCTTTTAGCTAATACCTCTTCAATGTAGTTAGCAAAGTCAAAAGGCCATGTACTTCATTAGTAGTCTTATTTTAGTGGCTTTTCCTAACCTGAACTCTAAACTCCAGATGAACTCTAAACCCTGCCTGAACTTCATAGGGTTGATGGTGCCAAGCCTAACCAGATTCAAAATAATAAAAAACCCAGTAAAATATTGTCAGCCTTTGCTATATTTAGTCATTGTCCCCAAATTCCTGAATACTTTCCTACTTTACCCTGAATCATCAACCTTTCTCTGTCCTATACCTAACTGTAGCTCAGGCATTCTAGAATATAGCTACCCTGTTAAGCCTTGTTAGCCAATATTCTGATCTCTTGTTTGGAATCAAGAGTAACACTTGACATGTCTAGAAGTATTTCTTTTCATTGCAGACTCCAAAGTATGCTGTCGTAGGAAAAACAGGACAACTTCATAGGATGTTTTCAATTATTTTTTCCTGCAATCTGCTGGGTTAGCTGAAAGGTATTTAAGGTATAGACACCAGGTAGATTCTCAGCAAGAGATGCTGTATGAGAGCGTATGTGTTACAGTGTTCAGTATTGCAGCATTCAACTTTTGGATTTCTATTATTAAAATATTTATTTGGAGATAAGTTATATTTGGGTTAAACATGGCTATCAGATTAATTATTTGGCTAAATGAATGTTACCTGCTCTGTAAATCATCATAGACTACAAAATGACTTAATACATGCAGTACAATGTGAAGTTGGTTCTTTAAACCTTTGTTCATTGAAGTGAAGGTACCTATGGACACACATGCCTAAAGATGTATGTTAAGCAGCAGCCATTGACAGCTAAACGTTGGTATAGCTGGTCTTTTATCTGTGAATCTGGAAAATACTTGTATAGTTATTGCAGGCATCAGATTCAAACATCTTGAGTTTACAGATATCATTCTGAGCTAGGACCTCACCACAATGTTATGTTTCCAAGTGAAGGACTATCTTGTGACATTGAAGGGCCACTTAATTGTTTCTTTATGTTATTTTCAAGCATTGTTGCCATTTGGCCTTATCTGACTGCTTAAACCCATTGTTCAGACATTTGAGGAGTAAGACTCTCCCCCTAGGGAGAATTTTGTGGTGATTGAGCTCTAGTCAGCATGGTTTACCTTCCTTCTTGGTATATTTTTAACCTCAAGGACTTTCTCTTGTCAATATATATATCATAAAAGAGGTTGAAACAATAGCAATTCCACATATGAGCATCTCTTTAGCAGTTGTTTCTTAACCGTTACATGATTTTTTTTCTCTGTTCTCAGTGACTGTTGTGCAGTACTAATCTCATTTAAACTGCAATTTAGCTATACATATACATAAGGCATATATGCACGTGTGTATATTTCATGCACACACATAAACACACCCTGTTATACACAAACGACCATGATCTGACCTGATGAAAACAGTGTGTGTGTGGCAAGCTCTCAGCTGCTGTAATAAATGGTTATTCCTTGTAAGACTTCAAATGCCATAGCTTTGTGGCATAAGAGGATTTTTGAGTCTTGTACTGATGTAAAATGTTTTGATGCTATTGATGCGGGGTGTGTGTGCATTGAATAGTATTGTCCTGAATAGGGTTAGTTTGTAGAAAATGAAGACACTCTGTAGTACAATGCATCAAAGCATTGATTCTTTCTGATCAAGCATGTGGAAACGTACTGTGAATTTGCATCAGATCAATCTGTGGCTGAATTATTCACAAAATATGATTACTCATGATTGTTCTGATGAAACTTGTCACAGGATTATTGTGAATCATCCACTTTTATAGCAGGGCAATTTATAACCCCCATACAGCGGGAAGAAAAATAGAAATACAAAGTTGATGTTTAGCTTTTTTATTCAGGAAAGGATGTTAAGTATTCACTCTGATGTTGCAGTATACAGAATTAAAACAAGCTCCCTGAAATTAGTCCCATCTTATTATTTACATTTGGATTTTTTTAATCATATCACGCTGATTCTTATTACCCTATTTAAGTACCAGTTCACTGTTCTGTCAGTGGTGGAGGTTCTGTTAGTGGTGAAGATTATCAGGCATTGTATCTTATTCTCTTTCTTTATACTGCCTGAAGTCCCCACACATTCTACATATAGCTTATAATTGCTATTTATTTCTTAGTGTTTCTAGCTATTTATATTCTTTGTGTTGAATGTTGGAGATTAGCTATATTAGGAACTCTTTCTTCAGCTTAAATTAAAAGATTTTCCTCTGTTTTGATTGTGGTATATTTACCAAGAAATAATCTGTTGAGCTAACTTGAACAAAGCACACTAGAAATGAAGGGGGAAAATATATTCTAATATATTTATATTTAATAGTTGTGATGTGAATCATCTGAAGTAGTCCTATGGGAATATTCAGAAGTGTAGAGTAGAATGTATAAGCAAATGGTTGCTGAATAAGGGCCAGAAATGTTATAAAATATGCAGGTTAATTCATGTAGGTACAAAACTTGAAAAAATAAAATATACGTTACTCAGTTCTCTGATATTATTCTTGACCATTGGGACCACTGCTGATTCCTAATACTAATCAGAGACCATCTTGATTTTTAGTGTTCCCATTCCAGGTACTTGGATGCATGAGATGTAATAAGATTCAAATGGATAGCAAGATGATTTTTGCTGCAGGCTGAATTTTGAAATAATCAATTGCCCATTACAGGAATCTCTGTTTTTTCAACAACTTCCCTGACCATGTAACATGAAAAATAGTTTTGAATTTTGAAACATCTTGATAGTGCCTTTGCAGGCATTTTTGTGGTTCTGAAGTAGCACATGCAGCAGCCTTTAAATACGTTTCACTTCCACTACTAAAATGAACAGAAATGCTAAAATAAGAAGTATCTTCTGACACTCCAGGCATGTGTTTGTTGCTGACATTTAAGATTAGGATGTTCTCCAATCAGCTTCATTCACTGTGGTGTGATTTCAGAGTGCATGAACTGGTTTTCTTTCATCTGGAGCTAAATTGGAAGATGTAATGGAGACATGGATCAAGTTAATACACTGCAGACACAAATAGACATAACCCCATACTAGCCATATGAAAGCTAATCTGAAGTAATCCCTCTGCCATTCCATGAAACATGGATGTTGGGTCTTTGTCACCAACTATCCCATTAGACTAGTACATAGCATACTGGGCCATGCCATTTGTTGACACAGACAGCACCTAAAATGCATATGCACTACTGTATTTCTTTGGTCTAAGTGTTCTGAAATGTAATGATACCAGTAACAGTTCTGCTTTCGGGTCAGGCTTGAATACATATGTAAAACCCCAAACAGGTAAATTAAGCAAAAATTAAAAAAGTCCATAGAAACATAAGTAATATCAGTATAACATGCTTAAATAATGCAGTGTGGGAAAGAGCTCATCAGTCAAGGACTACATATTTAGAACATAATTTATTATTAATAGATGCAGAAAGAGCAGAATAGGGAAGAACTGCCTTTCTGTGAAAAAAAGCTTTTGAAGCAGCCTATGTGAGATTTTTAAAGGAATATGGGTGGACTGGTAAATTAAAGCTTGAAATTAAAAAGGGAGTAAACTGACAAAAGAAAATAACTACGCACTGTCTGATCAGAAAAAGCAGCATGACAGTATGAAAACAAATCAAAAGGGGAAAGTGTCTAACCTCTACTCCCAGGCGTAGCTACTTAGAGCTAGTGGTAAACATGCACCACTTGGGATGACAGATGATCATTTTCATGTTTTTAATAACACCCTTGAGTAGACTAATTATTGCTCTGAGAACATGCCAAGTTGCATGTGCTGTCTCCTTTTCATGGAAGGATGTAGTGTTAACAAATTTTTAATGTCACCATTACTATGATGATCAGCTTAACAGCATGACCCTGAGTATGTTTATATAGGCATATGCCTATATACATGCACATACATGCACATACATGCACATTCTTATTCTATAATACATTCAATCTAAAAAGTATCACATTATTCTGATTTATTCTATAAGGCCAAGGAGCCTTGATCAGATCTGAAAGTGGTGTAAAATTGGAATAAAATTCACTCAAATGGTTAATAATCAGCCTGAGTAATGAGTCACAGAAGTGGTCTAAACAGGAGCTTCCTTGTAAAAGATTTTATGAAAGTACTTAAGTAAATTAGGAGTAGTTTAATTCAGTCCTTATCACCTAAAGACAAAGGACTTTATATAGTGTTATCAAGACTAATAAATATCTGTGCATGACTACTTTGTTCACACTGCATGCAAGTAATTTCAATGAGTCACCTTGTATAGTAAGAAGCTATTCATCAATAATAATAACAAGATGACTGGAAGGAAACTTTACATTGCATCACAACAGGTCAGTCTTGCTGAGAAGAGGCAGAAGAGAAATACTAAAAATGGTGTCACTTGTCCTGCTTTTAATGTTAGTTTATGACCACCATACTTTGGACCACATGATAGAACAGCTGAATCACTGTGGTAGTCAGCAAACTAGGCAAATCTGGTGCTTTACACTGAAGCTTACAATATTGTGTAAAGACAAATAATTAAATGCAGTTTGTAGATGGCAAAGTTTTTCTCTGTCTTGCCTGTCAAGGTTTCTCAGAGCTGGCATCCTAAGTAGAATATAGATAATAGCGGAAGATTAATAAAAATAATAGCTTTTAGTGGCTGAAAAATCTGCAAATACTATTGACATTTCAGAAAAGCAATTTTGAGAGATTTTTTCTTTAAAGGGAAAGACATATAGCTAAAAGCAGAGTAGAAGTGAGTAAATATAAGGTAGCAATGAAATAATTTCTTACATCTTTAGGAGAATTTGTTGATGATTGTGTTGCTCTCTCTGAAAGCTTCTGTTTCTCTGTGCTTCTGTAATGTGCCTGAGTTACTGCACATTTGTTAGCAGTACTTACAGTGACTACCTGACCTTGTATATGCAACCAGGCAGAATGCAGAGAGAGAACTAGTTATCACTGCACACTGATATGTTTCTGGAAATGATCATTTGATGTGACCATTTTTCTTCTGGATCTCTGTTGCTGCTGTCAACAACCAGCTTAGCAAAATGACCAAGGGTATATTTCTTTTTGGGGATATATGTCTGCCCCTTTGCTGGATATCTGCTGTACAATATGTCCTAGGTCCTGAAAGGGTGTCAAACCTGCCAGAAGCTACAATGTGTGCACACTGTAGAAATACTGACACTTCCTTAACCCTTCCATGGCCTGCTCAGCTATAGCAAAGACTAAGACCTTGTCCTTAATAGAAATAATAATGTTGTAATAAAAAATAAACAGACAGTGGGAAGTCTTTTCATACTCTGGGACCTCAAGTCTTGCTTTACTCAGATCAACAAAGTATGTTTAGTGTTGGAGTCTTAGGAATAAAAAAAAAGTAGGTTTAGTATAACGTTGTATTCTTAGAAATGAAAAAAAATGAAGTTTTGAATTTGAATAGTTCACTGATTTTTCTTTTAAACGTAGCTAAAGTATTTGTTCTACCTATCCCTATGCATAATTATCATTTATAGCAATAACTTGACATGGTTCCAGGGGGACCAATTACAAAGAGTAAACACAGTAAGATGGTTAACGGAACTTCCTTGTTTTATGTCATTCAAAGCTTACTTTAGGTCAGAAAATCTGTTTCATGTTGCTCTTTTCTTCCAGTCCTTCAATGAGAACTGTACCCTGGATTTCAGTGAAGTTTAGCTTTCTAGATTCTTGGCCTTAGTCACTTATTTTAATGAAAGGGTGTTTTTATAACTGAGAGAAATCATATCGGCATCTTTATTCTGTGTTCACAGAATGGTCACATTTCCTTTTTCATACCATACTGAAGATGGGAGGAAAAATTGTATATATAGATGACATACAAACCACATCTTTTTGTGCGCTTCTGTTTTGATGGGAAAAGTATTTCTTAGGCTGCACAAAAAGAAAATCAGTATGTATGTTTTCTGGCTCAGTGTTCAACTACCAAAGGCCATTCAAATGTCCTGTAGTTTACAAAGGCAGATAAAGGCTTGTGTATCTGAAAAGTTGTTCATACCAATTCCTTTGCATTGTGTCTTTAATCAAATCTAAGCAGTTCTTTCTTCTCCTTCCAAGAAGAGCTACTGGCCTGTATAGGTGACAGTGCAGCAGAGATCACTGTTGGAATTAACTTTGAGGACTTGAAGGATGCAGCTTTGCTGATGAGTAAACACAAAGAGAGAACTTCTAATGACTTCAAGTTTAGAGGCTCGATCCATTGCCTGTGGACAGCACAGGCAATGGGATGACCCCCACTGATTCCTCTGAGATTTTTTTCCCCGTTGTATACCATAATTTGTAGCAAACACTTAAAAGTAAAGGTTTGTTTGCTTGTGGGTCTTTTTTTTTTTTTGTTTGGGCTTTTTTTCTTTTCTTTAAAAAAAGCTTTAATGATACAGAAATAGATTTCAGCAGGTGTTTTACATCCTCTTGATTGGAAGAGGATGTGACTTCCACTAGGCCCACAACCCATTTTAACTACAAATATTAAAAATGGTTGAGGTAAAAGTGATGTAAAAATATTTTGTCATGAATAATCCTGTAGCAGGCAGAACACCTCCTTCCTTCTTCCTTTCCATCCTTCATTTATTCTGCCCCCCTCTCAAACCACCTTAATATAATTTTTTTAAATTAGATCATCTGCAGATCACCTACTTATATGCTGACAGCTACAATTTTTTATTGTAGATATTCATGTGCCTTTGTTCTCTCTGGCCACTCAAGTTTATTTACTGGGTTTGTTTCTGTGTTTGTCTTTTGATGTTGTTTTTCCTTTGTTTTGCATAGTCTTAATTACTTTTTTCAAAGAAAAACATGCAAGTAAAGTGACATTCTTTCAGTGACCTTTCTCAAATAAAAGGTATCATATAAGATTAGAGAAAATGCTTGCAAGCACTAGTAAGAAAAAGTTCTAAATGATCTTGCGTGTATTATTTGTTGAATGCAAACACAGGTCATATTTGAATGAGCAGCTAACAGTGTGATCCCAATTTCCCCCCAAATAAACAGAAAGAGGATATTTTGCATGTCTGTATCCATAAATAATAAATGCCTTAAAGTTTACACAGAGTAAATAAATTAGTAGTTTAGGACAGAGCTTAATTCTGCTCTCACATACTTTTTACTGCTGCAGGGATTTCTGTGAAATTTCAGTGGTACTGTGATTCACTGGCTGATGAGAATTAAGATTCTTGGTCTGATATAAATTGTTTGAATTACAGTCATTTGACCAAGATGATTTCGTTAGTGATTAAAAAGCTTACAGAAAGCAAATATATGGGGTACAGGGACAATAACTGAAAGCTTTGGAATGGCTTTGAGTAGGAAAATACAGATACTTAACAAATTTTAACGGTTATATTGGTTCCTTCTTATTGCCTGTGGCTCCTTACAGGCATTCTCATGGTGGAGCAAATACTTGTTATGGTCTTTAGTAAGTGGATAATGAACAGTTAAAACTACTCAACTTCAAATGAAAAAGTGATTTTTAGCTTGCATCATCCTATTAACCTGGCACCTCATGACTCTACATGAGGTATAACCCTACATGAATACAAGAATGACTCTACATGACTCTACATGAATACAAGAAGACTGAGGAAATGGGTAGTGACTCTACATGAATACAAGACTGAGGAAACAGGTAGTGGTGCAGGAGCAGAAATGTGAAGCAGTGTCAATTATACAGCACTTATGGCTTAATGAGAATGAGCTCCACTTAGGCACCTTCTTCTGGAAGTAGAGAGGGACTCCTCCCCACTCTGATCCTAATTTGCCCACCCCTTGTTGTTTTCTCTAGGCTTGTACGGAGCAGGAAAAAAGCCCCAAAGCTTTACCTTGCCCTCAAAAGAATAGTTTTGGCTGTAGTGTGCAGCTGTGAGGGGATGTGTCCCCTGCTGCACGCTAGCACCATACTCTGCCTTTCAGAAAGCTCTCACAGCCTCCTTTTGCTACTGAGTAATGTTGTCAGTGTTATTTTGTCTGCCTACAGCATGGGCCTGGTGAAGAGCCAAACATGCTTTCACATTTCATGCTGCTGTGGGATAGGACCTCTGCCCCTGAGGTATCGCTCTGCACCAGCTGGCTGTTCTGGGGTGAGCCTGAAAGTGGAGAGAGTCAGGAAGCCATGGTGGTTTGTCAAATTGGAAAGTACCCCAGGAGGTGAGCAGAAAAGGCATAGGTAATTGTGACCAACACATAATTTGCTAGTGTTTCTGGCAACTGTAGTTTCAGTTTAATTATTCATATGAATACTTTGCTGGAATGTTGCTGTTGTAAATGTGTTCTTGCATATCTTATAGAAGTGATGACTTTTAGGACTAAAACCTGTAAGTGGTATTCGGTCTGACTAGCAGGGCAACAAGCTGGGCTGTGCTTCTAAAGATGGGGCAGAGAAGAGCAAAATCATGTTCCTTTACCTCAGAGTGGCAGTACTGTGCCTCCCTATATCCCTGTGCAGGTCAAGGACTTCAGTATGTTGCAAAAAACAACAACCTTCACGCTAGATAAAATGCATACGCATGGTGCTACTGTTGTTACTTAACCATTTTATGTGTCAGAAAAATAGTTGCATATGGAGATAATAGTCAGCAACCTGTAGAGAGAGAGTCCATGCAGCTGGTCCCATTTTGTACAGTGGAACCACAGTCTCTATTTTTGCTCAGGACCATTGTGTTGGGGCAGGCTGTGACCTTAACCAAAGGCACTGTGTTACGATTTTACTTCCCAGCTAAAGATGTGCCTGTGTGATGATATTCTAGACAGATGTTTGTCTAACCTAGTCTTAAAGACCTCCAGTAGTGGAGAATCCACAATGTCCCCAGACAATCTATTTCACTGCTTCATTATCATTACTGCTAGAAACTTTCCTAAATTGCATTTTTATTATAATTGCTTGCAGTTACAAGTAACTGATTTCCAGAATGCCAGATGTGTAAATAAAAAGGGACTGTTCCCTCATAAGTCCTCCATTATCACTTTCTGACAAATTTAAATACAACAGTGTCTGTATTTGAGAAAAGGGGCATGCTAGAAAATGCGTAATTCTTTGCACTAGCTAGGACACATTATAACACAGTTGCCAGCAATTCAATGCCCTGTGCCACTGAAAGAGTGCAAGATGGTCAGAAATTATCTGTAAACATCATCATCGAAATCTTGGAGGAAAACTTTCTGATGCTGAATATGTAAAAAGTTTTTCATATGGAAAGGTTTTCCTCCATTTTGACACAATGCAGATTTTCATTTTGCTGAGTACATTGCTGAGTTTAAAGATGTTATAAAGCTACTGTTATGAAAATCAGTCCACTCACTTTTTTTTTTTCTAACTGTACCAAAGAAAGAAGAAAAAATCTGAATACTCATTGCTTTGCATAGATAAAAATGTACCCAGGTTCAAACTGGGTATATGTAGAAGACTGTCACTCTGATTTAGTAATGCTTGTGCTTTGCATAAATGTAATTGCCTATAAAAGTAAGGCAGTAGGAAATCAAGCCCAGTAGAGAACTTTCCTTCTAGATGCAGTTTCATTTGATGATGTCCGAGTATGAAACCTTGTGAATTGCCCCAGATATTATATAAAAAAAAATTTAGATGAGTAAGTTCTGTAGACACCCTCTAATCGCAAAAAATGTTGAAGCCAACATTGAAAGTGAGGTGGTTAATTAACTTGATGCTTAATTTACAGAATATTAAACCAGTATGAAGTATTCATGCACCAGAATTTCTATACCATCTGTGCACACGGTATTGAAAGTGAATTAGTTTAAATGATATGTGAAGAAAGCTTATGAAAAGACTATATCCAAACCTCTTATGCTGTATCTGCAACAATGCTCGTGTTATGCAAAAGGTCTTCTAGTACTTGCAGTCTGCATGTAAAAGCTGATTCTAGGATCAGTGGGGCTGTTGTGGTCACTGTGAAGTACAAATAGATGCAGAAATAAATGAGTTTACTCTGTTATCCTAATTTCTGATCTGGCTAGTTACTATGAAGTAAAATGTAGTTTGATCTCAAATATAGAACTAAATGGAAAATCAGCAATGGTGAAAAAACTCAAATGATTGCAGAACTTTTCTCCTAGTAATAATTTTGAAGAGTAGAACCCTTAGGAGTCAAGCCATCCAATCAAATGAGCTTAATATTGCTGTAGCAATATAATTGCAAGGGAGGATATAATGCAATAACTATTGCAACATGCTGCTAAGGGAAAAAAAATGTGTATGTAGAGATGTATAATGGACAGGATGGCTGAATGGCCTGCTTCAGAGACAGTAGGGGATAGAATCATCACCAATACAATTTACTTCTTTTGTGTGTGTTTCAAAAATACCAGTTTTGCAAAGTAATCTAAAAAGAGAAAAAAAGGAGCTTTGCAAAAGAAAGCCTGAGCAATTGAAGATGAAAATAGAGAAATGTAATAAACCCTGAAATATGCTAAATCATACTTCAATTCATGCATTACCTTTTCAGCACTACTTCAGATAATAAAATTTTTGACAGTGGTGCAGGCCAATAATGAGTATTTCCTGCTTCATGACACAAGTAAGTACTGCAGCCGCAACGTTACATGATTATTTTATGTAACGTACTTGGGTTTTTGGTTGAAGTTTTACAATGAAAGCTACAGGATCCATGAAGTAAACTGTTCAGGATGAAAGTAAAGGTCTGTCTGCAATTCTGGCACAATTGTTTCCCTTGGGGAAAGGGAAGAGAAGCTGCAAAGGGAATGAAAACTTCCCCTCTCTTCCTGGCTAGGAATTTCCCTGCTGGGTGAGCTGCCAATTGCTGTTTGACCACCTCAGCCACCCCAATAATATCCCTGCCTAACCGTTCCGGATGCACTTTTGGGCAAGCAGAACTCATTTGCCACTGCATGCCTTTTTCTATGTGTGCAGATGCTCTGTACCATGAATATTTGCAGACAAACTTAACATTTGCTGTTGGTTCACTACTTCTGGTTTAGTAATAGACCCTTTTATTGTGTATAATCCTGGAAGTCTGATTTTATACTCAGACCTTTCTACTAAGCATTTCTGAGAGACTTAAAAGTGTTATGTCATATAACTGTACAAACTAAGGTAATCTTATTGCATTAAGGTAGTTGCATATAAAGAAGAGATCCATATGGAGGTTGGCACAAATAAATGCTTGGCTTAAATAGAAACATTGGTAAATATTTCTGATAAGTTTGATCTTAGTGAATTCTTAAAGGCCAGACAGTGTCTCAGTGGGACATCTCAGAATGGACTCTAGGAAACCTGAACCCTCAGTTCCATGGCCTAACCACATGGAAAATATCACATGGAACAAAGTCATACTCCAAATCAGTATGACTGATCTGTCAAAGTTCAAAGAAACTTTCATATTTCATCTGGATAAAAGCTTATCTATAAATGTGGAGGCACAAAGGAAAAGAAGATTGACAAAACTCGGAGTTAGAAATAATAGCTGCTGATGTTCTTGATCACCTTCTGCATCAAAAAAATAAATGTTTGGTTGCACTACTGCAGCAAGCTACCAAGGTGACCATCTGCCAGTTAGCTTCCAGGGGATCTACAAAAATTCTCTTCTAAATCAGGATATTTTATTTTCAAATTGGGGGAGGGGGGACTTTTTATAAACATCTTTAATACACCTGACGACTTTATGGGCTAAATTCTTAATAGGATGAGAGTTCTCAGCAATAAGTAAATAACATCAATTCTCATCAGATACAAAGCTCATGCAGAGATTGAATGATGAGGGTAAAACCCATCATGAAAACCTGAATCAAATTTATTAGCAGATGTTCAGTGGTGCAGAAGAATTATACATGAATAATGAAGTGCAATGCTAGCTGAGAGCTCTCAATTTCCCGCTTTTCCCAGGAAGTACCTTTTAATGGAGGTCTTTTCCCAGAAGCTTGACATTGTGTTGAATTGTAATTAAGCCATATTGAGAAAACATTCAAGTGACAATGATTTACAAATGATCAAATTACTTTGATCTTAGCTTAGGGCTTTTCTGACTAGAATAACTTCTCTGTTACGACCATATATCTGTTCAGAAACTTGATTCAATTCTAAGAACTATTCTGCATATTTCTGAGAGAATTAAAGAAAAGAACTGAAGGTGTTTCATGCAATTTTCTCTTGTTTAATTAAATAAGACTGTGTAATTGTAGCAAAGACTTAGTTGGTTGTAAATTCACAAGGATACTGAGCATTCTAGCAATGTGGTTACAAAGGGTATTCAGATGCATTTGGGGGCCTACATCACCTAAGGCCTGATAATGCTTTCCAGAGGGCACATTTTTAAGTTCCTCAATTGGATTCTGAACCAGAAATATTCCTCTTAGATTTGTTTTATTGCAGGAGCATCTCATGGCAAAATAGTCCACATAATAATCTTTAATGTCTCACTGGTGATCTCTACTGTTGAAAGTGAATACTGGAATATCAGATAAATTATTAAGGCAAATAAATTACCAGAACACTCATATTCTTTAAATTTGCCATTAAAAGTCAATTTGGGGTATATAATTACATATTTTTTTAACTTCCTTCTTAAAAATATTTTCAAAATTATCTATCTGTAAGAGGCAATTTAAACTGAAGAAGCTTAGAATACAGGAAAAAAAAAAAAAAAGGTAAAGAAACCCTTGTCTTTAGTGTCTCAATTCTGGTTCATATAAATGCGATGAGGATGTCTGAAACGTGTACATGACAAAAGAGTGAGACACATTCCCAGTTTCTAGCTTTATGTTAAGACTGAATATATGTTTGTTGTCACAGCGTATCATATCTATTGTGCAAACCTGCTACTTATTGGCAAATAAATGTGTGCAGACTCTTGACTGTCCCTTAGAAAAAGTCCTGCCTAACAGTAGATTCCTATCAGAAAACTGGAAACCACTGTATTTCCAGTTAATTGGCAAAACCTAGTCTTTTTAATAGCTGAATTCATAGAACTGCAGAAAATCAGTTCTGATAAGGACTTGAATGCCTATCCTCTTGCCTTATGAAGACCAATTATGTCTATAGGATTTGTCTGTGATAATTCCCAAGTATTAGAGCAGTATTGTTTAGTCTTGATTAAGGTGTATTCCCAACAGTAGTTCATGAGTTCTTAGATGACAAAAGACTGAAAGATAAGGCTATGAATTAGTCTCAAAGAAAACTTTGACCTTTAAAAATGTGATTTCTATTACTATGGCTATTTTTTGTTTTACTTGCTATTAGCTGTTACTTAGCATTACGCTGCTATTTCACTATAGTTTTTTATAGGTTTTGCATGTTTATTGTTTGCATTCTATATGCTACATGTCTTTGGGGGCACTTTTGCTCCTACACTGCAAGCTATACATACACTATGTACTGCAGTTTTATTGCTTAAGCTTTTAAAAGATAGCTGGAATAAATATGCCTTAGTTGTTTTGCGGGTTTTTTGGTTTTGTCTTGTTTGCTTGTTTTTTTGGTTATGTGGGTTTTTTATTTTTTATTTTTTAAAGGTGCACATCTTATTGGAATTTTTAGTAGGTAAACAATGAAGTTTACTGCTCAGAGTTCATGGCTTACAAATCCAATACCGCGTAGACGGATTCATCAGTTCCTAGTAAAAGGAAAAGTCAAGCACATGGCTAAAGATCAGAGTATGAACAGTAGCATGATAAGAGGCTGAAGTGGTCACATTGAAGGAAAGCAGTTCCATATTCGGAACCACATTTGAGACTTGTAGAATGATTTCTGGCTGCTTTTACTTAGCTCTAAATTGCCATTTGAGGGTCAGTATTAGATCTTACATAGCAGAAGCTCTTCTAGTTAAATTGTCATTATTAGAAAATGAAATTAATTGATTTTCCCTTTAGATTACTAAACAATGTCACCACAGAATGAACGCTACTCCTCATACAAAGCATACATCTGGAAATGTTAGAAATATCATTATGTAAGCTAGAACCAGAAAGTCAATGGTCTCACTAGCCTGAATTTCTGCACAGCTCTTTGCATTGCTTGTGGTATTAAATTTGGAGAGCATATATTGAGTGGTAAATTAAGAGTACAGTCCTGCCTGCTTCCTCCATGAATTGAAGGGCAAGTCAGTCTATAAAACCAGTGTGGGAAGCCGGAAAGGTAGGACATGTTTAAACTTAGGGTTTTAAAGTAAATCTCAGTTAAACACTGTACTTGGAAAACAGCACAGTTTTTTAGACCTGTTGCCTTGCTGATTCTGCTGTAGCTGTGTAAAGTTAGCTTACTGTTGGCATAGTGTTGGGAAGCTGATTTAGATCTTTAGATGGATGTGACATTCATTTTTAGCTGTCTTGAAATTAGAAATGGGTCTAGTGGGCTTTTCTAGTGGGTATTCATTCACAGCTGGGCATCTAGTCTCGTGGCATATCCTGCCTGATCTCCCCCTGTCTGCAGTCTGTCCTACATCCTGTATAATATTTTTCTGCAATACTTCAATGAATGACAATCACTACGTGTTTTGTTTTGTTTTTTTTTTAAGCCACTGAATCCCATCCCTGCATGGCCAGCCCAAGCAAGGTGTTGAACTATTTAGTCAAAAGGAAGAAACAGCCACCTACAGAATCATTAAGAATATTAATCATACTTTGGAAATGCCAGGCTCTCTGATTGACTACACATAGTAGACAATCTTTATAAGGCTAAAGTTAAATAAGATGAATGTCTGTCTTGGAGACAAAGGTGTTAATGAAGTAACGTTTACAAATGGAGATGCATGAGAAAGTCTTTGTTGCCCACGGAACATACAGAACTCTCTATTATCCTCTACATGAATAGCCATTTTATTCCTTTCTGTAATTTAAGATTCTGTATGATGAAACTTGAGTATTTCACAATAAACTAAAAAAGAAATTTCCAGGTCATTCTCTGTGAAGTGCATTTCAATTTTTCATGACAAAGAGCTGTGCATCTGAGCTTCTGAAACTGGGAAGTAATGTAATTCATCTCTTCAGCTTCCTGGACAAATGCTTTAAATACTATTATATAGTATTCAATATTGCTTTAAAGGTAGTTAATAAAGACACAAAACCTCAGCTTCCTTTTTTTTTTTTTCCCTGTTATTATAAAAAAGCTACTCCTGCATTTGTCAGCGGCTCAATCTGATATAACTAAGATGTATAAGTATACTGGTTTAATGGTGAGACTAAGCTTGACTCTTTTACCTGGCCTTATCACTCCAGTAGCAACCTGAGGCCCTCACTGTGAGTTGCATGGAGGTTGGATGACAATGTCTTTATTTTCTAGGATTACTTGTTCTCAGACAATTTCCTTGAGGGGGCATCAGGGTACAGCCCCGTCCTCCAGACTGAGAACGGTAGATTTACCTCTTGTATTTTTCCTCTCTATGTACAGCAGCTCAACAGAGGAAGAGAGAACAGCAACCAATTTTGTGAAAATTGAATTAGTAGATGGCTAACACCTGTTTCCAGTGAAACTATCTAATTATTTCTGAGCAGGAAAATGAAAATTATGGCAACATAACAAAGGATTATCTAGAATGAACATGAGAACCTGGGAGCCTGTTTGATCCTTGGAAGTACCTTTAAATTGGATCAGATTATCTAAGGTGTTTTGTGCTCCATGTTAATCCTGGAGAAATCATCAGAGGGAAGGTGTTGTGGCTGGTGTTGCCACAGAGTAGTAGCTCTTGAGTACCCTGGGCTGGTGTATGGCCTTGCTGCCAGCAGGGCACAGCAGCATGAACTCTATCTGACCTTCAGCCATGACAGCACATCTTCCAGGGAGACAAAAATCTCTACATCTCTGCATATAATATAATCTGTGTTTGTTTTTAACCAACACAAACATTCCAAGACATCGCTTCTATCTGTTCCCTGTTCACAGACTCCCTTTCCCAGCAGCTGTTTTTCTTTTTTTTTTGGGGGGGGGGGGGGGGGGGGGGAGAAAAACCCAAACAACAAAACAAACAAAAAACCCCAACAAAACAAAGAAACCCCAAAACAAAAAACAAAAGCGGCTTCCCCCACATCCAAATAAAAAAAAAAAAAACCTACAACCAAAACCCACAATAAAAAACCTTGCAAAACAACAAACCCCAAATAGCATGGAAGTAGATTGCCTTTTGAGATAATTCCCAATAGTTGATTGGGGTGTCTGTCCCTTAGATATACAATCATAGAATAGTTAGTGTTGGAAAGGACCTTAAGATCATCTAGTTCCGACTCCCCTGCCCAAAGACAAATTTACTGTATTTTTCCAAACAAATTTCTTTCAGCCTTCCTGAGAGACACTTGGATTAGTTTATCATTTGTAATTTGGCTGGTTTTATGAAATAACTCCTCAAATCACCTGTTAATGAAATAAACTTCATGAAGGTTGCAAATATATGCATCTAATGTAATAATTTAATTTGGTTTTCCACACATGACAAAGTTTAGCAAAGACATATCTTACGATGGTGCTTCTGTAGGTCACAAGCATGACACCCCGGTTTGTGGGCTTTTAGTACTGCAAAAAATTCCTCTCATTTGGTTGGAACATCAAGTTTAAACTTTTGAAATTATAAGTACTGTAACTGTCCTCTCTTTCAGTATGCAGCAACACAAATGCAAGTTTGAACACTGAAAGATGCATTTTCTTCTTCCTATCACTGGCTCAAAACAAAAAGGAAGATAATTACAAGAAAAATATAATTTAATAAGTTTCAATTTCTTGTTTTAGGAAGTTTTGGGAAGACTTTTCTAGCAAGCCTGGGAAAGATGTAATGTTTTCAGGGCGATGAACAATCAACAGTTATTTATGAGGACAGTGATAATTTTTCTAAACCCCTTTCTTCACTTGACTCAGATTACACTGTGGTCTCACAGTAAGGCTGCAAAAGAAGCCAGCAAACTAACAGTATGCCTTAGTTGAGGCAGGAATAAGGCAGGAGTGCCTCTTTCCTGGGACCCTGCCAAAGGAACTAATTGTCTACTAAGAATGAATGGTAATGAAGTCAGATCAACAGAATTTCTTTGTAATGGAGAGATATTTGGATTAAAAATGGCAAACTACTACTTAGACTTATGCAGATTTTAGGACATAGGCTGTGACATAAAACACGGACTAAACTTTGAAGGTTAAATAATGTGATCTTCAATCTCTAAGTCTTTTTATTCAGTGAAGCAGCCAATGGATGGCAATCTAAGGCATTTGTATTGAGGAGTCAGTATGCAGATGTGCACATGTGAGTGAGAGCTTGATTTGGTTGTCTGCACATAGGCATCTACTGCTTTCTAGACATTTGGGATTTTCTACCTGGCCTGAAAAGAGCAGATCTTCCACAAGTCTTTGTCACACCTCCAGACTTTTAAACATGTTTTAGATGTTCTAGGGCTTCTCAAACAATTGGGGAAACTCAAAGCGTCTAAAGTGAGTAGAAATTTGTTTAGACAGCTAAGTACCATCATAAAGGAAGTATTTGATTTTAATTTAGGGTGCACTGAATTGCTCTTTTATCTCTACTTTCTGCACTGACTTTATCTCCACTGACCATATTGTGAGCTAAAACATTTTGCACTACAGCTAGGAAATGTCTTAATCCGCAGGTAGGAGTCTTAATCAGACTCTAAATCTGACTTCTAGACTTGGCTTAAACCTGGTGAAGTAGAGAAATGAATACCAGCTCAAGTAAAGGTTTCTAGTATCTGATTGCTGCCAACATTAAAATAGTCAAATGTGAGTCATGTACTCATAGTCACCCAAAAGATAAAAAGAATACATGGTAGATTAGTTCATCTCTCTTCAGCTAAGTGGAGTATACTTCTCTCCTCAGCAATGTGGCAGATGCAAATATAAAAGATGGAGCTGTTCTTACTACCTTTCTTCCAGCCAGCCCCTTCTTAAACATCTCACACACTCAAGAAGTCTCAGAGATAGAAGGAGTCGGGAACAGCTCAGAACAGTGCTGAGGTCTGCATGAGGGAGCTATTCATGTCCCTATGCACCTGCAAACAAGATTAGGAGTTGGCAGAAATCTATTTCATAATGTTTCATTTCTCAGATAACCTTTGATAATCATCCTCCCAATTGCTTTTTCAAAATTAAATGCTGTAATTCCCTACTTGGCTTGAACACTCAAGCTATACAGTCATCTAGACAAGGGAAGTGAGAAAGTGCTGGCTTTAGTGGAAAGAGGAAAGAATGACACAGTGGAAATAAAAAGGACTTGTTCTGAAGCTTAACACCTGCCCTCACAAAGACATAGTATTGTGAATTCAGCAGCTAGTGTAGGTCTGCAGGATCCCACTAATACATATTTTTACATCCCACTAACACATTTTTACATCCCAGCTTCTTGTGGGACTAAGGCAAATCTTCTAAAGTCAGGGAAATTCAGGGCTTTGTAAGGGGAGTTGATTTTTGGTAATTCTAATATTTTCATATTTTATTTTCCTATTGCTGTGAAAAGAATGTACTGAAATACAATTTCATGTTACGGTATTTTCATTTTCAACTCTCATCCATTCCACTAAAGGACTGCACACATATATCTACATTCACTCATTTTAAAACAATATGTACATGAAAGACGATATGCCTTCCAGTGTTCTGATTCTGGTATTTTATCCATTTTAATTCCTCTGATTTGAGCTGCACATGCTGTTTTCTCAGTTCTACAGGGACTTGATTGCAGTGCACAGCCCATATGGAGGAAGAAAAAGAAGTCTGAATCTACTTACATTCCTGAGTAAACTATGGAGACCAAGCTATGCAAGATGAGATGCTTGAATCCTTTGATAACATTCTTTCTATGTCACCTCAGGCTCTGGAGCAGGAGGAGAAGTTCCCAGGCAGAGCCCTAGCATGATCTTATCTCTGAGCAAAATTGACATGATGTAGCAGCACATCAGATTTTGTACATTTTGAAAGCTGTGTGTTGCTGTGTCAGAATGCAAAGAGAAAGGATGTGAAGAACTGGTATTTTAAGAGCTACTGCTCTTATGGCTCTGTCTAGCATTTGGGCTTGTTCTACTTTTCAAACCTGAAGACTCAAAATTCTGCTGCTTCTACACAGTATTTAAAGATTTATTTTAAAATACAAGTGTGAAGTTCATCAAATACCTGTAAGTTATGCGCAGAAAAAGAAATCCTCATTCAACTTGAACTCTTCAGAAACTCAGAGTTATGTGAGATGGAGGCACTCACACCATTCAAAAACTGTTAAACATCTCAATAGACTGTGACTTAGGTGTACAAGTAATTTATATTGTCAGAGTCTGAAAGTATGAATAAAAAGAGTATACCAGTCAAAAAAATTGAGTTTTTTCTTGTCCTAATAAAATATGTAGAGGAAGTTGGTTTGTTTTCAAAATCTAAAGTGAGAAATATGAGTAGAGGTAGTACCGTACTGTAACTTCATTTACAAAAAAAAAAAAAAAAGATGGTTGCCTCTTCCTCCTGGTTTGTACAGCTTAAGAGGAAAGAGAGATTAAGATGCACTGAGGGTGGCACATCACAAAATTCTGCTGATTTAGTTTCACTTATGGACTTCAGATATTAAATGCAAATATTTGCTGATGCCTGCAGATGTGCGCTTCTGATAAGCTACATTCAGAAAATGACAGAGTTGAAAGAAGTTGTATTACATACTTTTTAAAAAGTTGCTGTGCACAGTTGCTTTTTTGCTTTCCAGGGTATGCTGTTTTATTTCTTGGACCCTCTTCCACCAACTGAAAATCTCTTAAAGGGAGTCACAAGTAAGCTGCTTGCTCAGTTTTTCTTTTGATGGCCTGTGAGTCAAAGGGTTGCATATCGCTCCACTGTGCAGCTGAGATGCAGATAGGGCAAGCACCAAGACTAAGGAAGCATTTCCTCCTTTCTTAATTAAATTGATAAAAGAAATTTATAATCTGTCTAATGAAACTAAAATGATCAGAGAGTACAAGAAGGACTGGTAAGAGAACCTTTAAATGAATATAAACTATAGTTAATAACTGGAACAATTTGTTTTCCGGATTTTTTTTTTTTTTCAGAACATGCACTCTCAATGAATAAAATTGTCTTTTGGCATTCCAAAACTAAACCAGACTGAAAGTGTCAGGGAATGTCACAGTTCCCAAATTGCTGATTGTCTTCTTTCTTTTCTCACTACTAATATAGACCAAGCAGCTTATTTTAAAGAAATATGGTCAGTTGCTAGGCTTCAGGTCTTTTCTCAAGCACTTTCTTCTTTGATTTTTCCTGCTGCAGAAAAGCTGCAAAATAGCAG
Source organism: Pezoporus wallicus (assembly GCF_028554395.1). Taxonomy (NCBI): domain Eukaryota; kingdom Metazoa; phylum Chordata; class Aves; order Psittaciformes; family Psittacidae; genus Pezoporus; species Pezoporus wallicus. The sequence continues at coordinate 111,060 of NW_026642717.1, read as the reverse complement.
CTTCAGCAAATATAGTACACATAAAACTTCCTTGTGCATAGATCTTAGAAGAATATGGGTCATGAATATACTTGTAAGAATTTCCTGCCTTTGGAGAATTCTATGCTGTTTGGTCATTAAACTTAGTGATGCCAAACCCAATCTTTTCTTTCCATGTTGATTTCCATATATTACTTTGGTTTAGCAGTTGCTCATTGGAGCAAGAAAGTTCTATTTCCTTTATTCTGTTCTCTCTTACCTTTTTGCTGCAGAGGTATGATAACAGTATTAATTTTCTTACATATTCCTGCTTCTCAGATAGTTTAATTTTAGCTCAATTTTATCCATCTTTCTTCCCTGTGATGCTGTTTATTCTGTGTAATTTTTTTTTGTTATTTTTCATTGTTGCCTAAATGATGATTTATAACAAGTCAGTTTGACTTTATCTATTAAAGTCCAAGTACTGGTGATCTGTATGGCTGTCCACTTCTGGTTTTGACCGATCCTGTATTTTGGTGAAGCAACTGATTCTTATACTTGTCATATGCACATAAATGTCACTGCTTGCAAATAATAAAAGGTCAATTTCTTGCTGAACTGCAATTTGAAATGGCCTAGATAGACATATTACATATAGAAGATGCAGAAATATTTTTATATGAAAATAGTGTCATACACCAAACTACTAGGCATACAGGTGCTCAGTTCAGATGGCTACTTTTTTGGCTTACAGAATATCACAGTGCATTTTTGCTGAATGTTGTCCAGGTGCATATGGGCTCCTAACATCTGTGATTGGTAGTAAATATGTAAGTTTTTCTCTGCTGCCTTTAACCAAATCCAAAGAAATAATAAAATATAATCAATAGTAATAGATTAATATAATCAATAATGTTTTGGTTTATGTAAAATGGTCTACAGCTCAGGTTGGAAATAAGAAATGGAAGAGGAGCTTGAAAAAGGACAAAGGACACTCCGAACAAGTCCTTTGTTACTAAATTAAGTTTAGATAATTCAATAACAAGTTTCTAAAACCTACGTGTATATACATCACATTCTGTTCTTAATGTCTCTTTTTTTTGCCTATGTAGTGGCAGGCATTTTATCTTCTCTAGTTTAAGAAGATCAAAAGATGAATGAAGTATGTGAGTGTTTATATTCACAAGCACAGACCTCTTAATTCTTGAGTTTAGATGAAATATTTCTAGCAACAGATAAGTATGGTTACTTTTAACCCATTCAATATTTATTCTTGTTATTTGAGTATGATGACATAAGTTGAAGTTATGCATTGAATTGATTCACTAAGTAATTTAGTTTAATTATTAAATTTGATTCAATATTTAATTTGGTTTAATAAAATTGGGCTTCCATAAATGTATGCATTTAACCGATACATATTGGGACTGTAAAATTTTAAATAGATTAAATATTTAATAGAGAACACTTCTTTGAATTATTCAGTATGCAGACTAGATAACTGATCTACTCTTTCAAATAGTACAAATGACACATTGTAATAATAACATATTTCCAACCAAGAATATGTATAAAACACATTGAACCCATTGTTGGTTCATTTCAATTCAAGCAAACCAATCTTTGCTTAATGGAATCGAACATTGAGAATTCATCAAGAAAGCTTCCAGAGCTGTTGTAACTCTAATGCAGGTCACAAAAAAAAAAGACTGTTAGAATATGCAGAATACTGTGGTGACAAAACGATTTTAGAAACAACTATAACAATATAATTTTCCTCTGTCTTTTGTGAACAGCTAAATGTTCAAAAGATTTGTAGTTAATGGTGGTTTAGTATTCTGGATCAGATTGAGTGGAATACTCATAGCCACTGTTAAATTCTCTAATCAAAATACATATTTCATGTCGATGTTGCATCATGAAGAAAATTCAGAAAATTAAATATAATTTAGTGAACTTCAACACTCATCTAATTTCAGGTGTGTGTGTCATGTCATCTGAAATAAATGGGACAATACTTAGGCGATACTTTTTTTTTAACTGGGAACATTAATATTTATAAGCATATGACTGTGCTGAAGGATTTTGTTGAATTTAAAAATTATATATCATAGAAGGATCCCTCTCCTTACTTGTTAGCAGGCAAGATCTGCATTTCTGTCAGAAAAAATCTTGTTTGACTGCCAATGAAAAATACTAGGCAGCACTTGTGACTTTCTTTGTGGTGTGGCTGTACAAATGCTTCCCCCAGCAAATCTGATGGAGCAGCAGGGTAAAGCCTGCAGACAAGAAGGAGTTGGTAGGATTGTCAGATGTGGAGCCAACTGCCTCCACAATGAAACGGTCTCTTAACGAGTAGAGAGTCAAGTTTTTAATCTGAAGAGAAGTAAAAGATAACCAAGAAACTAAAGCTGGTAGAGATTATTATTACTGCTTCAATACAAATTAGGAATGTATTTGGTTATCTTATCTACTGTAAGTTTGTTTCCTCTTTGAAAATTATGCTTTTATTCATGTCCAGTAGTGAAAACAATGCTTTCCTTACCCAAAGTGAATGAAGCTTTTGTGAGTGACATAAGAGCTGCCAGGTCTTAGCACTTTGCTGTGCAAACCCCTGGAAGGTGATAAGGCCTGCCTCCCTATCAGCTGCATACTCTCCTCTATACCTGGGCACCATGGGTATCATGGTTGCCGCAGAAAATATATGGACTCAGTCATAGATCAATATGATCAGACAAAAGGCCATTTATTGCAAAGCCTTAACCCCTTAAATACTATTTCTTACATGCACTTACAGTGATTTGGCATATTATGATTGGATACATGTCTTGAAGATCCTTTGCAACTAGCATATAATTGGTCAAGCACAGGTGTGGGAACTTGACCTCGAAAGCTTGCCAGCGGTCCACAGTTCTCATTACCTCAGTGAATTCCAGCTTCTTCTTATCTTGCTTGCTTAAGCTTCCTTGGGCCTCTCATGGCCTTGCTGTATCTTTCAGGATTTTCAGAGTTTATGTACCAATTATGCATTCTGCCATGAGAACACTGTCTCCACATCTCCCCCTTTTTGTTTTATATATGTTTTGGGAGACCCTACTTGAGCAGGGGATTTGGCCTAGATCATATCTCCAAAGCATGCCAACTACAGGCTGCTGGGCCTGCCCCTTTTTTCTGCTGTATGGCTCTCTGTTAACAGGGGAGGCCATCCTTCACATCAAGGCCTGGCATGGCATGTGTCCCCACCGCTCCACGCCTGCCGGGTTGCAGCCAACAGTGGAGCTAAAGCTTCTTCTTGGTGGCAAACACAGAGGCCAACCCAGTCTTGCCCTTGATTGTGGTAGCAGGCATTTGGTCAGCCTCAGTCCTTGCACCTTGTTGTCAATGCAGAGTTTCACCTGCTTCGTCCGGTAACAAGTCGCTACTACAGCAAGGCACACACAAATTTGCATTAGCAGAGTAACTATTACAGGGTGCAGCAGCATGTTGAAGGTGCTGATGGCAGTGAGGGACTAGCCAGAGAAATTTCTTACCAGTGGAATTCTCCCACCCTCTTAATTTGTTCCATTACCTGCTTTATAACACTACCATTGTATTAAAATCTTTCTAGCTTTTGCCTTCTAGCAGCTACTGCAAATTTCCATACTCTAACATCTCTTTTACAAGTGACATATCTATACAAGGCATAGTTTCTTATTAGCAACTAGGTAGTAAATACAGGTGGTTTTATACGCAAAATCACAACCTCTAATAATAGCTACTTTACAAGCACACATATTTAGGATGTTACTTTTCATTTGCCCCCAAGTGATGTTTTGCAGTCATTCGTTTTTTCTCTTCCTCTATCTGATTGGGGTATTCACCATCAGCTCCTGTAGCTGAAGCATCAGGTTTTTCCATTCATCTTGTTGAGCTCATGGCAGGGCTTGACAAACTTTGCAGGCAGTCGCCATGGACCTTGGACCTGTAGTCAGGTGGACACAAATATACCCCCTCCCCAGGTTATCAGTTCTTGAGAAGCAGACAAGTTAAACTGCATATTTGCAGCATCATTGCTCTTTTTCTCCCCCTTTTTTTTTTTTCTGCAAAAGCCGGCCTGCTCAGCAGCAGCTACAGCCACCTGCCTGCTTCAGCAGCAACTATAAATACCTGCCGGCAGCCGCACTTTTACATTAACCCTTTCATGCCCAAAATGTTAAACAGCTCAACAGTGTCAATAGTAACATGGACATATTTCAATTTCCCAAAAGAGGGTACATGAGCCACATCCATTTGCCAAAGCTGAAGAGGCTGAAAGCCTCAAGGGTTGACTCTAAGGCCTATACCTACTGCTTGGCCTTGACAATCGGGACAAGATTAGTGATTTTTGTCATGATGTGATCTAAGGCCTCATACTGAGCTTTTGATAGTACTTTTTTTTGTTCTGCCTTTGACTCACCCTTTAAAAGGGGCATGAGATCGGTCAGATCATCATTTGAGATTTGAGCTATTTTCGAATTTTCAGGGATGTTGCCCAAAGGAGCATGTGTTTGCACCATGATCCAAATATTTCCAGTATAGTCAGCATCAATTACACCAGGTAATACAAAGATTCCTTTCCTTGATGTTGATGATTGTCCCAGTAGCAAAACACATAACCCATGACCAAGAGGCCCATTTAATTTAGATGGAATACAATGAACAGAAGTATCAGTTATGGTAAAATCTATTGCTGTTGCCACGTCCACTCCGGCACTCCCTGCGGTGGCGGAGGGGATGCAGTCCAGACACCCTGATTTTGTGTCGTCGCACGGGGTGGCATTGCACTCACATTCAAGTTTCCCAACGGGGTTCTGTCTTTTTTAAACTTTGAATGACATTCAATTGTCTTGTGGCCAAATTTGTCACATTTAATACATTTGTCTGCAAAATCAGTAACACCACACTGAGGGGGGCGGATTGCTGAACTGATTTTCTTTACAGTACACTGCTTTTTAAAATGCCCCATCCGTCCACAATTATAACATCTCATACCTTTAGTACCCTCACGATCACGCTGACCTTGTTGTAGAAGGGGTTTAACAGCAGCGGCGAAGGCAGTAGCCATGTATCCAGCCTTTTCCTCTGCTGTACCCACTTTAGAACATGCATCCGTCATTTCTTGAAGACCAGCAGATTTTGGCAAAACCTGCAAAACGCTTACAAGCTGGGTTAGCATTTTCCATAGCCAGAGACATAAGCATCGATTCTTTAGCATTAGATGCCAGATCAATATTCTTTTAGATAGCCTCTGTCAATCTGTCAATAAATTGCATATAGGGCTCAGTAGGTCCCTGCTTTACTGATGTATATGAAGGATTAGGCTCTCCTGCTTCCAGCACAGCTTTCAGAGCAGCTAAAGCCAATTGCTGTGCTTGCTGTAAAACTTCAATTTTCATACGAGCTTGTACTCCATCAGGGTGAAATTGTCCCTTTCCCAATAACATTTCAGATGAAACACCGTGCAAAGGGTGATGAGGATTACACTCTGAATTCTCATCTGCAGCCCTTGCAGCAAGCTCCTCAAACCCACTTTTAAAATGTAGGAGCTGTGAAGGAGTTAATAAAATTGCAGCCACTCTGAGACAATCATTTGGAGTTAGAACATTACTAGAAAAGAAAGCAGATAACATTTGCTGTGTATATGAGGAAGACAACCGATACTGAGTAATTGCTCCCTTAATTTCTTTCATAGCTTTCCAGTCCATAGGAGTCCAGACAGACTGTCCCTGAGAATTTATAATAACAGGGAATGCAGCAGGAACATCTATCGGTAGAATAGTACCGTCTATAATTGCATCCTGAATGCAGCCTCGCCAACTCATGGCACTCAGATTAGCTTTATTAGATGTAGGAGTCGGTGGTAAGGGCACATCACATGGACTGATCTTATCTGTTTTTTCCAGTTTTTCCGGTTTTTCTGGGGCTTGCTGCTTCTCCTCCCTCAATTTGTCCCGCAAGTCCTGCAATTGTTTATCTAAGGATTTTGTCCATTGTCCCCAGTTCCACTCATTTTGCAGCTCCAGTAGGAGCGATGCAAGCGGTGGTTTATGTGACGGAGGTGGGTATTTATTCGTAGTTACACTCTCCTCCTTAGGAGACTCCCACCCCGGCAAAAAATCTTGGAGATTAAGTTTAGGGGCAGTATCAGCACGAAAAGGGTTAACATTAGTTTGTTTCAGTTGCTCAGTAGCCGCTACTGGCTCCTGAGTATCAGCTGGAGCTACCACCCGTAACGGCGTTGTTGACACAGGATAGGGGAAAGACGCAGGGTCCTCAAACTTTTGTACTGTACTGCGTGCTGGTTTTTTGACCAGAATGTTTTATGCCTGAAACAGACGGCACTACCATGGCTGTAGCACCAGGTGCCGAGCCCTGCTGTTGTGAAGGTGAGTCAGAGAGAGCTGTAAAAGTGGATTTTGCTGCCTGTTTCTCAGCCTTCATTGCGGCTAGAGTCCCTTTTAGTAGTAACCAGGGGGCAGCAAGAGACTTCGCCTCCCTAAACCCACAAGTAACTTGATCCCACAGGCCTGCCCCAATTTTTTTCCAAGTCCCGTGATCAAAAGCTTCATTAACCCCCTGGATCAGCTCTTTTTCTTTACTCCAGAGCAACAATCTTTTTAACATATTATCATCATATTCTATCTCTCTCACTGATAGGATTTGCTGGAAGAGCTTGTGGATGACCATTTTTTTTCCCCATCCTAACCCTCTTCCAGACCCCATCGGCTGTTACCTTATTTGCACTGTGCAGTGTCTTCCAGACTCACTAGGCTCCATTCCAAGGAGATTCCTCCTGATCCTGGTCCTGCCGGATCGAACCCAATCGACGTCCCTGCAGCTCCGTGTTTTCCACTTTCTTCGGTGCCACGCGCTTTAATTCTTTCAGCTTCAGTATGAAAAATATGGAGGGTCCCTGTTCGGGCGCCACATGGTTTAAATCCAGGCTGTAAATCAGAACCACGCCACCCGCTTGCTCACTCCTCGCCCTTTCTTCCCCCCACTCCCGGAGGGATGGGGAGGAGAATTGAAAGAACGTAACTCCCACCGGTTGAAAAAAGAACAGTTCAGTAACTAAGGTATAACACAAATCACTACTGCTGCCACCAATAATAATAAGGATAAGGGAAATAACAAGGGAAGAGAATGCAATACCACCTGTCAATATGCAGCCTGATTGAGCAGTGAGCCAGCCCTTCCGCGTAACTCCCAGTTTACATCCTGGGCATGACGTGCTGTGGTATGGAATACCTCTTTGGCAACCCTGAGTCAGGTGTCCTGTCTCTGCTCCCTCCCAGCTTCCCCTCTTCCCTGGCAGAGCATGAAACTCAGAAAGTCCTTGGTCAGAGTATACATTACTGAGCAACAACTAAAAACATCGGTGTTATCAGCACTGTTCCCAGGCTGGAAGTCAAAAACATAGCACTGCACCAGCTACAAAGGAGAAAAAATGACTGCTATTGCTGAACCCAGGACAGTATCCACCTCTTATTCCATACCATTCTCATCATGCTCAGATCCCACATTTTCAATATACCATCACTCTTATATCCGTGCACATATATATGCATCCACACAGAGAGAGAGAGATCATTCCTTAGTGCATGGACCAGTCCCTATACAAGTCCTTTGCCAGACTAAACATTTGAGCTGTAACTAAAAACATTGGTATTATCAGTGCTGTTCCCAGGTCAAAAGTCAAAATCACAGCGCTGCACCAGCTACCAAGAAGGAGAAAAAATGACTGCTACTGCTGAACCCAGGACAATGGGGCTCAGGAAAGGAAGATGTGCCCAGTGAACACTGCGGAAAATCTGGTTTTCAGTCAGCTAGTGGAGAACCAGCCTGGAACCTTTAATTCTCAGAAAGATTTTTAAGTCATGAAAAGAAAATGGTATGAATGACCAGATTAATTTTTCCTTTGGTTAAAAGTTATGGAAATCGAGTACATGTTCTTTTTGTCATTAAAAAGGTACTTTCTAAGGCACATTCCATCTATTACTACTGTTGATAAAAACAGTAATAATGGTTCTTCAGCACACAAACTACTGATTAAATCTGTGGAATTTCACATGAAATACAGGTGGCCACTGTCAATATCTTTGTAGGAATGTAACCTTAGTAACCAAATCAAAATAATAACTATAATATGTATAAATAAAAAACATCTATTGATAAATCAATGTTCACTTGATTTTGTTTTGATTGGAGCACATTTCTCCATACATTTTTGTAATAACAAAATGAGTTTAGGTGAGATTTTTGATGCCCATAAGAGATTATTCTTGGCTTTAAAGTATTTGAGTTTGTACATAATCTGATAAAAAGTTAGAAATGGAGTAGTGGAAAAAAGCAATATTTTACTGATATTATAGAATAGCAGCAACTTTTGCTACAAGAAAATAGCTAGAGAACTTGTTCAGGTTTAAAAAATATTTTAAAAATGGATTGTTAAAAGTATGTGAAAAATTTGATTTGTTCTTTTTATTTTATTAGTTATGCAAAGGGAAAAAAATATTAACCCTGTCACGTCAAACAGCCTTACAGAAATGATATAACATTAGATACATTTTTTGAATCAGAATTCAAACCCTGAAAACAAAATACTTTCTTCATCTGAGACTCATTTTTCAGACTACTGTTGCCAAGAAAATACTATTTTTAAACAATAGTGGCCAAAACCAAATATCATTCTATTACAGAAATCTAATAATTTTGTAAATGCTTAGTAAGTGACAGAATGGATTTTTAAGTCTGGTCATTAATGCTTCAGTTCTTGAGAAGAAACAAAAATGAAAGTACAAAAATAGTCTATCATATGACAATAAATATTTTTTAATAAATATGCAGAACTATTCTAAAACATACAATGCAAACATCATCTCTTAAAGTTTTATTTTCTTTTTTTTCTGTCATCAAGATAATGAGGAATTAAGAAGATATACACAAATTAAAGTTTTGGGATTTTTTTTTTCTGAATTTGAATCAATGAGCGTGTTGAAAGACTAAAAGCAGTATGGTCAGGAAAAGGAAGAATAAGCTTGAAATAGATGAAAACTTGTCTGCAAAGCACAGCAAGAAATTGTTCAAAAGAACATCAAATGTCATGGATTTCCCCACTCTGATGCAACATAAGAAATGGTTGTTACTGTAGCCTTTTCTGTGACGGGACTTGGTACAGTTTTATTCAGAACTGTAAACCTCACTATAAATTCTGGAGCCTTTTTCACTGTTTGCGCTCAACGGGAGCATCGTAGAAAAAAATCACTGTATAATCTCATGTCCTTTTCCGGCATGCCAAATCTACAGTAGCCTCTGGGAACCCCAAAGTGTTTGCTTTGTGATGTGAAAAGTACTGTCTTACCCCAAGTTTTCCAATGAGAATCAAGAATCCTAAAAGAGGAGAAACAGATGTGAGAGAAGGGGGAAAGAAAGCACAGTACACTGGATGATATGCAGGCTATGCTAATTTCATTTTGTGGGTAATTTGCAATTTCATACTTTCACTGAATTTTAAATTCCATCAAATCATCAACTTGCAGCTAAAACCAGCAGTTTAGGATTTCAGCCGGGATAATCTAAAGCAGCTGGAAAAGAGCATTGGCTAAAATAGTGTGTATGAAAGTGCTTCAGTCAGATTTCTACACTTGAATTGATTAGAAGCTTCAGCCAGAGCCCCTTAGAGTGTACTATCCATTGAAGCGAGGGTTTGTCACTGAGCAAAGAAGGCATGTCATATGAAGATTGAGAGGGAGTTAGCATTTCTTATCTGTTAACATGACCTCTTCTATGTCAACTGCTACTGGGAAAAAAATGGGGAAAATTAAGAAGAGAAAAGAAAAAAACAACAAAACAACCCACAAAAATCCCACAAGAAAACCTTGAGAACAGATCTGTCTTTTTAAAAGAACTCTTCTGTTGAAGTGTTTTAAGCATCTGTGCTAGATTTAATGCTATCTACACTCCTGATTGTTGGGTACATGCACACATGCACACGCACACACACACAAAAACATAAAATGTAAAGAAAGGGAAAAAAATCCAAGGAGAGAAATATAAGCATAATTTTGGATGAAGCTCATGTCAGTGTATGAGAGTGTTCCGACAGCAGGCTGAAACTGTCATTAATAAAAAGATGATTTAGCTTTTATATTAACTTCACAAAACCTTCTTTACACAAAGTCTGAAATAAGCCAGCATATCAGCAATGTTAATGTTCCATTAGTTTCATTCTTTGCTAATGGATTAATTCAGTTTATGACAAAAGAAACATTTAACTGTCCAGTTTTGTTTGTCTTAAATCTATATAAACTTGAAATACAGTCTCTTTGACAAATGAGGTTACTAGAAACTAAATAGAAAATCTTATTTGCCACCACGGTGGTGACATGAAGAATTGCAGCCTTTAGCTCAGGGCTACTAAGCTCTTAATAATGAGAGAAAGGTGCTCCATCTTCACCTATAGCTACAATTACAATGAACAAAAATAGCTGCCAAGGCTTCTACAAAAAATATTCATGACAGTGTGAAAAATATTGATTTTAAAAGCCAAGAAATGAAATATCTTCTGAGGTGTTTCATTCAATCTAGATATTATTTTCCAAAAGAAACTGAGGCAACCACAAAGCATTTGGCAGAAATCATACATTAAAAAGAAATCTTCCAAAATCAGCATAAACAAGCAATCCCAAATTCTCCACAAATTAGTGCAGCTCTTGAGTGATCAGGTCACATGCAAAATGTGCACCATGACCTGGAATTCTGCTTGAACACTGACACTGAACCCTGATTCATCCTTCTTTCCAACCCTCTGGATTTTTTTAATTTTATTTCTTTTTTCCCACAGTAAAGAAAAATTGAGAGAAATGTCTCTATATGTGTGAACCCCTGGAATGCAATAGCACAGCCTATTGCTCTGAGCTGCTCAGTGTGTCATGCAGTGGTACCGCATGCTGATTCTGAGTCATTATAGTCACAGTATCACAGTATGCTAGAGATTGGAAGGGACCTCAAAAATCATCTAGTCCAATCCCCCAGTCACTGCATGTTGGAATGGCAATGTGCTTCTGAGCCATTAGACATGTCAGATGAAATGGCAAAGCCTACTACTCTGAGTCACCATGCATTTCTCCCAGTTAGATAATTTCTTTCTGTCCTTCCTGCATTAGCACAGTATGTATGCTTGGTACACAAACATAGGAAAGAATGGCTTAATTTAGAACAGAATACTGCTTTTATTGCAAAGTGGGAAAAATGGTGGTCAGGGAAACATGCTATATAACCTCAGATGTTACAAATCCTTTCTGTTACCTAACTGCTTTTAAGTTTAGCTTTGATCGTTATTAGCATTTTGAAAGGTGTCTAGGTTTCTCATTTCCACTGAAATCACTGGAAGATAATAAATATCTTTAACAATCTAAGTCTATGTAGTTTCAGAGACTAAGCCTTCATTTTGAAAAGGGACTTAGCAGCCAAATGATAAAGGCATTTAAGTTGGGAGTGTAAAGATTTGGACAGGTACCTTAATGAGATTTTCAAAGAAGTGACTAACTCCCACTGAAATCAATCCAGCTTTAGTCCTTTCGGCTTTCAGTAGGATTAATGATTGTCTGTAAGTAAAACTCGTTTGGAAATGGGACTTCTATGTTTTCAAAAATCTTATTGGTGCTCCCTAAACCACAGTGTTATTATTTTAGTGTACAGTTTTTAGCTTGTTTGATATATACAATTATTTGATAGCTTCTTACCCAGATTAGCCAGATACAGTTTCAGTCCTCTCCAGACTGCTCATCTGTTTGAACCAAATTGAGTTAGTGCTCAGTTCACAAGAAACCAGTATTACTGCATGTAGCTTAGCCCATAGCTCACAGGTTAGAAATGTGGTGAGCCAGGCTTGTGCCCTTCCCTTACTGGGAACATCTGAGTACCTGGGTCCCAATTTCACATGTCCTAGCAAATTAGAGGATCACTAACATACAGTTTTATTGCCAGGTGCTTGGTACATGGTAGAACAAGTGAAAATAACAGAAAAATGGTTTTGAAATCACTGTACTCTGGCACTTAAAAATATTGTTATGCAACAGATTCAAGTTGAAGCCCACACCATTCTCTTTTTAATCCCAGGCTGGTGTAGATTTACTGGGAGGAATATAAAATGAACATAAACTGGTCCTGTCTAGGTGACATCTCTTAAATATACAGATGACTATCCTCTCAATCTTCCTAAATGGCACCTTCTTCTCACACATTCATAGCCATGCCAATGTCTACCCTGAGGATATGCAGGTGAGACTCATGCAAATGACCTAAAATTCACCCCACTAGACTTGATCATGTATATTTATATTTGTCCAAAAACAGCTGAGGTAAATCAGGGCTTAATTACTTCTTCATTTTGCAGTAGCTAGGTGCTGGAAACTCGAGCTAAAAGCTATTGGTACCCTTTGTCTCTTGATCTTGTAAACTCTTGACACCCAAAACACATCATTTCCATAAAAAAAAAGCAGGTCCATGTCAGATGTGACTCTCTGAATGTGCTGAAACAGGGTTCTCCCCAAACCATCTTTGGTGAGACATCTGCTTAACTCTAGATTTTTCAATAGTCATCAAAGGAAAAACAGACAATGAATGGTTAGCAAATTTAAGTCAGAAATGAACTTCTGGATTCCCATGGCAGTTTAATAATTCATAAAAAATGATGCAGGTTCATTAGGATTGATTGCGAAAAATTATGGCACAACACTTAGGCAGTCAGATGCTCCTTGATTTTATTTTTTAATTGATGCCAAAGTTAAGTTTTGGTATTCTTTTGAAAAACATTAAGCTTGTTTTTTGTATTTTACTTTTAAATCCCTTTCCATGTGTCCTGGGTTTAGCAGTAGCAGTCAATTTTTCTCATTCTTGGCAGCTGGTGCAGTGCTGCGTTTTTGACTTTCAGCCTGGGAACAGTGCTGATAACACCAATGTTTTTAGTTGCTGCTCGGTAATGCTTACTCTGACCAAGGACTTTGGGAGTCTCATGCTCTGCCAAGGAGGAGGGGAAGCCGGGAGGAAGCAGAGACAGGACACCTGACTCAGGGTTGCCAAAGAGGTATTCCATACCACAGCACGTCATGCCTGGGGAGGTAACTGGGAGCTACCCGGAAGGGCACGGGGGCTTCTGGGTCGAGCTTGTTTCAGCGGGTGGTATCGTATTCTCTTCCCTTGTTATTTTCTCTTATCATTATTATCATTGGTAGTAGCAGTAGAGATTTGTGTTATACCTTAGCTACTGACTGTTCTTATCTCCACCGTGGGAGTTACATTCTTTCAATTCTTCTCCCCATCCCGCGGGGGTTGGGGGGGGGGGGGAAGGAAAGAAAAAGGGAGGAAAGGGGGGAGTGAGTGAACGAGCTATCTGGCTGGGTTTAAACCACAACACCATACAATCATATCATCATGGAATCATAGAATCATTTAGGTTGAGAAAATCATATAAGATCATTTGAGTTCAACCATTAACCTAACACTGCCAAGTCCACCACTAAACCATGTCCCTACCTACTAAACCATGGACCTCATGGTTTAGTGCCCTCACCACTAAACCACGTGCCACATCTGCACATCTTTGAAAACCTCCAGGGGTGGTGACTCTACCACTTCCCTGGGCAGCCTGTTCCAATGCTTGACAACTTTTTCAGTAAAGGAATTTTTTAAAGAGCCAATCTGAACCTCCTCTGGCACACTGAGGTCACTTCCTCTTGCTTTGTCACTTGTTACCTGAGAAACCAACACCAACCTCGCTCCATACTCCTTTCAGGTAGTTTTAGAGAGCAAAAAGGTCTCCCTTCAGCCTCCTTTTCTCCAGGTTAATCAAGCCCAGTTCCCTCAATCTCTTCATAAGACTTGTGCTTTCAGTCCTTCATCCGCTGTCCTTCTTTGAACACGCTCCAACACCTCTATGCCTTTCTTGCAGAGAGGGGCCCAAAACTGACCACAGTATTCGAGGTTTGGTGTCACCAGGAATGAGTGCAGCAGAGCAATCACTTCCCTAGTCCTGCTGGCTGCACTATTTCTGACACAAGCCAGGATATTGTTGGCTTTCTTGGCCACCTGGGCACGCTGTTGGCTCATATTCATCCAGCTGTCAAACAATACTTCCAGATCCTTTTTTGCCAGGCAGCTTTCCAGTCACTCTTCCCCAAGCCTGTAGTGTTGCATGGAGTTGCTGTAACCCAAGTGCAGGACCCAGCATTTTGCCTTGTTGAACTTCACACAATTGGCCTTAGACCAGTTGATCCAGCTTATTCAGATCCCTCTGTACAGCCTTCCTACCCTCAAGCAGATTGACACTCCTGCCCAACTTGGTGAAATCTGCAAATTCATACTAATGGAACCAGGCACATATTTTTTTTACCTCCAAAAGCAGATTCATGTATCTGACCAAAAAAAAAAAAAAAAGTAAGCGATAAAGAGTTGTGTTAAACCCATAGTTGTTACAGAAGTACTTTTTCTTTCATTCATTCTAGGTAACACAAGAAAAATGCTTTAGGTCTGATCTGGTTGTCTGCTTGCCTGTTTTTTTATTGTTCTCCTCAGACAAACATTCAATAGGAGTTAAATTTTGTCCTAAAGAAAATTCTTAGACAAAGCAGGTATAAAAGAAATGCCTAGGACATCAATGGCATATAGGCTGTGCACAGCACTTCTGCCACAGAATGGATTTTATTTGTGTTGAATAGCATTGGACAACCTTTGAAATATTTCAGTTGTATAATAATGACTTCTTTATTAACTCCATGACCGTATGAATAAGCATCAGGGGAAAGCTATATGCAGGTGCTCTAGAGACAATAGGAAGTTAATGGACCTTAACTTTAGCTGATGTCAAATACTGTAGCTCCAGAAAAATCGGTACGGTTGCACTGGCTTATGCCAACTGTGGGTCTGGTGCCAGGAGTCAGCCTTGAGGAACATCATGCGTGATGCAGTGTCAGGAACTGCACAGCTGGAAGCAGTAAGCCGTACCCTGTTTTTTTTTTTAATTATTTTTCAGAATGCAAGATACACAGTTTTCACCCTGTGTGTCATCTTTTGAACTCAACAGGACATGTGGCATGAAATTAGTAAAGGTTACAGAATTCGCTTTGGAAATAATATGCCTACCTTTGTGGTTGGACCCGAATCTGATTCCTGCTGAAGTCAATGAGAATTTATGGCAAAGCAGTTTCACTGTTTTAGCTTCAGTTTTACCAGTCTTTGTGGTTTATTGGCTTATTTGAAGCTCTGGATCCTCTGATTACCCATCAGTCTCAACTATCTATTTAAACCCAGCATGTTTTAATTTGTCATTTAGTCCCTAAAGAGTTTAGTCTATGAAAGCAAGTATAAATAATTCCTTTTAAAAAGCCTTCATGATTTTAAACTATTTTCAGGAACTGGGAAGCCTGAATAGTGGTTTTGTAATTATTTGGGATTACCATTTTCTTTCAGACTTATCCACTGATATGACAAATTTCACATTGAATAAAGCTGCATTAGGAAGACCCAGAAGGTATTGCCTTTCAACTGCACAGGCGTATTTCACCAAGCTTCCTGATGTGCCTGAGTGTGTGCATGGATGATTTTACTTTTTAAGGGAGTTGGAGGGTTTATTCACACCTCTCACTTAACAGTTGTGTCTGACATCCCAGTGATGTGTAGGAAAATAGGAATACCACTCTGATGAATATTCATACCTGATGAATAGTTTTAACATTTCCACAGCTGGACTCTTGCTGAGCAATCACAGCAGAAGTCAGAAAGCAATATATGTGAAATGAAGCTATTTTCAAGCTATATTTTCTAAATCAAATTGCCAGCTGAATGCTGATAGCCATGGATCAACTACTGTAGCCTGCAGTAAGCAGGCTCATACTGGATCAGTAAGCACGCATAGATAGACTATTTTGCGCACAGTGATTCTGCTTATATAAACAACACTATTCTTTTCAATAACATCATGCAATACCTGTAAACAATGTCAGCAGACTGTAGGAAGCAGGAGTTTCCATTTCAATGAAACATCAATGTCTACATGATGGAAAATGGATATGTTTTATCTGAGTACGAGTTTTTTAATAAATCAGTTATAATAACTGAACCAAATGTTTTCTGCTTAACATGCTGAAATAGGCAGACAAAGCTGGTTGGTTTGGGGTTTGTTTTTGTTTTGTTTTGTTGTTTTTTTTTTTTGTTAGAAAGGAACTACTGTTGTTAGATCTACAATCAAGTTAGAAATGAATATATCAACCAGTCAAAAGAAAAGGGCTTATCTGAAATTATTCATACTGATAGCAAAGTTTCCAGGCAATAATGAGAAATAAAAAATATGAAATTAAAAAGAGACAAGAGAGATGGACAAGAATAAAGATTTACTTGAAAAGGCTTGAAATAGTCCAGTAGAGTGCTCATTCATAATTAAGACAAAAGATTCTTCCATACTCTGTAGTTTCTTGTCTACTTCTTCAGATGAGAAAGGCCATGCTACCTAACAAGAGCAGAGTTCATCAAAGGCATTTGGTGTCATGAGTGTCATTAATTACGGAACAAGTCTTAAGCACATTGAATTGACTGAAATCAACTTTAGTACATGTAATAAAAAACTTCTTGTGGTACCAATTTTCCTTTTTTTCTAAGTACCAAAATTTTCTCTATGAGGAATACTCTTTTGATTTTTTCCAAGAGATTCAAATACGGATAATATGTCATTATAAATGACTGTTAACAAAGTTTGCTCTCCTCATTGTAGAATTTGTACTTTTCTAGGC
This sequence comes from Pezoporus wallicus, assembly GCF_028554395.1. Taxonomy (NCBI): domain Eukaryota; kingdom Metazoa; phylum Chordata; class Aves; order Psittaciformes; family Psittacidae; genus Pezoporus; species Pezoporus wallicus. Next base: position 94,300 of record NW_026642717.1, on the reverse strand, counting down.
TACTGTTTTCATAACCTATTACTTCAATGAACTTTTAAGAGCTGCAGTAGTGATTTTCTTGTTGAGCTGTACCTCAATTTCCAGAACATTTCAACAAAAATTTGGGCCAGATATTTCCTGGGATGAAAAATTTTTCACATGAAAAAATCTGGAGACTTTTATTTAAGACACCACACACTATAGCAGGAATTTGAAATTAGGCAGAGATATGGTTTCCAGGAAAACCAGCCCATATTTTTTCATGATGTAAAACTTTGAGGAGCATCATTTCCCATGTACACAGGATAAGTTTGGCAGAACTTCATTTCCTCATTCTTATTTTTAATTTTTATATTTTGTGAGCTCAGGACAGTGCTGGCAAAGTAGGAATGCAGGCTTATAGGAAATGACATGCAAATGGTGACTGGTCATAAATTCCATTTAAAATGGAGATTATAAGGCTACAATCCTTTTGGGGCCAGAGAAGCAAAATCTTTGGTTAACAATTTAAAATTATTTTTTTTATCACTTATTACTGTAATAAATAAATAGATGATGATGATGTTATGTGGGGACAGATAGTACTTGCGAAAACAGGAGTGATTTGAAGAAGAGCAAGAAAGCTTTTAAAATGTTTTATATGAAATCACAATTAACTGTTTTATCAATCTGATCAAATGAGTTATTTTCATCCTTAGCAATGTGTTTTGTGCATTTTAATGAGATGAAAATTAAAATAGCTCAAGTTATTTACATTTCAACTTAGAAATATTACTTCAGAAAGGAACCATAGGTTTCTTTTTCACAGTAAAAAAAAAATTAAAAACTCCTCAAAAAACAGATCAAATATAATTATATTCATCAATTGCATAAAACAAGGAAGCTTTTGTTCCTGATTTAAGTAAACAAACAAAACCCCAAAAGCAACAAACCAATAGAAGCAGTAAAAAGCTATTACTCAATTTCAAGTTGATATTGCTTTTATAAATAAAGCCAAAAGTGCACAAGTGAAAAACTCAGTGGCAGACATGTAGAACAGTGATACAGGTTTGAATGATACTCAAATATGCCAATATCCTTACCTAATTTGCTCAAAGGATGAACAGTTTTAAGCTTTTAGAGTAAAACAGTAGAAGAGAAAAAGTTTTATCATGCTGGGTCTATGTCCATCAAATTACATTCTACCATAAGGCAGGTTTGCACCTTGTCTTGCCTTTGTACATTGCTCAGGATGAGAGTATTCACATGAAGTCTCTTCTGTGTAATTTTCATATTGTATCTTGCTTTATAAGGGGGACAAAGAAAAAGAGGTAAAAAAAATCCCCAACTGCAGAATGTTACTTAGGGAAATTAGTCACAAGAAAATACATTATTTGAAACAGAGGCACATCCTATATTGTTTCCTATGGAGATTTGCATGTTTTGTTTTTGTTCTTATCTTTCTCCTAATGCAACATTTACTTCAGTTTAAGCACTCAACTATTCATTTCAGTAACAGTATTTGATGTCTGTTAGAAAACACAGGATGAGCAAACTACAGACAAGGATAGCTATTAGTTATAGGTTATATCTCCTTATGGTTCTGTTCTTCAGGTCACACTGTTTCTAATATGCTTCTGCTGCTTAACGAGCTGGTTTCATGAGCTTGTACATGCTGAAAGTTTTTGAGAATAAACCAAACAAAACAAATTTTACTTTTGAAGAAAAGCTGTTATTCTATATTTAACCCTGAGACCTGTTCTATGGGTTGCCTTAAAAATAATCGCTTTCAGTTTTCTTTTTGTTGTGATATTGTTAACTTTTTAGCCAGAGGATTTAATTGAAGATTATTGTAAGGAGAAGAAGAATGAAGGTCACAGCCTTTATATTTTATCCCTATATTATTTTAAGTCTCAAACTAGCTCCTTGGGATAATGCCTATTTCTGAAAAAATTCCTTTCTACTCATCTTTTATTTGCTGCCCTTATAATGAGAAGTGTTCAAGAGCATGTGAGCATCTAATGCACAGAAACTGCATCATATGAGAAGAATGAGAAGTCAGCTTACTGGTGTCTTGAGTCTCACTTCACAATAGGCCCTGAAGTACAGATACTCAAAAAGATAATTTTCTACTTTTTTTTTTTCTTTTTTTTAATTTAAGTCCAAAGGCAGTAGATTTAGATCAGCTATTAGGAAGAAAATTTTTACTGTGGGGGTGGTGAGTCACTGGAACAGGCTGCACAAGGAAGCTGTGGATGCCCCATGCCTGGAAGTGTTCAAGGCCAGTTTGGACAGGGCTTTGAGCAATCTGGTCTAGTGGAAGGTGTCCCTGCCTGCAGCAGGGGGAGTGAAACTAGATGATCTTCAAGGTGCCTTCTAACTCAAACCGTTCTATGATTCTATGGTTCTATGATTCTGTGTCTACTGTATAGCTCGGGTAATTATCAAAGTGGCTAGTCTAAGGTAGGAAAGGCGTAAGGTGGAAAGAAAAGCAAATATGACTGCATTTCTCAGAAAGTAGGACTGCAGTGAGGAGACACAAGGAAAAGACACTCAAAAGCAAGAAGGCTGAAGTCCTAGAAATGCCAAAAAGTTTCAGTATTTGTGAATTTTAAAGTGTTTAAAACAAAAGATGGATATAGAAACTTCTGTAATTTGGAGAGTAGGAGAAGGTGGCAGGTATCTTAGCTCTAAAAGCTGCAGTGTCCTTCATTTCTTATCCCAGGGTGTATAACTACACTGTAGAGTAATTTCTTTCACATTACAATCTAGCATGATGGGCACACTTTTTAACAAATGTAAATTTGTAAGTAGGTACTGGAAATATGTTAGCAATCTTTGGGTGCAGACAAAGCTTAACAGATACCAACAGATCTGAAATGCTTACTGCGGCTACTTTTAGCAAGTGAAAAACATTGCTTAAGCTTGTGTAAAGTACTAGGTAAAGGCAAACACATAAGTAGCTGTAACCTCTATTTTGTATGTGCCTTTTATGGCAGTTGTTTGAACTCTCCATTTCTGTTGTCCAAGAAAAAAAATATTAAATTGCTGTTGCAGTTGTCCCAGGGTGTCCCATGGAGCTCAAGGTGGCTAGCTCCCATGCTAGCTCAGGACTTTGAAGTTTAGTGTATTGTCATACATAGGCTTGTTGAAAGTTGCTTCTTGCAGTACATTTTCTTAACATGGAAAGTATCAATGACAGTCTGAAATGCAGAAATTTTAGAGATTCTCTGGAGTTCATTTCCATGCTAGTATTGCATAAACCAATTGCAACGGACATTCCTGTACTAGCAATTTAATCCTAGTTTTGCAAGGGATAGCCAAGCAGTGTAACACTTTCAGGCTTTCTATCGCAATTTCTCTGTCTTTGCAGTTCTTGGGTTTCAACTTTCAGCTTTATTTCTTGTCAGCAGAGGAATCTCCTCATTTTCTTCCTAAGGTAGACTAACAGAAAATTCAATTAATAGTATACGGTCCTATGGCTTTTCTCCAATGTTCTCAGCTGGTACTGTTTGATGATTTCTTCCTATAACCAGTGGATTATTCATGGAATAGATTCAGCATAATAGCAGACTCTTAGAAATTCCTACTTCCTGAATTAAGAAAATAAGAAATTCCATCATACAGTTGCATTGCCAAAGCTTATTAAAATCCTTCCCAAATGCAGGTGTATTCATAGCTGCATTAAGACTCTTCAAAGCATTTAGTTTCTTTTGGTATTGCCTTTCATTAAACCCTACAGTGTATTTAATGATTTGGACATATAAAATGTTGGTTCTTCCCCAGTCAAGATTGAAACTGTTAGCGAATTAGTAAATTCAGTTTCCTGAAAAGGACACAAAGCAGCACTTCCAAGTACTTCATCAAATTCAGGTTCCTATTAACCACAATTTCTAAACCTGTCTAACAAGCAGTTTCTGGTTTCTATTAAAAACTGTTATGAAAACTTGCAACTAAATTAATGAAACATAGAATACTGTCCGTAAGAAATTTTTGAAGTTTGCATAACCTCAGGACTTATTTTTTTTAAAATTGAGCCTGATTGTAAAGATTTCTGAAGTTTGAGTAAACAGCCACTTAGTGCCTCATGAAGCTTCTTGTGCTATGAAAAGTGAGAAAAAAACAATCCAAACCATATTTTGCATGGCAATGACTCTTACTTTTTCTTGTGTGAATTCTTCTTTTGATGACTTGAGAGTTTGACCTGATGGTTTCCCAGTTGGAAGTATTATCCATATACATCTTAAATCACAAAATTAAAAGGTGCAAAGGATGAGTGATGCTATTAACAATTTGATAAGAGTTTCAGGTCATAAAAGACCTGATCTACTCTGATCTTCTGAAGATACAGGTCATTAATTTTTTTTTCTCAAGATATTCCTATAAAAAATACAAAGATTTTTGTTTGACTGGAGTGCATCACTTGCCATATAAACAATAGGTGAGAGATAAGTTCAGTAATTAAATAGTACTTCTGCATGTTTTGGGCAAGTGATAGATGCTCAAATGGTTGAGTGACCTCACCCACCAATCGTCAGTGATTTTTCATAAAATTTGATGGCGTTTTATAATAGTGACACATTTACTGGTCTGGTTTCGCTGGACACTCAGGGGTTTTTTTCTTTGATTACAATCTTGTTGTTTGTATATTTGGTATGTGCTGTAGAACAATTCATCCTCTTTTTGAATGAGATCATGCAGCTCCTAAAAGATACCAGCTAATATCCAGTCCTTACAATTAGTCACTTAGAATTTTTAGGTCTGGTGGCATTCACAGATTTGTGGTAGTGATAAAGGGTTCAGAAAAAAAATTGGATGTCATGTGTTAAAAGCTTAGCTCTACTCATGTCTGACAAAACTTGTACTGAACAATATGGTAGGAGTTACAAAAAATGTTCCCAGAGTAAGCGTGTGACAGCAAAATTTGAGCCTAACACTTTGGTAAAGGATTAGCATAGTAAACAGAATTGATGCAATTAAGGAAAAGGGTGGCTCCTGAAGTCTTTAATGTTCTCTCCCCACCTACATTGAAATATGCTAAACATGCATACATACTTTTCTCACAACACTGATATAATTATTAATAATGATTTGCATTATAATTGAGCTTAGAAGCCTCAACAAAAGTCAAAGCTTCATTGTGTTACTTGTGCAAAAAACTGCTAGAGACACTATCTGATCTGCAAGCCCCCACTATCAATAGACAAGGTAAAAGAGCAACAACATGATCTGCACAAGTTCAGAAGGGCTGAATGGGCAGTGGACAGGAGCCTTCAGCATTACATCCACAATTAACCTTGGGCCTTGCTGGGCCACAACTTGTCTTCTAGGCCCTTATAATGGCTATATGACATATTTTGTACTTTGGTAAGGCTTTTCAAGCAGCCCTAATATCTTTGCACACTCTAGCCACTCTTACATATAGGAGGCCTAAACAAAAAAAAAATTGTTAGAAAAGAGTGCAAAACAAATACAAGAGCATACCATTTGTCATGCTTTGTTTTTTGGTGTCATACAGGCAACTGTGCTGTATCCATTAACCTTTTTGTAAAGAGCAGAAGGTAAGCTAGTTAACATTTGACAGCTTTACAGAGCCTATTGACTTCTAATGAAAAATTCACCACTACAAGATATTTTCCTTATATCTCTACTTCATACAGTTTGTCACTGAGACAGCCCTTAAAATCCTCATGTTTTACTCTCCTGGCTTCCCATATTCCTTTAGCAAACAGAAACAGACGTTATCGTGATGATTTATTTACTACATGAGCTTTAATTTGTTTGCTCTAAGTTCACTCTGTGTGGAAGATGACTTTCAAGTCATTGGTTGATAGCATATACCGTACCAAACGTGCATTTTGTTGCTTGGTCCTATCCAGTAGTTGACTGGGACTCTGTCAGACTGCTAGATGCAATAAACACTCTGTGTGGAAAGGTTAATGAGTACAACATGTCCTTCTTGAATCTTGGAGGGCATGCAGCACATTCCAAAAATTATAGGAAGATTAAAACCAGTGATGGTATCATTGAATGCCTGTGTGTGGATGCAGGTGCTCTAATGATAAGTTTGTGACAGAATCTCAAGGGGGAGAGGGTTGAAAGCAATTCCCACTCTACAGTGTAATCAATCATTAGACTAGCAGATGATTAATAGGCCAGGTATGTCACACAGCAGTCTGCTTTTTCAGAAAGCTTAAGTGTATTTTCAAGGTAGCTCAGCAGTCCTAGTGTCTACCTGATATATCTATGATAAAGAAAAGTTAACAAAAAAACCCAACCAAACAAAAATCTATCCCGCAACCCCAGGAACAAAAGAACATACCATTTAGGGTAACAGTAACTTTGCTTTACTCTTAGTTTCAGGTGTATACATGGATCCACTTGTTTTATACTGTGCTGTTAATTGTTTAAGTCCAAAGGATAAAAGTGTGTAGAAGTAGATATATTTTACTCTATTCCAGCTCTGCAGAGGAGAACCTAACAGGCCCAGAAGTATCCAAGATGAACACAAAAAATCATGTATATGCAGAAGACAAGGTTAAAGTGAAATAAAACATTCTGCACATTCTGAGAAGTTGCTTTTGAGGGTCCCTAAAAAATTTGGATTATGGCTAATGTGCTGGGAAACATACCTAGAGTCTACAAGTTAGTCAGAGTATGCAAAAATGCAAGAAGTACAATAATACATACTTTTGGTTACTTGTACTAAACTGCATATTATTCTATTTCTAATGTTTATTCACATGCTACTTTCTATATTATCTTATACCAGACCATAAGCTTAGATCTACTGTAAAGAATTAAGTCCAAATACCAGATCTGCAGCAGTAGCTTCTGATAACAGCAGCTCACCTCTGGTTCCTTGGGACACTCTCTCCCATCCGAACAGACACAGTATATGAGCTCATTATTTATTCTTCCCTTGACTACATCTGAGCTGGGCAGCCACCAGTAAAGACTACAGCTTGTCTCCACAGCAGCATGACACATGACGGATATATCTTTGCTCTTTATTCAGCTCCCTAACCCACTTTGCATTTCAGGAATAAAAGTGTCTACAGCTCCAACTGGAACACAAAAGGAAAGGTCATGATGTACAAATCTGCTTTACTGATGAAGCAGATAGGGCAAAGAGGGCAGCTCTTTGGCAAACAAAACTTTCCTATATGCTGGCTTTATACAATAGAATGAGGTCAGCGCAGCTACTCCCGCTCCAAGCACAGCAGGTTCATCACCCCCAGCAACAAGTACAGTCGCTACTCAAACTTTGGCTGCAATGAACAGTGCAGCTACCCCAGTGGCAAGTACAGCAGCTGCTCAAACTTCGACTGCAACAGGCTTGTTGTTGCTCAGGGCCCCATTTAAAATCGAACTGTAATTTGGGATGTGCATTCTCCAGAACCCCACTGCACCCAAGAAAGCTTGCGTTTCTTTCTTATTAGTTGGTGAAGACATTGCTGTTATCTTGTTGATCACATCTGTGGGGATCTGTCTATGTCCATCTTGCCATTTTATTCTCAAAAATTGAATCTCCTGTGCAGGTCCCTTGACCTTACTCCGTTTTATGGCAAAACCAGCTTTCAGCAGGATTTGGATTATTTTCCTCCCTTTCTCAAAGACTTCTTCCGCTGTATCGCCCCACACAATAATGTCATCAATGTATTGCAGGTGTCCTGGAGCTTGCCTCTGTTCCAGTGCAGTCTGGATCAGTCCACGGCAAATGGTAGGGCTGTGTTTCCACCCCTGGGGCAGTCGGTTCCAAGTGAACTGGACACCCCTCCAAGTAAAAGCAAACTGTGGCCTGCACTCTGCTGCCAAAGGAATGGAGAAAAATGCATTGGCAATATCAATCGCGGCATACCACTTGGCTGCCTTTGACTCTAGTTCATACTGAAGTTCTTGCATGTCCAGTATGGCAGCAATGGTGGTGTGACTTCATTCAGGCCACGACAGTCTACTGTTAGTCTCCATTCTCCATTAGACTTTCGCACTGGCCATATGGGGCTATTAAAGGGTGAGCGGGTCCTGCTGATCACCCCCTGACTCTCCAGTCTACAGATCAACTGATGGATGGGAATCAGGGAGTCTCGGTTGGTGCGATATTGCCGCCGGTGCACTGTTGCGGTCGCAATTGGCACTTGTTGTTCTTCAACTTTCAGCAACCCCACAGCAGAGGGATCTTCTGAGAGACCAGGCAAGGTGGACAGCTGCTCAATTTCCTCAGTCTCCAAAGCAGCAATACCAAAAGCCCATTGGTACCCTTTTGGGTCTTTCTTTGAAGTACCCTCTCCTGAGGTAGTCTATGCCGAGGATGCATGGAGCCTCTGGACCAGTCACAATAGGGTGCTTTTGCCACTCCCTCCCAGTCAGGCTGATTTCAGCCTCCAGCACAGTCAACTCTTGGGATCCTCCTGTTACTCCAGAAATATAGATGGGTTCCACCCCTTGACAGCTTGATGGCATCAGGGTACACTGTGCACCGGTATCTACTAGAGCCTTATACTTCTGTGGGACTGATGTGCCAGGCCATCTGATCCACACAGTCCAGTAAATCCGATTGTCCCCTACCTCCACCTGGCTGGAGGCAGGGCCCCTCTAATGGTCGTCACAGCGTTGGACATTTAAGTCGTGGTGAAAGGGATTATTCTTCGTTATCACAGGAGCTGGAGTAAAATCAGCTCTTCCATTCCATCTGGGAAACTGCTCACCAGAGACTGAAGCCGTAGCTCTCATGGGACGATCAGTCTTGGCCCTTGGTCCCCTCTTCAGTTCACTCACCCGTTCCTCCAAAGCTGAAGTAGGTTTTCCATCCCACTTTGTCATGTCTTCTCCGCGATCCAGCAGGTAAAACCATAGGGTACCCCGTGGCGTATACCTCCTGTATCTCCTCTCTTGAACAATAGGACGCCTTTTGTTAATAGCTGAGACGTGTGTTGGTACACGTGAGGAGCTGGATAAATCAGATAGATCGTCCCTCAATTGTTCGAGGTCCTGGGACAGTTTTTTCACAGCTGAGATGATGGAAGGGGTGAGATTGTCTTCGAACTCTCGGAGTTTATGAACCATTTCATCTACTGTTAGTGGTACTATGTCATTCCAGGTTACTGTTGCCAATGAATGGGCATATGATGACGGTGCATTCCGTGTAAGTTTTCGCCACATGGGTGGTGTACATTCAACGTCATCTGGATCTATAGGTGTATCCCCGTTATTCGGCTTGATGTGATAGAGCATCTCTATGATGGCCGATTCCCTCAGAGACTGGATGCCTTTGTCTATAGTAGTCCACTTGGCCGAACGACTTGTAACATCGTCCTTGTACGGAAACCTTTCTTTCACAGCTGCCAAGAGCCTCCTCCAAAGGCTGAGGGACTTTTTCTCTCTTGCAATTGCTTTGTCAATTCCCCCTTCTCTAGCAAGTGATCCCAGCTGCTTGGCCTCTGTACCTTCTAGTTCGTGACCATTGGCCCCATTGTCCCAGCATCGGAGGAACCAGGTGATGATGTGCTCCCCTGGTTGACGGGTAAAATCTTTTCGCATATTCTGCAGCTCGGTTGAGGTCCGAGGTCGAGAAGTTGCCTCTTCTTCTTCTTCTTCGTCATGTGATGATGACTCCTGATCAGATTCTGGACCGGGTGGTGAATTTATTGTTTCTTCATCTCGCTTCACCCTTTTTGCCTCCTTTTTGCTTGTTCTCTTGCGTACAGGGGCAACCGATATTGGTACGAATTGGTCCTCTGGTTTGGCTGCAGTGATTATCACTGTGGTTTGAGTAGCGACTGTACTTGTTGCTGGGGATGGTGTAGCTGCTGTGCTTGGAGCTGGGGTAACCGCGCTGTCTGTTGCAGTTGAAGTTTGAGCAGCTGCTGTACTTGCCGCTGGGGTAGCAGTGCTGTTCATTGCAGCCAAAGTTTGACTAGCGACTGTTGCTTTGCCCTCAGATCCGCCGACATTCTTTTCCTTTTGAAGGTGCTGGATAGTGTTGAACAAGGCCCTGTAAGCATAGGCCAAGCCCCAGCACGTTGCCCTGATTTGTCCATCTCTGGTATGGCCAGAATGACCACACACCTCATTTAAGTGTTTTACTAATTCTTCTGGATTTTGCAGTTGTTCGGTAGTGAAATTCCAAAGTACTGGAGGGGCCCACTGACCTACATACTTGCCCATACTATCCCACACACCCTGCCACTCATGGCTGTTCAGCCTCAGGGAAAATCTCTCGGTCCTCCTACATCGTCGTTTGACCCCAGACAAGACTCAAACCTGACTCTGCTTAACTCTTGAAATCAGTAGTGGGCAAAACACACTCTGTATGCGTGTTAGCATGGTGATTCCCATCACCATCAGCAAACAAGTCTCAACAGCATTAAAAGGCCATTCAAAAAATTCAAAACTCTCAAATGTAAATGGTCTGGGGGGATGACTGGGAGGGTAAAAGGATGTCTCCTTCACAGGTTGAGCACCTGAGAAGGAGAAAAAAGATGTGTAATTGCTAAGCACCTCCATCATATACCTCCCAAAGTATAAAGCTGGTGACCACACTGGGAACATAAACCAGATCAGTTTCATGATCAATGATTCTATTGTATTACAAGTCATTACCATAAGTACAATGGGACAAAAACCTTAGCCCAAGCCCCACACTTGAAAAACACTAATACAGCAAATACCAGATGGACGTAAGATACGATATACTAAAACTGTGAGATCAAGAGGAACAACCTTGAGAGCCAATAAATCAGCATTGTGACGAGTGACTATCAATCCAGTCAGATCTGTTCTTATCTCAACCCCTCGTGCCCCACGTTGGGCGCCAAAAAGAACTGTCGTGGTTTAAACCCAGTCAGGTAACTTGTTCACTCACTCCCAGTGAGTGGTGCCAAGCTGACAACAATCGAGGTCCGTCCGTCCTTCCCCCTCCCCCCCCCCCCCGGCTCTCCCCTTCCCCGCTCCCGGAGGAACGGGGAGGAGTATCGAAAGAGTGCAACTCCTACGGGTTGAGACAAGAACAGTCCAGCAACCAATGTATAACACAAATCACCACCGCTACCGTCAACTACAACAATGATAAGGGAAAATAACAAGGGAAGAGAATACAATACCACCGGCCAAGAAAACGAGTTCCACCCGGAAGCCTGTGTCCTTCCGGGTAACTCCCAGTTACCCCCCACCCTGGCCATGACGTGCTGTGGTATGGAATACCTCCCTGGCTAGCCCGGGTCAGGCGCCCCACCTCTGCTTCCTCACAGCTTCCCCTCCTCCCTGGCAGAGCATGAGCCTCACAAAGTCCTTGGTCAGGGTAAACATCACTTAGCAACAACTGAAAACATCGGCTTCACCAACACTGTTCTCAGACTGGAAGTCAAAACACAGCACTGCACCAGCTACCACAAAGGAAAAAAAAACATGACTGCTGCTGCTGAACCCAGGACAGATGTATACCTCAAGGGGATTTGATTTCAGGGGAAAACAGCCAATAAACTTAATTGTATGATTTTGACTGCTGTGTAATACTCTTATAGCTCATCAACTAGATGTCTCCAGGTCACCAGTGACTAGCCCTGACTTCCCTCCAACCATCATCCCAACAGAGAATGAACTTTGATAGAACCGGATGAGTTCCGCAGTAAAGGAACAATCAGCATCAGCAGGCAACGATCCAATACTGCACACAGCCTTTCCTTCCCTGAAAGATTGTTACAAGAGATGGAACCTGACATCACGGACTGAATGGACTCGGCAGCATTGTAGGGATTGGTCCATGCACTAAGAAAATGATCTCTTTCTCTTGGTCTGTGTGGATATGGAGGTATATATTTGGGAGAGTGATGGTGTATTGAAAATGTGGGATCTAAGCACGACGTGAATTGTATGGAATAAGGGGTGGATAATGTCCTGGGTTCAGCAGTAGCAGTCATGTTTCTCCTTCGTGGTAGCTGGTGCAGTGCTGTGTTTCGACTTCCAGCCTGGAAACAGTGTTGGTGATACCGATGTTTTCAGTTGTTGCTAAGTGATGTTTACCCTGACCAAGGACTTTGTGAGGCTCATGCTCTGCCAGGGAGGAGGGGAAGCGGGGAGGAAGCAGAGACGGGGCACCTGACCCAGGCTAGCCAAGGAGGTATTCCATACCACAGCACGTCATGTCTGGGGTGGGGGGTAACTGGGAGTTACCCGGAAGGACACGGGCTTCGGGGGGGGACTCGTTTCTTGGCCGGGGGTATCGTATTCTCTTCCCTTGTTATTTTCTCTTATCATTGTTGTCGTTGGTGGTAGGGGTGGTGATTTGTGTTGTACATTGGTTGCTGGACTGTTCTTGTCTTAACCCGTAGGAGTTGCACTCTTTCGATCCTCCTCCCTGTTCCTCTGGGAGCGTGGAAGGGGAGAGCCCCTGGGGGGGAGGGGGTGGGGTGCCTCGATTGTTGTCAGCTTGGCACCACTCACTGGGAGTGAGTGAACAAGCTGTCTGGCTAGGGTTTAAACCACGACACACATAAAAACTTCAATTCTAAAGCTGTGTTTGTTTCTTTATTCTCTTGTGTATTTTCCACCACAGACTCACATACTGGCTGAGGTTGGCAGGGATCTCCAGAGATCACCTGGTCCAACTCACTGCTCAAGCAGGGACACCTAGACCTAGTTGCCCAAGACTATGCTTAGATTATTTTAGTATCTTCAAGGATGGAGACTCTATAACTTCTTTGGGCAACCATTACCAGTGCTACATCACCCTTAAAGTTTTGGAGTATTTGTGTGATTTTTTCCTTTTTCTTTTTTTTACTTTTATTTCTGATATTCAAAAGGAACCTATGTTCCAGTTTGTGTTCATTGCCTTCACAACCGCAAAATATTTCATTAAGTAAATGAATATTTGATTAAGTAAAAACCAGGCTGGGTTTAAAATGTTGCTCAGGCTGAAGTGGTACAGCTCCTGGAGTTAGGCGCTGAAGCGTGTCCTACCTGATAGACAACCAACCAGGAGGAAACAGAAAATTTCTGCACTGACGTTTGAAGCTGAGTATGTCACATTGATTGTGAATCTCATGATGCCAAAGAAAGAGAAGGCAAGACATAGAAATGCACAAGAAAGAGGGCTTCGTGATGTAGGACTGAATATGTTTTTTCATCCAAGAGTTCCTGAAGGATGCTATTCTTGCTGCTGACTTTGTATTGAATTGAAGACATGAAGCCAGGAGCATCAGAAGTTCAGGAAGATAATATCCTAGGAGGCTGACTGTCATATGTCATTTCCCCCACTTGTATTGCTTGGTTTGGTATTTTTTTCTAATCAAGGCTTGACAGAAGTGTTGCCTGTCATAAACTAAACCCTGGGGAAGTTTCATCCATCTATTAGTATGCATTTACTTAGAAGAAGCATGAGGTGATACTTACCTATTTTCATCCTGAAGTTTCACAAGTCTTGACAGTTTAACCTTGCATGAATATTTTAAAATGCATCTTGAACTTCTTAGAAATTCTATTGACCATGGCATAAGCTTCAGTATTACAACTGCTCTGCTGTAATTAGGAAATAGATATCACAATACTAAGACAAGTACACCTAAGATAGCATACTAAATATTTATTCAGAATAGCACAATAATTTAGACAGTGAGTTATTCTAATTAGATGTCCACAATAACCAGCTTTTCAAATCTAAATATTAAGCACTTCATGTGGCACGAAGAATGTATTTACGAGGAAAATAAGGGTGGTTTTGTGTTTTTTCTTTTTTTTCAGAGAAAGACTGAAAAAAAATTATTTATCCCTATTTCCATTGGTAAACAAACCAATTTAACTGAGATCAAGGCACAGCAGCCTGCCAGTTTGGGATAACAAACCTTGTTCATGTGCCATGGCATTTTAGTTTTTTCAGTTTAAGTACTATGCAATTGACAAGTATCGGCCATCAGAGTTTCTATTACCTTCTTCTATCAAGTTACTTTACTTTATAGATACATGGAAGTTAGTTCTATCTCATATATTACTCATGAAAGCAAATAGATTTGGCTTTTTTTTTTTGTTCCTATTCAGTTACTTAAGGGTTTTATTGCCTACTGTAGATTTACAAGGTGTCCCTGTACCCTCAGAAGCTAAAAAGAAAGTTTTAAGCAGAACTTAAACTCAGTGATGGAAAGTTTGCCAGTTCATTTTCATGACATCTGCATATAGTTGCTGCTATTTGCAGTTTCTTCCTTAGGTCTTCTGCTGTCTGTGCCTTTTTGTATTGTCAAGGGAAGATGGGTTGAGTTTTTAGGTCTCTTTTGGGAGGGGAGTTCAAAATGTCCCTTGTACAGTTCACATCTTGATGCTGATAAATTATATCTAAATGATATATTAACCTTTGTACTCAGGTTAATTTTACTGCATCTTTATGGTCAACAGCCATAACGGGGAACTAATTTTCCCCTGGTTTCTGTAGAAATTTTCAAAAAGACACAACCTTTTGACACTACATCACAGTATATGTGCTTTAGAAGGAGAATGAAGACCATCACCCTTCATCTCTCCCAGTGCACACAAATTATACCCTCAGTTGTGGATTGTGTTCTGACAAGAAATTATATTTCAAAATGGTTTCATTAATGACATGAACATAACACCAGGCATGGCAGAAGTGGGCACTTTATATGTGTACTTTACTAAAGACTGAAAGGCCGACCCTTCAGTCTGCTGCTCCTGCTGCCAGAGAACTGACACCAGCTGGATAATGGTATGTGGACTCTGTGCAACACAACTGGAGAGTTCACTTTTACTTGTGGAAATGCCTTCTTTTTAAAGCTAAAATTGCGATTCACATGCACATAATCAAAAAGTGCTCTCATAATAATTCAATTTTTTATTTAAAACAGTAAACCAGGAAAATGGTAAACTATGATTTTTTCCACATTATTTGCCCCACTACTACACAGGATTGTACTTACCTTGTCAGCATGTACTTGTTTAAAATTATTCTGTGTGTCCTATGATAGCTTGATTATGCATGCATATTTGTCAAAATTATCAAAGAAATAATAAAAAAAAAGTGATGTTTACTTTTAAACGGGGAAAAAAAACGACATGCAACAATAAAGTATTTTTGTTGTATATTAATCAGAGAAAATTTTTGTTTTCTTCATTGTGAGAACCCACTGTCCTTTCCCAGAAACATGAACCCTTGTGCCAGCATCCAAAGGAGAGAAGTAATAAACAACTGGGACAGAGACATTCTGTCATTCAGCACTATGTATCTGCATTAATCTGGTTTTAATTTGCTTATTGTTCAGCCTGAGCACCGGGGACATAGAGTCTCAATTTTTCTTTCAAAGAATTCTAAATATGGTCAAAAGTCAAGTGGAAAAAGTTACAAGGAATGTAGGTCATGGAAATTCTTAACTGGCAAATTCCTGTCGTCTGTGAAAGCAAAATATGCAATAGAACCACTGTATAAATACATTGATTATTTTGTCCTTCATTTGCTTCCTCTGCCCTCCTTTATCCTTAAATTAGAAGCTAGATGCTAAAAATTTCATCGGAAATTTAAGGACCAGACTTTGCTGTGTGAGGAAGTTTCTGAATAAGACATCAAGTTTCTAGCCATCAGAGAATAATTTATTGATACTTGTCAAAAGGAAGCATCAGTCTAACAGAAATCAAGACAAAAGGAATGCCTGATGAATTTCCTTTGAAGTGCCTTTTATAAAAGTCCTTGGTAATACATATTGATGAACTCCAAATTGTCTTGCCTGAAGGGAAAAGAAAGTAGACTGCTTTACACTGTCTTATAAATATTCATCAAAAGAACAAGACTTATGTTTCCAGGCGTGAGGTGAATGATTACGGTTGTATGATTGCCTTGGAATCTGGATAATTAGTAAAACAGCCTATGACAGTGGAAGAACTTTAAACTTGATATCTTGCCATCAGTCCTTTTGGATTTAAAGACAGTGCCCGCTATTCTGAAAGGAAGCAAATTTAGGGCTTGATGGATAGATATAATTAAGCTCTCCATTAGTTTCATCTACTGTTTGTTTGCCTGTTTGTTTAGTCAAAAATTAAAGTCAAAGTTGTGTAGCATGTCTCTATTCTGGCTGGAATGAAACTACAGCATCTGCACTATGAATGTCTTGCTGGAACAAGCTAGTGAAAAGGACTCTTTAATTAAGACAGGGAAACACACACAAAAAAGGCTGGTGGGGTTGATGTCTCAGTAGGTCTTTCACAGAAATCTGAAGACCAGTATCCTTCTCACTTGGCTCAGCTCAACCTTTTTTCTTAATGCAACAAAGTCAACAGATTACCTTTCATGCTTACTTAGTGCATGTGATAAGGGTATGAATTGCACGGCAAAGATTCACTGCGAGTCATTTGGGAAAAAAATGTGCTCAGTGATCTGCGAATTTTCATATGTTACTCAAATTATCTGTAGCTTTCTATTGACCCTTGTAAAAGGTGGCTAGCCTTCTACTAGCAAAGTACCCCAAAAATGCCATTCTCGGGAAACGTTATCCTTTACAGTGTTTAGCACTTAAATGCAATTAAGCAAATATAATATCCTCTTTGAAGGGAAATAGTTGTTCAGTTTAAGTAACTGAAACTAATTATCTCTGTTGAATGAAGGATGCATTCTATGAGTATTTGAGTGGTGTGCTGCTTCTCAGAAGCTGAAGAGGGCAAATAGATTGCATTTCTGGGTGAAGAGCTGTAGGAGACTCTTACAAGAGACCAATTTATAGCCATATCTAAATTCAGAGCCCTATGCAGCAAGCCAAAATGAGGTGGCAGTGAGCCCAGAGCAAAGAAACTCAGCTTGTAAATAGCATTTTCCAAGAAGCAATTTATTATGGAATAAGTGGTGTAACTGCTTAAACTACTAGCATTTGAAAAATATATTATTGCCACGAAATTTGACTTGACCAGAAACATTTAAAAGGACTTAAGGCTGAGGTAGGTTGAATACCCAGGTGATGGTGATGGTGATGATGGTGGCATTACATTTGCACAAACAGTATGACTTTGCAAGCATATTTTCTTTGTGTGAGGGACTATGAACTATCTTCTTTTATTTTCTCCTGTTCTGTTTAATGCATCGTTTGATTCATTAGCTTCTGTCATGAAAAATAGTTTGATAACAGGGCCTACTCAAATAATTAAGAACATCCAAATCTGTCATATAGAAGCTCAAGAATTCATCTGCCAATGAAGCATACTGTAGCAACCTTGCAAATAGGGAGAAAAACTGATGAAATGTTTTTTTATTTTTATTTTCTCCATAGAGTATCACTGCATATTTCCATAAATGTTAAAACAGCATCATCTTTATAACAACTTCCCACTTTTTTTGTGTGGGAACAGCTCACTATTTAAATAGTAAAGGCTGCAAGATGTACAGAGCAGAGAAAAGAATAGCAGTAAAATATCTCTCAAACCTTGCACTACCTGTAGCATTAACCTGAATCTCTGTAATTTCAAACACTGAATTATTGCACTGTAAGAAAATGGAGAAAAGATACACAGTGACATTACAGATGGTGCAAATGACATTCGAAGTCTACTTATTTATACATTAAAAACTTGATATCAGAGCATACAAAATACAGCCATCAGTGGCAAAGAGAGACACATATGTCTGTAATTAATCAAATTACCACTATACCTTTAAAGTAATAATAAAAAAGCAAGGTGCTGAACTGAAATGCTCGGACTGTCAAAAATTGTTCCCTGAAACACGAGTATCTACTTCACATGGTCTTAGCAAGATTTCTTGCTAAGAGGACAGGTAGTCAAATTATCTTTCCTCACTAATAATTCCAGGCAACTGTTAACTTTTAAGACCACTTGTCACCAGCCAGGCTTCTCTGCTCTCTCTTCTACAGCTGATTATTTCCAGATAAGGGTTTCTTTTAAATAATCAACAGTTGCTAACAGTTACTACATGTGATTCCCTCAGGGACCCTGGCTTCCACTGCATGAAAATACTGATCTGAGGAGATAACCAAATGAGTTTGAGTGGCTTTGTCTGTTTTAGGTACTATGCTGCTTTTTAAAAAACTCAAATCAAGCCTTTGTGGCACTACAATTGCACTATTGCTTTTATCTGTGACAATACTAAGGCAATTCCACTGCATTTTGCATTTTCCTTCCTGTGTACGCATTTTAGTAACTGCAAGTTTTACAAGCAGAGTGTGAGCAAAAGGATAATGGTCAAGTGCCCCATTCTGAGCTGAGCACTGCTCAGACACATACCTAGCCTATGTTCAAGTAGACTTCCCAGTGTTTTGATTCATTTTTCCTGTTTCATGGAGAGAAAGATTTCTTTGTCTTACAAATCAAGGCCTTCTCCTCCTTTAGTGTTGACAATTTGTCTTTTTAACCACGCTGTCAGTGTCTTATCATATACATTGGCTCCCAGTTGAGTCATAAGGATTCTGTTGCCTTTTTGAGACTACTTTTGAAGAATCCTGTCATCCAAGAGGTCCTCTGTGCTAGAAACTTTACACTACTATTTTATAGTTGTTAGGATTTCTTGTTTGACTTTTGTTCCTCTTCACAACCCTGCCCTCTAGTTTCATATTGCATATATATCCATGGCTTTCCCAAATCCTTACTGTCTTCAGCCTTAATGGTGGTCAGATTGGATTTTACCAATGCTTCTCTTATTCAAAACACATCTAGTGAAACTAGCTATCAGATCCAGTATGCCTTATTTCTTTCTCATCTTACTGCAGCAGGTTCAGGTTCAAACCTGGTGGAGTATCTGTATTTACTCAGACATTGACAAGTCACAGGTTTCGCTAGTCAATTAGTTCTGTCCTGTCCAGTTTCCTCCTAAGCTTTGTGGAATTTGATCATTTTTTGATGATACCATTTATTTAAATTTTTTTTAAAGATGGAAATGTCTATAAAACTGCTGATTTCTGCCACTCTGACTTTAAGGAATGAACTTGATAATTTCCTGACTTTGATTCTTTTATTGAACCCCAGAAAGATTTTCTGTTTCTCAGACCATTTAATTGGGGGTGTTGGTCAATGGGAAACTTAACTTGACCTGGCACTGTGTGCTCCAGCCCCGAAAACCATATACTGGTCTGCAGCAAAAGAAGTGTGACCAGCAGGTCAAAGGAAGTGATCCTGCCCCCTCTACTTTTGCTCTCATGAGACCCCACCTAGGGTGCATTCAGTTTTAGTGTCCCCAGCATAAGAAGGACATGAAGCTGTTGGAGCAAGTCCAGAGGAGGGCCAGAAGTATGATAAGGGGACTGGAGCACCTCCCATACAAAGACAGACTAAGAAAGTTGGGGCTGTTCAGCCTGGAGAAAAGAAGACCTTATAACAGCCTTCCAGTATCTGAAGGGGGCCTACAGGGATGCTGGAAAGGGACTGTAGTGATAGGACAAGGGGGAATGGGTTTAAACTGAAACAGAGGAAGTTCAGGTTAGAGATAAGAAAGTTCTTCATTGTGAAAGTGGTGAGGCACTGGAACAGGTATCCCAAGGAAGTGAATGCTCCACCCCTGGAAGTGTTCAAGGCCAGGTTGGATGTGGCCTTGAGCAACCTAGTACAAAGTGTCCCTTCCCATTTCAGGGGGGTTGGAACTATTCAACTGTAACCATTCTCTGTTTCTACGTTTCGGAGAAAACATAGGAAGAAAGGTTGCATACTCTTTTTCAGGTACCATTTTATAAGGCAGAAGTTTGCAAACTCCAGAATGGAATTTATCATTTAAAAAGCAGAAAGAAAAATTCCTGCTGCAACAGCCCAATGATGGGCTGAACTGGAAATTTATTTTTTTTTCGTATGATTTTTTTCTCTTCCTCCTGCTGGGGCTATGCTCAAATATTCACTCAAATAAGGCTTGAGAATATCTGCCAGTATATTATTATAAAAACAAAAACTCTAAAATATTCCATGAGCCAGATGAAAATATCTTGTGCCAATTTTTATCCAGACTAAATTTCCTTTTATAGGGAAAATAATTTTAAATAATAATGGAATTTCTAACTGTTCTCTGCAACCAAGCTAGTTAAAACATATCATATTCCAAACTCTTAAAATAACATCAGTGAACATTATGGGGGTAAAGAAATGTCGGAATACGTACACAGTTATAGATTTGAGGGTTTATACATTAAAAGGACAAAGAGCTGCTTAAGCAAAGATTATTTATTAGGGAAGAAACTAAAGCAGGTAGATATAATTTTTTTTTTTTTTTTAATATATAGGAACATTATAGCTGGTCAGAACTACTTTCCACGCATGGGAGAATCCCCAAACCTGTTGCTCATCTATGACAGATGCAAGTTATGACTTGGGTGCCCTTTCCCCCTCTTCTCAAACTTTCCTTGATGATTTATATAAGTTGCAAATGTTTATTGTATGCTTATGTTTGCGTAGTTACTAATATAGTATTTTTATAAATTCTTCTATAGTAACACAGTCAGGAGGAACCAAAACTATCCACAGATTTGGATGTCTTTCACATATAAACATTTTTAATGAAAGAAAAGAATGGTGTTGGTGACTCTTGAAATGATATGCTTTTAAAGTTCACTAGATATGGAAGAGATTTCTGAGGACTGAGAAGTGACAAATATAAGTCCATTACTAGAAAAAAGGGTCTTAAGAGATATGCCAAGGAAGTGTAGGCCATGTAGTTTAACATGAGCTTTACGGAAAAAATATTCATAAAGGTCATTAGGAGAATGGTTGCTAAAGTATAGATCATTGAAGCTGGCCAGAATAGCTTCAGTCAAGGAAGGTCATGCTTAAATAACCTGTTAGAATTCTTTGAAGATAACACTGACATCACAGATAAGTGAGATTTTTCAGATATAACACACTTGGATTTTCAAGAAGCATTTGGCAAGGTTCCACATAGGAGATTACTGACGTAAAGAGTGACAGATAAGACAAGGTGCTAGATAGAATACAGGATAAAAAGCAAGTGACAAAATGTAGCCATGCATAGAAACAAATCGGAAAGGAACAATGAGCAGAAGATGCAGGAGTCATTTTTAAGTCTGCATGTAATTATGCAGCACATATTACTGTAAAGCGGATATTGAAAACAAGATCTCTAAAGTTCTGATCCTAGGGCCATTGAAGTTAATGGTTTTGGATCAGAAATCAAGTCTGAACACCAGTCTATCAATCTATAGCTGTGCTCAGAATCTGGGGAAAAAAAAAGTCAGAAGACTTGCAGTTTTTTAAATATTTGGACCAAGTAATGATAATTAGTTACAGCAAAATGAGAAAAGAAAAAGTCTATAAAATTTTATTTGTAAAGTCTATATTTTATTTATAAAGTCTATAAAATATAAAAGTTCCATAGGTTTGAAGTAGTCTCAATTCCCAGTGAAAATAAAATAAATAATATTCATTAGATGTGGTTTCCCTTCAGCTGTATCTCTACAATAAGACAGGTGTAATAAAACTATATAAAAGCTATGCAAAATATTTAACATTAAATATATTTAGGATGTATTTTCAAAGCTGAAACCATTATTCCATGATGTTCAACCCCAAACTAGGTATCATTATATCAGGTAAAATCAGGAGTGGTAATGTAACTTGAGTCTAGAGCACTTATTGAATTGTGACAGTTTTAAAAAGATTTAGTCTAAACTTTTGGAGAAAAAAGGACTTCTAACTCATGAATGGATTTCTATTTATAAAGGAAAACTTTTGCAGGTGTATAGGAATGCTACTGCAGTAGTGGAAATAGGATCACATTGCTGTTCACAAGAATGGACATGTGTGGTACCATTAACAACAGTTACATAACAAAAGCTATGTGTTCTCTTGTGGTTAAAATTACAGGGTAAGAATACTTTTCTGTTTACTTTTGGCATCTTGAGTAAAAGGTTATGGATAGATCACGACTATGCCTGGCTTGAGGACCAGAATGATCAAAGAGAGGATTCAGAAACTGATCAACAGGTTGATACAGAAAGAATTTCAGAGTAATAATAGATGATTTTAAAGAAATTGGATGGTTTCTGTTAATCTTTAGGCTCATCTAACATCCATTAAGAGCAATGATTGATATCATAGCAAAAGAAGGTTTGTGTGGGCCAACAGTAGCACTGCTGAAGTGGAAATTATTTCCTCAGGAAATACATGTTGTCTGTATGGTGGAAAACTGTGAGAATCACTTTAAGAAATTTCATCACAATAAGGAAAAGAATTCCAGAAAGTGACTCAATTAAATCACAACCATATGTAAACTATGCTCACTACCACTGATTACCATGGTTAGAAACTGGTGGTGGTTGTGTTTGCAGAGGTGATGGGTAGTACAAAGTATGTCAAACCTCTATTACTGATGGTTTCGGGAAGAGGAGCTTTTTTGTTTGTTTTCTTTTGTTTTTTAAATAAATTTTAAAATTAATTTTTTTTAAAGCTCCAGGGGAGACTCGAGGTCGACCCCTTGGCTTTTGGATTCGGGGATATAAAGGATCTGAGGCCAGCTATACCCCAACTGAGAAAGAGATACTGGCAGCCTACGAAGGGGTTCAAGCTGCTTCGGAAGTGACTGGCAGTGAAGCCTCCTGGCACCCCGGTTGCCCGTGCTGGGCTGGATGTTCAAAGGCAGGGTCTCCTCTACACATCATGCAACTGATGCTACATGGAGTAAATGGGCTGCATTAATTACACAACAAACTCAAATAGGAAATCTCAGTCGTTCAGGCATTCTAGAAGTCATCATGGAGTGGCCAGAGGGCAAAGATTTCGGAATGTCACCAGAGGAAGAGGTGATGCGTGCTGAAGAGGCCCCACCATATAATAAACTGTCAGAAAGTGAAAAGCAGTATGCCTTGTTTACTGATGGCTCTTGCCGTATTGTGGGAAAGCATCGGAGATGGAAGGCAGCTGTATGGAGTCCTGGACGACAAGTTGCAGAAACTGCTGCAGGAGAGGGTGAATCGAGTCAGTTTGCCGAGGTGAAAGCCATCCAGCTGGCCCTGGACATTGCTGAACGAGAAAAGTGGCCAGTGCTTTACTTCTATACTGACTCATGGATTGTGCCAAATGCCCTGTGGGAGTGGTTGCAGCAATGGAAGAAAAACAAACGGCAATGCAGAGGTAAACCTATCTGTGGAAAGATATTGCTGCCCGGGTGCAGAACCTGGTGGTGAAGGTACATCATGTAGATGCCCATGTACCCAAGAGTCGGGCCACTGAGGAACACCAGAACAACCAACAAGTGGATAAAGTGGCTAAGATTGAAGTGGCTCAGATGGACTTAGATTGGCAACATAAAGGTGAATTATTTTTGGCCTGGTGGGCCCATGACACTTCAGGCCATCAGGGCAGAGATGCAACATATAGATGGGCTCGTGATTGAGGGGTGGACTTAACAATGGACACTATTGCCCAGGTTATTCATGAGTGTGAAACATGTGCTGCAACTAAACAAGCTAAACAGTTAAAGCCTCTTTGGTATGGAGGACGATGGCTGAAATAAAATATGGGGAGGCCTGGCAGACTGATTATATCACACTCCCACCAACCCACCAAGGCAAGCGCCATGTGCTTACCATGGTGGAAGCAACCACCGGGTGGCTGGAAACATACGCCTTGCCCCATGCCGCTGCCTGGAACACTATCCTGGGCCTTGAGAAACTGATTTTGTGGCGACACAGCACCCCAGAGAGAATTGAGTCAGACAATGGGACTCATTTCCAGAATAACCTCATAGACACTTGGGTCAAAGAGCATGGCATTGAGTGGGTATATCACATCCCCTACCACACACCAGCTTCTGGGATAATCGAACGGTACAATGGGCTGTTAAAAACTATATTGAGAGTAATGGGTGGTGGGACTTTCAAGCACTGGGACACACGCTTACCAAAGACCACCTGGTTGGTCAACACTAGTGGATCTGCCAGCAGGGTTGGCCCAGCTCAGTCAGAACTTTTACATACTGTAGAAGGGGACAAAGTTCCTGGGGTGCACATAAAGAATTTGCTGGGGAAGACAGTCTGGGTTATTCCTGCTTCAGCTAAAGGCAAACACACTTGGGCGATTGCTTTTGCTCAGGGACCTGGATATACTTGGTAAGTAATACGGGAAGATGGGGAAGTCCGATGTGTACCTGAAGGGGATTTGATTTTAGGGGAAAACAGCCAATGAACTCAGTTGTATATTGTCGCCTGCTATGTAGCACTTTTATAGCCCACCAACTAGTTGTCTTCAGGTCACCAGCGGCTGGCCCTGACTTCTCTCTGACCATCATCCTAACAAAGAATGAACCTTGGTGAAACCAGACAAGTTCTGCACTATCATCAGCAGGCAATGATAACACTGCACACAGCCTTTCCTGCTCTGAAAGACTGTTACAAGAGATGGAGCCATGGACCGGATGGACTCAGCAGCTTTATAGGATTGGTCCATGAACTAAGGAATGATATCTCTCTCTCTCTCTCTGTGGATGTATGTATATGTGTGTGTATATATATATATATATATATATATATATGAGTGATGGTATATTGAAAATGTGGGATCAGAACATGACATGAATGGTATGGAATAAGGGGTGGATACTGTCCTGTTTTCAGCAGTAGCAGTCACTTTTTCTCCTTCTTAGTAGCTGATGCAGTGCTGTGTTTTTGACTTTCAGCTTGGGAACAGTGTTGATAACACCAATGTTTTTAGTTGTTGCTCAGTAATGCTTACTCTGATAACGCCTTTCTGAATCTTGTGCTCTGCCAGGCAGGAGGAGAAGCCGGGAGGAAGCAGAGACAGGATATCTGACCCAAACTAACCAAAGAGGTATTCCATACCACAGGATGTCATGCCCACTATATAATCTGGGGGCAGTTACCCGGAACAGTTAGATCACTGCTTGGGTCAGCCTGCGTATTGGTCGGCAGGTGGTGAGCGGTTGTATTCTCTTCCCTTGTTATTTCCCTTACCAGTATTATTATTGGTGGTAGCAGCAGTGGTTTGTGTTATACCTTAATTACTGTACTGTTCTTAACCCGTGGGAGTTACATGTTTTCAATTCTCCTCCCCATCCCTCCAGGAGCAGGGGGAAGGGAGGCGGGGGGAGGGGACGGCTGTGTGGCTGACTGGGCTTACACCGCGACAAGTACAAATGTCTTCAAAACAATTTTTCTTCATGGAAGTCACCTAGCCATTGTTCTGAAGCAGTAGGCAAGTGAAATCCACCAAAAAGACTGCTTTCCTTAACAACAGCTTCATCAAGTCTAAGCATCAAGAATCCTAGTCATACTGTTGTCATGATATTTGCTGAATTTCATTTCAACATTCTGAAAAGCCTTGGGATCATGAGGACAAATGGAAAACGTTTCTGGTCTAATGTCCAAAGGAAGAAGAAATATTACTGTGTGTGTGAGAAGACCATGTGTCAACCAAATAATTAAGCAAGTGGAAATGTAGACTCATTGCTGCACTCACAAAACATTTCAGACCAACATCTCAGCCCAGAATGTTTGATGGGAGCATGTAGAAAAAGCACTGATTTGAAATCTTTACCTGAAAAGAGATCACATCTAAGTACATCTTGTTCCCTTTTCAATATCGAATTTGAAGTGGAAAAAACACTCAGAACATGTGTTGCTCTGGAATTTGTTGAAGTTAATTTTTACTCATCGTTCATAGAGTTGCCAGGATCCACTGCTAATAAGGGTTAATGAAAAGTGGCAAGGTACATCAGAAAGAGGCCAACTCCTTAGCTGTATGATACCAAAGATCTATACATAACTGCAACAAATCCCTCCTCAGATTCTCAACCTGCTATAGCTGCAGAGAGATAGCAATCAGGTAAAGACTGTTGTATTCCTTTGAAGAGCCTAAAAGAAGTTATTTTCAATACAGCAAACAAACCAGTTAAGCAGTCCCAGTGCAGGAAAATCAATGACAGGTGTCAAGGTGTTGCAATAAGGATCCGATTTGCTTATAGCTTCTTCCATGGTTTGATGCATAGATAACAAGTTTCTGTGGCAGTGTTTTTCTCTTCTTATATAACTGGAAGTACATGTACTCCACAGTGCTGGTGAAGAGTGTTAATGTGTTTTTCTCTCCCATTTCTTTTAAATTAACTCATCCTTATCTTTTACCCTTACTATGTTTCAAATATTAGTTTCACAGGTTATTTAATTGTTGCCAGGAGTTGCTGAAGGTTAGGATAAAAGTGAAGAATTAATTGCTGTAGTTGACATTAATTGTCTCCTGGAAAACGGCACAGTTTTTTTCACTGTCATAGTGATAAACCTAAAGCTATGCAAGACCAGGATATAAAATGTTGTAGATGAGGTCAGCTGAGAACTGGTATCAGAGTGAATGCACACACTTATGGACTTCTTGATATAAATTTCAGTTTGACTATAGATGTCTTAGTAAATTGCTTTGATTCTGTACTTTGCTGGAAAGCTTCTTCTTCTTGAGCAGGCAGACCATATACAAGCCTTGATATAACACATCCCTTGCATTCCATTTTCTTAGAGTTAGAACAGAACTTAAAATTGGCTGGTGAGTTTTTGGGAAACCAAAGAACTAAATAAATAATTCAACCAAGAGGCAGTCTCTATAGCCATTTGGCTGATCTGATAAAGTCCCTGCTGAAATATTAAGGAGATGCAGCTGCTCTCCAGCTTCTGTTTTCTTACAGTGCTGTTTTTTGAGAAGAAGCTGTGTGTAGAACAGCTTTTAGAAATCTGTGTTTGTTGTAGATTGGGAAAGTGTTTCTTCCCCTTTTAATATGGCTGAACAGATTTCAGCAGGTTAAGTAGCAGTTGGTTTAGGCCTCTAAACAGATGAAAAGAGGGTCTTGTGTTACAGAACTAACCAATAATAAGAATTAAATAAATTGAATAATCTGCTTTGATTAAACTCTCTTAAGTCAAAAGACAAAGGGACACATGGAGAGGGTGGATGTGCAGGCAGAAGATGGGTAGGGGAAGAAAGAGCATGATAAACGGAAAACTAAATAGTAAACTAAAGTACAGAAGAAAGAGGCAGTAGAGGTGCTGCCTCATAATCATTGGCAATAGTGAGACCTTAAAGGTGACTGGAGCCAAACACCTCTGTAAGGATTGCAGGGCTTTCCACATAGAGAGGAAACTCTAGAAGAACCTTATTTCATTCATGCTAGGCCAAGGATAGAGGCTCAGTGGAAGATCACCTCTGAAGAATAACAGGTTGTTTCATGTTTTGTTTCAGTATATGTTATATTTTAAGAAAAAACACTTGATTGTAAGCAGTAGTTTAATAAAGTTAATAAAATAGCTTTTAGTGTATGATGACAAGTTCTATAACATACTTTTGTCTTACAGTCTGCTACCTTTGGTAGAATCATTTGAATCACACACACACACACACAGTATGCTAGAGATTGGAAGGGACCTCAAAAGATCATCTAGTCCAATCCCCCTGCCAGAGCAGGAACACCTAGATAATGTTACACAGGAATGTGTCCAGGCGAGTTTTGAATCAGCTACTATGTCTTAGAAAATCAGAACATAGAAAAATATATCTTTGTGTCTTATGAGATGGGAGAAACTCGGGTGTTGGTTTGGCTCACTGCAAATTATTTTAGTCACATAGTCTGTAGAAATAAAAGAAAATCTGCATATAAGATATTTATGTCAGGAAGATGGCCTTCAGAGTGTTTGTGCTAAATGTCTGTTATTTTTCTTATAGATTTTGAAAGTGAATATAGGTCTTTATATTTTCTCCAGAGGAAAAAAAAATAGGACAAAAAGAAGACAATATTTCCAAGGTATAGCTCAACTTTTTCTTCTAAAATAAAAAGGAATAATACATTACTACTGTATGCACACACAAATCTATTATAAAGAATGTGCTGAATTAAAAAAAAAGTAAAGATTATTATTTAACCATTTAATTTTTACTTTAGAAATATAGAGTGAATATAAAATTATTGCAAATGTTATGCAGAAATATCTTAAAAATGCCTTTGCTGCATACAATATGCATGATCAAAACTCAAAATCCATTTTCCCCTACGTGTACTAACCCTGACATACATTTTGAACTCCCTTATATTTAACACCTGCCTTCCAAGGAAAATTATTGTATTCCTGTGTTATGAATGGAAATATACTACTGCATCTCAAACCCTTCTTTCTTTTTCAAGGGACACATACCTTAGGCCCTCAACTGGAAACACTACCTTAAGATTTTAGCATACATTAAAACAACTAGGTAATGTTATGTATATATAATTATATATATAAATAAATAATATTTATTGATTTAACTTTTGACATTTTTCCTGCGGTAAAAAAGTAAAACTACTTTGTTTGATAGTTCTGTTCATCCTTACTTCATTCTAGATCCTATACTATCTAAGTTAGGTCCCCTGTAACTCACACTGGTGGGCATCTACGCTTTGCCCATTACTTTTGATGGTCTCTTAACTGCTGTGTTGATAGATGACATAGAAATTACTAATTCCTGCTGCAAATATATTCTGACTCATTTGCCGTATCTCCTACAGACACAAAATATCATTGTGCATGTTGATTTTTTTGTAAATCTGTCACCTGTCTACTAAGCCTTGTGTCATTAGTTCCTTATACAGATAAAACATTCATTGTTTATTTCCTCATTGACACATTCATATGGAAACAATGAAGGTTTTGATTTTAGCCTGAGAGACAAACTGTACCAGTATAATCCCCGCCCCCAAACGCAATAAGTATGTAAAGGACAAGTCAGAAAAAATTCACTGTAAAATGCAAGAAATGAATACATGGCTCACAGTAGGTGGATTTTTATTGCTTTGGAATCTTTTAAAATAAGAACTAATGATTACTTAATTATGTCAACTTAACAAAGACATATTGCCATTAAAGACTCCAGGCCAGAATAAACTTGTTTGCCTGGCTGTAGTATGAGAAACACCTACTATCTCAAGACAAAAATAAGAAGAATACAGATGTGTTAAAAAACAAACATCAAAACTGTTTGGTCTGGCTAAGGCTGATTATACAATGGGAAGTGTGATTGTAGGACACTGAGCTTACGTAAGTCTGAATTTCTGGTTTTTTTTTAAACATTGAGAGATCAAAAATTTTAATAATCCTACAAATGCTACAGATGATTAACTTTTATAGGCTAGCAAAATGAGCTTGGGATTCATCCATGGTAGTATAAACAAAAGACATTTTATTCCACACAACCTTTATAGGCCTTGAAAGGGAAATTTAGAGGATGCTCATCATCAGCAGTACATCAAAAAGGTGCTCTTCTTGTTTGTTTTATGTAACTAGTTAAAATGAAGATTTATTGGAGAAAATTGTTGTCTTTTTTCTATCTTGTTATAAAATTCACAAAATATGCCGAAGTCAAAACAAAACTATCATGCATATCAGTAGAGTTTACACTCTTTCCTAGTAAAACTAATTGACCAGTTCTTAAATACTCTTGTTTTTGGCTTTGTGTTTGAGAATAAGACTTTACTTCTAATTTCCTTGTGATTTGAAAGGTGGAGCAAAAGTCTTAACTAAGAATTTTATCTGAGTGCAATGTGAATGCAGAAATGTTTTCCTTTTATTCATTCAGAAGCTTGGATAAACTGACTCTTCTAAAAATGTCTTATTTTAAACACATACCACAGTTTCACTGCTTGTTTTTAAGCAATTCAGCAAGTGGGCTTATTTAAAGAACAATTTTATTTTTATTGTTTATATTTATCTCACACAAATGTTTCTAAACAAATGTTTACAAAGTTTTAGGCACTGTGCAGCTGGAATGCAAATGATTGGCACTAAATATTCCAGATCTGCTGCTTTGTTCTTGTCACCACATTTGCATGATTATTTTAAGGTGATGTCTTTGGACTACTGCAATGCTGCTGTTTAAATGAAAAGATGAAACATTTGTAATGAAACACAAGAAGGAATACAAATTAATCTACATTTTATTAAGTGGCTGTGCCATTAACGTTATTTTAGATCTTATTTCTGTCCTATTTTTTTCACTTATCTAGCATTTTCATTTGTTTCCCTTCTCTGTGAAGAGGGATGTTTGAGTCTGAATTGCTTGGCCTAATAGTATGATCTGATGCAATTAACAGTTATTTCTTTGATGATATGTTCTTTTTTTAATTTAAAGTTATTGGGGTATATCACTGTTAGCTGGATCTCATATAAATCAGTATGCTCTGGTTTTATAGACATAACCTAGGATAAATAAAAACAATACAGAATTAAGTTTTGATGAATGAGTGCCTTTTCAAAGAAGGCAGAGAAATTCCTTAGCAAATTATACAGACAGATCAAGAGTTTCACATTTTAAGTTCAGAATTTATTTAGAACTGGAGGCAATTTTGATGAAATTATGGGTAGTAAGAATAAACACTTTATGTAGACAAAATCTTAAAATATAAGTTAAACAAGAAGTCATCAGTAGTATTGCTGTTCCATTGACTGCTCTTTTCCTGACTTCCATCACCCTTTTTGATTTACTAGATACTTCCACAACCTAGAAATCAGACTCCTGAGTTGTTCTCTTTATCCATATTCCCTGTCCAAATATGTTATAAAACATAGAGAGTATGCAGAAGTGGTTGAAATTCCTGCCTCTCAATGCTCCCAAGTGACATGTTTGCAGCACATGTGAATTTCACCTCTTCTTCAGTGCCAATTTACTGATACTAATAGGAGATTGAGCACAATTTTCCCCGTGATACCAAAGAGCTCACAGAAGAACATACTGAGCAAGTAGACTATAAGGTCTAAATCTGTGTCTATCTTATCTCTTGTCCAGTTCAAAACTTTTACTGTGTTACAGAAGAGAAGAAAGCAAAATTTCTTGCATTTTTTTGAAATACATTAATTCAGGTCACATAAGGTTACATCTGGGAACACAACCTAATTCAGTGCAACAGTTCCAAGTGTCACTCAGCCACTGTGCCTGTCAGAATTAATGTTCTAAACTGATGTCTGTTGCTGTCTCATCTGGTATGATCAGGAGATGTTATTCCCCTATTATAAAACTTATTCCATGCCATCAGGCAAAAAAGGTTTTCTAAAACCTTGGCAAAGCACATGCTAGATAATAACAATCCTTTAATCTGTGTAATAAACCGTTATATGTCCAAGGAGCATTCTTTTGCAGTGCTATTTGCATATATTTTGTGGTTGCTTCTTCTTCCCAACCAAATCTTCCAGCAGGTGGCTTATTCATCTCATATAGAGGAACCACTTTTAAGATAAACTCCCCATTTAAAACAAAATAATGTCATCTGTGTCATAATGTGATACAAAACACCAATACAGGTATTTTGCCACATTTCAGTTGGTACTGACAGACACAAGTATTAAAAACTACAGCTGTCTGAGAAATGACTCAGGTGCCTGATGTGGCAGAGTGGCAGAGTTTTGAAGGTGGAAGCCAGAAGCACTTCTGCAGCACAAGAACCACCTCCTACTTGAAACAACAGATGTTTCTGACTTGATCAATCCAAGTAGTTCAGACCTATAACATGTCTAACCTTCACTTGGGTCTGGATATTAGTCAGTCTTCACTGGAGTTTATTACCAGGTCTCTTGCATGACGCAGAAGATGGATCAAGATTTTTCAGAATTGAATTCCAGTCCAAAACTTCATAGTGTTTATAGCTTTTTCTTAAAATGTGCATGAAAACCTAGAAGATTGTGTTAGTGCCATCCTGACTGCTTCTGGATTGTGCTTCCTTTCCTTATGTAGACATAAGGCCTTTTAAGACATGAGGCCTTTTAATGCCCCAATTCTAGGGAAGGGCAGTTTTTGATACTGTTCTTTCCAGTGGTGTTGCATGGTACATATCTGCCCATTATTACAGAAGATGAGTACCATGCACTGATGTTTAGATACTATTAATGGCTAGGCCAAAGACCATAC
This sequence comes from Pezoporus wallicus, assembly GCF_028554395.1. Lineage (NCBI taxonomy): Eukaryota > Metazoa > Chordata > Aves > Psittaciformes > Psittacidae > Pezoporus > Pezoporus wallicus. The sequence goes on along the minus strand of NW_026642717.1, from coordinate 62,485 downwards.
AAGGAATCTGAGGTATAACAACAGCTAAATCTAGATTGCCCACAACCAGGGATGCAATCCCACTTAGCAGGTTTTCCTGATGATGGAAGTGTCAGAGGAGAGCTGACTGTCTTTAACATTGGATGGCCCTATAAAATTTCAGTGCAAATTCTGACTTGAAAAGAACACAAATTATGTAACAGAATGAGAAAGATTGCAACCATTATTTAGCTACTGAAGATGAGGGAGCAATAGAAAAAGCAATTTTAATTAAGCTCTAAATTAAGCAAAAAGGAGCCAAAAGCTCAAATGTGTATACATAAGAGGCAGACATGACTAAATACATTAAAAAAAAAAAATAAATGCACGTTTTGTGGTATGGGAATGGCTGTTATATTGACATGGCTTCTCTGCCAGAGAATATATTATAGAATTTGTGCTGTATATCTAGCTCCCTGGAGACGTGTTCTTTAATTCAGCAATGAGCTGGGGCTAGACTTTGCATGATAAATGCTATGGCAACCAAGCTGTGTTGTGTGGAACATCTTTGTAGATTAAAGTGCTTTGATTCATGCATTGCAGCTCCTACAAATGGATGCTAACAAAGTTACCCATAATCAACATTTCACATATATGAATCACGCTTTTTACAAACTCCCACCATCAGAAACATTTATATTCATTGGCACACGTGTATATAATCACATGCACAAACATGCACACATATAAGACACAAGCATATCAAAGAATATTCAGAGAAGGAATGTGGATTTTTGTGCTGTTCTATAGATTTTAAAGACTAATTTCTATTATTTTGACATATGCTAGTACAAAGATTGAGTATGGACATTGCATTGGAAGTAAAAGAACATGAGTCTCCGTGTAAATCATTCCAGATTAAATGTTTCTGTTCAGTTGTTCAATATATGTTTAGTCTGTTTAACTATTTCATTACTCTAATTACAAATTACTTTTTAACATAGCTTCTGTAAATACTTATAATTGTTATGGGTGGGGGTCATACCTGACTTACTAAGACAAAGTATGTTTTCCATAGTAAAACATTAGCAGATGGCAATGTGTTAAATAAAATCTCACAAGTAAAGTTCCAGAATTCTCATTTTTTGTAACATAATGTCACTCCAAAGAAAGAGTAGAGAACATATGGCCCTGCCCCTGCATTTCAGAAACACTTTCCCTGTGGAGAAGGGGTGGGGGAAAGAAAATGAAAAGAAATAATTCTACAACAATATTTCCTGTACCATCAAATTTTTGTTCTTTTTGGGGGGTATATCGTGTGTGTGTGTGTTTGCTTGGGGGTGGTGGTGAATGGTAGGACAAATTCATTTTTTTATAGAGACTTGATGTCTTTTTGCTCTCAGGGAGCCCTTCTGCATAGGTTCCTAACTGCCCCTTCTTAAAAAATTAAACCGCAGTCCAATAAGCTGACATGGAAAGGTGGGAGGCTGGTGAAGAATATTCATATGCAGCTGTTGGAGAGCTTGGAGGAACTACTTCTGGGTCCAGAAAGCTCTTCCAGAGAATTTTGCTGCCAAGAGGAAATCAGTGTCTGGATCTTGATTTAAACAACATAAAAATAGGAGTAGTGTTAACTTGAAATCCTTGTTCATAAAGTTTAGCAACACCATTGGGCCAGGGCTGGATCCAGTCCCACATCAGCAACAACTCCTGAGGAAAGGCGTGGTTGCTGCAGGGCTCAGGTTCAGGAAAGGTGCAGTGGAATTGTGATGCCCTGTGCTGCAGTGCCTGAAATCCAAGTGCCTTCTCCAGACTTGGAATTCACAATCCTGACTTCGTGCTCTAAAGTTTCCTTGGTCTTAAATGGAGGAGAGCCAGGTACCTCAGCTGGGATTCACAGCAAACAGCAAACTCGCTGCTAGAACACTTAAACTAGCCAAGAGGGAATGCCAGTATTTTCGAGAGCATGGTTTTACAGTCACTTTGTTCTAGCATACATATGTGCAGTTGTAAACAGAAGCAATTCCCCTTTTCTTCATATCTTTCTAAGGTTGCTCAACCCTTTTTCTTTGCAGAAGCACAAGTAATTGTATGACCTGAGGAAGGAACTGATCCAGATGGGAACAAACTTTTGTGTGTGTGTGTGTGTGTGTGTGTGTTTGATTCAGAAAATGAAGTTATGGCTCCTCTTGAGGTAAGAACAGCTGGGGACACTGGGGACTATCCCCATCTGTCCAGTGGAAATCAGATTTTTTCTAAATAGCTTTATTGTCTTCAATACTCAGCTCAGCAAAGAAATAATCTAATCATTCAGGATGAAATTCATCTTACCTAACTTTATCCAACTGAAAGTAAGACAGTTGGTCCAAGCTAATCATCTATGCTAATCATCTTCACCTTACAGTCACCGAAAGAAAAAAAACCCTTGCAGATAGTGTTTCATTCGTCTCCTATATTTCAGAATGGGATGAACTGACAGGTGGAGGTGCATATAGCAAGTGATTATTTAACTCAGATTAAAGCCATCCTAAGAGTGGAAGTCCAGCTACAGTATGTATATTCAAAATCCACGTACATTCAGCCATTTTAAGCCAAATAGTAGCAGTAGTTAAAAAAAAAGGTGAGCCAGTCATACAAATACCCACTGGCTCAGGAGAACAAATACAGTAACTTCTGAAATGCTGTAACATTTCTTTTGGTATTTGAGCCAACTAGGGAAAAGCTACCACAGCTGTGCTTATGCATGTAGGTATCACACTCCTGACTGCAATATGGGTATATCCCAAGAATACGACTGTACTGCATGTGGCAAAGCAAGATCTAGACTCCTGAGATGATAGCTGTAAATGCTCCAAAAAAAGTCCAAGAAGGAAAGTTAGATTGGATACATAGCCCACACTGCTGAAGGAAGTATGACACATAAGCTTGCAGATGCCAGGGATTTAAAAGCTTTTTGCTGGCCTAGCTTCACAAATCATGCCCTCAATTATAGGCCTTTGTGTAATACTTTCAGGTATGAAACAGATAACCCTTTGAGAAGTGCAGTCTGTTCAAGAGGACTCTATATACGCTGCCTACTCAGTGAGTTGGAAAATGGCAAAATGCTACTGAAAATGAATAACAAATATAAGCAGAAAAATATTTATTTTGTTGCTTTAGTGAAGTGTTTACCCAGTTAATTTTTAGACTTTGGATATGTGCAAGATATTTTGTGGTAAGTGTATATTCTATTCTTAGAAAGAAAAATCTCAACTGGAACTATGGCTTTCACACTGGAAATTCCATGAGGTAACAAAAGCAGTGGAAAAAAATCAATTTGTTGTGGCTTCTACAGCTTTATGAAAGCTTTTCTCCTTTTGCTTCATTTAAACTGTCTGAAACTGAAATATGGGAGCCAGTTCACTACAAGTGGTCAACAGCTTTTCTGTTTGTTTATGTTATTTACCACAGGAATACGATAAAAGTTCATGACCTACGTGACATAAATCTAGCTTGCTAAAATGTTACATGTGTTTTCAACTCAGAAAGTTGCTGTTTGAGCTAATAATAGGTTTCTTCAGCTGAAATAAAGATGTGGACTGGAACAAATTGACTATCTGGGTAAAAATCTCAACTTTCTCTTATGTGTGGCTATTTCACAAGCATAATAAAGACCCAGAGTGTATTAGGATGGTTTTGATTTTACTTTTAGATCAAGGAATATCTCTTAATTTCCATGGCCTGACACAGACCTTGAAGTCTCTTCAGACATTTTCTTCATGCTTACTTGGAATCCTTTGAATTCCCTGTAAACCTGTTTTCTGATGTGACCTGCTTAGGAAAAAAAACAACAGTGAAGCAATAGCCTTGTATGAGAGAATGCTTTGTTACATGACCCTCTATTTGCAAGCCCAGATCTGAAAAGACAGCAAGTTTATACAGCTATTTAAAATACCTTAAAATTGTTAGTTGAATCTTTGACAACTGCATTCTTAGTGCCATGTACTGTAATTTTCACATTTCTTTATATGGAACATTAATAATAGACTATTAAATTAAACATATTATAATCAATGGATTGTAATCATTATACCTCCATACATATTTGCATGCAGTAATTAAATTCTGCTTTATGTTTGTTAGTTTATTTTTTATGGGAGCAATAGCACCTCATAAAAATTCATGTTAACTTTCAATGACTATTGAAAGGAATGACTTTATTCCAAAAGGAATTTGGCATACAACTTGCTTTGATGCAGCTTTATTGAGCCCTGTCATACTTAAACTCAGATTAACTTTAGCCGACTTTGGAAGGTGTAAAGTAACCCTTGGTAATGGAGCCAATGTATTCTGTTATGGAAAAAGATTTGGGGCTACCATGAAAAACTTCTTGTTTCTGCTTCAAATTTTAGAACCATCTAATACAGGAGGATGATAGCTTCTGGCATCCACTCTTTGTGCCAAATTAGGAGAATTAGACTGAATTATGAATTCCGAAAAAAAACCAAAAACCAAATACCTAAAACAAAACCAAAACCAAACAAAATAAAAACAAAACAAAATTAAAAACTCTTGCCTTAGTTTCATCAATGCATTTTATAATTTTTTTGCCACTGAGAACACGTTAAATACAGCCTTTTACAAAGCTAAACAGGAGTAGAATATGAAGATTTTAAATATTTATAGTGATGATGAACCTATTTCCTCATTGTGAATTTTTACCTTCAGTAAACCTTGAGATAAAATATTGTGTTAAGCCTAGGGGTCCAAGAATACCTAAGGACCTCATATATGGTTGAACTGGACCTTGGAAATCAAATGAGTAGCAGAACTCCTTGTCAGATGACATGACGGGGATCAACATTCACATCCACAGAAGTCATGTAGCTCCCGTCCCCTTGTAGAATGATCCCAAAAGCCTACATGTACAAAATATTTCCCAGTTAACTTGAAAAACTAGAGAATAAGCAAGCAAGAACCCTGACCTGCCCAATTTTTTCACAGAAATAAGACAAATTTTCATCCACCAGTCCCTGTAACCTGAAACAAACTTTTTCATCAAGAAAACTCAGTCCCTAGTGGTTTTTTTTTTTTCTGTTGTTCCCAGAGACCACTTATTCAAAAATTTCCTAGATGAGAATCCAATTGAAGACTCCTATAGCTATAAGGAGAGCGGTATTAATCATAGATCCCCATCTTAAATAATGGCAACTCAGCCACAGAAACCATGATCAGCACCTGTGAATGACAGTTGCTGTTTTTTATAACTCATTTGACATTACTTATCAAGAAACAAATGTAGTTCTATTTAGGATGGTTGTGTTTCTATGGTTATCTGTCTCTGGTATTGACATAGGATGCAAATAAGAAAACACATCTTAAGGGAAGATTTTCTATACATACAGTAAATATTCATAACCCGTAATTCCATCTTTAAGCCCAGGGGCTTAAACAGTTTTCCATTGTTTCAGTCTTTATACCATAACACTATTTTCCTGTTGCTATAAATTCTATTTAGTTATAAATCCCAAGAAAAACTGATATCCGCTAGACACCATAATGCAATCCTTTCATCTCCAGATAGTGTAGTAATATGCCCCTCCTGAAAATCTTTATTTAATCCTTTCTTCTTTTACAATACAGAGCCATGAAGATTTATCACAGCTCCACAGATTTCAAAGAAGACTATGGCTTTGTGATGTCAATCCATAGGACCATAAAGATGCTACTTTGTCAGAGCTATATTGTACTTTAAAAGTGGAATGAGGAAATTGATTTGCAGTAAAATATATCTTATTACCCAATTAACATATCAGGCAAGCAAAGTCCTCATTCTACATTTTTTCTCATTTCAGATTTTTAATCACTGAATTATTTTCAGTATTTCATAGTTTTATTTTCATGCAGCTAAGGTATAATATCTTTTTTTCCTGAATTTCAATTTTAAGGTGTATTTTTCTTTACAAAATACCTTTGTAGCCAGTTGCAAGAGTTTACTTCAATTAACTCATGCTTTTTTTGCTTCAAGAATATAATTTGGAAAAAAAAAGGTCCTTAATGCTTTATCATGCTAATGTTAATTTATCTGAGCAACATATTTTTGTCGCTTTTATTTCCAAATATTATCGTGACTGGCTTTTGACTCTTCCACAGTTACATGGATGTGGAGTAATGATAGAAAAATCCAGGTAGTCTCTCTGTACTCTTCACATAACAGCATGCTTTCAAAGCTGTTTCCTATCCCTTAGTCAATAAGTACTATCTTGCAGTTTCACATTTACTTGTGTGCAATAAAAAGACACCTCTGAAAAAAAAAACAAACCCAAACCAACCCGAAAACACATCAATAGTACATTGCATGCCAAACATACTTTCAAATTTAACTGAAATAAAAGAAATCAAATGTCTGCACCTGAGGAAAGACTGCCCACTTAAATAAGCTTAGGTGAGGTGTAATCTCTCTTCAAAGATAAGTTATTTGCCTAGGCTGACTAAGCTCACATAATGTTAGGTAACATGAAATTGGTGTTCTTTGTAATTCCTTATGTGACCCATTAAACAACAGATCCCTGTAAGAACAACAGCAGAATTATCTGGCTCTGCTGTTGATACAAAAAAATTTATTGCCATTGAGACAAGGCTTACAGAAATATTATTCCAATACCTTTGAGCTGCAGATTTCTTAAAAAATAAAAAAATCAACCCACAGACAACAAAACCGGATAGTGTCTCTTTTTCTTCTCAGCTTGGGAAGTCTCTCCCTCTGTCTTTCCCTTTCTCTTCAAGACCGCCTTCTTCATACCGTTCTGATGCAGTGGAGCATGGCATCATGAGATGCTTATTCCTGAATTTAAATGGAGTGTAACGATACTGATCCTCCGCAAAAATAAGAACAAGGTCCTGATCGGGCTTGGGCCACCTTCAATGTCATCAGAAGGTGAATTAAGAGGATTTGGCAATTCCATGGTCAGCTTCGGTACAGATCTTCCAAGTTGCAGCTGTTGTGACCAGCTGGGTACCGTGCAGTGCTCCACACAAGCATATACGCATAGACATATATATAGACACAGACGCACGTACAACTTCCTTGCATGCTGAAGCAAACTCCTCCCACGATCCATTCATGGAGCACATCTAAATGGCTGTTTTATACATATTAACCCTGTGAAACGCTGTAGGACTTTGCTATTCACCACCCAGATAATAAACTATCCGTTTGCAAGCCTGTCACACAGTTCACAGATCAAAGAATCAAGGTGTCACCAGCGTTCTTTAGTATAGATATCACTGCTTCTTTACTGCCTAGTTATGCTTGCACAGCCCTTAGACATTTTTTGTCTTGAGGTTACTTACCCCATTCAAGTACCCTATTTTCCTTTTGACTGCATCTGCGCCACAAGCTGGCTGAAAAAATATCACACAAAAAATGCAACAGTACCCTCCTCCCCCTCTATTATTTAACTCGTTTTCCTCCCATCCTGCCTGTCTTGCTTTTAAACATAGTCAGTTTTCCTGTAAAAACAAAAAAAAAAAAGGGGGGGGGGGAGGAGGAGGAGGAAAAGCAGGCATTATTATAAATTTCAGATTAAAATGTAATAAGAAGGCATTTTAAAAAGAAGTTTTAGAGAGGCTTGTTTTCTCTTATTGTATATTCAGTAGTTGTTATGATATAATCTGGATTCCATGTCTCAGAAAAAAATAAAACGAGGGTGTGTGGGGAAGAGGGGAGGTAGGGATTCTGGTTGAGGATAGTGTTTATACTTCTCTAACAGAGCAAGAAAGTTCCTCAGTTTTCGCTCTGTGCTCTTTGGGTCTTCATCCATTACTTTAAAAGGAAGCATGATGAACAAGTTCTTGTACAACTCTTTCTGCCAAGATAGTGCCTGTGCCAGAAATTTATGAGTAATGGGCTACAGCTGTGATCTCCAGCTCTTAGGCTGTTTTGGTATTTCAGTAATTACAACAATTTCGTTAACATTTAAAGAGAATAGTTCAATATCAGTAAGAGACTATTTTGTACAGAGTGGATGCATTTTGCATTTGCATTTGACATTTTATAATATCTACACATAAGCTCTGAGCCATAGAAATGAGATGTCACACACAGGAAAATTTAAGTCAGATGTAACTTTTTAGTAAATCTGTGAAACTATAGGATAAATGTCCAAGACTGGTAGTAGTATGAAGAGCAAGCACCTTTTTCCCAGCCTTATATTTGTTAGATATATGAAACATCATTTTTATGTCTTTGTTTTGTACTTGTGCTATCTGTGGCTATTTAAAAGAAATAAAAATGAGTAGCAAATGAGTAGTAAAATAATCAACAGGTCAGATATATGAATATAATGTCTATACTTATTTAATAAAATCAGACATTTCTGAGATGTCAACTTTCCATTTTATATCAGTCTTCATTTTAGGTTACCATTCTCCTTAGAAACGGCATGCCTTTCTTGCACAGCTAAGGCAATTAAGTAGGCTCAACAACGCAGCATCTTTGGCATTAGCATAGCGGAAGTAGAGGGTAAGCAGGTAAGCAGAAAACAGCAAATAAAATTCAGTGTAGACAGGTCTAAGCTGACAAGCATGGGAATAAAAAGCCTTTAAATTCTGCATACTCTATGAACTTAAGAACTAGACTGTTCTATAAGAATTCTAGCTCAGTGTTCAGCAGCAGTAAGAAAACTAATAAAATGTTAGGAACTACTGGAAAAGGAATAAGGAATAAAGCATAAAATATCACTAATTGCATAAAACCATAGCTCTCCCATATCCTGACCACTCTACAGTTCTAAACCCCCATTACTGAGGAATATGGTAGAAAAGAAATCAATGGAAGGTGACCAAAGAAATCAAACGCACAAAGTGGTTCCTTTATAAGGAAGGATCAAATAGATGAAGACTACCTATACTAGGAAACTAGAACTACTTATCAAAGAATGATGTACTAGAGAAGTTTGCAGTGGTAAATGACTTTTCAAATAAAGTAGGGTTACCAGGTGTATAATAAAGAAAATGTGATAACTTATTCTTCACACACCATGCAGTTCAACTTTAAAATTTCTTAACACAGGGTATGTGGATGCTAAAACCTTTAATACGTTCAAAACCAATATTCTCAGAAAATTAAATTAGGTTCTTATGACATGAGGAACATCTCCCCTCTTGCTGAGGAAATTCCTGAGGCTGACAGAATATTCTGGAGAAAGTTCAATATAATCCCTGGAAAGTTTGTATATTCTTTTCTAAACATTTGCTATTGAGTAGTGCAGAAATAATCCAGATACTGTGAAGAAGTGGCTGATTGGGTTGACCAATCTTGTGTTTTTCTGAAATAGTCTTGTCAGTCTCCTAAAGGAGCCAGAAAACATTTTGTGTCTTTACTGGCAATGCAAATGGAGTTTCTTGTTCCTTCCTAAACTTCTTTTATATCAGCTAAACTACCTCACTTCAGAATGTGTGAAAGACAAATAGTTTACTTGTAGTATCTTCTGAGAAATTATCTTAGAAGTTAAAAAAAAAAAAATTCTTCAGATGCAATTAAATAATTATTTAAGTCCTTTTTCACAACAAGTTGTGGAATATAATTTTAGTGCAAGGATCAGTCCACTATTATAAAGTTATTTTTAAAATCATCAGAGAGATGCTTGAAACGGTAAACTTCATAACAGATTTGGGATTGGAAAAGAATCAGCATCAAGTTACTGATCACTTATGCTTGCCATCCTTTAGTGTATCCACCCCTCTACCACACTGGAATGCTCTGTTAGCTGAAGATGGTGAACTGTATTTTGTACAGAAATACTGGAATTCTGAACATGAGCAGTGATGCTTCCAATGCAAGTTAAGTTATTATTCCATTCTTTTATAGCCCTAAGAGTCCTTTTTCAACATTGTAATCTAAATAATTTTATCTGAGATACATAACTTTGTTGAATGTATGTTGCAAGGACATTAAATTGCACCATAAGCCTAGAAACAAAGTGTTCACAATTTTTATGTATTTTAAGCAGGCTGAATGTTCTACTCTTAATTTTCATTGGTTGAAAAATAAGGTTGTACAAACTACATATATCACTATGATGTCATAGAATGGCTTTAATATATTTTCCAGGTGAGCATAATTTCTAGCTGTTATACAAAAAAAAAAAGGTGAATAAATGTGTAATGTTCTATGCATGTAATGAACGTGGAGTAGTTGTGAATAATATTGGAGACAATTTTTCTTACTGGAGCACATAATGGTAAGAGATACCCTCTTGTCAGAACTTATTTACATAATAGACATGACGTTCTACAACCGTGGTAGCAAAAGGGTAGACATTCAATTGTCTGTAGCAAAAATGTCTCTTTTTCTGTTCTTCTGAAAAATACTATGAATTCTCAGCACAAGTTAAGTTAAAAGTTTGTGGCAGGCCTGGATTTATAGGACCTAAGGCTAATAACTGAAATGTGTTCAGCTGGAACCCTAGCTGCTGTGAGCCCTCTTGTCACTAGAGAAAGAAAGTTTTGATGAGGTTTAGTGGGAGGCTCCTTCCATGATCCACACCAGTCTGAAGTGAAATGTTCTGTTCTCAGACTAGAGACGTTATAAACTAGGTTGCTAACCACTGAACTGGAAGTGAGGGAAAGCATAGGAGTCTGCAAATAGCAGGACACCACCAGACTACAGTGAGGACTGGAGCCTGGCAACATGAAAGTCTCTCACCTTCTGCTTTGCTGGCAGGAAATCGAACACAGACACCACCAGGAACATGGTGTGGGAGAGAAATGCTTGCACAACAAGCTCTCAGTTTCAGCTGAGAAAAATCAGTCACAGTCATGTAGTCATGTATGTGTGCATGTGCACGTGTATGCTTGACAATGTCCACTGTTGGTCACCTCCCAGTGGGCTGGCATCTGTTTTTTTGAATGTGCCCATTAAGTTCCACTGTGGGAAACCCAGATGTTAACCTAAGTCTGTTAAGGCACAAGGGAAGAGATCTTGCACCAGTGAGAAAATCAGTCACATGTACCCAGTAATCCACCTGAAGTGTACCAAGACCCACAGTCTGATTCATCCCAGAGATCAGATCACACTTTGACTCCATAGAGGCTTTTGAGAACTGGGGCAAGGAAAGCAGTAGCCTCATCTGGGGACACTGGTGGTGGAAACAGTCCTGTAGCTACATTTGGCTCAACCTGGAGTTGCATATGCTGTCTAGACCTCATTTTAGTTTTTCTTCTTAATCAGAAAGTCATAGAATAGATGGAGTTGCAGTGTGTAAATTGGTATCAAACCATAATATATTAAGCAAATACAGGGGACAATCCACAAGAGATCACTGGGCAGCTCACCTCATTTCCTAAATTTCAGAATTTCTTCTTTTTTTCTGTTTGATAGTGCAAACAATGAAAACATAGTTATTCATGATTTTTTTTTTTTTCCAGAAGTAAAAATTCTGTGCTTGCTCTGCTACAGACTTAAGGTATATAGCTTTGAAAGATGTGCAGAATGTCTTTGGTGTTAATGGATATAATGAAGATGACTTTTGGTCATCAGAAAAGATAATACTGTATGAAAAGTAAAGGTAAATGTTTTCAGACTTTTTCCCCTCATTGACATTTTATAAAACATTACACCAAAACATACTCTTTTTTTTTTAACACAGAATCTTATTCTATAGTCTGTATTTTTGCCTTGAAAAAAAAAAATTCCTTATGAATTAAAAAAACCCTAGACCTTTATTTGATACATGATTTGCAAAATAAGAACATTGAAATAGTGAGCCAAATGCCACAGATTTCTTCATAGTAAAAGCAGGTTCAAAGGGAAACAGCTGCTACAGAACCTGGAAGTTTGTGTGCCACATCGTTCTTTGCCCTTTCCGTGTTACCTTATGCCTTATGCACAGACCCATTTGGAGCTCATTAATTCTTTCTGTGTCTCACTAATTTTGTTTTTAAGTATAGTAATAACGAATGTCCCCTTCCAAACATGCTTGGATGCTAATGTATTCTCTCTTTTTATTACTAAAGTGTTAATAACCCCAAGTTTTCGGTAACAGATGTTAATTTATTGAGGTAACTATATTTCATTAGTAGGTAAAGATATTAGTATTACTTGCATTTAATTTTAAGTTAATACAGTATCAGAAATTGTTTTAAGTGGAACAAATATATGAATACACCACACTGTTCATAGAGTAGTAGTATGACTAATAATTTAAGAGTAGTGACAGAGAGCTTAAAACAAAAGAGAACCTCCAAAGTAGTTGACATTGTCCTATCCTTTTTCTTTGTGTATGTGGTGCTAGAATACATTCTTTAATATACTTTAACATAAAATTATCCTTGTTTTATATTTTCAGTGAAACATATTTAAAAAAACACACAAAATAAAATAACAGAAACAGCAAGATTTCACATTAGAAGTCTTGGAAAAAAAAAACCACACAAAATTAAATAGCAGAAACAGCAAGATTTCACACTAGAAGTCTTGGAAACAGAAATTGAGCTCTGAGGTAGAAAAACCCTGATGATATTAAGTTGTGTCATTAATGTTGCCATTGATCATCATCAATATGGAGCCATTGTCTAAAGAAACGTTGAATTTTTTTACAAAACATGTTCTTGAGTTCTGTTCAGAGAGCTGCTGTCTTGAGCCTGTCTGAAGTCTATATTAAATCCTCGTTGTAGTATACCTTCTTCACCGAGTTTATGCTGTATCTAGTCACACACAGTACACACACAGAGTATGCTAGAGATTGGAAGGGACCTCAAAAGATCATCTAGTCCAATCCCCCTGCCGGAGCAGGAACACCTAGATAATGTTACACAGGAATGTGTCCAGGTGGGTTTTGAATGTCTCCAGGGAAGGAGACTCCACATCCTCCCTGGGCAGCCTGTTCTAGGGTTCTGTCACCCTCACTAAGAAGAAGTTTCTTCTCAAGTTTAAGTGGAACCTCTTGTGTTCCAGTTTGTACCCATTACCCCTTGTCCTATCATTGTTTGCCACTGAGTAGAGCCTGGCTCCATCCTCCTGACACTCCCCCTTTATATATTTATAGACACTTATAAGGTCACCCCTCAGTCTCCTCTTCTCTAGAGACCCAGCTCCCTCAGTCTTTCCTCATAAGGGAGATGCTCCACTCCCTTAATCATCTTCGTTGCCCTGCGCTGGACTCTCTTCAGCAGCTCCCTGTCCTTCTTGAACTGAGGGGCCCAGAACTGGACACTATATTCCAGATGCGGTCTCACCACGGCAGAGTAGAGGGGAAGGAGGACCTCTCTCGACCTACTAACCACCCCCCTTCTAATACACCCCAGGATGCCATTGGCCTTCTTGGCCACAAGGGCACAGTGTTGGCTCATGGTCATCCTGTCATCCACTAGGACCCCCAGGTCCCTCTGCCCTACACTGCTCTCTAACAGGTCGTTCCCCAACCTATACTGGAACCTGGGGTTGTTCCTGCCCAGATGCAGGACTCTACACTTTCCCTTGTTATATTTCATCAAGTTATTCCCTGCCCAACTCTCCAGCCTGTCCAGGTCTCGCTGGATGGCAGCACAGCCTTCTGGCGTGTCAGCCACTCCTCCCAGCTTAGTGTCATCAGCAAACTTGCTGATAGTACACTCAATTCCCTCATCTGAATCATTGATGAATATATTAAATAATACCGGTCCCAGCACTGACCCTTGAGGCACTCCACTAGTTACAGGCCTCCAACTAGACTCCGCCCCATAGACTACAACTCTCTGGCTTCTCTCCTTCAGCCAGTTCACAGTCCACCTCACTACCTGATCATCCAGACCACACTTCCTCAATTTAGCTGTGAGGATGCTGTGGGAGACTGTGTCAAATGCTTTGCTGAAAGCAAGGTAGACCACATCCACCGCTCTGCCATCATTCATCCACAGTGCTATTTCCCCATAAAAGGCTAAGAGATTGGTCAAGCATGATTTCCCCTTGGTGAAGCCATGTTGACTGCCCCTCATAACCCTCTTATCCTTGATATGCCTTAAGATGGCACCAAGGATAAGGTGTTCCATCACTTTCCCAGGGATGGAGGTGAGGCTGACCGGTCTATAGTTACCCGGGTCCTCCTTCTTGCCCTTTTTGAAGACTGGAGTGACATTTGCTTTCCTCCAGTCCTCAGGCACCTCTCCCGTTTCCCAAGACTTGGTAAAGATGATGGAGAGTGGTCTAGCAATGACTTCCGCCAGTTCCCTCAGCACCCGCTGGTGCATCCCATCTGGACCCATGGATTTATGGATGTCCAGATTGCTCAACTGGTCTCTAACCCATTCCTCATCGACTAAGGCAAACCGCTCCGTTGACCTGACTTCATCTAAGGTCTCAGGGGTACAGGGCTCTTCAGGACTGCCTGCAGCAAAGTAGACAGAGACAAAGAAGGCATTCAGTAACTCTGCCATCTCTGTATCTTCTATCACCAGGGCACCCATCCCCTTCATCAGTGGGCCTACATTGCCTCTGGTGTTAGTTTTATCTGCCATGTATTTGAAAAAGCTCTTTTTGCTGTCCTTGACCCTTCTCGCCAGGTTTAATTCTAAGGAGGCCTTAGTCATCCTAGCTGCCTCCCTACATCCTCTAGCAGCAGCCTTACATTCCTCCCAAGTGGCCAGCCCCTCCTGCCATGACCTGTAAACTCTCCTCTTCCACTTGAGCATACCCAGGAATTCCCTATTTAGCCACGCAGGTCTCCTGGCCCTCTTCCTTGACTTCTTACGTGTCGGGATGCTCCAATCTTGAGCTCGGAAAAAGCAGTCCTTGAATGCCAACCAACTATCTTGGGCCCTTTTACCTTCAAGCAGCCCTGCCCATGGGATTTCCCCTAGCAATTGCTTGAAAAGGCCAAAGTTTGCCCTGCTAAAGTCCAGGGTTGCAATTCTACTTGCTATTCTACTGGTCCTACCACACAAGATCCTGAACTCCACCATCTCGTGGTCGCTGCAACCAAGGCAGCCCTCAACCCTTACTGCTTCGACCAGACCCTCCTTGTTAGTGAGGATGAGATCCAGCAGCCCTCCTCTCCTGGTTGGCTCATCCACCATTTGCAGGAGGAAGTTATCATCCATACACTGGAGGAACCTCCTGGACTGTGGCTGGGTTGCCCAGTGGTCCTTCCAGCAAACATCAGGGAAGTTAAAATCCCCCACGACGACCACAGCCTGTGACTGTGAGGCCGCTCTCAGCTGCCTGTAGAAGGCCTCGTCAACTTCCTCACCCTGATCTGGTGGTCTGTAACAGACACTCACAACAGTATCGCCCCTGCCAGCCTGCCCCTTAATTCTCACCCACAGACTCTCAACTCGCTCGTCATCTGTCCCTGGACAGAACTCAGTGTATTGTAGCTGCTCCCGCACATAAAGAGCAACCCCACCACCCCTCCTGGCTGGCCTGTCTTTCCTGAAAAGGACATAGCCCTCCATGACTATATTCCAGTCATGTGAGCTGTCCCACCATGTCTCTGCAATTGCCACCAGATCATAGCCTCCTGACTTAACACAGGTTTCTAACTCCTCCTGCTTATTTCCCATGCTGCGCACATTGGTGTACAGACATTCCAGGGAGTGAGCTGAGCACACCAATTTCACCCTAGGATTATAGGAGGCCTCCCAGTCTTCATCAGTTCTGGAGTGCTGCCCCACTGGGGCAAGCCCAGCTACAACCCCATCCTCCTTCGGATCTAGTTTAAAGCTCTCCAAATGAGCCCTGCTAATTCATGCCCCAGCATCCTTTTGCCTCTGTGAGATAAACCTTTCCCACTTGTCATTGTCCAGACTGGTGCCCTATAAAACCAGCTGTTATCAAAGAATCCAAAGCCCTGCCTGTCTCAGAGCCAATCGTTTATGGACTGAATCTTCCCATTCCTTCCCACATCATCAATGGAAGATGGAAGGAGTGAGGAGAAGATCACTTGAGCCCCAGACTCTTTCACCATCTGCCCCAAGGCCCTGTAGTCTTTCTTTATCCCCCTCAGACTGCGGGAAGCAGCTTCCCCCTCACCTGTCTGGAAGACCAGCAGTGGGTAGTAGTCCGTCGGGTGCACCAGGTTGGGGAGCGCCCTCGTGATATCCCTGATCCAGACTCCAGGCAGGCTACACACTTCCCTATGATGAGGGTCAACTCTGCATATCGGGCTCTCTGCTCCTCTCAGAAGGGAATCGCCTACTACAATGACAGGGAAGCAGGGCAGGAAGGGGGGAGGGTTTCCCACGACGCCGAACTGGAACTCGCTTCCAACCCTCGTCGTCTTTTTGGTCCCCTACCTCTGTGCAACAGCTACAGGGCAGGGGGTGTCTTGGGCTATCGCCCTCTGTGTGAGAAGGCAGAGGGTCCTTCCCCTTTCGGGGGGTATCTCCCTGGAACCGTTCCGACTGGCACGCCAGGGAGTTACTCCACCAGTCGATCTCCCTTTCACACTCCCTGATGGTCCTCAGCGTCTCAACCTCCTCCTTAAGTTTTGCCACCAGGCTAAGCAGATCTTCTACCTGCTCACACCTCACGCAGGTGGAATGCTGTCCTCCCTCCCCCGGCAGCAGCAGGCTCTGGCACTCCCTGCATCCAGAGACCTGAGCAGCCACGGTTTGGGACGGGGTCTCTGCCTGAGTTGCTGCAGTCTTCTTACTGCAAGCTCTCTTTCTGGAGGCGACCATATTGGTCAGCAGCCTGGGACACCAGCAACAGGGTCAGCAACACGACCTCCTTGCTCGTCGTTGCCCTCTCAGAGGCTCTTTCAAGGCAAGGGGCAGGGGAGTGGTCACCGTCACTGTGGGAACGCCCGCCGCCACATCAGCCGCTCTCTCGCAAGGGCTGCTGGGGCTTCGGGGATCGGGAGTTGTTGGGAGACGCGATGTCTCTGCGCTGTCCCCTCTGATTTTTCCTAATCTCCGTTGACCCTCGCGGTCGCTGAAGCGTGCCGGCTGTGGCTCTAGCTAGGCTAGCTCCGATCAGCAGACTGAATCACCTTTGAACAATGCCTGATACTGTAATTCTCGGGACTGTAAATAGTAAATCAATGCAAACATTTTTCTGTTTCTGTTTTTGGTTTAATCAATTTAAGCTTCAGTGAGAATCACAGGGAACATTTCCCAGAATAGGTTTCTTGGGCAGATCAGAGTTGCCATTATCAAAGAAAATAAGACTTGCTGTACTGGATTTGACCACGTATGTGTTCATTCTTGCCTTGGGCAGCAGATTCATAGCAGAGAAAAATGAAACCCTTAAAGTACATTTTGCCAGTTGAGAAAATGTGGAAGAGCAGAAAATAATTTGGGAAGGCAGTGCAAAATTTTTACTTTCCTAGACTTTTACTTGAATGCTAATGAATATCAACTCAGTTCACAAAGGTACATACTTTATATCATTAAAATCGATACCAAATATTTTAAAGAAAATCATATCTGTTGAGCTATCATATATAACATAGTATGTATAGTGCTTGTGACTTGTTGAAATATCAGTTCCATGGGTTAAATATATATATTTGAAAGTAAGACTTGTTCCCTGGTTGAAGTATTCAGCTCCTTTAATTGTGCAGCACAAGTTCTGCCCAACTAAACAGATCTGAACCCCACCTTCCTATAAATTATTTACATTACATTTATTGCAGTCAAAATTATGCACACCCTGATGAATGCAGTAGAATGCTGAGAAAAAGTCATGAGGGATAACTCATAATCTTTAAAAAATGAAAAATGAAGATAAAGGCTCTTCCACACAGAAACAGATAAGAGTACCTAAGTAAGAGAAAATAAATGTGCAATTTTTCAAGTACAAACTAGCACTGAATAAACAAATTAAACCAAATAAAAATTTGAAAGTGCAGGCAAAACCCTAACATCTGAAAGTCAGATGTTCCATCTTTTGTCTTTCTTGTACTGAAATTACTTTGTTATAAATAAATAAAGAAGTAGACTCTTTTTTTTTTTTTTTTTTGTTCCTCGCTACAAAGCTGTTTATATCCAAGATCAAATTTTCTGTCTGCTGAAATGGATAAATAGAAGGTTCATTATCGCATCAGCTCTACGAAAATAAACTTTTCTACAAACTAATGCTGCTACAATTTAAAACTCTTCTTGCTGATGTAACAGTCTGCCAGAATTTGATTAGCAACAGCAAGGCCTGGCTTCAATTTCAAGGGGTCACATCAAATTGAGCCCCCATCTAAAAACCTGAGAAAATTAAATTAACTCTCTGGGTGCTCAGTGAGCTGTACTTCTCCACTCTCAAATGATGAATCAACTGGCTTAATGAAATAGTAAGATGTTGAAGGGACTGAAAAAGAGTAAAACAGACATATAAGCAGCACAGCAGACAATAGTTGGCTATCTCTTTGCTAAATGAGACAGCACTCTCTTTTGTTGATGAGAGAGCTGTTAGGTAGCTGATCTTGCAACCTTCTGCCATAAGACCCAAATATTTACTAGTTTTGCAAAATTTGGTGGCTGTGTCACTTATTCTGATAGGTATCCAGAGTTCATCTAGGATCCAGCTGTCTCAGTGGCTGTGCACTAGCCACTCCTGTGCCCTAGGTAGCTACTTTCCTTCTGCAGTGCGTTCTGCTCTTTACCAAGAGGACACATGGTATACAGAATGTAATGCTTTCATAAGCTATCTGAGAGTTATGTACTGGCACTTAGAACACTTTTCAGGAAGATGGGGGAAGCAGATTTGAAAAATTGTGGACAGAGGGAGGCAGCAAACTCAGGTCTCCCAGGTTCAGGCTGTAGGTGCTATTCAGTCAATTGTCTGTTGAACAAAAGAAGCAGTCACACCCTAATTCTCCAGGTTTAAAAGAAATGAGGAAGAAACTCCAAGGGGGAAGGTTTTGGACTATGGCCAAGAGGGTCAGAAAAGGAAGGTTCTCCTTTGCTCTGTGTAATGCAACCAGGCACTCCTTTTCAGCCTTTTGAGCTAACTACCTTTCAAGAGCAAGTATTGAGCACCTTAGTTTGCCGTCTCTTATGATTCCTAGTATAACGCACTAAACTTTCTTCAGGTATAACCCAGGTAGCAAAAGCATCTAGTACAGAGCCTGGATGCCACCTTAAGTGCCAGAAACCTAGAGATTTACACTGCAAAGACTAGCATGAAGCCCCTTGGTAGAATTAACCTTAGGTTCACATCATTTGGGGATCCCTTCTAATCCAAAATCCTTAAAAGAGCTTTTTATCCATTCAGTCAGTAGTGTATTGGACTCTTTAATCTGAAGGAATTGAACTCCATAGGCAATTACTAACCCAAGGAGCTATTTATCTTCCTTATCAATGAAGATAGGAAATGTTAATGAACAATGTATGTCAAATAGCCATTTGAAATCAGGAGGTTGTTGTAAAAAAAAAAAAAAAGAGCTCCCAGCCTACACCTCTAAAGAAAACTGGTGCATCCTGAATGAATTTATGTGCCATAATAAGACTTGTAGTGAGATCTCTATTTAAGAAGGCCACACATTGAAAAGCAATATCAACTTTATCCTAGGTGGCAGCTGTATTTATCAAAGTCAATGTCTGCAGAGTCAGAAACTACTTTTATTCTGCAAAAGCAATTATTCATTTATTCATTTGGGTCCTGACTATGTTTTATCAGCAATGCATTTGGCTACATGGAATGTGATAGTTAGATCTAAAGCATTCTAGAGTTCTAGCAAAGAATTCATAATGTGCACAACCATTAGTGCTTCTTTAAAGCATTGCCTAACATTACCATACCTTCAAAATTTTAATGATAAATATGATGGCATTATTAGAAATGCAACAAAAAAAAAAAAAGGACAAACTCTAACCTGTGGCACATTCAGAAAAATAATGGTCTCACTGTTAAAGCTGTTTGATAATCATTTTCTCTCTGACATCTACAGAGAGCTTTTCCATGTGACTGAGGCCCACCACTGCCAAGGAAAATGTCAATTTATGCTAAATAAGCCAAATAAATATTTTGACTATCTTAATTCTGTATGCCTTTGTCTATAAGATTAAAATGTTACTTTCATATTTTTAATTTATTTTTTCCCTAACTAGCTCCTCAGGGAGTGAGACACCTAGTTACATATGTCTGGACTATAGGTTTTTAATATAATCTCCTGGACTTCTTTTATGGTCACTGAAGAGACACAATGACAAAGATCATTTGTACTGGGTGTGGTTTTTTTCACAACTTTTCATCGTCTAAAGAAGATATGTAAAATATAGTAGATGAATCACTTTTGAAAATGTAATGTTATGCAAAAAATTCTTTCTTTAGTTATAACTAAACAGAAGAGAGAGCAAGGAACCAGTGTGTAGACACATATCTATAGGAAAGGCATAGGACTTAAAATGGATTGCTAAACAAAAATTGCTTCAGTACTCAGCCCCAACTCAAATTTTCAACAAAACTGCAAGAAAAGGCTTGCTTTCTCTTTGAAGCTTAGGATAAGAAGCAGCTTCCCTAATATCTCTTTGATATTAAAAAATTGTCAAGCCAGGCCAGCACTTATAGGACGTGCAATAGAACACGGATAGTCACCTAAAGGGATTCACAAATTGGTCCTTAAAGTGGTACGCATGTTCCAATGAATAGGAAATCTTTGAAAAAGGTCAGTAGAAAACCAAAATTCAATTAAATCTTTACTGAGCATATGGGAATTCTAGGATATTAATTTGTAAATAGGAGATATTCTCAGATAGAGGGCAAAAGTCATATCCATGACCCTAAAAATACCCCTGGCTAAATTTCAGGTTTGAATGTGCTGTCATCAGAAAAATTTGCTAGAATGTATTACATGGCTCACTAAACTATAATTCCATAGGCCGGAATAAGAACTAGTAAGACTTGTTTGGGCAAAATGAAAAAACAATTTTAAAAATATGTCCAAATTTCCTCTTAAACAGCTGACTTTTAGCAAACCTGTAAGCTAAAAATACAGAACAAAAAGGTTTTTATAGTATTGGTAGAAGTGTCACCAGTGCCATTAATAAAGCGCAATTTAACCACTTTTAGGATTTTGACTTTTTTTTTTTTTTAATATTTCTGGAGCATTAAGGTGTTTCTCTGTAGTGTATATATGAGTAATTTTAAAAATACGCATCCTAGCTTTGACACCCTTCCTGTCCAGTGGAACTGGGATTAACTCCAACGTAGTGAGGAATGGTGTAGATG
Organism: Pezoporus wallicus; assembly: GCF_028554395.1. Taxonomy (NCBI): domain Eukaryota; kingdom Metazoa; phylum Chordata; class Aves; order Psittaciformes; family Psittacidae; genus Pezoporus; species Pezoporus wallicus. Next base: position 41,406 of record NW_026642717.1, on the reverse strand, counting down.
TATACCCTAATTTTTTTTTAGAGTGCTAAAGCCAGAACTTGATTGTCAGGTGTCAGCACAAAAAAAGAGAGAGAGAAAAAAAGAGTAGTTCTTAAATCAAATGAAATTTTTTGTATTTTTTAATATCAGTGAATCACTCTGAGAGTTCCTGGGGAATGGATGAAGTTCTGGAAGGAAAGAAGAGTTATAGTTTTACCTTAAAAATGGGGAAAAGGAAAGGCTAAGATACTAAAGACCTAGGCAGGTTAATTTTGATTCTTCACAGAACAAGGAAAAATAATAAGAAAAGCCTAGATGAAAACCTAGCAAGCAATATTTAAAATCAATTTTTCAAGAATAAATCATGTCAATCCTCTCTGCTTTACTTGCAGGAAATAGTAACAGGTCTTATAAATGGAAGGAAATCAGTAATACATATTTTGACTTCAGAAAGGCTTTTGACACTGCTTTGGAAGACATTTTACAAGCTGACTGTAAAAATATGGATTAGATAACAGAAACAGAGTAGAAACCTGTACTAAGAGTGTGATTATCAGTGACTCCTAAAGCAGAAGGGTGCAACAAATGCATCTGTTTAGGTCCAGTAGGTCCTGAATAATGCAGTATTACTACTAACAGCCTCGAAAATGGAATCAAGAGCTTGCTAATGACATCTACAGAGAGCACCATGATCTGTCTGGCTGTAAACAGATTGGAGAACAGATTTCAGACTCAAAGTGGCTGTGACACACCTGTTTTACTCCACTGAAGGTAGGTACAAGTTCTTCCACCTTAGGCAAGAGTAATGAACTAAATGATCTTGGGTGGGAAAGAACCGGAAGAGAGGACAGACAGCCAGACATAAACCAGAAGTGAAAAATGTGAACGTAAATTCTGACACTTTAACAAAAGTGTAATCCATGAGATACATGCAGCATCTGGTTCTGAACTTGTTGGAATTGAAACCTCACAAGTTCACAGAAGATTCATTAGAAAAAGAACCAGAGACTAAGAATGACCAACAGTCTCAAAAATGTGACCTACAAGCAAAGATAGAGAGACCTAGAATTGTTTAATTTTTCCATTTTAGAGAAAATTTCCTACATTCATATATGCATTTCATCTTTAGATGAATAACTTTGGTAGGTATGATGAGGACATTTCTAATAGCACTAATTACTGCTATTACTGTATATGACTAACCTTTTCTACTTTTCTTCTGCTTTTTAGTTATGCCAAAATATATGAACACAGATTAAAGCAAATGGCAAGCAAAAATAACTGAGGTATATTTACATATCTCAGAATTAGTTAGTATAACTTTTTTGACAGTCTGAGATTCACAATGCTAGGTAAGGCATTTAGTTTGTTTTTTAGAATACATGGGCCAAGTTCTAGCTTCATTGCCCTAACCTAATAGAAAAACCAAGGCAAACAACATTTTTTAATTTCTTAATTGTCCTTACTTGTCAGTTGGATTAACGGATAGGTATCATAGCATGAGGAAAAGCTTTATGTAATTAAGATCCTTGTACGTTTCTTTAGTAAAGTATATACTAAAATTAAGGTTTCTTGGGTAAATGCATAGAAGGAACCACTGAACTATATGTGGGATTCGGTAGCTTAGAAGAATGTGATGCTATATTCTCCTGAGGAAGTAATTTCCAAATAGTTGCCACTAAACTAGGATAAATAACTTCTGCCCCTCTAGGATTTACAGAAAGGAGTAGCAACACTAGGGATAGGTCTTTTTTACCTTGTGTAGAACACCTGAGGATCTTGGCTCTTCATTTATACTTTGGCAGATTTTGCCACACCAATAAAATGTTATTGCTTGAGTTGAACTGAGTCATGGACTTTGCCTTCCATGAAGGATTAAAAGAGTGTTTACAAAGACACCCAGTGTGTTAGTGGAGCCCAGCTTTGTTGGAGATTTCCTAAATATAGAACGTCTTAAGTTTGGGAGCAGGCTTGAGGCAAAAGCAGTAGGTCTTCTGCTGTTAAGATCTGGTCACAAATTCCTCTGCAATAGATTATTTCCTCTGATGGTGCTTCAGATGTGGGAGGAGAATGTGGCTGAACAGATAGCATGTATATTCACAGAGGTACATTAAATTCCAGTCCCTGGGCCTCTGCACCCGCATATGTCCTTAGAATGAGAAAATATATGCACTGATCACCCCACCCTAATTCTATTTTCTGTAAACGAGGCTCCACAGGAAGAGACACAGACTAGACGGGTGGATTCCTGATTGATTCCTGATCTGTGTTTAAGGATGTATTGTGATAAAGTTGTGTAGGAGTAGCCCAATTTAAATTTGCTTTCCCAAGAAGACTTCAAAAAAAAATCCCATTATTTCCTTGGTGGAAAGCTACAGTTGCAAGTATGCAACTTGAGTAAAAATAGCTTACAATTTATTAGTTATTTATATGTCTCCTGAATTACCGTAAGATTTTTAAGAAACAAAGGTTCTTAAGAGAAAATAAATACAATTGTCACAAGCCATCAAAATGCTCAGAATTGAATACAGTATTTCTTAATGGGTGTGAAAGACATAGAACTTTGTAGCAGAGTGGAATATATGGTAAAGTCAGCAATCCCATTTTTTTAATGCATAAGCTACCTGACACTTTATGCCGTGTAGATGCTTTTTCAAAGAAGGAATTGTGACTTCTTCTGAACTGACTAAATAAATCCTCTTAATCTGATTTTTTTTTTTCTGATCCATTGAGGACTAGATTAATAAAATCACTCCTTCAGTGTTTCTCTATTATTTATGCAGTCCAGCTGACTAATTTTAGGGAGAGAGAAAACACAGGGCTCCAAATAAATACAACTGGATGTTTCTCTGAAGATCCTTAGTTGTCTGTTAAATTTTTTACTGATTCTTACAATTATCACCAAACCAGGAAAGGCAAGAAGCACTGCGATTTCTGTTTTCCTGCTATATTTCATTTATACAGCCTCTCACCCCTGTGACTTTTCTGGAAATGGTTCTTTGGTCAAGACATCCATGACCTACACCATCAGCACACTGCAGAAGATCAATCTCTACTAATGGAAATGTGTAGATAATACACAGATTACTCATGACCTGCTTCAGTAAGGATTTTGTGGACACATTTCTCCATTAAATGAATGAATTCATGGCTCATTTAGATTAGACATATAACTCAATCCTTATTAAACTGATTGGCTTCCGTCTGTCTCTCCTTTGTCCACGAATTCAGAAAACCCACATAAATTTTCACATTTTAATTTGTCTTTTCCGCTTCCTTTTTCCCTCTGTTCAGCAGATAAATTCCCTTTTTTCTCTTTGTCTGCCTTTCTCACCATTTATATCTTAACTCAACATTATCCTAGGACCTTTGTATTCTTGCAATGCGTCCCATAAAACTAATGGTTTTTGCATCTCCACCTCACTACCTGCACCCTTCCCTGGTAATTGTCCTGTTTCTTCAATTCCCACTCTTTCACTTTTCACTCTGTTTCTCCATTCATACCTATGGAATTCTTTATTTATATAATAGCACAAACATTCTACACAACCTGCCATTGCACGTTTTTCTCAGTGACCAGGTTCTCAGTTCATATTAATTGTGAACATGCCTTACCCCCAGCTCAAAAGTGGGAAAACACACTTTTTACACATGTATGCCACATCAGCTTTCATAGTCATAGTTCCTCCCTCCTTCATGCATTATTTCCTACAGTCTGCACCCTCTTTTCGTTCCACATTTTTCTCCTTGCCTGGTTGTACAAATCTTTCCAAGTGCCTCCAAGTGCCAGTTTTGTTTGACCTAACATTCTTTTCAAAAAGTGTTATCTCCTTACTGTCAGGGACTTATTGGCAAACACTTCAGGTGTTTACCAGCTTTTTTGATCTTCATCAGTGAATCTTCAAAAAGTCTAGATGTTTCAGTTTATATCTGTTATCCCTGTGTTTACTCCTGGCTATGCAAGATAGCACCTCAACTCTCCCTGCCTTTATTTAGACCCATTTCCAGACTAGTCAGATACTAGTTCTCTGTTGTATTGATACATCTTGTGTTCTTCGATCACTTTTATAGACCAGTTTTAAATTCCTCTATATCATCTTCTCCTGTGTGATGTTTTTCACACTCCTTTTGCTATCACAGATTGCATTTTCTTAACTCACATCTCTAGTTAACCTAAAGTGCATATTTATTTCTGTGTTATCCTAGCTCCTTTTATCACTGCCTTTAGGTGTTTTTTTTTCCTATATCCAATTAACAACATACTAATTAGACGATTTTGGCATCAGCGTAAGCTCCTAAAATGCTGTTAAGTATGAAACACTCAGAATTCCTTACTGGAGTTTCAGTCCTCAGAAATCTTTAGCTTTCTATGTACTCTCTAATATATTCACATTACATCTTTAAGAATAAATTATGCAAAATATCAGTGAATACTGTTGATAACAAAGATTGGTCATCCTTAGTAACTGTCCACAAGCACATATTTATTGAATACTTATGATATAGCCACTTAACTTGGGCTCTGTCAGATAAGAATAGCATTGTCTAACATCTGAGTTGACATCTCTTTGACACCTGCGCAGTAATATAATCTGCATCATACTGGGGAGCATGTGCATGTTCTGCACAGATGGCTAAGTCAGCTTGTTATATATGCTTGTTTTATATATAATTATAAACCTTTAATCATTAAAGAGAAAAAGATGTGTCTAGAGAGGATGCAGTGTATCTGAGCTAGTCTTGATTCTGAATCACCTATTAGATTCCTAAAATCAGTTTGGGTAAAAACTATGAACAGGATTTCCAGAAGACAGTTGTAATCCTGAATATTTAGGGAAGAATATTTAAAGACCTGAAGGGGGATTCATAATTAGAAACTTACTACATCTGAAGGACTATGAGAACATTTGCTGAAAAAAAAAAAGATGATACAGTAGGAGACAGGTTTTTTTCTTAGGACATCCTACTCCTCGTGATGGATGTCAAAAATTAAGGGAAAGGCAGTCTTTATACTTGCCTTCTCTAATACCTCTTGAATGAAAATAGCAAATTAAGTATTTAATGCTATCAAAATTCATGACTTTAAGGAATCTTAATTAATGCCAGCAGAAAACTTTTCAGCAGAAAATGTCAACACTTTCATTTGTCTCTCTTGAATTGATCTCACTCATACAGGAAATGTCAGAATATCTAAATATAAATGTATAAATATTGACAGTTTTGGGAATCTTTTTTTTTTTCATTATTCCACACCTAATAAAGGTGAATGACAGTAAGCTCATGAGTCCTAAGCAACCCTACAGGGTCTTTCTCATCTCTGATGTGCAACTTGGCAAAGCTGTAATGTTTACAAAATGTATCAGATGAATAATATGACCTCAGGAATTCAAGTATATAAAAGAATGGCAGGTCTTCTAAGTTTTATGATAACTTAATATTACTTGTGAGTGCTTAATAAGGATACTAATACACATCCAATGCTATTACTAGTAAACAGTTTTGCAAAATGAAACAATATGTATGTCTAATTTGCACTTCAAAAAGTGATGGATGTATTTAAAATTGAAATAGAACTGAAGTTTTTTTTTCCAAAGGATGATGAATATTTGTCCTTTAGTTGTTTTTCTAAGTAATTTCCATTCATGTATCACCCCTTTACAAGAAACTGTGTCAGATGAGGAAAGCTAGAAACAGTTGCTTGAAACTTACATGCAGTAAGAAAGTGAAAACTACTTATGTTTGAAAGATAAGCTGGCAGTTCTAACAGTAAAACTCGCAGCTTCATAATTATTTGGCATTTGATATAAAACTTTCCCCTTGCAGCAGCTGCTCAGGTCAGAACCCCTTCACATTTTTTTTCTGACCTTGAGGCTGCAAGAGCAGAGCCTGAAGACCAGACGGCCTGGATGTAACTTAAAGATTCAAAATGAGAAAGCAAGGGCAGAAGATCCTGAATTTATTTGGTCTTATTCATTCTGAGCTTATCCTCTCTGATAGGTGTTAACATAGCATATCTATGTCCCCTAAAGCATAACCACTGGCAGTGGCACTGTAGCTGACTGCATGGCTTCAATCATCTTGAATCTGGACACATTCAGTCAAACTTTGAACTGGACTAAATACCTGCTTGAGAATTTGAGGGAAATAGTACTCCGAGTTAAACACTGCAGGCCACTTAGAGTATGGGGGCATGAGTAGGGACATGCTCTGAATGAAAAAAAGAGTAAGCTGGGTAAGAAAAAGCAAAAGCCTTGCGTTTTGCACTTGCTGCCCAGTACCACTGCCTGGCGAATGTACAGGTGGGATTTAATAGTCCAATAACCTTTAATAGGGATACTTTCTTTAAAGAACGCTTTCATTCTATCCCTGATAGTGACTTCCTGGTTATGGTGCAGCCAGCTGCAGTGGGGCGGATGATAAACATGATTTTTATTATTTAAATTATGAAAGTTTGAGCTTTATTTTCAAATGTTGTCATGTTTTATTTGATATCTTTCAGATATATTTTGTACAGAGATATTATGTAAAAGAAAAAAAGAAATTTAGTCTGAGTGAAAAGTATTTTGGAAAGCTGTGGTGGCATACATAGTATTCAGTTTAAAAATTACTCTAATTTAAATAGACTGTCTCAATATTACATCAGGAAAAAGGAACACTGGAAAGAGAATGATGTTACTTTGACAAGTTAAAAAAAAATGCAAGCAATCCATTTCCCAAGACTGACAATTGCACATGTAGATATTAATCAGCTGAACAGCAATTTCTGTGCATTTTTTGTAGAATATTGTCTTAATGTTTCCTACAGGAATCATACTGAAGAGCTACAAAGTGAAATGCTACTGAAGTTTTCTGTGTTCAGTATCACAGTGTTATAAATAACTATAGTCTGTATGTCTTTAAAATTAGGAGAATGGTCTTCCTCATTCGCAGTCTTTCTTACAGTTTTTCATTATATATATGCTTACATAGGTATTATGTGCATTTATATGTATGTATGTGTATGAATATGTATGCATATGAGTGCATATATGTGAATGTATGGGTATGTGTGTGTATATATATATACACATACACACACGTATCATACATACAGAAGATGCTTAAAAGCCCAGACAAGAATAGCAAAAAGAGCAAATATGTCAAATAATGGAAGAAATCATGAAGCAGATAACAGTAGGTTATACTGTCAGCTTATAGATGATGTGTAACATATGAATTCTTTCATCTAATATTTGTAAGTTCACAGCAGGCACATTCTCTAGCCTATTGCAGAAAGTTTTATTGATTCACAGAGGAATAGTAAATTCTACCTGAGGCAGCAGTTCTCCCAAAATGTTGTTATCAAAAGAAAAGGAAAAAAATCTCATTGTTAGATATGATTTGTGATAGAATTCCTCTTCTGAGTATTACGGTCTTCTAAAGGAAGAGATCTTTAATGTCCACAAAAAAAAATAAAAATACAAGGAACACTTCTTGTAACAAAATCAGTCTTGAAAATTTGAGATTTCACAGTCCATTAGCTTACTGTTAAAGACCAATGACAGGATTTCTTTCAGAAATGAAGTTTGCATTGTGCAAGAAGTTAGCTGTGATACCAAGAGAGCAGAGAAAAGAAAAAAATCCCACCAAAACCATAAAAAAAAAAAAAAAGCACATAGTGCAATTCTTATCAAAGTCCATGCTATTAAAGAAGTGAAATTGCAGCTATACAAAACTGAAGATGCCGGTTGTGTGTAATTGTGGAGCACCAGGTTACATCAGCACTGAATTTCAGGCAGTTCACATTAAATTTTACCTGCATTTGCAGAAAGTTGAGGCAGTGTCAACTCCCACTTAGGGCACAGTTGATCACAGTGTTACAGAAAGTCAGACTGACAGCTGAGAGGAAGCAAAAGGTTTTGAGTCATGTCTCTGCTGGGTTTTAATTCGTTCTCATTAGGAACAATAATATAACAGAGTGTGTGTTAGATTCTTAAACTAAAAAGCATGCATATGTATGAAAAATGGTTAAATTGGGTTTCAGAAAGTAAAGTAAAAAATTTTTTTATTAATTTCAGTAAGAAATATGTGCCTCTGTTCAAACTGAGTCAGTCCCTTTAGTGTTAGGTAACGTATTGACAAGGCATGATAATACCATGAGGTGTGCTGTCTCTTTTAATTGTGTTTATTTCTGAGGGAGCAATAAACATTAGGATGCTTTAATTCAGTTCATTTCAATGGGAGCAATAAACATTAGAGGCCCTTTAGTATCCCTTTCTGAAGTGCCCTACTTGACTAATTTTGGTCTAATTTAAACAGGGAGGACAGAATACAAGATTAATTTAACTCTTTGCCTGGCAAACCATTCATTTTGAAGCTGTTGCCCCAAAAGAAAGCACTAATTACAGTAATAAAAAATTAATATTAATTGCCATTCTAGACATGGCACTGTAGCACTAAAGGCTCCTGCCAATGCAGGATGAAGAACTCACTGAAAGAGTATAACACACAAGGAATACGTCCTTAGGTATTTAAGTGACCTGTTTCATAGATCTTAAAGTATTCTGCAGATGCATAGATCAGATGCAAGTCTGCACACATGTTAGAATTATCACTTTCATATGGGTTGTACAATGAAGTCATGGTAAAGCAGATTACTCAATGTCTGATACTGAGATGATCTATTTTGAAAATATGAAACTTTTCTTCTTATTCTGTTTTAGGCATTTGAAGTGGGTTGACCCTGGCCAGCAGGTAATCACCCACACAGCCGCTGGCTTGCTTCCCACCCCTGAAGATACAAGTGAGAGAAAAAGAAGAGCAAAACTAGGAAACTGTGGGGGTTGTTGAGATAAAGACATTTTAATAAGTGAAGCAGATTAAAAAAACCCAGAAGTGTTGCAACAACAATCACCATCTTCCACAAGCAGACCAATGCCCTAGACCAATTGCTAGTCTCTAGTAATTGCTAATTTAGAAGACATCCCCCACTCCTTGCCTCAGTTTTTACTGCTGGGCATGATGCCATGAGATACAGAGTAGAGCACTGGACAATTTGGATCAGCTGTTCTGGCTCCTTCCCCTCCCAAGTTCTCTCCCAGCAAATTTGTTGAGGGGGCTGAGAAAAACAGAAAGCCTTGAGTATGTGTAATCAGTGATCTGCAACAGCACTTAACAATAGTACCTACTCAGCACTCGTATAGCCACACTTGGAAGAGTGTTTCCAGTTCTGGGGTCCCCAGTATAAAAGAGACATGGAAATACTGGAGGGAGTCCAGCTAAAGGCTGCTATTATGATTAGAGCATTTCTTCTGTGAGGAAAGGATAAGACAGCTGGGACCGTTTAGCCTGGAGAAGAGAAAGCTCAGGAGGATCTTAGCAATGTACAGAAATACCTGAAGGGAGGGTGCAAAGATGACAGGGCCAGGCTCTTCTTAGAGGTGCCCAGTGACAGGACAAGAGGCAATGGGCACAAACTGAAACATGGGAGGTTCCCTCTGATGAAAACAGGCAGGGAGACAGGCAGGAAGAAAGGCAAAGGGACCATGAGTACATTAATTAATGAAAAGCTGCATGTTTTGAATGATATAATATTCAGCCTGCTGGGGAAAAAAAAAAACAATCGCCCCCCAAAACCAGCAAACTGAATAAAACCCTCCTGATAACTTTTTCCTGATAACTTAATCAACAGTATGCAAGGGATTTGTTGCTTTGGTTATATGAGGTAACAGGTCCAGATAAATATAATAAAATTCTCATAGTTCTAGATAATTATAGTTTGCTTTTTTTTTAAGCCTTCTCCAGGTGACAGAGACTTATCATGGACTCATTTGAGCTACTGTCGAAGTTAATGTTTACCATTTGGGGATTACAGGAATACCACAATCTAGTATGCCTGATACCAGTGCCCCGATATTATTTCTATTGTCAAAAATGCCAAGCATTTTTTCTACCTTTTTACATAATACATATATGGTACTTCGTATTTAACACAATGCGCTTAATAGGTATCTGGTAGAGTAAACCTCCTTAAAGTTCATAGAATCACAGAATGCTTAGGGTTGTAAAGGACCTTAAGATCATCCAGTTCTAACCCCCTCTTTTTATCAGATTCTCTTGGATCTGGTTTTAGTCTCACATTTATTCCTTATTTTACGTTCAGAGTGTATTAATATTACTTGGTCAAACATGTCCTATCTATTTATCAATTAATTCAATACATCTGGCCTATATTAACATAATACCTCAGCACATCACAATATTACACAAATGTTATCTTTAAAATTTTGTGGCAAGAAGTCAACTAAGAACAATATCCTGCTTCTACTTTTCTTCTCATAGGTCAGGAATTTTTAACCAGTTTTACAGGGAGTTGCAAATGTCTGTATCTGAGAAATCAAAGTTTTTTCATTTATGTTGAGTCATTTTCAGAAACATTTTCAGTTATTTTTCAGTATGCATATACATCTTGACTGTATTTCTTCAAGAATATGTGTATGCTCTCTCTCATATTGTGACTGCTGACTCTGAGCTTCTGATTTCTAGGAAATTATGTGAAATCACATTGGTATATATTAATCTATATATAGCATCTCTAGACAAACATTTTAAGTCAAGTAGACTGTGTATCCTTAGGTAGAAGAATAAATATCTTGGTATGCCTTGATAAATTGTTTAATAAAATAAAATAATAATGAAACCCTTCTTTTCAGTCCAGCCTGCTATACTGCCATACGTTTTATTGGTCTGAAAAGTAGAGTTTTTGGCAGAGAAATCATCCCATGGGCAACATAAAGGGCACATGGTATAATTCAGCCTTGTGTAACTATAAATGACCAGAATAGAGTCCAAAAGGTCTGCTCAGTTCAATATCTGATTTATGTTTTGTGCTGAGGTGAGGAGATTTTGGAGCTGACCTAGACAGAAGGTGATCTTCCTGCTGCAGCTGTAACTGTCCAGGCAAAAGAAGCTACATGGAGCAGGAGCATTTCCCAGTGGTTAATTCAGCCGCCACTATCCTCTTTCTGGCAAGACATTTATTTTTAAAATTCTTCAAGTAGCCATATGTGCTAGACATTCATAGATATGCATGCTATCTGTTGTCTTTTTGAACAAAAGTGTATTTTTCTTTGGTAACATTATCTGTGGAATTCCTTATAAAAGCAAAGGGAAGGTCAAGTCTATTGAAATTGCTGTTAATGACAAAGTATGCAAATAGGGTAGAATGGAGAGCAATCTTATCTTTCTTTACACATTACCAGGAGCTATTCTGCAAATTATCTGATTTTACTGGCTTTGGTTAGCAGATTCTCACCTCATTCTTCAACTGTCCCTAGTTTCAGAGTATGTTCTCTATGTAGAATCTAATCGCATACCCACGTATGCAGAATATACACTTCATAACATATAATATAGACCTTAAACAGAATTTATAACAGCTACTGATAATGGGGGGACAAACAAAGAAAAAGATACACTGATATTTCCTGAAAACAAGAATTTGGTTTTGCCTCACAGTACCTTAGCTACATACATATGTGTACATATATATATATGGAAAGAGTGAAAGACAGTAAAAATTGCTTAGAGCAGCAGAATCTTTCTGTAAACATTTTTATTCAGAGAACATGACTGCGCTTGAAATAATCAAATTATTTTATAGGAAAAATAGCCACCTTTTCCTACTTTTGACTGGTTTTATAGCTGGGTGAACTAGAAATTCAAACCTCATGGGGAATACAGATTTTTCTAGAAACTACATTGTTCCTCATTTTTAGATAGAGAGCTAGGAGAATTTGTGATCTAATTGACAGAGCTCCTTATTTCTTAATGTTTTCCAGAAATAAACTTTTAACACTTAGAAATATACTTTTACTTTTATTCCAGATAGAAAAATAGTGTTTTGGAAACAGAAGCTGGTTCTTAAAATTGTCAAAGGAAAAATGCTTTTTAAAGTAATTCTTTCCTATGGCAAACATTACACAAAATATTCTTGAATGTTCAGTAAATCAGTTCTTATGTTCTTGAATGTTCTTGAATGTTCAGTAAATCAGCTTATCTTGACAGCAACTATAGGACATAGAATAATACATTTATCAGTGCTTAGATTAAAGAATAATTGTATTCTTGTAATATACAGAAATGCAGTAAATTTGACAAATTATGAGCTGTTTGAAAAGCAGGAAAAACACTTCAAGACTTTTTCCTAGAAAAGTCACTTTATATGGTAATTTTCTAGCAGGCTATTGTGGGCAATGATATTTTATTGGAAGACACTCCAAAATGATTGCACACTGCTGCTTATTTTACTTTTTATATGGTGTTTATTCATGTATTTAGCAACCCATCTTATTTGTATCTTTTCTTGTACTTCAACGTGTAAATTGTCATGAATTATAAACCTTGTCTGAAAGGGACTGAAACCACAAAGCTTGGATCATTTCTGACTTGTGTTATCAACTTTAAGGCAAGTAGAGAAATAGGATAGACTGGTTGTTTAGGTTTTGAGGGGGCTGTTTATTTGTTTTCAGTTTCCCAAACTCCAATTTTTGGTGCTGATGTGTTCTCTTAATTTAAAAACCAAAACCAAAACCAAACCCAAACCAAACCAAATCAACCAACCAAACAAACAAAAAAAACCAAACAAGCAATCAACCCCAATCCCAAACCCATTTCTATTCCTCAAATGAATCAAGATTTCTCTGGCTTCCGACAAAGTTTTGAACAGTTCTTGTGTGTGCTGTCATCCTAAGCTGTGAACTGTTTTATAAAACAATTGATTTAAACATTTGTCTGAAACAACTCTTTACTATAAAAAGTTCTGAAACTCCTATTATTTGATAAGGCTAAGTATGATATAAAATCTTTATTTTTCTGTTGATGATGACATTTTGCCTGATTAATTTCATCACTTTCTTAGGTGTGAGAGATGTCTTAAAAGTTCCTGTGATTTCTTGATGCTTTTTGGGTCTGCAAACATCAACTGAACACAAAATTGCTCATTCTACTTATTTCTCTTAATTCTTTTTTTTTGTGTGCCCATTTCAGTGGAGATTTGCTAGTGTGTAATGTCACTGGTCAAAGGTTCATGCTGGTGTTAAACTTTTACCTTAGAAGACTTACAAATAGAGGGTTAATTAGCTTTGCCAGACATTTGTGCATTTGCTGTTTTTTTTAAAGCACTGAAGATGAACTAAGAGAATACTATTTAAATTTTGGCAATAAACATACCTAATGGAGTTTTAAATGGTATTTAAATTATGTCCAAGTAGATCTCTAAACTTATTTAGCAAACAAATGACTACTAATGCTTTAGTTAAAAAGACTGCTGTACTGGGTAATGATCTTTGAAAGGAAAGTAATATGGGTCAATAGAAAATTCCCTATCATATTAGCTAACAATTTATGTTTTATCTTAAACATTTTGAGGGTGTACTGCTCATTGTATACATTCTTCATGTAGTAAATATTACTGTGTAGACTTCACAGCAAGAAACTTTTCACTGCTGATTATGTTTTAGCACAAGAAAAAAAAACCAACCAAAACCCCACAAATATGTACAGGTCTTTTCAGAAGTCTCATTTCATTAAATGCTCCACTAAGAAGAAAAAAATAATAAATCTGCAGGTGGACTCATGCAGCCAGAGATGGCATTAACACTTGTTCTGTGTAAGTGTTTCTGGAAAGAATACAAGGCACATAGTCTTGATTTTAGATGACTGTAGTATTTTGTTTGTGCACCTTCCAGAAGAGCAGCAGAAATAAGAGCTCAGAAATCTGAACACAGATAATTGATTAATATAGGAAAATTTGAAGCCTTTTTACCAGTTTCATTCATCTACCTGGATAATACACCAGATGTAATTGATTTTATCTAACTATCTATCTGGTAATTAGCTAAATCTCACTTAATGTGATCTATTTACAGTGGAGGTATCTAAATTAGAGATAGGTGACATCATCTTTCTATGTAGTCAATAGAAATCTAACCAGCACTTTTGCATAAATGTAGTATGCAACTCATTTCATCTTAAGAAATGTATATTTGAACAGACAAATTGTACCCTAAACTGCTAGCAGGTAGAAATTTGTGGATATAAATGAGAGCTTGATGACTGCCTTAAACTTGATGCCTGACTTCTGGGTGAAGATGAATTTGAACACAAACTATTAGCCACAGCAGGGGAGTCACTTTGCAGAACAGACAGAAACATTTCGCTAACTTCTTTGTAAGTGCTAATAGAGGAAAAAAAAAACCAACACCAAAACAAATTAGCTAAAGAAGAGAATATACTAATTAGCACATGGTTCAGTGTATATACCTGACTAACATTTCCAGTAGTTTACAAACAATTTTGCTTAAATAGAAAAAACTTTACCACATCTCCATCATTACAACAGTTTCAGAGAATACATTAAATGTTCACCATTTTTTTTCATATTTGTATCACTTTGTTGGCTTGCTGTTTAGCATATTCAGAGAGAACATCCTCATCACAGTGCTTAGAAAAGTGTAAATATTTAAGTGGCTTTTTTTTTTTCCTTCCATGTATTCTTTATAATTGCATCTGCAAACATAGTAACTATGGCTGCAAACAGCAGTTTAAACATTCCAGTCATGGCCTTTATTTTTAGCTTTTGCTAAATTTATTGCAGTTTACCAGGAAATTTCTGTGTATGCTTTTGCTGTCTCTTACTCTCCTTCTCCTCATATCCCTGCAACCTGTCTGCCACAAAGGAGGAACAATAATGTGCCATATGGCTGTCATTTACACAAACATTACTATGCATAGGCTACATGATAGCTACACAACTCATTATCCTTTTTCACTACCCCCCTTTATATGCAAACACTTACATAGATTTTTGTTCACCTTAACTGATTACAGTACTAGGAGAGAGCTGGGCTGGTGCAAACCTCATGAAGGTCAAGGCCAAGTGCAAGGTCCTGCACCTGGGCTGGGGCAGTCCCAAGCACAACTACAGGCTTGTCAGAGAATGTATTGAGAACAGCCCCTAGAAGAAGGACTTGGGAGTGACCTGTAAACGTATGCTTGCAGCCCAGAAAGCCAACTATATGCTGGGCTACATCAAAAATAGCACAGCCAGCAGGTCAAGGGAGACTGCATCTCCAGTACTGTTCAGGTCTGGGGTCCCCAGTATAAGAACATTGTCCTATTGGAGAGAGTCCAGAGGAGGACCACAAAGATGATTAACAGGCTGGAGCACCCCTCCTATTAAGATAGGCTGAGAGAACTGGGGGTGTTCATCGTGGAGAAGAGAAAGCTCAAGGAAGACTTTATAACAGCCTTCCAGTGTCTAAACACAGCCTACAAGAAATATGGAGAGGGACTTTTTACAAGGGCATGTAGTGGTAGGACAAAGGGTCATGGCTTTAAAATGACAGAGGGGAGATTTAGATTAAATATTAGAAAAAGAAGTCTTTACTGTGAGGGTGGTGAGGCACTGGCACAGATTGCCTGGAGAAGCTGTGGATGCCCCATCCCTGGCACTGCTCAAGGCCAGCTTGGACAGGGCTTTGAGTAACCTGGTCTAGTGGAAGGTGGCCCTGCCCATAGCAGGAGGGTTGGAACTAGATTATCTTTAAGGTCTCTTTCAATCCAAACCATTATATTATTCTGTAGTGCTATGAAACTTACCATGAAAAGGTCAGGCTTACATTTGTGTTTATACTTACTGTGAAAATGAGTAGGCTAATAATGCTTTCTTGGTAATATTTAGCTTCTTGCTGTTTGACGTTCTGAAAATGTATGACTGTGATTGTATGTTTGAAAGTGACTTATTATGAATATAACATTGGCAAAACATAAACAGAGTAGGAAAGAACAAGCAGCAGCACATGTTTGTGAAGGAGCAGTGAGTTCTAGTGCAATAAGGTAGACTAATTTAGTAGAAGTATTCCAGAGGGATCTGCTATGATCACTTACTGGAGCAGTAAGATTCCTACCTCCAGTTTACCTGGAGGAAAGTGGTCAGATGAGAGCATTGCTATCTACAGCAGACCCTAACCAGGTAGATGTTAAGATGCATTGTAGTGGAGTGAGGGGAAGTATGCCATTGGCATCAGGATTTCAGTATAAAATGTTATGCAAGTGGGAAAATATTGCCAGCAAATAATGAATAAAACAAAAGTGACTTGGAAATAACACATGTTCCTGACCCCAGGTGTAGAGAGCAATTAAACATTTTTTACTATTTTGTGTCACAGAAGGTATGAGTTAACAATGCAAGAACTCCACAGGAGTCATGGCTAAAGAAAAGGCTGTGCCTGAAGTTTGCATGCACACTGGACAGAAAGTGGATTTTTTAAGAGGTAACAAAATTCACACTGAAAACCCAAAGGAAGAATAATATCTGATTACATTTGAAAACTGCTAACTGAAATGTTTGTTGAGAGTGCAGACACAACAGCAAGGTAATTTCACAGCAAATGTTCCCCTGAGTGCTGGATCTCCACTTTGCTGTCTGCACTTGGTGTGAAGAACATGCTGAAAATCAAGCAGCGAACCAAGCTGATAAAGCCTGGCTTTAGCATGTCAGGATGTTTAACTTATGTATATTTTTTAAACTGTCAAAATATGTCAAAATATGAAGCACAGCAGCACAGCTCAGCCATATGAGTGGTCATGAAACAGGAAAAATGGATGCTTTCTTGTGTCCCATCTTGTGATGGGAATGTTACTCTGCTGCTTTTGTTGTCAGCCCTACCTGCTCACATACTGTTGCTGCAGGGAGTCACTTCTGTTTTCTAGTTTCAAACACGCTAGGAAAAATTCTGCCATGCTGCGAGCAACAAGAGTTTAACTGTTGATTTCAGTGACTTTCTCTAAATAGTGTGACCAAGGAATGCTTCTGTTTGCCAGGTGGAGCTGTTTGTGCTGGCTGCATGCTGACCTTTTTTCCCAGCAAGGGAAAGCCAGGAGCGCTACTAGCCCCTCCTTTCTCAGCTTTCCTTTATTTATAAATAAATTCTGCATTCTGGGCCATTGCACTCCTTGGCCAGGTCTCTGATTTTCTGCTTGAACAAGATGTGAGTGATGGGGTTAAACATCTCCCAATGGATTAAATCCTCTAAGTACACTATTGTGCCTGTCTCCAAACACTTGCAATGCACAGACATACTTGCATTGTCTGATTCTGTGATTATTTGCTATGCAATTTCCTAATCTGTTTTTAATTCATACACAGAAAATATCAGAGTTTGCTATAAGAAGAAACCCTCAAACCTTCTTCCTAGGAAAACATCCTGAAAAACTGAAATCAATGCTTCAGGTTTTCTTCCTTTTACTGGCATGACAACCACACCTCTCAGATGCTGCGATGCCATTTCTTTTAAATCAGGGTCAATGAGCAACTTCTTTGGCCAAACTCCTGACAACACACTGCATACTCATTTGGCAGAAAGACACACACTGTACCTAAAAGCAAAAGTAAACCAGTTAAAAAAGTACTGATGGATAAGTTGAAGGAGATTTTCAGACTTACAAGCCTGAAGGGGAAATGAGAAAAGTCAAAACAGCATTTGTGAAATGATGTAAAGACAGTGATGTAAACATGTTTTTCACATCTTTTACAAGGTGCAGGAATGAAAAAATGCAGAACTATATTGTAAGTATAATGCTTTGGCCCAGCAGAAGCAGCCCAGTAGAGGATTTTATTTTTCCAGTTTAAGTGGCCTAGAAAAACTAAGCTTTGGCATTGGGAAAAGGAAAGGTTACAGACTATTAGAGGCCTGAGAAAGCATGCATGCCTAGATCCACCTGGAAAAGATTGAAAATACTGTCCCTTACACATACAGATTCATACACAGTGTATCTTTGAAAAGGACAAAGTTAAGCAATATTTTTTAAAGCAAGCGTTGTAAAAGATCCTAAAAAATTTCTTCTTAGTGTGAATAAATCATTTTGGTACATAATATTCCATGATGACCATTATTTATTTTTATTGTTTCTACTCAAGAAAGCTAAATGTATTGGAACAGATTCCTCCTGCTGTGTTTGGCTTCTTTGAAATGTTGGACAGGTCTGAAAAGAAGCTGGAAGCTGGCTGCTGTTGCTCATTCAAGATTTCCCTTGAGGTGCGAAGAAAGGAAAACCTTGGAAAAGACAACATAGTTGCTCTTACATTTCCATGTCAGCTTAGCGAATATGTTAGGTGTACAGAAGACTTTCCTGCTTTCACTTGCACCATGATGAGGGCCCCAAAATCTTCAGAGCTGGGGAATCTGCTCTTAAAGACTCAGCTGGGTCCCCAAGAGATTTCCTTACTCAGGCATCATCCTATGAGGACCAGATGTCATATTACATGCAAAAGGGTAGGACTGAAAAATTAAATTAAAACATGTACAAAGCAATGAGGAAAATTATGTGTTGATGATTTCAATCCTGACCATCTCTAAGCTCACTTGGTTTTACTTTCACAAATGCAAGGTATTTGCAAACTCAGCTAGTGCACATGCGTTTAGAACAAGAGGTCTTATATCAAGATGTTCTGCACTGAATAAGATCTAAGGAAAAACAAAACATAAAAAATGGATCAGTGCCACAGTTGTGGCAGTCACTATAAGTGTCCTTCTAAAAACATCTTTGCTGATTTTAAAACAATGAAATTGGACTATGGAAAGAATTGGCATTAAATATGGATGAGAAACAAAAAATGAAACCTGAATCAACTCCCCAGGTATCTCATCTACCTCTTGCACATCTGTTTTCTTTCAGATAAGAAAAAAAAAAAAACCACCAAAACCCAAAAAACTTACCATATCACATTGCAGCCATTTAATAATGGAATTAATTCTTTTAAAGAAGATATTAATTTGAACGTATCTGCTGTGTCAACCTAACAATTAGCCTTCAAAAGGTTGGACAAAAATATTTTTCCTGAAAGACAGATGGGTAGGATTTGACTATACTGCTCAGCTTATTCATGAATAAAAAGGTTGTATATAGTACAGCACTGCTTCCAATATAAAATTACAATACCCTCAGTGTAATTAAAAAGGGCTAATTTAATACTCCTATTGAATTTGATGACCAAGTATCCAATGAGCAACCATATACGTAAGAGCTGATTTCGGCCCAAGAATACTATTGATTTCCATTCTTCTATTTGCATACTTAGTGCTGTGTGATAGTTGCCTAGGAGTTGTGTTTATAAATCAAAACGCCTTATTTGATACTGTCTTAATATTTAAATGTTTTAAGTATTTGGTGTATTTATTTTTGTTTTTCAAATAGTAAATGTGTGTAAAAGAGTATCATAACTATTTCTAAAGAGAAAATAATATGGCAGAATTAAACCATGGTCATTCATCATGGACAACAAAACTCTGAAACCAGGTATTGTCAAAGTATTATTGTCTTCAGGAAAAGCTTTCTCTGGAACTATAGCAAGAAATTAAATACTGAGAAAAGGCAAAAGTTATCAATAGCTTATCTCTCTTTGCATTTCTAACATACTTTTTACAGAAGTGATTAGCTATTATGAGCAGGCCAGGAGGTGATCTCTCTTCTGTGTCATGGGAAGAGGAATTTTGTAGCATTTAAATCTAATTTTTAATGAAACATTTTGTGGGAATGGCAAGTCATCTCCCTCTGGAGGAATTATAAATGCTTTTATTTGGTTTGGACTTCCAGTGTTCTGATTTTCTTTCACAAACTACTAATTAAGCTTTCACAGCTCCAAAAGGCTAGAGTTTCAATTTGCCGTGACCTCAGAGGAGTGCTTTAGTAAGTCATCGTCTAGGAAATCATGCAATGTAAGCTTATTCTTAATGTATTACATCAAGTGATGATATCTCACTCTGATGTTCATTTCAAACTTAATTAAAAAACAAACAAAAACAAGTAAACAAAACAACACCCAAAAGGGGAAAAACAACCCCAATCCTTTCCTAGTGCTAGATCACCATTTCATGAATGATTTGAAACAGAGGTTCTCTGTCAAAATGATTTTTAATATTACTTAATGTTGTTAATTTAATATTATTTATTGTTATAGTATTAATAATAATATTAATATTATTTAATAAGATTATTTAAATTATATTAAAGATAACACTCAAGAAAAAAAAGTATTATTTTTGTCCCTCTTTTTCAGGCCAATTAAAAATGTGACTGCTCAGTGCCATGCCACGTCAGTTACTGGACCACCCAAGACCTTTCAAGGCTTGAGCTGCATGATTACCAATACCTTATAAAGCTTAATATTGTATGTCTCCTTTGATAATCAGAACTCTATTTAAAATATGTGCAGTCTGGTAAGAAATGAATAAAGCTGACGCAAAACCTATTTCAGTGGGTATATCCAATCCTAAATGTCACATTTTGCTGGTTGACACACATTTATCACTTCATTTCACAGTACAGTAAACAACTCATAAGTCACTGGCTAATTTGATTGACAGTAGCCTTGGGCATTCTTTAGCAGTCATGTAGTATACTGTGCTAAGTCAGACCTTTTGGGTAATTGACCCCAACAATATATGTATAAAAAAAAAAAAGTACTATAGTCTGCTTAAAATGAAGGAAAAGGGGGAAATAAAAAATGCGAGAACAATAAATTATAGAAATTTCTCATTTGGATAAGTAACAGCTTTAATAGCTTTCTCTAAGAACTGAGTGCACTCAATTGAACATCTGCTTTCCAGCTGTGTATATTGATATATTACCAGGGTTTTATTCTTTTCTACTTTAAATATATCCATAAGTATTTTTGGGGCTCCACTACCTGACTTTCTGACAATGGCTTGGTTGTGAAAGATATAAAAATGTCAAAAATTCTGTAGGTCATTTTATGCCCAGGATATTATTTTTCAATTGAATCCAAAGACAGATGTCTATGAACAATTAAACCATTCTCCAATCACACCTTGTTCCACCTGGGATCATAGAATTAAAAGGAAATAAGCCATCATGATTCACTTATTGCTGGAGTTCCTAGTGTTTCCTGTACTGCTGATAGATTCTTATTAAACAATTCTGTCGATGGAAAATGAATATTGTCCTCTGCTTGAACTTAGCTCTTTGATATTAAATTTGATTTTCTTCTCTTGTAATAATTCATACACTTAGTGACTGACTTCAGAAATTCCCATTAGATGGAGATTATGTTATCTAAAGCTTACTAAATCCCACGTCAGGTCTCAGAGAGTTTAGCTGTAAAATAGAACACTGAAAAGATCTGTAGTGAAAAGAAAAACTCTCTAACAAAAAAAAAAAGTAGCCCAATGTCTTTTCTATTGAAGGAGATGTGGAAAATATTTACTTCTTTTCTCTCATCTTAAAATTGAAGCTACATTTTTCAAATCCCTTTGCCACTGTTTCTTGCTTGGCAACCACAAAGCTCAGAGTTATGCCC
The DNA here is from genome assembly GCF_028554395.1 of Pezoporus wallicus. Taxonomy (NCBI): domain Eukaryota; kingdom Metazoa; phylum Chordata; class Aves; order Psittaciformes; family Psittacidae; genus Pezoporus; species Pezoporus wallicus. The sequence continues at coordinate 20,069 of NW_026642717.1, read as the reverse complement.
TTAGCAAGGGCCATAAAACGTGCGTACGAACTAAAACATCATCAGTATGTTTATGTTTTAGTGATTCACAACAGCTATATTCCCATTCATGTGGGGAACATTTAATTTCCAGACTGTGCCCAGAAAGGTTGTTAATAAAATATTTCTGCACTTTCTAGATAGACAGTTTATGATCTTAGGTTATATATTCTGAAAGATATATACACTCTAACCATTTTCCCTGGCCACAATAGAGCAGACACAAGCAGTCTTTGATTCAAAAAGCTAATATAAAAAAGGAGAAAGCTACTGATTGATTTGTTTAATTTTATTAAATGGCACCAAAGAAACATGATCGAATCTTTCAGAAACACTAGCAATTAAGAGGACAATTTAAAGTGTCTAAGTTAAATATATCTTAGTCTTGACAGTTTTTGCCAAAGATTGATGCATATTAAACTTCCAACTATGGAATTTGCAGTACAGTGAGAAGTAATTTCTCTGAAAACGTTACAATTCTCAAAACATCAAAGGAGACAATTGAAAGATGCGTCCAAAAGACAGAATAGATGCAACTGTGTTTTTCTGTACCATTCCAAGCCTGTATTATGTGCACTGGTTTATATTACACACTTCTTGCATATGTCTATGTACACTTTAAAACATACAAGGTCAGCTTCTGCTCACAGGCCTCAACCAAGGAAATCCTTTAAGCAATGCTTAAATTCAGCAGAGGAATAATACCATCAACATCAATGAAACTCCACACACATTTAAGTGATTTAAATGTTCACAGGTTCAGGGTAGTTTTAATTAGGATTTACTCTCATGTAGCATTGAGCACTAACATGACTCACTTTCTTTCCCATCTGCACACTGTTTAGAGAGAAGAAATTTGTAGGGACAGCTAGCTCTCTTTTCTTTAGAGCAACTGATGTATAGAACAAAGGACTGCATCAGCCTAGCTTCAGGCTTGAAACAGAAACAGCAAACTTTGCACAAGTGTGCAAAACCCGACCCCCTTCCTTTTTTTTATTTTATCTGTAATACCGGAATACACAGGCTCAGGTATGCTTAAATATCAAGAATAATGTAAACATATTAATTAACTAAACTTAAGGTGGTGAGCATCCATCTGGCAGAGAGAGGTGCTGAAGTAGCACTTCAAGGAAAATTAGATTCATACACAATTACTACTGTCTTTTCTACAGAGCTTATAAGAGAAGTTAACCTTTTCTTTTCTTTTTTTTTTTTTTTTTTACCAGAAACAGACATATTCCAGTTTCAAAAAGGAAAAATTCTAACTTTCTTTGTAGTTATGAAAGTTGCAAGTTTTTCTTTTACTATTGAGTTAAAGATAAAATTCAGAAGGAAAAAACTTTGGAACAAAATGTTCTAATTCTTTCTTCTCAACTCATCCCCACCTGGCTCTAGTCAGGAGTACACTATTTAGCTCTCATAATGCTGCATGTTAAAAACCTGTCAGATGCAAATGGGTGGACATTATAATGATATTGAATACGTCCATCCAGCATTTGTCATGCACTGCATGTGTGGGGAATTGAGATACAGAAAATTAAGGCAATGCATCACCATTCACACAGCATATAAATGGCAGAAAAAAGAATTTCAGAATTTCTGAGATTTTGACACACATGCTAAACATCAGTCCCTGCCTCATCTCCAGCAGTTCACCTGCAGTTAAGGCTTAAGAGATCATAACTGAATATTCAGTTGATTAAAAAGTTGTTCTCTGCTGATATAACAAACCTAAAATCTTATGCTAAATGTGGAGTAAATCTCGCTGACGGATGTAAGAAAGAATATTTCTTTAAACAACTGCTTATTCTTTTCTCCAGAACTGCTACATGTGGTGAAAAGTCACATGATAGTTGTTTTCTTTTCAGTCCACTGCATTACCTTTCAGGCTTTTTTTTTTTTTTAATGACTTAATTTATCTTGAAAAATAAAATCTGAGACATGTTTAAAAATGAAGTCCTTTATAAGGCTTTCAAATGCTAATAACTGGTGTCCAGTAATGGATCTTCTTTTTCCAAAGATATACACATTGTTTTGTTTGCATTTTACAAAGTTTAACTTGAGGCACATGGCTGGAATATGCATATCTGAGCCCTAAGTTGCAGTAAGCTTACTGTGCAGTGGAGATATTTCAGTGGAGCAAGGCAAATTTCCCCATAGGTTCACTGAGAGCTTAGATATACTCTTGCCCTGGGAATACCTAAATCCCTGCATAGGTTGTAGTATCATGTTAAGGTGATGAACTTGAAAGACTTTGCTAAAGTGCCAGTGCAAAGCAAAAGCTTTGTGTCTTATTTTATATATTCTGTATTTTCTGTGTATTTGTTGAAGCTTAAGCAAGTAAAGTCATTTGCCCTCCATCTGGATTAAAATGCTTAGAATCCTCAAAATTAGCAGCACTGAATTATATTGTGGGTCAGATTGGACAAAATCTGTCAAGAAATAATATTTGCTATTGACCTGGATTATTGATAAACTCAAATGATACAGAAAAAAGATACACTTTTATGTGACTGAAAAGTCTTATTAATTGTTTCTGGTTTAATATCTGAAATCAAAATGGTGACATCCTAATTAGCATTCCAAAGGATACTAAGATAGAAAAGTCTTGCAGCAGGAGTTAATGTTAACAGTGTGAAAGATTTACCCTCACATCTGCGAAAGTCATAGCACATTGGATGAGCTCCAACAGGTAAGAAACCATTGTGTAGGAAAGGCAAGTAATTGTATGTCATAGGATCAAAGGACTGCTCAGAATGTTAGAGGAAATTACTACACAAGTTTAGAAGAAAGGTTTTCTCCCTCATGCAAAGTGTGCACTGGCTGTTGTATGGGGCCAGTGAAAGAGACAGCTGCATGTCCTAAGGTAGAACATGAGTAAAAGTGTCAGGAGGCTATTGACAGAGCAATTAGGGAAACAAGCTGTGGCATACAGATCACACTGCTTTGGCATACCAGGGAGACTTAGAACATGAGGTTTCAAAACAGGGACCAAGAGAAACTTCCACAAGAGTTGAAGGCTAAAGAAAGATCCATTTATTTCAGGTAGTGTTAGGATGGGTTTCGTTTTGGCAAGTAGTTCCAAGTTTGACTTAAGCTTCAAAGAAGCTTTTTGTAAGGGGTCTTGCTGTTGTTTTGTTTTTTTTTTTTTGCAAATAGAATTTTATTTGGTTAAGATAGCTCTGTTTCATGATTTATTGCTTTAAGAGTCATATCCAAAAGAGAAGTGGTGGTGTTGTTTTTTCTTAGTACTAAATAAATGTGTTAGGTGAAGCTAACTCTTTTCTGACCTGAGATAGTTGCAAATGTTGATGAAACTGCTTTCAACCTGCCTTCAGGTGTTAAATTCAAGGTCTTCAGCAAAAACTAAACGAAACACTCTTCCTGCCTCCATAGGTAGGAACTTGCCAGGATATTTATTAAGGCAGCAAAAGTCAAGCAAGCAGGAACTTGAATAAAAATCAAATACTGATGTCAAGATTTGGAGTTTTTTTTAAAGTCCTTGAGATTAGTCCCTCTTGATTTCCTTTGAAATTAATGATGACAACAGAAAAGATTTAAATGAGAATGTAGTGAGCTTAACCAAGAGCAAATCTTCAAATCCTACTCTATGAACACCTAATCCTGAGAGATTAAGTTGCAAAAAGCATTTGTAGGATTCTTTTTCCAGCTTTATTCCCATGAAGCTATAACCTAATGAAATAAACCATCATTTTGCAAGGATGAATTTGTGGAAGGAAAAATAGTCTCTTTTTCTATTCTGCAAAACAGATGCATACTCTTGTCGTGGTTTAAACACTAGCAGCTTGTTCACTGGTGCCGGGCTGAGAGCAATCGAGCCCCCCCCCCCTTCCCTTCCCCAGGGCTCTCCCCTTCCCCACTCCTGGAGGAACAGGGAGGAGTATCGGAAGAGTGCAACTCCTACGGGTTGAGACAAGAACAGTCCAGCAACCAATGTACAACACAAATCACCACCGCTACCACCAACTACAACAATGATAAGGGAAAATAACAAGGGAAGAGAATACGATACCACCGGCCAAGAAACGAGTCCCACCCGGAAGCCCATGTCCTTCCGGGTAACTCCCAGTTACCCCCTCCCTGCCCCGGCCATGACGTGCTGTGGTATGGAATACCTCCTTGGCTAGCCTAGGTCAGACGCCCCATCTCTGCTTCCTCGCGTCTTCCCCTCCTCCCCAGCAGAGCATGAGCCTCACAAAGTCCTTGGTCAGGGTAAACATCACTTAGCAACAACCAAAAACATCGGCTTCACCAGCACTGTTCCCAGGCTGGAAGTCAAAACACTGCACTGCACCAGCTACCACGAAGAAGAAACATGACTGCTACTGCTGAACCCAGGACAACTCTAAATCTGCATTTTTCATGATTGTATGCTTGTGTGTTAATATACAAGTAGTTCATGGTCTCTGTAAGGTAATATGCACATACTCAATGTAATAGAAGATGCTAATCATCCACTTTAATGAACTCCTGTTGTTTTTAGGGAAATTGCAGATAAAACTCAGAACAAAAGATTCTATCTGTGAACTGATTTATTTGAGTCAAAATATTAATATTAGTTACTACACAGTACATGTACCTCAATGAATCTATTCCATCATCAGAAAATCAATGGCTTAGTGATCATATGTAATTTAAAATACTTTTGAAAGCTAATGTTGACTCACAGCTCCATTTATGACAATGTGTGGAGTATTCAGATGAGAAACCTAGAATTAAGAGGCATTAGAATTGTTTGAGAGTGTGCTATGCTGAGGGCACACGCCATGTGCTGGCCCTTGCCCTCAGGGCAAAAGGATGGGCACCAATTTGTTTTATTTTTGATATAGATTACATTTCCTTCCAGAGCTTTTACATCCCTTAATTAGTTGCCAGTGGCTGCAGAACTTCTCCTTATTCAAGATATTTTTACACAAAGGGAATCTCTAAATCCTCTGATAAAATGTTATGGTTTAAGAGCTAGAAGGATAAAGAATATTGTTAATCCTGCTGTTTCTTCAAATGCCACACACTGCTGAGCTGAAGTTGTGTGATATTTGTTGTATTTATTTGATTTTTTAGTTTGTTTGTTTGTTTTTGTTTTGTTTAATAGGCATTCCTGGTTATGAGGACCAAATGTTGCAAATACAGGGACAGAATGAAGTTTTTCTTCACTCACACTTGTTCCGTGTATCTCAGATAAGCTTTCTAAATTCAAAAACAGCAGTGTCTTTTGGCGGTGGCTTCATGTGTAGAGTTACTACTTCTTCTGCCTTGTGATATTAGTCCTTACACCTTTCTTAGTATTTTTTATCAACTACTATTTCTAACTTTTATTTGCTTTCTCTTTTTGTAATGTGTATATTTCTACCTAAAAAAGATACTCTGAAGAAAAGACTCTGAAACCTCATGGAATAATACTAATACAAAATAGGAGATTTTAATGTACTAGAGAACAAAACAAATCTGTCTCCTTCCTTTTCTTCAAGAAATCAAAATAACCTGATATTCAGCATTTATTCAATAGCACTTTTTCTTCAAGTAGTCAGTTAAACAAAGTAGGTGCAATCTAGTTACATCACACTGGAAAATTATTTTGCTGTTACTTATAAATTTCTGACAAATTGTGAGACGTGTTCATTAACCATAGCAGTTTCTGCAGTTCAGACAACCATACTTTTTCATTCACTGGAAATTAGAAGTGGATCTTTTGTCTGTATCACTTTCCTATTTACCTTGTTTTCATTATATGTGGTTCTTAAACCTGGTGAGAATGATCTGAAGCAGGGTTTCTGTTAAGTTCTTATTTCCTTAGCAATCAATACAGAAAACAGGACTAAAGGGAGAAACTCAAGGTAAAAAAGGAACTTTAATATGAGTAGTTAAATTTGTTTTCCACTCTTCATGTAAGGAAATAGCAGAAAAGAGACTTAATGTGGGAAACAGAAAGAAATTAAATATTAACAGCATTTTCTGAGTACTCCTATTACTTAAGAGTAGAAGTTTGTCTCCAGCATAACCTAGCTTTAGTTTTCCATGAAAGGAGGAATTATGAAAGTATAGTCTGGGCTTGCTGTCAGAAAATTCTAGTGCTTGCAGGATCATGGCCCAAGGAGCAGTTAATAAAGAATTTGAGGGAAATAAACTTTCAATCTCCCTTGTTTTCACTCCCTAAAGTTTTAAAAACAGGAAGTTTCTACTCTCATGTCTTACTATTTTTCTAAGTGCAATTAGGTATACCAGAAATCACAGTGGAAAACACATTTTCTCAGTTTTCAGCTATTTACAGATTCAACAGATTTAGATAATTCATAGAAACATTCTTTATCATTTTAATAGCTTAAATGTCCAAATGGCTGATCTGATTAACTTGTAAAGTCTCCTTTTCCTCAGCAAATCTTTTCAACGCAGCTACAGCATAGATAAAAAAAGCGTTAATGAATACAGAAGGGTTAAATTGGAGCAAGTGACTGTATTTTGGTTTGAGACTCACAGTGCAAAATTAAAAATGGTTTTCATATCTGTCCCAATTACAGCATAATCCTACAAAAGCTGGGACTAGATTTTTTTATGCCTGCATTTTTTTTTATTATTATTATTTTAATTTACAGGGTATTTGTTTACAAATACCAGCTATAGGATCCATTCCTTATGTTTCTAACTCTGCTTTCACCTCTCTGTTCACCCAACCAAAGTTATAAAACAAGTCCTCTATAAGCAGGAGTAATTGTTTGGTGGTAAAGTGGTTATATAAAATTATTAACAGTTTAGACTGTTCAGACTGTTTAGACTTATCAGTCCTTGAATGCCCTACATAATATATTTTAGAGGTAACAAGACATTCCATTTTAAATCTTACACTTTAAAAGCAGAGAAGAACGATCTAAACTTTTCCCCTTTACCCTAGTTCTCAACTAGAGGCACAGAGTAAATAAATTAAGTATGATTTCTTTATCTTTTTCCTTGCAAAGTGCCAAAATGCGTTTAAAATTTTTGAACACTTATGAATACCTCCAGAGTCCTTACCCAATTTGCTTCAAATATGGTCAAAAAATGTGCAACAGTATTAGCTGTGACCTGCCAAGTTTGAGGTCAACATTCCTTTACTTGCAATTACAACTCCAAAATAAAATGTAATTAAGCAGAATTATGTTGCTTTACAAAGTATTCTGATCTGCCCTGTTATGTAATGTGTTATACTTGTGTTTGTGTATATTTTAAAAAACAGCAGTGACAATACATAAAATTTATCTGATATTTTTAGATCTACCTATCTCTTGTTTTCTTCTATGTAAGCACCTTCTACCTCTTCTGAGATCATAATTTTCACTTTTGATATGCATGTTATCACCTCCTGCTTTGGGACACAGTTCCTGAAAACCTGTCTGTCTTATTAAAGCCCACAATATCTTCCTGCTGTCATTTTGCTAAGTCTTCTCTGCCTGTGGAGTCTTGATGAGATAATTCAGATCTGTTTGCAAGACCCTCACCTTAGGCCAGTTACATTCTAATTTCATGGCTTTATGTTTTCTTGGGAAAGTAGAAAGCGAGCACTTCATACTACATTTTTTAATAGTTTGAGGGTGGAGGTGAGATGCAGAAGATACAAACATTACACGCAAAAAATTGGGTGGGCTTTTTTTTTTTATAAAATGTGGCAGCACAAAATCAATGTATCCTATGCATAATGGATACTCAGTGACTCTGTATTAAGCATTTTAAAAATATTTTTATTAATTTTAGTAAGTGTTTTATTACCTTTTACCAAGATCTAGATTTAGGAAACTGTTACTGCAATTAAATATGATGTCATTTTTTGGTTTATTTTCACTTTATCTCAGGCCAGTGATTTTATAAAAGACAAGGTTTAAAAGTAACTTTGTGGCCAGCAAGAATATCCTTAGAAGACAATTCATTAAAGTAAATACGTTGAAGGAAAAGACAAGTCCTAATCCTGGAAGAAGAAACAAATTTAGACTGTAAATAGGGTGACAGCTGTTCACAGTAAAGGATATAAACTTTGGAACACTTTTCTTAACAACATGGTAGACTGTTCATCATCTGAAGTTTCTATATTTTTATTAAGGGCCTTCATAATTACCCTCAGTTTACAGCTGGAAGAAACTGAAATAGAACTGTACTGACTTGTGAGCAGTGATAAGAATATGTTTTATGCCTTCAGACATTTTCCCTGATTATTAATAATCTTTACCATTGCTGTGAAACTGCCAAATATACAAATGAAACAACAGAATAAACAGAAAAGCATCCAAGCTTTAAAAAAACACTACAGTATTATACATCAACCCCGATGATCAAACTTCTACTCTTTAAGCTTCTCAGTACATAAATCAAGACCCTTTGTCTTTTTATAATTTTAACTTGTTAGATAGAAACACAGTTGCTTTGTTGCTGTCTTTAAAGATAACCATGACAAAAATATAATTTTTCTTTATTGCATATTAATTTTCCCCATTGCTAAAATTCACCAGCTTAACAAAAATATATCAAAATTGCTAAAGAACAACCCCAGATTGCCTTTAAAATTGTTCAAGTTGTCTCCCTGGATCATGAAAAAGAAAAATTTCATTTCTTCATTATTATAAAGGAAAAATCAATGTCTTCAATTCAGAATGCAGAACTTGAAAAGTTCCTTCAGTTAATGCTCTAAGAAGACATTGGAAAACCAATACCTATTTATAACTAAATACCTATTTTGTTATAAAATATATATTTTATATAATATAATTATAGAAAATTCTATATACAAGTATATAAAATATATTTTTCTATAAGATATATTTAGTTAAAATATAAATAATATTCATATGAAAATGCCTGTAGCAAATATCCCAGAAGATAGACCATTATAAATACTCTTCTGTTCACACTGTGCAGTTTCTGAGAGATCTTTGAGAAGGGATGAATTAACTTTTCTATAGTAAGTGTGAAACATCAGATTAAGCCTTTTTAAGTGAGTTTTTTGAGCAAGGGCACAGCACCATGTAAAAACAGTAAGGAAGATTGATACAAAGAATTTTTACTGAATTTCAATTAGAATTCTGATATATTAAATGAGAGCCAAATAACCAGGTGTGTATATGTACACACACATATGTCACATTTCAAGCCTAACACAATGCAACAGGAATACTTTTATGTAAATAAGTGTTTTTTTAAAAAAAGTCAAAGTGCTTCATCCATAAGGAAAACACTGCAGTTTCAATGCGGAATATTTTCTATGTTGTCAGACAAAACCTTTTTTACCAGTGTTTGCTTACAGCTCATGTGTCCTAACCTCCTACTGACCTTACAGGTTGTTTTTTTTTATTATTTTTAAATGCTACAGAAATTTTTCATCATTTCTCAGGGAATATACTAAGCATATTTCTCATATAACTTCCTGAGTTGCAGTGGATCTATGCTAGGTGAAAGTACTCTGAAAGCTTCTCACTTCTAAGCACATTTCATGGAGTGGCTGAAGAGCTAATCAAACTGAAAGTGATAACCTCTAGGTGAAATCCTCCCCCCTTAGGATGTTTTTTCTCTCAAAAGAATCAGAATTTTCTTTTCTATTTCTGTTTTTTTCTAGGATAGAAAAACGAGGAAGAACATTTTGAACAGTATAGAGAAAAACTGACTGCTATGAATCTTATTAATACAATTCAATTCCATAACTATACAACTTAGATGTTCAGATGTTCTATAAACCTTTCAATCTTATCAATTCTTCCGGAAAATTGACATATCATGGAATAAGCTTTTAAATATAGTTTTTAGTTTTATTTCCTTCACCACACCACCCAGAAAATAATTCTACTTTAGAAATCAAAGACAGGAAAATAACTCAGGAAAATATGCTTTGGAAATCTGCCATTGTAAAACAAAGTTGAATTTTGGCATTGAGATGATAAAAAAAAAAAATCCAAAAAAGGAATTTTTATAGGCAAGTTGTTTTTTTGAGTGTTAAGAATTATCTGTATTTTGTCTTTTAAATACCTTATGTAGGTTTTTTTAATTTTATCATTTGTTATGAATGTTTTTAAATTTCAGGTTTGAAAATCATACTTAGAAATCCTATAGTAATTTATATTACTTTAAAAGGAATGGTCAAAATACATTTTTAAAGATCCAAATATGGAAGTCAATGACTTTCAGATTATAAAGCAGTCCTGGTTAATGGTGTGTTTGTGCCATAGCAGAATTTTTTTTCAAGAAGCTATAAAGCCCTATTTCTCTGAATGGCTAAGGTGGGAAGGTACATCTTGAAGCCATTCAGTCTAACCCCCTGCTCAAGCAGGGCTGCCTGCAGTAGGTTGCCTTCACAGCCTCTGTGGGAAACCTTTTCTTGCATTTGATCACCTTCACAGTAAAAAAAAAGTTTTCTTATGTACATTTGGAATTTGCTGGGTTTTAATTTGAATGCATCACCATTAGTCCTGCCAGTGGATGCCATCATTTGCTCCTATCAGGACTTTATACATATTGACCAGATACTCCTGAGACTTTTCTCTTTCATGCTGAACTATCCCTGTTCTCATAGCTTTTCCTCATATGAAAGATTGTCTAACCCCTTAAATGTTTTTTGTGGCCCTTTGCTGGACTGTTTCCATTATGCCCCTGACTCTCTTATAAGGGGGGAGCTCAAAGCTGGACCCTGCCCTTCAGATGTGTCCCGCAACGGATGAACAGAGAGGAAAAATCACCTTTTTAACCTGCTGGCAATGCTTTTCCTAATGTCATCTGGGATGCTGTAGGCCTTCTTTGCTGTGAGGCTACATTTCTGGCTACATTTTCCACTTGTGCCTGCCAGAACACCAAGGTCCTTCTCTGCTAAGCTGATTTCCAAGATGTTTTCCGCTTCTGGCTTGGATTATCCCTCCCCAGGGGCAGGAGTTAGCATTTTCACTTGCTGAGCTCCACGAGACGATTTTCAGTCCATTTCTCCAGCCTGCCCAGTTTTCACTGTATGGCAACACAGCCCTCTGGTCAATCAGCAACTACTATCCATTTGTGACATCTACAGACCTTCTGAGGGTACACTTCCTGAGGGTACACTTTCAGAGGATACACTTTATCCCTTGTCTAAACCATTGATGAAGATGTGAAAAGGAATTGGACCTAGTATTGAGCCCTGTGATATACCACTAATGACTGACCTCCAGCTCTGGTAAGACACTGAGAAGCATTATAGTTGCTGTGTATTAGATGTGACATTGCTTTCTTCTCATCATGTAAATAATACTTTGGCCCTTTCTGAACCTGTTACAAATGAAATCTCTTACTTAGTAATTTTTGAAATTTTTTCTTCATTTTGAACTTGGTTAATGCCATTCAGCAATTTGTATTCTGAATTCAAGCAACTTCTATCAGTCTAATTCACAAAGGAAGATCTGTTTAACTTTCTCAAAATATAGTAAGTACCTAAAGTATCAAGGAGTTGGCTACAGGAGTGGAGTGTAGGTGCCTGAATCCACTTAACAACTAAGAAAATTTACAGCAGGTGATTATTGCTAAATATCTATGACTCTTAAATAGCATAGGCATAAAGATTTGGCCCATAGTTTTGGCCCTAAACAGCAGCTGAGTACCTGTACTTACCATTTATGTATAAAATTCTTTATCCTAAAATAATGACGACAGCATTTCCTACTGTATGTGTTAAGGAGCAAAATGAATACTGTAATATCACATCTAAATATATACTACGTAGCTACATAAACTTTTATTATGAGAAAAATTAATTATATTTACAATTGTTCATAACGTTTTAAGTACAAATGGGAAAAAAAACCCTGATGATCTAATTATTTATTGGAGGTGTCTTGCCTCTACAATTAGTTTTATAAAAAATTACATGTCTAGTTTAAGTTCATCATGTAGACTCCCTTCTATCTCTAGTCAGTGAACGAAGGCGGTAACCTTTAGGAAATAGTTCATCATTCCTGGCATCTTAGAGACAAATCTTAATTAAGCAACAATGAATAGTACAGACAAAAAGAGTCTATATTGGAAATACAAGTTAAATTAACAGATCAAATAGCAAATTCATATTCACTCTTAGTTAAAGTTATTGCTTATAATTTTAGTTTGAATCTTGTTTCAGTACTAGAAGATTATGAAGCCAAAACCTATATATATTTATATATCTGCAACCAGTTACCTTACCTGAAGTGAGTGAAGTTGTTCAACTTTATCACTGGATACTCTATTATTTATCATCATATTTCAAGGTTCAGAACAGGGGATATTTTAACTTCTCATAAATGTGGAACAAAAGTACTAATTCCTCTGAAATAGGTAGCATTATTCCTCCGGTTCTAATTGCATTATTGATCACTGTGTTTTCTGGCATACCTTATTCTTAAAGGATACTTGAAAGTGAGTGTGTGAGGATTCTTTTTTTTTTTCTTTGCTATGCTTGTTCTGTTATACTGAAGAGAGTCTAGGGTTGGTCTGCATCATAACAGTTGCCAAATATGCCAGATTAAAGACCTTGCTTGTCTAGATAAAATTGCTGCATTATTGAAGACAGGAAGGGAAACCCCACCCCTGGCTTTGAGCAGGCTGGGCTAGTGGAAGGTGCCCCTGCCTATGGCAAGCGTGTTGGAACTGGATGACCTTTAAGGTCCCTTCCGACACAAACCATTCTATGATTCTATGAATTAATTATTCAGCCTAAAAGTACACATGTGCCTCTATTGCAAAAATGGATCCTTCTGTCATAGTTTTACAGTGCTTTAGAAATATTAGGAATCAGATACCTACTGCATGCATTATAATCAGAGATAAATAAGTCATCAAGTATTAAAAAGATTCAGAATTAATTTGTTAAAGCTTTGGTATATTAAAATTTATTTCTGGAAGTTAAGTTTTTCTAAGACAAGAGAGCAATTCAGTTGTCCAAATATTAGCATCTATAACCATCATAAATGATGCAAGGTGTCCACTACATCAGCATGGAGTTCTTATGCTTTTATTACTAATAAAACTACATGATTTCCAGTGTTTGTTTTTTAGTCTGAGATAAATACACAAACATTAAGGCACATAAAACATGTATTTATTGTTGGGAAGGTTTGACTACTGATTTGGTTGGTAAGTGAAAGTAGTTGATATAATGTTAGACAACTTATTATGGGACAGAAGATTTCTAACACAGGAAAACAGCAATGTGCTGAGATATCAAGGTCTCTACCAATATTACAGCTGCTGAGTGGATAATCAGAACAGATCATTAAAAATTCGATATCCAATACTCCATTGATCAGCAGGGTCTGTTCACTGCCTCAAAAAGGGTGTGCTACAGTGATATTTTGAAGTTACATTTACTGAGGTTTTACTAGAGCTCACTGTACCTGAACATTGTTTTTACATAGCTTCAAATACATAGTTATTCTTTCAGTGCTTTTTAGCACCAATCCTTCATATCTTCCTGAAATCCAAAACCTAAAAGACATTGATTTTGTTTTTAACTGACATTTAGAAGTGGCAAATCTTCTTCTGCAAACTGCTTGTCACTTAAAATAGATTGTTGATACTCTGTCATCAAGAGATAATGCAGGATATAATTAGTCCTTTTCAAAATGTTATGCCTTTAAATGCAAAAATTATACACATTAGCCATGCCTCTCAAAAAAAAAAAAAATCAATGCATGCAAATCACTGTGTCTTTATAAATATTTTCTTAGGGAGTAGGACATTCTATTAATACAAAACCAACTAGAAAGCACTGATCAACTTTCACAGGGTTAATTTTCAGTCATCCCAAATTTTCAGGTGAAATCTGGAAGGACGAAATATCAAATAGGGTCAGAATGTTAAAATGAATAAAAACTTTTTTTTCATAAAACTGCTCAGAATTATTTGAATTTACTAAGATAAAAATTAATTTACCATGAAATTGTGAAAAAATTAATGAAAAACAGTAGTCTTATTCTCTGAAAAAAAGAAAAAGGCAATCAATATTGTATTTATCATTAAATGTTTTAAAGTGTGTCTCAGTTTGAATCGAAACTTCTAATGTATGATAAAACTTTTATCTTGGAGTTGTGCAGATATAACCAAGTTAAAAATTGAAAAATGATTTTGTAAAATAGTTCTTTGTTTCTGTAGGTGGAAGGCATATTAGATTTGAGCAAGATATTGACATTTAATTGTTGGTGAACAACTCATTCAGTATTCAGTTGTTGTGTATTTCTTGTCTCCTGCCTTTGTGGAAATTAAGGGTTTAACTCAAACCATGAACTCATCAGAAGTTATAAACTCATTACAGAAATCTATATATTGAAATACAGGTGAAAACTTTATACTATGTTGTAACTCGTATCTTCCATCTGTATATTAATTTCATATATAAGCATATATATATATATATACACATATATATGTGTGTTCATTTATATGCATGTCTCCCATGTCCTCTAAAGTACAAGCACTGGTATCTATCTAAGACCACCTTTTGTAGCTGACACCTTCTCATAAAAAGAGAAATGCACTGTAAAGTGATCTGGTCCTAAAACGACAGCTAAAAAGAATGACAAGTAGGGACTTCAGCTTTCACATTTTTAGAAGCTGACAGAATGACCTCTATTTCTGCCACTTCATAATTTTCATAGAATAGTTGTCACAAAAATAGCAGAATGTTATTGTCATGATAATCCCTGGGTCCTGGTCCTGTAATCAGATCTTCATCCTGTTCTCTTACAGAGTCCTAGAGACAGCTTTTAAAGCTGGGCACATTTCATTTATTTTGAGCAATCTAAAAGTCAATCAGATAGACCAAGTGATTAGTTCTGCATACAGACAATTTAGGGTGAAAGGATCCACTGAAGTTCAATTCCTGTTTTAGAACATGGTGAATCCCAATGTAAAGACTAGTTTAGATATGCAGAACTGATGATAATCTTGGATATCTTACTTTCCAAAGCTATGGAGCAGAAATCCTGCCAGTGCCTGTGATAAATCACAGACTGGACATTGATGACTGGATTTATAACTAAATTCAAGCCTCCTTTATCCAACTGAGTGGACAACTGTTTCAGTTGCAAAGTGGGAAATTTGAACAGCCAGTAGAATTTTTTTCCACATAATTTATTATTGCAGAAACAAGAATAGAGATAGCTGAAATTTTTTTAAATACTGGCATTTTTGCTGCTAAAACACTTTGAACTGAATATTTTGTATTTTGATGAGTCACTTGTTCTCATTCCATAGATTACTAATGTTACAGACAGAGCAGAAAACATATTAACAATGAAAAAAATTCTACAAAAATCGGAAAGTAACAGCTATGCAACTAAAGGTACCCTATAAAAACAAATATTTAAAAAATCCCTAGTTTTTTACATTACTAGAATTATAATCAGAGTAAAGAAATCCTGAATGTTAAGATTTTAATAACTTTTCTGATTTGCAGTTACAAGGTATGATGTGACCTCACTATTTCCTGTACTTGCACATATATTTCTGGGAAGAAATATTTGGAACTTTTTTATTTACAGCAACATTCATTTTCACTGTCTTGGTTGCAGGATTCATCCCAGGGTGAATCCTATAGGAGGCTGGAATCTTTGCAATGCACTAGTGAATTTGTCTCATGTCCCAATTCCAAAGTAAATAGATTCTAGTTGAAGTGAGAGTTCTTATCTCAACAAACCCTGCTTTGCGCATGAAGAATCACATGGAGATCAGATTGGGCAAGACCACACATAGGAAATCCAGCCAAGAGTATGCTATAGACTTGGCTTACCTAAAAGATTGTGCTGTAAGCTGTGTTGTGCAGTGCAACCTGAGAAATATGTAATTATATTATGTTATTTAATTATTTATAATGGCAGCTGTCAAGGTAGTATGTTCAGGATATTAAATCATGATTGCAGTAAGGGTAACTTCACTCCTTATGCAGTATGTCTTGTACTTGCCAGCATATAATTTCAGATGAATACACAAGAAGTATCCCTAAGGACTATCTGCGTCTTATTCGTGTCCTTCAAGAATCTCCCTATTTTCCATTGAAAAATAGAAAGCTATAGCTGTGGAAGAAAAGAGATAACTTTGCTAGTTCCAAAAATACATATGTTATAAAAAGCGAATAAAGTACTTCACTTTTAGCTAGAACACCTGCATAGTACATCTGTTTCAGCAGCTATCACAATATTAGCTAATTCTTTCCAGGCAACAACAGTGCATTTTGTTTTCTGGGAACTGAAGACATATAGCATCTGGTGAACCTGAAATTTTGGGGATGATTATAAATATCAGTCTTCTTCAAAAACACTATTCAGCATGCCAGCAGTGTACAGTTTTGCAAACTCTTGTGACCCAGTTTGCAAACAAGTTCAGGTGAGCCCCCTGATGTGCATTTACATATTCATCCCCTCTGAAGTCACCATTGTTTATCTGCATTAAAAATGCCACCAGCAGGGCTCAACATATCATTTTCAAGCAACATTTTCAGTCTCTCAACAAACATACTGTTTAAGGGAAAGCTCTTCTCCGTAGTATTCCCCTTCTCCTTGAGGGCCGCTTACGTATTTAAGTGCAATTTGGTTTGGAATGGCATACCTGTAGGTCAAAGAACAGACTAAAGGGGCTAAACCAGACATAAATCAGAATGAAATACATGGCTATGTAGAAGGCTCTGTTGGATAAAACAAACCGTGTATCCATTTGTGCACAGCATGTCTCTCCCAGATGAGCAGATTTGAGAAAACAGGCTTCATAGACAGAACAAGTGTTGTCCATTGATATACATAATAAATCATCAGTCTAGAGAATTTGTCAATAACATGCTGCTCTAAACATCCATATGTCCGCAGCATTAGGCTCATGTTGTTGCAACTAAATGAGATCTCAACCAGCACAGAATGAAAAAAAGAAGTATAACTTAAGGTGGCACCAGATCAGTTTGTAGAAAACAGGCATTTTATCTGCAGGGTTTTTTTCAGAGCAGTTTGGCAAATGCATGGTTCTTTTATAAGAACAAGGAACACCAGTTTATACTCTGCACGCTTATTAAAAATCTAGACAGGCATTGGGAAACAATTTTAACAAATTCAGACCACCTACAGTGTTCCCAAATACACGACCAACTTTGGCAATGCCTACAGCACAGCTCACTCAGGTGGAATCAGTAAATGCTCAGTCATTTGAGCGTTTCAATAGGGGACAGCTGAGGCAGATTCCGTTTTCAGCTCTACCTCTGCATTGCAGGGTGGCTGTGAGAAAGTCACGTTTATTTCCCCATTGATACTTAATATGTCTTTTCCTTTTAAGCTGTGTTCACCTAGGGTGGTCTTACCATGTGTTTGTTCAGTGTCTACATCGTACTTCTTATACAAATAAGAACTATGAAAGAACATCCCAGAAAAGTTTAAAAACTATGTCAGGAAAAAAATTCTGAGCAACTAAAGAGGGTCATATATTCTAGATGAAAGTACTTATTACACAAAAGAAAGCTGGAATTTATTCAGAAATAAGTATCTCTAGCCCTCTTACTGGTTAAAATAATCTATAAAGGCCACTAATCTCTAAGTTATTATAAATGGTCCTCAATTCAAATCTATTTCCTGCCTGGTACTTTCCACCATGATTCATACTGCAACACATGAATAGCTAAATCAGAAAAAAATAGCATTGTTCAAATTATCTCTTACAAATCCAAAATATACAATCTTTGATGTACTTAACATGACACTCTTTTGTTATAACAAATGTGTGTTAGCTAACTAAGTTTATATGTAAGCTACTCCTGGGTGGAAAATAAGGTTCTTTTGCTTTTTTTTTTTTGCTGACTCAGATACTTCTCCATCTCTTTTTTTTTTTTTTAAGGAGCCTGTGGATAAACAAAAGCCGAACTACTGCTTTCAAAACTGAACATGTTTCTTGAAGGATTTAGGGGAATTAGCAAGAAGGGAGATGATTGTAAAAAGAAAAGGGTAACTGGTTATCACTGGAAGAAATGCAAATCTTTTTTTAATTATTGTATGGAAAAAGAATACAAAGAGGAAGCATCATTTTTTTCAACAATCCTAGCAGAGCAGGATATGCTAACTCACACCAAGACGGTTTTGTTTAATATTGTGTGGAGGTAACAAGAGAATGCTTAGGAGTGTAAATTTCAAACACTGACTTTCATAGCTAGTCAACAGTTCTGTGGGTATTTAAGTCTGTGGTCAGCAGGAAGTGCCATTAAACATCTTTTTTTTTTAGGTGTGATAAACTCTGAATGAAAATAGCACATTAGTGGACAGTCCCCATCTAAACAGTTTGAAACTGTAGTCTGGAATACAAAGACAATATGCCTAAATACCAAAAGCAGCAATTTTTAAAATGTTTAAAGCTGGAGTCTAGTATTTTTCTGCTACTACAAATTCATATACATACATATGTATGTGCATGTGTAAAAGCAAAGAGAGAAGGGAGGAGGGAGAGAGGGATAGGGAGGAAGATTCTTGTAAAGTGTGATTCAGAACTTCTGTTTAGTAGGTTCCTAAAATTATGTAAGTATTCCACAGAAAATCAGACAACTGATAAAAAATCACTAGACTGGAACAGTCTGGGGTTTTTACTGTTTATGGATAATTTACCACTTACGCTTGTTGCGATTTTTCTTATTATTATCTACTTTTCCTGATTTCCATGCCATTTGTTATTTTCATGCAATTACATACAATTGAATTTGGAACATAAAACATTAGAGAGAAGAAAATAAATTATAATCAAAGAAAGAAAATTCAAATGAGCAAGTGAAATGTCAAGAACTATAAGGCACTTATTCCCCATCCCTTCTGATAGAAGAAGAAAGAGTAAATTAAAAACAGAAGACAGAAGAAATAAAACTGCTCAATGATTTCTACTTTTCTCATATGGTAATAATTAACGTATGGAAATAATTGATAGGAGACTACATTGAAACAAAAAAGCTTGGAATCTAAACTAATGTAGACACTTACTTGGAAAGGACAAAGGATAACCAGGAATTCAAAATATGTCTGGAAGAAAATTAAATACTTAATCTGCAGGGAGTGAGCCAGTGTATCACAGGTGAAACCTCCGGAAAAATTAATTATTTGAAAAATCAGTCTGTAATGGAGGATTATTTTATTTTTAGAATTACGAAAAGGAGCTATAAAAGAATATGAGAAGATGTTTCTAACCACAAAAAAAGAGCTATGAGCTAACAGAACAAGAGGATTGAAAAACAGACTGTGAGCTGTCTGTTTCTTTTTAAAGCTCTTATATTTTATCCTTCCTGCAGACAGCTACACATATTAGTTCTGGATAGGTTTTTTTGACAAGGACATTGTGGACTAAACGCATCGTACTGTATTTTTCATTTTTAAGGTACAGGCACTCCATCCCCAACACTTTGAGGTAGTTTGGCTTTTCAGCAGAATGCTGCAGGTTTTAATCACAAGTCTACTTTTATACTCGGTGTGAGATCAAAATAAATACACCACCAGCGTGAACACTTTTCTGAGATGACAAGAGGGGTTCTTGCTTGTCATAACTAATGATGGTGATCAAAGCAAACCAGGTGCTCACACTGACCCTGAGCTTTGATCATTTACTATACTTTCCAATATCTGAGCCTGGGAGTGAGTTGCCCTAATGGCCTCTGATTACGTTAGTGGCATATGGCAGGAAAAAGGAGTAGAAGATAAGAAGCAGCAAGAAGGAGAGGGGAATGTCTAGCTATGCAGCATGTGTATGTCTAAAAACCTCCAGGCAATCGAAGTAAGCTCATATTCAAGGCTTTTCGTACATGTTAATGTACTGAAATGCTTAGTAGGCTTTTTATGAAAGCTGGTCCCAAAGGGCACTGATATGGTCCTTTACTCACCTTTGAGTAATTACTCATATGAGTAGGCTCAGTAATTTCAAAGAGGTTTTGCATGTGTGTGTGTGTGTGTGTGTAGGTGTTCTTCTGAAGCCTGTGAAGCTTCTGGCTCTTCAAAGGTACACACTAATGCCACATTTTTATACATTAAAATTATTTCTACTGAATTGAGTTTCTTTTGCCCATTGCTTGCAATGGTGTTCATGAT